>NW_026136710.1:15770406-17110406 GCF_905237075.1 Dicentrarchus labrax | reverse complement strand
ACACTTTGGCTAACAGGGGATTGAGTCTACCACCCTGTCACAGTGTAAGTAATACAGGGTGACACTCAAAACTTAAGGTATCAATAGTCATCATTTTTCACTTTCCAAGTGGTAGATGGAGGGCAGACCAATTATTTCCCTCTGCTCTTCCCTTGCAACATATCTGACCAATTTGACAAATCACTCTTTCTGTCAGGTGTGGGTCAAATCCGCCACAATTCATACGTATAGCTTTTTATTGTACTTAACAGAAGAAATACAAATTCTCCTTGGAGTTACTGCGTCAGTACCACCTCAATAGCAACTTCAGCCAAACTTTCCTACTTTTTCCAGAAACAAAGTGAAGGGCAAAGTACAAATACATTAAACTGATGTTGAACAAGACGCTTGGAAAAAGTTGTAGGTGAAGGGAAGGAAAAGTCGGAGGAAAGCTATTGAGGTCGACATAATGCTAGCACACTAATGAAACTAGAAATTGCCATTCCATCACAGAAAATCCTGTCAGTACTACTAAGCAGTAGGTAGCGTTTTACTGTGCAAAATTGAAATTTGAGTGTGTTAAAGCTGTTGAGTTGAGATGTCTCTAGTCTCACTAAGAGGTAAAGCTCTATGTCACCGTGGCAATAATAGCCTGAGGCTCTGTCGCTGCTGCAACAATTGCCTCTTGGCTGCAGTGTCCATGACGGTGAAATGAGTGACAGGCTGGGATTGACCAATCAGAGGTGTCAGCCTGCCAACTGCACAAACAGCTAACTGCCATCACTCACAGGCAGGCAGGTACCACCCGAATCCCCAATGTCTGAATTGAAACAGCTGACTCTTTTAAATTTAGCTGTCAGATTCAAAGCTCGACAGACAGACAGAGAGACAGACAGAGAGAAATCAGAAGTGTCTGGCCTGTAAAGCTTGAGGCCATCATTGTGAATTCAGCCAGCTGCTTTTTGCAGGAGCACTCTGCTGTCTTTTTACATACACCATGTTCTTTTCATGGAGTTATGAAAGGTGTCACATTACTGTGGAGGAACAAAGGCTTGTTCTGCACAGTCTGAAGCCTTTAGATACACATATATACTGATAGAGAAAGGGCAAACAGGCAGCAGCACACAAACTGTGACTGCCTAAAAGCAAAAGAGCAGACTAGAGCACAAAACCAACTAAACCAAACAGCAAAGAAAAAGGACATTTTTATGCAGTTCTATACACCTTGGGGCTACTATAGTTATTCTTGGTTATAATGTAATGTTATCGTACTGGAATGTTTGCACAGAGACTTTAAGCTACATGGTTTCAATCAGGTCCTCCACACACCAGCTGTATGCTACCCAATCAAACCCAGGCCCACTATCAGCCATGCTGGAAGATCTGACACTGATAGCAAAATGTCTCATCCCTGGAGTATCCACAAGAAATGGCTAATAGTGTCAGTGGTATATATAATGTATGTGTCAGATAGTTAGCTAATGATGCTCTACGTGTGGCAATAACTCATAACTGTGTGGAGGAAAAGACTGAATGCTTTGAGAGACCAGGGCTGAGTAACAATCCAAATTAATTTCAAATTTTAGATTTGGCATGCTGGTATATTTGGACAGACTTGGCCTGGATCTGCAGGGGAAGATGAAGCTTTTTTCTGACCTGGTTCTGACCTGACCTGGAACATTTCATCTGTCAACAGGTATTTGCCTAGACTGGTAGAGGCAGTAAATTTGTCTATGCCCTCTAAAAAGACATATACAGTTGGAGCGTTCTCTGATCTGACGCCCCTACCAATGGGATGACATCACTTGTCTGTGTCTTCCAAAACTGCTACAAACCAGAGTTCACTAAATGTATGAACAAATGTTTATCAATGAAAGTGAACTGCCTATACTGAATCACCATTGACACTAACTGAATGAGTAGCTTTTAGCCACCCCTTACTGGTGACAGGGAGCCCTGTTGTCAGCTCAGCTGTGATTCACAGTACCTCACTTCCTCGTTAAATGCATTTATGTCCTGTACATAAAAGAATATCACGGTGAAATGTGTCAGTGCGGATGCTGAAATTCGATTTGAACTTTTCCCTCCACAATTTAGTCAGCTCAGGGTAGTATGACCTGGTCACTGTGCATCACAGATGTGATTTATTGCTTGTCAACAAAGAGCAAGCTTCACAGCAAGAAGATGACAGTGTGAAGAATAAAGGATGCATCCCAGCTAGTATGTTGTAACATGTCCTTCTGTGCAGATTCCAAGGTAGAGCCTAATCATAAAATTCAATCCCCTCGTCCTTGAGAGAAAATGTCCCTAACTTTCAACTCTCGGAGGCAAGAACAGGCAAGGAGGAGAGCTAAATTGAGGCAATAAAGCAAGTAGGAGTCAGTCTACATGCTTAAATGAAGGAACAAACAGTGATCTCATTCCCTCAGCAGCATTTTGGCAGACACACAACCACAACAGGATGCTCTTATCACACCTATCCCTATTCCTCTGAGTCCTGTTTGGATTCAGCAGCAAAGAGAAACCAACACACAAGCCGATGCCTCAGCTTTGAGCATATAACCCTGAATCAGAGCT
The DNA here is from genome assembly GCF_905237075.1 of Dicentrarchus labrax. Taxonomy (NCBI): domain Eukaryota; kingdom Metazoa; phylum Chordata; class Actinopteri; family Moronidae; genus Dicentrarchus; species Dicentrarchus labrax. The sequence continues at coordinate 17,107,850 of NW_026136710.1, read as the reverse complement.
AAGGGTTGAAGTGAGGCATACTTTTTCTACAAGATTTTTTTATCCCCTACTTTTATTCCTCTCCAGCTTCAGCCAACTCCTCCAACTCCTGAAGTTGATTTTGTGGTGTAACAAAATGGAAGTTTGGGGAGATCTCAGTAAAAAAAAAAAAAAAACAACATAAAACATTACTAGAAAATATGTTGTTTTCTTTCACCTGAAGGATTTATAATATGATGAGGTCATCTTTATTGAATCCCGAAGACAATTGTTCCTTCTTGACTTGTGACCCTCTAAAGTGAACTTGACTTGAGGCCATGTGTCACAGTTTTGCACGGTTTGCAGTACCAAAAGAGTAGTATTGAGGGATTGTTTTATTAGATGAACTTGAAGTGTTATTTGTTGTTTTTCAGAGGCTTGAAGAGGTAAAACTATCCATTGTTTACTACTACTTTCCCGAAGTTGGTTGTAACTGCTTAACTATTTACCTGTCTGCATCCGGCCCTATATGTTATAAAAGCTCATTTATTTACATACATGTATTACTTTCTGTTGATTCCTTCTGATAAGAGATGGCAAAACAGTTACAGCACCTATATGTATGTGAAAATATAGGGCCTAGTCCCTGGTTCTAGTTAAATCCCTGTTGCAGATTTCGTTTTAAAAGCACCAACTGCTGGGTATATCACATGGAGATCAATACTTTCTCTTTCCAAAGAGGTAAAGGCTAGAGGCAGGGGAAAGTACACGGTTTATCTTCCAATTCTTTCTTATGTGCCCCTCTTCTGTACCTTTTATGGGTTTGTCTACCCGATCATCGTTTTTCATCACTTCCCCTCTCTGTCTCTTTTACTCACCCTCTTTTTCTTATGTGGTGAGTTCAAATCATGGGTATCAGCAAACCTCAAGCTCAACCCTCACGACCTATCATTAGTTGATTACAAACAGCTTTATGGGCATTCTGAGCCCCAGGGCTTTGAGATCGTGACCTGTCATTACATTTTATCAGTCAAGCTGTTTTTAAAGGTGCCGGATTGCTGAATCATGTGTGATCACAAGTGTGTGTCATCTTGAACATATTCCAGTAATAAAGTCTTACCAGGAACTTCCATTCATTCACTTCATTTCAATTCTATTTTACAAAGAAAAATTCTGCTCTATGTGGGTACAAAACCACTAAGGGAGAGGCAGGCAGACGGTGAGGGAGACGTGGGGGTGTGGGGTGAGGGGGGGGTCAGAGATTAAAAGCAAGGAACAGAGCTAAAAAAGAAAGTGAGTGGGCAAGAGAAAGAAAGAGAGGATAAATGACACTCATTGTTCCTTCCTCTTGCTGTCAGTTCTCAGTAATGCTAATCATTAGGCTAATCTGACAGGATGGTACACACACACACACACACACACACACCCACACACACCCACACACACACACGCACACACCATGTCCCCTAGCCCCCCCGCGTTGCATTCCAGTGCCCAGTGTCAATGAGAGGGAACCGCCACATTACATGGCTGTTTGTTCTCTTTGTACGCTTGCCTGCAATGCTATTAGGACCAGGGAGACTGTGTGTGTGTGTGTGTGTGTGTGTGTGTGTGTGTGTGTGTGTGTGACACCAAGTCTTTTTATTTAAATACAAGACTAAGATTAATTTCAACTAAAAGTCAACGTAAGGTGTTTATGATGAAGTCATTGGTGTTAAAACAGATTTTTGAAACAGAATTTGATGGAGTGTACAAATAATACGACTTTTTGCCAGGTTTACTGACACCATGTACTTTTGTTGCCATGTAGAAACAGCAGCTGCAGTTACTCCATCATGAGAATTTGATTAAAAGCAGACTGAAATGAAAAAATGCTGCTTCACTGTGGCTTTGTTTTAATGAAGGAAGTTCTTAGATTTAAAACATATTTTTCATTCTGAGATTTATTGTTATGGGTTTTATACTAATTCTGACAGTTTACCATATGTTTTTTTTCTTTTATAGTTGTGGTTTGTAAACATAAACTGAGCTTTTAATTTGCATTATATTAGGGAACAATCCGTGCTCCTTTTCCTGGAATATCATGAAGTTTCACTCTGGCCTTGAAGGGGTGCTCTTTAAAAGGAAAGAAATTAAGGGTGGGGCATTTACATTATGATTTCCTTAACTGACTTGTTATTCAACAGTCTAAGACCATGTCCATACAATCGAGCCTTCTTAAACCTCAACCTCCTCTTTTCTACAGAGAGTAAACAGAAGGAATAAAGTTCTTAAAAGTCTCCACAGAATCGAATGATTCTCACTTTCAGTGAAAGTTGAGGAGGCCACACAATCTTAGGCTTAAGTGGGATGCAGTACCGTTAAATAAGTGTGTGTGTGTGTGTGTGTGTGTGTGTGTGTGTGTGTGTTTGTGTGTGTGTGTCTCTTGAGGGAAAAGAGGGATCTTGGTTTAGAATAGGTAACAGTGGAATGTAATTGAGCTGAAAATTGAAAAGCGGAGCCGTAGCAAAGCCAAGCTGGTGTGCTTGAATCTGTGTGTACGTAAGAGTGTGTGTGTGTGTGTGTGTGTGAGCAGGTATGCTTTGGAATGTGTCTGTGTGTGTTTTTGTGCGCCTGATTTTATGTGTGTGTACCTGTGTTTGTTTGTGTTTTAAAACCAGAGTGGGATGCCAGTGTAATCCTCGCACAGTCGGACCCCCAAGGATAACAGAATTTACTGCTGTGTGGGTGAGCCACACAGGCATGCATACGAGAGCACACCCACATAAAAACACACACACACACACACACACACACACACACACACACACACACACACACACAGCCCAATGCCAACTACCTGAGAGAGTAAAGAAGAGTGAGGATGAGAGCATGCTGAGTCTCGCTCCCCTTCTCCCCAGAAACACTCACTTGGAAAATTGGAAAGAGCTTTGCCGTCTCCTCCGGGCATCACTTATGATGGTTCATTTTACACAGTATATACATGATATACTGCGCATAGAAAAGCTGATATGTGCCGTTACTTAAGAGTATAATACTTCCAAGTTGTCTCCTTGGATACGTAGGTGGTATAATTAAGCTTTGCGACCTACAACCCAGAGTCAATGACTAACATAAGGCAGAAAACCCCTGATGTAAACAAGGACAGTGTGTGATAGAGGTGAAGCGTTCTGCAGTGTTGCAGAGATGAGGTTATCCTGGTTTAATGTATTCATCAAAATAAACAGTGCCATGACGACTAATGTCCAGTAGGTGAAGATAGTGAGTTACGTAAGAGAGTAATTGAATTTCTAAAAGAATGTAGTTAGCCTATAGGCTTCTTGTAAGCAAAAGAAAGCTGAAAACTCCATAATCAGCTAATCGGATCCTAATGCAGGTGCTTGCTACACTGATTACTCTTTCCTGAAAGTATAGAGTAGGTGTAATTGGTGTGAATTGCTTTAACTGATGATGGGATTTACCACTTTTCAAGATCCTTATTTTTGGGATCAAATATTTTAAGTACAGTGCTGAAGATACAAAATGAGGAAAGATGTTCCTAACCTCAAATTTGCTGAAGAACCAAGAAATTAAATGTGACATTTCAACAGCAAAGAATAATAACCATGTTTTTTTCTTGTATTTTAATTTACTATTTAATTTAATTTATTATTTACTATTATTTACTCTGTTTCTAGAGAGTATGATTGAGCTGCATTGCTAGGACCGAATCTGACAGAAGACAGAAGTCAAAGATGGAGAATCACTGGGATTAGTAACTGTAATGTAAACATTGGTGTTTTACCCCCAGTATCCTTAAGCATATTATATGCTGTCTCTTCAAGTCAATGCCTCGAGTGTTTGAGTAAATGATACAACTTTGTTGACTAAAACAGTGCCTGAAACTGAGAGGTTCGGTATCAGTGCACATTTCAGTCTACCAAGCCAGATCCTTCACTGCCTCTGTCATTCTCTTTTTGATCAACATGAAACAGAATCACTGAGGTTGCTTGACAATGTTGGCAGGTGGTCAGCTCAGGAAGAAAGAAAGAAAAAAACCCAGAAAAACTACATTTCTCTCCATCTCTTCTCACATTTTCCTGTCTCCCTCCTTTCTGCGAGCATCTCAGTGCTTTTATCTGTGTAAGTTCATGCCTATGTGTGTGTGTGTGTGTGTGGTCTACAGAGAGGGGTATTTGACTGCCTGATAAGCGAGACACACAGGCACTGACAGCTTCATCCATCAGCGTGTCTGTCTGACGGACAGGCCTCTGTAGAGAGGTCACGCTCCACACGCAGTGTGTGTGTGTGTGTGTGTGTGTGTGTGTGTGTGTGTGGTCAGACATAAATATTCCTCCACACACAGTGACTCTGCCTTAGTAAGAATATCAATGTGATCCTCTTTTCTTTACCCTTTCTGTCTCTCCTTTACTTACTTTCTCCCTTTACCTGCCATCTCTTCTCATCTCCATGTCTTTATCTTTGGCTAGTTTTTCCACCTCTTTTAATCTCATACTCGTCATTCCTTCTAACCTTGACACAAGCTGAAGTGAGGGAAACAGTCAATATGCAAAGACATTTATATGTTTATTTCATCCGTTCATATACTCACTGGCACCGCTGGCGTCTGGATTTATTCATTCAGCAGCTTGACAACCTTGGGAACTCTACTATGTTCCATATCCGTTCATTCACACACACAAATGACAACATCGGTATGTGAGAACATGCATACCAGCGTGGCGTTGGAAGAAAGACTGCTGTCACTCATTTCCCCTGCGGATCAAAATAGTTCCCAAACAGGGAAGTGCTGCCTGGTAACAGAAGCAGCCAAAGGAAGTAAAGAGGAAACTGACCCCTAATTTCTAGACAAATTGACCCCTAAATTTTTTAAGATCTCTGAATGCATTTTTCTTATTCACAGACAACTTTGTTATGGGAACGTCATGCATTCATACCAGTTACGTCATTGTCAGTGTGAGATAATGCCTTTGAGGAGAACTGACACAGGGAACAAATCCCTATCTGGTACCATAGCAACAGAGACTTAAGCTAACTAACAAATTTGTCTTAGGCCATCAACTCCAACTCCAGCTAAACATCTGTAAATCAAAGTAAACTGCCACCACACCTGTTTATTTATTTTTTTTTTCATTTTCCATTTGCTTTAATTAGTGCTGGTGTTCATCCATCACCTTATATGAAGCGCTTTGTGACATGTTTTTTGAGTTTTTTTTCAAATAAAGTTGATTTTTATATTTAGAATATATTTGAATCCACACAGTTAACAATTTTCCATATGACTATCAACTTATTACAAAATATATTGTTTATATTAAACATTCATTCAGTTAAATTAAAGCTCCATTTCTCCTCCTACATATCGTACATTTGGGCAAATTGGCACCATTAAAAGTAAGCTGAATTAACTATTAGCAGTTCCTATTTGCAATGCACCCTTGGATGTACGGACGACTGTCAAGGGATTAGTTTGATACAGCAGAATACATAAAAATGATGATGATTGTCAGGCAATGTATTCACTTCCTCAGTTGTAGCTCCAATTGATGACCAGGTCGGTAAACACGCCAAATACCAAATACAATAACTACTAACCAACATGCACCTGTCACTTTTGCCTCATGCAGTATTTTTGCCTCATGTCTCTCCCTCTGTTTCAAACAATGCACAGAAACCTTTTTTATTAACTTGAATATTTTTATAATTCACTTTTTTCAATAAAGTTTCACAAAACCAGATAAGACATACCTTGTTGTATGGCATGCCATTTCAAATTGAGAGTATTTGTAGATATTTTGAACATTCAAACATACACGCATCTGTCTGTCTCATGTGATTCACTGTGTTGACATTTTCATGACATTTGACATTTTATCTCCGAGTTTCCCTCTTTCTTTAACTTCTTCTCACCCATTCTCTGATCCTCTCCCCCTCTCACTGTCTCACTCTCTCTCAGTCTCAGTCTCACATTCCAGGCAAGCTTGGCTTCTTTGTCCTGAATGACATCACAGACATAAGGCTGTGACAGGCAAGACAGGAGGAATGCGGGGTAAGAGAGGGATAGACCCCATAAAAGAGAGAGAGAGAGAGAGAGAGAGAGTGAGAATAACCAGATGATGGAGAGAGAGGGAGAGTCTGTGAGGGAATGAGAAAATGTGAAAGAAAAAGGGAAAACCAGAGAGAGAGGGAGAAAGAATTCCATTGATTCAGCAGAGCATGAATGGACTTCACAGAGGACTCCCCAACCAACACACACACACACACACACACACAAGCCTCCCACCACTACAACCCTCCTTCCCAACCACTCCCTCCCTAGCGGCCTCTCTCATCCCTCCGTCTGTCCCCTCCTTTACTGATTGTACTCCTTTCATTAATCTCCTTTAGAGGAATCAGACAACAGCACCCCCTCCACAAACCCAGAGGGAGAAAGTTTTCACAAATGCAGCAGGTAGCACAAAGTCCCACTCTGTTAGCAGCGTTTCATCATATAGGCCTACTTTAATGAAAAATACACCCTAATCATATAGCTGGACTGCAACCGAGACCGGTGTCCAAACTTCACTAGTGGAGATGTTTTATAACCCAACATTCCACTGAAAGTAACTAATTAAGCCTCGAGAGTGCAATTTAACCTGCCAACACTAACTACAATAACTATATAATTGTTGAAGGAATTTATCATCAACATGCCAAAGATTCACCAGTTCCAGATTTTCAAATGTGAGAATTTCTTTGTTTTGTATCATTGTAAAGTAAAATACCTTCAGGTTTTGGACTGTTGATGGACGAAATAAGCAAACTGAAGATATGTTCCACAAGTTCCAGACATTTTATAGACTGATTGTAATGATCACAAAAAATAATAAAATACAACCTGGTCAGTGAGTGAGTTGACTACTGCGAAGAGTTTTCCTTCTGTTTAGTAGAATGTAATATGGAAATCGAGATCACAAACCAACTCTTTCATGATCACATTTAAATGTATTCATGTCACCTTTGACCTTCCACACTAAACAGGTTGGTTTGACATCAGATTGTATGTCCTGTAGGAATTATAAGATTACAGGTTTATGTCAAACAGTTCAATTCCTGTGTGCAAAGATGACTAATGCAACTTCACTTACAAAATGTAAGTACTTACAGTTTACTATGCTGCTCTCAACATGATGCTGAGCAACTTGAGGTTTTACAAGACACTGTGTGAAGACATTAGCGGGAATCATAGCAAACCTAATAAAAAACTCCATACACACAAAATGTGCAAGTTCAAGGTTGGTACTTGTCAAATCCACTTATTTATATAGCACCTTCAACACAAACAACTTTGTTAGAAAGCACTTCATGTTATTAGAAGAGAAGATGGCGTAAAAGGCTAAGATACGATCACACATAAAAAAAACAGTCACACTGAAAGCCAACAAAATGAAATAATTTAAGCAAATCTTCAAATGGGTATTTACTTAAAAAGCGCTTTATTTAATGCAATCCTGCTACCTCCTTGCTTCCCCCTCACAAGGAATCATTTGGAAACATCTGCGGTAACCATGCACGATAGCTGCAGGATATGGTGGCCTTCCACAGCGGTTACATGGTAAAGAGTAGAAAAGTGGGATAGACGCAGGATGTGGGGACTTCTACAATGGCTAACGCCGCATGAAACTTTAACTTCTGACCACAAAATCACACAAGACAGATTGCTTTCCCTCGGATATCTCAGCACAGCCACATCAAGGCAGGGTCTGTCGTTCTGACGGCGAAAGAAGAGAGTGGGAATTACAGAAAAAGAGAGAGACAGTCAGAGGAATGAAAAGCGAAACTGGAGCCAAGAGGAGCAACAGAAAGTTAGAGTTAAACAAAGTGAACCAGAGAAACACGTCACGCACTAACCACCAGGCAGACTTCCATGGTGACAAATTAATTTGTCGTCAGATCAATAAGTCATTATCACTTTCAAAACAGAACTGCACACACATTCATGCCAAAGCACAATGGGGCACACCCACGTTGCAAACACAAAGATACACACACACACACACACCACACACACACACACACAGATTCAGTGCAGTCACACACAATTATCTACACACAGACGTACACACACACGACAAAGTTGGGGGTTTGCGATATCGAGTGGTTGGATGAACTTTTCCAAACCTCTGTGCTGATGCGGTGAAATAATTTCACCCCATTAAAAACAGCAGAGCAGCCTTGGCCAAACTAATTATGGAGGATTCTGTCAAACGCAAACGAAAGGGAGAGTGGTAAATAAGATAGTGTGTGTGTGTGTGTGTGTGTGTGTGTGTGAGCACAGATGAGGTTAACAAACCCATAGCGAGTACACCAGCTGCGGATGAAATTAAGAACCAATACAGTGCATGAAATCCAGAATCAGCTGGAATAATCTAAAGCAGACCCCCTTCATTTTCCAATCAATAGCACTTCCAGTCCATAAAAATCTCAATAAAGGATTGGGTGACACTAAACAAAAGACTGTAGACACAGCTGTCAGATGGTGTATTGACGACTGCTAATCTAATCAATAAAGGCGACAATAATTATATAGGAAATAAGGCTGACAACACCAATCTGTTTTTCAGAACATTAGTTATTAGATTAGACGTTATAAACGTATCCACTGAATCAATATTAACCATATGCTGTCATGGGTAGCATTCTCAGGAGGATTTTGGAGGGATAATATGAGTTTTATGTGTAGTCAGAGGTTTAGGATTTTGAAAGGTTCTGTATCAGTGCAGCAAAAAGAAGAAAAAAAATCATCATAAAGCCCTTTGGAAGACCAAACCCTATTCTGGTTCAGTTTCAATTAACATTTAGGGCGCTGTTTTAACCATGCGCAATAAATCGTCTTGGGCGCACAGACTAAAGCGAACTTGCCATTTTTGTGGAAGTGTAAAAGGGTAGGTTGAAGAGGAATATAGTGCCAGATATACCAGCAATGAAAAACTGATACTGTCAGAATCACTTATATACAAATGCAGACTGCTTTACCAACATTCCTGCTTCAATTACATTAAACAATATTTCTTTAATTCAGATTTAAATACATCTATTGGCTTGGGAGCATTTCACCAAAACTGTTTATTTAAGTTTTAAGCATTATCCTACTATTGATGTGCATTTGCTCAAAAATGTTTTGTTTGTTCTCATTGATAAAAATCACTAATGAGAGTGCTAGAAACAGCGCCCTCAGATGTAAAATTTCTTAAAATCCGAAAAGTAATTAACGTTAATTTCTACAAAACTGGGCTTTATAAGTACAGAAAAAAACTTCTACACACACACACACACACACACACACACACACACACACACACACACACACACACACACACACACACACACACACAGGATCTATCGGACCCTGCAAATAGATAAAAACGAAGCAATCTCACACTCACCGAGAAGCACTGAGCTAGCTAGTCATTAGTGTGTGAGTGATGGTGTGTTATGTTTGAGCTGACTCTGGACTGAAGCAGGGCCTAGATGCAATAACAGCAACAAGAACTGATCACCTAGACAATCACTAATAGCCTCTTTTTCCTACTTCACTGCCTGCCTATTTTTTTCCCCGATATTTTTCTGCACCCCCCCCAAAAATGCAATATCCATGTGTTATTTCTGACTGACTCTTTTTTTGTTAATTGCTTTGCTGCTCCCTCTCCATCCCTTTGCACATCATGTGTTTACTGTGCTTTGAAAACCGTTCAAACCATTCTCACTCTTGCTTTAATACGCTCTTGCAATCTGCTGTCCTCTTCTTTTCTCGTAGATCCCTTCGCCTCCGCCTCCCCCATCTTTTTTCTGCCTCATTTTCTTGTCGTCATGATTCTCTCATTCTCCTTTTCAATCTGTCTCTCTTTTTTCCATCCCCTCGGTTTTCTTAATCTCTTCCGCCCTCCCTGTAGACAGACAGCTGTTCAATTTAGGGTATTTGATTAATTTGATAAACCAAAACAAACCCACTGAACAACAATGCACAAACACATACGGTGCACAAGTTATCCATGTGAGACAAGGCGGCTGGGGGGGGGGGGTGGGGGGAGGGAGGAGAGAGGGGTGAGAGTGAAGAGGAGTGGATGGATGGCACTCTGGCAGGACAAAGAGCTTGTCTGTTTGTTTTAGTTTATGGTTTGAAATATTAAATATTTGGTTTACAATAACGTTAAGTGGCCTGGGCCTGAGTTATGGTGCCGCGGTGGCTTCTCTGTTTGTTTTGTTGTTTATGGTTTTGAAATATTAATCTTTTGTTGTAGACTAATAAGGCTAAGTGGTCTGGGTGAATGAATTATGGTCTGTGCATCAGCTGCTTTTTGAAGCCTTGAGCACATTTACATGCTCACAAGCTCATGTCCCATTTGGGGTCATATCTGGGATGTGCTGTCTGTATGCATTCGCATGTGTCAATCATTGCAAAGATAGGATGAGATGAGTGAGAGCCAATCATCTTTCCTCAATTATACAGAGAGGGGATTTACCACAATACACATTATTATAATACAGTATCATTTCCTCTGTAGCTACGAATGAATGGAGGCAGCTACATTGGAGGTAATTTTTACTCACTCTGAAACGACTGAGATTTCTACGAGGAGCTTACCAGTTTACCCCCTCTCCTGTGATAATTTGGAGAGCAACTTCAATAATGTGCAGAAGGTTACCACTAATACTACCTCACTAAGTGAAAACAAAAATCACCTTGTAGAAGGAAATGCTGAAGAAAAACACCAGGGAGGCTGCAACCAAAACAAGCTTATATTCTCAAAATTGGTTGCTGATGATAAGAAAAATCCCTGTGTTCCCTGCTCAACTAACAGCTCTAAAAAGCCTCTTTAACACCAACTCCATATCACAGTGATGAGTTCAGAGTGTTCTTCAGAGATGAGAGCAAAATAGAGGTTGATATATAAACCTGTACTGTGGGTGTGTGAACCCTTATCTGTCTGCTCATAAATGTTTTTGGCTGTTGTTTGTTACATATATTATAGCAAGTGGAAAAAAATGCATCCTCAAACCATTTACTATTCGATCCCACGCTCTATATTTTGAAAGACAATGCTTTTACTCTCAAGGATGAACGAGGGGCAATTGTGAAACATTTCCTTCAAGGTCCAGTGCGCAACATTTAAAATGATCTATTGGCAGAAACTGAATGTAATATTCATGGGTATATTTTCATTAGAGTATAATCACCTAAACATAACTATTGCTGTGCTTCCGTTACCTCAGAATGAGACGTTTTGTACAGATCTACAGAGGGAGCAGGTCTTTTTCCGCGCCATGTTGAACTGATATGTTTCTACAGTAACCCAGAAAGGAACAACAGAAGGGACTTTTGTGTTTTTTGCAAGTCCTGCTGCCACTGTAGTTTTTCCTACATACTTGGAAGGCTGACATTATTCAAATGGTCTGCAACTTCACCAATAGATGTTACTAAATCCTACACACTGGGTCCTTTAAATAAAATACCTGCAATGCAATCTTGAAACCTAAATATCAGCATCAGCTAAGTGTAATAATACAAACTATATTTTAAAGACATTTCAGCTTTGCTTTATAGATCGCCACAAAATCACTAAAAGAACTGCCATCTGAATATAGATCTCTCTTTTTCTCCAATACCACCCCTGGCTAGGGCACAGACCTTGCATCTATGGACTTCACCTCTTGAACTGTCTTTGGGCATTACACAGGCATGAAAACAGGTCAGGGGTGAAAAAGGTGAGAAGGCTATTATCCCTCTAGTGGGGTCCGGGGGCATGGTCCCCCAGAAGAAAATTTTTAATATTCCATATTTTAAAGCATTTTGAGATGCATTTTTTGCCAACCTGGGGAGAGCTGGAGAAACTGATGACCGTGAGTCAAAAATATTATGGCCTCCTTACTAAGTATTATGCAAGCCATTTCAGGCCTGTCGCTGGGTCTAACATTTACAGTATATGAGGCACAATGTAGTAAGGGCACCACAAATAGCTTAAAGGGACATTGTATAGTGTTTTAAGTATCTTATTAGCTAAAATCAATGTCCGCATTCATAAATGTGTCCTCATTGGTGTAAAATTACCTCTGCCAATGATCTGACTTATCCTTATAAGCGAAGAATTTCTTATCTGTATATACATTGGATGGGCAAGTCCATGGAGGCTTCCATGTCGTTCCGCCATTTTGAAAAACTATAATCGCCGAGAGGGACATAAAGCACTAGCCTACCTGTCCAGCTAATCCACAACGCATTTTCATTCAGAGCCAGCGTCACGTGACTGAAACCAGCTATAACGGAGAAGGAGATCAGTGAGAGGCGCTTGTCACTGCCCCGGCACATTTGAAAGTCTGCACTGCACTTTAGTTCATAATGGAGGATCATACTTATGCCGAGCCACAGGAGAAGGAATCCTCGTCGCCAAAAAAGCGAATTAAAAAGGCAACAGGCGAATTCAAAAACGAGGGTAAACATCGGGGTAGCTTTTCCCAGGTGGAAAGAGCTAATGAAGGACAAAAGGGACGCTGAAGTTGTCTGCTTTCTCCTCGACAGGTAGGCTTCTTGGTACATAACGGCTACCGTAGTTGCAATACGCATTTGAAAACGCGAGGCACTAGAGAGCACTATTCGTTTGAATGCAAAATACAATTTCACCGCTAGATGGGAGAAATTCCTACACAATGTCCCTTTAATGCATAACCCCCACAAGAGATGGTGGACATGCTGTAACTTAACTTGTCTACTCTTCCATCGTGATTGACAGCCAATACAATGTTATGTAATTCAGATTTTAATACATTTTATTATTTCTTTTTTGTGATATACCGTTACAAGCTAGCAGCTAACTTTAGCAACAATATCTAGCTAATGTAAGGCTAACGTTAACGGTAGCGTTAGCCAATAATTTTCCACCGGAGCTTTAGCTGGCTAACGTTGCGTTCTCTCCTGCTGTGTTCAATGACTCAATTCATCAAGCTGTAGCTAACGTTAACTAAGCCAATGTCAACAGAGCTCCGGGGTAACTCTTAGATATACCAGAAAATATTAAAACACGAGCGAAGCGAACTGCTTGTAAACCAATCAGGTAATGGTATTCCCCTACCTTCGCTAATATTTCCATGCACTCGCGTTCCCTTCTGGCACGCGCACCTGTTCGCAGTTCACTGAATCTATGGTACCTACATGCCTACCCCCCCCCTTAAACATTTTCTCATGGAATCTACACGATTCACGTAGGTCACCTATTTTGGTTTCAAAACGGCGAATTTGGCCGAAAGGTGAGTTATTTTCATGTATGATTACAATTTGCTGACAGTTTCAAATCAAATCTTAACGCTATGTTGGCCAAATAGCTTTCTCAAAATTATTTTTTTTTTGCTGCTCTATGAGACACCACTTACTGCATGTCGAAACAGGTCCCAAAAATCACACTCCAGGAGCGCACATGAATACAAACACTACATTCTTTTGCCAGAATACAAAAGTTGTAGTCTTATTTCTTACTTTTGCTAAAATGGCTCAATTGATGCTGTCTACTATTTGACATGTGATTCAAAGCTGTGTTTTGTCATTTGTTGATGTTTTAGGATTTACATGAGAAACATTTGAACTGTATTTAGGTTTGATCTGCTTTGCTGTAGATGTTTGAGTGGTTTTGTGGTTTTTGTGCAGACGTCATACATTGGTTCCCGTCTGTATGTGTGGTGGTGGTCTCTGGGGGGGATTATGACTGGGTAGAATAATAGCTGTGTGATAATTAATGGGATTAACAGATTAGACAGAAGATTACACCATGGCTGTCTCCATCGCCGCTCTATGTTAGAAACAGAGTGATACAAAACATGTCGATAGACGACAAAAGGCTACACCAAAGACAAGAAGGTGTGAATTTCAAACTCTACGGCTGGGTGTGGACAAAAGTTTATAGCAGAATTATTAAAAACTATTAAAGACTGAAAGCTGGAAGGAAAGTCTGGTCAACATTTCCTTTGATCAGATAGTGCCTTATTGAAGTCAATATTTTGCCACTTTTAGACTATTTTGTGAAGGCTGCTTGTTTTTAGACAGCATTTAATGTTAGGGAACTCTAGTTTTTTTCCCCCTGTTAAATACAATTAAAAAACAACAAAAAAAAAAAAAAAAATCAGATTTTTTAAAGTAAGGTATTGAAAGAACTATTGTTTTGCATCTACATGTAGAGAGACCGGTATCGATATCGCCATGTAAACGCTCACAAATGTGCCTACAACAGGCCATTTACCTTCTTAATCATGCAAACTTAGTTATAAACTCCATTATACCGTCAAAACGATGCTTTTGATCACCTGGTCGGCCACCAAGCTGTCTACCGTACATAATGATGGACAAGGTTAATGTAACACCTTCACTAACTCATACTGTTTAACTTGACATTTAACATCTGGTGCGATCCCCAGGTGACCTCACTGGAGTTCGATTGAAGTGAAGCCCGGATCACTGTTTTGGAGTGGACAGCTTTTCTGCACCGCACCTGGATTTGACAACACCTGTCACACTTCACCAAATGCCTTTAGAGATTTAGCGAAAGACGAGCGGCTTTGGTCTTTTGGCACTGATCTCAGTAACAGTTAACCATTGTTATTGGTGCATGTATTTTATCCTGAACAAAATTCTCCTAATCTGTATCTCCTCCCTTGCTTACAAAATATTATATTCTGGCAATAACATCCTGCAGGAAGTGTCCTCGTGTATTTTTGTCAAGCAAACCCTTCATTAGATTTTTTTTTTTGTGCATGTGCGCTCCTGAAGTACAATGTGCCACGATTTGGCCAACAATATATCAGCTTCCCAAAGTCTACACTGGATTTGGAATATATTGAGGTTTATGGTTTCACTTCCCCTGTGGCTAAACACTACCTGCTACCATTAACAACGACTGGAGTTGAATACACACATGCGGATACACACACACACACACATACAGTATGTTCAATGATTTTCCCATACAGTGGCAGACTGGACAAGGCCATGGGCCGACCCAGCCAAGGCCACAGGTTTGCAGATTGCTTGTCATAACAACACAACTGCCCGTCTGGTTTCACACAGGATATGTGTGGTCAGATTTTTATTTTTTTTCCCACTCTAAACAAATTATAGGTTGTAGCTGGGAAAAACATTTATTCATTTTTCACTCTGAAATGCAGAGAATCCATCCTTTGGTGCAGTGTTAAATACTCTCAAAGATTTAGGTATTCAATCATTTTTAAGTTTTTGTCACTAACTAAACAAAGTGAGCTTCCAATTTAAAAATAAATAAATAAAGTGAGTGTCAGCATTTTACAAAATATACAACACACACTATTCAGAACTTCCTCCTTTAGTTTCTTTCTTCTGCAACAGAATTTGAATTTAAAATGTAAACCCGATAAAATGGTGGTGTCCTCAGTCACAACCAGATGAAATGTTTAGTACACTTTATTACAAAAGACTCCTTTACAAAATGTCGTAGATGGAAGCGGAAAAGAAAGGAGTGCATTAAGAGAGCCGGCATCAGTAATGATTCACTTTGAAATTCATTCATTGTGACATGAGTCATAATACACTTGTTCCTCATTATAAACACATTAGTGTGTTTCTGGCAGGTTGAGAGCTGGTCTGTGTCTGCTCTCCATTACACCGAAACTATCTGAAAAGAGAGAAGCTCATTGTTCTCAAGTCCACTTACATGCAGAGAGAATATATTCAAGGAGGTTTGATGCTCATAATGTGCTTTTGCAAAGCTTTAATCTGACAGTGAAAAAGAGGCAAAAAAAAAGGGGGGAAACTTTGAGAGGAAAGCTACAGGGACAGCAGATTCAAAACCAACTATATGGATCACAGTCAAGATGATGCTTTCTTGTGTGCAACAATGTGGCTCTTTGAAATCTGTAAACACCGTGATATGTGATATGGATTTTTTTTTTTGTCTTTATTGTTATGCTCTTAATTATTTTAAATGCAGTTTTCTTAAACAGTTAGAAGTTATGATAACATTCAGTGCTTCTCATCATTACACACTATGTGTCCTTGAGGCCTAACAAATGTGTTGAATGCATTTCCTTGCAAATTTTCTTGTTTTTTTAGTGAACAAAACTCTAAATCAGCTCGTTTATGTGCTGAAAGTAGTGAAAAAGGACTTACATTAACGGAAAAAAGTGATCAATACAAGTTATTTGAAAACTTCTATTTCAGGAGCTAAAAGTGAAAAAGGACAAATTTAAAGTGAGTCCTCTTGCCACATGGGTGTGTGTGAGAATGTGTGCATGTTCATGTGTGTGTATGTCTGTGTGTGTTTCAGGATATCAAAGGGCAGGCTACGGTGTTAGCTGGATGTGGATGGAATGTGACACCACAAACCGCTCCGTGCTGTGGCACACAAATACCACCGACGTCACCTGCGAAAGGACCTTTTTTCTCCTGTCTGCAGACACACACATGGATGCACACACACTATAACACACACACACACACACACACACACACACACACACACACACACACACACACACACACACACACACACACACACACACACACACACACACTGCAGTGAGATCACACAGAAACAATCTGAAAGCTGTGGAGAGTCCTCGGTCAGAACTGTGCTGCTGTTGATTGTGCGGTTACTTTGAAGGGCAATTTCATCTGGCTGACGGAAACGTGTGTGTGTGTGCAAGTGAGTGAGGGGAGTGTGTGTTTTTTCAGCACCAGGGGGTCAGTCACCTGGGGTGTTAGGGAATTTTCTATCAAAATATTCCTGTGTAATTGTAGAACTCTGTGTCCAAAGAGTGTGAGCATGCATGCGTTCATTTTATCTGCATAACCTGCGAGTGCTTGTCTGTGAGGCTCCATGGGCTCTCTGTGTGTGCATGCATGCATGCATGTGTGTATACGTGTGTAGGCTGGCACAAGGCCAATGTGAATAGAAGGCTTGTTAGTGTTTTAAATGCCTTCTTGGATCTGACAAGACATGTGCAGACATATAGGCATGCCAAGGAGGTGTGTGTTTGAGAGAGAGTGTGTGTTTGCATTTGAAGGTTGAGATGAAGGAAGCCAGTCCATCATCCACAAGTCCTATTGTCCTCTTAGTGTGTGTGTGGGGGTGTGTGTATGTGTGTGTGTGTACAGTATGCTGACACTCATTTGATGTTTCAGTTCAGAGAAAAAAGCCTTGCACGCCTCGCCTATATTTCCATACTCTTTCTCAAAATAGGGCACCATAACTCTCAAAATTATGTTCTTTGATGTGTCGCTCAGAAATATATATTATTGAAAGAGAGAGCACCGCCCTTCACCAATTCCCATCATGCCATTATGTGCGATAGGAAAAATCATGAAATGTGCCAAGGGTAGAGAGATCGGTACATCGGAGTGACTGTGAAGCTAGCAGAAATTACCTTTCATTTCAAATATGTAAATGCATTTCAAGGTTTGTATTGTATTCAACAGTTTGAATAGGTGGGGTAGCTTTAGTTTAAAATGGAGTTTTAGTGCTGTTTTTCTGGGGATGGAGGTGGAGGGTTAGGGTTAGGGAAAAGTGATCTTGTTATTGGATGCAAGAGGATTTCTGCTCGCGTGTGTTTATCAATTTCCTCTCTGACTGTGAAAGGCACTGAAAACAGGCAGAGGAGTGCATTAGAGAGGAGTGTCAAATCAGATGTCAGTGCAAAAAAAAAAAAAAACATCCAATCAAATTTTAGCATTGAAAACATTTTTGAGTTTGTCCGCTCTGAGCACTCTTATGTAATATTCGCACAGATGCAGGTGTCCTTTAGTATTACCGTGGCTTCCAATCACAAAAAAAAATAAAAATAAAAATCTGTTTCAATTTAATATAAATTCAACCAGAGGAAATGTTTGCATGCAACAGCAGGAATGCAATTTCATTGCAAATAAGGTAATAAATTGAGTATGACACAGTCTGTACTGGGGGAGGTTAAGAGGTGATTTTTCCAATATCTGTCATTCAAAACTGTTTGTAGAATATATGAAAGCTTTCCCTTGTCGTTGATTGCATCCCCATAGTCGTCTGATGGCAGCAGAAATGTTACCCTCCATCTGCAACATTTAATTATAGTGATGAGGTGCAAGCACTCAAAGCACCATGCAAGTGCACATGGCTCTTTCAGCGTTTGTACCCTGATTAAACATATGCGATATTATAAGTTATCCAAGTAAATATAAAATCCTGGTATGACGACATGCAACCTGAATCGATTCACAAAATACACAATAGATAAACATGAGTTTAGCTTGAAAGCATGACATTTTCTGCACTAACCAAGTTATTTTGGGCACTTTGCAACTCCTCATCAACAAAGTTAGTCTGGATTCTTTCATTATGAACCGGCTCAGGGTGTCGCTTAACTGATTGGCTGTGATTGACACTAACCCAAACCGGGCCTGCTGCTTATTTATTCCCTCTAATACGCCCTAAGTTAAAACTGGGCCTCAGCTGCACTGACCCTTCTGGTCATACAATTACAGATAATGATAACTCAATGCTCAAACTCGAGTGAGCCACTAAATGCTGGCCGCCATTTGCATTTGCCCCTTGATTAGTGATAACAGGGTCTGCAACATGATGGTCTGAGATAGTAAAATCAAAATCGAATAATAATAAAAATCAAACAAACACAGTGGCACTATATAACTGTTTTTTTCTGGTTTTGGATTCTCAAGGCTCTCTCTTTCTCTCCTTTTATAAATTAGAAAAGGGGAATTCATATATTGTAATTCTGTACCACTTTCATCTGCTGTATATTTTCAATAAAAAAAAAAAGTTATTTTATGTTGTTGGAATGCTTTCATCCTTCACCAACAATGTGTGCTTGTGTGCATGACTGTGTATTTATGCCGCACATCTATATATGAATGAGATGCTCGTTTTGAATGTTTCTATTCAAAGGTTCAATTCGTGCCCCTGCATCACTTTACAGAAAAAGAGACAGAGAAAGCAAGCGGAGGACGAGTATGTTTAAAAAAAGCAAAAAGACAGAAAGGAGGCAGAAACTAGAGGCAAGGCGTGAACCAGAGTGGAGAGCAAGAGAAAAATACGGAGAATGAAGATAAAATCAGAGAAGACCAGGAGGAGATAAGGGCAAAAGTGGTGTAAATCCACAGATGAGAGAGGGAAAAGAAAGAGGGAGGCCACTGACGACCGGAGAATGGTAAAATAGCAGAGAGGGCAGAGAAAACGCAGTGGGAAGAAAGCTGGAGGAAGGACATGAAGAAAGGGAGCATGGGAAAGAAGCAAAGAGGAGCTGAGAGAAAAGGAGGAGTGTTTGAGAGAGCTTTATGTAGCGTTTGGGTGATGAAATCATGAATGACCCCCTGCCGTGGGCCGCTCTTTGAGGGTGCGTCCCCACTCTCTCTCTCCCACTCTCTCACACACACACACACACACACATACACATATGAAAACAGACTTGCAGACAAACAATAACAAAGCCACAAAAGTAAGCTCAAACACACAGAACTCACATTCACGCTAATGCATACATCTCTTTTTGTTCATATTGGTCAACCCCCCCCCCCCCCACACACACACACGAAAAAAAGCCCTATCTCAACTGCCATCCTGTGCTCCCATACTGTTCTGGTCTTTTTTTTGTTCCTCCCCTTAGGCATAGCTTCCTCCTCTCGCCTGCTTTCCTTTCACTTTTTTCTCCTCTCCATCGCTCCTCACACTAAACGCAAGGTGACAGTCCGTGGCCAGAGAGGGAGAGGTCGACACAGAATGAGAGAAAGAGGGAGACAGAAAGAGCAGAGGGTGGAGCAACCTCTCGACAAGAGAAGAGGGAACGGACTTGAGAATAAAAAAGGTTTCAGTTGGGGAAATATGGAGGCCGATAGTGGAGACCGCTGCAATGTTCCAACAACATTTTTGTCTCCAAAAATCCAACTGTTTGTTCTGTATTTATTCTGAGGGCAACTATATACCACACTATACTACATGTCCAAATGTATGTGGACACCCAGACCCACATAATGATTGTCTGTAGGAAGGCTTTCCACAAGATTGTGGAACGTGGCCACGAGAGCAGTCAGGTTTCCATTTCATCACATAGGTGTCGGATAGGGATGAGGTTAGGACTATGCTGGCCAATACACTTCTTGGTCAGGTTATGATGTTGCACTGAGATTTCAGGGGTGTCCACATACTTTTGGATTTATGGTGTCCACCCTGTACACTTTGCACTTCAGCACTCACTTAGTAATATAATGTGTTTTTCTTATTCTAAGGAGCACTAGCCAACTGTAGATGAGGTCACGTCAAGGTAATCCCACAATGGGGTTTATCATTTTACACAGACTTTCAACAATAACACAGAGAGAAATCCATCATCACAGAGAAAGACATACCAATTTCTCCACTGACAATGCAGCTGCAGCCACATTTTGCTTTCTGAATAAGAAACTCACTATTTCCGTACCAAAAAAAAACTGCTTGTTTTTATTGCTTACCCTGCCTAAATAAAAAAATCCTCTGCTGAATGGAATAAATTTGCACATTTTTTGAGGGTTGCGAAGAGGCATCCTGGGAAACATAGGAAAGCAGCAGACAAACTAGAAGTGCGTGTACGGAAAATTCGGACTATTCAGATAAGGGGTATTCTGCTCAGCTAAGAGCCCGGTACATTACCTCATCGCCACATGGCTAAAGAACATATGGGTCCATGCAACAGGAATATTCAATTACAGAATGAATCATAGGTAAAATTAAAGAGGAGCACGGGACGGAAAGGAGGAGCCGGAGAGTGATGCGCTGTCACAGGATGAAGAGAGGGAGATGTTCCCCTAATGCACCGCGGGAAAACCACATGCAAAGTCGATAAATCCTGGGTTTTCTCAGACAGCAACATCTGAGTTTACGGCCTGCTACATTTTCAAGCGTGATTAGGATATGTGCTTTCTTGACAGGCGGTATCATCTGTGAGAGTGCTCCACAGCTGTGTGATGTTAAAACAGGGCCCCTTTTTGATGTGGCAAATTGACAGTTTTGAGGATTTTTAAAAGAAAGACTTGACATAAATCAAAACACTATCTGCTAATCTTGTCTGAGACTGTGGGCTGGTGTGGTGGGCTGACATCCCCGTGTTGACAGCAAACTTTTAACTACTGAATTAAGAAATATACATCCACATTTATGGCTTTTAGCAGGAAGTTAAGTAAGTAATAGTGACTAGGGATTTCACAAGTTGATGCCAACGTTTTGAAAATGTGATATTACTTTTCTAAAGTACCGTAGGATCAATTCTTCCTGACCTGATGAGGCACCTGAACAGCAATGAACACATCAGCAGGTGCCGATGTCATTCGGTACCACAGTGGTTTCGATCGTTTTGATAGGGAACGTCATTAACAACGAGCCTTGTCCACACGCACATCATCTGCTTTTATTAAAAATGGAACAGTGGGTGAATATTGCAGTGTATGTTGAAGGACATGGAACTTATTGTTTTTTTTTTGCTGTGGTATCGAATTGGTATAGAGAATCATGAAATTACACTAGTATATGTATCGGCTACAAAATTTCTGGAATCGTGACATGCCTAATAGTAACAGTGAAATTTTAAAAAGTTTGTAGTTTTGTGATCTGTAGACATAAGTTTCCATTTTTTAATGCAATATATGACCGTTTATTTGAGCACACAATTTATGTAAGAGTTAAGATGATTTATATCTTTAATATGTACCAATTATGTTATTCAGTTTCTGTCCTTTTCTCCCCGTTGGTGGAAACCCTATTTTAAAACGAACCTTTTCATATACTGTTGTTCATGCAGTAAAACCAAACCAAATCAAAGAAGCAGATATATGAGTTTGCACTATAAAAACAATATATGAACTGTGTTTTATATCCTCTATTTGCACAGTTGTCTTATGAAAACAACAACAGGGTTTGTCCAATTTAAATCCAGCAAATTATTTCTGTGCGATCCCAGAGGGGAAAAATAAATAAATAAATGAAATAAAAGCAACAAGGCCAAGTTAGATGGAGGGACAAAGTGAACAATAAATATGGAGCTTAAGGTATGTGTAAAGTATTGTTTCCATAAACCTCTCAAATCCTCTTATCAGACACACGCAGAGCACAGAACTGCTCCTTATGATGTACTTACAACAGTGCGCGGGGTTAAAAAACTACAATGCAGTCGTCGCTATGAAGTTTAGTGCAGGTTTTTATCTTGTTCTCAGGCTTACTGTAAATATTTCAGTGTACTTGTGTTCAGCTTATTTTCCTGCAGGGTCAAATGTCTCTTTAGGATACTCTACTTGCTTCTGATTTGATCTTTAAAAAGTAATAATGCAACAAAATGAAACTTATCATCCAGTGAAGTGAGTCAGCCATATTCAACTTTATATATGAGGTGAATTCCCCTTCATTACTTAACGCATAAATAATAAACAAAAATCAACACGATGATGAAATGTTCACAGTTCTAGTGAGGAATTCAAACTCAGAGGAACTAAAGTATGTATGGAAAATCATTAACATTTAATGTCAACCTGAGAAAACTATTTTCACCCATCATTAAACACATTTAACACAACTGCCAGATTTATTTTATTGTGCTATTATTACTTGCCATTAAAAAGAAACAAGTTCATAATTCAGTTTATGTAGACGTATTTGAGGCCAGGAATTCAAAGGATATGTTTTCAGCTTTGTTCATTATTTAGAGATGATGATGGTAAACAAATTACTGTAGCGGCATTTCAAGGTGTCTGAACCTTAATTACATTTTTAATAAACGCCTTGGCATGCATGCATGCAACCAGTGTGAGTGTGTATGTGTACGTGTGTGTTTTGCGCACAAATTACCCATTAGGAAAAGCATTTAATGTGTGTTTGTGTGCTTGTCTGCTTTCGCTAAAGGGTAATTTGTGGACACACAGGCACAGCAACACACTAAAAGACACAAAGTTACAGTACATACACACAAACACCTACACATGGATGGCCAGATGCTACATGGGCCGTGTCTGGTGAACTCTAAGAAACGTTGATATTGAAGTCTCTAATGGCCATCATTAATCACATGATACTAAATCACTTTTGGGGGGGAGGAAATAACAGGGCAAATATGATAAAAGACCAAGGTAAGTGAAAAGGAATGTAAGAAAGAGGCAAACAGAAAGTAAGAGACACGAGAGGGCAGAGGGGATCAATAACTGACTATGATTACATTCATTTTACAGATCAAACACACACACATGCACACACTACCCCTTTATTTTAGTAATTTTTTTGATAGCAGCTCACCTATTGGGGTACTATCATACGTGTAGCCTAGATGATGTAATAACCCGGTTCTAGTTGCCTTTTACGTCCAAACAACAGAGCAAGGAAGAGCAGAACAGCATAAGGCTGGTTAGGAAATGCCTTAAAATTAAATCCTGATAGCTATTCTTGTGACAACAATATTAATGATGACTCATACATCTCAACTTTTTATTACCTCAGCACTACTAACACCAGAGCGGAGATTGCAACATTGTTGATTTCAGTCACGCTTGTGCCACATTACATAATTATGATGTAAACACTGCAACAAGACACGGTATTGTTAATATCTCATTAATTATTTGACTGGTATCACCATAAACCCAATGATATTGCACAACCCTAGCTTAGAATAGAAAAAAAATGAAATAAACAGGTTTCTGAGAATAGAACCAAACAGAATAGAGTGGAATAGAACTTAATGTAACAGAGCAGAACAGAATAGAATGGAGTAGAACAAATCAGATGACAATGGAACAGAACAGAACAGAACGGAACGGATACACAAGAGTGAGATTCCCCGTCTTTCCTTCCTCCGGCTTGTGGTTGGCTGTTTGTGTGGCAAGACCAAAGGCAGCACCCATATCATTAGTTGTGCAGACGTACAAACACATCCCATTTATAAACAGTCAACAACACTGAGGCAAAACACTTCAGCCTTGAACGTGACCCAAAAACCAAAAGGCACACATCAGCGAGGCTACCAGAAGACTAGCTTCACTGTGTGTGTGTGTGTGTGTGTGTGTGTGTGTGTTTGTGAGCACATCACATAACCACTGTGTGAAGGGTAAATGACTGGTTTTGATACTGCCAAGGGAAATTCCCCGGTCAGATTATATACAGATCAATTTTCATGTGGGTTTAGGGGTAGTCAGACGTTGCTATGCATTTATTATTGCTTGGACTTAAGTACACACACACACACACACACACACACACACACACACACACACACACACACACACACACACACACACACACACACAAGTATGCACATAACCACATATACAAACACCCTGAATATGCATACCGAGACACACACAAGAAATTAAATGGATTACTTTCACCATGACAGTCATTGCAAGTTTTTGTGTTGTGTCATTGAAAACTGTTATCAGTTTGACCTCGATTTCTAAAGAAAATCAATGAGCAAAGTAAACATGTCACAAACACCCTTTAACTGCTGAGGCGTACTGGCATCCATATTTTGTATGAAGTACACAGGAGCCACTGCATACGTGTAAGTAAGGATAAATCCTTTAAGTTAACAGTCACCCGCTTTACATTTCGCATTAGCATTTTGCATATTTAGCAGGTGCTCTTCTTATACAGAGTGATTTACAATGGGGGTAACACAGAGGCCAGGTAGGAAAATGTTTTTCTTTTAAAAACAAAAGCAAGGTCAGGTGCTGTGAGAAATGGATAGTAGGGGGAGAAGAACGTGAAGTGATTCTCCAAGAGCTGCATTTTCTATTCATGAGGGAAGACAGGGAGTGACTGTCAGTCTGGCTGGAGCAGAAAAGACCATTCCCCCATTGGAGAACAGAAGCCGAGAAGAGGTGGGAGCAACAACATGATCGCTACAAGGAAGGGGGGACACAAGCGTACACAGACTGCACAGTAGAGCTTTGATGCATTACACTGGTGCAACTCAGAAAGCTTGTATGCCTCAACCAGGGCTTTGAAACTGACTCTAGAAGGCTGCAGCAGCTGTTGGAAGGAGGGAGGGAATGTTGGTAAAATGGGAACATCTGAGTCAAGGGTAAGGTTGGGTTCAATCACGGGGGCAATCATGGGGCAACCATAAAATTTACATTTTAAACTTCAACTGACACTGCTTTTATATCAGGCATTTGAGCATCACATTTAAACTATATCTCTGGTCCTGTTGTATGTGCTTGTTGTAAATTAATTATGTGCTTTCTTATGTAACTATGTGATACCTACTTTTACGTTGCCATTTTGACCAGGTTTTCCTCATACAACTGATGTATTTATAAGACATGTATTTCAAGATTTATTACTGTAAGAGAGCTGTAATAATGTCTGGAGGCCAAATCATTATATAAAATATGTCAGCTGAAAGGAAACCTCAAGAGGCAAACAAAGTCGATTACTCATCTATATTGAGGGGTTTTACAAGGTACAAGGTTCATTTATTTATCACAATGTTGTACATTGAAATGCTAGCTGTAGTTCATTTATGCCACCCACAAAACAAACTAAACTATTTTTTATGGTGTATCAGGAGGTTGAATTGAGGAGACTCAGCCTGAGGAAAGAGCTGCTCTATAGTCTGGTGATATGACAGCAGATACTTCTGTATCGCTTGCCAGATGGCAGAAGGGTGAACAGGCTGTGGTTGGGATGGGTACTGTATTTTAGTATCCTCTGGGCTCTGTGCAGGCATCTCACCTCCGATTTTTTTTAATTTTTTTTTTTATATTTTTGGGGCTTTTATTGCCTTTATTATAGTGACAGCTGAAGGAAGACAGGAAAGGGGGACAGAGAGAGAGGGGATGACACAAAGCAAAGGCCTGCAGGTCGGATCGAACCCTGGGCCGTTGCAGCAAGGACTCAGCCTCGGTACTCACCTCCGATTTTAACCATAAAGAAAGGAAGGAGTTCACTCGTAGAGCAACTTTTTAATGGAAATTAATGGTTGCAATTCTGGAAAATAGTTTGCAGTTTTCAGAAAAAAATCTATGGATGCATCATTTAGGATGAGGGTAAAGGATGAGGAATGGAGGAGAAAAGACAGAGTTTATCCAAACTCAACCACATTCCTGTTAAATGCCCTTACATAAGCAACATTAAAGAGAAATACGACTAGACTGAGCAATGTTTGAGGAAAGTCTGAATAGCCATCAAATGAATAATGACATCCTGCATCACATTACGCTGCTGCCTTCAGCCTATGACACCAGTAGGTAATCTAATAAATTATGTTCAATTTAGCCATGAGGCCATTAATCCCAATTTAATGGTTTAGCTTTGCATCTGAATTTATTTTGAATAGCCTGTAATACCTTCCACCTCTTAGGACAGGAGGGTAAGTAATGTTCTATGAAGGCTTGATTCTCACATGTGTTTCAAAAGCGGTACACATTGCCCTTGACATTGCTATAGCCTGTATTATAAATTTTATAATGGGCCGCTGCCTTGTTTCCCACATCCAAGGGATATCTGAAGATATAAAAAAAAAATTGTCATGTAGAAACTACAAATGAATAATTCATTTTTTTTTTTTTCAAACAGCAATGGACAGCAGACATCGTCTCCCAGGAAATGTGTCTTGAGCCTGGAAACAAGTTAGACTATTGAGATTGAATTCTGTAATGACGCTAGCGGCCAGATCTAATAAGCTCTTCTAATACCTTTTCTAAAAGGGTATTTGACGCTCGAGGTGTTTGACGCCGGCCCGTCATTAACCTGGAGGTCACAGAACCAAGACAGTAAGGACAAAGCAGACATTTTCTGCAGATGGTGGCAGGGTGTGATTTAACATAGTCAGTAACAATATATAGATAGAAATTTGTATCTCCACTGCTTTTATTCCACAGATACAGTTACAACAGTCAATTTGCTGATTACAATTTGACATACAAATATGATCAGCTTATATAATTTAATGCATTGTTTAAGATGTAACTACCCAACAGTATGTAAAGTACTTAAAATAAGCTCCACCTACATTACTACATCAAAATGCTGCTAAATTAATGTTATGAATGCTTACTTAAATATTACATCAGATTAAGCCAGATCCTTTCATTTAGTGTGAATGATTCACCCAGCTGTAATTAGCTTTAATATCGTAACTGTTAGGGAGAGCTGCAATAACACACAGCTGCATGTCTGAGTGTGTACACAAGTTTGGATGGATCAGTTCAAACATGTGTACATATGCCTAAAACAATCTTTTTATCTGTTTTAAAATGTGTGCGCTCTGTATTCATGCATCTTACGTACTGTCCACACTTACTGTGTGTGTCCATTCTCGGTTGTGTGTGTAAGACTGAGTAAGTGTACGTCTCCCTGGGAGTGTTATGTATCTAATTGCTGTATGCTTTAATAATTTACATTCTCTACTCTCTGATGCCTATCATTAAGAAATGAGGGAATTACCCCCAGCTGTATTAGTGTGTGCACGTGGGTGTGTGAGCGTGTGTTTGTGCATGTATGATTGTGTCTGTGGTTGCCCCTGCTTTGGTGTTCTCATACGTCCTTGAGATAGTGTGTGTTTGAGGGTATGCGTATCGCTGTTCTATTTGTGCACCTCTACTGTGTCTATGTGTGTCTGAACATCACCGCATGCCCCTCTGTGTGCTCATAAATGTGTGAGCGCATGCATGGCCCTTGTGTGTGTGTGTGTGTGTATGTGTGCGTGTATGTTCTCTGAACCTCTTCCGACCATTACGGTAAGTGTACATTATTCATTGTGGCCTGCCAAGATCATTATCAACAGAGAGCAAAGATGGACAGAAGGAAATGAAAGGCTGGTTGGAGGAGCAACAGAAGCATGTTTTGCCCTGTTAGATAAATGGCCCAACATTTCACCTTTTGTCACTACAACTACAGCTTAATCATAGTGTATTTTATCAAATGTCTTGGTATCTAACCACCTAAACTCAAATGTTCTTAATATTCCCCCGTATATCTACCCTTAAGATGCTTCATAGTAACCCATTTTTGACATTGCCATTTTCACCATATTTAGTATTTACTTTTTATACAGTAAACCTGCTAGGATAAATTAAAAATAAATAATAAATAATGCAATTACGTTAGCATCTGTTATTTATATACAAAAACAAAAGGGATGGTTTGCAAAGTTTGTGAACTGTTATACCAACACAAAAGCAATCACCTGTGTCAGGGCCAGAATAATTTTTCCCTGTCGGGAATAGTATATTTGCTGTATAAGGATGATCCTGCTGAACTCCATTCACTAGAAATTCAATCACATGCTCACATCCCTTAGTGTCCAAAACCTATGGACCTACAATATCTCTCCCAGAGGTTGTCTTCATTTTTTCCTCTTTGCTTGGTATTTCAAAAGCAATGGTCTTGAATCATGCTACAGCAATGAGTGGCATGCCCAGTACAACAGTGCAACATTAATAATATTAATTCTGTCTTCATTTCCCAAAAGCATTTTCACACTGTCAACTATCTCTCTTTCCATTGTAAGTCAGTATTATAAAATACCACTGGGAGACTCTGCCTAAAGCAAAAGTGAATTAGGTTAATTATTTCTTAATAAGCTCTATGAAGATAATGCAACACGACTGCGGAGGCAAGGCAGTGTTTTTCAATATAATGCTTTGGCTAGAAAAATACATGCAATGTGATTGTGGTTATGAGACAAGAGGAAGGAGGGAGAGACAATGTAAAGATGCTGTACTTAAGAGGAGATGAAGAGAAAACCCACAGAGAGAGACTTACATGAAGAGCCTAAGGCCAACAAATCCAATTTGTATTTCAAATCTTATCTTGAGTGCTGAACGTCCATGTTGTAATTTCCAAACGGCCACGTTGCATTTGTGATTACACCGAGTAAGTATCTGCTGCAATTATGACACCGGTTGTCAGAGAAACAACTCATGCGCGGAAACGCTGAGTAAGGGCACTTTTTCTATCCAGCAACAAACACCCTGTTAGCAGCACCTTTTTGTAGCATCTAGCAGCAGGAAGCATTTATCATACAAAACAATGTCAACAAGGGAATGGACTATTTATTTGTCTAGGCTGTGCTATTCTCTTGTCAGCTGAAATTATGAAATGTAAAAGTCTGATCTGAAACAAATTGTAGTTAACTTTGCTGCTCAGATGTTAGAAAACTCCTAAAAGATGCATAACAAAGATACAGAGAAAAACAGACAGAAAAGAAAAAGAGAAGAGAGACGGGTTTGGAGAAATAGAAGAAAAGGAGACTAAACAGAGGCAGGGTGAAAGTGAAATGAGGAAGCAGGCTGAGCATGGAGATGCAGGCAAACTCAGTAGACTGTAGTATTGCTTTGATGATTTCATCTTTCTCTCTGATTAGCACACAATAACGTTCCCCTCCAGAGATGCTGAAAGAAATCAGAAATTATTTATTTTCTCTTCTGAGTTTTCTGATACAGTTAATCTCGCTTTATCACACACCTATAAACAAAAACACACACACACACACACACACACACACACACACACACACACACACACACACACACACACACACACACACACACCTGTTAGCAAAGCTTGGCATAGCGAAATGTTGTATACCTCTAAACATATACATGAATTATTTATCGTTCTCTCTCTGTTAACAAGGTATTGAAGGAATGGTTTGTGCTGGGAATCTTGCAGGTTAACTGCATTAATTAGTCTCTAGTGCACGTTGCTGAATCTCACAATGGTCATGACTTCTAAAAAGATTCTTCTGAACATTTACAAAGGAATGGAGGTTCAGTAACAAATGGCACATGCCTCTGACAGGCTCTACAAATGTCTTACTCAGAGCAGTGAACTGATTTGCATTAGCTGTGTTATGGCAGATAATTTCATGGTGGATGGATGCAAACTAAAATAACTCCAGCTCAATATAGCAAGTTCACATCAGAACAAGAAAGCATTTACAGTGACACTGCTGCACAATCCCCTAAATGTGTGTTTGATTATAGAAAAATGTCAGAGGTTTTTAATCAGCATTACAGTGATAGACAATCATGCTGATTTAAGGGATGGATAGTAACGTGCAAAGTGAATCAGATGAAATGCGTCATCAAAAATTGTTAAAGAATAATGGCAATGTATGTCAAACAGCTCCTAACCCACCTTTTGCAAGACTGTAATGTGGCAAAAACACTTGGTAAAGATGATAACGATTAATTAACCATTGATTAATTGGTTGTTAAGAACTGGATCACATGAAATGTAATCAAATTACTATGAAATAAATAACTGAAATAGAAATACTGTTTTTTCCCCTATTGTATTTGTATTGTATTCTAGCTATCAGTAGAATTAAATATTTGTTAGGTTCTATTTTCTTGTTGTTGCATTACATTTGGTCGTTTCAGAGCGTCTTTGTTATAACACTACAGGTTAACAGATTATTTTCAATATGTGTAGGCCTCTATATATGCTTCATAGGCTATGCTATGCTGTCAGAGAATATGCAATATGTTGCTGTAGAAATAAAGCTTTGATTGAGGAAAAAGTATGCATTTGATATTGTTTGGTACAAGCAGAATCTTTATATATAACAAACAATAAATGTAAAAAAAAAGAAAAAAAATAGTACTAGTTTCTCACCTTTGATTAGTTACAAAGACTTTAAGTGTAACAGAGAGAAACACATTCTTCATAAGTGCTCTCAAAATTCTAACTGACAGATTACTTGTAATGTATTCTTGAGCACACTTCATCGGATCAACGTGCTGTGTTTCTTTCTGCTAGAATAGTTTTTATAGGATTAACATCATACACTCATGGTTCATAATTCATGAACGGTTCCTCACAATGTGATAGAGGAAGATCAACTGCTTAGTCACTGCTTAACTGACAATTACTTGTTGTTTATTTTTAACTGTGCCTGTATGAATCAGTGAACAACTAACTGTCTTCTGATCTCAACAGAACATTCACTGAGAGCTTATATAACCCACAATGAATGAAACCAATTCAAGGCTGAGTGTTTTTCACATTCAAATCAAAGACGAAAAAGTAACTGAATTTTTTCGCATTTCCTGAAGGGTTGATAGAGTCAAAGCTACAGAGACTTCACGTCGCAGCAGCGCGGCATTTGATCGGATTCTGTGTGATTTGGCCTCCCAAACACTTGAAAGCTAACCAGGCAAATTTAGGCAGATGAGATGAACAGGTACGGTACATAATGTGTGAAAAAAAAAATGCCAAGAGGATGAATGATATTGGCAGCTGATATCTAGCTGATATTAAAAAACAAAACAAAAAAACAAAACAAATAATAAAAAATTAAAAAACAGTATATGAAGTTGGAAGAGAAAGAAAGACAGAATCAAAAGGAGCAGAGTGAAAGGAACGATGGAAAGAGATGTACGTCCTTAGATGTACAACTGAAAATCTGCCAAAAACAGCCGGGTTCACACTTTCACAAACTGTAAAATAGATAATTAGACTTGTTATGAGTGTGTTATGTGTGTCTATGTGGTTCTCTGTGTGTGTGTTGACTGTTTGAAGCAAATCCTGCACAAATAACCAGCAAGCTTGAGCTTTCATTGCACTGCACGCACACACGCACGCACGCACGCACACACACACAGCACCAATACAGCCCACATTCTTGTCCGGCCAAGACCAACAACTCTGTGTTTTTCCACAATAAGAGCGGCTCATTCGACATGGGAGCTATGTTTGTGCGAGACTCCTTTCATCCTCCCACCGCGACATGTGTGTGTCTGTATGCGTGCGTGAGCATGTGTGTGTCTGCACATCCAGAAGGCTGTGTTTGTTTATCCTAAATACAAGCGAAGTTTCTACTTCCCATATCCATTTCTTCCACTTCATGTTCTTTTATCTCAGCCCCATCTTGATTTTACAACTCTGGTAGGTATATTCCTATAGTTGTAATAATAGCAAACTTCAAACAGTTATTGTTTTGTCCACTTTTTAGCACCAGTCCTAGTACTTCTTTATAATGCTCACAGTTTTATGGATGCATCTTTACATTGCAAATGTCAAATTAACTACACACTCTTTTTCCATCTCTCTTTCTTTCTTTTCCCATGCCGCTGTGAGTATGTCTGTCCTTTGGGAGCATCCCATTTAGCCACAGTCCAGGCTCACAGCTGCCTGGTCCCCAGAGAGTGGACCAACAAGCTGGTGCAATTGAAACATCTCCAAGAGGACAGTAGTGCTGCAGTTCTGTCTTCATACTTGTGTTATAACAAAACACAATAATCCTATACTTATCTGAGGAAAGTACAGTAGATACTGCCACTGCTGCTGCACTACTGCTCCTGCTTAAGCTAGCTCCACTACCAATACAACTATTTATTTTGCTTTTACTGTTTCTGGTCTGACTAGAACTGACTTGTTTATACAACTACTACAAGCACTAGCACAATGTTCTATCCGTCCAATCATTTGGCAAGTGTGATGAACAATTATAGTCAGATTCCTGCTCTAAAGGGTTTCTCCTACCACTATACATCTACTGTGTATCACATTTTTTACAAACTCCTCCTGTCTATAGTACAGCTATCACTATTGCTTTAACTCTGACTATAGGTCACTGTTCAATACTTCTACTACTACTACTCTGTAGGACTATAGAGCTGCTATACAGTTACTGCAACATGTACTGACCATGCATTGGGTGTATGTGGTAGTTTCAACAAAAACTGGACATTATAATGTTCACAAAGTTGTACTAGAGTGCATTCTTTTTAGCTAGATGTACCTAATAAACTGGCAACTGGGATAAGTATATAAAGCTAATATAGTATTCTATGAGAACATATACATAAATTACGCCTATGCAGTATAATGCTATCCAATGAATGCCTCCCCAATAATACTACAATGGTGTATGGTCAATATTTGTGGTACAACGGTGCAAACAGTTGTGTTCACCAATAGCATTCATTCCATGTGTTTGTGTTCCATTTCATACAGTCTGAAACTGACGCTGGGTTAAGTCTTGTTGAAGGTCGCTTTGAATCATCACAGGGCATTTTATTGACAGAATATTAGCTGTTTTTTTGGACTCAAAAATGCAACCAAAGATGTCTTTTTTTTTTTTGTTCCTACGGAAGCTAGATGCAGCAAAATACATTCCTCATGCACATCTTAA
Source organism: Dicentrarchus labrax (assembly GCF_905237075.1). Taxonomy (NCBI): domain Eukaryota; kingdom Metazoa; phylum Chordata; class Actinopteri; family Moronidae; genus Dicentrarchus; species Dicentrarchus labrax. The sequence continues at coordinate 17,074,754 of NW_026136710.1, read as the reverse complement.
AGTGCTTGCAGATTGCCTGTATATTATCATCAGTTTAACAAGTCAGTTCCTTTGGAAGTGCAGATTAGTTTGCTGCATCAAATAGAAATAGCCTCAATACACTAAATGGAGAAGTCACTTTTATCCTGAGGCGTGAAATTGTGTTAGGGCCCAGACCATTACACGCACATATAAGGATATACATGGAGAAAAGAAATGCACACTCGTCCGAAGATGCATGAACACATACTGTATATGCATGTTCTGCATATACACATGCATTTCTCTCTCTCATTTGTTTTATCTTTCTTTCTTTTTATCCACAGACCCATACACTTTTTTCTTTGTCCTACTATCGCTTTGTCGCACACATACCTACACACACACAGTCTGAGAGAGAAGGGGTGTCTGCTAATTTGCATTTGCGTCTATTTTAGAGCTTCAAAGCAACAACAATAACCAAAATAATATAGAGAATGCATTTTCTATAACTTAAAAATGTACAGTGACTGTTTTCGATTCTATGATATATTTATATACACACATATATAATGACTATGATTTTGTATACCTTTATTATAAAATGGAAACCTTTCTGTATGATTCATATGCAATGTTTTGTATAAAACGTGCTAATGGCTGCGGTGGAATTTAAACTTTTATAATGATGATACGTGACATTCTAATTCTGATGAGTTACCCTGGCCATGAAATGTCACACAGAATATTTAAGTAGATTCAGGAGAAAAGGTTAATAAAAGTCATGCTTCCACCATGTGAGACATGAAGCTGGTATTCACTTTATTTTCCATAATACTGATCGACTCTAATGCCTCAGCAATGAGCTATCAACGACTTTATCTGAGATTTCTCTCCTATAGGTTTTTATAGAGTTTGGGATAAATAACTCTATGTGCAGTATGTTTTTATCAACATGATAAATAGCTGTAACCATGAGTTATGCAAACTTTTACTGATTTCATGTTTTATGCATAACAGCCTCTTATTATTTCATTTCCTCATTAGTTTACCTCTACACAAGTCAGTGTCTTTGCATAATCTGTATTTCTAATATACACTTTTTTCAGCAACTGCACATTCAAACAGGTGGCTATAGAAGATAATACAAGAAGTAGCAATAGAGCAGAAGAAGTGAGACAAAAAGTATTACTATTTCGTCAATAACTTTGATAAGAAACAGAGTTTGTGCCTTGTCCACTGAACTAGTTTGACTGTCATAGAGAGCAAGCAACCCGTGTACAGTATTTGTATCTAACTATGCTTTCATGAGACGCGTGTTTTTGAAAAGACAGAAAGATAAGCAAACTCTTTGTAACACTGAAAAGTTTCTAAGTCTGTGCTTTGACATCATGTTTTTGTAGGCTTTTGGTTTTCGAGGTCGGAGATGCATTAAACTGAATGGATGTGACAGGGCTGGCTGAAAGGGTCAGCAGGAGTGGACAGTTTTACCTCTAAAAACATTTGACATTTGAATCTCTTTTGCAGCCACACACAGACACACACAGACACACACACACACACACAAATGGCCGGTGAACATGTTTTCATGGATATCTGACCATTCCTCAGTTGCTTGACGTCAGTGGAGCAAACTGCTCAACCTCACTGCTGGACACTGAAGCAGGGGGAATACTTTCTGGTCAAAGTCTCTCTTTTTCTCTCTCTCTCTCTCTCTCTCTCTCTCTCTCTCTAACACACACATATACACAGCCACACACACACACAGCGTCGTAAAAGGGCCGAGACAGCCCTGAAATTTCTATTTCACTGGACACTAATCAAGAGGGAACAGGCCTTTACCTTCTTGGCATAAAAACAAAACACACAGTGACAGCCACTGACGCACAGACACACGCATACTCTCTCTCTCTCACACACCACACACACACACACACACACACACACACACACACACACACACACACACACACACACACACACACACACACACACACACACACACACACACACACTCTCTCACACACACACACACACACACACACACACACACACACAAAAAGCTGCAAATTCTGGCATTAAAAAAAAGATGTGTACGCGCACCCACAAAGACAGAGTGACAAATTAATATGAAGCACACACAAATGCGCCCAAAAGCAGCAACACCTACATAAACAACCAGCATATACTGTATATATACACACACATACATACATACACACATACACGAAGCACAGACATTTCTGTTTTGCTGCATGTCAACTGTAAGAAAGCGGAGCGAACAGAGGAGACAAGATAATAATACAGTCAGTCGGTTTATTCCACTACCTCTGGATGGGTAATTAGAGTGAAAAAGGGAAACAGAAAGACAAGAGAAGAAATGCAGAGAGAGAGAGAGAGAGAGAGAGAGAGAGAGAGAGAGAGAGAGAGAGAGAGAGAGAGAAACCCTGGCTGACTTCAATTTACAGATTATTTTTTTTAATCAGATAAAGTTGATCAAAAAGCACCTTTTGAATCAAAGATAACCAATCAATCCAATTTGTCGGCCCCGGGGCCATTTTAAACCTGTTACTGCAATGATTAGCAATCTATGAAATATCGAGGAGGGTGTGCATAAAAGACGAAGGCTGTGCATTTTAAAGATTGACACAGAAAGCAAGAGAAGAAGTGGGATTAGTAAAAGGAAACAATGAACAAGAAGGTTTAGGGCAGACAAAACACACTCATCTTACACTGCCAATTACCAGATATACTTCCATGGTTTTGTTTCATGCAGAGCATTTGAGTGGAACGGAGCTGGAGCATTGCAAATTTAATTGGAGCAAGGAGCAGCATATTAGAAGACTAAAAGTGATGCTCCAGCTACTCAAGTTCAGCCCGCTAAAGTTCACTCCAGTTGGCTTTAATGCCACCGAAGAAAACAAAAACAAAACCAGAAGCCTTGTGTTTTTAAAGAGGATGTGGGCACTTCACAGGTTGCCCATGTCTCAACTTCATCACACACAGCAGCAGTTGAGTTGAGCAAGCACAAAGAGCTACGCCTTGAGGGAGAGTAACTTTAAATACATACTCAAGAGCAGGCAGGCAAATGTGTCTCTAATGCTCTGGTTTTGTTTTTTGTTTTTTTTGTGCTACCAGCAAATATGTGCTTTAAAATCACATCGTATCTGATCACAACCATACGCTGCCATATCTTAATGTTTTTTAACTACCCTTATTTAATATGTGATGATACATTTTTATGAGCTCATATGTTGATCATCATGTTGTTGTGTTCTTTCATTTTATTGGGTGAGACTTTGCTTGGTTTTTACCATTTGTGTTTAACCCAGATGCCAATTAGTTGCGTTTCCGTGTCCTCTCTTCATCTGCTAAAGCCATCTTAGGCCCCATCTTTTTTTTTTAAATGTAATAACAGTTCATATTTTTCAAGCAAAAAAAAAAAAAGTACAGCGCCTATTTGACTTTTTCTCATCGCTGCATGCACAATTTCATTTTTTTGCTAAATCCCCACAAAGATCCTGTATCCTTTCTACCTGTACTATTTCCTGTGTTAGGCTCCTGTTCCTTAATCTAAGCTCCTCTGTCTCTCGCTGTGCTTTATCTAACTTGGTCTCCCTCCACTTCAGCTTCTTTCCTGGGGAGACTACAACTTGCCAACTTGATCTCCAGGGCCCTGTTATTAACTTCAGCTTGCATTTGCAACTTTCTCTTACTCCTCTAACCTCTCTGCGTCTGAAACAGAAACTCTCTCTGTGAGCATAAGATGACACCGGTTGATTAGCATTCAACAGATTGTGTTTATCTGCACTGACGATGGCGATTGCAGCTGCGCAATACTAACATACATCATATCCAGCGAGGATAACATTCTACAGAAGCTTGTACACACCACACTACAGGGACAGAGATGACAAGAAGAGGAGAAAGTAATGGGTGATAGGGGATGGACTATAGGGGATGGTATAAGAGGATTAGTGGAGGAGAAAGAAGGAAATAGAATGAGACAGAAACAAGTTCGGGGCTAGAATTTTAAGATTTAAAAGGAGGGAAAAAGTTACAGCAGTCAAAAAAAAAAATGGGTGAGAGTGATGGCAGAACAGAGTGGAGGAGGAGTACAGGGAAGAAAATATGTTAAAAAGGGGAAATAAAGACCTGAATAAGTCTTGAGAAATTACAACTTTTGCACGTGTATGTGTGTATAGGTGCGACTTTATATTGGATCCACAGGAAATGTGAGCTCTAATCTGACATATAAATGCATATACTGTTTAGAATTCTGGACGGACAACACCTAATAATATCAAAAGCAAGCAAGCACTCTGAGTATTTTCTTCAGGCCTTAACGCTGCTAACGATTTTCGCCACACTGTCTTTGAAACAGTAGCATTCAGAGAGAAGGAAAGGGAAAACAATCTGTCTTACCAGATTACTCCTGATACCCAACGGATACAAAGAGGCCAAAGCACACAATGACTCTTTTTTTTTTTTTTTTTTTAATATGTTTGAGTTTCCCTCATGGCTTCCCATTGACTTCCTAAACCGGGCCCATTTTCCCATTTGTTATGGTTGTCTGCTACAATAAAGTGATGGGGGTTGCTGTTGTCCTGCAAATAGAGCAAAAAATGGAGAGGCAAGAAATTGGCGATATGGAGCGGAACAAAAGAGGAAAAACTGTTATGGGGGGAGAAAGAGTGAAAGGAGAGACGTGCAGTGACATGGATGGATATTCGGATGTTTAGTACAACACCTAAGATACAGAAGACAGTGGGGGGGAGGGAAAAAAAAGGACGACCAAGATGTACTCTGGCTCGATTTACACTTAGCATTAGTCTTCTAGACAAAAGCTTCAGTTCATGCTTTATTGATTTCTACAGGAAAGTCCTATTTTCTGTTAAGAAGTCAGAGGTCAGCTATACAGTACAATCCCCTCTGGAGTATAGACAGTCCTGGTCTTGCTCAAGGACACTCTGTGGCACTACAGACTTGGGCTACGAATTAAGGTTTTGGCAGATCTCCACAGGATAAAAAAGACAAGATACGATAATTTCCTAAAATTCTTTATAAATAAAAAAAAAACATGTGGCAGTACCAAAAAATCAAGATTCGATCATTTCTACCCTGTTGCCAAGAGTCAGGCTATTTCTGATTTAAAATGTGACCATTTCTTACTTTCCGAACACGCATTTTAATATTTAAGACTTTAAAATACTAATTTCGCAAGGTTTCTGCAGGCTGGGCTGCATCCCTTGCTGACAGAAACGAGACCCAAGGGACCAGCTGAGGTTGACAAACTGTGACCAAATTCTTTGTAAATCCTCCACGCAGGTATTTTCTATTTATTATGATTGGCCGAGCACTGGGACAAGCAGGGGGAGTAATTAAAATGGAAGCTGAGTAGTTCTAGCAGTGGCCTTACATGCAGGGGGGCAAATACTTCCTGGTTTAAACAGGAAGTCCCAGAGGAGATGGCTCTACGTATTCACCCTGCTCCATAGCGATCTGTCTGCAAGGATACAAGACAATTCCATTACCCAGCAATGTAGCACAGATCCCTTGAGTGTGTGTGTGTGTGTGTGTGTGTATATGTGGGGATACACACAAAAACAAGCTGCCCAGGGTAAGGAAATAGATACCAATTGGTGTGTGTGTGTGTGTGTGTGTGTGTGTGTGTGTGTGTGTGTGAAATAAGTTGCCTGAGGGGAGGAGATGTGCATGAATCTTACAAGAGAACTCACTCCTCCTTCAATTCATCCATAGTGAAACTCAAAGTTTGTGAGTATACTGTATGTGCATGGTCTTTCATAGCCTAAAGGTTTGGGGGGTAAACATTTGATTTAACCAAGGAGCAGGAATGGACTACCTAAATGTGAACTCAATTTGTGTGCCTGACTTAATTTTAATTAAACTATATCTGCTGGTTAAGATAAGGGCGAGGACCACACATGTATTGGTTACAATTAAGGTTAGCGCAAGGCCTTAGAGAGTGAACATATGCCACTGCAATGTCCTCAAATGTAAACTATTGTGTGCCTTTGTATTCACAGATTTATTGTTATAGGGTAAGGTGCCATTTGAATTTTTTTTCCCCCTTTTAAAGAAAGAATCCAAAAGAAGCAAAATAGTAAATGTTATCTAAACACAATCAGCCTCAATTAAAGTCTAATTTTGATTTAAATCATAAACTATCTGCTCAAAGATTAAGTTACTAAGATTATAAATCCTTCCAGACATGGATGTTTATGCTTTTGGTAACTCACAGTTTTCATTTCTCTGTGCTACAATGTTTAATTTTTCCATCAAAGCTGTCTTCCTCGTTGATTTGAAAAACATTTGCCCACATGGCTTAATGCACCCATAGATGGTAGGGGATTGATACAACAAAACGGTTTAAATGTGTATCCTCTCATGTTGTATATCTGTCAGTATGTTGGTGACACATACCATACTCTATGCCAGTGGAAAAAAACACATGAACATGCCAGACACTTGGCCTTAAATATGTGTTAGACTGACAGAGACTGAAAGGTGTTTTTTAAGGACAAAGAGTGTCCTTCTAAGTGGGCTTTCCCTTTTTCTGAGGGCTTTCAGTACTAACCAAACACACACACACAGACACAGACACAGACACACACACACACACACACACGCGCCTTAAGCCAAATGGACGTGGCCTCATCAGCCAACCCACAACACTGGCGGTTAAAACTTCTGTTATCATTTGTAGCGTTAAGGAAAAGAAGTCTACACCACAACACAGTTTACATAATGGCGCTGCAATGATCGCAGAGTGGCTCAGACTAGATTTGTTTACAAGAATGACTCAATGTCAAACCTAGAAACCCCTTTCTTGTGAGATGATTGATGGTAGAAATTCATTACTAAACAGACACCACTCTTGCTCATAGTATAAATGTTATTCTTCATTAAAGATGTTTAAAATCTTGTAATTTCAGTAATGGGAGTGCTCAGTCTAAAGGCCTGATTGTCCTGTGAAGTATCTGTCAAGAACTTGGGTAAAAAAAGACTACTTATTCTTTCCTGGTGTCAGCTGGCAGGCTGAGTGACTGACTAAAGGGCTCTACAGATGGGGAGTGATCAGCGACAGAGCTTTTAGATATGCATGTCCTGATGTTTGGAGGGCCATTGCGATTTCACAGCTCTGCACCAAATCATCGCATTTAGGAAGTGATGGTTATGATGGAGGATGCCCCTTATGCAATATATGCCCATATTTTATGTCCATCCTTCACAGCTTATGCATAACCACTGCACACAGGTTTTTGAACATTCCTTTTTCTGTTAATAATGTAAACTTCTGTGCTCTGTGGCAAGGCATATAAACATTTATTTCAAGCAAAGTCCCACAAATAATGTCAAATCACAAGTATTGATCTTGCAAATGCTTTGTCACTCTCACCAAAACAAATGCTGGTCTAGCAGTCGTCTATCTAGCAGGCTAAATAGCCAAGCTAACCATAAGGTCCCTGCAACTGCTGGCTGCACTAGCTGAACTTTTCTGTTTGAATTTCCTTCAAACTATTCCGTTTAATTAGATATTAGAGAGTAAAGTCAACAGCTACATTGTAAGTAGATGTCTGGCTGCACTGATACTACTTACGCTGCAATATAGCTTGATAATATACTTGATATATACCTGCTCAGTGATGGTGTAAATAAATGGTGCGGTACCCTATATTGGTGCAATAGGTGTTATGAGATCTGCTATCTGACTGGCTCGGCTGGAAGACTATGTGTCTGGCAGGCTGACTGTGTGACAGGTTACCAGGGTGACTGGCTGGATATATGACTCACTGCAGTTGACGTTGTGTTAGCTGGGAGGCTAAAATAACTGAATAACTGGATGGGTGCAGCCCGTGTTGTGATGCTATAAATTGTTTAGCTGACGGCCATTGAAGACAGCAGTAGATAGAAGAATGGACAAAGACAGAAAAGGGCAAGACAGCAATAACTTTCCTGTTGTGACAGCAAAGGAAGTGTTTCACAAAAAGTTTTTTTTTTTTTTTTGTTTTGTTTTATGACCTCTTGCCTGTTAAATTATGATAAATGTTTACTGTCCATGCTATTCCATTTTTCTTTATCAGTCTGTCATCCATATCTCTACAACTGTACATCACTCTCTTGAGTACTCTGGTGTTGGAGTGTGCTTTTGTGGGTCTGCGCTTATGTGTGTTTGCTTCCAGATGAGATAGGCACCTTTTTTTAAAACACCATAGGGCAATAACATCCTGCCACATGCATATCAGCTTAACACACGCACACACAAAAGCACGGACACTAGTAAAGTACTTCCTTTTATCCATCTACATACACACGATTTGATATTCATGAGAATTTGTCGTTTTTTTAAAGTATTGTGTGCATTCTTTGTGCGTGCGACGGACAGAATGTAAACATCCTATTGCTAGGCTATATACAGCGGTGGAATAAGGCAAAGGGGAATAGAAACAGACATCACGGCAGCACTAAACTTTCACATAAAAATTAACACACACATATACACAACTGTGGTCTCCTTGTCCTGACATTATGTTGACACACTCCTGGAGAAAGATCACAAAGGCTCCATAAAATTGGTGTGAAGGTGGAGCAAGCACACATACACATAGCTGGGTTCGAGGGTCATAGTATGACGTCCTCTGTTCTTAATGCAAACCAGTGTAAACACAGAGCTAACAGATGCTGCCATAAACTACAAACCAAAACACTGACACAGAGAGAGATGGAGGGGGAGAGGACGTCTGGAGGATTCGGAGAGAAAGAGGGAGAGGGATGATAGAGGAAATAAAGAATGGATGTAGGAAAGGGTAAGAAAAAGATAAAGATGAGAGATAATCACAAAGTCTGAGGAAAAGAGAGACAAAGAGTGAAGGAGAAAATTTAAAAAGGCACAGACAGATGGTTCTGTGCTGTTCTCCTGATAACACTTCTATCAGTGTAAAACATAACAAGCCCCTGGTGTGAGTAATAAACACTGCATAAAATCAAACTATCAACATGATGATAATCATAACAAGTGTAGCCTGTCATGATGTCATTATCACTGTATCTGCACAACACTTACAAAAAGTTTTGTAGGTGACAGTTAACATAATGAAAATGCAGAAAATAGAGAGAAAGAGAGAGAGAGAGAAAAGACAAAGAACATTTGAGGAAAGCACCGAATTAGCAGGAAACAGCAAAGTATTGATAACAGATAAAAAGCAGATTGAAAAAGGCAACTAAACAAAGAGGGACAAAGAGGAAGGATATGAGATGATGATCTGAGTGTCTGTAGTTTGAAAGGCAGAATTAAAGTCACCCCTGTGTGTGCCTTGAACATGTCATAAAATTGCCAACTGTTATCAAGGTAATTATATTCACAACCAGGCTAGACCACTGAGGTATTGTTCTCACAAACTTGTAATTGACCCCTGATGAATAGTTACACAATGTAATTCACACACACACCATTTGAGACCACCAAAGTGTTGCACACAGGCATGGGGTATACACTTCTCCATCTCTCTCTCTCTCTCTCTCTCTCTCTCTCTCTCTCTCACACACACACACACACACACACACACACACACACACACACACACACACACACACACACACACACACACACACACACACACACATATTCTGGTCTGTTTATGCATTGCATCATTCACCCTGCTGACATAATCTACCCTAACATAAAACTCTCATTAATTCAGTATGATTTCAGCATTCAGTAATTCATCATTGCTGATATGATTAACCAAACTGTCACACTCCCATACAGTCTCATTCATCAAACATTTTTGTGGAAATGTTACATTTAACATCAGTTGGGAATGAAATCTTGATGGGTGGTGTGCTTGGCTTTCTATTGGCCCCGTTGACAAGTGGATGGAATCACACAGGTGTGGTTTCCTGGTCAGCTGATGGAGACCACTTTTGCAAAAAGGTGATTCTGTCACTCTACTGATTTGTTTAATTTCTCACATTGCGTTTGGGTGATTAAATAGGAACATATATTTGTTTATATGGTATGTATAAGATTAATTACAAAGCCCCTTACTGTGGTAACATTTGGACTCCACTGGACCAGTCTACTTTTCTTTCAATCTACCTTTCTATGATTTAGACCTGAGGTGGCCTCCATATAATGTAATACTGTCAGAAAGAGGAAAACTGGTATTTGCTCATATTTTTCAAAGCCATGGGAATGATGAATCAAGGCTTTTCTTCTGCAGTGTATCAAACAGTGTCACTTTTGGCATCGTTCTGAAGTGGCCTGCCATGACTGATGCCAAAGCGATATCTAATTTCACCTGCTAGCCAGCTAGCAGCTGCAGTATGATTCCTGTGGAAATTTAATTTAAAATGTTGCTATTTCTTATGCTACCAACAGACTCAAATGGAAGGAGATGGGAAGTGATCACTTAGCCTGTAATGTGAGGAAATGCTGGCCAGCAGAGATAATGCAGAAGTGCATCCCTGCTTTTTTTTTTTTTTTCCTGCCACAAAAAGAAAACTATTAATTCACTGTTGACTAGGAAATGTTTTTTCTTAAACCTGTCATTTAAGAATAGACAGGCTGCCATCAATCATGGAGCATTATTGCATTGACAGATGTATTCAAATAGCCACACTGAAGGAGAAAGGAGGTGGCTCAGGTGCAGATCAGAAGAGGCAGTTGTCACAATAAATCTGCCGCATTAGTGGATGTAATATAAATAAAACTCAAGATACTGGTTTTGCCTTAGATAAAGACAATGATGTTTACTTGACTATATATGGTAGAATCTTTGCACACAAGTACTAGTCATAATGTAAGTACTAATTCATAATAGTAATTTATATTAGATTTACCTAATGTTACAACAAGCCATGCAAAATCAAGCATCTAAGAGAAAACGTTCAAACAATGACCAAATAAAGATTTCTCTCCCTGAGTACTTTAGCTAAATACCACATTTAACAAAGCGGTTTTCATGACAATTGTCCTCAGGGGTACTTGTCATTTACAAGTCTATCCTATCTCAACAGCATTATTATTATGCACCGGCCCAGTGTATAAAATCTCCACGTCAGAATAATGGATCTCAAAGGAGGCCATTGCCAACTCGTGGGCCACTGTGACATGCCATTAAATTGACACTCATTTAGCTTTTGTATGATTATTAAAATGCACAGCCATAACTGCAAAATGACCAAATGTCATTTTAACAACTAATCATTAGAGCTTGTCAGCTGGCAGCCGGTTCTACTGTAAGGACTGCTATCATGACAATTCAAGTTTTATATTTGTGTTTAAAATTGAAATGAAACTGCTCTTGAAATATTAACTACTATTACAATTGTCAATTAGCTAAACAGTTTTACTGTGCAATATGTAAATATGTTTAAAAGCCACTCCAAAGTGTGAAAAAATAATCACTTGAATAAATTGTAGAAAATATTTAAATGAAACAACAAACAAATAATAATTCATATATTACTCAAAGGGTCTGCTTTTATTTCATATAACATTTGTACTTTTTAATTGATAATGCCCCTTCCTAGGACAGTGGTCGCCACCCTCTCACCACTCAGCCAATCACATGCCCTCCCCCTCTTAAGCTAGCAAGCTCAACACCAGCTACCAGAATGAACACTTGTTACCTAGAGCAACAACGATGATAAAGTTTTGAATAAAGCAATTCTTCCATCTTGGTAAAAAGATCCTGCTGAAGTCAACGCCTAAAAAATTACAATGTCTTGTTACAAGCAACCAAGTGGAGCCAGCAGAAATTCCTATATCAAACAGCATCACACTAGTACCTACGTCTAATAAAAGTAGCTGCACAGAGAAATACTGAGCCTGGATGCCGCTGGCGCTGTAAATGTACATGAATGTAGTTTGTTAAAAGGCAATGTGCCCCCAGTTTGAATCAAAGTCCCAACCATCTTTGCAACGACTGACAACATGATAATGAAAGAACTGCTGAGAGGAGGTGTACATTTTAAGTTGTATCTTACATTGTCAGTAACTTGTATGGTGCAACGCCTTAAGTCACAACATTACATCCCCACTACGTCCAATAAGCTATGTTTAAACCCACACATAGCTGGTACAACAACCAGCAGGACTGCCATAACAGCCATAACATAATCATTACATTTCCATGGTGGTTGAAGTCACAACCCTTAATTATAGCTGTTAGGTTCTGTATTTTTGTGTATTATTTTTGTCTTTGCTTTTGCATTTACAGTACATACAAGTTCAAACTCATAAAACTTCTCATTAATAATTCATGCATTTTTGTTGGAGTTGTAATTGCACCGTGGTCATTTCTATTCTGCTTTTTCCTTTCACTCTTTACTGCTGCAATGACTGTGTCCCCTTTGGGATGATTAAAGATTCATCATGTCTTATTTGAAATATTATTCAGCGGGCAATTGTCTGGCTACTTACTGCCGATGTGGAGGAAGATGGTGTCGCGTCTCTCTCCGTGCGGGTTCTGAAAGCAGCTGTACAGTCCGTTGTGGCTGAGGTCCACTCCGGTCAGCATCAGTCTGGGACCCTCTAGATGGTGCTGGGCCTTCACGTCTGTCCCGTTCACCTTCCATGACACTGATGCGTCATTGTCCAGGGAGCCGCACTGCATGGTGACATCACTGCTCATTCGCTCATACTGGTTCCTAGCAACTGGAAACAGACAGAGGCAGAAGATTAAGTGTTAGTGATATCAACGGCTAATAACAAGTGAAATATCTGCGTGGTTAAATTACTGCCCTCTGTGCACACTGGCTCCTAGCAACTGGAGACAGACAAAGGCTCAATAGTCACATCAGGATATGCAACAAGCTAAATATTCTGTGTGGACATTTCTGCTTTTTATATCACACTGGTTGCTAGCAACAACAAACAGACAGGAGCAAAAGGTAGAATTTGTTACTTGATAAAGCGTATAATTAACTGAATATGGATAATGGAAATAATTATTATTTGAAATATTTCAATTCAATCTTTTTCAATCAATTTGGGTTATCTATTAGTCCACCTAAACACATTGCTTTGCCACTTAACTAGAGTAGCTGGGAATGACAAAGGGGAAACATTTGACCATTTTTTCTATTTTCTTCCAAATATGACCAACCCTTCATAGTGGGTAAAGACTGGGAAAAGAAAGCAATTTGTTCCATACAGCAAGTATGATACAGTTTCACCGAAGACTTAGGGAAGAGGGAAAATTGCTATTTTTAAGGTAAAAAAAAGAGGAAGAATTTAGCTAAAGTAAAAAAAAGAATAAATAAAAAATCTTTTCTGACTTGTTGCTTTTATCCTTCTGTCAACGACCTCACCCCTGACACCAACACTGCCTTTGTGCACGGGTTCAGAAAAGTTGTAGGGGCCGTGACCCCGGGGGATAAGGGGCATATGAGGGCCTAATGGGAGTTTTAGCCAAGACACTGGGGTTAGTAGCCCTGCTCTGTTTATAAGTCCCAAGGGCCCTGTCACGACCACGCCAAGTGAAGACCTCAGATTAACACTTAAACACTGAGGATCAACAGCACAACGAGAAACAACAATAAAATATTGATCCCCATCTTAGGAAAAGCCCTTGTCAAGAAGAAAAGAAAAAAAAAAAGTGCCCCCATTGGCCTGGGATCAAATGCTGTCAAGATCCTTGTCTTGCTCTGATGTCTCTCTCCGTGTCTTTTCCTTTGTCTCTCTGTTCCCTCCCTCTTTTCTTTCTTAATACAATACCTCTCATTTTGCTGTTTTCCACTGGAGCTGGCTTCCTCAAACATGCCTCTCAACGCAGCTGATACAGATGTCAACCTAGTGTTTCATATATATTTCATGTCCCATACCAGAGCCATCTATATTCAGTAGGCCGAGATCCCTGTCCCCATTACCCCGACACTGTTTGTTCTCTCTTTCTGTCTTCCTCTCTGTCTGCCGCTCATTCCCCCTCAACCTCCCCAGCACCTCTGTTTCTCATGCATGTCATCTAACATTTTTTCTGCCTTTTTTTCCCCTTCTTCTGTCCATCCCAGTTATCTCCATGCTTGCCACCCCCATTTCGAGTCCAAATAATGTGCGTGCATATGCATGTGAGTGGCAAGAAATGCCAATTTCCTTTGATCTCCTCCTCTGTCAACTTTGAACGGATGTGTGACTTTATTTACATAAAAAGTTATTTCCATCTTAGTAAAAAGAAAAAAAAAACGTTGACTTTGATGTTAGCTTTGATGATGACGCTGCTGCCCTTGTGCTTTATGTGACAAGTAAGTGAAGAGAGGAGATACTTTCTTGGAGTATATTTGTAAGTCAGTGAACATTCATGCAGTTTCTGGTGAAAAAAAAATCATAATCCTACAAGACATGCCAAAGTGCTATTTATTAAATCTACTATGTTGTCAAAGTGAGAAAACATAATATTCAAATCTTTTAATAACTTAGAAAATCCCCAAGCCTAAAATTCCTTTGACCACCTTTAGGTGGCATTACACTGTTGTCAAAGTAGAAGAGTGAAGTCATAATCCTCTTCCAACTGATGTCATCAGAAAGGAGCATTTATTATCAAAAACAAAGAAGTTGGATGAAGAGCATGCCCCTTAGAATATTTAGCTGAAATGACCTTTTTTCCTGTGAATGTCCTTGAGAGTCTCAACACAGCACTGATTCTTTGACCCCCCCGCACTGCCACATCCCATCCCTCTTATCTTCTCGGGTTACATCACTCTTTCTCTACCTCTGTCTTTTCCAATATCCATTCATCTCTCTAGCCTTTGCTCCTTGCCCCTATCTCTCCGTTTCGTTTCTGTCCTCTCCCTTTAACTTCTTCTCGTCTTTCTCCTGTCGTATCAAAGTTAACGCTCTCGTCCTCTTCTCACTCTCCAGCAGTCTGTCTCTATCTGTATCTCGCGTCCTACACCCCGTCTCCTTACTTCCCACCCTGCCATCTGCCTCGATGCATATCCCGCTTTGAACTTTCAGTTTCCCCAGTGCTCTCGTCTTTCCCAGCCTATTTCTCTCATTTAGTTCAGTCTGTCTCTCCCTTCTACCTTTCTGTCTCTTTTGTCCTCTTTCGTCCTCTCTCCTTTGTTGTCGGCTGGTTTAAACTCCAAAGACGCATTTATATCAGGTACTTATGGAGTGTAAAAACTTAGCAAAACAGAAAACTATTTTGAAGTTGGTATGTAACTTAGTGGACTAAATGTGAAGATCAGACCAAACTTTCTTGAGCAGTTATTATTAATTCTCAAGCTAACAAGTCACATGCCAATGATTAGAGTTGTTTCAATAACAGTATTGGAAATTCTTCTGAAACTGCCATTTTTTTTCTCCTTGATAGCAAACATTAGATAGATCTGTTTTTAGCAACCAGACTGGTAAACAACAGGTAATGGACTTGCTTGTGAATCCCTGTGACTTGTGCCATAGACAAAGAAAATGGCAGGCTGGCAGGTGTCCATTAAAAATAAGCAATAGATAATCAACTGTCGGTTACCATAGCAACAATAGTGCTCATCGATGAACACCATCACATACTAAAGCTCACTGACAAGGACCTTACCTCTGACTACAAACAAACTTTGATAATTGATTGTTTATTTATTTATTTTGTGTAGTGTAGTGTATGCATAAGAACACATACATACATCCCAAGGTGTCCTGATGTAGGACTTCTCCTTGGCTATTATTGTCATTTATCAGCATGTTTTATCACTCACTTAAAGGTTATTCTAAACGTTGCATATTGTAAACAAATTCTGTTCAAAGCCCAACAACGCAGTATTGTCTCTTTCGACAGTTTAGTTAGAATTCCCTTCCCTGTCCGTGGCACTCAGCCCAGACTCATTTGTTTCCACTGATAATGGGAATCTTTGATAACTACAAATATATGCTTTAATTTGCAAAGATAGCAAAGTAATTTCCAAAAACAGCTGTAGTTGTTTCACTTAATATTACTTAAAGAGGAACAAATAGGGCATTTGTCGGGGACTATGTTCAGCCGTGGACTGTGTGACGATGTGGCTCACTGATGTGTTTTAATTGTTTTTGGACAACAGCCTATGACATAGAGGCAGGCAGCTCTTGTTAGCAGGATCATTTCATTGTAGGCTTTTGTCATTTTTTTTTTTTTTATGGGATTTGTTGACAATAAGAAAAATATAGAATATTTCATCCTCATCCTTTAACTCAAACTGGTTGGAATGTAGGGTAACTGGGGATGATATAACAACATATGATGGATCAGAGAGGTGTGATTGCACATTTAGCTACATTTAGCTGTGTATGCTGTAACAACCATTTGCTGACTTTGTCTATCCTTCTGTAAGTTATTCTCACTGTCTGTGTTTCCCTTATCTCTCTGCTCACCTTTCCCTCTCCCCTCTCCATCACTTTCTCTCCTTCTCACCTTGAAACTGCACCTGACTGAAACTTCAGCATTCATCAGTGGTATACCACTTATCATGAGTATTCTGCACACATATCACACATGCATAATACACCTTATAGCAACAGTGGAAATAGAAGTAGATATGCTTACAAGTACACTCATGTACTCACACACATATGCACGAGCTCCCACACCACTCTGCATAATGTCCTCGTGCCTCATCAGCATACAGACAAGCAGTCCTAATAACCATAATGACATTCGCCTCAAGTGCTATTGATCTCTTGGTAATATACAGGGCGTTGTAAGCAGTGTTAGAACACTGTTATTCCCTACCAAATGAGAATAAGAATCATCCTTGTCATCTATGTCCTTCACAAAGCTTCAATTTTACTGTTTTTGCTCATTATTCTACGTCTCTATGTTGATGCCAACTCATGAATAAACAGTGCACGACCCTCCTAGAGGCAAAGCATATCAGATAACTTAAGTTATTTACAAAAGTAGGCAAGTTTTGTTCACTGCGATAAAGAAAAAGTCAAGTGAGTTATAACAGTAATAAAATAATTCTCGAATAACAAAAAATCTCATGAAATCAAAGAGACTTATACTGCTACAGTATTATTATTATATTATTGCAGGCAGTGAGGTCCAACATTAAACTGCAAAGGCATGCTACCTACATGTAGAATTTCAATCAATCAAAATGTTTATGGGTATTTAAAATTGCATCTCAAATATATAAAAAATGAAATATTATTTATCAACTTTATTTATATCACTCATTTATTTTAGTTATCTTTTACCTCCTTAAACAGAACAATCATTTATTAAAGTCCTGAGTAATAACTCAAAATTTAGCAGACGCCATCAAGTTACCTAACTAAAAGATTGTAAATGCATCATTAAACTCCACCCCCGCAGACCCAGGTCTATCATGAAATTTATGTTTAATAAAATAAAAAAAAATTTCCCCAAAATTTTTAGACAACTATGACATGTCTTAACCCATAGCATTGAATTTCATTTCATAGCTATATGGATACCTTTGCATCCTTTAGTGTCTGTTGGAACAAGTTGTTTTAATATAATAGGGAACACTGTGGTTCAAGGGGTTGGCAGGAAAACGCAACTAGTTTTTCATGGTAACAGGAAAGTTGAACTTTTTATTCCCAGTAGGATTCTGCAGGTCACTGAGGGTAGTTCTTAAGCAGCACTGGTGTTTTCCCAGAGCCAAACCATAAAGAGACCAACATAATGTCATGTTGTGAGGTCAGCGATGCTAAGACCTGCTGGGCATTACAAGCACACATCTGTGTCAGGAGGCTATTTAAAGAATAATGAAGACACACATACACACATCCACAAAAACCCACGAGGAATTAATTGGATATATGGGTCCATGGGCTGTTTACTAAACTGACAGAAGTGATGGCGAGCCGCAAACACACAACACGCATACCTCTGCACACACAATTGTGCACACTGACACACAAATGCATTGGCACAGATAAATTCATGGGGATATGTAGAGTATATATACATATATGTATATATACACAAATGCACACACATGCATTTGCATAATGTATAAATGTTACACAGTACACTTGAAAAATGGCCTCACAGAGAATCACTGTCATGTTGTTTGCTCTATGTGAACAGAAGGATACTCATAAATGCATTGTCTTCATCTTTTGCATCCTTGATTAACTGTAATTAAACCAAAAAGATCAATTTAGGTCAAATTACCATTAGCCAAGTGTCAGAGAGGATATTCATGAGAACAAATAGCCTTACTGTTTGATTAGCTGATTAAACACTGCTAGAATTACTTGTTCAAACATCAAGTGTCATTGGGCAGGACACTGTTATACCTTTCCACTGCAGCATCATCAAACATCTCTTGATGAAGTGAGGACATTAACTTAGAGGAAGCTGTCTTAAGGCTTACTGAATGGAGAGAAAAGCTTCAAATAATCCGGTATAGCACCTGTGATATATGCATACAGTATATACACCATATAATGTATGTAGGCATGGCAGTATCATGTCATTCACCATTACCATCTTGACATCCATGACATTTATGCAGCTGCATGTGATTTCATGTCCTCAAAGTTTCAACTAAACTAACCTAAAACCTGAGAGGTGGCTGTTTCTGTAATGGCCATATGGATTGCTTTGAAAGGCACTGACAATTAATATTGCCCACTCATATGCCTAATTTTGGTGATCAATAGCAAATGGTCTTTTTAGTAGTTAGGGTAAAATGATTTGTTATCCGGGCCACTGTTTCACAACTAGCATACCCTCTGTAAAAAGAGCATAGTGTTTCATCAAATATAGGCTGTTAAAGTCCATGTGTGTCAACTTTCAAAATGACTTTCTAACAAGCATCTCTCTACAACTCAAAGTTGTTCCATTTTTAAAATCATGTAAGGAAGTTGAAATTTTGCTCAGGTTTGGTGGAGCAGCAGCAGAGTATAAACCGGGACCTCTACATTGGCGCCATCGGTGCACACAAAACTTAAACACATCCTCCCACAGCTAAACAGACTGACATTAACACAGACTCTGACAGGTGTATGCAGAGATGTATTTAGCAACCACACAACCCATGAAACACACACACGCAAACACACCCTCTTGACTAGATTAGAATACTGATGAATTCTGATTATGGAAAACCAGCTGCATGAGCCTGTGTGTGCATGTATGCATTTCAATTTAGGGAATATCTGCCTCTCATATATACGACAGTGTTGCTTTATCATTCTGCATCTATGACTTTACCTGTCTGTGCATGCGTGCACATGTGCCTTTAAAGTATATGTGTGTGTGTGTGTGTGTGTGTGTGTGTGTGTGAGAGTAACCAGCTCTAAGTTATGATCTGACTCCACAACAGTGGCGTGAAATGAAATTGAAGTTCAGCACTGGCATCCTGATTTACCATCTACAAAGTGTTATACTCCCTGTGTTCGTGTGTCTGTGACAGTGAATGCTCGCATGTGTGTTTCATTGTCATTGTGTGTGTGTGTGTGTGTGTGTGTGTGTGTGCGCGCGCGCCTGTGTGCGTGTGTGTGTGTTTGTCTGTGACAATGTGCAGTTCTCAACGTGCGTGTAGCCCTCCTTGTAGATTCATTGGCATGTACATATCAGACCGTGTCGCACTCCAGCCGGGCTGTAACTCACTATCACATTTATCAGTGAATCGCATTTGTATGCCTAAGGGGAGCCGTGCCTTTTGAAAGTCCAACAGTAAAATATTGGATTGGCTGACACACAGAGATAGAGCCCAGGAGAATTATCAGTTTAGGTTTAGAAGATCACATTTTTTTCATTCTATGGCTGCACATTCTGACGCTGTCAGGGCCACTTATACTGACACATTGAAATAAAATGCACACAGCTGAACAATGATTGGTAGAGCAGTGCTTATCGATCATATTTTCTTCATTTTACTTTTTACTTGAAAATTTAAGTGGAAAGCTTTCAGGTTAGACACATAGAAATCCAGACTTTTGGGGAAATCTATTTACAGAAATGGAATATAATACTTAACTATGTTTTCATTAGGGTATTATCACCTAAAAGTAAAAATAGTTATACTTTGCTGCCTTAGTATGAGCCTTTAATATCTATAGACTTCCATGGAGGCCGCTTCGTTGAACCACAGTAGTCCAGAACAGACACGCGTTTCACAACCACCGTAGTTTCTGCTCTGTGCTTGGAAGGGGAGAGTGAAGATGCAATCTAGAACTACACTGCTAGATCCCACACACTGGACCTTAAGTGTGTATTTTTAGAAAACCAAGCCTTGAAGACTCAACCCTAACTTTCAGAATGATTTAGTCGGGATAGGTAGAGTCTGATTGGGCTGTTGCTCAGGGCCTCTGATCCACCACCTCTCCTACAGTTTTGGCCCTTCACTTGACTTTTCAATGTCTGGTGAGCACAGACACTCAGCTATTGAAATCATTTCAACAATTATTTCACACCATTATGCAGCCTCAAGCCATACATATTTATAATAACGTTGCAAATAATGTTGCCTAGCTTCACTAGCTCAAAAGTGGCTTTGTTTGAATTTGAATAGTAAAGGCTGTGAAGCTGAAATAATAAAAAAAACTGGCAAAGGGCGGAAGGTTAGGCTTTAATGTCGCAGTTAAACATGTTGACTAGAGAAAGCCAAAGAGAAAATCGTGCAGATCATTGCATAAAGACGGTTTAGTCTATACTCGCAGATTTGTTGTTATCATGGACAGCCTTGTGTCTGGAAAATCCTGTTCTTCTGTCGAGGGTAGTTACCAACGCTGTGTTGGTAATAGACCCTTTTTCACAGGAAGATATGTTGACATGCAGGAAAAGCACAGGTGTAAATAATAACAATAACGGAGGCTGAATTAGATGCTTCAGCTTCAGTGTCCCGGTATTGGGCATGTTGGCTCACTGTCACACTGTCATGACCTACTGCAACAGAACAGAGCCATGTTATTAGAACCCCTGTGATTATCCTACCTTGATGGTTTCAACTGAATGTGCTGCTTTTGTCTCTTTTATATCACTGTAAATTGATATTTGGCTTATTGACCCCATATGAAAACAGCACAAAATAAACGTTTAAATAAATGTTTAAATAAATGTTTACAGCCATGTACAAAATTAGATTTTGGAAGTTAATTTCCCCATTCATGACAACTGTACGTGAGGTGAATGCATAATTAAGGGCACGGCCGCTTTGAATGACAAATAGGTAACAACTGCGTGGGCCTACTATAAGGGTCTTTCAACAAAAACAAATAAAGGATTAAAAATGAATATTCGCTGCTCTCTGTTGTATATTACTATGATTTATATTACAATTAATTATTCTGGACTAGTGGTCTTGTTCTGAATTTTTATATTTCATAGACTAAGCAATTAATCAATTTATCAGAAACCTATCGAGAGATTGATGGATATAATCATGACTTGCAACTCTAGCAATGAACGTTCATATAATACGCTTCCATTTGCGTGGTCTGAACAGTGGAGGCTGAAATGTGTGCATATTCTGCATATTATAATTTGAACGATAATTCAAACAGGTACTTTTTTTTTCACCCCGTTTTCTAATCTTTTGGTTTCACAGCCAGTCTTTTTTTACTGCCTCAGTCAGCATGTGGCAAAGCTGGTAAGGCAGGTTCCTCAGATGTTTCTGTGAGGTATGACACAGCAAAATGCTAAATCCCCCCCTCCAGTGATTTATAAGACAGAGATCCGATTAACTGCTGTATGACATAATAAGCATCGTAATAAACTGCTGTTGACACCTTCACTTCACGGTAGTGCACTTATTAATACACTGATGCACAGATCTCGGCCCACGCGTAGTGACACGGTCACACGCACACACACTCATGCAGGCCACACAGGCGCCAAAAAAACAAACTTGTAAGGAAGTATGCACAAACATACACACTTCTGCCCCCACCCACACACACGCTCTCACACATACACTTCCTCTGCAAACATCTTGGAATTAAGTTATCACTTTATCCTCTCCTGTCTCTCTTTCCCACAGAGAGATTAACATTCACTCTCTCTCTCTCTCTGCATTTGCCTCTCCTTTCATGTGAGCACTGAGGCAGCTGCAGCTGTGTAAGTGTTTGTGTGTGTGTGTGTGTGTGTGTGTGTGTGTGCTTTCTGTGCATGTGTGCATGAGTCAGGGCACCAACGCTCAAATAAATCAACTTCCTGTTTCCTGCCATCTTATCTCGGCACCCACCGCACATGTAGATGTACAGTGTCGTGTTTATGTGCGTGTGTGTGTGTGTGTGTGTGTGTGTGTGTGTCGGATCATCGCCCTCATCATCTGGCTTGCGGAAGCCACTGGAGAAGGCAGAAAGATTTGCAGGCAACGGGGTTAATTGATACTTCACATTTTAGATATCTGTGTTCGGAGTGGAACATGGAAGCAAGGAGGATAAGATGGAGTGTAAAAAGAGAGGAAGAAGGGAAGAGGAAGAGAGATGGAGTGGGAAGATGAAGAGGTAAGAGTGGTTAGAGGAAAGGGGGACAGCACAGGAGGGAGGAGGAATTGTTGAGAGCGAGTAGGGCAGTTAATATTTTACAAGCCTGGATTAGAGAGGTCATGAAATGAGGAATGGGAGAAGGATTCCTGAGAGCCAGCTACAGGGAGAAGGAGAGAAAAGGAGTGGGACAGCTGGATAACACTGCTTTGATCAGAAACATCTGTAGGTTTTTTGCAGCGGAGAGAGAAAAACAGCGAATGGTGGGTGAGAAATGACTGCATCCTGCTTCATCTGTTTGTCTGGGCAGGTTTCAGTCTGACTTGCTATCTGTGTCTGGTTTCTTTTTCTGTCTCAATCAGCTCAAAGTTTGTTCTTAAAGAATCCTACTTTTAGTTGTTTTTATTGGATTTTATGAAAGAGCAAATTGCTTCTTTTTTTTTTTAACCACTGCACGTCCAAGATGATGTTCCCTGCTGCAAGAGGACACTGATGACCACAACCAATGACAAAATGGGAAGGCAAAAATTTGCTACTAAGTATATATATGTATATCCCTCTAAATAACTAAAAATTAAATAAAAATGGCTTTATAAAAGGCTTAATCTACAAAGGGCTTCCTCACAGAAGTTAGTATTATCATTATTTATCAAAAATGCTAACTGTTTTCTTTTTAAAACCCGAGCACCAAATGTCCTACATACAGTATTCAGTGTGGCAACACCTTTTCACTCCAAACCGGTTAAATATGGCTGCTTGGTCACTGCTCCTATGCTTCAAACTAGTAGCATTAGCACTAGTCAAGCATAATAGATGACCTGGGAATGAGAATGAGCTGAGTATGAAGTACAGTGCTGTATTACTGCTGAACTTTTCCCAAATTACACCCTGGGTTTTCAAATTGGATTTCCCCATCCAGGCAGCCGCAGGTTTCCATTCCTTCCACTGTGTTACGGGAGACGACTCGTAGTCTTGCTTGACATAGGTAATCCGTCATGGTGAGCATTTCATCCCCATTATTTTTTGTCACATCAGCAAAGAAACAAATCTAAACATCTAATTTACATTCTGTTGACCCATTGTAACGTTAGTGACGTTGTCTCTTGCCAGACTGGCGGTCTCAGCCCACAGCGGACTGCTGTAATTATTTGGTTTTGGACGAGACATTTCGCAGCCATGGTTTCCTCAGAATTGAGATATGAATGAATATTTCAACAGATAATTTTTTTGGTGCATTTCTAAAGTGAACTAGATGTAAATAAATATGATTTTTAGAAGAAAAAAAACTAAACCAGAAAAAGCTAAATTATATAGTGCACTATAAATGGCAGCCAAGTAACCCTCAAAAAAGTGCATGAGATTGTTATTATCTGTTTTTATAATGAACCCTGCATCTAATAAATATATTTTCTGACTTCCCCTTGGCAAGCCTGCATAATAATGATAATAACACATAAGCCTGCAGAAACCTCCCTTGCAGTGTTAATCTTATTGTTTAATAACATGGCTAACATCACCCTAAGCCTTCCCAGAGAGCCAAACTCTGAAGGTCAGTGCTAATACCAGGCCGTTCATTTATTAAACCAAATGGGGAAACGCAGATAGAGATGAAACTGTGGGAGTAAAAAGATAAAGAGCAGAAGAAAGCATAAGGAGATAGGGAAGATAAAAGTTGGAATAAAGCGATACAGAGCAAAGAAGGGCGAAAAGAAAGAGTAAAAGGCATGTAAGAGGGGTCATGGAGAAAGTTAACAAGGGGATAAGACAAAGTATGAAGTGATAAGTGGGTAAAAGGGGTGATAGAGGACGGAAGGGTTTCAGAAGGAGAGATGAGATGAGAGGGACGGGTAGAGTAATGGCCGCCTTAATTAATGGACTGTAATATATGACAATATTCCTGGGTTCCAAGATAATATCAGCAAAAATTACAGCCTTCATCTCGGGCACACTGTGCAAATATACCGTGACCTTGACAGAGGAACTTAAGTGGCAGGGGAATCTGAAAAACTCTTGACAGGAACTAAATGTGTCTTGCCCGCGATAAAAAGTTGTGATAGCTCCAATTATGAAAGAGGTTGATGAAAAGCCTCTTTTTTACTCCTTAAACTCTGCTTCCATCATTATGGTGCAAAATCCAGGCCAACAAAATGCGTTGTTTAAGCGTTGTCATTTGGCAAGCCAACTTGACTTTAGCACATTATTGACAGTTATTTGGATGTAGAGGAGTTCATTTTCAAAGTACTTCATGTAAATTTTAGAGGGAAGAAATATTACCTTTTTTTTTTTTGTAGCCTATCTATATAGTGGATTAAGGGTGTTAGTGTATACATTTAGTCAAACACAAAATAGTGCTATCATTTGTTTGTACATAGTTTGTTTAAATGTCTTGGCATTAAATAACTTAGACAAAATGTGTTTGTTTACTAATCTACATCAGAAAGTCTGTTTAAAGCAAAATAATGCTAGTGCAAGCTCATCCAAACAGGAAGAAGTACAGAATTTGGTTGGATGGTTGTCTTTGACACCATCATTCCAGGTTTGTGTCCACAGTAAGAGAAATTGTCTCCTGTTCAACAGTGTCTACAATCTGTTTCTAACCTGTTCCAGGACTTCAATTCTGTAGCTGACCATGACCTCTGACTTCACTGAGGACGGATGACAGATTTCACCAAGAATACAAAATAAATAAATAACATAATCAATAAAATATCAGTGCTCTTTTTGTGGAGTAAAATTGTGTACAGATCACTATGTTTCAAGCAGTTAGAAGTTATAATTTAGGATTAAGTGAGTGTTAGAAAATAATGAATATTCCTACTCCATTACAACTACATATTAAACTTTAAACCTGATCTTATTATTCAATTACTGCAGTGAGTCCATTTGAAAAGTTGATTAGTTGAACCGTCTTTGCAGAGATAATTAGGTAAAACCTGGTTTTCGAAATTAGTATTATAATCATTGAAAGTAATCTATGTGTATACTGTAAAACAGCATATCTTTGCACGTGGAAAGCATATAAGTTATTCCTGTCCTGCTGCTGAACTCCAGTAAGCAGAAGCTGCCACATAGCTATCAATCATCCAAAACTTGGAACAGCAATCAGCCGGGTTCGCCAAGCTGTTGCTGCGGCAGCTAAATGGAGCGCGGGTGCAACTCTGCCGCACAACATTGGAGCTTCCAGCATTATTTTCATTGTTATTTGAGTCAGCGATCAAAGGACCACCATTCCAAGTGGGACTCGAAGGCTATTTCCCTGTCGCCGCAGAGCTTCAGAGAAATTCAAGCAGGATTTTTTTCCAGTGTCGGCCGTGTGACTGTTTTTCAAGCACTGGTAGGTAGCGAGGGACCCGCACATGAGTAGCTCTGAAGCTGCAATCAATCATGTGTGACTGTGGAAATGTACCGACACCAATGTGCACAGAATCACAGAGACATACATATATGCTTATATACTTTGATATTTACGTGTCCACCTGCTCTCCTTGTTTCACGATCCTACTGTAAGTGCACACAACAAGCAAGGTGTGATGGGAAAAGAATTGTTGTCAGGTTCAGCGGCTACAAAACACAGCAACTGAGAAAGCACACATTACTACTACTCCCTCTCCCAGGCTTCAGATGGCATGCTACGAAGGACTGAAAAAAAAAGAAAAAGGTGTAAAACAAATAACCTTAGAGGAGCCCAGTGGTGCACGCAGAGATTTATTTGAACTGGAGGAGAGCCTGCAGTGTTGTTGCTCTGTCCTTGACGCTTAAGTTTACTTAAAGTTTCACGCTCGTCATTTGTCAGAGGAAGACTAATGATGCCGATCATAACAGTTGCTACAATGAAAATCATTATCAGCGAATAATTCTCCCTGACAATCCGCCCTCTCTTTTCAGTAGCCCCTCATGAATACTCTTGACTTCAAAGACAGACTTGACACAGAGTGGAGAGCACGCTCTCAACTGTGGAGTTATTATGAGTTCAAAGGAATGTAGGTTAATTAATGCGGTAGGTTATAATGCTGATTAGGAATAATGACCACAACTATAGCTATCGTAAGATCAAAGTCAGACTCCTAAACAAAACAAAAAGAGCATTTTGTTCACCTAATCTGATCACTTATGGATATTCAGAATACAATTCCATAGAGATAGAATGTTTGTGCGGCTGTGTGTGTGTGTGTGTGTGTGGGGTCTCTCTCTCTCTCTCTCTCTCACACACACACACAGACCAGCAGAAAAGAAAGCCGCACTAAGCCGTAGACACACACAGCCCACACGCACAGTATGGAGAAGAGACGTCACAACAAAAATGTGTGTTCTGTAGCTGCGCATGTATCCGTCTGATGTATGTATGTATGTATGTATGTATGTATGTATGTATGTATGTATGTATGTATGTATGTATGAGGTCCGCGAATTCATGCTAAATATTTATAGAAATAAACGACAGAAAAATGTTTTGCATGTATGTGCTGCATGCGAATACACACATCCTTCTGTCTACAGAAAAATGGATGACTACAAAGTAACAGACTGCAGAACATGCAGGAAAAAAGGCAATTTGTCTGCTTTTACCTCAGTCCAGGTGGGTTCCTATCAATAGAAATAATCTCCTTGTCGGATGGGACTCCTATAATCCAAGGCTTGAACTTGCTGCTTCTCTTCTTTGATGCAAAAAATAGTGCATCTCTTCCTCTTTAGCAAGCTATAGTGGGATAAATTTAAATATGCTCCCTGATGCACTAAATATAAACTGTACAGTACATAGGTAGGAGCTTTGGCGAAAGAGTGGAAAACAGACGGTCAATAACAAGCGGAAAGAACCAGCCAGAGTAGACACAGCCAGAATCGATAAGACTTCTACCTTAATGTACCAAAAGTCAGTCGTTTCTTCTATCTGTCTTTATTCCTTTCTTTCTTTCATTCCCTCTCTCTAAGGCAGGAGGTCTGATGCTGAACATGGGTCACAGCCAGTGAAAGTCTGTGCTACTGTCTTTTTTTTTTACAATGTCCTGGCTGTTATAGGTAAGAACTGAAAAAGCACAGGCAGCACCGCGCCATCATCATTATGGTCATCATCACTACCTCAGGACAACAAACACACTGTACAAACACAAGCTCTCTTTCTCAAATTAACCATCATTTGTATCCTCATTGTCTTTCCCTGCAATAGACAGAGACTGCACACTCACACACAGCGACACACACACACACACACACACACACACACACACACACACACACACACACACACACACACACACACACACACACACACACACACACGTAGCCACAGACAGGTCAGCCATTTTGCCACAGACTGAAACCACAAAAATGTCAGAGCTGTAACAACAGGACAACCAAATGGGAGAAATTAAGAGGCTTTGTTGGTGCTTAGAAGGAATGTCAAAACACATGTTATGGATGAGTGTGTGAAGTGAGGGCTCTTTGAGAGCGAGAGCAAGAGAGAGAGTTTATATATCAATGTAAGAATGTCCGAGGGTGTATTTTCTTCATGTGTTCACACGTACACATAATATTAAAACCTGCTATAACTACTGATAACACATAACTGATACTGATATCACAGAAACACTAGCACACTCATCCACTGGCATACATGCATAACACATACTGTAAGTGTGGATATTTGCACAAATAAAAAACATATGCACGCACACATGTGCACGCACACACATACACTCAGTTTATAGGCCCCTCAGCTCCAGCAATAAGCCTGTCTGAAGTCTAGCTATAATGACATCCAGGTATGTTTGCTCTTCATTTTACACGGCTCATCGCAGCTCCAAACAGGGTATCAGCACAAGGCGGCAGTCTGTGTGCGTGTGAGCGTGTGAGCGTGTGTGTGTGTGTGTGTGTTTCAATTTTGTATTTTTGTATATACACAGAGATCACTGTGTCCTTGTGCACATCTGTACGGCTGTGTGTACTTGTACCTTGTCTGTGTGTGCATACTGCTATATTTGTGCGTTTGTTCCAATGTGTGCGAGCCTGTGTAATCAAATGTGCAGTGTGTCCTGTCTGTGTGTGTGTGTGTGTGTGTGTGTGTGTGTGTGAGCAGGCAGGACTTTGCCCACATGCGTAGACAGAGCCTTCTCCCCGGCTTGTTGACATTCCAGTAGCTTGGCCTCTCCGTCTGCTCCAAACTTTCCTCTCATTCAAAACAGACCTCCCCTTTCTCTCTCACACTCACACTCACACACACACACACACACACACACACACACACACAATTTCGATACCTTATTCTACCTTTTTATTGAAAACAAGTGAGACGTGAGTGTACACATTTCCGTTTGTCCTCCATCGGCACAGTTATGCTTGTTGAGTTTATCCTTGAGTTAAGAGGGATGCACTGCACTGTGCTATATATTGTTCAAGAGGCAGGTGCTAAGATGTTTACTATTACTGAGGCATGCTCACTGTTGCTTTATAACATTAAAATTATCTTTCCAGCAGAGATAACATTACATTGCTCTCTCTCTCTCTCTCTCTCTCTCTCTCTCTCTCTCTCTCTCTCTCTCTCATTCGCAGACACACAAAAGCACTTTGGGTCTGTCTCTCTTTCCCTCTCACACTCTCACCAGAGACTTCTCCTCAAACCTTTATAGTTTCTGTGCAGTTTTAACTCATGTTTGTTCTCTGTTTCCATGCAGCTATCCTTCTGACTCGCAAGCTACCTCAGTTAGCATTGGCTCAAAAGTTCCCTCATTCCTCCTCCTGCTGCTGGTCGAGACGGACACTAATTTATTTTTATTATATGTGCATGGTTCCCTATGAGAACCTATTTATCTTCTGGTTGTTGCCTTAACCCTGACTCAAAGCTCTCCAGCTAAGCCTCAGTGTTGCTGTCTTTACTTGAAGTTTGAAGTAATTTAGGCACATTCATTTAAAACAGCAAACACAAGCATCACAAGGTGTACAGGTGAGGTTGTCCGGTTACAAAAAGTTAATTCACATCATTCACATCAGTAAACCAATCAGAATGGGGAGTTCTCAGTTGCCATGGTACAAAGATGAAATACCAAGATGGTCATGTAATGTAACAAGAAAGAAATGTCACAATACTGATCACAACAGATGACCTTTGGGGAAATGTACACTATACAACACCACTTAGCTTTTTCAGGTTCTCAGAAGCCTGGGTATGTACATCCACCTGTTGAAAAGCATTTGCACACTGTATCTCAAATGTAAAGGCATGAGTGTACATGTCTTAAATCCCATAGCTGAAGACAGGAGTATTCATGTCTCCTGTGCTTGTTGAAGGAGGGAGTATTCAACATTTCCATCCTCTTGAGAACATATGAGCCTGCATGCTTTACCTTTCTACTATAGGCGGGAGCGCTCTTGATGATAGTCTGACGGTGAGTAATGAGGTTTCTTTCAAAAACAAAAAAAATCCACCGTGTCAAAATACATGACAATCACAAGACGGGTGAAATGAAGAGAAAAGGATGATATATGAGCAGTCTAAAATGAGAATACTTCATAACATACCTGTCTTTAGCAAATACCAAATATCAAATAATATAAGTTATGCAACTTTGATAAAGTGTTTCTCACGCTGGAATATGAATTAAATCTAATAAATGAAAACAGCCAAATGTATATTCAAAAACAAAAGTTCATTCTCAAACCTGGTGCTGACAGACCTCAAACTTAAAATCTGATCTGAGTTAGGGTTGGCTGCAGGGAAATGCAGTGTAAAAGATAACTGTAAATGAACAGAGGCAGATGTGACATGTAGTATGTGGTAGTATTTGGGCAGCAGGTTTAGTCATTTTAACCACAACAGCCAAAGTGCGGTTACTGTTCTGATTTTAAGAATTTGACTGACAATAATGAATGTACGAGCTGTCGCTGTGTGTGCACCAATCACTTCAATTTGGGTACTACTCTAAAGAGTGAAAAGCTCTTACCTGTTGTGTAAACTGTATGTTCTCTGTTTCTATTGTGGCCATTGCAGTCAAGTGGGGCAGTGAGCACTGAGGATGTGATGTGATGAGTCAGAGCGAGTCCCACAAAGACAATTTTGCTCAGAGTCAAGAAATTATACATCAGAGCTGTTGCTTCTAAATGTCAAAGTATCCATAAAAAGCTGTGCTGCACTATCACAGCTGCTATTGTATCTTTTCTATTATTGTATTTCAGGCGGATGTGAGAGTGTGTAAAAGTCAGGGATTAAACCTGGGACCTTTCTCCTGAAGGACCTCATGACCTTCCGAGAGAAATGAATTCAATGTATGAGATGAAAAAAAAAAAAAAAGGGATGAAGGAAGTGGAAAAGGTGGAAGCCGAGGTACTGCATGTCGATATGTGGGAGATGGGAGAGAAGGCGAAAGCATTTTATGGCTGAATTTGCACATGAAAAAGAAATTGTTATCCTCTTGTGCCACAGGCCTGATGCACTAAACCAGCTGTCTAAATGGCACAAAACTCCATAAAAAAGATATACCCAACATACACAAGTTAACTAAAGCTTATGTTATATTTATTTATGAGGCAAACATCTTCATAATAACTCATTTTCTTAACTTTTTCATTTAGAATATATTCAACCTAGGCCTCACTGAAATTAAAATTCTTGTTTGGAAGAGTGTCCTAGCAAAGACAGGCAGCAGCACATTAAACAAAGTTTCACACACACAACATATAACAGTTACAGAGCTATATAAGATAAACAAGATTTCAGTTCAGAGCATGAGTAGACCAAATAAGATCCTGGATCACACGAGGGCAAATGGCTTAGTCAAAGAACCTACAGCTCATTGTGCCTTCCTCCAACTCCTTTAATCTATTCTTAAAAACTCCTTAAGTGACCAGCTCCCCCAGAAGCAAATCATTGGGCAACGGACGATGGGGACAGATAGCAAGTCCTGTGAATATGTCTCAGAGCATTGACAGTAACTTCCAGCATTTTTTCAGATCAATGCATTTGCGCAAGGAAGCACGTTAAGAATTGCCTTTATAAAGAAGGACAAGCCAATGATTACGTTTATGAATGGACAATGCAGGCCAACAAACCCTTATGGAATAATGGTGAGTCAGAGCCTTAGGTTTTTAATTAACCTCAATGTGCCATGGTAGACTGTGTATATTTTAAGTATAAAATCCTTAAACTGCTCACAAGGGATCCCAAAACATTAGTTAAGACAAGCAGTTCAGAGATGAGCCTATAATTGTTGTGGGGTCTTCTCCTTTAAACAGGGAGAGAAAAAAGGCAGACTTCCATATGAGATCAATTTCATTAGAGACGAAGGATGAGTAAAAAAGATGTGTTAAAGGTGGTGCAATAAAATCAGCAGCTAACTTTAGAAAATATAGCTTTGGATTATCTAGACCTGCTGTTTTTTCTGATGTACCTCTGTGACAGTACTGGCTTAAAACTGTTACCCAACCATCAGAACGAACAGGATTTCTTTTGCAAATGGTTGAGAGTGTCAAACATGGAAGCTGAGGCAATGAAGTGCTCACTGAAACAGCCAAGCATTATAGCATAAGTGTCATAAGTGTCCTTGACAATGCATGGGAGAAGCTCAATACCATTTTGGTTTTCAGATAAAGATTTATTAGTCTTCCAAAACAGCCTTGGGTTGTTTAGATTGTTAGACGTTTGTCTAAGAATATGCTCAGCTTTAGCTTTTTTTCCTAAAAAAATAAACAGACTGAAGGATGATGAATCATGACTAGAACCTCTTGCTTTGGCCCACACCACATTTTGCTCATGTAATAACCCTGGAGACATCGGCAGAGAACAAAGCAGTGTCATGGCCTTTTACTCTGCACTTTCTGAGAGGAGCATGTTTGTCAATAAAACCATTTTCCAAGCACTTTCATAATCCTCAATAAGGTTAATTTTCTCCCAGTCGAAGTCAAAGACATCATGAAAAAAAGCCTTGTTCCACAAAACTTGTCACATGACGCTTTGTAACAATACATGCTTTGTTTTGGATATTTTTGTGTCTCTAACTGTGGCGACATCACAGTGATCCCTAATGTAATATGTGAAAACAGCAGCAGAAGAATAGTTAATGGGAGTAATAGTATTATATATATAATTAAGATCACCAATAAAAACAATTGAATTAAAACGTAATTCCGATATAAGGTGCTTTATAGAGGGAAAAGTTTCACTAACTGCCGGTATAGTAACCAACAGAAGTAACGTGAAGCATTTTAGATAACTTAAAATCATCATTAAAATGTTTAATTGATTACTCACTCATTTAGAGAGTAGCACATTCACATGAAACTTTTTCTGAAGGTAGCAATACCACCTCCCCTACTGGTCGATCAGTCCCATATACATTATAATGTCTTTGTCCAATACGAATCATATCCAGTTATGTTATTAAACTGCATACATTCAAAGGAATGAAACCTAGGCCAGAACGTTATGTAAAATAAGCATCTGTATCAAAACTTAAATATAGAAGTGATTCTTTTTAGCTAACAGTGAAAAACACATGCACACAGACATGCAAAGTCACGCAGCACTGAAGTTGCGAAAACAAATGGGTGGTCAAACACAGACCAGGGCAGACAAACAGCATCAGACAGTGGGCAGATTGACAAAAAGAGAAAATCAATAAGAAAGAGTTAAGCTGGAGCCACTTTAATATTGTACTCTGTCCTCTGTGTGTCCAGGTTGCAACTAAGCTTTTAGTGCCAAAGAGAATCTGTGTCTCGTCCCCTCACATACACACACAAAGTATAATTACACTCATACACACACAAACCTTATGTATTCGTGAGAAAGAATAGACAATGGATGCATAAGTCTTCCAAAAAAGTGAACCAACAAGTGCGGCAATAATCAGTAGATCAGTAAAAAACATAAAAAAGGGAAAATTCGATAATCCATTATTTGTTATTTATCAAGCAAAACTGCCAAAAATGATTGGCTCGAGCTGCTCAAATGTGACAATTTGCGACATCATCTTTGCATATTGACTTCTTCTGGTTTTTATATGCTTAACAACTCATTTACAAAGACAGGTAGTTATAGTCCTACATCCACCTTCATAAAACACCTCCAGTTTCCTGTATGTACACAGACATACACATTTTCAAACACACTTGTGCAACAAAAGTGCACACTCAAAGAATCTCTCGTGATCACTCACTTGTGTTCAGTCCAAATAATATCACACTACATGCTCTCTTTACCATTATGAACGTATTCCGCTGTCTTTAGGTTGTGCATGTGTATGTGCATGTGAATGTTTGTGTGTCTGTGTGTGTGGGGGGGTGTGTGTGTGTGTGTGTGTGTGTGTGTGTGTTCAGAGACAGGGCAAGACACAGGGATAGGGTGGATTTCAGCATTGCTGGCCAGCAGTGATAAGAAGCCTAAATCCTCTACACATTCTCACATGAATAACTGAGGCTATAGGCTTCATCTATAGAACTGCAGCTTCCACCAAGGGACACGGAGAGGGCATGGAGTCATGTGGGTGAAGGAGAAGAGGATTTTTTTTTTTCTTTTGCTTAAATCAAATTTTACTCTTCTAAATCAAGAAGTAACAACATTTTGATTCAGGTACACTTTTACTATGCTATGCTATGATTTTGCCTTGTTATTAGTTTAGGATTAGAGTTAACCTTTAACCGATGGAGTCCTGAGCAGCACTGAAGAACAGGAGCATAACAACAGCAGGGACTGAGATATGCGGTGTGAAATTGTGTCGTTCCCTTCTGGCACTCATACACAGACACAAACACATACTCTGGTAAGATTAGAAAACCACCTTTGCAGTGTGTGTGAGTGATGGAAAAGCCCTGCCTTAATTCATCACTGTACGTGTACCGTATGTCTTGACATATAGGTTTTTTTGTGTGTGTGTGTGTGTGTGTGTGTAAGCAGGAGAAAGGTAGAGAGAACTTCAGCCAGAAGGTTAATGCTACCTCTACAAGATTACCTGAGCTGTGTGTGTGTAAGGTGTTGTGATAAATATGGTGTTTTATCGATTTGACAGACCAGACCTCATGTTATCCTACTAAAGAAATATGCTTGACACACACTCACTGTACAGTCATGGTTGTGTGCAATTTTCAAATTTGATGTTGCATCAACATGCTACATGGTTCTGTCAGGTTAATTTTCTTTATTTAAAATGCCACATATACCCTTACAGTATCTAGGATTTTGTATTGTTCGAAAATGTTGCCAATGTCTAACTTTCCAAAACCCGACCCAGGAGGCCCTCAGTGACAACCCAACCCAGGAGGCCCTTAGTGACAGCTTGGTAGTGGTTAGAGATGGAAATGTGCGCAGGGGATATCCACAATTGTCCTTTGGGGAATTTGTAAATTAGCACACCTAGCTCCCACCGTATGTAGCCGCAAATCTTGGATGCGAGGGAGCAATGGAGAGAAAAAATGATGTAGTCCCCCACTTGTTGAGAGCTTCAGGATGTGTGCTGCCTGATGATGCACAATTGGCAGAAACTGCTCCAGAATGGGAGTGGGGGTTGGAGGAGATGGAGGCAGAAGCTCGTTTTGTTTCTGCTTCCTCTAGTTGTTCCAGATTTTTTGTTTGGTTGTTTGGTTTAATATTCCTTTTCTTTAAACTATTACCATAAGGATCATCAGTTCAGTGCTTTGGTGAGAAATTCCTGGCACTTTATCTGGAGATGATATTACCCAGTTGCTGCTGTCTAAATGAGATACCTCATCATAATCCCATGGCTGGTCACCTAGACTATGACAGGACATTACACTGCATAATGGCCTGTTAGTCCTGGTGGATTATGCAATGCGGTATCCCAAGGTAACGCCTCAGCTGCATGTCTGACAATGACGGAGCAGGCTGGGCTTTTGTGTCTTGCTTAAG
The DNA here is from genome assembly GCF_905237075.1 of Dicentrarchus labrax. Classification (NCBI taxonomy): domain Eukaryota; kingdom Metazoa; phylum Chordata; class Actinopteri; family Moronidae; genus Dicentrarchus; species Dicentrarchus labrax. The sequence goes on along the minus strand of NW_026136710.1, from coordinate 17,039,547 downwards.
GGCACGTGGTTATTGTAAAGAGCCAGCCTGTTATCTATTAAAAATAGAACAATCTCCAAAACCATTAGGCCACCTCCAGAAACTTCAGGCAAAAACACCCCAGCATCCACTTTCATGTTCAAAATCTCATTATGTTTTTGAAGTATTAAAACACTTCTGCCGAATGAGCTCGATTTTTTATTTTCTATTTCTTCATTTCACAACAATTATAGAAAAAACATGTTAAAAGCTGTCAGTACTTTAAAAACATTAAACATTACAACTGGCAACAGGCCACTCAAGAGTCGGGCTTTGCCTTCCAAGTGCACTGAAGGACAACAACTCAAAATGCTCCTGGTTTACTGCTGGACTGACCTCCAAAGACTACAAATTCACAGTCTTATACAAGGTGATGCATCAGGAAAGCTGCTCTGCAATGCAAATAGCTGCCATCCAGTGACCCAAAGGCTCCCCCACGGATTATAACCAATGCACAAGCTCATATAGTAATTAATTCTCGAAAACAACATGGTGTTGTTTTATGTCGGTGCATATTTTCTCCCATGTGAAGAAAGAGTTTCTTGTCACCGCCGCAATTCTTTAAGCCTCTGTGGACTTTCAATATCTCTGAGCTATAGTCAATGTTTTGTCAGCGTGATGGACAAGAAAGCTTTGGGAATTTGAATTTGAAAGGAGTGCAGGGAGGCCATTGTCCCAAGACAATACACTATGAAGGTTTGGGGAGCTAATGGTTTTCCGCATGTATCCTTTCCTACACAGGAAATCACACTTCAACCGAGAGAGATAGGACTGTCCTTGCACAATGTCATAGGCAATAAATACACAAACACACAAATACATGCACACAGGCTCTTAAAGATGGACATACACACAACACACTTTTCTTCTGCTTTACTTTCTTTTGTCGCCTCTCCTCTACAAGGACAAACAGCTCTTTCAGAAATACTGTAGTGTTTTTTTTTTTAATAAAGTTCAGTCAATGTGGCTTTCTTTCTTTGCTACACAGGTATTGGCTTCCAGTGCTGCCATATGCCTATAAATTCTCTTTTCAAAAAGTTTTCTAAAGAAATACAAAGTGACACAGACACAAGCACAAAGTGACAGCACAAGACGAACCTTTGTTATAGCAGACTGCACAAAAAAAAAATACATTTTCCAGACAGCACAGACAGAAAACAAGCACTCAAAGCAATCAAAGACAGAATCCACTTCGGATAATGTTTCTAAAAAAATCTATGTTTTATATGTATTTGATTCTTTTAATCGACTGATGCTCCTATCCAAGCTCCTTCCTGTATAGGGAGCAGAAAATCTAAAATTTGGTTGAAGGATAATAAACTGTGCAATGGCCCCAGACTAATGGAGTTTAGGGAAATGTCCCTCTTCTTAATATTACTTTTTTAACATGTCAAATGAGTTTCCTCAGGCTTTCATCTGTCATACACACAGTTATCTGTTCCATTTTAAATATTCCCATCAGAATATACTAGAGCAGTATATCATCTGTTTGCAAGACCCATTTATTTTTTGGAAGGTATTGCATGGATTAAATGCAACATTATATTCTATATATTCACCGGCCCTTTGATAGGTACATCTTAGTTGTGATATTAGTTATTATTAAATCCTGTGCCCCAGTTACTTTCACACTACTGTTCATATTCTCATATAATTTCTGTTTTTATTCCACTCTCACTTGCATCATTGCACTCATTTTTTCTTGTTTCTGCGTGCACTTGAGTTAAGTGGAGTGACTTCAATTTAGAGGAATGACAATAAAGTTGAGCTGAATTGAATTAAACTAAAGTTCAATGTGATAAATGGCAATCTTTTCCCCCTGCCACTCTTCTACTTTCTCCCCACAATGCATCACACTGAGGCCTCTCTGTTCACAATAGATCAAATTAAATGTGTATATTTAGAAGTGTTGCACCATTTAGGGGTCTGAGACCCCTTTTAAGTCTCTCGTGATTCAGTTCCAATGTCTTGGAACAAAGTTTTATTGCAGATCAACATTAGCCAAAAACTCTGCTCATACTGGCTGGAATTACATTAGGTTCCTGGCAACATTAACTTATTGAACAGTCTATCAGGAGGAGTTGGGGGAACAAGAGGGGGCTCAGTGATTTTAATGGCACGAGAAAACACAACTTGAGATTTAATGGTTTGGAATCAACAAAATGGCTCTGGAAACAGAAAATCTATCTTGCAAATGGTCACTCAATTCAGTTGAGGGGACATTCTCTTCATCTACAAATGAAATGCCTTTTTTAATGACTAAAATAAATTGATTTGTTAAGCTGATTTCTTTAAAACTGCAGGCAGCTCTTTTGTTTCCAATATCGACTCTATTAGAGTCGTCTCTACCAGGAGTGGAGGATTTGGTTTTCTTATTTCATCTAAAAAAGCAATACCAGGTATTTTTTGCACCATTTAAACCATTTTTTTTACACATCTACCTGGCTGTCTGTCACACAAGGGACAATAATCATATAGCAGGATGTATAATGAACACCAAAATGACTTTGCTGTAACACAGAGGGAGAAAGAATAAAGCAATATTTCTTTCTGTACTTACAAAATAAAGACTTATTCCTCTCATAAGCAGGGCTTTTACATTTAAAAAATGGAGCTATCGCATTACATTTAAGATTAACTGCACTGTGAAAGCAAAAGTGCAACACAATAAATTAAGTATAAATAAACCATCCAAAAATGTATCACTATGTATATTCAGGGGGGCTTTCACACAGCGTGATATACAGTACGGGACGAAAAAGTGCTGAGGTTTCTATCTGTGTGGTGCAGTAATTGGAAATACACTGAGAGCCTTAGAGCCAATCACAGTATGTTAGAACCACCGCTTCCTCCAAAGTCTGGTTAATAACTTGAAACTTAAAATTCCTAATCTCCACAAATATTTACCTCTGCTTTACTTCTACTTCTTTCTCTGTGCTACTTGTGCACTCACACACTGATGCAAACAAGTAGACACACATACACATGCACTCATTAGCTGCACAACGGGGTAGTGGAAAGTTAATCAGGGCATTACGACAGCCACATGGAAAAGGTCACTGAACCACCTCGCTCGCACATATGTATGCACGCGCGTTCACACGTTTCATATTCCCTGAATCTCTCCCACATGTTAACACTCCCACTTACAGAAGATGCAGAAGAAACAGAAACACCTGTATCTCCAGAGTCACTAACGTGTTAACCCACACACACACGCATATTTTCACACATGCGATATGAAGTCAGGTTAGTAAAGCGGTGGTTAAAAAAAATTCCTGATGGGATTATGAGGTATAAGCCTCAACAGCCACTTACAGGCGTGTGTGTTGTGTGTGTGTGTGTCTGTGTCTGCAAACATGCCTGAGGAATTATGGTAAAACGTCACACCAACCTTTTAAGTAAGATTTGTCGCAATAAGTATGTAACGGAAGTGCTTCTGTATGTTTAGGGAGCTGCATTTGTATGGTTTGGGCGTGTGTGTTCATGACTGTACTGTTTTTTTTATTGTTCCATCTCCAAAATGCTAAATCCTGTCTCTGCCTGAAGCCATCGTAGCACTCTGTTCACTATGTAATTGTCATTAAACACTGGCTGGCTGTGACCTGCTGTAAGCCTCATTAGAATACACTTCCATTAATGACTCACATTAGGCAAGACAGACACACACACACACACACACACACACACACACACACACACACACACACACACACACACACACACACACACACACACACACACAAACACACACACAAATTCTTTATTTTAATGAATTCCACAAGCCATGGTGAAAGCGCATGTGCCGGCTGACGCAGTACAATGCTGCTCAAGAACAGTTTCACCTGCACGTCTTCCTCGTCCCTCCTGCACTTTCATCTTTGGGTTTGAAAGAGAGATGTGTAGGCGGAGAGAAATATGGAGAGAAAAGGGCAGAAAAAAAGGTATGCTACAGATTCCACCTTCAGGTGTTGAATGTCAAAGATTAAGGAAGTTGCTGTTGTCTCGATGTTGATAAAGAAAGTGACTATGAGATGTCGGGAGGACAGAGAGTTGATTAAGACAGTGGGAAGCAATGGAGACTTCATTTGTTCTTGTGCACATCTCCCATGTTGTGTTCCTTTTAAATTTTGAAGGACTCAGATAAAATGAGAGTGGGGGGGATTATTGTGGAATCTAGATTCTGCATTCAGTCTGCTTTTCAGGGGTTGGTGAGTAAGCTAACAGTGCAGCTTCTGTTTTGCTCGCTGTAACACAGGGACGTCAGAGGTCAGGGTCAGCCTTACACAGATGTTCCTTTGCTTGTCTTACCCAAGGACAAGGTAGGCGATACTTTCTTCAACTCTGAGTCACTCTCGCCTCTTAATATGAAACTCTGAAACTTTGAAGTCGTATATTGTACTGCTGAAACAATTAGTCAGATAATTTGTCTGATAATCATTTTAATGTCCCTAGGTTCTGTGACGCAGACAATATATTTGCTTTCTTCGAGGACAGTCATTACTCTCTCATTGAGGGTGGAAGAGAATGACTTACAAACAGTGCTCAATAAACTCTTATCCCAGTTGCCAATCCGTCTGTAATTTTGGAATAAGTAATAGATCTGAACCAAATGGAGGTAAAACAACTAAACTCAAAACATTTAAAGAGAGCATAGTGCAAAATATGTTGGAGCTGAGGTGACCTTAAAGCTTCATTTGGGAAGGCGTTACTATACAAGTGACTTAGTTAATAGTTTTGGTTACACCTTTTGAACTTCTTTGAGTTACAGTATTTCATCATTATAATCCTCAATGCCTTCATCATCTACCAGCTGCAATGTGTTCTCCAAACATCTTAACAAAAATAATCACAAGATTGACATTGTGACTAACTCTTCCTTCTATCTCTTCAACACCACAGCAATATCATCTGTCAGTACACAGTGTACATTGTTTTTAACCGTTTCAGACTTTTGGGAAGGAGCCATCAGAGAGAGAGAGAGAGAGAGAGAGAGAGAGAGAGAGAACCTTGATCAAAGCTTTACTGGGAATTCCTTTTAAAAAATTAATGAGTTAAAGGAGCTGGACAGGACATATACACACACACTGTGCAAATACACGCAAACACTCCGGCTCAGACAGTGAGATTCTGAGATTCCATATCTTAGCGTAAAGGACTGTGATTGGTTGGAAATGGTCCATTACCAGACAGATGTTATCAGACAGTCGGGAACCGTGTGTCTATACTGGACCAATTACAGACCATTCACTACTAAACAATAATGGATTCCAAGGATATTTGTTTTCTCATATCTCACATTTTGTCTCTCACTCAAATTCATGACAAATGACAATCATTTAGGAGAGAAAATACAGGCTGATTGACAAAGTGGATGATTATGTATCCGTGTGTGTAGCAGGGGCATCCTTAGTAAGGTTGGTTCCCATAGACAGTTCCGCTTTGGAGCAGCTTTCAGGTTGATGAAATACCCACATTTGCTTACTGTAGCTCAGAATTAACATTAATTCAATGAGTAACTGGATGACGATGAAGATAATAACCACTCTGCAATCGAGAAAATAAAAACAAAAATTCAACACTTATCTCATTCATCTATCTCATTGTTGGAACTACAGGATGTGAACATTAACTAGTCTATCGCATAAGATGTACTTTTAAATTACAATGGCTGAATGCTGAATCCCAGTAATTACATAAGACATTTAAATTTGCTAAGCAGATACAAACTGGTCTCAGATTTTTATAAATGCAATCAAACTACAATCCTTATCCTTACAGGCCTTACTTGACACTTTTGCATGACAGTGCGTGCTTGCTTGTGTATGCTCAGTGCATGGGTCAGCATGTTCTGATTCTGGTCTTTTGGATTATATAAGTATCTGACTGTTTAATAGACCAGCAAAAAGGTGTACCAGCCTTAATAAGAGTACTTGTAGCATAGCATGACCTTGGCTGGAGGCCCTTGTGCTGGTAAATCCATGCACACACAAACTCGCAAACTATTATGTTAGAGACAACTTCTCTTTCCCTCTATTATCTATTATTGCAACATATTCTTCTTCTTCCCCTCCTTCATCATGCTACACTGTATTGCATTACCACTCAAATAGATATAAATCTGTTTTTCCCTTTACACAATACTTCTTTCACATAGCCAAGTCCAACCACTCTTCAGCTAAACATCCAGTACTGTAATCTAGCCAGCCAATCAAAAGACAACAACATAACCTCCATATCAGTGTCAATCAACCACTCTATCAGCTGCTGTATCTCCTCAGTGTCTGCAATCAGACGAGCACTCAGTCGGCCAAGTAGTCACTCAGTTTTCAATCTGCCTGCACGTCCTCCAGAAGGGATGCAATGCTGTTATGTTGTGCTAACCAACAAGAATTTGTCAGCCGATCAGTTGACCACACAGTTTGTCAGCCATCAAGTCAGCCAACCATCTAATCAGTCAGTCAGCTGGTGAATCGACTTGCCGAGGATATCGAGCGTAGTATTTTGGGGTTGCCACTGGTTTCTGTAATGGTATTAATTTAGCTAATGGTCACATGTGGGTCACACTTGAAAATAAAGCATATTCAATAACAGTTACTAGGACTGTGCTCAAAAGTGTAAACAGTATGTGCCAAAAATTATATATATTTACATGGATTCCTGTTGCATATGAGAATCATTTTTATTTTAAGTTTTATAAATGTGATTGTGTTATTATTTTAGTGGGTTTCTGCTTCTCTTTTTGTTGTCGCTTCTTCTTTTTGGCAAAAAAAAAAGACGTGTTTTCCTTTTCTTCCCTTGCATTTCAAAGCCATAGCTGAATGGGATTAGCATTACTTTGCTTCGCCTCCCTACCCGTCATCCAGTCAGTCTGACTGTAATCCATCTGCCAATCCAGTCAGTCAATCAATTGGTTGAGCTCCATCTTGAATTTAATACAAACAGCGTGCCAAACGGGGAACACTGATTACACTGAGTGCTACTCAGGATAATGAGTGCGATCAGGGTTCCCTGCCGGCACATACATGGCTTACACATATGATACATACGAAGTGACACCCTTCACATAGGCATCAACCCTTGTGCTTATTTACTTATTTACAGCATCTGTCTGTTTCCTCTGACAGCACATCAGAGAGCGGTTAAATCACATGAATAATTGAACACATTGAGTTGTTTAGATTTGTCTTTTGTACTTCTAAAAGTGCAGAGGAAAGACAAATAAACAGTAGCTGATATGTCAAGTGCTCTCATCGTAAGAACCTTTAGTTTGGGCCAGCATGTTGTGAATTCTGGCAGGGGTGAATTTTTAGTGCAACATCTATCATTGTGTTTGTTATTAAAAGCAATTGACTTTGTGTTGCTTACATTTACTTTCTTACTCTAGGATTATGGATGGTTAGGTCGTATAAATATATACAGTGACATGAAATAGTTTGTTGCGTCACAATTGAACATCAACCCTAAGTAGAATGATAGGCCGCTCTGAAAATGTTACATTTGCAATTCCAATACTTAAAAACACCACTTAGGTGAAAGTACATGAAAGACTGACTTAATTACATTGAGAGTTTCTGGAATTACAGCAGTGACTTTCCATCCCTACATGGCATCCTACAATTAAACTATACGCTACAGATAAATACTCACATTATTGGCATAAATAGTTACTTCAAAAGATAAATAAGTCTCCCATAAATAGATGTTCTAATATATAATAGTATATATAATTGTATACAGTATACTAAAAACTATGTATTTTCCATCTGGCTTTTATGGTGCTGTGGCTATTACTGGTAATTACATTCGCCTATATGAGCATCTGCACATGCATAGGAATTAGATTAGACTTGGATGTCATGCATGATGACAATGATGAAAATCTTAAGTATTAATTTAATTTGAACATTTAAAATGATCCATTCACAAGGGCGTGGATAAATAAGGCTGCTGTGTAGCAAAGCGTACGCCCAGGCATGTTGGAAAGTCAAAGCAGCACGTGTCGAATGTTCAAGAAATAAATACAGCTTTGACAGCTGTAATACCATGGAATTAGTGTGAGAGTTAACCTCCTACTCTCCCGCTGTCTCTCATTCGCTCCCTTTCCCTCTGCCATTCTGTTTCCTGATCTCTGTCTCTCTTCCCCTTTCGCTCCTCGTGTTCAGAGTAATTAGACGGCCTCTGTGTGAGGTAAAGAAGCTAAGCAAGGGGCAGAGAGCGAAACAAGCCAAAAAAAAAAAAAAAACGTTTAGTGACGGTGGTGTAGCGTCAACGGCAAATGATGTCATGGGCGATAAATCTGCTGCTGACCACGTGGGTAGATGGATTGAGAGATGGGAGAGGAGGAAAAGGAGACAGGAAAGGACTGAAGGGGTGGGGGGAAAAGATCCAGAGAGAGGAAGTAATTCCAAACAAGGAAAGAAGAGAAGGACGGCAGATATGAAGGAAAAGCGAGAGGGTGTCAAGTGTGGAGGATGTGGACAGTTAAGTGGAGGAAGAGAAGAAAGTAGTGAGTGAGTGAGCGAGAGAGGAGGATGGAGGGGATAAAGACATAGAGGGAGGGGAGAGAGAGATGGACAGAATGATTATGAGTGGAAACGTTTGTCTCTCAATCAGGATATGGACTCCCATAAATAGTCAACAGCATGATGTCACCACATTCACACTCTCACACTCTCACTCTCTCTCTCTCTCTCTCTCTCTCACACGCACACAAACACACACACTTATACACGCACATTTCAAGGTGGAGACGGTGGTGGAGGAAACACATGTAGTTGCACTGCTGCAAAAAATAAAATTCACTCAAACTCAATTGCAGCATATTTTTCTCATACTGTGTTTAATATTCTTTACTTCCTGTGTTCTCATCCTCCACTACTGGAAACGCTCGTACTTTGCTCATTGGTATTCTTTTTGTGTGTGTTCTTAGTATTTAAAAAGGCACCCCATTAATGACATTGCATTGCCTTGATTAGGACTTTTTTGTTATATCTTGATTAAAACAGAAAGAGAAACACACAGAAAGGGAAAGGATGAAGAAGGGATCGGGGAAACCAGAAAGACTATTAAAGATGCAGGGAGAGAGAAAAAGAGATTAAGACAAATAGCGAAAGAAAATAAGGCTCATTTGGCCATATATGTGATCAATCTTCAGGTTCTCAATGTAAGAGAGGATTCACTTTGTATGTATTGTGAGTGATTGTATCACCACTGGGACAGAGTAATCTGGAACAGAGACATCCAGAGCAGCCATGAGTAATGTGTTTTGTTTGATTTGAAAATACAGTTTTTAACTGTGTCTATGTATGAGGATGTAGGACAAGCGCAGATTCTCCTTTTCCATAGCCAAAGTACCTGCTGGTGAGTCAGTCCTTCAGTACTCGCGGGTATTGCTTGGTTGCCGGATTTTACAGTATTTCAATTGGTTGTGAGTGCATGATCAAAGACAATTCAAAAGGACCCAACTAGAGTGAACAGACCCAGTAGAGTGGATCAGGGTTTCTAGGAACCATGGGGACTTGTTAGGACCTCTACTGTTTATTTTATTTGTCCATATGCATGTCTGTTTGCCTGTCTGCCTGCCTGCCTGTCTGTCTGTCTATGGATGGATGGATGGATAGACGGATAAAGATTGTTTTAACAAGTTTAATGAAGCAATAAAAGCAGTGCTGGGTAACAGATGTGTTCCTTGTGAAGCTATTGCAAGGTTATTGAAACCTTTTTTTCTTAAGAGCTAAAATGATGACGATGTTGAAAAACATTCTAATGCATATAATGCAGTAGTTTGGTCTTATCGACAATATAATGTCAAACAATGTGATTACACTGATTACTCCAGGCCGGACCACATCAAATACTGTTCACTGCTCGTTACCACAAGACGATACAGCCTATGGGTTTGCATTAAAAACATGTATTTTTCATGAACTTTTGTTCTACTGGCAGTGCAATCTTATACTAATGAATAAAAATGATGTTATTGATCCTTGAAGGAATTTTTCTCTCCTCCTCCTCCTCAACCACAGGGAGGTTCAGAGGTCAGGGTCAGCAGAGCAACACAGCATGTATGGTACTAGTTGAAATTCAGCACCTTACTAAAGGAGTTCGGAGTTAACACAGATGCTTCAACCTGTAAATATTCCAGGAAATTCATGTTAACGGTTGCACTGCTATTGGTTTGTACTGGTGGTGACGGTACTGATGCACTGATGTTTATTCTGGAACTAAAGCAATGCTTTACTGCTTCATATGGATAACAAGGATTACGTGTAATATACCATAAAAAACTGTCTGAATAACTGACTGTTATCAGCATTGCCCCTCTCTGACTCCGTGTCTCCCACGCTCTCTCACTCTCTTGTCTCTTCATCTGTCATCTGTTCTGTATTCTCTCGTGTCTTTCCCCATATCTGTCTTGTGTCTTTTCCACCCACCCAATATCGTTCCCATTCCTCTCTAACCATCTCATTATCTATTTTTCACTGGCAATCAAAAATCAAATTCACATTCAAGGAAGCTTAATTGGCATGACCTCTGCGTCTTACTCCCTTTCTCTCTGCGGGTTTATAGCTTTCAATTATTTTCTTTTTCCTCTGCTGTTTTAAGTGATGTTTCATTAAGGGACTGTCATTTCCGTTGCTAGGGCTTCCATCTCAGAGTTATTTTTTATTTGAGTCAACATGAATCGCATTACAAAAGCTGAATGACAATGGCACATTCAACAAACTTTCTGCAGTATCAGAAAGAAAAAAAAAGTTATTCTACTTGGAGGGAAAAGTTTTGAAGAAAGGATGCAACACACTTGTAAACAAACAACACGTTCCCACTCCCAACTTGTCAAATATATCTGGTTACACTTTCAAAATAAATCTTGGTGGATTGATGTTGTGAAACTGTCGCAGTTTACTTCTTCTTTAGGTTTGGTAAAGGTTGACAGACCTTACTTTTCACACGGAGCACAAACAGTTGTCTCCTGGGTTTAGGTCCTGTGGTTTTGATAATGTTGTCCAAGATAATCTAGTGGTATTTGGATTATTGCAATATTTAGCTTTTATGTTTTTATCTTTAAATTAATATTTGAATGAAAGGGGATGGGATATGTCAACATTTATTTGACACAAAGGGATAACAGCTTTCTTAATATTCATTCTTAATATGGTATTTCTTCATGAATGTGTTCTGTCTAATGCTATTTCACACACAATATTTTTGTTCTCTACTAGAACTCATCCTTGTATCATTCCCTTCCTGTCTGTCTTTTACTTTCCATCTCTGCCCCTTTCTGACAGCATTGACTTCTTTATATGTGGGGCATGTATCTATTTGTTTGACTCAGTCTGTGGCTACCAGTGATTTTCATTGTCTTTGTGCAGCAATGCACTGCTGTCATTAATTATGGAATCTCAAATGGATTTCCCATACACTCCCTGTCACACACATGCACAAGTGCACAGAAAGACTGTGTGTGTCCTCCTCTGTATGTGCATTTTGTACAAATTGAGTCAATGTAGAGGGAAAGAATGGGGGATGAACTCTCTAGTTAGGTTTCACTGTGTATGTGTGTGCACACTTGTATTGTACTGTGCCTGTATGTGCACACACTCTCTTCCAAGAGGTGCATACCCCAGGGAATCCTGTCAATCACACTGGCTAGCAATTTGTCAGAGAAACAAGGCTCTTTCCAAGACAGACAGATGTATATATGAGTCTCTGTGGAAGTATAATCGTGCGTATACTGTGTATGTGTGCGCGCAAAATGATGGCTGCAAATGGCCATACTATTGCTGACATGTGGTTATGCATATGTGTTCTCTCTCTCTCTCTACATATATAATAAAAGGTATTTGTGTGTCACAGTGTGTGTGTATAGGTACTTTAATGTTGTGTGTATGTGTGCATGCACATGGCAGTACGAAAAACAAAGGCAAGTGGTTCACAGTAAAAGTTACACTACTGGTCAACACAGACACACACAGACACACACACAGACAGACACACACACACACACACACACACACACACACACACACACACACACACACACACACACACACACACACACACACACACACACACACCTGACAGAACTGACAGCTCTCTTTCTTCTATCCATGTTATTCATTCCTCCCTCTATCCATATCTGTTATTCCCTTAAGTGTTCCCCTTTCACATTTTACTCTCTTTACTTGCTCTCTCTAGCATAATTTCTTTCAGCTTTTCTGAACAGCACAAAAATAGATGAGGATTGATCAGTATAATACAGTTTAATCTTATATTGAAAGAAATCTTAAAAATATATACAGCGAAGTCCATTGGTTCTAACAAGTTTAGCTTGATTTTCAATTATTTGGTCTGTAAAGATATAAGTTGTATAGAAATAAAAAAAGGGGCATCCGATCCTATCATAGCTAATAACTGCTTTATTTATTTTAAAGAAAAAACATTTTTCACAATTATTTGAGGACACTGTATGTGTAGAGAGTGAAAACCCTGCTTTTTCTTTACACAGAGTTGTGTCTCTTTCACTTACCTTCTCTGCTGTTCATCAAATCCCCAAAGACAACATTCCTATTTCCTAAGACATTTCTGCTCTGTCTGTGTGTGTGTGTGTGTGTGTGTGTGTGCGCGTCTGTGTGCGTGTGTGTGTGTGTGTGTGTGTGCGCGTGTGTGCACGCCTGTGTGTGCATGACCCTCGTGACACAGTGATGTGCGTCACTGGGGACTTATTGACTTCCCCAGACTCTTCCTTTGGGTCAGCTGACTTAAACAGTCCGACTTCATTGGCTAATAAGCCATGGCCATACTTCACTAAAAGTCAAGTGACAAATTGACTCCCCTGTTAAACACACACACACACACACACACACACACACACACACACACACACACACACTTACATACACCATTTACACACGGTCTAATTTATGGTCATGCATCTTGTGTGAACTCTCAGAAGAGCAGTCATTGCATTATGTTGGTCTCTTCAAGTTCTTTTCCCCTTAAAAACCTCGATACACAAATCATTTGAAACACGCTCATGATCACCAGTTGACCTGACTGGCTTCTTTGTTCAACCAGTATTTATTATGGAGGTAGCCTCGGTAATCAGGGCTGAAGTGGCAAAAATAAGAAATAAATAAAAATGTGCAAACTAAAAACTTCAGTTGCCCATTTACAGGACTAGATATACAAGAATAAGTGCTGAACCCAAATCATATACCTCTATTATTATTACTATTATTATTATTATATTTTTTTATCATTATTATTATTATTATTATTATTATTATTATTATGCAATCAATATTCAATATCATATTAATTAATTTATTCAATTTCAAATGTTAACTGTCAAAGCTACTTATAAGACTTTTCAAACTGTCCACAAACTGAAAAAACAAATCACACAAAATAAAAAAAGTCCTGGCCACTAAGCCCATTAACCTCAGTGTGCCAATATTTCAGAGTGCTACCTGTTGGCTTCCTTGCTGTGCTGCTGCTAAATTACAGTGCATAGTCCTTTTTTCATTTGCTGACCTGTGTCGCAGTGACCAGGTGCTGATAACAACTAGTGGTGGGCATATGTATGCGTTAAGCAACCACTATTTACTTTGGCAAGCCTCTAGCAGTGTGTCTTTTGGAGGACGGCTGGAAAAAATGACAAGTTTTCCTGCCTGTGCATGCCGCAGAACTTCAATGTCATTAACCTGCGAGCACCGACGCGGTCCGCTAAGGAGAGAGGAGAGGAGAGGAGAGGAGAGGAGAGGAAGAAGGAACCAGGGGGCGTGTGCCAGGCAATGACATTGGAGGAGTTGAAACTTTAAAAAATTGTGCAATGGCACATGAGTAAAGCATCATAAACAGGCATTTAAGCACTATTTTTTATTCAAAAAGATGCATAAATGGCATTAATTTGAGTTTACCTGCCGCTGCAGCCCTGTTGGTAATGTGGCCAACTTACTTAACAACAAACTATTAGCACCAGGCAGTGAGGGATGATTTGGTCAGCTATTGTTTCTCTTTCTGAGAGAGAGGAAAAGTAAAATACACTTAAGCTTTCTCACAGCTATCAACTAACCAGCTACTGTAGCTCAAACTGGCCAAAGGACACACAGCTAACATCCAGCACACACAGTAAGTCCAGAAGTGCTCAACTATATCACAATCAACAACAAAAACAAAAGAAAAAGCATTTTTACAGCAAATCAAGCAGCATAAAATAAAGTTTATGCATAAAAGGAAGGCCGGTAGCTTTGAGCACAGACGAGGTGAAATCCTTTAAGTGGAGTAGGACAGAGTTGAGAGAGGTGGAAAAGAGTGGAGCATCAGTAGCACTACATAGAGTGGAGTGCAGCAAGACTAGAAGAGAGGAGGGCAGAAATAATACATTAAGAGAAGGGCAAAGAAGAGCAGAGTGGAGTACAGGAAAGTTGAGAGAAGAAAACAGAGTGAAACAGTATTTACTTTTTGAGAATACAGAGGAGCGCGGCGGGGTTCGACCACAAAGGATAAAAACGAGAAGAAGCAGAGCAGGCCTCTGCAGGAAAGAGGTACAATGTAATGAAGGAGAAGATAAAATGCATACTCACCAAGCTGACTGCGTCTCTGCGCGTAGGCTACCACCACTGCGGCCAGAACTACACAGCACAACGATGTCACAAGGTTTGCCATCTGTAGACACACACACAGCAAAGTCATCAGTGTGAGCGTGTGCGAGAGACAAGAGAGCCGGCGAGTGAGTGTGTCCGCCTGTCGTCCCGATTGACTGACAGACCCATAGACGCCTACAACACCATGGAGGAGATGGAGAGATAGCTGCTTCCTGTCCTCTCTCTGTATCTCTCAGTGTCTCTCTATCTCCTCTCACTACTGTGGTCCCTTGAGTGGCCTTTTCTCTCTCCTTTGCTGTTTCCTTGCTACTCGTCAAACTCCCTTATTCCAAATGGAATTCCTTTCTTTACTTCTCTCACTGTTGTTATCCTTTTGACTGTATAACCTCTCTCTCTCTGTCTCTCTCTCTCTTTCTCTCTCTCTCTCTCTCTCTCTTTCTCTCTTTCTTTCTCTCTCTCTCTCTCTCTTTCTCTCTCTTTCTGTTCATCAGCCTAATGGGTCCATCCTCTCTGGGATGGGCTATGGCCAGCAGCTCTTAAAGCTATAGCACACCATAAACAAAACACACAGCATTCATGTAAGACAACAATACTTCATGGGCATCCCGTCGCCTCTCCGCTGGCGCACAATAAATGTTTAGAACCTGAAGTTTAAAATTTAGAAAGTATTGGTTGTTTATAAAGGGTTGGGGTAAGATGGAGGAAGTGAAAGGCACTCTTTCTCATACTTTTATCCTTCTCCCTCCTCATGTTGTTGTTCGCTGTCTTTCGGTCATTCACACCTCCGTTCTTTATTGTCTTGCTTTTTAAACGTTTATCCCTGTTGCTTTTTTGAAAAAGGAATAGTTCAACATCTCATTTAAAAGTTCCACATTGAGAAATATCTGTTTTCTCTTTCTTGCTGAGATGAGAAGATTGAGGCCACTCTCGTGTCCATGTGGTAAATAAGATACTAACGGCAGCAGCTGGCTGACTTAGCTTAGGACAAACACTGGAAACAGGAGGAATCAGTTAGAATGGGAACTCTTTATAGTTAACAAATTCCACCAACAAACACCTCTTAAGCTCTAATTAACACACTGTGTGCTGTTTGTTCAATTAGCAAAAAAAAAATGAAGTTTAAAAACACCAAATTGCTGTTAAATGCCTCCTTAAAACCAGTTGCCTGGCAACCAGCAGTGATTCTCATATTTAGCATACAGACATAGGGTGGTATCAATCCAACTCTTGGCAAAAAAGTGACTAAGCACATTTACCAAAATATCAAACTTTTTTTTATCTGCAGATGAACAGAAATGTAATTTTAGGAGTGGTTGTGTGTTGAATAGTTTTCTTGATTTTTCTTCTCTTTTTTGATTTGCTCTGTACATCCATGTCGCTATAAGACAGGATGCCGGATGCAGTAGGAGAGCAAAGGTTTTAGTCTCAACCTCGGTGACAGGCATGGCGTCTGCCGGCTGTTCACCAATTAAGAAATAGTTCCTTCATGAAACTTCCACCTTAACGTTTCTGTTCCTGTACAGCTTAAACACAAAGGCTGTTGTTGTTTCTTTCTCGCTTACACTAGAAGGTAAAAGGTCAGAGGTCGGTGTCAGCTCCGGTATAAGTACACTATTGGGTAGGGATTCACCGTCGTGTCCAAGGACACTTGAGAGGGCGGATGCCTGCCAAGAAGGGGCCTTGAACCCAGCTCCTCCCATTAAAATGTGACCTCTCTCTTCTCTCTCTCTCTCTCTCTCTCTCTCTCTCTCTCCTCCACCTCCTTTTCTCTCTCATGGGCTGTTCCTCTGTCTCCTCTCCACTGCTCAGTGAGGGGAGATATTGGCTCTCTTACAGACAAAGGTTGTCTAAGGGTCTAGTTGCTGCTGAGACTTGTGGTGAATAAGGTGTGTGTGTGTGTCTGCGTGTGGAGAACAGAGTGAGCGCTCTAAATAGAGCTAAAGAAAGGAAAGTGAATTTCCTTGTTCTTTTAATGTACAAGACTCCAGCTGTCACAAACCACTGTCATCTCCCATTACCTCTTGGTCTTTGTTTGGCTTCAGCTATTTTTTTTCTCTTACTTCCTTCTACTCTCGTCCACTTCTTCACTCCTTCTCTTTTTGTTAACATTGACCATGATCACTAGTACACCCTGTTTAAGCATCACAGAGAGAAAGAAACACATCCGTACACGAGTAGTGCTGAGTAACGTTCAAGAACATAAAAAAGCTTTTACAGTCCAAATGAAATATCAAAAGGCAATAGGCATACTAGGAAATGTTTTCATGAAGGACCGAACCAATGCTGTTTTAAAAAAAAAGCTTTGAAACTGAGTTTATAAAACTTTCGTATCTAGGTTATTGATTCATTAAAAGGAAAAAGGTTTTTAAATAACAGTTTTTTTTAATGTCAGCACAACACAAAGTAATTAAGAGAAGGTTATTGTCATTAGAAAACAATATAATACCACTGAAGAAGTTTCCCCTAATGAAAAATATAAATAAGTGCTGTTTTTATCCACACGTGACAAAGACAAAGAATGATTTTAGAAGGTGTGCACTGCTACTCCAACCCATGTTGTATAGTGTTCCTCGGGCTGACTCCACTAAGACCATGACCATTTCCCAAACTGGTCCCACTACCACTTCACAGAGTGTCACCCTGTCACATCCTGCTCTCAGTAAAAAGGGAGGTGGCGGGGTCTAAATAAGCTTGCAAACTGGGAAATGCACTTCTGTACGAGAAACATCTGTCGCCATGGATTCCTCACCCAGCTGTTATGTTACAGTATATTCTGCAAACGCACAGCATCCCTAAAACATTAAATGTAGATGAGTTTCTTGATATTGATGCATGCATAATCATAAGCTAATTAGTTTGTATTCTAACTTTACTACATGTGTAGTCCTTTTTCTGTGTTAGTG
The DNA here is from genome assembly GCF_905237075.1 of Dicentrarchus labrax. Classification (NCBI taxonomy): domain Eukaryota; kingdom Metazoa; phylum Chordata; class Actinopteri; family Moronidae; genus Dicentrarchus; species Dicentrarchus labrax. The sequence goes on along the minus strand of NW_026136710.1, from coordinate 17,022,014 downwards.
TAATTTTCTGATGTTATTTTTCATATATACTAGATTATGTGGCTATGGTTTTGGTAGAATACTTAACCTTAAAAGCACACCATCTCTGAGGTGGAAAATAAGGCAATGGTAATAAGATACCAACCAAACAGAAGTTGAATCCTCTGTGAAATACTGGGATCTCAAGTCCTGGTATTCCATAGCTGTTGCTTTTAAAAAAGCAAAATAGTCCGTATTTGGGTTTTCAATATATTAAAAGATGAGCCTTTGTGTGTACGCACCTGTGACTTCCAAAGACAGAAATAGTAACTGAAAGTTTGCATGCATATGATTGAGAGATAGATTGTGCGTGTGTGCTCCTGTGTGTCTATTTGTATGTATGAGTGATTGGCAGCTCATATGTATTTCATCTGAGCAGATATTGAGGAGAGTGACAGGGGGTGAAATTAAAATTGCATCCCTTGTCAGAGCATCACAATCCCCATCTCTGCTCTTCAAGTGCTGGTTTGCCCATCAAAATCAAAATGGTGTGTGTGTGTGTGTGTGTGTGTGTGTGTGTGTGTGTGTGTTTTTTGTGTTTTGTGTTTGCATGCCATTGGGATTCTCTGGGTGCAAACGCTCTAGTGTGTATGCGCGTATGCTTGAAGCTGTGGGGGTATTTAGCCTGTCTATCAGCAAACAATACAGTTTTGAAATCTGACAGCTTCAGATCGCTCACATAATGACAGCCCACGGGCGGTTAGCGCTGCAATCACACAAACTCAATACAAACCCTCCTCCCTTTATCCATCCATCCATCCCTCCCCTGACCCTTCCATTTATTCACTTCTTCTTCTTCCCTTCTTCCATATTTATTTATTCATTTCTTATTGGAGGGGAAAGGGCTGAATAGGCGTGATTCTTTTGGCTGCTTAATTAAAATATATAATTCATCGCTGCGTCAAATGATTTTGCCTCTGCGTCTTTGTGGAGTCCGATTTGGGAACATTTGCATTTAAATTGGAAAGCCAGGAGGGAAATACACTAGGCGGGCTGGTGTGTGTCTGTGTGTGTGTGAAGATAGAAGGCATCCTTCTCTTAAAGAAATACACATATGTACTCTTTTTCTTTCTTTCTTTTTACTCTCACAATGTGAAATAAGGAAAGTCACAATGCCATAAGAATATCCCGTAGTGCAATATTTGGAGGTCAACAGTCGTGAGTTCAGTCAGCGAGTTTCAGTGGCCTCTTCGGATGGACAACAACAAATACATACACGTTTATTCTCTATATGTCTCATTCTTTAAAAAACAGAATGGCAAAATGTCCCCCCAGAGAGGGAGCTGTCAGAAATAAAATAGTTCATTACGAATGTGTCTGAAAATAAAGTGAGGTATACTCCTGGGTAGTAAATTACCTCTCTGGTTGATAGCAAGTTTACAGCCCTAAGGAACATCAACCATAGCTATCAAATCTACAGAAGAAGCTAACAATAGATGACTTGAACTTGTTGTTGTCAGGGCCATCAGCAAGACGTGGTGTGTAAAGATTGTTTCAAAGTGAGATATCCATTATGTCCGAAAAATGACACCTGCTCTGACTAAATGTTTTCAGCATTAAATCAAGAAAAATGATTTAACTTTTAAAGGTTATAGGAAACTATCTTAGTACTTATTCCTTTAGGGTATGTACTGAAATGAGATTTATGATTCGTAAAGGCAATTAAAGTGTATATGATGCTGAGACAGTGATGCATTATCCTGCTGGGACTTAATTGGAGGTTGCCTGTTTTTAAGATGCTGAAACCAGTGTTTCTGGTAGCATGGATCCTGTTAAAAGTCTGTAAAATCACACCTTTCTCTTCCTGCTTGCTTTATATACTGACTCACAGCAACACAGCTCACCATCTGGAGGAATGGGCTGTGCACATAAACAGAAGAAGTGCCTCATATAGCAGCCAGGGAGAGCACACAACAGGCAGCCACTCGACATTTCCTCTGGAGCTAAAACATAGAGCCTCCTGAAGGAGTATTTCCTTTAAGTGCAAAAGATTTTAGAAAGCGCTAAGAGTCGTGATGAAGTCTCAAATGATGGAGGATCGCCAGGAAAACTTGCCTAGAACAAGGAGAAAGGGTGAATAACTTTCAGGGAGACAATTCTAATTTCATCATCATGAAAAGTAACACCTTGAAACTGAGGTAAGGCATCCTGTCCGGGGGGTATACTTGTACATCAAAAGGATCCTCATTGCAGAAATAAGAGTCTTGTTCTCTGTTCTACTCAATGAACTCACTGACTGACTTGACACACTTGTCCTACCTTGGGGCAATGATACACAAGTAACGTTTTTTTTCCAAGGCAATATAGACAAGCAATTTTGTCTTCAGTTCACAGCGAGACCTCCCCCGAAAGAAGGAAAAAAAATACCGTCTACTGCCCAAAATGTAAAGGGTCATTTGGTGGGTGTGTAGCATGAAACAGAGGTTTTCAGCCTGTTCCCACCCCGAATGGCGTTGGTGGCTTTCAACTATGACGCTTGTCCCCGCACTCTACACCCTCTGGCAATGTTTGTTAAGTCAGTATAAAAGGTGAGAAACTCTGTGTATGGAGGAGGTGTGGGGGGGGGGTTCACTCAAGAGACTGCTGTTTGTGTCCAGAATAAAACCAAGGGTCAACAGCTTCTTTTTAACTTACATTATTCATGTAACGTAACACTTATTTTTAACTTATTTTAAACCAAACCACAATCTTCTCCCTTACCTTACCATGTACATTTTGTGCCTGAACCTAACCAAACTGTAACTGTTTAAACTCATATAATGTGACATTTTTCTCAGCAAGCTTTATTTTGAAAGTCTAACCTGACAGGTTGCATAGCAATTGTTGCCAAGTTGACCGTGGAACCCCCTTAGTGTGCAAAAACATGCATCAGGGTATCTACAACATCCTAGTTTCAATCTAAGGGCCACCTCAATTCAATTCAATTCAATTCAATTTAATTCAAACAACTATATTAATCCCACTCGGGGCAATTTTGTTTTGTTGACTGACCAAGCGGCCATATTGGACCAATTGGGGTTAAGAACATGTTGATGTTTTGGGTACAGAACATAAAACTCCCACAGTACTATTTACCTGCATAGGTAAAATAGAAATAACTTCACAACAACAGATCCCAAAACAAAAATTGTACTTTCTGAATTTAATGAGCACTTTAGGCAGACCACGATTCATAATGTAAATCTCAAGTTCCACTAAAAGAAGAACAAGACAAATAGCAAAGAAACAATGATAGTCAAGTTTTTTCCTCTTCTAAAGATGAAGTGTACCAGAAATAAAAGGAAAGCCACAAATTCAGAACAATATGTTTTGCTTTGACCATTAAAGAGAGAATTTATTTATTATATAATGTATTTATCTCTGCATCAACAGTGACTGTAAAATAACTGACAGGTGTTTATCCACATAGGATTCAAGCACTAATTAGCTCAAATGTTAATGAGTTTACTGTGCCTGTAGCCCCGGTGACCATACTAAACAGGAAAAAAGGATTTATGGCACCTCATCCATCAATAACTGTCCCACAGAGTATCCTTTTTGACCAAACACACACATTTACATGCACACACAAACACATAATCAAGAATAACTGTTGCCACTGTAACCTTTAATGTCATGCTCCCTATCCAATAATACAACTTCCTCGTTCCCATAATGCTTTGCTATGCTTGGCAACACTAATTCTCTCATCAATCATGCGGGATTGCTGCAGATTACCCACAAACACTGAGGTGGGGTTGTTGGGGTGGTGGTGGGTTGAGCCTGATAGTGTGTCTGCTGGCATTTTGGGTAAAGCAGACACACACACACACACACACACACACACACACACACACACACACACACACACACACACACACACAGAATTACACATCCACTGACGTGCACAGTTGGCATTTGGCGCGGAGTGTTGATAGCTGGACGGCTGTGACCTTTTTCACAGTCATTCTGGCTATAATTGCTCGCTAAAGACAACGTCAATCGTGACTCGAGAGGTAGCAGGGGTCGCACCCATAAACACACACGTACACATGCGCAAACACGCATACACACACAAACCATTGGGCATGTGGATGACGGCACTTGGCTCTGAGTGATAAATTCAGCCATTGATCACATGTGACTGCTCTCAGCTGGCTGAGATTTAGAGGACCTGAACACGTCAGCTACTATGTACCAAGTATCCTACAGCACTGCGGCTGCTGTGGTGCTGATGGAAGCCAGTAAAACAGCACACCTCATGAGGCAGTGCTATGAGCTCATCCTGGGCAGATACTGTCTCCAATAATCCATGGGTAGTATTTGATTTGAAGTAGTATCAAAGTTGAATATTATTAAACACAGGGTCATTAACTTGGCTCATCAGAGACTGTATGTGAATAAACAGCCTAAAACCTGAAACCTACTAGCTCATTGGGCCTCATAATGCTTATGTCAGGTAACAGATCTCTGATGTGCATGTACGAGTGCTTATTGTGTGTTTTTTTTTGACACACACTGTGTGTGTGTGTGTGTGTTTGTGTGTGTGTGTGTGTGTGTGTGTGTGTGTGTGTGTGTGTGTGTATATATATATATATATATATATATATATATATATATATATATGTGTGTGTGTGTGTGTGTGTGTGAGAGTGTTTTTGTCTCCACCCAGCCATCTGGACCTCCTTGTGTGTGTAGAAGCAGATTTAGGTGGTTAGAAAGCTCTGGAAAAACACGGTGTTACCTCCAGCCCTCTCACCTCTGAACTCTATAAGTGTATCAGAGCTAAGAAAACAGAGCACTTTGTGTGTCTATGTGCGTGTGGCTGTGTGTGTGTGTGTGATTGAGCGTGTGTGTCAGCATTCTTACGGCCTATAAGGCTTTGAATGATGGGTGTAGACTCCCCTTTGTGAACAGGGAGCCTCCAGGAGCTGCACAGGCATGTGTGTGTATGTGTGTATGATGGAGAGTGTGATGTACGGGCTGTGATGTTCTGAACAGAGGTGTTTTTACAGGGAGTTAATCAGAGCCAGAGCTGAGGCCTTGCCCACAGTGGATGAAACACACACAGACACAAACACAAAGACAAAGTCACTGCCCTACCTTTCACTAATTCAATACTACTGATCTGTAGTTAACTGAATCAGTTTCCTTTTAAAGTATAGGCTGCTACTACATGTCGTAGCTACCTATTATGTACAGTCTGAAATGGAACAACTAAATGTGGTTGGGGCTGGAACAAATGATCATTTCATTACCAATTTATCTGTTGATTATTAACCCCTTTTTCCTAAAAAATGGCAAACCAGTGAATATTTTTGATTCCATAAATGACCAATGGCTTTATCAATACTGTTAATATGGCCTTGAGATGCTAGCCTTAAGCAGATGAAGAGGTTTGGTTAGCTCTGTTCTTTCTAACTCCACACTACCAGATTTTTTTCGAACTTGTCAACTGACACTGACTCAAGTGACATCACGTGAGGCAATTTATCCGACAGCTTTGTTTACACATACGTAGTAGTACTCCCCAAGATTTGTGCGCAGACGTCGATGTGTAAAACGTGGTGCCCTTCCTATTTCAGAGGATGTGTCATTGCCTGGCTGACAAGTTATTATCTCAGGGAATAAAGATTATAAATTAAATGTCCATACTATAGAGATCAATGACTGTATTTTGTCATTAATTCACTGTCAAAAGAAAGCTACAGTACATCTCTATTATTTCTATTTCACCCTAAGGTAGAATGCTCTGTATGCAAAGGATTACAAATCATTCACCAGTGCAGAATTGCAATCCGACTCAGTGGTGCAATTTAACATCTACAAAAACTTCAATGAGAAGCTGAATAATACTGCACCAGCCACGTTCGAGCATTCCTTATGGCCAGTGTGATGAAGGGTTCTTGTCTTCCAAAACCAGTTGATGTTATATTGGGGATAATTGCCTATTTCTCTGGCCAGTGTGCAGGCCAGCCTCTTTAAGACATGACTGTGAAAATACTGAAGCATTTCTTCCTTAAAAAATGAAAAGACAGAAAGGTAGTATCCAACAGGTTCCTGGCTTTCACCCAGGCAGATTCAGCCCTTAGTTTGAAAAAATGTGTTTATACCATTGCAGGGCAACAAAAGCATGAGGTCAAACAGAGCCTCAGTGGTTAACACTGTTGCCTTACAGTAACTGAAAGTAAATTAAACTGAGATCTAAAATTCAGCTGGTGAAAAGGAGTAAGATGTATTACATATATCATTATTCATTATTTTTGTACAGCCTGTGTGTGCTTATTTTCTGTCCTAAGGGGATTTTCATCAGCTTTTGAGATCCTTGCAAAGGTTATATTTGTTTTAATATCTTTTGTGAAGACACCACCAGAGGAAGAGGTTCTAAAACCACAAACCACAAAAAAGATAATGTAACCTTGGCAACACACAAGGGGACCTCAATGTCTACTTATTTGAGACCATATGAAACCACTTCAATGAATAAATAAAAAAAAATAAAATCTATATATCTCCACGGTGATGCCTGTGTGAAAGACATGAGGGCCAAAAGTTAATAAATGCATTACATTGCATGACAGTGGTCACCAGTGATCTAAAGTAGCTGACTTGTATTTAATGAGCAAAAACGTTGCCAGTGTGGTACAGCATAATCCTTACAGCTAAGTTCAATAACCCATGTCTAACGGTACCCTTGCGTAAAATGTTAGTCCCTGTCCCTGCCCTCTCACAGAGTATTCTTTAACATTCAAATATTAAAGAACTCAAAGATATCTGAATACCTTTGTATTCAATCTATTCTGCCTGGCATTTCTTCTACAGTCTTTACAATTTTGCATGCAAGGATAGTGATGGTTGATTTAGGACTTACTCAGAAGTATCCCATTGTTTGTCTCCAATATATTAGCACAGCAGCATCTATTTCAAAATGGGATATCTGTGCTGTCTCCCAAATAAGAGGTTATTGATGTCTCAGACATACACTGCAATTGTGATCAAGGACTTAAGTTGGTGAGAGAATGTTAGTGACAAAGAGAAAGAAAGGAAGATTAACTGTGAAGAAGAGAGAAACAGAAGGGACAGATGGAAAGAGAAAAATAGAAAAGAAAGACAGAGCAAGGGATGCATGAAGAGCAAGAAACCAATAAAGATGAACACAAATTTTCATTCTGTCTTATTGCAGTGATGTGATTGTGTGTGTGTGTGTGTGTGTGTGTGTGTGTGTGTGTGTGTTGTGTGTGTGAGAGAGAGTGAGTGAGTGAGTGAGAGAGGGATAGACTTTGTGTGTTGCAAGCCTCAGTGTTTCCCTGCATGTGTTGGAAACTAAAAACAGTATGTTTACTCAACCTGTTTGCCAAGCCTCTTTAGTAAATATAGAGGATACAGTAGCAGCATAGACCGGGCTCACACACACTCAGACACACACTATACAGAATAAACGCACACATACACCATACAAATACTATGTGTTCGACTGTCCGCTGGCTTTTACCACAGGAGGCTATTTGTAGAGTTGATTCCTATGGCCTTCATGTAGGTCTGTCTATTAGTTGGGTGGCCTTTCATGCACATGCAGACATATACTGTACACACACACACACACACACACACACACACACACACACACACACACACACACACACACACACACACACACACACACACACACACACACACACACACACACACACACACACACACACACACACACACACACACACACACACACAACAAGACTGCCAGACACACAAAAGAACACACACACGGCCATTAAGGAACACACAATATGGGTGGGTATAAAATGCACAGAAATATGCACTAAACCTTGAACACACTCGCACAATATACAGTGTTTATGCACAAACACACACACATCCACATACTGCAGGTACACACAGAACCCACATGCACTGTGAGTTGGGTGGCCAAAAACCTCAGTAACCAGATAAACATACTAACTATATTGGAGCATTCACTAAAGTACAGTTAAGTGTCTGTTGCTTCTTTCCCAGCAAATACTTGACTAAAATAGTTGTTGTGTGTGTGTGTGTGTGTGTGTGTGTGTGTTCTAGAGTATTTGCATCCTTGCCTCACTAGCTTAATACAAAAGTACTCAAGAAAATGATATTTCAGAATATTGTGCTTAAACAAACATAAACGTCCTAATAAAAAAAATGATAACAAAATACAAATCCTGTGGTACAAAACCCAGCTTGAAATGAACCAGCAGCTAACAGAGACCTAAAGCTTGTAACGCAGTGTGTTTTATGCAGGCACAAACGTATTTGTTCCTAAACTAAATTGAAAAAAAGACCTCTGTTTTGTTGGATAATTCAATGCATGTCATTATAAATGTCCAAAGATGATTATTATCTCATATTCAAATCAAAATCCCATTTTCTGTACTTGTGCGTTACAGTATATTTCGGGGGATTATTATGCACTGCGTCTTGAAGTGTCTTGCTTAAGGAGACTTCGGCTTCGTGAACGTCCAAGCCTGACAGGTCTACCCAGGAAGTGAAAGAAAAAAGCATGGCATATGAATAAAATCATAATCTAAATTTGCCCCCCCGGAACATGAGTGCACCTAAAACCTGCTGAGCACTCAGGACATCATCTTACATCATGTGCTTAGTAACCCCAGGAAGAGTCATCTATTGCTGAACAGCACTATTCTGGAGGACTACACTTACTCATCGCTGACTTAACACTGATGTCATTATCTAAGCTTGCCCTCTGTCTATATGTGTGTCTACGTGTGTGTGTGAGAGAGAGAAGAGAGAGAGAGATGGAGAGAGAGAGATTCATTATCTCAGTCAACTCTCTCTGTTCACCTCAAGCCCTATAGGCACCCATTCTGTGAGCCATTCTCTTTCTGTCACTCCCGGTGACGCTATAATTCAACATTTTAACTCGCCCTGTCTGTCTCTTTCTCCCTAGATCCGTGTCTCTCATTCCACCTCTCTCTTTCCACCTGCTGCCTATCTGTCATCCTCCTCACCTTTTCTCTGCACTTCTCTATTCACCTTTCTCATATCCTCTCACCTCTGTCATTCACGTCCTTTCTTTCCAGTTCGGTCCGTCTTTTCTCTCTCTGCCTCTCGCTCTATGTCTTTTTCTTCCCTCTCTTTTGTGTGTCCTCCAGTAAACGCTGATGAAAGCGTTTCCTATTTTCACACAGCAGAGAGCCCCGTGAACTTCCCGGAGGACTCACTATGACGATGATACACCAATGAGTAAGCAGGGACGGTGACAACCTCGGAATGTAAATCTGTTTTGGTGTATAATGCATTATTTCATTTGTCTTCGTATAGACTGGCTTAGCATGGCCTACAGCAGATATGAGCTTTGGTATCAACGTCAGAGAGCCAAAATCCAAAGTAGGTATTTGGCCAGGAGCCTCATGAAGTACTGTTCACAAACAGATTTATTATCATTTTTCCTTTTTTGCTTATTTTACATAAAATATGTGTAAATCTGACAATTCAAGATGTGGGAGGAAAACACTAATGACTAACAGCTCCCCCTCCCACGGCAGACTACTTTCTAAGATATCCTTGAGCAAGGCATCAAACCCCCATCTGCTCCAATGGCGCTGCCCTGTGGCAAGCAGCAGAAAGCCGTATTCACAAGGCAGTCGCCAGTTGTTAATATGCAGAGCGGCATGGATGTGAACCTGAGCATTGGGGAAACAAACATACGGGCTTCGTCAACATTACCTGAATGGATAAAGGTTAATGTATATATATATTTTAATTCCCCTCAGCCTGAGGTGGTTTCTCAGTGATGATTTGAATTCTTATTATACTGTAGAAATTAGCTCTACTCACAAAGCCCCTGATCACAGAAAGTAACACATTTATTTATTTATTGTGAATGCTAGGTAAGTGGCTGTGTAATTTCAAATAAGTGGCTATTTTCATTACTCATGCAAAGACAGGAGATTAGAATTCAATGAAAAAGTGACATATGCAAACAAACACGAAGCAGTAGAGCAAATCTCAAAAGGTAAAGAAAATCATTTTACATCACGGCCATGAGGTACAGAGCTGATTGATGTGTGTGTGTGTGTGTGTGTGTGTGTGTGTGTGTGTGTGTGTGTGTGTGTGTGTGTGTGTGTGAGTGTGAGTGTGAGTGAGTGTGTGTGTGTGTGTGTGTGTGTGTGTGTGTGTACCCGTGAGTGGCTGCGTGTGTGTGCTGCCCTAAGTAAACGCTTGACTCATCAAGGTCTTGACAGAACTATTAGCATCCTCTTCCCATTTGTACCCTCCCACACACACGCACATGCTCAGTTACACACACACACACACACACACACACACACACACACAGCCCTAGCACTTTGCTCTTGCCCTTTCATTGTTTATTAGCGATGCAATCCGTTATAAAGGTTTGGCCAAGCATCAGCGCTGCTTGGCCCCTACGCGCACACCTCGCATCCACCCCTGCTGCATCTAAATGACCTGCTGTGGGGAAATATCGAATCAACGCTGTTTTCGAAGGTTGCGGTCGCGCTCGTCAGAAGGGAATAAATGCCAGAACATAACAGCGAGAAAGAAAGGTGGGGAGGAAGAGAAAACAGAAAGGTGGTACTATTAAGGAAAAATGAAGACAGAGATGAAGTTGGACAAAAAGAAGATGAGGAAAGATACTAAAAAAACACGAGGAATGGGGAGGTTTATGAAGAATTGTTAAGACAACAGGAGCAGGAAGAGTAGGAGGGAGAAGAACAGAGTGATTGAATGAAAGAAAAACAGCACGATAGAAAGTAACGCGGAGAGAAAGACGCGAAAAATCCCATCTCCTCACTCCAGACTCCTCGCGTGCTGTTGCGAGTGCTTTCACAGATACACAGCGGACAAAGCATATTCACGAGCGCCGCTGCGTGCACAAATACACACGGATTGGCCAAACACACACAAACACAAACACAAACCACACACACACACACACACACACACACACACACACACACACACACAGATGCTTTATGTAACTGTGTTTGTCTACTTATTATCATGAACTCATTTAAGACTCTTATGCAACAGCACTTAGATATTCAACATTCAAAATCATTTTTCTCACATGGCATTTGGAAACGCTGGTCTCCCGCATTGCTCAGCCAAATATCTAACCACCCAAGCTGAAAGATGTCCCTAAACTACACCGAATGAAAGAATTAACTTTGAAAGGAAGAGAATGAAATGTACTTGAACCCTAAATAGTGATCATAACAGTGATATTTTATCTTTTCAGAGCCGGAATTTTTAACATCTGGGGGTGGGTATTATTTGCATGAAAATGTCAAAACAAGAAACGAAAAATAATATATTGTTGGAATCCTGGGGGTTTCTTCCCTTCTTTTTTATTTTTTGTTTCAAAACAACTGATAACTGTCATCCACCAGTGGGAAACATTTAATGACTCTGGAACGGAGCCAACACGATGATATGAACTGCCAACTAACAGAAAAATATGGGTGTAACTCAATAAATTAACCCATGTTCAGATTCTGCCATTAATCAGTTTGCATGAGGGCATGTATATTTCAAGGTTCAAGTCAAAGCGGAAACTTAAACTAGTACAGCCTTTCTTTACCCACTGATAAGGAGCTGAACCTGTAACTCCTCAGCCCTAGGCCAAAAACTGCATTACTTTGTTTATTTGCTTATCTCTTATTGGCTTTAAATATAGATGTATTACAGCTTTTTAGAATGACCAAGCCTAGTTGAATATGAATACATATTTGATGAGAAAAGTTGCATTCAGAATTTATGATTTTCACAAGTTGTAAAAAGCATTTCATAGAATTGTGAATTTGCAAAGTATGATAACTCACTACAGAACCATAATCCAGCTGTTGAAATATGTGAGGTTGTTTGTGTAACTAACAACAACTGCAGGCTTACAACAGCATCATAACTAATGAGTCACACAAGTGCAACAACAGACTCCAAGTAAGACCTTCTCACGCCAAAACCACACCACCTAACCTTAGGACTTAACAGGGGTCAAAATTAAAAATGACATCCTTTCTTGTTTCTCTGTCAGGATGCTGATAATGACAACACCTTCAAATCCACATGCTAAAATGTAGGTGGAAATGTTGGAACTGTACATTGTATATTTTAACACAAAATACCGAGAAAACTGAAAGCAGCTAGTTTAATGATATAGTGGTCTGTGCTGCTGTGATAACCATTGGTTTACATTGTAACATTGCACTGTTTATATTGTATATGTGACCGCCCAATTGAGATTTACCACGGATGTCTTGTTTTTTTTTTTTTTCAATGTACTGTATACATTCTTCTCCCAACCCTCCCAATTTTCCCATGGGACAATTTTTATTGCTGTCTATTAGTTTATGTCAGAGATTCAGGCAAGAGAGACAGATTATTCTGTCTTTCTTTAAGTTTTAAGTCACACAATACAGGAAACAAAGTCTCTGAAACTCAGAATATTTCAAAATTAGACCTTAACTTAAGCTTAACTTAAAATGTTGAGTTGAATAATTGAACGAACCTTTAAGTAACTTATTTTTTGTGGATTGAACTTAAAATTGTTACTTTATTAGTTAGTTAGTTCATTTCACTCAAATTAGTTTTTTTGATTATGTGTACATCTGTTTTTAGGCAATCAGTTGCCTAGAATGTTTTAAGTACAGTCAACTTATCTGGGTTTACTGTATGTACTGTATGTACTGTATGTACTGTATGTACCGGTATTTACAAAAGTATAATTCATGTTTGTAGCTATTTATAATAACAATTCTGAAATCTTTCCTCACTTTTTACTTTTTTTAATACATATTTGTCATAGCGCCATAGAAAACAGCGGTACAACCAAGTATGATTTATTTTGCTCCTAAGAAATAAGACCATACACCAGTCGGTTCATGTGTTAATAGTGAATGCACCAGCATTCCTCTGGCACTGATACGTTTGTATCAGCTGTCTGTACGTTGCCATTTTCATTGAATACTCCCTGCTGCTGTCTGCATAGTTAGTTTAAAATATGGGTTCAATAGGGCTTGTTTTTTCTTTCTTGAAATATGCCATTGGTGCCATTTTTCCTGTAAATGACAAAAAACAACCTCCACTGACTGGAAAATTACCCATGCTTGGTGATCCATCACAGTAAACAATATAAATGTTGGCCCTTGTCTCATTTCTTAGTTTCATGCTTCTCCCTTATAACCAGGTTGAGTGATTTTCTGTTTGACATACAGAGGCATCTCATTGGTCCACAAGACGATACTGGCTATTTGATTGGGTGAGCAAAGCCGGAGTGTGTGTATGCCAAAGATTATTTGATGTAATGAAGTTTTTCGCTTAAATATGAAATCCTAAATTACCATAATTGCATTCCGCTCTCCTTCCTGTCAATCAGGAACATTTCTTCCGGCAAATAATCCACCCAAAACACACTGCTTCACAAATTTAATTATTATCTGCCTCCTTGTATTAAGGTCTGTGTTAGTTGTGGGAGCAGTTAATTACGAGCTGGGTATGGATTAGATATCGAAAAGTTTGTATTTAATTAAAGAGAAATAAATAAAAACTCTAAAATAAAAAAATCTATAAAGGACAAATTCCATACACAGGAAAATGACAAATGTAATACAGGTACAGGCACAAGTAAATACGCTGGAGCTCTAAATGGCACCAGTACTGTGGTTAACATCCCGCTCAATTCAGTAAAGCACACACAAAAAAAAACAACAACCTACAAATTGGGCTTTAAAAATGGCATGAAACAAACACAAACAGGATTCCAGTTCATGAAAGATGAGTTACAAGGACATTCTTTGGAAAGAATAGAAGCATAAAAGGATGAATAACGACTGAACAAAAGTAATCTTGCAGTGTTGTTATCCAGCACAATGGGATGACAAACGTTCACTGGTGTACAGAAAAGTGGCTATAATGGTTTTTATTGTTTGGAGGTGGCTCAGAAAGAGGTGATGCAGAGATGGATGTTAATCAAATGCCTTCTAGCTCTCATACACACACATATAAACGAGTGGAGGCATATGCACTGCTTTTTTGGAGCACCATTTTAGATTCTATTCCGCGGCCGTGTGAGATGACTGACAATCGTTGTCAGATTCCACTCCATTACTCTCACGCGCGCACTCAGACACACACACACACACACACACACAAATATATATTGATCACTAAAGGCTGCAGTCCGTGGAGTGGAGCCAATGTGAGGTGGGCGAGTGAGGAAGGAGGTATATGCAGATACGAAACATAAGCACTGGGGAGTGGAGGGGCTACGCAAGGACACATTTTAAGCATCCGTCTTCTGCCGGCATAGAAATGTGTGGATTACACTGAAGGCCATTCCACCTGCTTGCTGTTGTCTCGCTTTATTTGTCATTTTCGAGGAGTGGCAAGGAGAGTATTGGAAATCAGAAAAGAGGAGAGGAATTTTTCTATTAAACTTCCCAAAACTCCTCTCTAAGATGATTATTCTGAAGGGTCAAAGGATTGCTGCCGGAGCACTAACCCCAAAATTCTACCACACAGGCTTAAGAATGTTGCATCTGAGTGGGTCGTGGCTTCCATCAGAACTAGGACAGTCGCGTATTTTACACGGAGCAGAGTGGAGAGCCGCTTCTGGCACTTGTGGGGGAATTTCGAGCATTGCCTTGAACGGGCGCGATCAGCTCCGGCGACCGCAGCGGAGCCAGAACGCGTCATGGCTGCATATGGCGTAACACTCTGACTTTTGCGTTTCCTATTTTTGGAGGTTGTTGGTGATCTACAATAAGACTTGCAATGTATTCTGCTGTTGCATTTATTGCAAGCATATGGATGAAACTGTCAGCTTAATGTCTTAAATATAGACAGAGGAGAGGAGAGGAGAGGAGAGGAGAGGAGAGGAGAGGCAATTGAGAGTGAATGTAAGAAACAGGCTAACAGAGGAGGCTGTTTGGAGCTCAAAACACTTGTCTGATCATTTATACTCCAAATAGCACACAAACACACACAACCATGTAGCCACAAGTCAAAATGCTCCTGCCACCCAGCAACACAGGTTTCATTTATTCGCCTCAAACACATTTATTGGGATTCAGCTCTCCATTTATACCGTTTCTGACACCCCCCTCCCTCGCACCTCTCCATCTCTATATCTGTCTATCTATCTTGCTTTCTTCGTCTATCTGTATCTGTTGTCTGTCTGTGTTTTGCTGCCTCTGCGATGGAGAACTTTGGTTGAGCAAGGTGTGAAATGAGACTGTATTGATCTGTCTGCCTGTGTGGACGTGAGTTCGTACGTGTGTTTATGAGGTGTGTGTGTGTGTGTGTGTGTGTGTGTGTGAGTCAGAGAGAGCCCTCCATGTCACATTTAGGTGTGTCTAGGTAATGACATCATTACTAAGTCAGAGACCATTCTCAAGCAGTGTTATATCACATATTTACTCCTTTATTTACCAATATGCTGTAACAATATGTAGTGCGTATTTTAATGTTACTGTTGGCATATTTAGCAAAAGTCTGGAGGCATGTTTTTTTTTTTTTCATCCCTATGTGGCTCTGTTAATTGATCCTAATCTTTTCTAAATTGGAAGAAAATTAACTCAACCTTAATACAATCAATTAATAAAATGGCAATGCCTAGAAATGTCATGTAAGGCAAAGGAGATAAAGACAAATGTGAAAAAATGGCACCGAAGAGGGAGCAACTTAAACCCCCAAACAGGCCAAAAATGTGGCAGTGAATTATGGAAAAAATAAATATTAGCCAGAAACAGCTGCGCTTAAGTTTAATCATCCACATTGTTTCTTCGCACAAATCATTATTGTTGCAACTTCTGCATTCCTGTCATGTCTGCCTGCTTATCTGTTCAGTACATAACCCCGCCACCTCTCAGTGAACTACTTCAAAAACTTTCTGACTCTGCCTGTACAGTGCGTCTACATTCGGATCCCGACTCTTGTTGCTACCGTTACTGAACTGTGACAAATCCCTGTACAGTCTACTGGCTTGAATGTCACAATTTGACTTCCGTATACAGTCACTGTAACACCCATACCCCTGAAAGGCATTATTAAACCGGCTTTCTTTTTTTTTTTTGAAGGCATAAGAAGATCAGTTGCAGTAGAACATGGGGAAACAACCTGGTATATTCTGAAATGTATATAACTTAACATGATTATTATTATCTAGACTTTCATTGCACAGTTCCATGCACTTGTATTTTTCTTGAAAAGAGCAGGTTTTGCTGCCATCTTACTCCTCTTAGTCACTTTCTGCCTCTCTTTCAATCTTATTCTTATAATCAGTCACACGTAAATGTTTGTTTAATACCCCCCACCATCTCATTTGATTTTCTTGTCCCTAATTCTCTTTTTCTTTAATGGCTACGTGGCAATGTTTTTCTGGCCCTTTTTTTTGTCGTCCTTCCTCTCCTAGCCTCATTTTTCTACAATTTCATCATTTCCTTGCTCACATCTAGCCTCCATAGCTCTCTCACCCTATTTACCCCTTATCCTTCACTTCCTGTACTTCTCCCTTCATCTTCCACTCTCCAGCACCCTCCCTCCATCATCTTCACCTCCTCTACTCTGCTTTTATATCCCTTCTCTATCCAGTCCTCCCTTTCTTCATCCCTCCTCCTTTCCCTCCCCCCATCCTTTGTAAGATAATACATTTGCAGCCTGAGTGATCTATTGATTCCCCGAACCCCAGCGCCCTTCAGAAAGGTAATTTTTTAAGGAGGAAAGAAGATTAGACAGAAACGCAGCACATTTCAAGGTGAAAGGGGCTCTCCCCACTTTACTCATCGATGGAAACATCTCAGCTTTTTAAAGAGGGTGATGTGTGATGGGCAAGAGTGCAAAGTGCTCCGTGTACCTCCTCTGCCATTCTATCTTCTCTTTCTACACCTCATGTGTTTGTTTTACTCCTTTCACAGTATTTGTGAACGCTTTGAAAGAAGGGATGGAAGCCAAACCAAATGTTTTTTCAGACTGGTAAACGCTGCAATTGTGTCTGTGTTTTGGTTTATGAAAGGGTCCTGGCAAAGCTATATTCCCAAGCTTATGGACAAAACTTAACATCAAGCAACATGTATAGGCAGTGTTTTCCATTAATTACCTAGACAATGGCGGCTAGTGGTTGGCTTGTGTGGAAAAGAGCAACATTACTGAAGGAAAAAGCGAGGTGATTAAAGTAGTTAGAGAGTTAAGTAGTGAAATAAGTAATATATAATAGCTTAATGTCGGCGGCGGCTCTTTAGTGAAGTGAGGATGGATTACCTGTCTTAAACATGTTTCAATTCTTTGATTTCATTTTCATACAACTGTGAAATTCATGGAAACCAGATGCCATCTTAAAAGAAGGAGATCACTGTGTATATATGTCATGATTTGGTAAACTGTTTGGCAGTGAAGTAGGTCATCTGTTGTTATAAGCTGAAACTAAATCTTTTTAGGGATTGGAATATAACTTAATTCCTGTTCTGACAACCTTCCATCGCTTTTGCCACACACAGCTTTGCTACAACTTAGCTGTTGTTTAATTCCCTGGAGGGAATTATTTATTATTCAGATTTTGTTGTTTTCAGCCACCAGAAGGTCACAGAGGAACGGTCTGGCAGCTGTTCACTTGAAAGGAAACCGTTATCACTGCACTTTTATCGCAGGGCGGATTTATATTAGGGACCTTATGATGAATAGCACGTCATCCGAGGAGAAAACTTCATGTGAGCAGCAGCAGCAGTTTTCGCTTGACGTTTCCACCATCCTTCCCATTTCTGGCATGACCTTATGATCCCTGGATTTGTTCTCTGTCCAGTGGATGTCTAGCCTGTGACAGCAATCACTCTGCGTCCTCTCGGTACTGAGAAGTCTGTCGAATGCTCAGCCAATGGGCTGGCTATAAATGGTTTGGTTTAAATGGGATGCCCCAAGGGGACAAAGAAAGCCATTCCGGTGGAAACAAGTGGCTCAGTGACCGGAAACTAATGCAGGTTATCGTCAATGATAATTTGCCATCATGTTGCTTTTATGTAATGGTTCAGATGGATGACGGCGCATTATTCTGCACTATCAACCAGGGATTAATTATATTTATTTATTATTTATGGAGAAACATTTAGATAAATCCAGTGTTAGACCTCTGTTCAATGAACAAATAATTGTCAAGCCACTGATTTCCGTTCACTTCATTCACATGGTTAAACAGGTTAATAAGAGTTATTTTGTCTGCTTACATCTCAAATAAGTCAACTTAATCATATTAGATCATTTGTTTTGATATAGCATGATCATTGCTCAAATGATGGAATGTATCTCTATCAGTGTAACAATGATTTTACTGTATGACAATGTTCAAAATGAAATCTTTAGTGTTTAAATTTTGAATGAAAAACTTATCATCATCAGTCATCATTAATTGTACTAGCAAAGCTACACATTGGCAAGGTCACACAAGGTTTGAGGAAATTCAAGTACAAAACTCATTCAATATGTAAAGTAAGCCACATGTGTCGAAACTTGAGGTGGATGTTTCTAAAACTCTTCACTGCTTCAAGATTTCCGAAAGTTGAATCGAAAGACAACGTGTTCCTCCAGTTTTCACAGAGCTCGATGAGAAAGAAGTCTGACGATGTAAGATTACCTTTGGCAAAATGGGTTGACTGAGAACTGCTACATGCAAATGTAAAAAGCACCACCTGCAGCTCCTCTGCAGCTTTAGTCGAGCTCTGAATGAGACTGGATTCTGTCTGGGTCCATGCCGTCATGAAAAACATTTATGGAACAATTAATGAAAGAAAGAGAAGTTGGGAGAGAGAAAAGACATGGGGAATAATTTCGCATTAGCATCAACAGATCTAATCCAACCAATGAGAGCCCGCCCCTCATCCCCTCCACTCTTTCTCTGTCAGAGTCTCTTCTCTCTCAGCATCTTTTCACCTCTCTTGGGGAAGGGGATAAGTCTTTATCAAAACAAATGGGTCTTTCTGAAAATACTGCACTTATCTGTAATCGCAGGCAATCAAAGAAACTCTGATGTTTTCTGTCAAGGGCCCGATAGCAACCATCGTGGCCGACTGTCTTTCTGCTCTCTTGTGAGCACAGCTGAAGTAAACTCTTATTATATCTAGTTTTCTCTATTTTTACACAGTTTGACTTCTTATTGTGACCTTGTCCACCTCTCATCGAACACCTTCATTATATCTCATTTGGCATATAATAAACAAATTACATATCACATTTTCTGCCTCTTTAACTCCCTATATCCGTTCTTTTTCATTGCTTTTTACAATTCTCTCACTGCAACCTTTCTGTGATGGATATAACTGCTTAGCTGTTCCATAAAGGTGGCATAATGGATGTCATTCTCACTGATATTGTTGCTACACGTCACTTCAATCATGTTTAAATCAACCCAGTGAATGGAGCCATTTAATCATGCATGTGTTGTGTTTGCATATTTATGTGGAAAAGAACGCATTTTGCAGGAAACATGTTATACCCAAGAAAATTAGAAAATAGGCATGACATTTATAATGTCGTACCTCCCTAGAATGGGGGGAGAAAACAGTTCTCTATAAAGTCGGTTCTCTATAATAACAAAATATTTAATTTCTTAGTATCCCTGGTGGTATTTAGCCAAACAGATAGTTCTGGATTTATGTTACGCACAGGTTTTTATATAATTCCCATACTCCAATACAATGGAGGTGGTTAGAATTTCCCTTGTGTCTTTCCAGAAATAATGGGGTTACCTTGGCTTAGACACAGACCTCAATGTGAACACTTTTCATTGAGGCAGAGCTCAAAATGAAAATAGTATAGAATATAAAGCATAAAGATAGAAATACACTTAGCGAGAAGACAGGTAGAATGATAGAAGCAGAAACAGGTGCAGAAGCAAGAAAGACAATCAGGGAAAAGTTCAAATATAGACAGAAACAGAGTAAGAAGTACAGAAAGTTGACTAACAGCAGGGAGAAAAAAAGCACAAGAGTCCATATAGAAAAAGAGACAATGTCGAAACCTAGCAATATGGCTGATGGTGGAGTGAATATATTTAGCAGATGGCTGATAATAATTAGCTACAGGACGAGATTTACAGTGCACCACTGGGTTCGGCTAATTCACAATATGTTGGATTTGTTGCATATACTCACTTCTGCAAGGTCAATTAGCTTCCACACATCTTGTGGAGCAGCATAACTTATACAAGGCAGCATATAAACTTAAGTCGACACAAAAACATAAAAGAAAATTATATTAAATAAGATAGTATAGATATTATTATATTGTGAATCACAAGATGAAATGTGACATCCCAAGCACAGCTGCCAAAGCTTGTTGCTTTGCATTGTGACCCGTTATCCTGTTCTCAATGTTAACAGCCAATACTGCTGCTTCTTCCCAGTTATTCAGTCAGGTGTAGTCGCTCCTTTTCGATTGGCAATATTACACTGGGTCAAAGTGACAAGTTCAATCTCTTCTGGGTGGGTAGAACTCCCTGCCTTAACGGCTTCAATCTCAGGCTCAAACTTTTCATAAAGCAGGTTGATGTGGTTTTCCCTGAGCATGAAGATGGATTAGTGATCATCTCATTTTGCACCTTCTATCTTCTTTAAAAAATTCATAGGGACTAGTTTACTCGTACGTTTTTCCTCTACTCCCCGATTAAACCGCCACTTTAAAATTCAGGAGGCATCTTCTCCACGGCTCGCAACTACCCGTGTAGCAGCCAATCACTAATCAGCGTGCTCTTTATTAATCCAATCAGCTGCTTCGGTAACATTCTGCCTCCAGCTCCTTACACTGATGCCAGCATCTAACTCCCCAACACCACTGCCAGCATCAAGACTCTGTCCAGAATCAAGACGGCCAAACTACGGGGTTATGTACTGAGCAATTATAGGGTTCATCCAAATAATCCAGAATTGACTCCAGATGGACTTTGTTTCTCTGCATAAATGAATCAGTGATTGTGACATCTCTCTAAATAGCAGCTTGTTTCATCCATCTCTCCATCCATGCATCTATATGTTCAATACATTTGTATCCTGCTCACGGTTGTTGGTAAATGGAACCAATCTCAGCATGCACTCGGTATGAGCTAAGTACTCTACTGGCACTCCTGTGACAGACATATTATATGCATGCCTTTACACTCCCAGTTGTATGGAAGCATGTTGTCGGCATAGATATACATCATTTACCCTAGAATCAGTAATTTATTAGTATAGTATTTGTTTTATTGTATAATATTTAAATCATAGTAGAATGCTGTTACACAAAACCATTGTTTAAAGGAATAATTCAACATGGGAAATGCAGTCTCTACAATGTACACTCTCATGTACATTACATATGAAGATACCACCAGCAGCAGGCTAAGTTAGCATAAAAACAGGTACTTGTTTGGGGCCAAGAAGTTGAACAGATTTTACCCTTCAGTGTTTGTATGGATTAACGAATGAGATATAAGGTGTTAATTAGTAAGCTTTACAGGTGCTGGTAGGTGAGTTTTGTTATTTCTGAACAGAGCCAGGCAAGCTGTTTCCCCTTGTTTCCAGTCTTATTGCTAGGCCAAATAAGCCTTCTGCTGGCAGTGGCTTCATTTATTTTTTTTTTTAAGTATATTTTTTGGGGGCTTTTATTGCCTTTATTATAGTGACAGCTGAAGATAGACAGGAAAGGGAGGCAGAGTGAGAGGATGACACGCAGCAAAGGGCCGCAGGTCGGATTCGAACCCTGGGCCGCTGCAGCAAGGACTCAGCCTCAGTGCATGGGTCGCCAGCTCTACCCACTGAGCTAACCGGGTACCCAGTGGCTTCATATTTAGTGTACAGACAGGAGCTCTCATTTATTACACAAAATGTTTTACTTTTCGTTTAAAAAAGTAGTTATCAGATCATTTAAATAGTCATCTCAAAAGATATCCCCCTCGGGCATTAGAACATATCTAACTATCTATTTTGTATTAACAAAAACGTTGTAGCTGTGTTTAGCAGCTTTGTGGATTTTACGGCACATGAATATAGTCTAGTGGTCTGGGTCAAACTTGCTGTAATTACTTGGCTTCCCTAAGTCGAGCTGAGGACCTTTCTTCATGTTATCTAGACTTTCCATTGTAGACTATCTAATAAAACAGACGCTACTGAAAATTAAAATTAATAAATTTAATTAGTGCACTACATTTATTATATATCTGAGCAATAAACCCCTAATCTCTTATGAAACCTCTCCCCATGGATGGGTTGCTAACTGCCATATCTACATAACTCTTTTGGATGTCTTTCTTTGTGAATTGGCAGCAGTAACGAAGTTCATAGCTTTGCTCGTGGATCTAAATTGGCTCACAGTGTGGTTAGAGATAGAGTAGTATTAACAAAGCTTGCGGAGAAAGATGGAGAGGAAGAGATGGGCAGACAAGAGGAGGGACAGAGTTGGGTATTGGGAGAATGAGATTGAAACGTAGGCAGAAAGAGAGTGAGCACCGGAGATAGAATGGAAATGGCCACATTATAACAGTGGGAAGCAGAAAGGGCGAAAGCAGTTGCTTGACTGACAGAAAAGAGGCGAGTGATGATGCACGGGGAGAACACAGCCATTTCTTTGGCCCGTATCCATATTCCTCCACCTCCTTCTCCTCCTCCTCCTTCATGGTAAGTGATAGGAGTTAGTCCCAAATCCCCGAGCATGCAGGCCGACGGGTGGATTAGCGCCCCTGCTCTTCCGTTATTCTCTCTGCTTGATTCTACCGTGGTTTTACACCCGAGGCAGGAGGCGAGGAGCAGGGGAGCTGATTTCATGGCAGCTTCTGACGGATTAGACAGGAAGCTGGAGAGGGGTGCCAAGAGAGGTGGGGACACCTTTCACCTTTTCCCTCTTACCATCCCCTGTGTATATTATGCTGTCCGTGTTTGTGGGCTCATGTCCCTCGCTGTTCTCTCTCTGTCTGTTCCTCCCTTTATGTCTCAGCTGACTTTGCTCGTCTCTGTATTCTCTAGTCTCATGCTTTCTTCTTCTGCTTTCTGACTTTCTACCACCATAAGTTTCTAACTCTAGGAAGCTCAAAGTTTTAGGAATATTGAAGAATTAAATTTGTTTTTATTATGAAAATTGCTTTTTTTATTTTTTATTAATCAGTTTCTCAAGATGTCTCAGCCATGCATGAAGTTAAATTGAATCTTTCAACACGAACGAAATTACAGCGATTTTCTTGTCATGGTCTCTGAGTGTTGGGAAAACAGACGGGTCATTAGATGTCTCAACGGATGAGACAGTTTGAAGCCTTATATTTCAAGCGATCACACACAGTCTCTCTCTCACACACACAGACATTTATTAGCTCCCTCTACACACCCTTTATGAATCAGAGGAGTCTTGCCTGAGACCTTGTAAGCTGAAAATCTCCCTTGGCAGGGCTGGATTTCACCTTTGGCTGACTTGTACATGTTTAACTTCCCACATGAGAGAATTTGGTTTGAAATATGGTCTTCAACATTTACTGAGAGCACAAAGTACATTAATAGGATAGAAAAGAGAGGTTAGAAACAAAGGAGCTGATGCACAATTCTGATATTCCAGATACAGTGCATAAATAGTGAAGGCCATGTTTAACTATGGGCTTTATCCCTGGATGTTTTATATTCATTCTTGGAAAGGAAGCCATTACCTAAAGTGGATAATTTAGCATACCTAGTGGATCTAGGGCAAGGCTGTAAACATTATTAATGCTGACAAGAGACTTCAATTGCCGCTGTTCCTTAAAATGTGCCGTGTATAATTTATTTTCTTTCTGTGCTTTCAAAAGTGAGTAGGTGTCACCTTTTTTTTCAAATCATATCCCACTTTCAAGAAAGAAAAAAACAATCTCAGGATAAAAATCAGCTGTCTAGCATTTGTCTTGTGTTCTGCCTGCATTTTAGCACCTGGGGACATTTTATTAAAAAACTACGATATGTGTATGCACTGTATAACTATAATTTCTGTATTGTCTGCACCAATGTCACAAGAAAATCACCCTGCACATTTCTGTCACATTTCCAAACAACAATTAGCTAAGACAATATCCAAAATATCTTGTACACCATGTGAAGGTTGCTTCTGTGTCACCATTTTGTTTCATCCTAGTCTGGTCTGTAATTGCACATCCTTTATCGGTCTGTAAATGTGTGAGGGTTAATTAACCTGGTCAAATTCTTTGTGAGCCCATTGTACTTCCAGAATTAGATTCTGATTGTCATCTTTAAATTGCCAAAATACCGATGTAGGTCCAAAAAGAATAAACCACCAGTGAGCAAATTAAACCTGGTAGAAATAGACTAATGTTAGAGACAGACCTTTATTTATAATTTTTCCGTTTTTATAGGCAAAGTATATTTTATCATATTATAGTAAGAAGCCTCCTAGGCTGATCTGCTACCATTTTAATATTACAGTTCATGGACAATGTACATTCCTCTATACTAACGCTGTCAGAAAAACAACATAATAATGCCATACTGGCCCTATGTTACTAAAACTGCTATTTTTCTTAATGGCTGTTTGCTTTGGTCAGTGAGTACATTTCCAGACTTCACAGATGTTTGAAATGAAAAACATTCAAGTGATTAAAACGAGCATAAACCCTCCTTTTCCAGGGTTTTATTGTGAAACATCTCCAGTATGTGTTGAGTGTCACCCACAATAGTGGTCAAAAAAACTGCAAGGGACTGAAATTAATTTGTGAGTCAAGTGACTCTACTGATGGATTTAGTGCTGTGGAATTACATTATGATGAAATTTGCATGTCAGTCATTCTATGACAGACATTCCCTGTACCCTGCATTTTTTTACCTGGCCTGAATTAGTGACCAGTATTTATTTGTTCACACCAGTAGCTAGGTTTTTGTATCAAGTGATTAGGAGATGTTTAAGTTTTGCTGCTCTCTACGAGCTCCCATACTGTAGGTCTGCCTACTCCTCTACAAGTCCAATTACTTTCTTCTCCAAACATAACTCCATACACATATTTTATAGTATATGACCACGTGGCCATAGAACACGCTAGAACTCATTTCCAATGCAGTTTCAGCAAGACTGAAACAATTTAACCTTGGTGTCACATTCACAGCTGAAAATGTGCAAGGCCTGAAACAGCTTTCCCTTGTTGATAAACATGCACTTGTGTTTGGTTATGTTTTGTCATGATTTATTGCACAGTCTCCATAAACAGGCAATCTAATGACTGCAAAATATTACAAACACTGTCAGAATTGTGTAAGACCAAACACACATGAGGGCATTCACACACCCGCACAAGTGCACGCACACTCCCATGTGCATTCCCTCTTTCAAGCACACACACATACATATATACTCCTCCGAGACACACACACACAACCACATCATGATCCAAAGTCAATGATGCCTGGCTGCCGGCAGCAAGCACAGGGAGATGGTAGAAAGAAAGAAAAAAATCAATATATGACACACAATGCAGCATATTCTGTATTTATCATGTACACATATTTTTTGACAGACCACTCCACGATACCAAGGAACATTGACTAAAACATTTGCATGTGTGTTATTGGGACATAGAGGATCAGGACGTCAATATAAGCCATTAACATTGCAGAGGATGACTGGGGTTATATGAGGTCACTGTCTGCCGTATAATGGAGCAGTCATTTGAGGGCCATCCTGCGCACTGCCTGAATGAAGTTATGGCTATGACTGATGACGGTGAGGTTGAAAATGATCTGCTCTGGCCCTGGCGTAGGTGGCCGGGTCAGTCTGCTGCCTAGGTGCAGTGTTGCTACAACGTAGGTGAGTTCAGGTCAGATCAATGCTGACAGCAGTTCACGGATGCAAAGATTTACTGTTGAGACTTGTAGAGAAGCAGAAGGTCTAATTTAAACAAACATTAATGGCGCATGCACAGTGACCCTGCTCTCTGAGACTTCATGGCTAAGCCGGCCTTATTTGTCAAGACTTCGTTCAAATGGCAAGGGAGTTACCATTCCAAGCAGAGGGGAAGCTGATTTCATTCTTAGCACACCTTTACAGCAACAGTATGCTGCTTTTTAGCTTGAACCACACACTTAGTTTAATGCTACCCTCAGGCACTTGAGGTTCTATTTGAATACTTGTCACTACACAGCTCTTGAACTGTGATGATGCAAGTCATTTGTTATAGAGCTCCAAAGATTAAATAAATAAATAAATAAATAATAAGAGGTAGGTATTTTCATTGATGGTTTTGCTCTCCCTATCTAAAGAGCAGCATCCTGTAATTCTTGCCAAAGTTTCTTTGTAGTCACATAGTGATGTAGTTACAGGCAAAGATTTATTCCAATGCGGGTTATATCGCACGTTTCAAGGAAAATATGAACAAACCTTTCAAAAGTTGTGTTGCTTTATCTTGATGCGGTGTCTACCCTTAACGTGTGTCCAAACGTCCTCAACTGGGATGCCATTCTGAGAACTGGGAGCACAACTGGTGGCTATAACAAAAGCAGGGATTGTGCCAATAAAAGCACACGCATAGCTCACTGCAAGTCATGCTCATACATCATGCAATGGCAGATAAATGGAAAATGCAAAACAGTACTAAAAAACATTACTTCACTATGCTGCTTCAAGTGTTTATATTAATATTCTTGAGGGTTAATATTCAAACAGATACTTTGGTGAGTGCCTCTACACCAAGATGCTATGTGTGTGTGTGTGTGTGTGTGTGTGTATAAAGCAACAATGTGCAAAGAAACACTGAATCAGAGGGGTAGGTCATACGGGGTTGCTGTTGTGTGTGCACAAACTCATACACTGTCAGTTCTCTTTAGGAGACATTAACAAACCAGAGATGGACACATACATTTTCAGCAAATTCATATTATTTCCCAAGGCGTCTGTATGTGTGAAAGTGTGTGTATGTGTGTGTCTGTCCATGAGGGCTGAGGTAAGAGGCTCCTGTGCTGTGGAGTGAGACGGAGGGCATTAGTCAGATTTGACCAACAAAGAGGCTGTGAGCACACAGCCAGGGGATTAGACCAACACCACAGACTTTCATTAGTCTACAGAGAGGAAGAGGAAAAGAAAGAGCAACAAAAAGGTGGAGGCAGAGAAACACAGGATTACAAAGATAGCGGGGGACTGCCATTAGTCGAGGGTGAGGGAGAAATGTAAAGATGAAGGATGAGCGGTGAGATACAGAGAAATAAAGCGAGGGAGACACTGAGAACACTCCACTACTGGATTAGTCCAATACCAGGGGCTTTCATTAAATGG
This sequence comes from Dicentrarchus labrax, assembly GCF_905237075.1. Lineage (NCBI taxonomy): Eukaryota > Metazoa > Chordata > Actinopteri > Moronidae > Dicentrarchus > Dicentrarchus labrax. The sequence continues at coordinate 16,994,754 of NW_026136710.1, read as the reverse complement.
GGGAGAGGGAGATGGATGGATGGAGAGAAAAAATAAGACAGTTAGAGGGAGAGGTGGTGGGAAATAAAATATGCATGCAAGGGAGGAAGACCAGACAAAAGAGTTGGAGAGGAAGTGAAAGAGGAGTAAATATATAAGGTAAAGGGGGACAAAAAGGAGGGATGGGCAGGCAAAACACATACATGGTAAAAGACAAAGAGAGATGACTTGGAGAAAGGGTAACAAAAAAAAAGACAGAACAGAAAGAATCAGACTGGAAAGCCAAAAAAAAAAGGAGGGAAGACAAGCAGAAAGTTGAAAGGGCTGGTGGGGAGGGGGGCAGTGGTGTAGAACAACAAGTAGCGAGGATTAACCCCTCCACTGCACCCCACAACACACACCACACACACAGACACACACACACAGACACACTCAGGGCCTGGGAAGAACGCTGCTGTGCCAAACTAATTAGCTACTAACTCAACTACAGCTCACACAGATGAACTGCAGCATTTAGAACGGAGACCCAGGCCAGGTCTCAAAGGTGTGTATGTACTTCTGCGTATGTGTGTGCGTGTGTGTGCGTGTGTGTGCGTGTGTGCGTGTGTGTGCGTGTGCGGGTCTGCGTCTGTGCAAATCCATATCATTATGTTGTTGGTTTTTTTTATGGCTGTGAGGGCGTGCCACGCTGTGTTTGTGTGTGTGCTTACACTTCAATAAGACCATGACAAATTAAACGTCTCCACTTGGCGGGACAAACAATCTACTCTGGGCAATTGCTTTTTTGTTTCTTCTTCTTCTCCCCCCCCCATGTTTGCATATCCCTCTGCCCTTTATCTCAGTGCTGATTGAAATACTCATTACACGCTTTATTTTACTTTTTGAGCCTAATTTTCAACAACTTCAGCTCTCTCAAAAAAAAGAAACCATATATGAGTATGTTTTTGATTAATCAATTAATTGTCTCGTCAATAAAGTGTCAGAACATAGGGAAAATCACATTTCACTAAATTGTCTTCAAATTGCGTTGTGGTGCTTTTTGTTTATTTATTTATTTATTTGGATTGGATGAAGTGCCACATTTACCCTCCCTGGGAAGGGTTCTGGATGGTGGGCATACAAAGCGCAGGACTTTGCCAGCAGAGACCAGGAGTATCCTGAATCCCGTCGGTGGTTCAGGCCGCTGGTTCCTAACCTGCGGATCCAGACCCCCAAAGATTGCCAAAGCTTTATGGGAGGTTTTTGCGAGGCCTTCTGGATTTTAAGATACAGCTGGCCTATAGCTCAGCATTTCGTTCAGTTCTGTGTTTATTTATTTCTTTATTGGATTATTATTTAAGATATTTTATCTCACAGGGTAAGAGACACAGGACATTAGAAACACATGCAGTTAGAATAACCAAGCTAATAGAACAATAAGAAGAAAACACTGAATTTATCAAAAAAGAAGTCTATTAAGTATGTATGATTGTTAAAAATCAAAAAAATTGATAATTCAGACGTTCAGAATCGTATTAAAAGTTGAGCCTCAGCTCAACAACTTTACAATGACAGGATGAATACTTTTCTAGGCATTTATCCTTCACAGCACTTGCTCAGCCTTAATCAACTCAAACACAGAATGATGTGACAGAGCCCAAGCTGCTAAAGTAGAAATATCTCAGAAATGTGAAATGACAGCGAGTGCAACACTTAATCTATGGTTGTGTGTCCCATGGCACAGACGCACTTAGTTTCTTTACTTTTTCATTTGTTATACTTCCCAAACATTTTATCTCAACTATTGTCTGTTATTTTTCTGACAGACCACATCTGCATTTAATCTCGTCTAGTGAGGAAGATCACTGGAAATCTCAAGCTACAATCTGTCGATATGATTTTGGCAGTGTCATTGGAGCAAAATTATTTTCTTCTTTCCTCCCTTCTTTCTTCCATTCATGCAGTGAGCTGGCTTAATGGATGATGTGGTATTTGAGTCACCACACTCAATTAGAACAGTGACGCACACATAGACCTGTATGTAGACCTGTTTCACATAAGGGATCAACAGGAGGTTATTTTAGACAAGCCATATAATTTGAAGCACAGCTGATTTCTTTCAACATTTAATCTAAACTATTAATTCTTAATTTGCTCCCTGCATGTCCGTGTGTTTGTTTGATGTGTTTCTGAATCTTGCATCATAGTCTGACTAACACATCTGATGGCCAACACTAGCTTACAGATTTACAACTTCACCGCAACGGCCAAAGCGTGGGAATCACTGTGGTCAAGTCAATATGAGAAGGTTTGTGTCTTCGAAGAATTTCTCTCGCTGTCTTTGCAGTTGCGTTTCGGGGGGGGATTATAAGGTTTCAAATAACCACGTTTTAATTTAACTCAGTAGGGAGTGACAGTCGCCCGCTGACAAGTCACAACATTTCAAGCTTTAAAGGAAAGAAATGTCACTCCTGTCTACCTCCTCTTGTTTGAGTTGCTCTGACAAAAAGTGTCAGTGTATTTCTCAGAATTCTTAGATACATTGTGAATGAAATGTCAGTTTAATAGTGGGGTGGAAAGATTTGTTTCTCTTATTGAGTGACAGTTCTTCATTCCTTCAAACTACTTTTTTGTACAATAAATTACGTACTATTTTTAAATAATGTCACAACTATTTCGGAAGTTCAGTGTCTTGTTCATGAGCCCCTCGGCAGCTACACTAGCTATGACTGCTAGAGTTCACATATGTTCTCCATCTTTCTCTATGTTTTCTATATCTTTGTAATTATATCTCATTACCTCAAATCTTCAGATACTGGCCGCATTACCACCTTAAGTATGAACTTTAAACATGAAGACCGCAGGAATATGGACATTCATAAAACATAGACATACATGTGCATGCATGGACGTGTCGCTATAAACTAATAGTACAGTCTTGTACACCACGGATCTCGGTACATTTCTGTTTTTGTAGTCCTCAGTAGTTATGGTAAGTCATTTACTTGATCTTAAAGGTTGTAAAATCCATGAAAACTGAAAAACTGTGTGTTTTCGTATGAAATAGCAAATCTGACAGCTTTAGATTGTTAATCGCTGATTAACCCTGACTCACAGAAATTATAATACAAGAAAATCTGATAACACATTTCAGGTCAAGAAGTGATGAAAATAAGAGTAACAACAGTCTGCATTACACTTAGTAACAGACATCTCTTATAATAAATGAAAATGACAATTGTTGTTGACTTTGTTGTCTTCATGTATGTTGAAAAGAGTCAGACCTGACATTGTGATCCATCCTGTAAGTTGATTGACCTTGACAACAAAGTAATCTGATCTAGAGTAGAACTCATCCTCACAATCATCCATGCATGCTTTGCCAGGACGCTGCCGCACCGAGCTAACAGGCCTACAGTATCAGCGCCAGAACAGATGTTGTCTTTTGTGGTGTGCCATCAAAGAAAATTGTCCCCATTTATCCCCATGTTTGTTTCACTTTTAATTACCTTTTTATGTAACCGATAGGTGACAGAATCTTTACCTCAGTTCCAAAATAGTTAATGTTCCAAAGTTTGGAGATACGGCAGGCCCACGGGTCATTTGCAGACTGATAATCAGCTTGTATTTTTAAATCAATGGTTGTCATGTTAATTTGAAGAATTCAAAGTCAATTTTAGAAGATCAGCAAATACCATGATAATGAAACTAATTACTTTCTGATTGTTTTCAGACTGCTCAAAGCATCATCAAGTGAAAATGTGATTTCAATACTGAACGTGTTTTGTTTTTCATTTCTCATTGTTTGGAATAGAGTTTGGAGTTTTTTTTGCGGCGCACCTTTCATCTTCTGTGCATGTTCTGCCAGGGTAATGTAGCACTACACTACTGTTCGGCTGATGCTTCGAATGCACCACCAGATGTTGTCTTTGTCATAATGTGTTTTTAATCACCATTCCTGAAGTCAGATGCCAGCAGGCAGCTTCCAATCCGATTTGCATCACTTGTTCCCCCTCATCTCTCCTTAACAGCTGAGAGGGCTGCGGGCATCAATCACTCTTAACTAGCCACGCTGTCAAACATTTCCTACACCGACTTCTGGGACCTCACAACCACTTGTGTGAAACAGGGCCATGCGGGGCTTCACATTGCCAGGATCTGATACTACAATAACAAAAATCATCTCTATTCCTCGAAATATAAAGGGAGAAAACACAATTGATATTTGCTCGCAATTTGTCGTAGTACACAATGTGATTTGTGCACATTATCTAGGATCTTCACTCAACAGGCTTTTGTTTTGAAAAATTCCCTAAATGTACTGACGCGCCAAACACATGAGGTTTACTTGGTTGGAACACAAAATCTGTTGCCTCTGATCTCAAGCAAGTATGGTTGCCAATGGATGACATTATCGAGAACCACATTCATTAAGGATAAACACTATGGAATGTCTTGGAGAATGGCAGGCTTTGATGTTACAAATGGACGATTTGCATTAAATGGGTTAACTATACGTTGTCTACTTAATTTAAGCATATGGTTAACCTTGTGGGGACCAGCTTTCGTGTCCCCGGAGGGCAGGTGAGCTCCCACAATGACTGATAAACAAGTGTAAGAATACACACTTACACATAACGTCAGTTCAGATATAGACCTTTTCAGATAGCGTTATATACCATTTGGTTGGCCTTGATCAGTAATATGTGTGCATTGTGAGTGCCTTTGATCGATATTGCATTTTGTTGTCTATTAAAGTAGACAACTGAACTCTTTTTCTTTCTTTCCTTTCATCTTTCAAATGTAACCATAGCACTTCAAAGAGATACTATGGTGCTTCAGTCACACAGAGCTTCCTTCATCAGACAGCCGAAAGAGTGCTGGGTCCTTGGAAAAATACAATCGCACAGGGGGAAGTAGAAAAAAAAAAGTTCAGGACGCAAACTTGATCCGTTCACCAAACAAACAGCTCTATCTGATGTGTGGAGAAGGAAAATAACATAGATTCAATACATAGATATACTCGATATGTTACTACTATGTCATACTACACTGCGTCTAGTCAAGGATAAAGCAATTTATATTCTGTAGCTTTTACTGTGTTTCCATGCCATTTTATTACTTCCATGCCATACTGCAATTCAGAGTAACGTAATGCCGCCAGAGTGTGTTGCCCTTGACAGAAAATTATCGAGTAAAGAGGCAGATGTTGTAAATTGATAAACATATGGGAGAAACCCTTTATAAATTAGACCACAGAGACAGTCTTACAAATGTCAACAACCTCCCAGGAAATCAACATGCCTCACACATATGGTATAAAATAACAAACCAATGGCCGGCGCCTCTTCTCTCTACTACTCAAGTTCACATCCTTGAGTCGACACTCATTCTGTGACTTTTGCAATCTAGTCAAAAACCATCCAATGCAGTCTTTCGTAGATTTTTTATAGATCAGTAACACTGACTGCAAAGATGGCAGCCGAAACAAACCTGCATGTTTGTGGTGTCTCACGAGGCTTCCGGCTTCTGTTACATTAAAACGCTAACCTTCCCCTCTCTCGTCTACATCCCATCCCTTCTGTGTGCATCGCTGCTTTCTTCAATTTCTATATTCTACATTTAAAACAGACCGTGTGTGTTATTTGACTGTAATAAACTCCATTACTGGAATAATGAGCAGCCAATGAGATAACAAGAGCTACAAGGAACTACTGATACAGTAGCTCCCTTTCACTTATCCATGCTCTGCGATCCTCTATACCTCCCTCCCCCAGCTACCCTCTTTCATCTTCCCTCCTTTCTTCTGTCTCTCTTCTCCTTTTCACTCCTTTAATTTTTTGCTCCCCTGTCCCCCCCGCCCCCCACCCCCTCTTCACTGACCTCTTCAAAGCTAAGAGGCCGTCAGCACGACTTCAGTAGGAGAAACCACACCGCGATCAGACATGTCAGCACCTACATCACACACGTGTCAGCACTTCAAACACACACACACAGACACACAGACAGACAACACACACACACACACACACACACACACACACACACACACACACACACACACACGTCCACAGGTCATTAGGGAGGTCCACATGGCTCATATAAAAGCCTGTCCAGCAGGAAGGGAACGGGGCACAGAGGAAGGAGGGAGGGAGGGAGGGAGGGAGGGAGGGAGACAAGAAACTGTCAGAGAAAAAAAATGAAGGGAGGGAGAAGGTGAAGGAGGGAGGTGAAGAGGGAATTGCTGAAGCAGCGAGGGAGGGAAGGAAGGAGAGGAGGCCAAGGAGCGAGTGAGATGAGGAGGGAAGTACAAAAGGAGGAGAGTTCTGAGGATTACCAGTCACAGGAGGGTTACTTTGGCCATCGCTGAAGGTGCGCTGTGTGTGAGTGAGTGAGTAGGTGAGTGAGTGTGTGTGTGTGAGTTCACTAAATCACTTCCTCCTGTTCAGCTCTGCGCCTGTTTTTACTGGCACAGCTCCAATAGCTTTTAACATACAAAACTACCTGCTGTCGCTGCTCTCTGTCCTCGTTTCCTTCCTCCTTCACTTCCTTTGTGGCTCTCCTACATTTTCTGGCATCCTTCCACTTGTTATCCCGTCTTTAGTTTCTTTTTTCTTTCCCACCTCCTTATTTTCGTTCAATGTTCCCTCCTGTCATCTTTTCAGCCCTTTTTCCTTGCTTCTTCGTTTCCCACTTTTCATCCTTCCTTCATTGCTATTTGTTTCTTCTTCCCATCTTCTACTTCTTTTAGTTTTTCTGTTTTTAACTGAATTTCTGCTCCCAAAGTGGGGGACAGAGAGAATGGGAAGAGGAAAAAAAAAGGACGGGAAGCTGAAGTGAAGTAAAGGGAAGAGCGAAGAGGAAGAGGATGGATGGATGATGTTTGGCAGATAGAGATAACAAGGAGAGATGTGGTACCAGAGACGCAGACAGGAGAGTGGGTGAAAGCATGGTTACCAGATACAGGCAGGCAGAGAGTGAGAGAGAGAAGTAACAGAAATGGTCTAGAAAGAGAAAGTGATAATATAGAGAAAGAGGGGGTGGTAGATCACAGGGAGACAAAAACTATATGTAGGAGAATGGAGTGAAGAAGAGCACACAAAGAGCAGAGAGAGCGAGGGGTTGAGCTAGAAAAAAAAAAGGCAAAGACAGTGTGAGATAGCAGCGAGAGAGAAAGGAGAGGAGAGGCTGAGAAGGAGAGGAGTCTATACTCGGATCAATGGATGGCCTGTCCTCTGCTGTGTCTGCATTTCCTCTGGCTCGCACAATAAGGCCCTCTCACTACACCGAGGAGAGAGTGTGTATATGTGTGCATGTCTGTGCCTGTTTGTAAAGGAGAGAATGTCATTCAGAGAGAAAATGACCTCTTAGCACTCTGGTGTTTCCTTAATATTAGAGGTCAATGGCTGGTCTTCCGAAGGAAATTTCAATCTGTAGCCTCTTGCAGGGCCCCATGGAAGTGCATCTAATCTGTACAGGGAGGCCTTTATCTCTGTCAGTGTGAATGTCCATAGGTTTTTATCTGCTGAATGGGAGTGTGAAAGTGTTTGTATGTGTGTTAGCCCCACGATATGGACTACAGACAGTGCTTCTTTGCCTTTTCACCTCCTGCTCCAGTATATTGAGTACATGGATAATGGACCTGATAAATCTGTCACTTATTTTTCTGAATAATCAATCAAAAAATTATGTCTTCCTATTTCTTGTTTAGTCGAAGCAACAAAAAAACAAAGATACTGAATCAACAGTGGTGTTCATTGACTGGTGCTAATGGATAGACAGTGGAATGGATGGATGATGGATGCACAGATGGACATTCAGGCTTCTACTGGGTGTAAGCAGAATGGCAAACGGGTACTGGTGACAATTTGTATGACCTGATGAGCAACTGCAATCTCTGCACGTTGTGACACGCACTGGAAAACGAGGCTAGAGGGAGTGAATGCAATCATAGCCGAATTCGGGTCTCAATTATGACATATCAGCGCCTCTCATTCTCATCTTGTCCACATTAATTGGTGATTGACTTGTGAGTGATGATCATCCTTTGTTCATTATTTCAAATTGTTAAAGTAAAATACAATTATATGACGACCTATTCCAACAATAATGGGAATCAATTGTAACGTTTTCGGTAGTTTGTCCGCCAATCCTTCACACTGCAGTGGTTAAACAATCACCAATACTGCTGAAATAAGCAGTCAGAAATTAATTTCCAACTATTTTAATAATCAATTAATCAGTCAAACCATATTTCAAGCAAAATGACATATATATATATATATACACACACACATACACATTTCTCAAATTTCCGGCTTTTCTCTGTTTTATCTTTGGTTTTGGCTTATTGGGGTCTAAGTATAATGTAAATTTTAATGGGTATTTTTCACAATTGTAGACAAAACAGAAATCGTTGAGAGATTCATCAATAATGAAAATAGTTGCTAGTGTCAGCACTATCATAATTGGGAAACGCAGGATTAAAGGTATACAGATGAATTTCTGATGGTGTAAGGTGTTTTGCACTCAAAGTCAACAGAAATGTTAGACAAAGGTTAAAATAACTACATACAATGCTCCTAATATCACTAAATATTCTGTAATATCAAATTCCCAAAATTTACTTTTCTGTCACCAATCTATTTAGTCACATTCGATATCTCATACCACAGAGCTTAAATTGAAATTTACTGCTCTGCCACTGTTTAACCTCAGCCAGGCCTTTAGCGATTGTACATGGTTTCAGTTTATTTTTGGAGACAAGTGATTTTCCCAGAGACAGACAGCAGACTGCTCGCAGGTTGCAAGGGCACAATCACACAAGGCCAAGGTGGTGCTTTAGACTCGTACAAGGGTATCAGCTCACAAGGGTGTGTGTTAGAGAAAGAGAAAGAGAGATGGGGTGAGACAGTGGGTGACGAGGCGTGTGCATGTGTGTCCTCCAGAAGCCATGATGCATTAGTGTAACCTGATCCCTCTCCTCCCTTGCGAGCCCTAACCTTGAGACAGGCGGAGAGATGCAGGTTGCAAAGACATATTCTGTTATAAATGAGGCTGTTGGTCTTCATCACTGAATGTGTCTAATATTAGACAACCTAACCTGTAACAGGCATACTGCTAGGTACCAGTTAGGCTTGTTGCAGTTTAGTGCCAGAAGGTCATTTCTGACAAGGCCAAAAATTTGTTTTTCTTTTATTTGGTTGTGGTGTATTTCAGAATTAAGCACATTAACAGTTTTTTGTTTCATGTCAATTTTGTGTTAATCTTTTGTTGTAATCTATGTTTTCAGAGCGGTTTGTCTGTCAGAAGGATTAGAGAAAAAAAACTACTGGCCCAATGTTCATGAAACTTGGTGGAAGGGTGTAGCGTGGGCAAAAGAAGGACCCATTAAATTTGGGAGCAGTGTACCGTTGTTGTGTTTGCAGATTTGCGTAACAAAGGACACTGGACTATCGGCTTGGCAGAGGTCTACGATTTGCTCTTCTAGGTATTGGTGATTTCTTTATATATACCTGGGTATTGGCAATGTGATAGCTAGTTATAGTACAGATACCAAAATGATACTGTAATTAATAGCTTATGTTCAGAAATATAAACATGCTTTTTTATTTAAGAAAATAATCCAAAGTTCTTAAATGTTGTGTATACACAAGTAACTGAACAAGAACTTGTACTAAATAAAATAAACCAAAAACTGGCAAATTTCTTATTTAAATTGGGAACTATCTGATCAAAGAATAAAAAAACTAGATTCCAAATATGACTGGATATGCTTTATTAACCCAATGTGGGTTTGATACCCAGTGCAGTAAACTTAATGTAAAAAAGTGTCCTCATGTCATGTCGAGATGGGATTATATACGATATTATCGCTAAATTAAACTGGATGTGTGGAAATAGTATAGATTCAACAGGGAGATGAGATGCCATTTGTGATGCAATAAATAAATGTGTTTTTTAAAGGTAAGGTAAAGTGATTCCAATATGTTTTGTATTGTGCCATTTTAAAGGTACATTTTCATGATTATTGTGATAATATGTTGTATCGCAATTATTTTGGCCAAGATAATCGTGACATGAAATTTTCATATAGCCCCATGCAGTGTCATGTGTCACCTATACTCTATACTTGATCCACTCAGAACTGTTTAACAGATATCATATTGGCAGGATCTGCATTAACACCAGCATCATTTACAGTATGTGTTTAAACAAAGACTATCAATAGAGAACAATTTAATAACCGCACTGCATTCTAAATATACAACATTGAGAATAACGTAGCATTTATACTGTTTATTTCTGACTTTATTCTCCTGCATTATTAATTATGAGGACCTTCTGATTAACACCAGAAAATCATTTAGAGAAATTTTACATTCAAGCGTAAAATCGTCCTTTTCCTGTCATGCTATAAACCAGATAAAGCATTAGTGGGGAAGAGACATTTCATTACATCCTTTTGCTTCATTGTGAAAAACTGTGTTATGCCTCAGAGTCATTTCTTTCATTAAGGAACCTGGGTCATTATTGGCCCAAGTATAACGAAACTCACAATTGAAATTCTTCATCTCGAATACATTTAATAATAATGGGGTATTATTCCCCATCTTATTCCCCTACATTAAATAATACTATTCCCAGAGCCCATTAAGAAAGTTAATCATCAGGGGTTGAAATACACTGCGGAGAGATAATTACAGCTGATGATATTCACAGATAAGTCACAGATGATAAGATGATTTTTTTTTTTCTTTCTTTTAGTTATACTTTCTGCACTTTCTTCTGCAGCTATCAGGCTCACCACTCACTGCTATCTGTCTTGGTTAAGGATTTGAAAGTACTGGGAAGCCAGCAATTGAAAAAAAAAGTGTCAGAAGAAGAAAGAGAAGAAGATAAAAAGAGGTGAAATGGGAATAAAAAAAGACAAAAGGTATAAAAATAGACATGTGGAAGGCAGAACAGTAAATCATTTACAGACATATGCAGGGTAAGGTCATCAGGGTTTAAATATTCATTATGGGTGTCAAGTCGAAGCTTTTAGATCTTGTGGGATATAGTTTTGCTTCTCTCCTCATTTGATGTTTATGTTTACTAAATTATGCATCAAAACGAATGTTATAAATACTCTTTGTTTTTTTTGTTGTTGTTCCTTCTTTAAGGAGGAGCTCTTGCGGGACACTAACACTGCCAGAGTTTGAGGTATAAATGCCACTTGAGTCTCCCTGTTGTAAAAGCACATGGACGATAGTGAGGCAAGCATCCACTGAACGGCACATATATTCTTAATGTATAAGATACTCAAGAGACAGCATATACAAACATGACAGGTTGACATTTACATCTAAAGCATTTGTCCCGCACGATGCACAACGATTGGCTGCAAGACACTTTAACAGGACACCTGACATTTTGATGGACACTCATTTCAGGCATCAAATGTGTGATCTTCCAGTTATAGGATGATTTCTCTCATAAATTTAACATTTAAGGGGTTTAAGCGCAGAGCTCTGCAGAGGTTTATTGTCCTGCCCAAAGACACTTCAACATGATTCAGAAATGACACCGGCTGTAGTTTGATGCTTTAGAATAATGGAAAGGTTAAGTTTCTCAACTATGGAAATGCCATGTGGTAAAAACTGAAAATGCTCCATTGTTAATTTTAGGAAAGCAAAATAACTGGTTGAGATTAGGTTAAAATCAAAGATGAACATGGGGTAACTACATTTCAGGTATATGTTACATTGGGGAAAGTTTGAAACTTGTTCGCTTTGCTTACTATTTGCAACAAATGTCCCCTTCTGTGCTGCAGTAGCTGCCATGACAGACAGGGGGTGAACACAATTAAAGACACTGTTAAATTCCATACGGGGCTCTAAAACAATCATGGGTCATAATTTAATGTCTACATTATATTTTGTCTTTAGCATGGTAATTTTGAGTCTGCTTTTGGTGTTAGTTTGCATTATTTTGTATAGCATATGTAATATTTTGGCATCCACAGGGGGCAACATGTTAGGTGCACTTTGTTTAATATTACATTATAATGAAAGTGCCCCTTCTATCTTGCTACAAATCACCTGTTACAACTAGTATTACTACCATTTCCAGCTCTCTCCCCATAGCACTTGCCCTTTTCCTAACCCTCATTTTCTACAGTTTTTCATCGGCATTATTCTTTTCCTCTCTGTTCTTCCTGTCCCTTGTATCTGTGAATTTATCACCGGCCACATCTACTCTCCCTTCCCATCTCCATCCCCATCCATCTCTCTTTCCTGTTACTTTTCTGCTGTCCATCCATCTTTCCCTCTTCTTTTCCTTAGTCTCTTCCTTCTTCTCTTCCATTTTACTCGTTTTTCTCTTTGTCTCTCTCTCTATTACTTTCTCCCTCTCCACTCTCTGCTGGGTGTCCTGTTCCCTCTCTCTCTGGGAGTAGCAGACCTCCTGACGGCTTAGTATTGATCCTTGCATCTCCCTCTCTTCCTAACTCTCTCCCCCCCCGCCCGATCTCTCTTTCTGTCTTACACACACATGCGTACACACATGCATTAGGGTGACAAGATAAAAGGGTTTGTATGCCCCAAGGCAAAGCCAGCCAAACATGAGACCAGAGACTCTCAGCCTCTAGTATATGTATCAAAAGCAGAAACACTTAACAAAGCAGAGGCCGTGAACACATCCCCATATCTCTGACAGGAACTGTCCGAAAATTACCATTAGATTTATTTACAACAAGCTTATTTTTATCTGCAAGTCAAGCTCTGCATGAAATAACATGAATCTTGTAGAATCGCTGTGGTCGAAACATTCTTCAGCTGTTGCCTCAGAAAGCTTAAGGCAACCAGCACGCTCTAGTCTCTGTGAAGGAAAATTTCCGGATAATAATGCTATTTATAATCTTCGCCTTCAGGGGGAATACTTGAATCTAACTGGAAGAAGTTCCTTGTTTTTCTGTAAAAGACTATTCAAGCAAAGCTGTCTTGGAGATTGTGTTATGGGGACGGTCTATAATACGTATGTAAATAAACTGAATATGAGAAAAGGGAAAAGTTGAGACTCAGGTCTCTATTTGATCAGCTGCCTTTATCCCCATTGTCTTTACTCTTTAGTTTAGTTCTGAAGGGTTTACGTTGCAAACAGACACAATACTATCATTGCGTAATGACAATCAAATTAAAGCTGCTGTTTGTGCTTTTATATTTGACATTTACTAATTTCTGCTGAATACTGTTTAGGGCCCCATCGCTATTTTTACTTAAATCATAAATCAGAGTGCTGTGTTTTTTGGATCTTTTTCTCTTTTTTCATCTTTGTGTATTTTATTCTCAGACTTTGTAGTCTTGTTTTAGAGAAGTGCAGTGCATACAGTTTGTTTGTACTGCTTGTTTATCATTACAATTATTATTACCATGTTTGTGTCTTCCTGGACGGTCATTCAGGTTACTTTCGTGGTTAAAGACGGGTTGTCGTAACCAGATTCTACTTGTCCAAAGGGGAGAAAAGAGAGGTGGATGCGGGGGCCAAAAGAAAAGAAACAAACAAAAGAGAACAGTCATGTAGACAGTCTATTTTTTTACGTCATAATCAATATATAAAATAAAAACTGTGCGTCTCTGATGTCTAGTCTCTGTAGCAATACGAAAACAAATGAATTGTCACTAAAATGTCCCCAGCTCAATATAATAATGTTGCGCTGCCAATGAGCTAATATTGAGTTGTTGTTCTTTAATATAAGGCATCACAGACCTGTGAGGCTGCGTGTATTATTATATTTCTGGCACTTGGAGAAAATAAGAAAAGATGTACTGAGCAGACATTAAAAAAAAAGAAAACATCAAATAAATAACATAAGAAACCAAAATTATTTCTGTGCTCATGTTACGACACAATTGCGTCTTAAACTCAGTGCGAGCCCTGTCTCTTTTCCCAGCTGGCATGCTCAGAATTGAAGTGCTCAGAAAGAGTATGATGCTTTTGTTCAAAGCACCTTTCAGCAGAGTAACTGCATACATTTCAGATGGGAATACAACCCCCTAACCATGGCGATGTTAGTGCCATGCCCCATCCACTGCGCCCCAAAGCTAACAAGAGGTTGTCAGGAATCAATACCTGGCATGAAAAACGATGTGACTTTCAGCTGCCGTGGCCACATCAATCACGCCATTACCATTAGCTCATCTCTTGACACCAACTTGGACTTGTTCTCCTGCCCCTCCCAAACTCTCACCACTCCTATGTCACCGTTTTCCCTCTCCTCCTCCACTTCACTCTCTCTCTCTCTCTCTCTCTCTCTCTCTCTCTCTCTCTCTCCCTGCCAGCTCAGCGGATGCCCCTTGTCACAGCTCCTATTTCAGCCTTCTGAAGTTTCCTAATTGATCGCAATTAGAGCCGCAAAGGGATGGGGGGGGGGCAGACAAACGGATGGGGAGAGACTGTGTATGCATGTGTATGCATGTGTGTGTGTATGACAGAGAGACAGAGACACGCACACAGAGAGAGAACGATTAAAATCAATGAGCCTGTTTTGAAAGTGGTTATATTAGCAACTGGACTACATTTGACCACAGACTGCTGGGGTAATAACACAAGAGACGGGGAGAGTGACAGAGAGACAATGAGAGATGCAGAGAGACAGTCACAGGAAGATGGAAAAAACAAAACAGACTACTGAGAGACAGAGTTAAGTGACAGTGAATGAAAGACATTAAAAGAGGAGGTAAAAAGGGCGAAACAAACATTCTAACTAATACAGCAAATTAGAAATGTCTTAGTACTATGATGGATATTGACTGTTAAACCCATGTGAGAACAGAAATTTAAAAACAATTGTGATTTTAGGTTTTGGTGTTTATCTCCATACAGGCACAAACCTGGCAACCCAATGTGATGAGAAGACTTCGGGATGCTGTGTCACTGGACCCAGATGTTGAGTGCGTAACTCTCCAACTACACAAATGAGATTGTAAATGTAAAGACTCCTTTAAAGCAATACCTTGTCGAATACAATATGGATTCCATTGGCAGTAAACTGATAGCTAATAGCTAAACTAACAGCTACCTCGCCATTTTTACTAATACATTAACAGTTAGTGTTCACCAGTGCAGCTGTATTATGGAGGAAAATAATAAAAATATCAAGTGTTTGGTTGAGTACTGTCCGATAGCACTTGAAAAAGAATTAGGGACAACAAACTTTATAAGGACTTCCCAACGTCGCAAGCACTTGATTCTTGAGGGCAAGGGCGGAAAAAGAAAAAAACCTCTGAATAAGAGACACATTAACAAGGTTGAAGGACACATAGGAAGAAAATAGAGATAGGGGTAAAATCAAGAGAAGCAAAGTGATTCTTGTGAGAAATGTAGCAGCCAAGAGTGAGAGAGACCGAGAGTGAAGGATTTGTAATAGAGAGATAGAGAGGCAGAATGACAAAGAGGAAGAATAACAATGGTGCCAAAGCCTCTTCCATCCTCCTTGCAAACGTCCCTGATCCCCTTTTTTCTCTCATTTAAATTCCTCTCCATTGTCATTGCATCCAGGCCCTAACCCCCCACTGCCTGGCAAACACACACACACACACACACACACACACACACACACACACACACACACACACACATACATACACATTACAATGCACAGGCACTGACCTCCACCAGCAACCAGGGCCATTCCAGGGAGCCGGGCTCACACATCTTTGCTAATCCCCATCAATGGGCACACACATGCACACACGCTCTCAATGTTTGCTGGAAAGATAGGCTCAAGTTTCCCCAGACTGCAGATGTCAATGTGACCCTAGTCATGCTAACATGGGTGTGGAATAGCAGGCAGCTTGTCACCGAGCATCCAGTGTCTTGTCAGCGGCACAAGGCCAGGCAGGCTAGCGCAGCGCTCACTCGTGCCTTGTCAACATGTACAGTCGATATAGCCAGCTTTAATTCTATTCCTTGCCTTGTTATTCCCCGGTCAGTAGTGTTTAAGACCTCGGTATACTGGCTTGTCAGCACTGGTATCTTACAGAGCAGACATACTGCTCTCAGTAACGTTAGCCCGCAATGTCTTTAGAGCTGTTTTACAGCAGCAACAGGGATAGAAAATAACATCTTGCCAGCACAGTCAGGACATGGCTGGGTTAATACAATTCCTTGGCTTATTCCTTGTCAGCAATTCTAGGTCACAGAGATAGCAACCGGCGCTGATCTTAATATTGCCTTGTCAATGTGCACAGGCTACATCTGGGCTGTCAACAAAGCCTGGAATCATGCAAGACAGAGTAAAATGATGCCTTGTCTGCCTTGTCAGGACAACACTGGTGTTGTATTATTCCTTGCCTTATCGCTGCATTGTCAACAATGCTAGGTCAGAGATGGTAACCAGTGATAGTCATACTCTTGCCTTGCCTTAGTCCAGACTATCATGGGGAAAACATGTCCATTCCTGTTCCTGGAACAGTACATGTTGTTGTCTTTCAAAAAGCTCTAATGGTATTCAAAAAGAAACTACGTTTTGGATGGGCAGCTTATAAGGAAAAACTCAGAACTGTATCTCAGATCATCCCTCTAGAACTGTCATTAAATCATAAAAAAACATTTATTTCGTTATCATTTTGTAATGATATACAAGATTGTTATCCAACTTCTTTACAACCACTCAGAGATAAATATCCAAGTCTATCTATCTATCTATCTGATATAAGTTTCTTACAGTAATGATATAGTTTTATTATATAATTTATATTATAGCTGTATGTTAAAAACTGAAAAACTCTGAGCAACATCTCCCTGTGTCCAATGATAGCTAATAAACTACCAAGAACTGCCGTGGGACAAATGGAAGAACATTAGATATTACATAAGAGAGCCAAAATATACACTGACATAATGAGTGATATTCTCTGGTAATATTGAATATGTTAGGGCAGAACCGCCACCTGTTACCTAAACACACATTCATACACACGCACACTCATGTAAAAAAATTGTTTAAAGTCAATTTTTGTCAAACAGCATTTGCAAAATAAATCAGGCACAAGTACAGGGTACACTGTGAACAAATCGATGTCTATCTGATCTCAAATAAAAGTGTGTGTGTACTGTGGAAAAAAAGAGAACGGAAGAGTGAGGTAGAGTGACCGAGTGTGTGTAAAGGTGATTTTGGCGACAAGGCGACCCTGAGAGATCAAAACACACAGTCTCACATTACTGTCGACCCCACACACAGACACTCACGGGCAGGAGATTCATGCGCTTGTACGAGTGTAGATGACACTGCGGTGTCTACAAAGCCATTTGCCGACCTGCATGCCGACAGCCCCGACTGCAGTAGTCAGAGAGAGAAAACTGAAAGAAAGGTTGTCATCTTCATGGGCCATCTCACGTGTACGCCACTTCACAGAGGCTCTGAATCACCATGGATAAGTATGGGGTAAAATCTGTGTGTATAGACTAGTCATTTCAGTTAGTCACTCCTACCTCTAACGTACACTACAGGTAGAGATGGCTGCATCAGGTGTTTTGTTTGTGTTGAGTTCAGAGCTGCAAAACCACTTCGCATTGTGGCCAAGTTTAAAATATCAAATCAAATGCTTCCAGTGGAATTTTATGCAGACTTCTTTGGCAGTTTGTTTGTTTCTGCCAGCGCACAAAGCTTCACACAGAAACTGAGAACAAATTCAGCTTTAAGGTTGTGTAAAATTTGGTTACACCAGTGCCAATTATGTTACCCTCTGACCACTGGCTAATGCAACCAAACATAATGTTTAAATTTATAGCAAGAAATGCAAAAAAATCTACAATACATTACCATATCTACCAATAAAATGTCAAAATTTCAGACATTAAAATATTAATTCAGGAACTATGCAAGAAGAATCAACACAACGTGGCTCGAACCCTGGCAACACCTTCATAACAGATGTGAGAATAATGGATTATGTATCATGACTGGAGTAATCTGACTTTAGAAATGATTTATCTTCTATGCCATTAGCATCCATACCTGTAACAGATAGACAGACCCTCTACTCACCTGAGTCTCAGTCTCTTGACTCTCTCCTCATTCATTTCATGTGTCTTGTGTGTCTGAATCTCAGTTCTTTGTTTATCGTGATTATGCAACATGACATATGCCTTGCTGCGAGCCAAAGGTCCCAATGGGAAGAATAAATTCTTGAATTCGAACTCAATTACAGTTACGGTGAAAACAGAATCCTTGTGTAATTAAACTGCATTATACCTGGTTGTCAGCAGTAGCCTGAAGCTTTTGCAGGCTTGTGTCCTCCGTTCAAATCCCCAGACTGGCACTGGGGGGATCTGGCTCAGAGAAGCAAATGAGTAATGCTCCCCCCTCCCTTATTGACTATAGTCAAGCTGCCCTTAAGCAAGGCCCTTAACCCCTAATTTCTCTGGTGCAGCTGCTGAATGAGCAACAATTTGCATTGGCTAATTCTGTATGCAAATATCATTGGTCGTTCATGTATAAAAATAAATCTGTCAAGATCGGAGGCAGACGTTTCTGCAAGGAGTGGTATTAAACTGTAGCTTCAGGTCTCTGAGTTAATAAAAGTGTGTACACATACTATTAGTGTTCAAAGCATTGCTGCAAGCATGGACTTCCCTGTATGTAACCTTATAGTCCTGAGCTGTCAGTATGAATGCATGGCAGTGGCTTGCATGGAATCTGGATATCTGTCTACGTGTGTGTCCACTCCGTCTGCGTATTTTCTGTACGAGTAAGCGTACTTGAGTGTCTGTGGGTGCCGGTGAGACGGTGTGTAATGTCTGTATGCCCATATTTCTAAAGTTTCTGTATCTCAACCGCTGACGCGCGTGTGTGTGTGTGTATGTGTGTCTTTGTGTGTGTGTGTGGCTGGCATTTCTGGACAGAGGAACTCTATCCGCCTCCACAGAGTCCTTTCAACGCCCGCCCTACACACACACACACACACACACACACACACACACACACACACACACACACACACACACACACACACACACACACACACACACACACACACACACACAAACACAAAGACACATCACACGTCCTACCGCTGACACATGCATGTCACCACGGCAACCAGATACAGCCGTAGACATGCTACTGACAGAGAAGCAGGGACCACCATACTGGCAGGCCAGAGGTTGTCCACATGGGGAATAGGGCAGCTGCTGGGATCGCTTGTTGAATCCTGAATTTTCCAACCATATTCTTGAAATCAAACACAACAATTTCAAGCTGTTAATTGGGAATCTTAGCACTGATTCAAGAGGCCCAAAGCTTAAATCTGACATACAGTCTGCCTTGTTCTCACATATGCTAAACAGGTTCATGGTATATCTGTGGCTTTCACGCATGTGGCTCCCATTGTTGATTTGATCTTATACAGAGTGCTCAGCGCTGAAATCATCTTCAAAGTGGCATGTGGGAAATTTCACGTGATGGTTGAACAATTTACAAGATGATGTAGATTCATTTGCTTATATTGTTGAGCAGGGGTGAGAAAAAAAAGAACAAGAGCAACATGTTTGTCTATTTATACAGAAAATGAAATGAGTTTCACGGACCCTTGGCTTGTGAAACTTACTCAGCACAAATAACAAAAACGGCGCATAAAGTCTAAATTCAACTACATAGAAACTGAAAAGCAGAAAAAAAAAACACAAAAAAAAACAAGCGAGCTGCAGTGTGTTCAGCTGGAGCAAAGACATCTACAGTACATCCACAGAAAAGAACTTACCTTGGACAGGACGAAACGTCAGCACGATCCTCCTCTTCACCCTGTCAAAAACAACCTAGAGTTAGTTGATTTGCCAAAATGACTATTCATTTTCCTTTTTGGACATCTGGCATACTGGTCACAACCCCTAAAGAAAGCTCATCTATGATACTGAGGATAGCATCTGACATGTTCTCCCCATCTTTTCAACATAGTGGAAAAAGAGATTTGCATTTGTGTTGTTGAAAAGGACAATATCCTATTTGAATCTTAACCCCCTCATGGGATTGTAAAATTAATAAATCTTTTCATAGATTTTGTTTTTTTTATGTACAGTCTTATGTAAAAGGCATCATACTGTAAAGAGATGTGTACAAATTACGGTTCTTGCATTTTGAAGTAAGAGACACGATTGCAATATATCACAAGAGTTCAGTTCTCCCCTTTCCTGCTTCTGCAGGCCTCTTCCTTCAATTCTCTCAATCCCACTTATTTTATTAATGCTGTAATGGTTTTTATGGTATCAGGCAATATTTAAACAGTACGTGAAAAGTCAAAATTTAAACTACATGCACCCCCATAGGCATAGTCTAGTGCAGTCTTATCTGCTCTGTGCATTCGTTTCTCCCCTTCCTCCATCACTCCTTCTTTCCATCTGGTTTCCATTCTCTCCACCTGCCCATCAGTCTGCAGCCAGGGACAGGTGAGCCTATTACACGCTTCTCACACTGTCTACTACACACACTCGTACGTACACGCACAAAACCACACTAGCTCTACTTCACGGTAACTTAGCGTGCCACGCACATCAGCTAAATCTGCTGTGCTGTAAAACGGCTGTTACCACAGCCACGTTATGCTCCTGATGAAGTGGTCTAGTGTCGAATATAAAAGCTCCAAAAACCTCCAATACTGGAGAATAGAAGAGAATACAATAGGTACAACAGAATAAACTAGGTTGGGGGCTAAAATTGGACTGTTGAGCTTCGAAAGCAAAGAATAAAATATAATAACACATTGAAATGAGTGTTATTGAGTCTTCATACTAACGCAGAATTACATTTGTATAGGATAATGTCAGAAAAAGAGTATCTCACTCTTGGTAACTTAACTTAACAATAAGTTAATGGCTTAAAAAGCACCATGGAGAACAAGCATGAGAGAGAGAGAGTACATAGGGGTTTTTTTTCCCCAGAGCTTACAGAGCCCCAGAGATAACATATTCAGACTGTAAGGCAGCTATTCAAGCAGTGGGTCAATGTGCAGAATTCACTGCAAATGTATTTGTTTTATACAACATTACCTCAAAGTGACAGTAATATATCTGTGGGGGGCTTAGAGGGTTGTTGATCAATACCAGTGAGTCAGCTTTTACTTCTCCAGGCATTGCCATATTAAACATATTGTAACCTTTAGAGTCCAGCTTAACTGGCAAAGGGAACAGTAAGTCAGGTATTATGGCTGTAATATTATATTTCCCTGGAAAATGACTATAAACCAACACAAACATAAATATATAGCAGTTGTTAAGTTGTTAGGTAGGTTTTTTTTTTTGGCTTAAGCACCAACACAATGATATCTCCGTAACTGACTAAAACCCTCATGTTACAGGTGGAACTTGTGATTGTGTCACAAGAAACAGTTTTCACCGTTTAATCATTTGTGATTGACACATTTTATTGAATTTATTTAGAAGGAAAAATGGTTTCCCTGGCCCTCTAAAGGTTTCGGTTGAGTGCCAACAAGAAAACGATTATGTACTCTGGGCTTAAAAGTGATGATCAGCACGCTGGCAGACAACTCATCCCAGCACATTAACTACACGAGAGCATTAAAAGCCAGAAAGGGTATAAACAGTTTTCCTTAATATAGATTAGAGGAAAACACATGGGCGTATCATGTGAATCCTGTTATAATCACAGTAATCAGTTGCTTAGTAATTCTGTTTGGGCCAGGATTCACTTGTTCACTTTGTAAAAAACACAAATATCAGGCTATGTGAACATTTATTACAGTACTATTATGTCTCCTAGCTTCATTAAGTGGGGTTTTCAGTAAAAGTTGTTTTCAGATATCATGTGTCCTTATATCTTCTACCACAGATGAATATGGCCTAATATACTACCGCAGTTAGAGATTTTTGCTTGTTTTCTGTTTTGTTGCCGTTTTTATGTATAGTCAAGGCAGCCCATCTCAGTTCCTCTAGAGGCATCAGTGGCTGAAAGGCTATTTATTTATTTTCAGGAAGCCTGTCTGCCTGTCTGCCTGTCTGCCTGGCTGGAGGAGCGAGAGAGAGAGCGAGAAAAAGTTGAAAGTGGGAGAGATTTGCTGATGCTGCCGTGCAGAAACATTGCAGAACATGCTATCATGTCAAACATCACCTTTTAGACGCTCTCGTTCTCCTTGTTTGTTCCTTCTCTATATGCCTCTCTCCTTGTCTCAGTCTCCCTTGCTCTTTTTGTCTCTTTGCCTTAGTTCCCCCCCACCCCCACCCACACACGCACACATTTTTCTCTCGTTTTCTCCTTCTACCAGACCTTGACACCAGCTGTACTTTTCCAATTCAGCAGTTCTCCAACTCTCCAGATGACACAACAAGATTTCACACCCGCTTTGAACACACCAATAATAACACTAAACAAAAAAAAGCCCAAAAAAACCCTAAAGAAATCCTAAAACAAAACCAAACAAATCAGCAAAAATAAATCCCACAGGCCTCTGTGCAGTTCCAGATAGGGAGTTTGACAGTATTAGCAGACCAGGCTAAAATGATTATGCAAGAAAGAAAGAAATAAGACTATAAGAGAGGGAGCTAAATATATAGTAGCTACTACAGAGATAGAGATTTAAATAGATGAGATGTGAATGTGATCAGGGAGGGAGGACTCTCAGAGATAATTACACACTCAGCATGTGTCTTTTCAACACCCCAATAACAACAGATCACCCCAGTTATGTAGCCACAAATATCCAAACTCCATACTCATCATTACTGTTTAATAGTCCGTCTCAACACTACAGCATTGCAGCATGGGGGAATTTTCACTTCAGTGGGCAAATCCTGGTGAATCCTTAAAATCAAGGCTCTACATCCTGATTCAGGGGATATAGTAAAAAAAATAATAAATCAGTTCATCAATTAACCACCGCACAATGACTTTGCTGTGATTTATTTAAGAGTGAACAGCGCGTTTTGCTTGCAGCTTCCTCTGGTTCGCTTTTTGTGTCTTAGACAAACTAACGTTACACCAGACAACCTGGAGGGCCCTTCATTTGCAATGCCAACAAAAACTGTTAATGTGTCTTGTGTCAAAGTACTGAAACTAAATACTAATTAGAGGATTTTCTAAATTGCTGTATCCTACCGTTTCTCTTATCAAGCTTGCTCACTAACAGTGACAGATGTGGCAGTTTGCCATGTCTACTGGCCATACATAATGCACTTTACAAACAGATGTCTACACAGCATTGTGATTTCTTTGCAGGGATAAAGGATTACAGCAAAAGGGGGGATTCACAGCCAAAAGCTGGGATTGCATTTATGCGTTTTCTCTGTGTCTGTCACTACAGCAACAACATAGCTTTTAGGAAGGTCAAATTGTATTCTTCATTTTCCTATAACTTGACCAATGCACATCATCTCTTATTAGTTTCTTCCATACATGCATTCAATATCTTACACAATAAAGCATTGGTCTCGCACGGCTTTATATACCTTTATTTAGGTCTGACAGAAAGCTTCCACACTGAAACTGCAATATCATTTCTTTCTCCAACATATACATGTTTAACTTTTAGTCCCAAAATCTAGGACAGCCAAAGGATGAGCAAACTTTGCAGTATAAAACATAAACTTGCACAAACAAGCTAAAAATAAAGACGGAAAATTAAAGGTTACCCTAGCGGAGTTACTACTATAAATCAATGAGCTGAAAAGAGTCCTAGGAGCCACTGAACTGCACACTGTACAAAATCCAATGTGAATCCAGCCAACAGTCCCCCAATTCTCCCTTTCTGCTCTGTTTCCCTGTCTGTTCTGTTAAAGCCAGGGCTATTATTAGCAAGCAAGAGGATCAGGTTAAGAAGATGAAGGCTAAAAGAGCATGGACAGACTATTACTACTACTTTTACTATGGGCACAGTGGTGGTGGGGGGTTGCAGGTCAACCTGCTGACAACGGGTTGACCTGCAAGTTTATTCACAGAATACATTTACCAACCAAGTGAGAGGTGGAAAATACTAAGAAGCTATATTAATTACATGCATCGCAGCACAGCATGAGTCTAATGGAAGAGAGGAAGTCTTAAATTAATGATTTTCTTTTGTAAAAGTGCAGTTATGTTTGTATATTTCACCTCTGTCTTTAATAAGATAAAAGAGAATATTAAGGTGAGGTAATGATCCTAACACCTAAAAGAGAACAAAGAGATCAAAGCACAAAGATGATAAGTGGGAGCAGGGAAAGGTGAGATGAGAATCAGGTAAACTAAAGTGGCAAAAACTTCAATACGTAAAAACTTGAGCCAAATACAGTACAGTATATTATTAGTCCCATCCTCACCCCATTTAGTTGTTCAGATGAATAGCTATCTTAGTCTATCTTGAAATACAGTCTAGATAAGGGGTGAACCAGCATCCATAAAGTCACAGCAGCAACTGAAGAAGCACACAGCCAATCAATTTAAAGTAAATAAATAAAAATCTGATCATCGCCATATTTATAACAGGCTGCACTTTGAGCACTACTTCCGTTGAACTAGTGAAGGCAGGGCAATGGGGGGACAATTTAAGTCATACTCAATATGTGAAAAAGGAAACTGACAACAAATATGAAAAAAGCACAGAGGGCAGTGAGAAAGAGAGACATGGGGATTGTACAGTTAGGATGTCGGAGGTTAAGAGAGCAAAATGGAGGCAGAAAGTTCAGACGATAAGCCTCATAATCTTCTTCATAACTGTCCTCTGACATCACTGCAGCAGATGCTTTATCTTGGATCCTGTTCTCCCTGCCTATTCTAATGTAATGGGTGGGGGTCTATCTGTCATACTGTAATGTAATGAAAACAGAGAGGAGGGAGTGAGGGGGAAATAGACAGAGATGGTTTAGTACAGCCATACTCCACTCCATGAAGAGGGGAAGAGAATGAGAAAGGTTCCCAGCTATATACTGCCACAAACAGAGAAAGGAATAGATAGACAGGGAGGGAAGTGTGTAAAGGGTATGTGTATGTATATGTGTGTGAGTGAGAGTGCATATTTATGAAGCAAGCAAAACAGTTTGTATACAGCTTTTAAAAGTGACACTATCTAGTTTCCTATGTAAACGCACCATAAAGTAAATATATAATGTTTTGGTTTTATGGTTATGGCCACCTGTGCTTTGCATACATTTAAAGGTTTCCCTTGCTTGCAGTGTTACAACCAGCACAGTACCATAGCAGTGTCTGGCAAGTGGGCGATGGAGCCTGGCTCAGCAGCCTCCCAGCGACCATGTTTGGGACCCAACACAGGTGCAAATCACCTGAGTCCAAGTGATTAACAGCAGGCTCAGACCAGGACTATGACTCTGGGGGCTGCAAAGACACTGCAGGTTCAAGCAGGGACAGGAAAAGCGTGAAGCAGGGAGAGGAGCGTGTTTAGAGCGAGTTGATTTGTTTTCAGATTTCTTTGTCTGAGTCATCTTAGGGTACTCTGTGTTCATTGTAGCTCAATTTTCGCTTTGGAACTCAGCTTTATAGATCCAATTACAAAGAGCCGCATTACTTTGTCCTAGAGGTTAACTGTGGTCATGCCCAGGTTAAAGTTGTTTTTCAGAGATTTAGAATTTTGGCAAACTAAAACCCTTTATTTGCTATGTGTATTCCTTGGTTTCTGATATGGATACAGTCCCACAGACAGGAACAAGAGTCTTTACAGACCCTGCACAGAATGACCCCGTGTAAAGAGGCTGAGGAACAGGGGTCAACGATTGGTCAAGGCCTTACCCAATCACCTGTCAGTCTCACACATTATACAGGGACAGAAACACATGATTTAATGCAGGCAGGCTGATGTGCACACTTTACATAAATAACAATTCCTAGTGGCAAGAATGGAGAGACTAAAGATATAGAGCAGAACAAGAACAGATAGCGCTGTGTTCTACGCTGGAAAAGACATTTTAACTTCTTACGAGGCAATCATGTAATGAGAACAACCTTTAATTTCACACCAGCACAGAAAAGATGACCGTAGGCTACTGCTCATACTTTATTAATAATTCTCAAAATGCACCTTTGTTCATAATTGAGTGACATTAAAGCTACCGAATCTTGAACTGTTATGGTGTTTAAATTTTTCTACACAGCAAATTAGAAAATAATACGACACGGGAAAAGGTGAACCTTTGATGTCAGCTCTTAAAACAGGACGTTTGCTTGATTCTGCATCATAACTGTATATTTTAAATATAAAAGCCAGTCAAATATGTCACTGTAAGCTCGAATGCAGCATGAGCCATTAGTATTAGACCTCCAAGTGGCAATAAAATGTGCTTAGAAAAAATCTGCCAGAGCAAAGCAAAACTTAAAATATGCCAGGCGAACTTCATGCCCGACTCCGAGAGAGCTCATTTAATGTCAGCCTTTGACAGATCAAAAGTAGAATCAGGAAACTCTTCTTATGCTTAGAAAGTCAGGGGAAAAATGTAAATGTCAAGGAAGCTGTCATTGCTTGTTACTGGGAAATATTTAAGATATATTACATTTTACCCTGTAACACTACGTTTCTGTCAGAATAATAAGCCGCATTGTGCATAAATCAAATACAATACAACACAGACTCTTCAGAAATGTTTATTTCTGATATTAAAATAAAGCTTATTATTGAATGGTATAGGTACCCATTCTTTCTCATATGCCGCGGTCATTTGCAATGGCCTGATACATACTTATGAGGGATGTTCCCGTAAATCAAGTGGAGAAAACTAGTTGCAAAATGTCAAAAGCGATAAAACAAAGGTTTCATCTTAAAAGCTAAGGAAGAGACAAACACAGAATAGCAAAGAGGAAAAATAATGAACCCCCAAGCCAGTGAGAAGGACAAAGAGAGGAGAGTGAAACCCCAGAGGGATGTTCAGGAGATACTCCTCTCATCATTGCATCCCTCCACCTCTGCACCATGAGATGTAAATGCAGTCCAAGCAGAGGGGAGGGAAAAAGAGAGAGGGTTGAAAAAAAGAAGGAATGAATAAGGAAAAACGAGGCAGGGGGAAAAAGAACATTTTGATAGTGTTCTCTCCTGTAGCAGATTGATAACAACTGTCTGACTTGGTTTGAGATGTGAATGCAAGGGCAGAGGGAGGAAAGGGAGGATTGATATAAGGTAAAATGAATTGAAAGGCTTTATTTAATAGATGAAAGAGGGAGGGTGGCTGACAGTTTGACAAAGATGGTCATATTTGGTGGGAGATGAGATAGAGGGGGAAGGGAGTGGTACTGGGAGCACTCGGAAGGACTAAATGTTGTTATGTCTTGAGTGTGGGAGATGGAGCAAGGTGGGAAACTAGGTGGACATGTGACAAAGATTGCTTGGTTTGAAATGAAAGCTAATAAGAAGCACTGAGAAAGTGAGTTGACATGTTGATGTGATTGACAGGAATTTACAAAACATGCAGCAAAGGGCCACAGGCTGGATTTAAACCAAGGCTGCTGCGCTAGGGATTCTACAGTCTACCAGGGGAGCTACCACGGCACCCCATCATTTTAGATTTAATCTAGAATGCATAATCCAACTAGCAGTTGAGAGATATGAATCAACACCCAACAAATACAGCGCTGCTTTTGTTGTCATCATCATCTACACCAGTACCAACAGTTCACTGATTGGACCAGCTTTCAGCTGCCTACCTGAGTGGATTGTCAGTGAATCATTTCAAGACTATCTCCTACCAGAATCTGAGCTCATGTGATTTAAGATGGTCTTACAAGGCTAACAAGAAGGACTGAGGGCTGGACAGCTTGGCAGGCTATGGCTAAAGAGTGACGTGCAAAATAACTGGCAGGTTGATAAAAAGGCTGTCATCTCTGCTGAGCTGTGAATAAATAACTGCATGAAGGAAAGTGGAAGAGATGAAGTGAGACAGACATTGAGAACTAGAAGGGCACTCAGAGAGCCCAGCCCTCCACCAAGGCTAATTGTCCAGTCTTCTATGATATGCAAATCTGCAAGGGCAACCACTATATGCCTGCATTACAACTGATCTCGCAATGTTAAATAAATAAATAATTTGTGTATCCGCCCTGTGGTTCAGATCCACTCCAAAATGTAATGGATTCCTCCATTGCCCAAGCTACAACCTTCCACCAAATTCCATTAAAATTGAATCCATTAGCTTTTTCTGTAATCCTGCTGACAGCCAGACAAACAAATAGCAAGAAACATAACTTTGAGGTGGTCTGACAGCGTCAAAGTGAACTGTCACCTTTTCTGGATCATGTACTAAGAGGGCTGGCATTGATAAGGAGAAAACAAGAAATAGAGATTGGAAGAGCAAGAAAGGGAAGGGAAATGAGAGTCAAATGCAGGCAAAGAAGGAATAAGCAGGGTAGCAAACGCTGTCAAAGTTGGCCAAAGATGGGAGAGTTTGATTGCAAGGCCAAGTGGATGGATACCAAGAAAGATCAAAAGCATAAGAGGGAGAAAAAGGGAGGGATGAAGGGAGAACAGAGGAGCAAAACTGGACTAAAATGGGCTTAACTGCGTATGAAAAGGAGGGAGGGAGAATATTGAGGGATAGAGACAAAGGGGAGGGAGGGCAGAGAGGCAGCAAAATGGTGTGAAATTGACATGAAAATGAGGGAATGCTTGAGGGAAAGCCAGCACGTTGTGACACCTGAGGTTTGTGAGGTTTTAGGGTAGGTTGGTTCAGCACGATAAGATAACTGCTGCCTTATCTGTGGCAGTCAGACTGCTGACACACACGTATACACACCAACTGACATATCAACATACATGCCCGGCTCACACACACACAGTTCCCTTTGGCCAGGGGAAGGCAGACATGGACAAAACACTATTGAAGATTGGCAGACAGGTGCTGTGATTGGAACTGACTCAGATGTCTGTATTTGTGTGGTTTTGTGTGTGCGTGTGTGTATACTGTACATGTGCAAAGGGACAGGAATTATACTCCTTTTTACAGTTTTAAAGTATAATGTGATGGTTGAAACCAACCTTGTTTAAATGTGAACATGAAGAAGTATCTGTGAGATCACTTAAAGTGTTACTTCTCATTTTCTTTCTCCCTGTTGCGAGGTCTCTGTCCAGGTTATACGTGTTGTTAGTCACACACTGTCTCTCACCATGTCTCTCGCCATGTGTACACCAGTTGTATGTAATCAATGTTTCAATAATGGGAGGGAGGCAGGCAGGCAGGCAGGCAGTCAGGCTGTAGGAGGTAGCACAAGTATAGACTTCGACCATTGAGGGATAAAACAGGCTGAGAGAAGTTGAGAAATGAAAGGGTAAGAGGCAGAATAGAGGAAAAAGAGTGAGAACATTATGAAAGAAACAGACATGAGGATAGCTTGTGACCAAATAAAAACCAATTTAAACATTTTTCACTGTATGTCAATATTAAGGCATGACATACTGTATTTAAAAAGAGAGTATGGACATAATTGAGACACACTGGCAAAGCCAAACTACAAGTAAACAATGTTGATCATTCAATGGTTAAGATTTTTTTTCTTTGGATGTCCAGATAAAGTTATTTTGGTCTTTTGAGTACATGCTGATATCAAGTCCAATCTGATACTTAAAAATAATGTGTGTCCTTCTAAATTTGGCCCAACTCATTTTTCATGAGCTACTTCAGCCAAACACCAGAGGTCCTGGTGCACGACTATTGAGTTAAGTTGAAGGCGAAGTGATCAACCATCAGCTAGAGAGAAAACTCATCGCTCTGTTATAGAGTAGGACTTCTTCCCGCATTAATGATCTTCAGCCAAGTACAGACACCAGCTTGCAGACAGTCAAGTTTAATTTTGACCTGTTATCAAATTATTCATGGAATCAGCATTAATTATCAACAGCTGATATGACCTGCCGCTGGAGACATTTTGTTTTAAACAATGACAGTGACAGTCAACGCCGGCTAGAAACGAGAAGACGCTATCTGATAGTTTTGTGTACTGATCTTTGCTAATAAGACAAGAGAGGTAACATATTTGTTATCGTCAGAGCTTAGCAAACTTTGTCAACCTGGGTGTCAGAACAGAGTCTCTTACTACTCCGACCAAATCATTTTTTTAAATTCACACATTCAATAGAGCAGAATGGTGATAAAGAGCCAGCTGTGCACCGGAACACTAGCAGTCTGCGGTGGACAAAATACAATACAGTAAAGAAAGAATGTTTTTTTGGCCGATACCAACCCATTCAAATATGTCCGTATCAGCCCCAATACCAATCCTGAGTGGTATAGCAACATGGATTTGTTTCCTGTACTGTAAATAGCTATGAAGACTGTACATTTTGATGGACAAAACCATGGGAAACTACTGAATACACAAAAAGCATTTGGGATTTCATACTCTCCAAGGAGACAAACAAATACTGTACTGTACCCCCAAAGGGGATCAGTGCCATTTAGATACATATTCTAAAACAAATCAACATCATGATCATCATTACTTTGGCAGAGAATCAGGAAGAGAGATTGGATTTTTATAACCTGGTTGCTTTGACGTGAAGGCTGTGAGAGCCAGTCTAACGATTCAATGGTCATCTACAGCCATAAATGTTAATTAACAGCCTTAGCTGCTGGACATTCATTTCCTGCTATAGCCGTAAGGGAGGGCTCATAAAAAATAGGGTGCATGTGCATGTGGGTATGTCACGGCTGTGCGTGAGAATATAACTGCGTATATGTCCGAAGGTGTGTATGTGAGAGTGCCTGAGTGTATGTTCGTGCGTGTTCAGCTTCATGTGTGACAATGTGTGAACGTCTGCGCGTTCCAAGGACACGCAGTGATGAAAACTGTCCCAAAGGCTCCTCTGTCCTTTTCTAATACAGCAATAAGCCGTCAGCACAAACCATAACTAGCTAGTCACACCACGACAACATAATAAAGCTATATGGGGACAAAGTCAGGTAAAAGTCACACATATTAGAGGTGTACCTACACACTATATCAGGAAAAGGTTAGACTGTGATGTCATAAAGAGCAGGAAAGGTACAAAAAGTAAAAATGACTATATGGAATCAAATTACAGCTCTTTTTGTGGGCCATTGTAAGGCATCGGTTGTGCTATGATATCAAACAGCATTACTTGACCAAAGTGAGATAAAGGTTACACTATGATATTGTCATACTGTTACACATGAGCACAGTATGAGGACAGTCATTATATGATCACAATGCACTGTTAGATAACTTAAGTAAGGTGTCACAATGACATCATTAAAATGTTCACTGTATGGTAGAAGTCAACAAATTCAATCATAGGGGGCCAAAGTGCAGGGTAGGTGTCACATTGATATAATGAAAAAGCTCAAGGGACTTCAAGTCAACATCACAGCACAGCTGCATGAGGGGAAGATTCAACAAACAGTTTCACAATAAAGCTGTTTATGAATCATTTTCCAAAAACCTATTCATATATATATATATAATAGTTTGTTTTGACTGTTATCACTTAGGGAGTTCACAACGTGCCATTTTTCCACAATTTTATGGCTTTGTGTCGTAACGTAAAGCATTATTTTTAATGCTCGTACCGTTACCACCTGCAAGTACTGCATTCTCCCTAGTCCTGTTATTTTCAAATTCAAGTGTTGTTGGGTGAAGCTGGCTAATTAATGAAGATGAAAACCAAACAATGAACTCTACCAGTGTTCATCCTGGCTGTGGAAAACAGAGCTAATGGAGACGAGCCATAACTCTCTGTTTCCATCTCACTGTCGACGCCTCCCATCCTCCTCTCCCTTCTCCCCCATGCCCCATCTATCAATCCATTTATCCATTCTGCCTCATCCTCCCGCTCCGCTCTCTCCCCTCTCTTTCTCCTCTTATCTATCTAAATGTATTGTAGGACATCACCATTTCAGGCCGGTGTAGTATTCTGACCATGAAGATGTTTTACAGGCTGCTCCCCACTCCCTCCTCCTCTTCATCAACCTCCCTTTCCAAAACAGATAGGAGAAAAGCCCCCATGTTGGAGTCATGGTCCAGTGGTTTCTAATTATGAGTTCACTGTAGAAGCCTGGTCAGAATATTTCATAAAGACCCATGAGAGAGAGAGAGAAGCGAGATAGGAGGGGATGAAGGAGGGAGGGAAAGACAGAAAGGCAAGACGGAGACAAACAAGGAAAGGGGATGAAGAGAAACGACACAGAGCAACACTTACAGTATTAAAATGCAGTACATGGTCCAGAAAATCACATTAGACAACACAAGACAGAGTGACAGAGAAAGAAAGAGTGGGAAATAAAAATGTGGAGGTATGTGTTGTTGTATTCATTTAAGATGGCAGATTGAATGCAAAGCAAATTTTCACTTCACATTAATCACACAACTTTGACAGCTGGAGTATTTCGCAACTGCGTTGCCTCTAAAACTTGCTTTGTGTTCAGTGTGAATACAGCTTCGAGGCCGGATAACACCCCAAAGTGACACCGTTAAATTCCTATACGCAACTTTGGTTGTAAAGGCTTGGTGGCAAAGTGTCTACTCGCAGATCTACTTGATGAACTACTGCCGCTGTTTGGCTAACTGCACTAGAAAGGCTAGGAACATGCTAGCAATAGAAAGTCACAATTAGTTCCCAAAGCTTTTTTCTATTTTCCTCTGCTCTATTTCAGTTTACTCCCCCTGTAATTTTGTTCTCTGGATCGTACATTGAACATCGTTTAATAAAACAGAAAAGCTCTGAGCTAACAAGCATGCTAACCAATCCTGTACTCCATAACTGACAGCAAACCTTTATACAATGACAGAGAAGGGTTAAAAAAAAGTGGATGGTGCAACACATAAGATATAATAGCTTCCCCCATCAAGATGGCTTGCTATTGGTCAGTCTGACTGCAGTGATCCTATTGGAATCCATTTATCTTGCTGTTTTAAATGCTAACTTTAAGACTAAATTAATCTTGGCAAATCTGTGAATGAGTCTTGTTAGACATTGATATCCATCCCCGACCTTACCCACAAATTTGGGTACAAAGCTTTGCCCAGACCCCTTTTTCATCACACAAAGTACGATTAAAATGTCTCCAGACTTTGCCTTTTGGTAATCGGACAATAATTAGAAAGACTTCTTGACCTTGCAAGTACAGTTAAATGAGCCACACACATGCACCCCCAGGAAGAAGTACACGCATACACACGGTGGCTCTTCTCAGGGCTCTTAAATGACTGGTGTCATTAATGTTGGTGTGCGGTTGCCAGCTGTAATATTTCCTGTGGTCATTAGACCATCTGGTGGCCTGACTCCTCTCATATCTCCATCGGTCTCTCTCTTCTATCTCTGCCTGTCTGCCTTCTTGTGCTGCTCAGCCCATGTCTCTCTTTTTCTCTACATATTTCTCCTTATCTCTTTTAGTTTCAGTTTCTCTCCCTTTGTGTTACTTATATGTACACTGTTCTTTTGAAATTATTTTCACTCACTCTCATCCACTTGCAGCGCTCACAGCCTGCTGCCCCTGGCCACTTCATCCATCTCTCTGTAATGGAAATCCATTGATGTATGCAGCCATTTTGGTGCTCCAATATGTTAATTGGAGAGATCTGGAGCCTCATTTATGGGGGAGGGGGTCAACATCCCTTTAAATTAAATCTTCATCATTGCTGTAATTACAGCATTATTGGTGAATATAACAGAACACATACGGCTTCATCCAAATACTCAGAATTTTAAGAAATGTCCTTGCATTTAACCCTTTTTTATTTGATCAATGTGTCTATAAGTTAAGCTGGATGTCTTGGACCAATGCAATAAGAAAAGAAAGTACTGTTACTGTCATTCAATATATAACACATGGTGGTGAGCACAAAGGGGCGATATTAATATTCTAAGAACAAATGAATAGTGCAGATTTAGCATTCTCCATACGTCTCTAATGACAACAAGGTAGCACAGATAGAAAATAGCACAGATATGCTGTGTGTGCCTGGTGAAGTGACTTAGTTGCATATTCATTTGCCTTTGCTTAAAACTGTTCGAACTAAGGCAACATATCACAATAACGGCGCATGTAATGATGCCATCAATTTAATCATCCCTGATAGATGTTGTAATGGGAACAGTCCAATTTAATGTACAATTCCATGATTAACTGAGGTCTGGATTCGCTCATGTGGAAACACTTATTTAAGATAAAATTGGCCCGTTATATCTTTGCAACATGGAAGCCGAGTGCATGTACAATATACACATAAATACACACAGAGTCTCCCAGAGATAGCTTTAGAAGGTGAGTACTAACTCCATCTCAATCCGTGATTCTCTCTCCCTGCTTGTTATGTTTCTGTTGATCAATAACCTCTCAATACATTTCACTCTCATCCAGTAACACTCCGTGCATGCAATTCAAAAGCTCCATCTGCCAAACACCATTTGTACAAGCAACCATGCACACATGCCCTTTGAAAGTATCTTATTATAACAAAAGCTCAATGGAATGGTACATTTTACTATGATATTACAGTAAAAATGCCACTTTTAGCAACGAAAGGTTTGGTAAATGCAGCAAAACAAAATGTATACAATACAATGTAACAAGCCTGCCTGGCTGAACAGCATGTTGCAAATAAGTCTTTTACAGGCTTTTCTCTGCCTTTCATCTCATATTCTTAAATTCTGCTCTTTTCTGCAGAAAAGACCAACCGTTGCTCCCCTAATTACTCTGTCCTTGTCCACTCGCCCGTCTACCTGTGTCCCACTGGATGTGTGAAGCCAAAACCTGATTGCCTCAGTTTCATACTGCTGATGGCTACTCGCCTCCTTCACGCCTTACATTTTTAATGACAGGAATGTCTTTGAAGTGTGAAAGTATAATAATCTATAACAAATTTCTAAGTTGAATATAATTTCCTTTGTATAGGGAAATAGAATTTGTTCTATAAATGACTTTTCAAAGCGAGAAAAGATGTGAGTATTTTCTTTGATGGGATATTGAGTGTCTGTCACGTTTTTTTTACTCCACGGGCAGAGCATGATCTGTTTTGATCTGACCTTTACAGCCTATGTTTAGCTGTGATAAACGTTTAAAGACATATTGTAGCTTTTAGTGTTGTCAATTTGATAGCAAGACTGCTTTCATTGCCTTTAGGATTAAATTTGCAAATTTTCTTTTCCCATATTATCTTTGGTTGTCCCAAGAGCTCTTATGACTACTATTGACAAATGTGAAAAGTCCAATAAGCTAAGTCAAAAGACCCAAAAATAACTATAATAAAACAGTGTTAGAAGAGAGTGCTTTCACAATTGAGATGTCCAACTATCACAGCTTTCCTCCATGGCGACAGCAGATAGTTCTCAAATATAGTGATGTCGATCAAAAGAGAAAAAGGACAAAGATTGCTCCATTACCATAGAAAGACCCTATATGTTTAAGTCTGCCACACTAGCATCAACAGAGAGAGCAATTTGTTCAGACTGTGGGCAGGAAAATTGTTCTTCCCTTCTTAGCTTTTATCGCTAAAATCTATAGCAGACAAAAGGGGGTGTAATCTTCATCCACAGTCCATTCTTACTGAGACAGCAGTAAGAATCGTGTCTGCTTCTGTCAGGTCCAAATACAACAGAGTCTCCATGCTTTATTTATTTCTTTTTCACTAAAGATGGCCAAAGACTAGTCAGCCTTCTAGTTGTATATAAAGTACTGGTGTTGGTTATACAAAAGGCAACAAGCAGTAAGGGTGCTCTGATTGATTGGTCACCGTTCGCAATCGGTTGATATGAACTCTAATTAGTTTGATCGTGATCTCTATGAACGTCAATCAGAAGAGACAATCAGCTGACGCATTTAATTTATTCCGCAGGAAGGTTATTCAGTCTTTGACACACATAGATTTACATTACCAGCCAGGTGCTCGTTTTAGCATTTAGCAGACAAAAAGAAAGAGACGTTATCTGGTGGATGTTTTATAAGCACGGGGCGTACAGGTTTTGTTTTCAACAGGCGACGTCATTGACAGCCTACCTCGTTACAGCTCACCTGCTGTTGTGAAACCAGAATCGCGGGTGAAAGTTGCCTTTCTTGAGCGACTTTATAAAACTTACTGCTGACCTACAAAGTAACGGAGCAGACGCATACAGCCACTATGATAGATGGAGCAGGGCAAGCCGGTATGTGTGACACAGAGGCCTAAGTGTGTGTGTGTGTGTGTGTGTGTGTGTGTGTGTGTGTGTGTAAAAGCAAGAGCACAAAGTGTTTTGTGAGAAATTTATTTTTTACCTTTATCTGAATTCATATAATTTATGTTACAATTAAATATTTTCTGTGCAATGCCTTTTTGAGATTAAATGGAATGAAAGGTTCCAAATGAGTAGCACCACCTAAATGTCAGGCTTTCATTAACTAATGAAAACAGCCTTGTTTTTAGCTTAATGACATATTTTATGTGTTACACTGTGTGTTTTAAAAGGATTTTATAAGCACACAAGGAGCCTTTTCTCAACAGGGCATAGTGTAATTCTTCAATGCATGTGGATACATCAATAATACATGTAAAAACTGACTTGCAATGGTTTCAGATGAGTAGAGCTGAATGCTACTGGCATGGTAAACAAGACTTTCTGTATTTACAGAGAGTCATTTCAATTTAAAGACACATCATCTGCCCTTGGTAGTATATTTACAACACTATATATTCATATTTAGAGAATGTTACATTTGTGTCTTGCAACTCTGAATATCCAAGTAAAGAATATCCCGTCCAATACCTTTTATTCCTCTTAGAATAAGGCAGCCTGGACTCTCCATAATAAAGCTGTCAGAGCCTCATGGCAGGGAGTGCACGGCTTTTAAAGGGAATTAGAGAGAGCTGATTTGATTGGCCATGATTGATGCCAGCCTCTTACACACCCACTGATAATGTATTCCTCCTAAACATACAGTTTCCAGATGTGCCACAGGTGCGCCCTTTTCTTTAAATAATTGAAAAAGTTCCCTACGGCTCACATGTAGGTTTTTGTCTAATGAGATTAGGAGGATAGCTAGGAGTCAAGGTACATGAAAATATATCAGAGTATAGTCCATTATGTCCTTGAAAACCGATTTAAAACCAACTTTACATATTGCGGCACAATACTGGAAGCTTCAAAACAGTACAGAGCCGCAGTCAGCCTAATCCACGTTAATTTAGGTAGCTTAAAGTACTGGCATTTAACATGAGAAAGACTGGCTGTGTCCTCGACCACTAAATTACCACAAGTTGGGTTTTCTACCATGAGAATCCGTGACGCTAAATCCAGTTTAGAACTTCATACTACAAGAACAATTTTGAGTCAGCCTTCCACAACATCTTGGGGTACAATGTAAGCACAATCTGTCTATCCTGCTGCAGGCAGGGACTACAGAGCTGGTGTGTGTTTCTAAGTTAATGCGTGTGCTGTACTGTGGGAATCGTATTCCTAATGGGAGTGTCACAGCCCCATGAGAATCCCTTATGCCTGTCTTTTGAACATAAAGCCTTCTAAAAGCCTCTTGCATATAAAAAAAAAACGAATGGAAGAGCTAAGTTAAGCACGGCCCGGAGCACAACGTAGGAATCATTGTCAGAGAAAATGTGTGTTTTTATTCCAATAATATTCATAATCCTCTCCGACTGAGGTTATCTGTTCTGTGTGTGTGTGTGTGTGTGTGTGTGTGTGTGTGTGTGTGTGTGTGTGTAGGTGTGTGTGTGTGTGTGTATATATTATACTTAAACAACGCTATTGTATACTGTACATCAAAAGGAAATTTCTGCGGCCTTGGGTACATTAGCAGGCTAATATGAACAATGTCAACCATGTGAAAGCAGAATGTGCTTAATATTTTACTTTTTTTATTTAACCGTTGATTTTAAACGTCTTTCCTAATGCAAATTTGACCCAATTCTTCTGGGGTAGCTTTTCCTTTTCCAATTCTTTTTGCTATTGCTCGCAGCACAAATTATCTTAGAATAGCAGTGCTGTCCCAAGACTGGCTTGTCTCATGAAGCAAATTTAGTCATGCGTTATGACCAGGAATGTGGAGTCGGTTGATATTGTTCTGCTCATAACGCATTCCGGGCAGTATAGGCGGACATTATTGGCAGAGGAGGGATGATGGTGGTGATCATTTTAAGATTTGGAATTCATGCTTGGTCAATTAAATTGTCTCCCATAAGCTTGACTCCCAGCCATTTTCCAGCGAAATTAAGTCACAGCAAAAGCCATTCATGAACCCTGACTCAGCAGAATTCTTACATCACAGTGATTCCTTCATATATTTTGGTATTAAGACTACAGCACTGAAGATTTGGGCTTATTTAAAACTAATTAACACCCCTCCAGCCAGTCAGTATGGAGTGCACGCAGAGGCCACGGTGCTATTTAGGAATCAATCCTGAGAGGATATTCTCCACTGCAAATATGGTACCGATGCTTTGTTTTTCTGGCAAAATATTACCTCACGAACTAGCACTTGATATGAATCATTAAAACATCTTCTGCTTTTGGGATTAAACCACCTGCTATCGCTGAATATGATGATCATTTTTAATTGTTAAATGAACTAAGTTGTTTCTGTGCAAGTGAGCAGGTATAGTCATAGACAGGGGGGCAGTGGTGGCCTAAGGGTTAGAGAAGCGAGCTTGTGATCGGAAAGCTGATGGTCCAATCTTCCAAACCAGCTGGATAAATCTGGGTGGAGAAAGTGAAAGGTAGCGCTTGACCCCTTCCTCATTACCACCACTGAGGTACCCCTGAGCAAGGCCCTTTACCTCAAACACTCCAGTGGGGCAGCTCACTGGTTGTACTGGGCAGCTTCCAGGTGTGAATAAGTAACTGTGTGAAATCCACCCCCTGAATAAATAAAAAGGTAAAAAAAATAAATAAATCCAGGGTAGGTTCTCATTTTCTATTGGATCTTTTAATACAAAAATCCACCATGTAACCTTACCCCACACACCAACACACATACAGAAACGCACAGCATATGCTGTGTAACTACCATCTTAGAGCCTCTCCAGTCTTAACAACTCAATTTTCTGATTATTATAACATTATCGTAGCAGTTAATAGGCATTCTCATATTTCATTTTGGTTTTTATGAAAAAATGCTAGTTTGAGCCCATATTACTTCTGAGTAGGCAATTAAAACAAATTGCTTCTAGTAATGGAGAAATATGGCTGCTTATGATAAGTTCCATATGGACTTTTTTCTACATTTCTGTCTTTTTGAGCTACCAGTCAATGGATTTATGCAGTAGGGAGGTCTGAATTATACCACACACACACACACACACACACACACACACACACACACACTTAAATGGAAATACCAGTGCAATACACTCATACCAATGCAGAGCCACATATCCTATAGCATTACACGCAGACACACACGCAAGGGTAAAAGCAAGCATGAATACAGACACATGCGCGTGCGCACACACACACACACACAGATGGACAGATGTGAAAACACACCCACACAGACACACGCAACTCGTCAAGTCGAGCATAACCGAAGGGCTTCAATATGGATTTCACACTTGAGCTAAATCTCCTTAACTTTCCTCAACAATATGGACGCCCCAAGCCATGTCAGTTCCCCACTGCCACTACAAACATTTGCTTACTCTTTACAGACAACATTCACCCTCTGGTTTAAAACCCCATTTTAGCGCATTGTTTATGGAGGAAGGTCTGGAGAATATTTTAATGTCATTATGTGGCATCATGTATCCGCTTTAATGGATTGAGGACAGGATATGACATGACATGACATATTTTTATATGCTGCCTTCAGACCCACAATGTTGCAAGCATGGACTGACAACGCCAACTGGTCTTTTGTTGGTCGGAAAATGTTGCTTATCTTATTTTAACAGTTGTAGAAAAGTAAACCTGACTCTGCCGAATACAAAACTCAATCAAACTATGCAATAGGCTGCCGAAAATCAAGATACTTTAGCATGGTTTCCCATCACAAACAGGTTTCAGTGAATGAAAAAAGACAAATTCAAACAAAGCAAGCCAGAACTCTTGCTTCTTTGAAAACTCCATTAACAAGACACTGCATTTTCCCCAAGAGGATAAAACATTGTTGGCTTA
Source organism: Dicentrarchus labrax (assembly GCF_905237075.1). Taxonomy (NCBI): domain Eukaryota; kingdom Metazoa; phylum Chordata; class Actinopteri; family Moronidae; genus Dicentrarchus; species Dicentrarchus labrax. Next base: position 16,954,786 of record NW_026136710.1, on the reverse strand, counting down.
CATGTTGCTCTTTCACTTGTTCTTTCTCTCTTTTTTACTCACTCATACAAACACACAAGCAATTCGATACTTCCCAGACTCAGAGAGACAGAATATGTGGGACCATGTAATGCCCATGACCAATAATGCATCAGGAATGTGTTGTGAGGAGATCGAGGGGATTTGTCATGGGGAGGGAAACTGAACGTGTGGCAGGAAATTGACCGACTGTTCAACATGCCTTCACAGTGAAATCTAATTTACTGTCCACGCGTGCACACACATACACATTCTCTTTCTCAAAAATGCTATGCTCGTACTTTTACACAAGCACGTGTACATACAAAGTGTGCAAACACTGTCACACATATGCAATGTCTCTGTGCCATATGTTCTTTTAACACAACACTTGTCCTCCTAATGATGGATTTACTATGAATTTTCAAATATCTTGAACAGCTCTAGGTCAGTTTATTTTCTGCCCGCCAGAATGAGAAAACAGTCATTAAAAAAAGCTAAAAAAAATACATGCTGAACTTTCTTGCATGCATACACATACGAAAGCGTCTCATCAACAGAGATAATGTTACTAAAAGTGGGGTAAATGAGACCTGTTCTGGTTGTGCCTGTCAGCGATGGCACCACTGCAGGTGGCTGTTGAGAGTGATCATAGAGCCACAGATGGAGCATGTAAAGGTTGCATCTGGAGGGAGAGATGGCAGAAGGCTAGCATGACTGCTGCCTCTAGGCTCTCTACTGATAGGTCCATTGGTTTTCAAATGTGACTTCACCAGAAAAAAACATAATGAACACAGCAGTGGCAGAAACCACCAGAAGGTTGTTGACATAATTTTCAATTTTGGATGTAGAGAAGTTTATGAAAACATGGTTAAAATTGAGGTATTATTTTACTTGAGCACTTTATGTTGCAAATATTGACTATATGTGTTCATTTTACTTACTTAAAGGGATAGAATGCTAGGCTGAAAAGAGGCAGAAACGGTTTTATAGAAAAGTCTCAACTCAAAATAAGTCACAAAATGGCAAAACTGCACTCAACATAAATGAAATGACAATAGTAACAAGATGGCAGAAAATAGTCAGATGACGGCGTTGCCCATGAAATGACAAGGGAAATAAAAAATAAATGAAAATACGTATCCCAAATGAGTGGGATCGCAAAGAAACAGATGGTGTGTTCAGCTGGTGTTTGGACCGGGGTTTTTATCCACCAGGCATCAATTTGTTGGCCGTATAACTGTGGTGCTTCAGGCAGCCAGTTTACATGCTCTGTCCGGTTTGGTTTTTGCCAAGGTTGTGTCCATATTGATAATGTTGGTTTGCTGGAGGACATTGATGTTGCTCCTCCAAGGTGACCTTTGCAGTGATTTTATGGGACGCCACGGATGTAAGCGTTCCAGTTTTCTAATGTTGGAACCGTATTTGATTTAAATGTTGGGAGGTATGTGAATGGCTCCTATCGCACATGTAAACATCGGGTTAAAAAGACACAATGCGCTAAATATAGGCTTTCACATTTAACAGACGCAGGCAACACACGGACAAACTGCGGCACAGAAACGCACAGTACAATTAAACATATGGTACATGCAATTAAAGGAAAGGATAGAGACATGGAGGCACAGTCAAACTCCACTCCCCCCTCCTTACCATAGACCTATTTTTATCTTTTTTAGGGGCGGACAGGGGATTTTTCACAGGGAGATAGCAGATCGTCAGTATATGCCACATAAAGTGCTATACATCTGATTTTTAGATGTGTGATAGGAGCCATTTTTGTTTTTGTTTTGTGTGTAAATCAAATACTTTTCCCAACATTAGAAAACTGGAACACTTTTACATCCACATTGTCCAATAAAATCAACGAGGACGCTGATGTCGCTCCTCCAACATCCAGCAAACCAACGTTCTCTCTCTGTGCTTTATAAAGTTTTTGCCAGGTATATGTCAATACTGGTGCAGTCCAGAGTAGGTGTGTGTATGTGTGGAGCACTGAAGGGAAAAGCAAGGTGAGCAGATTAAAGTAGTTTGTGAGTTAAGTGGTGGATTAAGTAAACCCACTGCAGTTAAATTGTCATACACCATTGTGTACGTACATGTCTACATGTACAATATGTGACACGGTGTATTTTTGCAAAGTGAGGCGTGTTGTGTGATATAATGTGTGTGTGTGTGTGTGTGTGTGTGTGTGTGTGTGCGTGTTTGTGGGACAGCGTGACTGTTGACTGTGCGTGTTTGATATGTCTCCTTAGCCACAGGTGCAGAGAGATGCTGACACTGCTTACAGAGAGACACAGTGCAAGAGAATGAATTTATTTATCTGTCTCTGTCAAGTTCTCACACACACACACACACACACACACACACACACACACACACACACACACACACACACACACACACACACACACACACACACACACACACACACACACACACACACACACACACACACAGGAACTCAAAGAGACAAACAAAAATGCCACAGAGCTGCAGAGACACAAAAACAGTCAGACACACACTTGTACAGAGACTAACATGCCCGCAAACAGACAAATAAACATTCCTGCACACAATCACACACACACATCTGAGAGGAGTTAGGGATCTTAGGCACCTCGCCAAGGTAAATGGAGGAAATTGCCAGCCTTGACATTTTTTGCCATCGAGTGAGGCTTCTCAAGGTGACAGCTTTCACTGGGTGTTGGTGGGAGATGAGGATTGGTGCTGCTCAACAATCAACACGTTGTCATTTACTGTCTGTGTTTGTATGTTTGTGCGTTAGAGGGAACGTGCATGTGAGACAATTCTGTACGTGTTTATGCGAGTGTTGGTGGTTTTGCTAGACAGGGTAGAACATATACTGTTTCATGCATGGTTTTCTCCAAAACAGACTAAAATTGAGCCGTGAATGTTTTCCTTTTTTTTCCATCAAAGTGACTACAGTGGAATGCAAAGCTTTGTTAGGGGCAAAGACAAATTGTTCTTCCATCCACGCTGGGATTTTAATGTGTATTTAAGTTTGTTTGTTGTTTTATACAGCAAGTTTTTTATTTTATTTTAAATGAGAACAAAAAGTATGGCTTCCGAAACGACACATCTTCAAAGTTGCACACTGTACTCTCTGTTATATATGCTTTATCTAAACTGAAAGTGACAAGCAAAATAAAAACCATTTGATTTGACCTTAAAGTAAAGTAAAGTCAAATAATTTGACCCTGTGTGTTCTGTGGCATGTTATCTAAAAATGATTCTTAAGTGCTCAGAATCTGGGGGAAATGTAAGCCGAAATGTGTGCTGAGAGCAAAACATTCAAAAAATGACACATTGTCCCTGCTTCTTTTCACATCTTGTTTTGCATACTGATTGTAGCTCAATTCTATTTCAAGCTCGTACAGTAGGTTTCTCTTTAATAATCATCCATACATATACATATAATGGATTTCTCTCTAAGTGTATGTGGGTGTGTGTTTTCCACCTTCTTTGACATACAATGCCAGTTTATGGGAGATACCTCTATCTCATTTTGTGTCTGTTGATGTCTTTCACCAACACAAAGGAACATAAACCAGTTATGTAAATAATCCCCCTCCATTCACTGCCTGTCTTTTGTGCACTCCAATTGGTCCAGTGAGTACATGTGTGTTGGGAAGTAATGCCACAGACCCAGTGTAGATGATGCCTCTCCTTTCATCTTGACTCACTTTTGTGTAAAGCTGAATACATTAGGAGTAAAAGAATAATGTGCTTATTTCTGCATGCGTTTGTGAGCACATACACAGATATGACAACAATAATTAAGACAAATAATTACTGACAGAGGTGATGACTGTAGATAATCCTAGGAAAATCTAAATCATACTAAATGCACATTTTAAAGCTCATTTTCAAAAATATACAAATGTGACAATGATTTATCATCTGTTCTATAGAACGCTGATACAGTAATTGGTTAAATTGGCTACCGCTGCTGCCGGTTCCCGCATAACTCAACAGTCTCCATTATTTTCTCCAACTGACTTTTTGCAGACCTCAATGTTAAGTCCCACAATTACCAGTGCAAACAACCAACCTCATATTCCCTGACAGCATTCAACACGTAGTTGCTGCTTTTTCAGATTCAGTTGTCAGGTTCAATAACAGCTGACTCTATTAGACTTCTATTTGCCACGAGTTTCTGGCCTCCTAAGTTTGACTTCTGTATTTTACTGAAAACTAGATGGAAAAAGGCAATTTGCTTGAATTGAACAATGCCGCTCCCCCAAGTTTTGCATGAGGTTGTGCTGGTGGTACAGAAATTACTATTATGATTCTGACATTGAGGAATGTCCTGCTTGAAAACTATTTACTTAAAAACATTTTAACCACAGGTAATAATTTGAAAGTTATAATCATTAACATATTAAACATTAACCCTAATACAACTGCACCACCGATGCAAGAAGCATTCAGTACAAATAATGTAATGTAATGTAATTTCTACGTTTTCAGGCCAGTCCCTGTTACTTAATAACTAAAGGTATCTCTGTTTTTTCCTGCCCAGCTCTTAGACACTTAGCCATTATTTGCACACAGATAATCCCCCAGTGGACCTCCATGATGGAGCCAGATGGAGTTGCTAGGCAATTTGTGATACGACTGCAAAGTTTCTATTAGGGGGCGGGGCGTAGGGGGATGAACGGTTCTGTAAAATATATTAAGATGGAGTGAGAATATCTACCACCGAAGTATTGGGTCAGGGTCACTTGTGTGGAGATTATGCCTCTCTCATAATTTTGTTCTGTTTATTTTCTCTCAGCCTCCTGTCTATCGACCTCTTCCTTTTTTTTCTCCGGCTAAATCCCCTGACAAGGTAACCTCCTGCCCTCCGCAGACTGTCTCTTCGATTCACCCTAAAGTTTCTCTCCCCCATTTCCCTTTTTCTTTCCTACTCTTTCAATCTGTTCCCCCTCCCTCCTTCCTCTTTACTCCTCTCCCCCTCTCTCTCTCCCTGCACTAGCTACCCAATAAAGGCTGTTGTTAATATCATTAGGCAGACTTCCTCCGGCCCAGCGCCCGGCCCACTCCCTTTCAGCCATAATCAAGCGTGCACACTAACTATCAAAGGAGACATCGCTAATAAACTACCACAGTGGAGCGGAAAAACACACACACGTACATCCCTGCAAAGAAAATACTGTTGGCTGAGTGCAGTGAAATAAATGTGTGCATGTGCATGTTGGAACTGAGGGGATGGGGGGGTTGTGGGGATGTCTGTTGGTGCGGGTTACCCAGACAACACTAATAAAGTATACTCCAAAGGCTAGCACGGTCTAATGCAAATCTGCCACTTAAGTACACTAAATTAATTGGGGTTGAGGGACATGTACACAAGCAGACATAGCTAATAAAGTGTGCTCTGAGAAGAGGCAAATACTGTCAGTTTAGTGGGTTTAAATGGAAAAGGGAAGGGTGGAAAGGGAGGGGTGGAATGGGGGGGGGAAGCAACTGTGGCTTCCTGTTGCACTGCAGTCATTTGCTGTAAATCATCCCTAAAACGGGAGCGCATATTATCGGCTGCATAGCTTGAAAGTGTTCTCCCCTGACAGCTGAATGCTACAGTGCATATATCACCAGTTAAAACATGATCTAAAGGGAATACATGATGCAATACCAGGAGGAAGGAGCACTACATTTAAGGAAGAAAAAACAAAAAGAGTAGTGGGAGGCCAATGACATGTGGCTTCTAAGAGTAGTATGCCGCATAAAAGCAAAGATTCTCATGCAAGCATGGGCAATTATCTGACTAAATGAAAGGAAGAGGTGTCAAGTACACACATTCATCATCCTTTCAGTTGCAGAGACACAGATGAGATGGTACCAGCAGAAGTCACGTGTTACACAACGCTTTGACTGCATACTTTGAGCTTTCTGATGAAGAAGAGGAAGACTTTTTTAATCAAACGAATGCATCACTATATCTATATTTTTAAGTGTTTAAATATAATTCAGATTTCTTATTTTATTATTTAATAATTTATTATTGCCATACAGTTGGCCATTGGGTATGATATTGTACACACCAAACTAATCGTACACCAAACTCACAGCTGGGAACGCGGTCACATTGCTAAAAAACAAAAAAAGGGGTTTAAATAATGGTAAAATAATTAACCAAATCTTTCAAGGTAGTAATAATAATAATATTAATAATAAACTTAATTTATATAGCACTTTTCAAAACAGCAGTTCCAAAATGCCTTCACAAAAACTGAAACATCATCAGACAATAAACATGGATGTAAATAAGTCAACTTATGTTAACTTTATTTACATTTCAGGTCTGTTCACTCTCACTTTGCCTCCAAATAAGTTAGAGGTTTTGAACAATGTGGCTAAAATGTTGGCTTGTTTACAGCCCTCCTTATCATCTGACTGCTTCACTGTAGGGCTGTCAAAATGTTTCCCGATATCAGCAAATACTTTGGTGAGGACAATGTTATCACAGCCAAGCAAAACAATGCCCAAAAACTACAAAAATAAGACTTAGAGTTGTAATAAACAAGAACAATCATTTCATTCATCATGGAAACAAATATGTTAAATTAATGAGTGGAAACAACCATAACAATCAGTCGTCAGGTTATAATAGTAAACTGGAAGATCACTGGCATGTCTGTACATCACTAATGAAATAGTGGGAAAATAGGAAATAGGAGATATAGGAAATAGTTCCCATATCAGTATATAATTTAACACTGTCAAAATAATGTAACTGCAACAAATTATATCTTGAATCAAAATAATGAATTTGAATAAAAATGTACCACAACAGCACTGCAAACTCTTTCTTGACATAAATAAGTCAAGCCTCTTCTTGTGCAACAGCCATTGGGATTTTTCAGTGTTATGTGGCCACTACTGAGCTCCACTGTCATGCTTTATTTATCCCTTTCCCTCTGCACTGTAATGGAAATATAAAAGGGTGCATTGATTAGTGTTTAAGGATCAGGCTTTAATAGATTAAAAGCCCCAGGCTCTGAGAGAGGCACTCACTCTCACTCATTCTCTCACACACACATAACACTGCAAAAAACACGAGCTTATATATATATATATATATATATATATATACACATACATACATATATACATATATATATACATACAAACATATACACACACACACACACACACACACACACACACACACGCACACAAACACACACCAACAAGCAAATACATGGACGAATATGGAAAGAGATGATGATAAGCAGTAACACACATGTACACAGAGCAGCTTCACACATTTGAGTGCACAAAGACATTGAGTTGTTCCAATACCAGTATTGGAAATTCCACTGATACCACCTAAAATGTGGTATCGGGTATCGGTGAGTACCCGTCTGTGCCACCTAATTTATCAGCCACGAAAAAATGGGCCTGAAATGGGACCCTGCTACTTCCCAACAGTGTCCCGTTTCAGGGCCATTTTTTCCCCAGGATAGCGAAGTCCCGCCCTACTCTGATTCTGACAAAGGGTTTAACCTGAGCCAGGCCATACAACAATGATAGTTAGTAGTTTATGCTTGTTACATATATGTTTTCATTTCATAGCTTAGATAAATATATCTGAAATATCTCCAAAAAAAGGATGAAGAGATCTGCATGTCACCATCATAAAGTGGGGGCCCTAATGTTGATTTTCCAATTAATGGAAAACTCATCAATTTTTAACGTAGTGCATTATTAATAATGTGGCACGATCCCAGAGTTGTGAACATTGTCTACACACAGGGGTGATGTCAGGTCTCATTTGGAGTTTTAAAAAAAGAAGCAAACATGAAAATAAATGAGCATTGCTGTGTTTCAGCATCCCAGTGTTGATGTACTACTACAAGAGCAGACCTGAATATGATATTCAGCACGGAAAAACAGTAGCCTAGCTGTGAGGGCAAAAACAAAAATCCAATTTATCAATGTTTTCAGATTACTTTGGTGAAATACTGTACGTTCCAAATTGTACCAGCGACTGCAATTTCCACACTTGTGTTCTGAGAAGATGATGTGTCATTTGCAAATCTGCTACAAAACATTGTTTTTGGCTGCAAACCTCCAATTTCCTCTGTTTGAAAACACCAAATTCAATTTAATTTTGAGTATCACTGCTGTGTGAAAGACAGATAAGCTCCTCCTGTATTCTTGTCTCTCCTCGTCTCCTCTCCTTCCACTTGTCCTCTGTGCAATGACCATTGTCACGTCACAACTCCAAGCATCACATTTACTCTGTCTAGCGTGTCCCCTTTAATTTTCTCTAATCTTTGCACCTCTTCCTCATCTCTGACCTCAATCACGCGAGTGGCCGTACTGGTTTAAGGCTCAACCATCTTCCTTTGTCTTGCACCCATCTTTTCCTCTGCTCTTCTCTCACTGATCACAGTCTTGTCTGTTGATAGTCTTTCCTAACCTCTAATTTCCTCCCCTCGCCTCCGCACCCCCTTCCCACTGCTTCTAGTCTTCCTCTCCCATATTTGACCACAATCATGTTTGCTGTTAGCCTTTGCCAGGTCTATCCACTCCTCTCATTGCCTCCTCTCTTCTGCCACCTTCCTTCTAGTCCCAATCATGCCTGATGGTATCCTTCAGTAAAACCATCTTCTGCTCCATAATTGAATCTCATGTGTTCTTCTACTTCCCTTGCTCCTCTCCTCTGACCACAATAACTTCTGTTGTTAGCCTCCTTCTAACCTCTCGAGTCGTCTTTCCAGTGCTCTTGTCTCTTTTAATCCCTCACCCAAGAATCACATATGTTATTAGCTATGTCTTGCCTCTCCTCTGTTCTGTCAGTGTCTGTTGCATTCTCCCGTTCCGCCTCAGGTGAGGGTGTTCTTGCCTGTTGTTAGACTCAACTTTTACTGGCACTTCTCCTGACCTCTGTGTCTCTCCTCTCCCTCAATAAGTGACCACAGACTTGCTTGCTTGCTTGCTGCTATTAGCCACACCTGACCTCTCCTTGTCTCTTCTTCAGTTGATTTTCTCTCACACTGTCCCCTCCGTGTCTTAGGATGCAAAATTGTTTTTAGTAGAGTAATTTGACTATGAGGACGTCACATTTCAACTTCTCCCCTTTGAGTGTAACTGTGTTATAATGGCCCCAGTCTTTTCTAGTAAGAGAAATATCTTTGGGAAATATGACTTGTTAGTATGGAATACATGAAAAAGGAACTTCAGCATAATAAGCAGTAGATGCCAAGAGACAAAGATAAGAACAGAAGAGAAAAACAAAATCTATAGTAAAACACAAACCGATTGAGAAACTACCTAAAAAGCACAACAGACAAGAAGCTATTGTCATTCCAACACAAGCTGTGAAAAAAATAGCACCTCAAGGATCAAAGCTCATCACTCTGCTGGGTTTCAGTGATTAATGCACACATCAATCTATATATCAAAAGAGCAGGTGATTGCAGGAATAACTGATTTCAAGACAGTACAGTAGGCTAATGTCACATTCATATACAATCACACAGATGAGCAGCCGAGTGCGGAAAAAGTCAAGATACAGTGGCAATTTCTGACAGCTACGATAACTACTACTTGGCGAAAAGAACTACAAAAGGTGTCAACAGCCCTGTGTAAAACTGGGTGAAACTCCGACTGGCAGTTACATCTAAATAGAATCCAATATCAGCACTATTTCACTCAACACTGTAAACAAACTCTGCTTTAAAAATGTAGCATGATAAAACAGGCTGATAAAGGCTTAATTTACATGCAACTGATGTGACTACAAGCTAGCACCAGGATTAACCATCATGGAACAGAAAAGTGTGAATGTTCCAGAGTTGAAAATGATAGGAGGTTTTTACATTCTTTCTATTGTGCCTATATGAAATGAATGCAGCATAACCCCACAAGGTGCTAATTTGCTTTAATCACTGTTAACATGTACGGAGCACGCAGCGCATGTGCCTAATGAAAATAAAAACACATAGCAAATTAGGCTATAATACAGAGCAGTAAACAAACTCACTAATGAATGGATCATGGCTGGATGGATGACTAAGTTGATGTTGAAGTTTCCTCATGTTATTCCTGTACTGCATACATACTGTACCATACTGCACTGTAGCCTGGAGGCACATTTTTTTCTGCCCTGCTTATCATCAAGATGCACTTTAAAATACAGTGTGTGTGTGTGTGTGTGTGTGTGTGTGTGTGTATGTGTGTGTCTAAGTAAATTATATTTATATGCTGAATGCAAGCACTTGTGTGTGGGTTTCCAGCATACAGATTAAAGTGTGCAGCTGCTGTCAGGTAGCATGTTGGTCCATCGCTACATTAAAAGAACGTAAATGTTTCTCAGATGGCCATTAGCTGTGGGGGAAATGTAGTTTGAAGGATGTTTGCCCCCTACTGGTGGTGGCAGCTTTTGTGTGTGGTTATGTGTGTGTGCATGTGTGTAGAGAAGCAGGGGCTAGTTTGGAAAGGGGGGGGGCTGGGGGTCGAGTGATGCATATTCATAAATGGGTTTATCCATTTCCCTCCTTTCATCCCCCATTTGCTTTGATCAGAAGTTCGAGGAGTCAAACTCTTCTGTTGCCTGGGCTGCAAGAATGCTACAGGGGCTGAATGGAGAGCTGTCTAAGGATGAAAATGCAGCAGAGGCAAGCAGATACACACACAAGTTGACACACACACACACACACACACACACACACACACACACTGACCCACTAGCACACACATAAGTTGACAGACAAAAAGGCCGACTGACAAGACACTCAGTCACAAGCAGAGACAGGCATACACGCAAATGGAAAAAAAAAAGACAGCAAAGGAAGCAAAAATATACAAGTTTAAAAAAAATATCTACTAACATACAAGCAGAATACAGACAGTTTTTTTTATAACAATTTCACAACTTTTCATTATTTAAGGTCCTGATCTATAGTTAGAGGGCATGCTACGAGTTATGGCATTAGAGTGTGGTTTGATATCTGCGTGTCCTCGCCATATTAAAAATGTACAAAGAAGCAAAAGAGTTCTTCTGGATTACCGAAATAATTACACAGCCCCCCTCCGAGCCAGATCTTCCAGCTCAGGGTGCAGAGAGGAAACCGTTGTAAACTGCGGATCACTGAAATGCATGTGAGGCTGCTTAATTGGGGCCAAATCTTAACAAAATCTTGTCATGTTTTCACACCCTTAGGTGCATTTAGATAAAAGCACACAGCAAGTGGCATATCTAACTAAAGAGAGAGAGAGGGTAGACAGAGAAAGCGTGGGAGCTGTGCGTTGCGAGGAGAGCAGCGCTGGCTTTCTCATGTCTTCGCTGCCGTTTGGAGGCTTGCTGCGCACAAAGCTCTCGCCTGCATTTGTTTCACAGAGGCATGTAATATGTCTCTGATGCATACATGTACACAGAAATATCCTATTTATTTCATCCTTACTACTCTAGCCACTCTTCCTTTCACGTTTCCTCAACCTCTCCGAGGGCTGCGGTTCAAAAGTACTTCAATATCAAGTATCCAAATCCAGTAAATCGGCTTATCAAAACCGAATCCTTCTGAATCCAGTTTTTAGTGGTAGCTTTACTGAATTTCAACAACTGTTGCTACAACCAGAAAATTAGATGAGAAGCATAAGATATGAAACGTTGATTAAATATGTCTGACACGGTCAAGACAGGTTAGCCTACTTAGTCTTGTGCACCTTACTTTCCTAGAGCTACTTTCTGGAGATCCCAATTGACAGCAACGTAAATAGTTGACATATTAAGAAGAATCACCTCTCTGCTGGTCGTCTACGTGCCATTGTAGAGTAGTGTTAGAGAGTGGTGGTTCTTAAGCTAACAAACAATCTTTGGCCAAGTACAGACACTTATTTGCAGAATGAACACAAACCAGACATCAGCCAAAGTGTCTAGGTAAATTGGTGATACTGATGGTCAGTGCCAGGTAGAGGTAAGCAGCCTGCTAACTTTACCTGAATGCTCCCCACCCCCTGGCCCTCTCGTCTACCCCCCCGATAAGGCCCACACTCGACATCTGTCGGAGGATGTTTACCCGGCAGTAAGTATGTTAGGGGAAATATTATCCTAGTTTTACCTTACCTTTCTTCTGTCTGAAGCATAAACACCAGCATTGCAAGGTTGGGATGGGAGAGGAGAAGCAAGGGGGGGGGTTTAGAGAAGGAGAAGGTAAGTGGACCTAAGAGAATAAAAGAGAAGGATGAGAGGGAACGGACGGGTGAGGAGTCAGCAACAGAGGAGGAGGGTGAGCAAGGGTGGAAAGGAGAAAGACATGGATTGGAGAAGATATGTTGGGGAGGACAAGGATGGAAACTTCAGATGAAAAAAGTTGGGAGGGTGCTGAGAGAAGGAGAAGAGACGGAGAAAATCAGTAGAGGAATGGAGAGTGTGGAGGAAAGGTAAGGGAAGAAATAGGAGAAAAAGAATGACAGGGGAGAGAAGAGCAGAAGTTCAGAAGTACCTAAAGCACAGTTTTAGTTGCAACTTAACAGAAATACACATACTTTTGTAGCAGCCTTTAAGTGACAGTTAATCAACCCCAACATCTCTTCTCAATCAATTTCTACCTCTCAGTTCCTCGAGAATCCCTTTAAAAGTGCCAACACTGAATTTTCCTCTGTCATCATAGCCCCTTTCACAAGACAAGTCACAAGACATAAGTGCGATTCTCCAAATTAAGGACTTTTTTATTTCTCAAGGTTGAACGCTTTTTTCCTGCTCTATGGAAAAATTCAACTCCTTTTCTCTTCCAAAAAATGTCTTAACAAGAAGGCATAAAACTGAAACTTTCAGGGCCGTAGTCCGAGAAGTCTAGACGGCTTTTTATAGTCTGTTAAAAATCAATATACAGTTTACATGCATGTCTCTCTGGTGCTTGGCATACAGGCCTACACAGACGGACACACAGATGCTTACCATGCACACAGGCACACAAACACAAGTTCTGCCTTTTTCTCGTTATCTCTCTGCCTCTCTCTCTATCTCTCTCTCTCCCACTCACACTCACACACACACACACACACAGCACGCACACACGCACAAGCATGCACACACAGGCCTCTTCCCGTCTGGTGTTGCTTCCCAGCCTAAAACTAAACCATGTGTGGGAGCTATCCTGTGCTGGCCTAAACTGTATGCCCTCTTGGTGCTAGGTCCCTCCACTAGAAAGACGTTTACTGCCTGTCTTTCTGCTCTCGGTCCGTCTTCCTGTCTCTCTATGTGCCTGTCTCAGGCTTTGTGCCTCTCTGTGTGCTTTTGAAAGCAAGTGTCTTTACTCCTGCTTGCCTGTCTTGCTTTTTCAGTATTCATCTTCTGCCCATTTTGCTTGTTAATCATTACTGTCTTCCTCCCTCTGCCTGTCTACCCTCATCTGCTTGCCTGTGTCGTTCTTATCTGCACCCCTTGCTCCGTCTGTCTGCCTGTCGGTCTGCCTGACGGTCTGGCTGTCTTTCCCTCCCTTGAACTCTTTCTGTCAGTCTTTCTATTTGCTCCCCCCTCCTCTTCTTCTTCTTCTTCTTCCCCCCACCAGCCTCCCATCTCTCCCTCCTGCTCCACCACCAACTAGGCATGAAAACGGTGCTCCATTAGGAGTGCCTCGGCTAAGCCCAGTCTGACACACACTGCTTTGATCAGCCGTGAGCTGGGCTAAACACCCCGCTAAACTCCCAAGTCTGAGGAGGGGGTGTTGAGGGAGAGCAAAAGTAGCGAGAGTTAGCGAGGGATGGAACCGGAAAGATCAAAACAGAGAAATGAGATGGAGATGGAGACACAACAAAAGGGAAACACACAGACTGAAGAGAGGAGCTCAATTTCCCAAGCTGTCCCACAGTATACGTTACCCCACCACTCTTGTCTTTTATCACATTTTCCTTCACATCTCTTTTTTATCACTTAGTTTTCTCTTGTGTGCCTTCACTCACTTTTTTTTCTCCACGAGCTGCAGGTAGCCTCTGAAATGCATCACTAACAATATCTGCAGGTGCACAACACATAGAAGCTCAGAGAATGATGAGTGACAGAACTAGTGTGAAAACACAATCAGATTTGATGTCTGAATATTAGGTAGTCCCCCAACAAATATTTGCTGCATCTTTCTCACAGGGCAATTGTCTTGTTAGTTAAGTAAATATTGTACCAACTCCCCTATACACACCCTGTCAAGGAGAAAAAAGTAAGAGAGAAAAAGACAAGTCCAGAGAGAGAAGATATATAGAGACCAGACCTCAATAACTGACAACAGTAAAAAAAAAAAAAACAGCCAGACCTTTCCACATTCAGGCAGGCAGATACTAAACCAGCAGCAGCAAAAGGACAAAAAGCTCCCGTCTTTTTCTCCCAAGGAGAGAAGAGAAAAGGGATTTCCGCTCAGTGCTAATCAATCAGGCCGTGATAATGGCTCCCATGCCTAGCTGTCGACTGGAGGGGTCAAGGCATCCCGTGACCCAGCGCCCAGGGCCCAGGGGCCAAAGCCCCTCTCAGAATAGCACCCCAGGACGGACTCCCCGGGCTAATTGTCCAAGCCAGTGTCAGCCTTTTCAATGCCCCCTTACCCTCCCCTCCTTCCACTTTCTCCTTCATTCCTCTCTCTTTCTTGTCCCTTTCCCTCCCCTCCCTTCCCTCCTCCTCACAACTCTGCGATCCTCTCTTTCTACGCAACTGAGGAATCTACTATGTATACCAGCATGTACCAGCGTGGGGGAGAAAATGAGATAGAGAGCGAGGAGTTGGGCAGGGGAAAAAAAGAAAGAAAAGAGCATGTAGAGCGGACGAGAGAAATAGAAGGGGGCTGTAGACAGGGAGAAAAGTTAATGAAAAGACAGAGACAGGAAAGGATAGTGAGAAGTGGGAGAGCATGTCAGGGAGAGAGATCCGTGGTGGTAACAAAAAAAAACGAGCAGAGAGGGAAGTGAGAAGGGAGGATGAAAGAGTCAGAGACAGTGAGTCAGGGGGACAGATTCAGAGACAGTTGGACAGAAGAGATAAGGAGGGAGAGAGGCAGCGACTGTCCCCTCTTCCCCAACACATCACTCATATCACTGGGAAAAAAAAGTGCTGTCTTCTATCCCCTTTAATCTGCATATCAATGGGTTTCTATCAATCACAGCCAGAGCAGCGTGTGTCTGAGGGAATCTGCTCAACATCAGTACGGCTGACCACCACAATGCAGCCGGCATACAAAACACATAAAGACAGAGGGGACGCACACACGCGCACACACACACAAGAGTCCGAAGCAAGCCCCGCTCCTGCTCCGCGCAATGGCATTCCTCTCATTCCAAGCGCACGTTGCTAATTAACAGCATTAGATCCCACAGACAGAGGGACAGATTGATGGAGAGGTATCCCAATGTTGCACTAGCACCTCATCTCCGCTCTCCTCTGTCACCTTTCCTTCTCCCCCCCCTTCACAGTCCCTTCCATCCAACTCTCTTTCCCTCTCTGAGTCCCTGTCGGGTCCCCGGTCAGACAGCGCTGAAGAAGAGCAAAGTCCAAAAATCAAAGTAAGAAAAAATATGAAAATCAATTGGCTACTCACTGGGAACCTCCTCTTTTTTTCTGTATTTCTTTAGCTTTTTTTTTCCTGATCTGTCACTCCTTATCCTCTTCTCCACTGTAGCGAGGGGAGTGTGTCTATCCCGGCGTGTGTGGTGTGTCAGTCCGATAGAGGAAAGTTGCCGTCTGCGTGCATGAGCATGTGTGTATGTGTCTGCGTGTGTGAAGGAGAGAGGGAGAGAGAGAGAGAGAGAGAACGTGTGCGTCTGTCTCTGTGTCTCGCACTGCTCTGAGTGAGAGAGCCGAGGCTGTTTTAAACAGGCTGCTCTCCCCATGTGACCAGCCCAGCCACAGGCAGGAATACATTACTGAGACACACACACACACACACACACACACACACACACACACACACACACACACTCTCTCTCTCTCTCTCTCTCTCTGTCTGTCTGTCTCTCTCCCCCCCCCTCTCTCTCTCTCTCCCACCGTGTCCACAGTGCACCCCCTAGCCACCGCTCAAGGTAGTGGAGGAAACAGCCCACACACATAATATGTACGCACACACTCAGAAATACAACATGTGAACACACAGTGACAAACAGGAGGAAATATGGGAACAATTTGAGTTCACACTATGTATGTGTGCGAGGTATACACACACAAACTCTAATATCATGCACGGACACAGTCATGATGCCTTTTGTTGAAACTTAAAGAGCATCCCAGTGAACAGAACAGCAAAATAAATAAATAAACAAATCTAATACAATTAGAGACAATTCATCCAATTAAATGTTGTTTTTTTTTCAAAGTTTTTGACTTTTCCATCTCTGCTGTGGCTGTGTTTCACACCTGGAAGCACTGACCTTTTCAGAAATGGAAACCTTTTAAAGTTGACCTTCTGTTGCAAGGCTGATACAATTGCATTACAGCTATTACACCTTAAGGAACAACAATGGAAAACACCACAGATGAAGTGTTTCAAGATAAATATGGTAGTTACAAAGAAATAGATTTTCAAAAAGCCATGTGTATTCTAAAATATTAAAAGCGGACGCGCAACATGACAGTGTGAACTGAGAATATGACAGATTGTCTCTTGAGGAAAATATTCTCGGGAGATGCATCGATAGATCGCCAAGGCTACAAAACACCACAGATGCATCATTATTCTCCCTAACAAATGCAGCCAGAACAGCATTCAGACTGCATGTACAATGGATTGTTGATCAGCTCCTGACACATTTATCATTTAATGTTCGGGAACTTTCAGCACCATACTGCTGCTCTTGAGAACCTTGAACTGAAATAAATGGCCACTGAAAGCCATTTATTATCCCAATAATACCCATGAGGGCAGTCTTTTCTGTGATTACAAGCGCCATTCGCAACATCAGTTTAACACAGTACCTCCTAATGTCGACACATCCATGCCTAAGGCATGTGTGTGCGCCAGAGCCCATACAAAGCTATTTGACTCAGTGTTTTAATCGGAACTGGCTATGTGAGCCGCATGGTAAACTGCAGCTTTTATCCCCTGTAACCCTTCTTTCTTTCCTTTTTTTTTTAAGCGGTCCACTTGCTGGTGTGCCTACCTGGCATAGGCACATCAAAAAGGGAAATTCTGGTTTCTTACAACCTGAAGTCTCATTTTTGTAGTTTTGGCCATCATTCTTATCTGTGATAATAACATGTCAAGTTTATTGCTGAAATCTGGGAATGCAGCAACAATACTAAAAGAAGTCAGATGGGGCAAGAAACACGAGCAGTCAGACAATTATACAGCTTTTTACCAAACCCAGAGGTTAGCCCCACTTTCTGGAACAAAAGGTGAACAGTTTAGTTTTTTCCCCCAAACTGTCTGTTGCAACCCCCCCATCACAGTTTTTACACTGACTTCCGTACTTTTTCCTAGTTTGGACGCAGTTTTACGCCGGAACGTGTACCTGTCAGAAGCTCTCTGTATAAATACCTTCCCCAACATCCCCAATCTCATGAACTTCAGTATTTGTTTTTTTTAAAACAGGAAAGCATCCCAGAGCTGCAAGAATACAGAGACTTGACCTAGCAAAATCTGAAACGCAGTGCTACTCAGGATCCCTCTGTTCCCAGCCCAGAAATATAATACCACAGAAGAAAAAGTCACGTAGCCTCAGCCTCGCTCTCTCTGGAAAAACAGCTGTCTTGTAGTAAAAAATGTCAACTGGTCCGCTCATTAAGTAAATTTGCCACAGCTTTGGTGTTTGCGCTTAATGAGTGAACCTGTTAACTGGTGACTTTCAGTCGAATATGTTAACTAGCGAGTTTTTTCAGTCTTCAGTCAACAGGGTCACAGACCCTGGAGGAGGGCGAGTGCAGGTGATTAGTACGAGCAGGTACTGAGATGAAACATTATCCAGCTGTCCCCCTTACAAAATAATTAGCAGAAGATACAGAAATGGCGGGAATACTGCGGTTGAGCCACTCTAAATCACAGCAGGGAGAAATCCTTCACCACAACACCCCAGCTGAAGAGTCACTATCACGAGGCACGAGGAGATAGAGTTAAATATCGGAGCAACGGAGCCGAGAGTGCCAGAGTCAGAGACAGTCGCACTGTCCTCCATTTCCTTCATAATAATGCTCTTTCTTCCCTCTCTGTTTCACAGTTAAGTGTTTAGGTCGTCGTCAAAGTTAAGTATTTAGGCCACAGCGGTTGTGTTTTATTGCTGCTGAAATGTAGGCTATTATGTGGCTATTTGTTGTTCTAAATGGCCGGAATTCAGGAATATTAATGGCCATATTGGCCATCAAAAAAAAAAAAAAAAAAAAAAAAAAAAAAGTTGAGCATAAACTCTGCTATGGTCCACCCATACAGATGTTTTCAATTATTGTGCCTAATTAAGCCTCTTGCTGGGACTGTTGGGGCGTGTACAGACTCTTGCTTGATTATTGAGAGTTACACCTTCATCATTCTTATTGGTTCATATAGCTCGGTGACCTGATTTGATTCCCAGCATAGGTCCACCCAACTACAACCTGAGCTAATCAGACAGAATAAGTGAGAACACCTGTAAGTCAGCCAAGTCATTAAAGCTTGATTCTATTATGTAATGATCGCCGTTACAACATTAAACCTACTCTAACATGAATATATATCACAGAAAAATGAAAACCAAACAAAGCACTTGTAAAAAGATAAAAAAAATATTAATGATCACCTGTTGTTAAGATATAAGTAATGTTTAACTTAACCTGTTTCCATCTGAATGCGAATTCGATGCTTTTCAATCTGGACAGACAGAATTTCATAATGTGCTTCACACTTCACGAAACATTCCATTACAGTAATACGCCTGCTTTGCCATTAACTTTTAATTAAATGTACAATGTCCCTCAAATCATAGCTCTTTACTACTAATTATAGCACCTGAATGTATTTGTATGCAGTTGTATACTTAGCTTTTAAAAATCAATTATTCCTTTATTAATTATATGGTGTTGATACAATAAAGATTATTGAAATAATCAGAGGAGTATGTCCTATATTTGTACATCACAGATCACTGTGCTGCTTGGTTGTATTAGCACTAGTTTGGATCCAGTCCACATATGAATCTTAAGTCATTCTAGTCTAGATACAAATCTTGAATTGAAGTCTAATTCTATAGTGCAAAACTCACACAGACTTCTACATAAAGTGTTTGATCATGCTAAATACTTCCTTAACTTGAAAAAGAAAATATATTTTGCCATGACTACTGTCTACCATAACTGTTGTCTGGGCTCAGGCCATGAAGTGACAGGAGAGTTGAGGTTTAATCCAAATACTGTATGATTTGACTTGTTGGTTCCTTCTCTCTATTTAAAAATGTTTTCATAAGAGCACCTTTAGTAGTACTTGGCAAGAGAAAAATACCCTCGCAGTTGATATTCCACCGATATGCATGTTAATTTAAGGCACAACAAAAGCTCTATATTGCCACTTGTTACAGGACAAAGAGGAAGGTTACTCACCATTTAACATTAAATAACTGAAGTTGGCCGTTGGCGGTCTCAGGATAAAGTCCGTCCAGTGTCTCCCGAAGTTCAGCTGCACTAACTCCAGTAAAAACAATAAAGTAATAAACCAGTGTCTGGCTTCATGTAGTATTCCAGTCAGTTCTTTAAAAAAGAGGTGGCTGGCTAACATTTGGTAGTCCACATATTGTTACGGGGCAGTGGCAGCAGTCCCAGCAGACTGAAGATGAAGATGAAGGGCTGCACCTAGCTAAACAACGTTAGCCGCTAAGGCGTTAGCCGCAGTGTTAGCCTCTTACCTCGGACTGATGTCGGTCTCTGTGTTTGGCTACTGCTCCTCACTTTTTGTTGTACAGTACTTCTCACGTCCCGAATTGTTTTCTCAGGTGCTGCGGAATAGTTCTCCAGACGGTAGACAGCAGTGAGGAAGGGGAACAACAGGGTTGTCTTCTCAAAGTTTGCAAGCTAACTTGGTTTACTGGCAAAGGGTGCGAGCTACTTCCCTTCATATTTATAAACTAAATGGACAAACTAATTCAACCGTGGGTGTTAGGATGACGCTTTTTGTTGTTGTTTGCATTTCGAGTATAAAAACAAAATGTCTAGAATAAAGTCAAACTTTCAGTAGCCTATTAGTCCCAGGCACACTTGCATAAGAAAATACAAATCAGAAAAGGTAGATTTTTTTAGAATAAAGTAGAAAAAAGAAATGATAAGAATAAAGTCAAAATGTTGAGAATAAACTGGAAATGTTAAGATTAAATTTAGGGGTAAATTTAATGACAAAAAACATAATGTTAGAAAACTGTCACTGCTATGTATATAAAGAAAAAAAAAGGTTCTAGTTTTTCACATTACATTCTGACAATAGCAAGAAAAACATCCTGAACTGGATTTGAATGTATTGATATATTAAATATTGTTGCGAGAGCAGCCACAGTAAAGTTTACCAAATCAATATATAAGCTTAATAATGTCAAGAAAATAAATAATATTCCTGACAAATATCGCTTCTCTGCTTTTTCTACTTTGTACTTGAGCTGCCTCTCTGCCGTCTGTCAGCTCTGTGTGTGTGTGTGTGTGTGGATCTGAGCCCTGCCCTCTGGCCTGCAGAAGAGAGGGCAGAGAAGCGTGACCATACATTATTCATTCATTAATGTAATGTATTAATTCATGATAAGCTGTTTTGGTGGTGCCCTACGTACAGCATATGTTACGCATGTTGCAGATGCAAGGATATCAGTTGTTACACCTTCATGCAATACAGAGCGGATATGTTGTATCACAAGACACAATGAGACAGTTGATCAAGTTGATTGATCCAAAATGTGTGGAGCTCAAGCAGGCATTACTGTGACAAAGGTCCCAACTCGCTAGGGCATATTAATTTGTATAAAAAGCTGAAGCCATTCAGCATTGCAATCAATGTTTGTATTGATGGTTAACTTGTGTGGATGGAAGCGTGCAGAACAAACCACCACCCAAAAGTAATATCAAACTATTTCATCACATCCATTGCACTTGGGAGGATGCCAGAGCGACTGAGCACTGATAGAGGCACGGAAAATGAGCACGTCAAAAACATGCTGGTCTTTTGGCACAGGAATACCACAGGTAGTTTTACAAGAGATGAAGGAGTTGACTTTATTCTCAAAATTGTATTCAGCTTTATTATCTTCCTTCTCTTATTTTTCTTCTAATGCCTGGCTCTAATACTTCATCTTAGGATAATGTGTTACCCTCATACACACTATATTTGAGCACATTAAATGTGACTAAATTAATTTAAAAATGCTTATTAACTCATTTTATTTAGCAATACTGTTAAACCGTATGGCCATAACCTGCATGGGCAACCACAGTTGAAATTGAGTCTTCCTAAACATAGGCTTGTCAGTCATTGCCGATTATGATCACTACCGCTGCTATATGCAGAATGTGAATAAAGGAAAACAAAAATAATCTTATTTAAGGCAGACTTTACTACATTTGCTGAGCTTGAGGCAACAGTTTTGTAAATAACAATTTATGGTTGCTGTGGAGAGCTACCAGAATCCTGTCAGATTGAAGTGAGTGACAGTAAATATAGTGCAGCAGTACACCAAGGTGAGAGTTTTCCTCCTTTGATCCCAGACATGAAACTACAGCTCTGCCTCCAGGCCAAGCTGAAGTGGATTGACTGATTTCAAATGCTCTCTAAGGCAAACATCAACAAATTATCATAGGTCCCACCTGGCAGACAAACAACTTCACTCGATTTCAAAAGTATCCGCAACTCATCGCTGTAATTCAAGGACTTGTGGAGGGCATCAAATAAAAGTTGCTATTCTCAGGGTCCATTTAGTCATGTTAGATCTCTACAGACTCATCTCTTAATACCAGCAGGCATCCGCCTGCCATATTTGGTTAGACCGTAAAGCAGGTTAACTGTTAGTTACCATGCTAACATTGTGAAAAATCATTTGCTTAAAGACAAGATAAGTCATGCATTTTAGGCATTACATTTTGCTCCTCAGCATCTTGATTTATTGAGGTGCAAGATGTGCCCATCACGCTCCCACATTAATTAGACTTTTGGTGACCTGTTTCTTTTACCACTTCACCAGATTCTAGTGCATCATCATTATCACCATAATAATTACAGCCTGCTCTCGTGTGCCTGCTCTCTTTTTAAAATGCAAATAACATGTTCTGTGAACAAAAAATAGTAGTGCATGTCCCCAGTGACTGCATGGAGAAAAAGTCGGTAGTTTGAGACTGAAATTTCATGCTGGAAAGTGAGGGCGTCAAGTCTGAGCCGCATGCACTTGCCTATAGCCAGGATCAGGATCTGACTTGTACTGGGTTGAATGACCCAATGGAAGGGTCATCTGACTCTTGAACTGCTGTTTGAAGTCTAGTTTAAAGTCCCAAATTGGGTCTAAAAAACTAATCAAAATACTACTTTCAAGCCAGTTCTAAAGTCTATTATGTTTTTGGTTTAATGTTTTAGATTAGTTGTTCTGCCAAACTGAATAAAGAATGGAGAAATTGTGACATTGTTGCAAGGGCATATGGAGTTTTTCACATAGTGACCGCGTTACACAAGGATAGACCCACATTTTCACTGTACACTGTAGAACTGCAATTAACAGCATTTTTATTCTTGACACCCAGCCTATGAACATTAAATATTGAATATGGCATTCAGGCAGGTCAGAACATAACACAATATGAAATGTAAAGTATTGCAAAATGCTGAATGTCCAGTACAATGAAGGTCCGTTGCTGATACCTGTTGCTGGTACTCTTCAAAGGTCATATACTGTACTTCGTTTATGGAGTTGTACATGTCAATTTGGGAGACACTGGCAATTGACCTATTAAATCTTTTAGGTATGAGGGTGCGCTGTGAAATTGCCAAGAGACACTGCTGCCATATTAAGAGGTGATTTTATCAATTTGACTCTTTTGATCTCCTTAAGCTGACTTTGCAATACCTACTGCACACAAAATGCACAAATATTTATTCACATTATGTAAGCAAAGAGAATTCATCCTATGCAAACAACATATTAAACAAGGATTGTGATGTCCTTAGATAGCACACCAGTCATCAGTCAGTAAGGCTTATTCCATTTGAACAGCCCTAAAACAGTTTTTGGCCCGTTTACTATACACATAGATTGCAGAGTTGGTGCATATAGAGCAAAAGGGGAAACTAAGGATCACACCTCTTCACAACTAATTATTTACTAAAATTGTTACTTGGCAGATTTTATATGACTCATGGAATTTTGCCTACTTCTTTTGAACTGTTTTTTTAAATTAGCGTATCACCTCTTTAATGGCAACCTCTGCTTACTAGAACACTTAAAAAAATAATAACAGGAAAAACTGTCAGGTCAGGTCAAGGGATTAGTAAAGGCCTGCTCCCCACTGATAAACACCATTGACAGAGTTTTCAAAATAGCAGTTGCCTTCCATGCTGTGCCAAGTTGCAATCCCTGCCACAGTGTCTTGCAATGATAAGAACTAATAAATTCGAAACAATATTAGCTACAATGAAGCGTACATGTCCCTTCTGTGGGCGGTGGACGAAAGCTGCATTTCAGCTGAATGCTAATCTTGGCCTTAGTCCCAATATGTCACCCTAACAGGTTTACACTAAAAGTAAATGAATAATTCACATTCACAGAGTGTGCTGAACAAAGTCCCCGGGACTATTCCGAAGAAATCTTGAGTTTGAAATTGAATAATGTGAATTACAGGTCATGAGTTTATTCTCTGCCATGCACTAATCCTACCCGGAGATAAGAGACTAAAATGAATGCTTGAGCAAAACTGATTCAGTCATTCTCTGTAAGGTTTTAATTCTCTGCTGATGCCAAACTCTGCCCCGGGCTTGGTATCTCATTGAATATAATCACCTTCATAAAAGCGTTGTGGATTATGTGTTAAAATACATGGATGCCTAAAAATTGGCTTATTAAGAGTAATTGCTCGAGTGGAAGAAAATCACAACAGAGATTTCCACAAAAAATAATCTGACAAGATGTAATGATATTCATAATGCTGAAAGAATGAGCTGTATCTGAATCTCAGCTTGCAAAAATATGACATTATCAAGATCAAAACACATTGTTACCCTAAATCTACGATCAAAGGTTGAGCTAGTTAATGAGGTTCCTCAGGCTTAACTTCTCGCCTTACCTTGTTTGCACAATGAAATCTCTGGCTCTATGTTACACAGTTTGTAAAAAATCTCTTAATTTCCAGAGGCATCAATGTTCTATCCTAGTATGACACTTCCTAGGTTCCTGCTTATAAGCATACAGCAGTTTGAAGAACCACAACAATCAACCCCAATTTCCACTGACAGGCAGAGTAAGGTAGTGCAGAATGCCTGAACACGACTATTGACCTGGGGACACAACTCTTTTAACTCAACAATGGGGAAGTCCTGCCACTCTAACACATAATTAACCCATCGCCCTGCCCTGTAGGGAGAAACACTGGACAATGTACGACTACAGACTTGCACAGAAAAGTCTGTGTACACATGGTATTGATTATGGTGACTGAAATCATTATTCTTACCACACTTTGTATAAGCGGTGAAGATGGACTAGAATCCAGGTCATTCTTTGTCGGGCCCTACAATGGACGGAAATAATAATCTTAGGTCATGGTGGTTGGTTTAATACATATTATTATTGTTTTACAGCATGCTATAGACCACTGCATACATGTAAAGTGAATGAAACTCGTTCAGATCAGAAACCCCTGGTAACTAAAAGTTCTAAGAAAGTGAAATAATGAAAACCGCAGACTAAATGAGCCACTGAAATGTACAATTCTGAAAGGAAACAAAATAATCCATCTAACAATTCATAATGAAATGGCCAATCTATTCATAGAGTATGGGCTCCAGTTGGGATGAGCCATTTATGAGATAAAAAGCTACCTTTCTCTGCACTGCCTCCTCAACAACAAATGCACTTTTGTTAGAAGCATTACCTCGGTCAATAAGCTTTTTGCCTTCAAAAATTGTGAATTTAAAAAAAAAATATTGGTGTGGTTTCAAAGCCAAGCTTAAACAAGATCGTATGTATATTATTGTACAATATGTGTCTTTATGAAGTAAGTGCATGTCATCTCTAAGATACCAAAAGTGTTTTCCTTTATCGATAAACCTACAGCACACTCACAATGCTATTATTTTTTCTTTCATTATAGCGTCCTAACAATAAACAGACAACAATGTAATTCACTCAGTTTGAAGACTGTGCATTATATTTCCAATTTATAAATACTGAATACTGCAAATACTGATGTTAAGAATAGGAATGTAACAATACACTCAACTTATGATTCGATACGATACCAGGTTCACAATAAAAACACAATAAGGGGATATAAGTATAAACATAGAAACAACGGTTACCAACGGGATTGACGTAGAATAAGCAAAGTCAAAAGTAGATTAAATGTGCTTTAAATTAGTATCACAATTCATTTTTCATCTCACTTATTTGAATATTCATATATCTGTATTGCAATTTAATTGTCTTACTATATATTTTCACATAAGAATTTCTTTAGGTGTAGTAGAAACCAGACTTTATTCTTGCATTGACAGATGCAGAAGCAGAAACAAATTGTGAACACAATATTGATGTACAATCACCTTTTAAAGGTCCAGTGTGTAACATTATGAGGATATATTGGAAATTAAATACAATATTAATAGGTATGTTTTCATTAGTGTATAATGACCTGAAGATAAGAAACATGTTTTAGTTAGTTATCTTAGAATGAGCCGTTTTTATGTACAGAGGGAGCAGGGCCTTTTCTACAGTGTCTGCCATCTTGAACCTCCATGTTTCTACAGTAGCCCAGAATGCATTCATTCGTAGTTATTTGTTTTCTGTCCAGACAATATTCCATCTGTTTTAGCTCTGTTTTTGGTGTCTACCAACTCCTGAGGGAATTGTGCAGTTTGGTGCTGAGCAGGTAGCGTACAGTGGGTTTGTAGAGAGATTCACTGCCTGCTGCAGCTGAAACAACATAATAAGAGCAGTGAGAGTGAAAAAAAAGTTGCAGCTGAACAGCTAAACAATGAGCTGAAACTCGATATAAAGCTCCATAAAGTAGAGGGAAGCAGATTTAGGTAATAATTCCCTGTAAGAGAGTCTGACATTGTCACGCTGTCATTTGATGCATCAGTATAAAGATATTGATTATAACTACTTTAAATGAAGTGCAAAATTAAAATATTTATAGTACATGAACCACCAACAATTAACATTTGGTTTTCTATAGCAATGTCTTCAATTTTATGAAAGCATTCTGAACAATTGAAGCTTTGAACTGTGCCCAAACTAGTCAAGAATTTGAGCCGCTGCTTCTCAGCAAAAAAAACAGCATTCAGTTAAATGACTGAAAGGGTAGAAGTAGCAGAACAAGACTCAATGTAAATGACCTTTAGGAGATGTTTTGAGTGGATGCTGATGAGTCAAGCATAAACTGGAATCATCAAACAGGTCTGTGTGGTTTCATTAGTATACAACAGTGGAACTCTCGGAACATATTGTTCTCGAAAGTTTCACCACAAAAAAACAAAACTAATGTCCATCTTCTGTTGCAGTCCTTGAAGGTTTCAACACACTTGCATCATCTTTTGTGAGCGTGTATGTGTGTGTGTGTGTGTGTGCGCGCGCATGTGTTTGTGTTATGGAGAGAAGCATATGTGTACACGGGCAAAACTGTTTATGTGTCTTTCTTTGACAATATGTGTGCGAGACAAAGAGCGTGTGCGAGGACGTGTGTTTAGATTTTCTTAGGAGAGATTAGTGTGAGAGGTGTGTGTATGTGTGTGAGGGAGAGAGAGATAGACACAGCGAGAGAGAGTATATGATAAATATTCAGTGTTTATCAGCATGTCTGGTGGTGTTAGCTGAGGTCAGGGAGATAGATTCCCTCCTCATTGGTAGACTGTGGATGGAAAGCAACAACACGCCTTTGGGCCCCTCGGCACTTGATTCCCGGAATCACAAACAGCATCCGGCCCACAAGCCTCCATCAGCGCTAAGCCAATATTTATTTGCTCTGATAAGACGAACACAAAATGTCATTGTTCGCCATGCAGGGTATGTTTGCCTGTTGGATTGTTTGCCTTCCTAAAATTGGAACTCTTTAGCAGTGATATCGCCACAGGCTGTGCTGGTGTCATTATGTCAAACGTCTGTCTGCATCTTCCTATCGACTTGCAAGTTAACCCACAGAGGCGATGCAGAGTAAGGGATGATATGAATTTTCTTTTCCAGAAAACAAAAGTGTTGATTTAAATGCTTGGATCTTTGTGAGTCAAAGTTCTGTTCATTATCCTGTTAGGGAAAGGATTTAAAGGTCTGTCCTGGAGGATTTAGGGGCATCTAGAGGTGTAGCTGCAGATTGCAACTCACTCCTTTCACCCTCCCTTTCCAAGCACAAAAGGGGGGAAACTATGGTGGCCATGAATTATTCAAAAAACACCCCTATCTAGAGCCAGTGATTAGTTTGTCCGTTTTGGGCCACTGTAGAAACATGGTGGTTTAACATGGCGGACTCCATGGATAGCGACCTGCATTGTCTGGGTTTACAGGAGAAAATGAAAACATACCTGTGAATGTTATATTCCATTTCTGCCAATGGAGCCTCCTAAATGATACACACTGGACCTTAAAGGATTTAAAATGAAACACATCATAATCACTTAATCAATCAGTCAGTCAATTAATGTCGAGTTTAAAGCTAAAAACCCAACCTAACTCAGAACTTTATTTTATCACATTTTTAAAAACTCTTCCACAAAAGACATTATACTGTCTGTACTTATACTATAACTGTTTTCACAGGCAGTACTGTAGGACTCCTGTAGTACTACTGAAGAGTAAACTGGTTTTCATGGGCAAAATTGATGTGTTGCACCTTTAAATACAGACAGTCCCACATGTGGAAACTTTAAATTGTTGATGAATGAATCTTTGATGAACTAATGGAAGGCAATGGAACTATTTACTTTGGCTATTGAGCAATCTGTAATTGAGTAATGTTCTTAAATTAGTAATATGTAATGGGTAGTTGATACAATTTAAAGAAAATCATACATAATTGTTAACCTCTACTTAACAACAACAAACAACCACAGGATTATGTGATGATGTTTAAAAATAACATTGTGTTGCACTGTAGGAGGTGTTGTTTCCTGCCTCTCGGTGTAGCTGCACTTTGTTATTTGTAATGGGGTAATCCTCTTGCGATCCTAACCAATGGTCACACACATCTCATTATTGTTTTTTAGGTGACTTACTGATCAGGAAGGTAAACTGATTTCTTTGTTGTCCAAACTATGACACAACTGAACCATTGCCACTTTTGGAAACCATCAACCAGATTGTGTTTTTGTGTTCAAATCTCTTTATTTTTGTCTTAGAGAACCTGAAGGCTTTATGTTCCTCGCTCTGTCATCCACGTGAAACTGTTCCCGGTTACATTTGTCATTCAGAAGTTGTAATAAAACATTATTTTTCATTTTACATAACCAAAAAATGTTATTCTCACAATGTGGCACGCTTGACATTTCCCTCAGCTAATAAATATATTGAATGCCCTGAAAATATATTGAACGTGTCTCCTGACTATTACTCACTCAGTGAGAACTAATACTTTTAGTCTGTGTCTCTCTCTTTTTGTCTGGTCCGCTTGCTCTCTCCCTTCACTTTTACAATCTCAACATTTCCCCATCTCCCTTTCATTTTATTCTCTTCCTCCCTTCCTCTCACCCGCCCTCTTTATTGCTCTGCTCTCCTCATCATTATTTTCCTCCCTTTTTTCTTTGACTCTCTCATTTACTGTTCCTCTTGCTCTGGTCTCCCTGTTGCTCCCCGCTGTCAAAAGCAGCAGGATGATTTTCTCAGAAACATTTCATGTCGTATCTGATGAGAATACTGTCAAAACATAAAATGTTAAAGCCGTCATGACTAATCTGGCCTTCGTAATGTTTTTATGTGTTCCCATATTCTAATTGTAGATATCTGACAGGCTCAGGGCTCATAATAGCTACAAGGAGAAGATAAGGTAAACAACTGGGCTGACAGTCCACAAAGTGAAAAAATAACAGGAGCACCTCACAATTAAAATGTCTCATCATCCCATCAAAAGAGTCCAATTCAAGGTTCCTGTGATCACTCTTACAGATCTGTATGGTCAGGCAGCTATCCGCAGTGATGAGCTACTTCAGCCGTACATCACCACTGAGGTCTTCTCATCCAGACTGATTGGGTGTACCTCGCTTTAGGCTTAAGACTAAAGGAGACTGTTACTTTGAGGATCTGCCTTGGATCTCGTCCCTTTTGGATTCCAGATCTGTGGACACTGTGGACACCCTTAAAAAGGCAGCTCAACACCAGTCTCTTTAGATTTTGCTTTGTTAGTTTTTTTTTTTTTTTTCAACCCCTGTACTGTGTTTTATATATTTTCCTTGGGTTCTTTTGTTGTGAAGCACTCTATGTGACATGGAAAAGTGCTTTACAAATAAACTTTACTTACCTTCTTGCTTACAATCCAAGATGTCAGTACCACAACCTTAACCTAGAGCTCAATCAACACCTTGCTGACACAATCTGTATAAAAACTGAACATTCAGAAAGGTTGTTTTTATTGCAAAGCTTTATATTCTTATTCACACACATTAGTTTATCTAATATTTCTGAGGAACTCCATTAATGCATTCCCTTGTCACTAAGCATATCTTGACCATCAAGAGTATATGTCTAACCCCAACCCTAATCCTAACCTTAAGCTAAACTTGAGGTCTTAAGGTCTTAACGCTTAAATACATGGTTAACCTTATCAGGACCAGCTTTTTTGTGTCCACATGTAAGGTGAATCCCCATCATGTGATTGTGTGCGCAGTTTTTATTTTCTGTCCTTAATTAATCACCCACCCTCACCCTAACCCCCAAATCTGGTATATCAATTCTTGTACTGGACCCTCGTAGCATGTAACCCTAACCTTTACCCTTAATGTGAAAACTAATTCTAACATTATGCCTAAAAGGCTTAACCCTCAAACAGCCCTTTGAAGTAGCTTCCAAAAATGTCCTTTCTCTCAAGGTGTAAACCCCAATGTCACAAAACTTTATCCGGCTCAATGAGTCTAGATCTGAGGTCCTTTTATTCAGCTTTATTCACTCAGATACTGATATCTATTTTGACACACAAATCGCCATGGTAATACAATCATGCTTTGTCCAATTTAGAAACATCACAAAAGTTTGATTTTTTTTAGCTAATGCAGACCTCAAAAAAGTAATCCATGGTTTCATCTTGTCGCATCTGGATTATTGTAAATCCCTGTATTCAAGTCTCAGACAAATGGCCTTCACCTGTCTCCAGTTCAGTCGGAACTTGGCTGCCAGACTTCTGACAAACTTGAAGAGACAAAACCTTATCCAAATCCTTGCAATGTTACACTGGCTACCTGTTTAGTATAAATGATATAAAACTCTTGTTTATTACTTTTAAAGCCCTACATGGCTTTACTCCTACCTACATTATAGATTTACTTGTGCCTTATGAGCCTAGCTGTTGCCTGCACTCTCCAGGTAGAACCCTTTGAACTGAAACTGGGAGTTTTCTGTAAGAGCCTCGCACTATGGGTCTCACTACCTGAGGAACTTAGTTTATGTATATGTATTGTACACTGTTTTATTATGATTTATATTTATTTATGTTTTTGTTGTTTTATCTTGACTGTATATACTATTTCATCTTGTTCTGTAAAGCACTTTGCAACTTGAAAAGTTGTATGAAAATAAAGTTTATTATTTAATATCATAAAGTCCTCACAAAGATGTAAGACCAAGAGCACATACACACACACACACACACACACACACACACACACACACACACACACACACACACACACACACACACACACACCTAAATAAGTCTTTTAATCATATATATATTTGGTGATCATAAGGTGGTGTAACAGTTGTGGGCATTCTGCCTATTCATCTCCCAAGGAGGCTTGTCATTTTGCCATGATGTGTGTTGACATGTATCTTCTGATGGCCACATGCAGTGATGTTCTTAATTTGACGCCAGTCTAATCACCCGTCTGTTAAATACTAACAGGCTTAAGGATAGTTTTTGATTGCTTTCATTTTATGCATTTTTTTTAAGCCATCGTGGCATCCAACATGATTTGATTCCAACCCACATGTCATCAGTCAAGTCCATTACCGAGAGGATTTACATGCAATCAAGTTGTCTCTCCTCTGACAGCACCAGTCCAATACATCACATCGGAGTGGTTAAAGTCGGCCAGCGATTCAGCATGGTCATAGGCTTATCGGTAAGGTGAAATCCTCATGTAAGACATGAAAAAAACACATCATATGACACTGCTGTGCACTTTGGCAGCATATCAGGCACCCTACTGTTTGTATTTTAAATTAGGAATGCATTAACAGGGCAGATAGCTTTGACTTAAGTGCAGACGTCTTTAGCAAACTTGATTTGAGTGACAGAAACGCTGAAGTTGTGGTTAATTGTACCTCAAACTGACTGATATTCATGACAGAACGTTTTGTCTACACTAATCCTTTTGATGACTAAGATGATTAATGTCACTCAAAGAGAAGACAGAAACAGGTGCCCAGTCAGTTTTTCTCCAGAGATCTGTGGTTATAAAACCTGAGAGACATATCACAGCTGCAGTGGAGGCAATGCCATTATTAACTAATAGAATGACGTCAAATGAGTCATCCGGCTGGCGTATATATATATATATATATATATATATATATATATATCAAGCTTTAAAATACAGATTAGTCATGTCACAGTGTGACCATGAGACTTTATTGGCACATTTTCAAAATTGGCTTTTGAGGCTTCAGTGACCTTTCTGAAATGCCATCAAACACATTTTTATTATAAGATAAGTTCATGAAGATAATGTAGGTAAATAGTTTCAACTGCATTGTTAGATGCTCTGTTTGTTCTTCGCTGTCATTTTTATTACACAGAAAGTCTATTTATTGAACCAAAATCAACAGCTCAATCATGATCATCTTTGACCACCTGTCCAGCAGCATGACACGCTCAGAAGGAACAGATGATGTGACACCATTCGTGACTAAATTGGATGCCTATGGGCTGCAGGATGTTTTCTTTTTGTTTGTTTATGTGATATGCTTATTCTGGGTTTCAAATAGATGTCTTACAGCAGATTATTTCATGGGTATTTCAGCTATCCAGTGAGTGCCAAAACATGTGGGTTGGCAGCATTTAGACTTAAATGTGGCTCTGTGATGTCTTCCCATTTGAGCTTTAAAACACTGAAACACTTAATGCAGTGAACATTACAGCATAAATACAGCTTTTTATGGTAGTGATCTATCGTTTATACATTTAGATTTGCTGGAAGGGAGTTCTTAAAGAATGCGAGCAGCAACAATGATTTTGTGGGGAGAACTATTCCATCTTAAGCACATATAATATATGTTGTTATAATGCCATATTATGGCCATTAGATCTTTGTAAAGTCAACAATACCAAGAGCTGAAGACGTATGAAGGAAGGTGGAGGGACAAATGCGCTGGAAAGAAGGTGCTGCCTAAACTCACGCTAAGCTCCATTACATACTGTATTGCAAGTAAATATACTTTTCATTACCTCATGGAAGGTTTAAATCAACAAACGGCACAGTGAGTTTTTCTCTCACCTCTCTGCAATGCCACTGAAAAAATTAAACAAACCCTAGAAGTAAATTGAATAAGATGTCACAAAAAAAAGTCCATTGCTGCGTATTTATATTTTGGCAGCTTGTATACAGTATTATGAACAAGTGTTTTTACATCTTCCCCTAAATGTGCAATTACAGACAAAAAATAAACCTCACAACCAAAAGAGGAAACACCGTAGAATTGTCTGCCACAAATTAACAGTGTGAGTGAATTTCATGTGTCATACTGGCTGTGTATTCCTTTAAACTCAACTGGTTAAACTATATAATCAATTGATGATACCAGTGTTACAAAAACACAGCAATAGGAACACATTCTACAATAAGACAAGAAGGGATAGAAAGAAAGGCATTTGGTTTTACTGTGTCATGCCAAATGAAGGGTAACATTTAACCTCTTTCTCCTCAACAAATTCCAGATTTGCAGAAAGCCTAAGTGTGAGTGCTGGAGATGAAACCATCTTTAACATTGAACTTGTGACTCTGTTTCATCGATTTGTTATTCCATTTCTCCACAGTATCCTCGGCACTTCTAATTATTCCTGTTTTTCAGAAGGGAACTCAAAGTAAAGTCCTATTTTGAACCAGCAATCTAACGAGGAGCCTCTCCACAATCTCCATCCTAACGCCACAAAACCACTAAAGATTAAAACCTCTTATTAGCCCTAAATACTGAATGTGTCCCCATAAAAGGGAGGCCCATTGAAGTTGAAGCAAAATAGGGAACAAGATTAGTCCAGTGTGTGTCGTCTGCCGCGTGCTCTGTTTGTCAGCCTCAATTATCCATAACACTCAGCCTTAATCCTCATTGCAATTAAAATTCCAATTAGAATTGGAAAAACATATCCAGACACACAGAAGAGAAGAGGGCTTGGTAAATATTGGCCTACCACAGTGTCAACACTCCGAGTCGCAGTAGGAGGACATACAGTAAAATACTGTGTACAATAGCTAGAGGAATCATGTCGGAATATAAAATGCTCAATGCATATGCAATAGCCATTAGTGGCATAATGTTGGATAAATAAGGGTACATTGATTTTACAAATGAAGTAATTGGATAAGGATGATTGCATTAGCATATTTTAGATAGCAAAGCAATCACTGCAAAATTCATTTTCATCTCATTATCTGGCATTGATAAATAATCTGATGAAGAAACAGTGAATACTTGCATTTTATTATAAGCTATCTTTTCAATGCTTAGCACACTGCATGAAGCTGGTGTCTTGTTGAAGTATGGACACTGCTTACATACAGTACATACAGTTATATACAGAGTTTATGTAGAAAAGGCCACATATTGATTTTGGAATTAATGCTTTCTGCTTCAATGCTCTCACATTAAAGGTTTTTTAAACTCAAATTACAAATGCAAATGTTACTTACCTCGGGTAGTATTTGGCTATGCAGATAGTTTGGGATTTATTTGCCCAGATTTTCTTCTATCTATCTATCTTTTTTATACAATTGTGAACAGTATTGTTTAACATTATGTTTTCTTACTGTACTTTGTTCTATAAATGAATAATTTTAGAGCACAAATTATATGGACAAATGAGTTTTCCCATGACACCAGGGTGACTTATGAAGTTATTATAACTTAGATTCAGGAACAAGACCATGCCTCATTAATCCTATGACCTGAGCCTCGTTAATTCAATCACCTTTGCACACCTATATGTGTGTGTCTAACTTTGTCTTAGTTCTCACAGACCTCTTTCAAATCCCTTTTCTCTCCTCTCTCCCTTTAGAGTGGTGGCTCAGTGGTCAGCAGGAAGACGCAAGAAGGTTCAGGGTTTGAATCCCAGGTCCCTTTCATGTGGAGTTTGCATGCTCACGTGGGTCTGCAACCAACAGGGGGACAGTCAAGCCATAAGCGCATCAAGACACGTCCCCACCCAGAATCTTGATTCCCAGGTTCCTAGCCGCATCATTACTCTAATTCATCGCTCTCCTCAACCCCCTTTATCTCGACCCTCTATCATCCTCCTTTACATGACCCTCATCATCCATCCGCACAAGACCCTCATCCTATTCTACCAGAATCCTATCTCCAATCCAAATTAAGTACTTTTTATATCGAACAAATGGAGTGGCTTTGTTAGTGAAATACTTATTATCTCCAAAATGCAAAAAAAAAGGAACCCACATTATTAAGCTATGAACAAAACACAACAGCACTGTGCTATCAGCCGTCAAAATCAAAGCCCATCTGCTTCAAAGCCCTCTTGTTCTTATAAACTTTCATAGTTTGGGGCCTAAGAAAGTGTCTGTTTTCTATATTTATCCCAGATGAATATCAGTTTGCCTGCTCTCTAAGCCAGCACCACAGTTCAATATCCTGTTGTGTGTTAAAGGACGAATCAGAGACTAAGAGAACACAGAAGAACAATGAGGGAGAGAAATGTTAGACATACATAAAGAGATGCACGCGCGCACACACACGTTCAGAAGCACGCATTCATTACATACAGCCCCTTGCTAACACACATAAAGACACACAATGAGATACACCAGAGACATGCAGATGAAACGCTTAAAGAAAAAAAATTGGCCTTTTATTAGAGAAAAGAGGATGGAAAAAAATAGTAAAATGCAGAAAAAGCCCAGAGTCAACCACAACTTCAGAGCTTCACACATGCCAGGGTGAGAGCTTGGCTGCTGGGGGAATGTGTCAAAGCGAGGCCCCTGTCTGAGGAGATTTAGGCCTCAGCCAGAGATGAAACGAAGCCTAACCTCAACACAGAGCCTTGCGGTCTTCTGCCTCACTCTGCCTGTGTGAATGAGTGTGTGTGTGTGTGTGTGTGTGTGTGTGTGTGTGTGTGTGTGTGTGTGTGTGTTAACACATTTGTCCCTGCATGTCTCCGGGAAACTGTCATAATGTGTGCATGCATGTGTGAGCCGATGTGCATATACCAATCCTTTTGTGTGGATATATGAATGTGTTCGTCCATAGATTCTTTCATGTATGTGTGTGTGTGTTTGTGTGAATCGCCCTGCAAGAGCTTTGTGTGTCTCACCACACTTCCCTCCCTAAGATCCCTCAGCCTCAGTTCTGTGGTCCAGATTTCATTAGCAGCCCTCTGGCTTCCCATCCGCCATCTGAATCTAATCCTTTGGCTTCCTTTGACATGCATCTAACTAATGAACGTCAATATTTTGGTTAGAGCAACCAGGATGTAAAGGCAGAGAGCTTTGGTTAGGGTGAGAAGAGCAGAAGAGTGATGAAAGGAGTGTGTGTGTGTGTGTGTGTGTGTGTGTGTGTTTGCCTGTGTATGTGTTTGAGTGTATAATGAAAAAGGGTTTTGGTTATTGAAAAAATAAGAGAAGCCCTCCAGGAATTTTCAATCACGCCATCGCAATAATTACCGCAAGTTTAATCAATTGCTGCACTCACTATTTGCGAGTGCTTTTATTCAAATTCAAGCAAAACTTTTACAAAGAATTCTCAAATCAAAAGAATACTTGTGAATTTGAGTAATTAAAATACCCCATTTCAGAACTGCTCTCCAAAGCTCAGGTGAAAAGGGATTTGGTCTTGATATCAGCAAAGTAAAACTCATTAGAAATATCTGACCTTCAGAATAATTTTGTATCCCATTGTCATCTTCTCAGACAGCACTTGCATCCAGGCTGTGTATTCCCACCTAACAAGGTTGTTTATAGGGCTTGTTGATAGCAACTCATCCAAAGAGTAAACTATCTGCACAGACTACCATCTAACTACCCATTACAGGAATTACTCTTACTGGAACTAATGAAATGTGTCCTTTTCAGACAGTTCATGGGTAAAATGCCTTGGAAGAGGAGGCATAAGCAGTTACACCATCACCAGACAAGAACATTGTTACTGGAAAACTCGACAACCCTAGATTCTGTTTAATGATGATATTTTATGTCCAATGCCAACATTTTTTTTAATTCTCGCCTTATCTGTGCTTGACAACTGGCATGCTTGAACACTTTGGTTATGGCAAATATATTATAATTATGGTTAGAGTTAGGCAACTAAACACTTGGTTAAAGTTAGCGAAAGTTTATTGCAGATTCTGGTCTGGTCCGCATTAAAAGTAGTACACTACACACACATACACTACCTGGATATGGTTGTGCCACAGTAAGTATGTTTGTGTGGCTGGGCTGCAGGCATTTTCTGGTAGTTTTCATGTCCTTGATAGATTATTGTATGCATTTGTGGAGATGTTTCACATTTTTCAGCAAAACAGATTTGTTTTTGCCTCTGCCACCGCTGCCTGCACAGCTCATCATTTGGTGTAATGCAGTTTTCTCATTTGTTGATGCGACTTAGGGAGAAATTAGGAGCATTTGGTTCGCTGAAACAAACCTTCCTTCTAGTCCAAATATATCGGCATCATTGTCGAGGAAGAAAGAGATGGTATATGATATGAGTTGAAACAGTCCATCCCTGGTAAATCCTGGAGGAGTTGTTGTAGTAGGACTGAACAAAGGAAAAAAAAGTGTGTCTGTGGATGTGTATGTCAGCAAAGAGAGAAGGCCTCAGTGGAGAAGAGACTCTTGACACCTGCAAGTGAAAGAGGACTGGGACGCATGTGTGTATGTCTTCTCTCTTTTTTTCTTCACCCGGAGAAGATGAGCTGAGTTCATATGCTTCTTTTCAGCAACTCCTTCAATCACTGAGTTACACACTTTTCACACCTGGGAGCTACCAAGCACCACCACAGTATTATACTGTTGGCTCTGAATGGTTCCACTTGGAGCATTTAGGGATTAAGCACTCCCCTCAAGAGCAGCTCACTGGTAATATGAAGGAAGAAAGCTCTTTCTCTCCCCTTATTCCCAGATTCCCTCAGTCACCCGAGGGATTAGAAACAGTGACCATCTTTTCATGGACCTGTTTCTCACAGCTTCTCCCCCCTCAAAATATTCTGTCACCACCCTTGTGTCTCTGAGCGATGCATTAACTAAACAAATGTTATCCAGGATTTTTTATTTAAAGTAAATATTCAAGGTGTTAATAGATAGGTGCAAACATTGGCCAACAAGGCCAAGATGGGACACAACAGTACCAAATGTTGTCATGAAACACATTTAAAACTATTCTAAACATCATGGCTACATGTTGGAGTTCTTCCACCTGGGCATATTTTTAAGTTACAAATATGGACCTAAAATATAATACATTTAAAGTTAAATATATAATCTTTCTCATCTCTGAATTGTCCAGATGTGGTGGACTGGAATTGAGAATACTGGAAGGAGCTAGAGGAACCAAATTTGTGTCACAGATATTGTCTCATGTACAACGGTAAAGACAAGATAAGTTTTTTAGAAAACTTATCAGCTGCTGCTTTAAACCTGAGACATGCTACCACAAGAGACTTTCTGATAAAAGTATAATACCTTGAATAGGTAGCAGGAGCACTATAGAATGATCAATAAAGAGCGCAGCCTTCATTTGAGCTCTGAAACTGGCACGTTGATGCCTGAAAATCAGCTCGTGTAAAAAAGTCTGTGCTGCTGTTTTCTAATGTAAAATGAGTGCTACTGGTTTTTGAGCCAGTTCGGGCTATAATGTGTTGTTAGCTGCCAAAATTAATTGGGCCACGTCAGGCTTGAGCCAGACTCTAAGACCTACACTGTACTCTATTACGTCATATGTACTTTAGCATCCTGGGGCACACATCTTCATCTTTTTTAGCTTTTACAAAGCCTGCCCACAAATGCTCATTGTGGTCTGGCAAGGCTCAACAGGAATTCTATAGAGACAGGTCTAATTTCAAACAGACTGTAGAATAAATGATTGACATGTGCTCTACTTAGCTGGGACGTAATACAAACCTTTCCTTACCTGATTGGATGAACATGCCATTGCTTTGCCATGGGATTGTCATTGATCTTTACTTTTAGTCTTTAAACTTGAAATTAACTATGGTTGTTCTAGAATAATTACAAAACGATGTATCAAAAACAAGTTCTGGATAAAATTTTGGGGCAAATGATAGGTCCCGCATTTGCAGAATGATGCTTGATTTTGTATCTGAAATGCTTCACTGTTGTTCTCTACATCTGAGCATTTTGACTGTGGGTAATGTCATCATCAGAACCATTCCCAGTAGTTTGCTGATTTGTTGGTTCTAAGTGGATGTTTTTTTTTAGATAAAATTCAATAGACAAAATAAGCTAATTTTACTTTTGGATTCTATATGGAATGTATTCCTCCAAAAAAGTGCACTCATACAGTATCAACAAAGTATTCTTTATCTGGTTCATTATTTTCCCATCGGATATTGAAACTATCAGAACTTAGTCTGGTTCACAGATGCGTTGGACTTTCTTGTAGATAGGAAACAAACTCTCTTTTGGAAGTGTTTAAGTTGATAACATTATCTGATCAAACTTTATCCTGATGCTGGAGTGAACTAATAGTCAGGATGGTCTGGTCTGGAAAACAAATTGTTGGTGTGATCTAGCTTTAAGAAACATAGAATATATACTCACATAGCAGTGACTGTAGGAGCAGTGTGGACAGTAGCAGAAAGGAGATATGAAAGAAAACGGTAGATACCAAGAGAGAGAAAATCTAAAAAGGTAAAATACAAAATAAGAATGGACAGAGAAAAGAGGTTCGGACATGAAGTGTGTCCATGTGCGTGCGTCACATCTCATTCTTAGCAAGCCTTCAATCAAGACGTGATTTACAAGCCTGGGTTTCTGTTACCACATTTTACTGCCTACAGGCCTGTGAGCAGGGGCTTTTATTTGGCAGGGGCTTAAACTCTAAGAGTAACAAGTTGAGTTTTTTTATTTGGCAGCGGTTCCCAACTGCAATGGTTTTCTTCAGATTTCCTGACCGCAGAGCAAAGAGAGAGGGCTGGGGGACGGGGGGTTAGAGGAGGAAAGTCACAGCAGCAGCAGCAGGAGGAGGAGGAGGAGGAGGAGGAGAGCAGAGGAATGATGAGGAAGAAGGCAGTGTGATGATGTGACTCCCAGGGAATTAATGTAAGTCAATGTCCTCTAAAATGACATAAACACACACAAATACACCAACTTGTTTTTGACAGGGTGAGCAGCATCTAAATGAGATTGTGAACAGCCATTTCACAGACCTTGAATTGGCATTTCCCACACTGATGACCTCCCTTGCATCTGATTCAGTACCAAATCCAGACCAACAGGTAACAAGCTATGTTATTCACTGGTCTGAAACATAGCTATCGAGGCAAATTCAAACCAGTAAGTTGCACTCCAGAATGAAACTCATGCATTAGTGATTTACCTTGAAAGCTTAGTTGATCATTTATAGAAAGAGTGCATTTTGTATGTAGCTTGAAGTTGTTTTTATTTGGTTGGGTGGATAACCTTGGTGAAGCTGCTCAACTCCAACTCCACCCACCAACTTCGATTACCCAGTGCAAGAGAAGTCCTGGTGCAATACAACATTCTATAAATGGCACAGCTTGTCCTTATCTAAGACTCATCAGGACCAAGCCACTCACTGTGACCTATGGATGGTATCAATATTACATTACCTGTCCAAGTATACAGCATCATTGCTAAGTATTGCATCAGCTTGTCATCCTACCTTCACAAAGCGGTCAAAGCTAGGGACAAAAACATGTTAAAAAACCCCACTTATGGACAACTAGCTCTGTTTTGCACTAGACTAAATTTTTTTTCTTCCAATATGTGTAATGTTTTTTACATCCAATGCCATCAGTCAATATCTGCATGACAGCAGTAGCAGTCTGGTTAAAGTTGGAGAAGCATCATGGCTAAGGAAAATAAAATATGTTTAGCTTTAGGCAACTAAAACACTTGTTTAAGGTTAGGGAAAGGTCGTGGTTATGGTTAATGAAAAGACAAATGTTAATGGCAGGTCTGTGACCTAACGCTAACTCCAGTCTCTTGCCTAAAAAGCTGACTTGCAACACGCCTGGCCACCACCCCCGACCTCCGCGTCCTTACTTTCACACACTGCCTTGGCACTGAAAGTTGGCATTGTAAATCGTGTAGTGTGGAATTATCTGTAACTTCTTAACATACACAAAATAACACGTTGCTTCTCCAGGCTCTGAGCCTGTATGTGTTAAAGTTGGGCCATACAGCTCAAAATTCACATCAGGAAGCTGCCCACTGAGCTAAAGGAGTTTGTGGTTAGTCTGTGGTATCTGCTTTGATCCTGCAAGTTTGGGAACCAAACTGGCAAGTTGTCACAAGTCAGGTTCTCTATACAAAAAGAAAAATGTATACTCTTAGCACACGGATGGAAAGTTAACAGTTGTTATCCTTGTGGTAAAAAAGCTGCAAAATTAGGAAACTTGCTGTTGGGTAAAGACACTGTCTCAAGATCTCATATACCAACCTTCCTTTTCTATACACATTCCCACCCCAAAAACTGAAACATAGAACACGTCATCTGTGGGATGTTCATGCTCAGGTCACTGCTTCATGAAATTATAGAGTGGATACACATTGTACAATTACACCACTGTGAGTGAGTGAAGAGGAGGGGATGCAGGAAGAACAAAAGCAGAAGGAGGAGGTGGAAAGGGTGAGGCAACACAATGAAGATGTTCAAAGAGGATGGAGAGGGGAAGGTAAAGAGGATGAATTGACAAACTCTCAAACAGCAGGTAAAAGAGGAGCAGAGAACAGTATGGGGGAGAGGAAGAGGGTAGGAGAGAAGGTGACCAAGAGGAGGTGGATATGACGCATTGAAAACGGGTCTTGATGAAGCAAAGGTAGGAGGAAATGAGAAGATAAGAGCAGAAATAGATTTCAAGAAGAGAAGGACAAAGGATAATAAATTAAATAAGAGATTAAGGAGATGGGGAGTGCTGACGACAGATGGCAAAAACAAAGAAAGTTGGCTTGGGGATCAGTTGGCTCTGTCACTATAAACTGTTTCATTAATGAGTAGCTATACTTCCCTCTTGAAAGTTTCAGCCCAGTGAGACCTCTGCATACTCCTCAAAAACAGAATGCGAGATGGTTGGTCACACTGATGTGGGATCTGTCTGAAATGTAAATAAAGAAACTCAACATGGACCACAAGGGTACACACTATCCCCTTGTTTCTTTCCTTCCTTTACCCCTTTCATCTTTCTCCCGGTTCTTCTTACTCTCTGTATTGCTTGGATTCCCTTTTTGACCTTCTCCCCTTCTTCCTTGAAGTACAGTATGTACCTGTTCAGCAGAAACGATGGTACATCCTGTACAAACCAAGCTTATGTACAGAATGGATTGGAAACTTGAGTCACGCTACAATGGTGCAATCTTGATTATTTGTCTTTACCTGCTTTTAGGTGTCATGATAACAGATCAAATACTGAAGGGGGTCTGCCTACATTTGCTTTGGAAAGAAAATGTTTTCATTGGGGTCTAATAAGCTCCCATCTCACAGGGCTACATATTACACCCCCATTATTTTGTGCAAAAAAAAAAGGCTAGAAAAATATCCAGATACCCTGAAGCATTTAGTTTTAAGGAAGGGGACAGCTTGAGAGGCACTGAGAAGGGATGAGCTTGTTAGGACATATTTCCAACTGTAATCCACCAATGTTACATAAAATATGTCTAGGAATATTAAAACCTTCAGCAGCCTTCCAGACAAATAATAACACAAATCCATTCATTTTTTTTCTCCCTAAGGAAATGTAGTGACAGTCATATAGTTAATCTCTGAATTGAAGTATGATTTGTATAACCTTAGCATCTGAACATACATATTATTCAAACCTATGTTCTTCTGAAAATGTCTTCCCACAGGATACGGTTTACCTCTACCATAACATTTCTGCAAATCACATCTGCTGCAAAGGCAGCAAAACTGTCAGTCTGTCTGAACACAGTGCTCACTTTTTCTTCCTCTTTGCTGGATCCTTTTTAGGGAACACTTTCATCATTTGACAAACTTCATCCTGTCACGATGGAAAATTTATTTGAATATGCTTGAGTTACACCTAATTTATTTTTCCAGACACTAAGGAGACTAAAAAAACAGAGGAAATTCCTTGAAAGGTGAATAAAATATAATGTACATCTCTCTGTCTCTCATCATTAAATATTCATCTAATACCGCTTTACCCTGTGTAGTTGACACAACAGTTTTATCTTTCACAAAGGAATAAATTGTTATTAGTGATGTTTGTGAGTGTCTAAATTAACTCTTCTGTTCTCTCTGCAGAATCTTTCCACCCCAGCAGAAAGCTAAAATATAGGCCATGGGCTGATGCGTATTTTCTTCTCGCCGAGTCATGATTTGGAGTTTATTCTTTTTTGAAAAGTGTGACTGTGAGGAAAGATGTGCCTTTTTGAAATCCTTCTTAAAGTTCTACCTCCACTGTGACCCAAAAAGAAGACAAATGAAGACAAATTTTAAATTCTCTCTTCGATCCAGTTAATCAGTGGAAAAGCAAGAAATGCCTGCCGCAGTGAGAACCAAAACTTTTGAAGAAATGCGAAGAAATTAAAATGTTGTTTCTGAAAATTACCGATTTTTCTGACTGTCTTTCAACCATATATTTCATTGTGGTTGGTTATGAATCTGAAAACTACATGCAAACTTTAGTAATGGTTCAGCTCAGCTTGGCTCTCCTCTCTTCTTGTCTTCTTTTCCGACTCCTGCTGAGCACCAACTGTCTGGGTAGATTGTTGTAGCTTATTTGGCTGCTGAGCACAGAATACAAGTTTATACTCCTTACCCAGAAATTACATTGAAGTGAATATAAGTTTAGAGCTTGATTTAATTCCCAGTCATGTATTTGTGCTGCTGATTTCTCTGTGAATAACTTTGAAACAGACAGATTCAACAAATTCTCCAACCTAAATAACTAAATGGGGGTTTTCCCTTTGCTGTTACAAATGACTGACAGAAATAATTCATATGGTTTTTTTGTTGATGTGCCAGGTTCAAGAAAGGTTTGGTTAATTACATTAAAATAAACTCCAAATACTTTGTTATAGTTAGGAAAAGATTGGAAAAGAAACCAACACTGACTAATGGCAGGTGAACAGAAGTCTGCATTGCTTTGTAAAACCAACCATTCACATGTTTTACAGTTATGACAACACTACGCTTCCTCCACCAATACCTCTGGCCGTAGACTCTTTGTTTTTCATCAGGTTGAGCAATATTACACTTAAAGTCTAACTGAAATCACATTTAGTATTCCCTTTTTGTAGTCATCATTTTTGTAATAATGTCACATGTTTTTTAGATTTATTGTTAATAAATAGTTTTTTTTATCATTAAAAAGGAAGACAAAAGGTCTTTGGGGAAATATCAGAAATTCATCTCAGCCAGCTGGAGGGGTGTATCAGTGTGTTTAATTGACAGCTGCCAGGCTGCCAGAGGGCCAGTGTTATAACTTAAAGAGCGAGAGACAAAGTAAACAAACTTGCACTATAGCCTACATGTCATGGGCAGACAGCAGACAGTTGTTAGTGGTATTAAAGAGTAAGA
Organism: Dicentrarchus labrax; assembly: GCF_905237075.1. Classification (NCBI taxonomy): domain Eukaryota; kingdom Metazoa; phylum Chordata; class Actinopteri; family Moronidae; genus Dicentrarchus; species Dicentrarchus labrax. The sequence goes on along the minus strand of NW_026136710.1, from coordinate 16,910,548 downwards.
TCTAGAGACTGAAGCGATATTCATTCGTTTACCTGCTGTTTAATGTGCTGCAGCTGAGTAGCTAATTAGCTATGTAGCCAGCAAATTGATAGCAGTGCACTTCTCCCCTGGTGAATGTTTGTTTGGCCCCTTGTTCAACAAGCTGCACTGCATGACAAGACGTGATCATGTTTGTAAGTTACATAAGAAGAAGACTTTAGCAGGAAAGCTAATGTGGCTTGTTGTTCAGTGGCGCTGGCGTTACTGCTTTAAGATTTGATTAACCTTGTGAAGCAGCTGGAGTGAGATCACGAGATCATGCAAGAGTCCATCTTAACAGGCTGTAAGCTTCAGCTTGTGTCTGAACACAGTGGCTACAAACCAGTCAGCGGACTTTGAGGAACTAATGGAAGCTACGGCGTGCGTTATGGGCGTGGTTTAACACCAGGGGTCTTTGACAACATAGAAGATATTTTCACTCTTTTCCTGACTGGCTTGTTAAGAGTTTAACCTGTTTAACCTGCACCATCTGGCGCAGTCAGGTTAAGATTTAATTGGCTGTATTGAAATGATGTCTCCATCTATGTAGATGAATAGACCTACCTTTCTGTCGAATTACTGCAAAACTAGAGGGTGCCATCATGAAACCAAAAAAGTATAAAATATAAATTTCTCTTTCTTCTTTCCTCAAAGGCAAACACAGAACAAGTGATTTACAGAGCAGATGCTGTAGCAGGAAAAAAAGCCATTTAATTTCAGGAGATATCTTGAGTCTCCTGGATCGTCTTACATTAATTACACCCACTGAAAACCCATTCTTGAAGCTTGGGATCCGGACAGGTAGGTTATTGATTGGCAAATAATTTCTATTTGAAATACAGGCATGCATTTTTTGGTGCCTTATAAAATAAAATAAAATTATTCGATTAAAGGAGTTAGGTAAAATGTGCTTCCCACTGTGTCTTTTGTATTTCAAACAACAACAATGAATTTTATTTTGGGAAACAGGGTCATTTGGCAAGGTCTCACTAACCAGGGGATGGAAGCTTCACTTTTTATATTGAAAAACTGTCTATTGTTAATAGGAAAGACCCAGCACGGTGAGAGGAGAGATTGTGAGGCAAAATGAAATATAAAGAGATTTTATGAGGGCGAGGTACAAACAGGGTAACCAATAAGACAGACAGACAGACAGACAGACAGATTGATAGTTTATATGACAGAAGAGAGGAAGAGTGAAATAGGGTGAGAATGTGAAAATAAGAACAAGAGATGCTGACATGTGAAGACAAAGAAGAAGAATGCCAGCCAGATGGAGGAGCAGATAGTCAGAAAAACGTGAACTGCCCCTTCTGAGGAGGAGGGAGATATGGAGGTGGACTGACTATTTAAGGACTGGCTTCAGTGTTTTGTCATAGAAAAGAGGAGATAGGAGAAAAAGTATCACTGCCTACACTGTACTCTGAGTCTAAAAGTAACAGATAAGTCATAGGTGTTTATATAATATGTAAAATAAGAGAAATACAAACTGAACTAAAGGGCATTAATGGAATATTGCTCCAAATAGAGATTTATGTGACTCTTAAACAGTACACACGTTTTAATTAACCTTTAATTAAACAGGAGAAATGTAAGTTTTAAATGTTGTTTAGATCGTGATATTAACACTGTCAGACTACTGCTATTTAAATTTGAATTAATACCCAAATTTACCAGGTGACATTTGTTCTTCGACCTTTGTGAAGTTTTAAAACAAATCAAGCAATCATTACAAGATTAAAAAGTTACAATATAGCAAGACTTGTGTGGATACTGCACATCTGAGGTACCAACACGTTCTTCCGCCCAACTCCTCAAATAGCGCAGCTTGGTCAGAGGCCCTCCGCTTTAAATTATGACGCTGTAGGTACCCCTCTGGCATAATTTCTGGATGCACAGGACTGGTCAACTTATGGCCAAGTTAGCAATAATAAATATGCAACATCCGGTTACACTTTCAAAAATGTAAAAAAGACTTATGTGGTGACCTGATGTAACTTAAGTACATGAATAAAATGTAATTTATGCACTGTACTTGAGGCAACTTTACTTCTCTTCGGTCAAAGTCCTGTGCTTGTTTGAGCCATCAATCCATCTCACCACCTCCATATGCAGACTTTCTAACTCTTTATACTACAGTATAGGACGCGTCCAGACACTATGCCTCAGGGACAGCTGGAGCATCATACTTATAGCACAATGAGATGGGTTTAAACATTTTTACAATTGGGCATTAGTACGTTAGACATTGTAAAATTATGTTTTTCCGTTAACATTTTGCCATACCCTATTTTAATATAGCCTTTTACCATTTAATTACTATATTGCATTGCTATAAAGTACAAGTTTCAGACATTGGATTATGGATAGTTTGATGTGTTCATGTGTTTTGAGCAAAGTAGTTTTTTCAGGATCAATTTGTCCTGAGAAGAAAAAGAGAAGAGAGGGATCATAGTTTGGTACTGATGAGTAAATCTCACCCCCTGTGTTGAACTCCCACAAGAGCTTTCAACAATTTTCTTTACCTAATATAACTTATACTCTCTGTGATAAACAAAACAGTTCTCTTCTCATGCCTTTGCTCACTATCTATTTCAGGCCAACACTTATTCTTTTCCTCTTTTCCTCTTTTCCTCTCTCAAAGGTAGAGCGGGATCTCTGTCCAGATCTCTGTCTTCATCTCTTAATGAATCTTTTTCTTTCTCAGTCTCCCCTGCTGCCAATTTTACAAGAACTTCTGGGAAAAGGAAGAATCCCTTTTGTTCATTTCATATCAGGTGAAAGAACAGGTCTATTATGAAGTAGTTGAGTCATCATCTGTCTCCCTCTCTCTCTCTCTCTCTCTCTCTCTCTCTCTCTCTCTCTCTCTCCACACACACACACACACACACACACACACACCTACAGTCATTAGTTTGAAAAACAGTGTGAAAAGGTACGACTTGATTGTCAACACTGTCACTGCATCTAAAATATAACATATACTACTCTACTGCACTGTATTTACGTACCTTGTTCCATTGTTGGGCGTTTAACTGATTCGTGAGACTATGTCTAGCTTTTAAACTTTAAATTAACTTGTATCAGACAGGAACACCACCAAAGACATCCACAATGGCACCACACTAAGATACATTCACACACATCATGACAGGGACACTCTGAGTGTCATCATGTCATTGTGTCATAATGGGAACAGACTGAACCCTCAAACACCCTCCTCTATCACCTCTAACAGCAAGGACACACCAACTATTACAATAGGCTTTATTTTGAGACATTTTTTACTTTGAGCATTTCTTTACAGATTGTTTAATGATAATTAGACCATCAATTATAGATGAGAGACGCACAAAGATTGGGGAAATACAGGTGGTGGTGCGGCAATCCATCTTGGCTCACTGTTGCTTAGACAGGACAGTCAGGACAGAGGAGCCTGCAAGCTTTGGTTTAGGCATTTGTCATAGTCCAGAGCTGGGTCCTCAATCTGTTTGGTGTCAAGGACCTGCAAATTAATCACATCAGGCCACAGACCTGTATTTGATAAGATGCAGTATCAGGGATTGCCACCTGATAAGATTAGTCAGTCTTCATTCTCTCATTGGGCTAATTTCTAGTCAGTGAAATAATCATGAAATTCTAATATTTTCCCTTTTTCTCGGGACCCCAGTGGAAACCCCTCAAGGACAACTGGGAGTCCCCAGTCCTGAAGTTGAGAACCGTGGGTTTAAAGGTTAGTTTCACAATGTCTCAAAACATTGGAACAGTTGTAGTTTGATTTATACATTCCTCTTCTTCATACTGGCCATTAAAATCCACAGTCCTCATTCTGCATAAAGATTTATTCCATCTGAAGTTAATATGAGGCTTCAGCAGTCTGAGTTAATCTAATCAAGAGGATGTCTTCTAAAGTTATAGTTGTTTTGGTACAGAATTTACTCTATCTGTGTCATAATCTTGGAAGATACCCACTTGAAATGTCTTAACTCAAAGCAGGAATAATTACAGCAAGCACAAACTGTTCTATATGGCCACCTGACAAGACAGACTTGGAACTGTGTGAACCTATCCTTTAATGGTTGGAAATCAGATTGGATTAATTGATGTTTTGCTTAATCTTAGACTCCAATTGTGCATTGGCAACCTTAGTGTGTCCATGAGAGATAGATGTGTAATGCTTCAATTTCTATTTCAGCCTTTGCGGTTTCTCAGTGAATGTTTATTCACTAACAGTTGAGTATAGAAAAGGGTACATTGATTTGAACATTTCTGTGATAAGAACATCAAGATTCTGATTATGTAAGTTTACAGGTTATTGTTCATAATATAAAATCTGGCAAGGCCTTTAGCTATCCATTTCAGCCATACCAACATACTGACCTCCATCAAGTAGTTCATGAGGGAATTTGTAAAGCTGTTGTGGGAAATAAACATTGTAGATTGTGTAATGAATGTATTGATTTGGTGATGCCAATGTGCTTTTGTGTTGTGAAGAAGCCAACTCAGAATTACACTGTAACATTAAAGGGCCATTGTACTGAGCAAGGCCTAAGGCACTGACATATGATGAACTCTTGATTTGTCAGGAGGCCACCAATTTTTCTGTTTGCTTGGTGGTATAAGCATTCTGAAAGTCTGGTAGAGAACAACCATGCTGAGGTGTTCTCTCCATGCTGCACGAAGTAAAGAGATGTGATTCATCACACCTGGTCTGTAATTTCTTTAGAGAACTAGCAACAAGCAACTATTATAATAATAAACCTGTTAAACTAACCTTAAATATAGGACAAGCTCACACTTTCACTCGTACAACTAATCATGCAGGTGGAGTCCTCACAGTCTGGGGCTCAAAGAGCCAGAGGCAAATGTTCCTGTGGTGAGCAGATGGCAGAACATCACTTTTCTATTTGAAGTGTCATTTTGGGAAAACAAAACAATGTCACCTGATATTTGTTACTCCACATGAACAATTTCATCAAAAGGTTATATATGTTAATTGGATTAAATGAAGTTATATTTAGTTCTTATTCCAGAAACTCTGTGGTGAGAATTTGAGTATGTGAACTTAATATTGAGTACACACCACCCACACACAGTATCTTTCCTGCCCTTGCTGGGTCAGAAAGCACGGACGCAGATGAGAGGATGGATTATATTGTAAAGTCTCCACAGTTGATGCTGTGGGCGCCTAGGTTACAAAAATGAGTGCCTTACAGTCATTTTGGGTTTAAACACTATATCCACAGGCTGATAAGTCAAGTGTTGTAAACATTAAGATTCACAGCGGTGTTTTGAGCTAAATGCTGACGGGCTAATGTTAAGCAGGTTTATTACTTACCATTTTCACCATTTTAGTTTAGTGTGTTAGCATGGTAACATTTGATAATTAGCTGTAAACACAAAGTACAGCTGAGGCTCATGGGTACATCATTAGTTATTTGGCTATTTGGTCATAAACCGAATCACTGGAACATTTAGAATTTTGATTGGATAGTGGCACAAAATGAAAATTCTTCATCCTGAGGGGGACTAAAATGTGTGTACCAAATATCATGGAGTTGAATAGGAGTTGACTATTCAAAAGCTGTCTCACTCAAAACCATGAATGTAAACCTTATGATAGTGAAACATCAAAGGATCCCCAAAATCAGTAGGATTTATCCTCACGGAACCACAAATGTCTGTGTAGAATGTCATGGCAATCCATCAAATAAGTGTTGAGATATTTCAGTCTGGACCAAAGTGGTAGATCAACCGACCGCCAGACAGACCGACACTGCCATTGAGCCACGCTGCTAGAAAACATGTTGACAGCAAGGTCTATGCATTATCCAGAACAACACCATTGCTATTGAGTGTTTATAAATGTATTGCATTGTAATATAATTCAGTTTATCTCTCTGAGCTGACCCTCTAGGGTTAGATTGTCCTTGTATCCATCCTTAAGTTTGATTGCACAGAGACATCTGTGTTTGCATCCCACATGTATGTCTATGTGTGTATAAGGACAAGATGCTTTTGCTATAGTTATTATCTCACAGCCCGACATCGCCATCATCACTGAACCACATCACACTTATCTTTTCTCAACAAGTTCACAACAAAATAGATTTTTTGCAATTCAAACATGAGTGGATTCTGTCTCACTCTTTGAAATGGATTTGTGCTTTTTCAGGGACAGAGTTAATACAATCAATAACTTATTTGTGCAATGCTTCATATCTTGTCTTGGATGCATTATTCCATTCATCTGTTCATCTCTATATTTACCCATACTGCCTTTCATCCAAGAGCTCACAGTCACTTAAAAAGCTACCCAACACACACAGTCTGTCAAGTGATGTATTCATAAATCTTTTCATTCACCAGTCATTCAGTTTGCTGCTTTTCCATGCACTCAACTCACACATTACAGCATTGATGCATCCGTTTGTACAGTCCATCAATCCATCCATCCATCCATCCATCACTCCCACTTGGCTTTGTGCTCAGTCCTCTGCCTCCCACGGTGCAGCAGTGTACTTACTATATCCCTGCCTACATTGCGCTACCTGTGCCGTGATCCATCAGCAGTAACATCCTTTCATCCCATATAGGAATTCAACCATCAGTCATCAATACAGGTTTGGTTTTGCGTTTAAAATATTGATTTTAAAAGTGAAAATACAAGCAAAAAAAAAAAAAAAAAAAAAACAGTAATTGAGAAAAGTGATCCTGATTAAACTAAAGATTAAATTATGTTTGACTTTTTGCTGGTAACAAGATGTTTAAAATACCAGACATGGCCAGTACTTCCAACAACTCCACCTTCAGTGAGGTTCTTCACTGCCTCAGCGGAGTTGACTAATGGCCAAAAGAAGAAGACTGGTCAGCTCCCAAGTGTAAGTGTAAGTGTTAAGTAGGGGTTTGCTGAAAAGGAACATGTGTGTTCAGACAACTTCCTCTGGGTAAATAAAAGCTTAAAAAGAATTTTCCCCTCGGACAGTTTTTCATTTTAAGAGTGATTTCTGTAAATGACAGGAGGTACAGCGGTTTCCACTCTGAAGCCCTTCATTAGAGGTGGCTCCCTAACACCAGCCTATGGTTTGGTTCAAAGGTCAAGCCACCTAAAGCTTGCTCGTTTAGCTCCCCACGGTTAGATTTGCCCTTTCACACATGTGCGTCATTACACATAGCTTGGCCCCAAAACACATTCCTGGCCACATGTTAGCTGGATTAGATTTAGCGCTGTGAAGTGGCCTTTTTCTAAGAAAAAAAAAGTTATAAAATGTTGGTTGTGTCGCTCTTGGAAAGCAGTGCCATATGTTTATGGCTCCGCTTTTAGCTTTTAATACTCAGTTGTGTTGCTAGGAGGAGTTGGGCGGAACCAAAATAAAATCAACAAACAACAACAAAGCTGACATTTAGACGTTTATTTGATTTAATGTGAGAATGCTAAAAACACAAAAAAGGCCATAGAGAGACTTTTAGGAAAAATAGAATCCAGACCTAAACATCAAAATTATCCTTATGTTATCAGATCCTTATGGAAATGTGTATTTGCATAATTAGACTATATCTGGGGCTGTAATTAAGTGAATATTGTATGAAAAAAATTCACGGTTTATTTGTATGAGACATTTTCTCTAAAACTGTGACAGCTAGGAACAAACAATCCTAACATCTTGAAGGGGAACTCAGTTTTACAAGTCTGTTTACAGGTCTTGGGGAATACCACTGCATATGTGAAAACAAGTTGTATAAAACCTTTTGTGGCTCCAGAGGGAGCTATGCCAAGTCTGATAAATTGCCTCAAGTGATGTCACTTGAGTCAGCGGTGGTTGGGGCTTAAGTTTGAAAATTAAAGAATTCTGGGGGTGTGAAGTTAAAAAGACATGAGCAAACAGACCTTTTGTAGCCCGCTCCTCATTTCTGCATGAGTGGCTCAAGTCCACATTAGCTACTAGTAGCATAAAACTCCCGAATTTCTGACCCAGCTGTCAGCAGCCAAGTTGAATTATAGATAATGTGCTGTAAGTGCAAGTTTTTGACAAGGAAATGTGGAGTAAAAAAGATTATATCTCTGGTTCTGTTGCATAAATGTTTTCATAGGAGTGCAGTGTTAAATTCTTTTCAGGCACAAAACCTGATGTGATGACAGAATAAAGAGAAATATATTTTGTGGTTACACTGTAGGCTGTGATTGTTGGTACAGTTTGAATGACTAGTTCAATCCTGATTTGTCTCAAATTATTGGTACAAGGTGTTTTCAGAACTGCTGAGTGGGATATTTCGACCATGCAGGGTCTACTGCCATAATGATGCAGTAGTTCAGATTGATGTAGAGTTACACAGGTACATTTTTTTCAAAGGTTCTAAGCACCACAGGTGCTAGAACCCCGTTGTTTTAGCAAAGATTAGTCTTATTCTGCCTTACCACTGATAAATACTTCCATTAGCCACATAACAAGCATCTTTGAATTCTGTCTTATAAGTTCTCCTTTCTTCCTTTCTTCTCTTTTTTATTCAGCTTAGCTTATAAAGTCATATCACATTTTCATTTACACACACTTGTAAATGTAAGTTTCATAAATGTTTGTGGCTCAATCCCAGAGAATTTATTCCAAAACAATAAATGATGCTTAATAATTTCAGTTTCAAAAATAATTTACCCTGTGGGCTCAGACCTTGTCAAGAGAAAGAAATGGGAATGTCATATGTGATCAAAGGCAAAAGAAAAAAAAAATCAACCCCAAAAGATTCAAAGCAGATATGATTCTAGAGTTAAAACTGTCAATGTGATCCAACTTTTGTGTGGCACATACCACATTCTCTTCTTATAGCTTTAGTAGTGCTAATTGGAGAAACCCTGCATGCTCTCACTCAGATTACACTATATGGCAACCTGCAGAGAGTTTTTAGTCAGACTTTGAGAGAAAAAACAGCTGAGAGCAGTTACCAATGCCTGTGTGTCTCCACTAATAACTGACTTGTGCTGGCCAAGGTTCCATCATTTCCTTATTTATCAACGAGGAGAAGCTGACCCATGCCAAAGTTTTTGCTGATGCTGCGCTTGTTGCTATTTTGCATTGCGCTACAGTAATCATTATGTTTAAACTGGACAATTGGAAAGGGCTGTGGCTGCTTTTTCTGTGCAAACGCAGACAGTTTTTAAAGCTTTTTGGACAATCGTTCTACAGCATGATAAAAACAATTCTAATAATTCCCAACTATAATATGTCTCAGCAGTGATTAAACCTTTCCACAGGCAGAGTTTATAATCAGAGAGGTCCAAAATTTCACCTTATGTATAACTGCTGCGAGGGATAAAAGTATAGTCCAAAGCCAGTGAACTATTGTGGGCCCAAAGGAAAGATTTGATGGGTGGTGAAAAAGCTGATAGGAGACTAATGAGGCAGAGTGACATTACGGTCAAGATTAAAAAGACTGCACAGGATTAAAAACCCACCTTTTAGATTGTTGGGAGATGGGCACCATTATCTCTATTCAACCCTGTAATGTCAATAGGAGACAAACATAGTTAGACCTTAAAGTTCACTTTGTTTAGAAAATATGAGTTGGCATTAATATTGATTTACTGGTACTGATTTTTATTTTATTTCACTCTGATATGCATTGTCTTGGCCTTGTTTTGTGTTTCTTAAAAGGGCTATATAGATTTTTTAAATTATTATTAGCAATCTGTTTAATTGTATGTATTTGGTATATGATAATATTAAGAATTAAGTGTATTTATATAGCCCAGAATTGAAAACCTAATCATGTGTTTGGTACAGACAGATGGATTGGTTTCAAATCTCCCTCATTACTCAGACAAAAAAAAAATCCTCCTTCAGATTTGTCTCAAGACACTGAAATAAAGTATATTGGATTTCACTCCTGAAGTGCTTCCTTTAGATTTTTTTTCTCACACAAACACCCTGCACAAAAGAAGATGTGAATATGCTCCTGTGCCAGTATCACTAATATCAAATTATAGTTGTACTGTGTCACCTTCAGATTCATGCATAAGGTTACCATGCTAATTGCAGTAGTTGCCATAGTAGAAAATGCACATAATGAATTTAATGATGTCTTTGGTTTTCTTATTTTTCAGCTTTCTCCTGCTTTCTCACTGCCTCACAAGAGTCAACATGTCCCCAAAACAAGATGAAACCTGCACTGAAAACTAAACACAACATTAGCCAGGGTGCCAAGAGGGAGAGAATGAGGGAGAAGAAGGAAACTCATCCAATTTTCGTTTTCTGGCCGCTGCAGCCAAAACTCTCATTTACTGTATAAACTCCAGGCTGCCAAGAGCTCGTGTCCAAATCAAATAGCCCGGCCCAGCAGACACTGGAAACGCTTCCACTGGTGGACTCTTTGGCCAATTCATATTTAGTCTAAAATGAGCACAGATGGGGGAAAGGATTTTTTTCTTTCCATGCTGGTGTGCTCTGACTTATCTCATCATAAACATGCCTTGAATGGGGGAAAGATGCATCTGAAAAGGACACGCAGTGATGCAAATGCTCTTGTGATTGTTCTCATAGAGTCATGAATATGATTTGAGAAAGGCAGAAGAGACAGTTGTGTTTGTGAAAGTGAGAGATAAAGTGGTGAGTGTGCTGCGGTGTGTTTGCTGCAAGCATGTATTTAAGTTTCTGTGTGTGTGTGTGTGTTGTGTGTGTGTGTGTGTGTGTGTGTGTGTGTGTGTGTGTGTGTGTTAGAAAGAGGGAGTCACAATTCACATCTACAGGGAGTGATTCTGTAGCTATGTAATACATTTCATATGCATCTCATCACCCTACATTTCTTGCCAAATCCAGTTCAAAATCACAAATGAAAATACTGTAATTGTCACAGAATGTCCTGTCTGTCATCCAGCATCTGTTTAAAAGGTATTATCCTGTCAAAATCATATTTCCAAACTATTAGCTGTGATGAATGACAGTGAGGCTAATCATACAGCAGAGTTTGACAAATGACTGCGTCGTCTGTCCTCTGCTTTGAGCCATGACATATGCTTGTGTTTGCAATTAAAAAGTGCTTGTTACTTGGGACTGTTATGAGTTTAAAAAGCAAGAGGGCATTTGATGTTATTCTTCTGTTCTCTTATCTATATGCTATTCTTCGCAATAGCATCACTAGTGAGTGTTCCTTCAGTCATTTTACATTTGATTTGCATGAAATGTTAATACATATAGTAAATAAAATTAACCCCACATTTACAAGTTGCTAATATGCATCAATAATTATAACCCAATAAAAATAATATATATTACTGGGCTTAGATACATGACTTTTACTTATAATGGAGTATTTATATGCTGTGCTCTTGCTACTTTTACTTGAATAACTTCAAATGCTGCACATCAGAACCTGTGTTGTGCTTTTGTCCTTCTCTGTGTACCATGGCAGTTTCTCATTAAAAAGTAATTGAAACATGGCAACCACACAGCAACTCCCCACCCTGTAATACTACGATGGTAACGACTCTGTGAAATCAGGATTGGACCCAAAAGCACAACTCAGGGGCGAGGCAGGTAAAAGTTGTCAGAAACAGGCAAAGATCAATACCAGGCAGACTGGAAAGAGAAGGCAAACTTATCCATTTGGGTATCAGACAAATATGAGGGGCAGAAATCCAAAAGGCAGGTAGGGCTCAGACAGGGAGAGAAAAAGGCACATTAGTTGATCAGATGGAGAATGAATGGGAATAGGTACGCAGGTGGGCAGGGTGGAGGTCAGGTGATGGGGAATGAAAGGAACACGAGAGGTTACTGCAGGGCAGGAGGCTGTGTCAGAGAGCAGATAATAAGCTGGCACAAGAATAAGGCTAACGGCAATGTACAAGACTCCTTGATTTGAAGCTGTTTCTATCTGTCTGTGATTATTTATGATTCTTAGTATGATACTTAGTATTTATGATACTTTGTGAGTTCTTTAGAGAAGACAAATAAAAGCATGCGATGAAGTAAAGTGCACGCTGTCAGTCATGACTTATACTATAAGTGGTTATAGCCACTCTTGAGTTCTCACATTTATTGCATTCTTGCTGCGCTACTGCTGGACTGTTGCTGCTCTACTGTCTTAACGTTAGCACTAAATCTTGTTCACTTTTCAGGTATCAGAAGGTCAATAGGTAAAAGACGAAGCACAAACATTTGTTGTGTCATGTGTCTGATCTTTACAAAGTCAGAAAATCCTGCAAAGAACATGTCCGCGGCATCAAAACACTTCACTGCTTTGGCCTTGTAGTTGCTTTGTCTTACATTTGATTTGATTTATTTATCATATATTCTAGTGTGTGAAATATGGGGTTTAATTTTGGGATGTATATCACAAGCTTGCAGGTACAAGTAGGAAATGTTAATTCACATCTTAATTTAATTCTGTTTACAACATCTAAGAAAGAAGTCTTCATGTAATGGTCCTTAAATCTTTAATGTTAATAACATTGTTTAAAAACTGAAAATGTATTTGATGTCGTAAAATTGCTTTGAGGAATACACTGAGAAACTGATTGACATTGAACAATCCTTTCTCTGGGGACTAGCATAATCTTTACAATGTGTCTGTAAAACCTAATCTGCGTTTTCAGAGTGATGTTCTTTAAAAAAAAAAAAAAAAAAATTACAAGATTGTGTTGGGAATACAATAGACTGCAGTCGTTGTAATAATACAACTATATGCAGCAGAAAGCTGGCACTGTGTTGTACCATTCGCCAAATCATAGCTATATAACTTCAAATTATAGAGGTTAATCTAATGTCTGTCAAAGCAGAGTGAGCGGGGAAATCATAAAAATGGAAAAACGAAGAGGAGATTCTGCCCTGCCTTAAAGCCGACTGACCCAAAGTGGCCGTATCCCAAGTCTCCTATCAGACGTGGTTCTCTACTTGCAACACTGTCTGGCTCACAAGGCTTCCCCATAATGGATTGCACACTAAATTTCATTTTAATTCCATCTCTATTCAGCCGGGGTACACCCATGAGATAAAATGTCTCTTTTTCAATAGAGATCTGCAGCAGTCCAAGTCAGCAACCCATTATTATTTAACAAAAAGTACATAATACAGAGTTATTAATGCAAGAGAATTTTTAAAATCCTGTCAAGGTGGTGGTCAGGATGGAACACATTTTTAGGTGATTATCAGTAGAACCACCTTCCAAAGAGAATCTGTCTACGTTTAGATTGTGTATCACTATGTGGAATAAAAGTTATCAATGAAAGGATTAAACAAAGAAAAGGTGATTTAACGACTGGAAACTGTATTAGTGGAATAATTACTTTGAATGATAAAGTAATAAAAAGTTAACTGCAATTTTTTAATCAAACCTGTCCTCCATAGATCTATTACTTAATAAAGTTTAGTGGGACTGTAAAACAATGGGCCTCATGCAAGAACCACTTGTACGAACATATTTGTTTTTAAGTGGCTTGTACAACTGATTTAGGAGAACTTGCGGCATTTGGATGATCTCTTTGGCACGAATACAATTTACAAGTAGGCCACTCGCAGGTGTCGTGTGCAATCAGTCTGCTGTTATCTGAACACATGTTTTTTGCTGAAGAATTGTATATGTTTAAAGCAATTTTGAGTTTTCTATGTAAATTACACTTCATAATTACATTGACATCATCCTGTTTGACTCTACAGTTTTGAATTATAATAGAGTTCTAAATTTATCATATAGCCTAACAATATCATCATTCATTTAAATTGGCTATTGATGGGGTTAGGGCTTTCTTGACATTAAGTTGCATGCAGGTCTCTGTCAAGGGTAATATCCTCTGTTGCACTTATTATGGCACATTTTCTTTTGTCTATCTCTGTGATGGAGACTTGTTTTTGTGGTCATCGATTGTCTGCTTTTCATACCAAACCACTTCAGCAACAGTGCGACCCTCAGGTGACTTGGCGTTAACAGTGCTCGTTATTTTTTGCCACTTTAACAGGTCCTTTAATTCCACTGTTGACGCTGTTAAAATGATAGACTTTCCTTTGTTGATCTCTGAGAGCAGGACTTCAATCTCCACGCTCGTAAAGTTCTTCTTTTTACTCATCCGTACCATTTTCATGAATTAAATTACTCACACATAAGACAGGCTGTGTAGCGGTATATTGGGGCAATAGTTATGCAAATTTAAAATTCTCGTTAATGCACACACCAATACGCACAGGTGGCAACATCATTTTTATGCAGGTGATTTACATAGAAATCTGAAGTTAGGAGCATTTACTGAATCTGACTTGACACACTTGTACAAGAGACAGAAAGTTAAGAGGCCCATTGACTTTAAAGAACATACACAACTACAACCAGCTATGAACTCATTAGTGTATTGTTTAAGTTTACCCTGATATTCCTATACATCTGTTAATCAGGTGACAAAGATAAACACCAGGCAATTTCATAGCATGTAATATTGTATTTGTAGCTCAGTGCAAGAGGAGAAACGTACTATTTGTGATACTTTTGGTTTTATAGAGTAAAACTGAGAGGTGGAAAGCCTTAAGAACAATTGCACTGCATTTTTCAAGTATTTCTGGAGCATTTTAGGTTTCTCGTCAGTCTTAGGGAATAGATATGGTTCATTTCTACAAATGTATTAAACCACAAAGCAATCTAAATTTTTCAATGTCAATTTGTTTTCTTCTTGTGTGCAGGAACCACAGGCAATCACTGGAAGTCTTTCTACATCTTGTGAACTTTTGAACAAGCTCATAAGCAATCATTTAATGGCCCCAAGTTCACTATATTGTTTAGGGTTTCACCATGGACATATAAAGGTTCGGTGGAGAGAGAAAATGAAACAAATTAATTTAAAAATAAAATTATTTTCTGTAATGAAAAGTGCTCTGTCTATTGAACAGAATGGTGCTTTTTGGTGGCATAATAGTGAGCCTGGTGATGACTACTACTACCTGCTCCTGAAGATTGGTGTGGATTGGATTGGATCACTTATGCACAAAAGGCCTCCCTATTAATGTGGTTTAAAAGAGAATGTTCTTTAGATGTTTATATCCCATTTTAATGTAGATATTTTTAACATTAAACTACCAGAACCAGACTTAATAGGTGGGTCTCTACTACTGTATTTGCTTGGGAAATGTAAATGCTTGTAGCACAACAATTATATTATAAGTCTTTTGTAGCTTTTAATAGTGTTTCATCATGAAATGTTATTGAATTCCTCCAGGCCTTTATAGATACTTTCAGGTTCAGCAGCACCGTGGCCCAGGATGAAAAGCAGTTGGCAAAAATTGTACAAACAGCCTATAAAATCACTGACACTAGCTGCCCTCGGACATCCATACGCTGCATCCAAGAGAGAGAGTGGGATGGACACCTCATTCAGCAAGTATTGATTGTTGCCTTTTCTTGTTTGTATAACCGCATGGTGAAAGAGCACAAAAGGGAAGAGGGATGACACCCGGCTGGAAGTGAGTAACGAGGGCAGGGACTATTTGTGTGACCAACAGAACTATGATCTAAAAAACGGAAATGTAAACAAACTCACAACAAACGTTTTACATGCGATAATTTAACTGAGGTCCCAGCGGTGGTTGGATGTAATGTGTCCGGAGTCATCGTCTGCACCCCATTTAGTGACTGCGAGCTGGGATGTATTTACTGTCAGACAGCAGCAACAGCCACAGCAGGATGTAGGGAGCATGAGTTGATCAAAGCTGGAAGGCAACAAGTACATTGTAGCATCCATCAAATACCACCAGCGTGTTGTTTGTATGCAAAAAGTTTGCCTTTAGACCTAATGGATAAATGGGAATATGTTAATTATACATAAAATTCATCTGACATATGTGTGTACAAGCTAATACACAGATGGGCCTGTATCAATGGTGGTACCTACCTTGCAATGAAAAAAAAACAAATATGTTAACTTTTCTATCTCAGCCCTGCTGTGAAGGTGGTAATGACGATTCAGGAATGGACAGAACCCAAGGGTAGGGCTAGGGAATAATATTGAGAAGACAAATGGGAGAGCACTCTATCCTAGAGTGCGCTGCAAAAACTTTTAGTATTTTCTTATTACCTTCCACAATTCAACATGAAATTCATTTGTGCTACTGGCATAACTGTGCTGCATTGTGTAGCTAACCGGCAAAAAAGAAAGAAAGAAAGAAAGAAAGAAAGAAAGAAAGAAAGAAAGAAAGAAAAAAAATTACTTTAATCATTAATCACCTGGTCGTGTAATTGGCACTTTCTACATTTATAAAATTCAGACCAATAACATAGCCTACAGCAGCATCAAAACATGTCAGGATCATACACTCTGGAGACATGTGTTATGTGTTTAACAGACAATAATGGATCTAAATAAATGAATCTCCTGAATGCAGTGAAGGTAAGGTTTGTTGCAAAAGGGCAAAATAAATAAGAGTGAAGGTATTGCTCACCTGTGATTTCAATGGTATATCAGAACTGCAAATTGTGCAAATAAATTAATATTTATGTAATTTGTGTATATGACCCTCTCATTTTCCCAGCATTGGTTAATCAATCATGTTTAGGGTAGAGTTTTGACCATGCAATACTATTGCCTGTGGGGATGATGGTAAACTCAGGTTTCAGGCTAGGAAGTATATTGGGAAGCGATGCTAACAGCAGTGCAAGAAGGGACTCATAAATCACACAGCGAGGCTAAATGTGTAGCTAAAAGACCCCATTACGAAACGCAAATGAATATGCATGGGAATTGATTTGGTGTGTGTGTGTGTGTGTGTGTGTGTGTGTGTGTGTTCCTTGTCTCCTTCAACATGAACTTTTACCATCAGTATTTTTTTTTTCTTTTTTATGCTAGTGAAATTTTTATATCATATTCTGTTTAAGCGAGTGAACTGTGTGATCTTATTTTAGGAGATGTTTTTACTTGTACTATTGGAAACACAAGAAGAGTGATTCATAAAGGAAGTGACTGTTCTCCAGTTCAACATAATAGCCAACTGTGAACATTTTCGACTAAACAGTCCCATCTACTAGTCTTAAGATTTAAAAGCTTTATTACAAGCAATATTTGTGCACAGTGCACAAGAACATGGCGTTATCATGCTGTTGAATCGCTTTTGGAAAATAATACGAATGTAGAGAGGGAGAATGATAATATAATATAATAATGAAAGGCTTGGTGGAAGTGCAGTGGTGGAGGAAGTATTTAGATACTTTAAGTAAAAGTAGCAATACGTATAAAAATACTCAATCACAATCAAGTCCTGCATTGAAAAAGTCAGACTGGCCCATTTTAAGTTGTATAATCTTGCCATCCAAATATTGGTTCTATCAATAACAAGTGCTTGTTGACAGTCAAATGAATGCCGTAGACGTGTAGTATACAGTCCCAGTTCTGTGAGTTTGAGCAGTTAGTGATGTTCCGCACTTCTAACTCCAGCTGGAAAACTGGAACTGAAACCAGGTAACTGTAGTCAAAATCCAAGCAAGGTTCCTGGGTTCAAAGAAAAGTTACAGTGATGTAAAAAAAAAACACCATAAAACCTCTCACTGAACCAGATCCATTGCAGGTAATGTGCCCTATATGTAGCAAGGTGAAAAACACCTCAGGGTAATCAATGGCTGTGTAACATGTTTGACTTCCATGCAGCACATTGGACTCCATCCTGTCACACACCCACAAATTCAAATTCTTTTTATTATTATAAATATTTGTATTAACCATAACCACATCGTGTAACTATATTTACCATATCCTTGGTTTATACCACACTGTAGATGCCATGGGCAGATATTGCAGAAAGTAAGTGTGTAAGTGGGTATAAAAAAAGCAATAGAATTGGATATTTAATGGCAGGAGGGCAAAACCAGTTCTCTGCCACAGCTGGGAACTGTTATCCTGTTACATCCTCAGTTTATCCATTTACTCCTCAAAGCTTGAGTTTAAATTCTTTGGCATTTTCAGGCTTAATAAGGCAGAGAATAGAATTATTTCTGTGAAGGTGATACTCATTTGCATACATAGTTGCCCACCTGCATACACACAGACCCACTGACACACAGCTTCCCTCCTTTTCCTCCCTGTCACACCTCGCATCCCATCCTCTATCTCCCCCCTCCTCTCTCCATCCAGCAAACCCAGCAAATGTTTAAATTACACGACCAAGTAAGCAAGATTAATTAAAATGATAATCTACAGGCTGAATATATTTCACAGTTAGCTAGGCGGCTGTTTGAAATTGCTGTGCAGAGTTTTAAAGTCAAAGTGGAGTGTTGACCTATTCATCTGCTTTAGTGAAACACTCATTAACCCAATTAAGAACATGCAGACAATGAAATTCCCATTATATGCAAAACACTCAGTGCTATTATATACTTCATTAATGTAATGTATGGTAATGAGAAATAAAAGTATTGTTTGAATTTATGTGAGCTGTGTGAATGTTAAATAATGTATATATCTTTTTAAACAAAGTATTTGGAAAGCTAACATCTGTGCAGATTGAATGTAAATGATTCCCTTAAAGGCTTAACAAGAGTAAACAGTTATAATTTTTTCATCCTGCAGTCTTTGGAGGCATATTACACCATCTGAAAAATGTCCTTTAGCCATTTTGATTAAAACAAGTTTTTGTTCTATTATATCTTTATTGTTCC
Source organism: Dicentrarchus labrax (assembly GCF_905237075.1). NCBI lineage: Eukaryota > Metazoa > Chordata > Actinopteri > Moronidae > Dicentrarchus > Dicentrarchus labrax. The sequence goes on along the minus strand of NW_026136710.1, from coordinate 16,891,918 downwards.
TTTCATTTTCTACATTTTCCAGAATTATGTTATCTCATTTCCTATATCCTTAAGTTCATTGTACGCTATTCAAAAATAGCTTCTGATGCTTCAGGTTTTGGGATGCTGCAACAATGCCTGCTGTTTCTCAGCTGCTCTAGCTCCCTGTACCGAGCTTAATCAAAACACGGGTTAGATTCTCTATTCCCTGAATAGAAAAAAAAAAAAAAAAGAGTCAGATAATCCTCTTATGAAGTAACTGTAAACCCAAACTTGAGAATGTCTCTCATCACTCTCCCATTCACTCTTAGACAACATGCACAAGCAGCACACTGTGCACTGAGCCTCTCACCCTGACATGGGTGAGATGAAAACAGATTTTAAGATGGTCCTCAGTCAAAGTCAATTAGCAGCTATAAGAGAGTGTGATCTCTGTGTATGTTTGTACTTACGTGTGCATGCCTGTGCTTGGTGTACAATCCTCTGTGTGTGTGTGTGGGCCTGTGTGTGTAAAGCTCTGCACTAGCCTCCTCATCTCCATGCTTCATTTATCTGTCATTAGCAGAATTAATGGCTGTGGGTTTGAGCCAGGGAGGGAATATGGCGCCTTTCCAAAATAGGGGAGAACAACTCTGTGAGCAACTCAGTAGTTGCACAGAGGTTGGGGGGGGACTGTAGGGACTGGAGTGAAGGATGGGGATGTGAATGAGGATTAGACAGGAGAGATAGAGAGCAAAGGAAATAGAGAATTAGGGATTAATACGATATTGAGTAATTGTATTAAAGTACATGTATTGTAAATTAATGTATTATATTGCAAAACTGTATACGACACCTATGTATTTAATATGTATGTCAAATGAAATCTGATTATTAATTGCAAAAGACCTTTGAATTTGAGAGAGACAGAGAATACATAATAAGACAGAATGAAGAGTTGCAGATAGGGAGGTAAGTATTTTTTAAGATATTTTTTCTTTTTCAGATTGTCTTGCTGTGGAGTAGGTGTAATTGAAAATAAAGGTTTTCAAATACCTCCTGTCAAGTGGATGAAGTTGAAAAAACAGATGTTGTGTGAATGCAGAAAATAAAAGGAGCTTTTCAAAAGCAGCTGATGCATAATTGTTAACCTTCACAGACTAACAACTACTCACATGAAGCTGTTGCTTCCAACTTTTTCTGTGTTTTTTTATTGTTATCTGTGTCATTATGGCTGCTTAGTGTGTTAGTAACATTTGCATGAGCTTTAAACAATGTTATTTTGATCAGGGGTCTCAGTACAGCTGTCCCATTAGTCATTGGTTTAAATACTAGAATTAGGATCCTGGTGTTTACCTGGAATTCATAAATAAAATCTTCTCCCCTTTCCTGGGAAAAATACCTGTTTGAACCCAGGAGTTTTAACAAGGCTATAGTGAGAAACGCTCTACAGATGACAATGTCCGTCAGTCGGTACACAACTTTGGTCCAGAGTGAAATATCTCAAAAAACTATTGCCATATAATCTAGGTCTCATGAGTCATCCTTATAATTTTAGTGTTCCTCACAGTTTTCCTCTAGTGCCACCACGAGGGTTCATGACTGTGGTTTTGAGTTTAAATACAATTATTATTGTATAAATGTAACTGCAGCATTTTTGTCTAGTTTCCTTTCATGCTGAAAGGAAAGCTTACAACTGTGAGGAAATAATATTGTTTTGAATAAGTGTGAACCAAGTGCGGGAACCAGGTGGGCCCCCATTACCATCCAAAAGCAATGCGCCTAAAATCAAATGCTGATTCTGAAACTTGAGAGAGAAAAGAAATGACAGTAATGATAGAATGAATGGAGTGAAAAGCATGATTCTTGAGAAGTTGAAGGTGAAAGAATAAATTCCATTTAATTAGAAAACAAAGTAGAGGCTTGGTTGCCGAGTGAATACTTACTAACTGTATCGTGTGGCATTGCTGCACATAATGTGGCTTACTGGTACACACCGAGCAGAAAATAAAATGCTCTGACCTTGTGCTTAACCGTGATACTTAAAACAAGGGCTGTTTTCTACAGAGATGGTGGAGAAAGGTAAAGTAGATGCAGGTGGCTAGGAGTAAAAACACAGCTTGGAGTGGAATGATAAAAACAAAAAGGGAATAGTGAGGAGATAAGAATAGGTAGGAGTTTAGAGTTGTTAGAAGGAATAGATGAAAAGATGATAAGTGGGAAGATTTTTTTTAAATTATAGCTAAAATGAAATGAGGTGTAGGTATATTTACAAAAGATTAATGATTGGCTAAAATCATTATTTATACCCTGTGGCAATTGCAGTGAAATATCAGAATCTTGTGGGAGCTGATGTTGAATGCTACCAACTTACCAGAAGATATCTAGCACATAGGCCCCATGGCAGCATGGATTTAGGGCTGAATCTACAGAAAGCATCAACTTCTCTACACTATTCACAAATACAAGAAGAAGGGTATAATGCTTTTGCATCGTTGTCAAGATTAAAAGCAGAATTTTGAGTGATGACATTTCTTTTGTTCAAAGCCTGTCAGAAGACAGCGAAAAAAGATGAAAAGTAGGATGAGGGATTCAGGATAAGGCTGTTTTTTGCCCACCACAGTGGTACAACAAATGCTTCACTGAAGCAAAGATGGCTGTAATAACACCTTCTTTGATGTAGATACTTCTACATACTACTTATTTTACCATATTAAATGCATACAAAAGTTTTCAAAATGCAAAATGAAAGAGTTACCTTTAGAAGCAGAGAAGAGGCTTTCACAGTAATTTCCACAGTAATGAACCAATGTGAGTTGCATGCGTGCACAGTGTTTAGACCGCTATAGCAGTAAGAAAGAGGAAGTGACTGGCAACATTGCCTTTCAGGCTTAATGTGACTGGAATAACAACACACACACACACAACACACACACACACACACACACACACACACACACACACACACACACACACACAAACACCTAAGCTTCGTATGTCATAAAAGCTCACAAAACACACACATTTCCCACCTGTGTTATTATCATCATCAGGCCTTAAGAGGCTTTGAAAGGCTCATTAGGCTGACAGGGCACCAGCATTTATGTGTGTGTCAAGGTACATTGCACACGTTTATTTGTGAAATGTTTGTGCATTAATGTGTGTGTCTTTGCCTCCTTTGGGTGTGTGTGTGTGTATGCATGCACGTCTGCTGTCCTGCATATGTGCATGTGAGTGTTTGGGGGATGGGGGTTGGGGTGGGTCAAGCAGACAGGGCTACGGAGGCAGGCATAATTGAGGCAGAAGTAATTAAAGCGGTTTTAATTGTTTTAATTGGTGTCATTAACGTGCTGAGGGTCAGACAGATAGACATGCACATGCACAGACATTTAGAGCAGACATGCACACCTACACTTGCGCAATTATTTTGGCTGTGGGACACGTTTCCAGTTACTGTGAGTGGATGACACCAATCACCTGTTACTACATAACTAACATCACTACATGTATTCATTGGGTATACTCACAGATTAATAGTTACAGAAACATGTGTTATCTGGTTTATATACAAATTGTGTAATCATTTACAATTATTTTTAAAAATGGTGATTAAATTAGAGTTAGTTTTTGATGATGAGAAAATATATCTTGGAGCTCAGTATCAATTATTTATCATCGTTTGGTATCTGCAGGCAAAGGTTAAGGAAGTACTCATAGATAGTGATTAATAGATTCTAAGTACAAAATGTCTGCTGTGTAGTGCTGGAATATATTGTTAACTGAAAGTGCATTTTCAAATGGCAAGAGACATTTTGTCAACTAATGATAACTATTATATTATTATATTAAATGTAAGTATCTTATTGTATAATAATGTAATATAATAATATTATTTCACCAGGGGTTTCAAGGTGGAAACAGCCGCAAGTTGTACAGGCACCGTATTTTATGCTGTCAATGTTTGTTCCGTTGTGAACCACCTACCTGTTTTTTGCCCCTGACTAAAAATATATGTATGTTTTGCCTTGTCGTAGACATACAACACTGTCTGTCCTTGTACAGGCAAAGATGCACTTTGCATTACAATGGGGGTGTTGCGTCCAGTTCAGGAGATCACAAACTGTGAGGTCCTTGGTCTCCGTCTCTCAATTCATAGTTTTCAGTTATGTGACTGTCACAGAGCCCTGGAGGGCAAACCGATGTTCCAACATGGCGACTTACAATGGAAATGCTGTGGAAACGCAAAAGGGGCATGTGAATTATCCATTAATTTCAAGCCATGCATATTTTTATTACCTCTCAAAAGAAGAAAAACAAAGATACATGAACAAACTGCAAGTTTTGGGCACTTGTGATACATATACAGCACCCGCCACAGTATTTTAGTCACTGAAAACTGCGAAGTCACTGCCAGCGCTCCAGTTTTGAGATCTTTACATCTAGAATCCCTCCCCTTACACTGCCGCCAGAATGAAAGCACACAAAAGTACAGACTAAGGACGTCACGATTAGATCTCAAACATTGGTGTCTGCACCAACAAGGCATTTTTTAACTGATCGCTATCGGCTATATTGAGTTTTATTGATCCGATCTTTTATTTTACGTCAGCTGTCACACTGCTGTTTTTACTCGTGAAGCTTTCAGACACAGTGTAGCCATCGTCAACTATCTCTCGCTGTCTGCTTCTCCATTGTGAGCTCTGTGTGTGTGAGAGAGTAGGAGCAGCACCGCCCGCTGTGAAACTCTGCAGCGGAGGAGACACAGCAGTAGAGATCCAACACAATCACACTCAACACGCCACTGCAAGTGCAACAAATTCCCCACTGACAAAAAGCCAATAAGAGTAATTCATTGTATATTGTACATTCATCATGTAATTTGATGTAGAGATGACAGAAATAAACGCTAAGCAGAATAAAGAGTTCATTCAGGTAATTCGGGGGCTTTTCTAGTACCAAACACTAGAGAGAGAAACTCCCTCCAGACAGCGATAAGACAGAAAGATTACAGAGAAGGTTTTATTCTGTAGAAGCACAACGAAGTCCTGTCTCCTCGTCGGTTAATGCACACAACAGCTATCTGGCATTTACATACTTGGTCTGTGCCGAAGATCACTACTGTTACTGGTGGACAGCAGAAGAAAGCATGGTTTTAACCGCAAAATGGAAACTTTCACGTGAAAACTATGTATAGGCTCGTACATTGGGTATTAGTAACAAGCTGTTTGAATCACAGGTCACAGATCCAATCACTCCTATCTTCTGAGGCTTCCTTACCAAATTCATCAAATTCATTTCCTTTTCACTTTTCTCCTTGCTGACTGCTTTGTCGTTGTGTCCTGTGTTGCTGTTGTCTTTGCTGTTTTTGGGCCCTCTACCTCTGTGCTCATGGCCTACACTTTCATCTTGCAGTGCTGGACCTTATTTTTCTGTGCTAGTCTAGTTGACACTTTCATCTCATAAGTCTCCCTCATCACTACTATATGAGCTTCCCTCAGTATTGCATTCATTAGGAGTCCATTCCTCCTCCTCCTCCTCCTCCACCACATCCTCCTCCCCTAACTGCTCCATGTCACTTGAATTGCCTTCCATAGTAATGCTGGTGACATGTTCAACACTACTTTTCGCTACTACTTTTAAAAATAAACACAGAAAACAAAAGGTTGTGTACTCTGAACTTCTTCTCTGAATTGAATATAACATATCAATATAACACCAAAATATGGTAGCTAAGAAATTGTTTTAGTGAAAATCAATGAGATGAAGGAGATAATAGCTGGATAATAGTGAGGAGATAAAAGGTGAGCCATTGCAACATCCCAGAGAATAAAATTAGTATTATATAATAGGATAATTTCCTCTCTAAATATATCTTATGACATTTCAATCTGTAATTGGATTAATCAATTAATCAAAACAGTGTATCTTGCATTTCATGCAGATGGCATCCTGTATAGCAATACAATCATCACTGAGGGAGTCACAGATAAATGACCTCTATTACCTATAGCTATTACCTACCTAGCATATTTCAGACACACGTTTTCAACAAGATATTACTCTAAAATAAGGTAAGAAAAATTGGAATACTATAAATACGGATATCAAAATATTAGTAACAATATAGATGTTTTTCTTAACTTATTCATAATTCTTTAAATTAAACAAAGATTTCCCTGTTAAAATCATTTGAGTTACTACATGAAGGCAGCCATTTTGGATATAGAATTCAAAAGCCCTTGCAGTACACAGATAATCCACCAGAGGGTAGAAAGCATGAGTAACATTTCATACAACAGGTTCAACAGTATTAAAAACATTAACGACATAAAGGTCTCAGAAACTCATTCAAAGATGGTACAATTCGTGTTATAGGGGACGCTAATTACATGAGTTAAACTGCAAAGTTAAAACAGTTCAAAGTTCAAGGTTTTTATTTTGCAGAACAATTTCATGTGTGGCAGTTATGCTGGTGATGAAGTGATTAAGCTCCATTGAAAAAGAAAGAAAATATAGATAATGAGCTGTGTCTTTTTGCTGTTAGAAAATATGAACAGTTGTGAGTCTTCCTTTAGAAAAAACGACTTGCTGATCCCATCTTGTTGCAATCAGAAAGGTACCAGGCAGCTAGCTTGTTAGTCGACGATTGTTAATGACCGGCAGCTGGTGGGTTGGCAACAGTTGTATTTTTCACGGCAGACATTTTGACATAAAAATAGTAGGGTAAGCACAGGTGTTACAGATGATACTAATTAAGGTTTTGTTCCAATCAGTCTAGCAGAGCCTTTCCAGTGAACCATCATGCACATTACTCTGTTTGACTTGAATGGAATGAAATGGAATTAGTATCATTGGTAAAACCTGTCTTTACTATTTCAAATCAAATGGGTGCTTTAAAAAAGGTCTTTTTCCCAGTTACACTTTTAAGCAAATCATATCGTCGTTTGAAGCTGCTTACTTTAAAAGGTCTGAATTTGGAACTCCAGGACTGTGAAGCAGCTCAATCAATCAGGCCGCGAGTCTGACATTAACTCAAGCTAAGTACAGCTACATCAGTCGGATTTAAAAACAGATGTGACTTTCAAACGGTTTGTCATTATTTCCACAGGTTGACAACTTTGTGATTATTGTCAATGAATATAATGGTGTCATGAACCTCTTAGCAAATTATAAAATGGTAATTTTCTCTATTGAAAACTTACCAAGTTGACTTTCCTCTGACAGACTAATTTGGAAAAATGCTTAGAACATCCATATACAGCACAGCAATAATAGCAACAAGTCACAAATAAAATAATTGTCCGCAAACTTGCAATAAGATATTTTCCTTGAATTGCTCAGCCCTTCTTCTGTGGTTCAACAACTCTATTTTAAGAATACAAATGTTCTATTGTCAGTTTGAGGAAGCATCTACTGGTGAGATGAATAGATCTTTTTCACATGAATTGTCATAGCAGGAAAAACACAATCATGTTAACAATGTCTCAGTTCCACCAAGTGTCCCAGTAAGCCATTACCATGAGCCAGTATGCACAATACCAGAACCCTGGAACTAGCTCATCTAAATGGAATACATTTGTTTTTTAATGTTATTATTTACACCAGTGGGTAGTTTTTCCTGATATGACATGCCAAATGTCTGATGGGAATACAATCTATTATACTGGCTGTAGCACCTGTCCAGCAATTATTTAGTATACATCATGCAGTAATGGCTTGTATAGCCTCAAAGTCCATCATAATGTTTGTCTCTATCTGCTATAAACATATAGCTCTGTGTACTCCTGTCATGATCTGTTATACAGAAAACTACTTGTTCACAAAGGGTTCATTTATACTATCCGGGTTTCAAATACTTATCTATTAAGTCATTTAAAAACTATTTAATAATCAGATGAGTGAGTTACATGTGTGAGTCAAAACTGCAGCTCATTGCGGAATGTTTTACTTTTTGCAGCAATATGATGCATAAAAAAAAAGGAAAAAGTTGTACTTTCCCTTAGAGAATTTGCCACTTCATCATACTTTGAATTGGAACTGAACGGGTCACCACACTTAAAACCTTATAGAAATAAATCAGCCTTTTAATACCTTTTGTGATATTTGAGAAATGCCAAACCTCTGCATTATGTTCTGCTGAGAAACCCTCTATCTGTCCATTATCTATACTGACCAAAACATTTTATAACATTGCTTTTGGCACAATTAACCCTTGAAATGATGTCCTTTCTGCTGTTAACACCCAGCACATGTTTTACAACAATTGCAAGTCTATTTCAAAATTGCTTTTTAAATTAAAAGGTTTACAGAAAGCTATTTTTCTCAGCTGCTGTCTGGTTTGAAACACATCACTAACACAGTGGAGCTCATCCTCACACTCAATTGAAAGAACAAGAAGTGATCAGTCATCACAGCCTTACAGTATGTAATGGCCAGTCACATGATTTTAGGTACAAAAGCCAATGTCTTCTTCTTAATTGCTTTTCAAGACAATTATTGGCTGGCCCATTTCTATTACTCTGTTTTTTGTTCTTCTTTTGCGAACAACAATAATACACAAATTGCAACATTCAACAACAACAAAAACAAAGAGGCATCATGGTGTCAGATAGTGTGGTTAGAAAAATGAAAGAGCCTCAAACTGAATCATAGTAATTTACAATGTATATGAACATGTGCACATTTACAACATCCATTGTGAGTAAGGTGCATATTTACCAACCCTGGTAAATGTAAAATAAAGGTATTTTTTTCTGTTGCCTCTCTCAGAGCATATCAGCAGTTTAATTAATGGGTAACAAATAGTTTTTGATGGCCACTTCTGGAAAGAGAGAAGGCAGGGAGGTAGTTATGGAGGGAGAAAAATGTGCTACGTGCACATTTTCATAATTCATTGCTCATTGACCCATGCCCATGTCAGCCAACATTGTTCCATCATCCCCTCTCTCTCCATGTTTAAACAGCAATTTTTAGTTTGGCAACCCCTCTGAATTAATGTCTGTGAAAATTATGTAAAGAGGGGATTTTCTCTTTTGGATTTTCTAAGTGGATTTTCTCTCATACTGTATATATAGATCTCTGTTCACCAAATAAAGGCTTGTTGGAAATGCTGGAGCTAAGATGCAGTGGATAATGATAGCAACATGCATATAACATATTGATATACATACAATATTTGTGTATTTAGGCAAGATTTCAGACAAGGATCTTCAAGCATCAGAAAGAAAAGTGAACATAGCTGTGAATAGACACCAACAACTTAAAAGAAAGAGTCTTTTTATTGTCATATTCACAGTATATATACACCATTGACAGCACTTTTACATACATGAAATGAAACTTGGCCTCTGCATTTGACCCATCCTATATACATTATATACCTGTTGTGACACACTGGGGCCTTGTGACTGTGTGACCGATTTTGGATTTTTTAAAGGTAAACTAAAGCTTACAGTTGTGTATAAGTTATGAACAAGGCCAGTGTATCAATAAAGATGGTCAGTGCCGACACAGTGAGAATGAAAATGCATGCAGTTGTGGTTCATAAAGCATTTTAATCATTAGTGTCTATGGACCTAAAAGGCAAACTTTTAGAATTTGAACCTGTACATTGTGCCTTCCTCCTTACACTTTCCATCATTGAGTGAATACATGTGATAATTACATCACAAATATTTCCAAAATGAACCGTTAATCAATCCATGTCAATGATCGAGCACACAGCCACTCACCCTGCACTCCGTAGCCATAACATTGCCTATCCAATACACACTGAAGTCACTGATTCTCCGTGAAGGACGAGCAGAGGTCATGTTTTCGATAACTACAAGCAGTGGATCACCAAGCGGTAAATAACATCAGCATCATTACTGCATGTTTGAGCCGTTAAAAAAGCATCTGTCTTTAATCACAGTTTGAGAACACTGAATTATTCCAACAGCATCAGTGCTTTTTCTTATATCTGTCTTGTTGGGTGTATTAACAATTTCTTTCTTTGAAATGTAAGTTATTTAAATTATTGAAGTCTGATCTCTTGTCAAAAGTGTATCCGTGTATTTTTGTCCTGTGTGTCAATGGGGTGATGCCTCAGCAGTCATTAGCCACCACCACCAGTGTCTGGACTCCATGGGGAGTTTTTATCTAGCTGCTGTTCAGGGCCGATGCCCCTCAATCAGAGAAAATCTAAGCGCTGCATTCTTTCTGTCAAGACTTAATCATCACACATCATATGTTATAAAAAACAAAATTATCTTTACTTCATTGACGTGTCTCTTCTGATTGAAATAATGCAGTCCAGTACAATATAACTACAACTGACACCTCTCTGACAGTGACAAAAGCTGAAAATTACGAGTTGTACAAAGCCGGAATTCATGTCAGAGCTGTTGCATTGGACTGCAGTCTATTGTACAGGTGCACCTAATAAAGTGGCAACTGAGTGTAGACCATTTTAGTCTTACAGGAACGAAATGTGCATGACACATGCATCACCACTCCAAACCCCTCGCCCCTCTCTCTCTATTTTAAACACCTGCTCAGGGACACTCACACACGCGCACGCACACACACACACACACACACACACACACACACACACACACACACACACACACACACACACACACACAAATATACTCCACTTGAGCATCTCTTCAGTTATTTTAAGGTGAACCACAGTTACATCTGTGCTGAGAGTCAGTGAGTCAGAGAAGTTCTCTTCTGGCATCGCATTGGTGTTTTCTGTCTGTCAGGAAGCGGAGATCCACCAACAGAGGGATGCTGGTACTATCAGCAAAGAAAGCTTCAAAAACTAAATCCTCACAATGCTTGAGGGTGAAGTTCAGCCTTCTGCTGGCTGCATTATCCACTGACTGTTAGCATGGTTGGTGAACTGCAGGGGGTCCAGCTGAGGGTTTTTGACTGTTTTGAGTCGGGTAAAGTTAGGAGATGTCAGGCGTGATGTCAGGCGTGATTCAGGCATGATGGGGCTTTCTCTAAATTTTTTCTGAAAGTACAGCAGACAGGGACAGTGACTGTGTCTAGTGACATATTCAACATCTTTATATGGACATAAGAATTCAGGGTACTGGGAGACAGAAGGTTATGCAGGAAAACATGTTTATATCCATTTATCTGTGTATACATGCTTGCAGGATAGCAATCAGATTTCTTCCCTAACACTATTTTGAGAAGGACATCAGTAAATGTGGTACTAACTAGCACCATATTGGAGAGAGGCAGAAGAGACGAGGCCTAGCCCGGGACAGGAGCCTTCCTGGAGTTAAATCTCCTGAATATCCGGCACGATCTGACAGATCGTGAAGGTGGGTGGTGGGCAGATGGCTGGAGGTGAGGTGTGAAGTGGTTGGTTGAGAGGTGTGGTGAGCCAGGACCGGATACAGCCTGCAGAGCTGCTGCTCAATCAGGTTGTTTTTCAGTTGGTAGTCTGCTCAGCTGGTAGTTGGTCCTTTGAGCAAGAGGGGATTTCCTCTTGTAGCCGGTGATATCCCTCAGGCTGACCCACGTTGGACCGTTTTACACCAAAGCTGGTGACTCACAATGTCCATGTGTTTACACGTCAGGCAGCACAGTATACTGTGTGGTCAAACTGCTTTTCCTGCGTCATTTGTTTAGTGTCTTGCATTACAAGTGTGATCCTGATTTTAAGTTTAGGTGGCTATTGTTAATGGACAAAGGACAATTCATTACACTGATACTTGAGTTGTATTTGAAGCAGATAAAAAAAGGTGATTCAATTAACTCTGATGCCCCCATCCAGCCTATACTTTACCTGTCTGGAGCTCTTCCTCCCACTCCTCTGTAGGTTTCCTTCTTTGCCCAATGAGGTTGAGTTCAGCTGTAAAGCAGAGCTTGTCAGTCTTGTAAATGATCTGAGTCCCTGCTGGAACGCCGCTGTCCCCTTAAAAGCTGATATATGAGGTCATTGTCTCTGTCATTGCACATGTGCAGGTTGTCTTGTTGACTGCAGTTACATCTTAAACAAGAAATAAATCACAAAGAATAAATATGAATATATAATGTGGACTCCCCCTTTTATACAATATTCTTAAACTTCGTGCTGTGCTCCATTTACTGAAGAATAACACTGTGATTTTCAAAATAAGAGTGGGGTGGCTGTAAATTATAGGATTATGCAAAATATCAAACAACTTAATAGTATCTGTCTCAGCAGAAAATACTATTGCTGTTCAAATCTGGTGAACACTGGAAGCACTTAGTTGAAACCCCACGTTTACATTTTCATTTTCTGGCAGGCTCACCTTGACATGACTCGATGAGCAGTGAACCTCTGGCAGCGTCTGCTCGAGGAATGTGTGCTTTCTGTTTCGGGGACTCTTTATATCCAGGTAGTCAGAAAACAGTGGCAGCTGGCTGTTCGTAAAACACAGGGGGAGATAGGCTTGCCAAAAACCACAAATGTTGTAGCAGAATGGAGAAAAGGGATTGCTTAAAGGGGTTAAATTTCCCAAATTAAGAATGCTGTGCTGAATTATGACATTTTATGACACAAAGAAAGACAGAAAAAACTGAAAAAAAAGAAAAGACAGAATTATTATATGTGTAGGGGGCTAATTACCAACCACTGAGACTTTCCAGTGTCATTATGGAATAATGAAAATATCACTCAAAACACTATTACAGAAATATTAAATTTTCATTAGACCCCCCTAGAGCTACTCTTCTCTTTTATCACTTTTTATAGCTCAGGACACTTGTTTCATTCTGTTAATATTTAATGACTAATGGAATTATTAGTTGAACCACTAAGCATTCAGCTTTTGGGACCTGACAAATTCTAAATGTGAACTGAGTGAGTAGGTATATGTAATGAAAGGCAGAATTGAACGAGGGTAAGTGGGAAGGAGTAACATAGAGGGAAAAAGTCAATTGAATGTGAAAAGCAGTGAAGAGATTTAAAGGAAGTCAAATATTAGTTGTGAAGACAGACACACACACACACACACAGAAAAAACTGAATAAAAAATAAATAGATAAAATAGAATGATGGAATCCAGCAGAGACATTTGGGACTTAAGAAGCCCCATTGTGAAGTACATTTCACATGCTAATATTGAAAAATAAAAGACATTTGATTGAAGGGGAAGTCAGTTCCCTACTGTTTTCTGTACTGATTTCTGCTGTTTTTAAAATCTCAAGAGACACAAAAATTGTTGTTTTTCTTTGTTGTGACCCAAAACTGGTTTGTGAGTATTTTTTCACAAATATGACTCTGTCACATTTAATCAACTGTTACAATTTCTACTGAAGTTAAGTGAAGTCAGTCAAATTTAGAGCAGTAATCAATTCTGAATCAGGAACATGTTCAGTCTATATGTTCCTATGTTTAGTACCTACTCAGTGTCTTCTTGCAAGGCTAGGACAGAAAGACAAAATCGGTTTAGGTTTTAAACAATTAAATGGCAGTTACAATGTGAGTAACAATTAATTTAGCAGTTAGAAAAAGAAATCATTGAGAAATTGGGGCTATAAGATCCAGCCCTGAAGAAACCAGATTGAATTCATCAAGATAATTGTGTAAAAGGCATACAGTATCTAAATACAGGCTGGCAGATGCTCCACCTGCCCTGAAAGCTGGCATTGGTTATAATTTATTATTAAAACATCTGTCTATATGGTGGAATACTGTAAAATATAAATGCTGGCATGATTACCATGGCTGGAGACACTCCATACTGTGCTACTGAGAAATGTTAATTAGCCTCCCAGGTCGCACCTGTCCTGGTTGACAGTGCCAATAAATTCTATTTAAACGAGGAGCTGCAGAAGTGAGAGCTTTCCCACACTTGTATTGTCAGGCATTGATGGCAATGTTGACGATGATTCAAATGACAGTACGCTCCTACCCAACAATTCTGCCATCCTCTCTGTTGTTCGAACATTATTTCAGAGACCTGTTACTTGAGGGAAGTTATGGATTTCAGCCTTTGCTAATCAGCAAATGTTGCCAGTGTCTGATTCTGCAGATGGCAAAACAATAATGCAAGAAAACATAAGTTCTTGTTATTTGCCACGGCTTGAAATGTAAGTTCTTTGCCCCTGAGAGTAATATCAGAATAATTATATCATATTGTATTGTTTGTCCAGAACTTTTACCACAAACATTTCTCCCCTATTACATCATTGGTCCAACACCTATGTCTAAAAACTAGGAGGGATGTTTAAGGGTTGACTAGGGTTTCTGAAAACATTGTTATTATGGTTAAATAAAATGAATAAAATGTCATCATAAGGATAACCCATTAACATTACACTCTTGGCACTAGCACTTAGTCCTGCATCTGAATGTAAATCATTGATGCAGAATAGCTGCATATGGAAGTTATTAAGAGCATACTGGGTTGAACAAGGATAGCTAAGGTAAGAGGTGATGTGAGTGTCATGTGACTGTGAGAAGCATAAGAAGGAGATGAAATTTCTTCAAAAACCAAATCTGAGGTTTCTATTTTACATGTTCTTTAACTTATTATTTAGACTGTCCTCTAACACCTCATGTATACAGCAATCCTTATCCATTACAGTCAGCACAATGTCTGTGTGTTGAACTTTTGTTCCAATTTCCCTTTGAATGGCATTGGGTGAGTCAGGAAAAGCGTTTTTTAAAATCAGTAAACCCTCTTTTGCAAAATTAAACAATGAGATAGGTCTTGGAGTACCAGAGAAAGATTGGATTAATGTATGTCTGTGTGTGTGTGTGCCTGACACAGGTGATGGGAGTAAAAGAGGTGCTTTCTCCTTCTCCTGGCAGCCTTCCAGGCAGATCTCAAGGACTGCACCTCTGCAGATGTGTGCATATGTGCATACTTCACAATGTTTGAGTCTCATGCAGCACTAATTAAGAGCTGAGAGAAGGAAGCAGAGTCACTACTTTCTCTCTTTCTTTGTCTCCTACACACGCACAAAGTATATGCACAATCTGACAGAGTGCATGGTGAATGGAGGATAATTGGTCTAGGCATTCAGAAGACATTGCATCTTGATAGATACTTTAACCTGGGTAGTGTGAGAACATTAACAGTCTACCACCATATTTTAACTGACTGTCAGCCCTACTGTCTTCTGACTGCTTTAATACTTTGCTTTATTGACTTTTCACATGGTTTTCACATTTCTGTTATTTGATGATGACAAAATTAAAGCTCCACCATCAATATTTTTTACTATCTGGTTTCATTTTAGCATCTTTCAGTTTACTGTTTTGGTTTTACGGCCTCCAAATGTACTGTTTTCTTACCACATCAACCTCAGTCTTCAGCGACAAAAGAAAGCTAAAAAAAACTGAATGTAAAGACAGGAGTTAGCAGATAGCATACCCTTTTTTTCTAAAGGGTTGCTGGCAAAAAACAGAGCTTAAAGAAAGGTGCATTTCAGACTTCAGAGATTCATCAAGCCACAAACATGACTCCAGTTGAATGCTAATGTTGCTCCCTGTCTGCTGGATTTATGTAAAAAGGCAACTGTTTGATAAATGTTCACCTTTTCAGCTGTCCACATGTGGCAAACACTAGTTGCTACTGTTATATTGTCAGAGAGCGGATTTACATTTGTTGACTTGGTATAACTTTTCAGTTCTTAACAGAAGTGTTCAACCTTTTGGGGAATATGCTTATTAGATTTTTCTGAGAGCGAGATAACGAGATCGATATCAGGTCGGGACGTGTTTAGCCTAACTTAGCATAGCGTTTGGAGACAAAGAGACAATAACTAGATGGGTTGGTACAAAGTGAAAAAAAAACCTGTGCCCACAAACACCTTCAAAGCTGTCTCATTTACACATATCATGTGTGTTTAACTTGAACATGAACAGACATGTAAAAGGACAATTTGTAATTTACTGATGCTGTAAAACATTTCAACTAAGATTGAAAAAAAAAGATTTTATATTCACACTTTCATACCTGACGTGGTGAAATTTGGTGTTCCACTTGACATTCATTAACAATCATGCTCTATAAGATTTAACATCTCTAACCACTGTTCCGTACAATTAAAATAAACTCTTTTAAGGAGTTCTATAAAGCCTTATTCACCCCAACCCCTGCAAACACACAGCATTGCGGGTAGACCGAGGAAATTAACTTTTCACTGGCCATCAGGCTAATTGGCTGGTTGATGTGACAGCTTACAAGTAAGGGTGTAAGGCTGCAAGAAGACTTTATTCTCTGCTTCACGTTCTCGCTCTCCCTCTCTCTCTCTCTCTCTCTCACACACACACGTCTACACACACAACCTCACAAACTCACACCTACCTCATCCCTGTGACAGCTAAATTGGGATTAACGAGCTTTTAGGGAAAAGCTGCAACAGCAGCTCCTTTTCTCTTTGTTTTTCTTCCATTGACACCTCCTTGCATGCCTGGCAGGCTGACTGTCTGACTGGCTTGTGCTTGATCTTGCATCAAATAGAAATGGTTTCCTTTTTTAAACTTGGTATACACCTGCTCGGTGTACACAGCTTGCAGGCTTTTTCCTGGCGCCACACCGGTCAACAAACTGAGATCACGGTGGATTTAGAATAAAAAACTAGAGTAGATGATCTGAAATATATACACTTGAGGATAAACCACAGCCAAAAATACTCATTGATACACACATATAAACAAGATAGAAATAAAGGAACAAAAGTTAATGGGCTCTAATGTTAATGTGATAGAACATGGCAGATGGTGGGGCTTTGAGTTGGCGAAGTGAGACTAAGTTGTACTCAGCATGATCTGGTAGTGCCAGTTTCACACCACGCCATATTTTATGGTGAACCGAAGCTGCACAGCATGTGCAAATATTGTGGGAAATATTGGTCTTTAGTAATTTCACACTTAATTCTCACAGATAGAGTTTTATAGACAGGCAAATGATGTAGACTGTCCTTTTTGGTGCCTTTAAGCTGATATGTAAAGCCCCATAGTGTGAGCAGAAGCATAGTAGAGGTGTGTCTCCATTTCCAAAATGTTACGCTTTCCCTTGCAAACCATGTCCAAAGCACAGGTATCGTACATTCTGTGCCATTTCAGTGGATTAACTGACTCGTGTGAACATGATCAGGTCTGATTCAAAAGCTTTCCAATTATTTTTTTGTGCAGAACATCTTTGGCAGTTTGATTTGGATGAATTTCTCCCTATTGAGCGATGCCTAATGAGTGATGTCCACATGTCCCATTGCCTTCCCCTTTGTCAGATGCTGCTAGTCTGAGCTAGTGCTAATTAGCTATCAAGTGTTCATTTATTAGCTGTCTGATGATTTTTACGGTTCAACGAGTGTATCATATGTGTGAATATGCAGTCATTATGTGCTTCAGGTCCATTCCTAGTACTTGAGCATTTGAAACACGAGTTAGCGGTTTCAAAGACACAGAGGAGACAAAAATGAGCCAATGCCAGTAAACAAATCACACATGGTGATATAATAGTAAATTAGAATAATTTACTGTCTTAGAGGTAATGTCCTCTGACATGGATTTTGGTTGACTGACTCTGGCTTACTGTCTGTCACAGTAATCTCTTAAATACCTATTGTCATTGCCTCTTATTTAACACTGCTCGTTGTAGGAGGGGGGATTTGAGGCCGTGAGCTGTATGGCATTACTACCATTATAGCTGGCACATCCTTCTCCTCATGGACCACACGGCTCTGAACATGCTCTGGCACTTTGGCACAGGACACATGCCCCTCCATCTGTAAAAATGAGGGGGATGTCTCAGTCTGAATAACCTGCAAGCTCAAGTTAACCCCAGGGAGGTCCTGAGCTCATTCAGATGCTCTTCACAATCTCACCAGGACACATGTACCATCAACCTCGTGCACCTGCTGTATATCTGTGAGGGGTTTGGCCGCCAAGGATGCCAGAGAAGCATCTCCTACCTGACTGTAGTGACTACAGCTCTCCTGTAGAAGTCATATGTGTGGTCCATAATGTGGCAAAAAAGTCATGTGAGCATTGCTTAAGTCGCCGGAAAATTTTACTGACGCACAAGTCAAACACTGGGAAGAATGTATCATGGAGGAACTAATGCTACACTTCCAACCCTCTGCATGTTCATTACTGCCAAGCTGCTGTGAGCATGTTTTTTTCATTTTTTTTTTTTTTTTTCAGCAGAGGTGGAAAAATAAAGTATAACTTACTGTACTAGTTTTTTTTTTTTTGAGGTATTTGTACTTTACTTGAGTTTTTTTTCTGGCAACTGACAGAAATATCTATACTGTTTTTTTCTATTTTCAAAAATCCCGTCACTCCAGTTTTAAGGCATTTATTGATTGTTTTCTTTTTTTGCATCATTGCACCCCTTCCCATCAAGACCAGTGCATATCACACATGACAGACCGAACAGTAACATAAAATATTTAACGATGTAACAAGACAAAACCGACAAGAGAGGAGGACTCCCTTTACCATTTAATTCAGTTTTACACAGGGCCAGTCAGAAACGTCCTTCAAAGAAACAGAGATTCCTTTTTTTTTGGTTTTTTTAGCACATTTCAGAGCCTGTACTTTTTCACTTTTACTTGAGTAATAGTAGTAAGTAGTTCAATCAGTACTTCTACTTTTACCGGAGTATCTTTTACTTGAGTAAATAATTCTGCTACCTTTACAAATAACATTTTTATACTAATTTGTATATAGAAACACTGCAAACAAAACATGCACAAGTACACATTCACTATAACATTACTGAAAAATTATATTGTAGTCTAAGTTCTAAATGGGGAAACAATCATGCACAACTGGATATGGTATGTGTGCAAATCAGTTATCATGCTGTTCCTCACCATCAGTGCTTCCTCTGGATAGTGTTTGATCTACAGACACACACAAACAGATGTTTCACAGAGAGAGATATTTACCACTGAACAGAAACAGTAACAAAAGTAAAGCCTGTTTGATACAGGAATTGCACACAAGCCAGTGGAGTGTTGAAGAAGTTCAAACAGTCTTCCCCGGCTACCACTTGACCCAATTAGACTTCCATCTGATCCATCTGACTCAGAAGTTAGGCTTTTGAACAATATCCCATACTTACACCTACCTTTAAATTCAGCTTGTTGTAGCTTATCTAACTTATACAAACTGACACTCACATACATGATGACAGATGCACAGAGAATGTGCATCGCTTAGTGTGGATGGTGTGTTTACTTGAGTGGGCAGTTTAAAAGCTTTTTGGGCTGTCAATGTGTGTGGCAGTTAAAAGGTCCAAGCATAGAACAGTGTGCAACTCCTTGTTCACAATCTGGTATTCGAGAGAGTCATTCCATTAAGACTGGACCACTTCCACCTATTGAGCTTAACAGTAAATCTTCTTTGTTCAGTGTTGTGTGGTTTTTTTTTTACACCTTGCAGCATAACTCATCATTAGAAAGAGCTAAAAGTAACTCGTTAGTGTTAATCTCATTAAAGATTGAACCTGCATCTAAACATAGACCAAAGCCTTTTGGAGAAAAGAAGTTTACAGTTAATTGCAGCTCTTATGTAATGTCTCCATTGCTGAAACAAAAAGAGAAATATATAATTGCAGGTTATCAAGGTAAGTTAAGCATATTAAGTGAGAATTAAAACTGTAAATTAAGGAAAAGTGCTACTGAAAGACTTCAAGGACATTAAGAGGAAATTATTTTTTTGGGTGAGGTGATTAATTAGTGTTAAACAGAGGTTAAGTCTGGTTTGTGTCGAGTATGTGCAGCATGTGTTTTTAGAGTTTTCTTTCAATCATTGCCAGATAGATAAATCACAATTTCTCCCATCTGTTGGCCAGGCTCAGAAAAAGAGGGAAAAAAAGTTGAGAGAAACAGGGAGCAAATGAAAAGATGAAGAGGATAGATGGAGAGGAGAGAGATAAAAGAGGGAGAGTGAAAAGAGAAAGAAGTAAAAAAAAAAACTCCTCTGACTAATGATACGTTTTCAATAAGAACCCAAAAACACAACCTATTTAAAACTTTACGCAAGGTACTGTTTCAGTTTCAAAACCCACTTTTTTCTTTTTGTAATATATTTTTTTAATATATTTTTTTATTCAAAACCCAGCTCATCTCAGAAAAAGGGACAAGTAAACATTCAAAAGGTCAGAATTCATTAGCTGGGAAAATAGCTTGCGAAAACAAAATTGCCTCTTCTCTCGCTCCTCTTTCTTGCCTCTCATATTCAGTCTGTCTCTCTTTCTTCAAAGCTCAGCCAAAATAATGAGCTGATAACAGGGTGTCTGCTTGACACCTGCTGAAACCCTAAAGAAAAACACTCTCTTTCACTGATTTTAGGCTTTCTAGAGGGAAATGCTTGCCAAGTTAAAGGTATTTATAAGATGTCAATAGTCAACAGCAGTCAGTGCAGATAATGGCTGTGAAATCGTTTAGAGTTTAAATTGATGCACTTGTCATTTTGCACTTGTTTAATACAGTAAGTGTAAGGATAGTGAGCACAGTACATGTACAGTACACAGCAATGCACTGACACAAACACACACACACACACATCATCTGATCTTGTGTGGTCCATGGTTTTCAACCTAGCAATCAGTGACAGTCGACTCCAGTATGTAGGCTACAAAGTAAGAGAACCACAGGCCGGACACACACATACACACACACACACACACACACACACACACACACACACACACACACACACACACACACACACACACGCACCACACACACACAGACACGAACCACCAAGGACCACCACAGTCATTATGGAGTAGCATCTGTTTGTAAATAAGCCACCTCCTCTCCATAACTCTCCCACTGTGTGTGTCATGATATTCACTTCATGCTTCTGCCATAAACCCGAATCTAAACATAGAAATAAGAGCGACCATGAAAACCTCTATTCTTTTGCCAGGGCCTTGAACGGAGCAAAAAAAGTAAAGTTTCATTTAATTACTACATCTTCATTTCCCTTACATAAAGATCTTTATTGGAAAGTGGCCATTTTCATTCTCTGTAATCAAGAAACTGTAGCAGTTCAATCTTTGGACATGGCTGGTCCACAAGATGCAGAGCTAAATGCATTTTCACTGAAGTGAGAGGCCAGAAGTGGATCTTTTATTATGTTTGTTGAAAAAAACTAAAAGAAAAAACACGTTTTGGTGAGACATTAAATATTCACTGTACAAGTGAAGCATAAAGCATACACATTGAAAAGTGTGGTTGTAGTAAATGACAGTCAGACAGAACAACCACAGGAACCCTAAATCATGGTGGGGCAGAGCTGGATGTATTGCCTGGTAAACAACCATGTTTGCATTTTGCCCATGCCAAAACCCATCAACTCCAAAAATGACTTCTCTTGCCCTGATAATATCACACACCTAGGATTATGTGGAGGAATCGCAGCCAGAAAAAGGCAGAGTTTGACATTGAAGCAGCATGGAGCTAGAAAGAAGCTTTAGATGACGCAAACCAGGTCAAAAAACATGAACATAAAATGAGAGTGATGTCTTCATATGACAGACTACGCAAAACCTTAGTGCTTGCATAAGTGTTCTATATTAGTACGCTTTTTAAAATAATTGCTTTGACTGAGGTCAGTACAATTACAAGTAAGGGTAAAACAGCATTAATTGATTGTATTCATTCATTCTTGTTTAACTCTGTTTAGCATCCATCATCCACAAATATTTGGTGCTTTAGCAACTAAATGTGTTCACAGCTAGTCATAATGGTTGGTGATTGCATGTAGTGATAGTTAATATAAGAATATACTGATTAGTGAAGCTTTATTTGACTTGATTGTGTGAATTGTATTGTAACACATTTAGTTTCCCTGACAATGTATTTAAAGCCCCCAGTGTGTAGGATTTAGTGGCATCTAACACGGAAGTTGCAGATTGCGACTAAGGAAACGTTTGTATTTGACGACCTGACAATGAGAGTAGGCTGTGAAGTGTGTGAAAATAGGGTGGCTACGAGACTTGCAAAAAACACAAAAGGCCCTGTCTACAACCTCTGTTGGCAGTTCAACATGGCAGACTCCATAGAACGCTACCCGCAATGTCTGTAGATAACAAGGGCTAATTTTAAGGTAAAAATAACCAACAATACCTATATTCTGGTGATTATACACTAATGAAAACATACCTATTATATTTCTCCCAATAGATCCTCCTGAATGTTGTAAATTTTGGAAAAGCTGTCTTGTCTTCTTGCGAGGAGAGTTACCGTTCTCATACGTGTTGGTTAAATATAAAGCTATACTTAGCAGTAAGCTGGCTTATTTTACCATGATGCCTTGAAATATGGGTAAACAGTTAGCCTGGCTCCTCCCAAAAGTAACAATATCCACCTACCAGCACCTCGACAGCTCAGTAATCAACATTTACATCTCATTTGTTTAATCTATACAAAAAAAGGAAGTAAAAAGGACAAGGTGTGGCTTTACAGGGGTTATGTGCCGGACTATTTCTTGGCCAGGTAACAGTTACTTCCTGGAGTCTTGTTGTTACTGTGCCAGACAACCAGCTGAGACACCGAAATGTCAAACTACTGCTTTAACCTTAGCTCCCTATATGGTGCAACTTTCTCTGGTTCCTTATCTAATTTTTATTTTTTATTTTGTTTTATTTTGACAACCTTGTTACCATATCAAATGCTGCAACTCTTTGTTTTTTGTGTGTAATACAATTCTTAACAAATATCAGCTTTGATGGTAATGCCTATGTTGCTATGTTGCTTATTATCTATTTTATATGAATAAACTTTCATCTGTAACTTAATATAGGACTATTGCTATAGCGCATCATACAATGCCATACTGTTTACAGAAATTTACATTTCCCTGTGCTGTAATTCCTTAGCTACAATATGCCCTTACACTTACTGTATTATGAGAGAATCCTCTGTGATTACCCATATCACTCTGAAGGTAATCCCTCTTTTTGGCAGCTTTCTGTATCACGCTGCTGGCCATATGTCCAAGCGATGGCTGTGTCCAAGCCCTTCTGTCTAGGTGATAGACTCGGCCCAATTAACACTAACGATATTCAGACCGGGTAAAGCTATATAGCTACACATCAGCAGACTGAATGAGTATATTACTCATTCATTATTCTGTTTGGAAGTTCCTTCCTAGCTTCCACTCTTGTTCTTAATTTTGGTTCTATTTCGCCTTTATTCTCGCTTCGTGTCCCCTTTCAGTAACCTTTGCTTATCTCATTCCTTCATTTTTCTTTGCTCCTTACATCCTTGTCCCTCTTCTTCCTCTTCCTAATTAAATTGTCCTCCATCCTGCTGTCCATTTTTCCCCATTCGTTTCCTTGATGTCACTTTGCCAAGCTCTTAACAACTTATACCTCCATAAATATTGACCCATCAAATCACTTTTTGCTCCTGCTCCCTTACACCCACCTTCCTCCCTCACTGCATTATCTCTTTCATATTCAAAGTCCTCCCCTTCTTTTTTACTCACTTTAAGCCTTAATGTTTGTATCTCTTTACAAAATGAGACACTACAGTGAGAATTACATAGGTAGAGGGGAAGAATGGTGAAATTGTGAAAAGAGACAAAATGAGAACGGGAGATGGCTGTAGACAAAATCACACACACACACACACACACACACACACACACACACACACACACAAACAATCGAGTGACTGACACCACCTAATGTTCTGTAGCACCCTTTTTGTGAGTGAATATTGTCTGCACCAGCCGCCATGTCAAAGTCCTGGTACATGCAATTACAGTCGGTGAATAAATTTGAATACATTTGGTTCCTATTCACCTGTATTCATTTGTTAATTGATTGGTGCCCTTTGGGTTGATTGCAGTCTTTAGTTTTACATTTAATCTGCTCCCTTTTCATTCAATGTCGTTCATTTTCTTATTCTCCCATCCACCCCATCACTGGAAAATAACACAAAATAATAAACAAAGAAACCATGTCATTGGTATGTACCATTTAATATCCAGTCATCACATCTTCACTTGCAGCAACAGCCAAAATGCTTGACAGCTATGTGTTCTGTTAAAGTGGCATCAAGCCAGACAGTCAGTGCCAAACATCCACGGTTAATCATGTATGATCACAGTTACTAAATTCCCAAAATTCTGTCATGAAATTGCAACAAAATCAGACTACATGAGTATCATGAGCTACAGGATGCTAGATATATGCTGCAAATGAACTTACGTGAACTTGGTAATGAAATATGAATGAGCCATGCAAAGTATGTTTGTATGTTGTCGTTGAGGAAATGTAACCACTGTGAAATACCTGTCGTTAAACTATGTCTCCAGCTACCAAGTGTCTTAAGAGGAGGCTATTTTCACTTGCTTTCAATATTGTACATCTCTTAGCAGAGCCTGCTGTAGCCCTAAGCAGTGCTCTCATCATTCACTGAGACTAATGAGCTGTCTTTGCTGATGTAATTTACCTAATTTTGTGCCAGCTCATATGAAAAATTTAACCATTGCCATGAAAAATACTTGTTTTTGCCCTTAATTATGGGCATATCTTTGCCAGTCAGACACTGTTGATACCGTCAGAATCTGTTTGAAACTCGGCTTTCATTTAGGTTTGTTTGTGAGTTAGATAAAGGAGATATACAGATATATGTGGAGATTACCCAGCAGCTCAGAGATATGAATATACTCAGGGGGTAATATTTGGTGGCACATTTAGCACATTTAACTACAGTGGAATAACTGTCTGAGTGAAATAGGCTTTCAGGGATGCTAAAAAGGGACGACGTATCTCTTGGTAAATCACAATATTCACTGCTTAATGTTGAATTTAAAGTAAGAAAAAATGAACTACAAATCCTGTCTTCCTTTTACTCATCCTGCATCACTCATGTCCCTTTTCTCCAATTACAAGAAAGAATATTGTCCAAATAAAATACTTTATAAAAATATACAATACAGAAGGAAATACAGAGGTATTGAGCCTGTTAACTCTACATTACACATAGACAATCTGTCTTATTTCTTTGCTTCTGCTCTCCAATTTGCTCTGTCAAACACATTTGTTCCACCAGTTTTGTTATATTCGTTTCAGTACATCTTTATCTGCTATGCCAATGCACACAGATATTTGCTTCTACACTTATGAGTACCTAACCCAAACCCATAAGCTATCCTAATTTTATCCTCCATGTAAAAAAACAAGTATTGACCCTTAAAGAGCCCTTTGACGACCTAAAAACAGAAACAGAAAAATAATTGTACACCATTGAAAATGCTGGTAATGAATTATTTCAACCTAGCACTTGTCCCTTGTAGTTAATTAAACATATTTTTCTGCATTTTCATGACTATACTGTCATTTGTGGAGGAAATGCCTTTCTAACGAACCTTTGAAATTATAGGAAACATAGGTCCCATACTCTCCAACACAACACTGCTGTAACAGATACAAATGCAGCCAGTAAACAGATGCTGAAAGGGTTACTGACTCCATTCTTAATTGTTCGGATTCACAGTTTAGCGGGCTTTTGAGATGTTGAAGTCAGACATTACTAATGATTACACCTGAACCTGATGAGTGAGAGAGAGAGAGAGAGAGAGAGGCAGAGCATTAATAACCTTTCAGATTAGCTGTTTGTCATTCTGACAGCATCAAACAACTGAAAAGGGCAACGTAATCAACAATAGCTCAAACTCAAGTCTTAATCTCACAACAATCTGCATGAAATGCCAGTTGTGGTGATACAGGCAAAATCTGTAATTGCATCAATACAGGTATAAAGGTTTGAAAACAATGCAAAAGCAAAAAAAACAATCATGTCACATGGAGCCTTAAAGAAAAACTATAGTCAAAGGCAAGCATGGAATTTCTTTTTGACTGTAGTGTCAATCATATTTTTTCATGGCACAGAGGCCACTTGCAAGGGTTAAAAAGCCACTGTGTAATGCATGATGATGAAGAGTTCATTAACAGGCAGCTAGTATCAAAAGCACACTGCCTCAGAGAAAAATGAGGCCTGCAGTTTCCGCTTTGTTCTCCTTACCTGGAGAGAAGAAGAACATATACTTTCAGGGACATAAATTCCCTTTATGTCATTCAAAGACAATTTTTCCCCCCATAAGCAAAACTATTTTATCAGTAGAGTTATTAAGATGACCCTCTGGAGGTCTGAGTTTAAACAGACTTTACTGCCAGCCAAAAAGTAATCGTGTTGGTATATTTTCTAAAAGTTTTACCGTTTAAAATTTTAAATGACCATGGCAAAGGACTCAGAGACTCAGAGTGTTCAAAAGAAAAAAAGTCAAATCTGCTGCCAACAGCTGTCTGTCACACCGAAATGGTCCAGGTTTAATGACAATATGCCCAACATGATTATACTGATATGGAGGATACATAATAACATTTGTGATTACAATAATGGAAATAACATATTAAGTATTATTAATTATTAAATAAATAAAAATATTGCCATATCTGTAGTGACAAATGATAAAAGCGGTGGGGTTACTTGTGGCTGTGTGGTCATCTTGTCACAAATATGACCAAAAATGCTCTGAATATTGCAACCATCTGCTTACAAAAGTACCCAAAAAATAAGTGACGCTGGACAAAATCCTCCCTAAGCCTCTGACTGATAGCAGGCCTGCAGTCTCTGTGGGCATCCTATCAGACTCATTATCAGATTACTTGCATCCAAAAATGATAAAGCATGCTGTTTTGTATCATCATTAAAATGTCAGTTGACTGTTGTCATCCTCAAAATGTGTTGTTTGTGTTGCATAAAATCATGATAAAATCTTGAAATTGTTAAAATAAGCACACTACACTCACCAGTTTACTACTATGTAGCTAAAACTAGGGCAGTCTAATACAGTCCAACATCCCAGCAATTAATCCTACCTTCATGACGGTTCCTGTATTATATTTTAATAATAATAATGGAGGTGTTTATAACATTTTGTCCATCCGATTTATTTCTCCTTCAGTCATGGCTTTCAGTGAAACTCGTAATCAGTTAGATTGAGGTGGCTGACTTAACCAGTAATAACATTTCTCTATTTCTTGTCTTGTTGCATTACCCTAACATTGGAGGACTATGGGTACAATTTCCAAATGGTTCACTCAAACACCCTTAAAGCTGAAGTCAGCACTACTGTAAAGTCAGCAGTTTAACCTCAGTCAC
Organism: Dicentrarchus labrax; assembly: GCF_905237075.1. NCBI lineage: Eukaryota > Metazoa > Chordata > Actinopteri > Moronidae > Dicentrarchus > Dicentrarchus labrax. The sequence continues at coordinate 16,864,840 of NW_026136710.1, read as the reverse complement.
TGTTTCATTTCAAATTCTCTGTGCTGGAGTCCAGAGCCAAAACAATGACAAATGTGTCGCTGTTCTACTAATTTCTGACTGCACCATACGAGAGACAAAGAAGTGTACCAGTACTTTCCTGAAGGACCTCATATTTTAAATATTTTAGGTGAGACAGACACTCAGAAAATCAACCCTAACCCTAACCCAGTCCTTTAAATATAAAGCTTTCTATAAATGACAAAGAAAAGTGCCCAACAAAAAAAGGAAAAACAAACCTTTATCCCGTGTTTCCTTTTTTACAATGTAAGAGATAAAAGGTGGTGAAGCAGGTGTCAGTGGAGTAAGTTTGCTGAAAAGCTGAGATCAACTGTCAGATTCTGTGCAAAGATTTGAAGGCTGATGTGGAAAGAAAAGTCATCCCAGTTCTGAACCACAGTAAAAAAACAAAACAAACAACCACAGATGCTGTAAAATAAGCTGGAAAAGTAGATTTAAGATGTTGTTGCTGTCTGTAACAGCTGATCAAAAGATGTGTGTTCTAACAACTCTAACAGTAAAACAGAAAAAATGGGTAGAGAATCTCTGATTTTGCTGATTTGTTCCTGCTCAGACATACTGCAGATCTGAACATGGAAGAGAATATAGATTTTACTCTTGACTCCCTCGCTTAGTCATTTCAAATGTTCTATTCTGGGTTTGCCTTTAATGTATTTTGATATGATATTACACAGAGGATGGCAGTACTTTATCTACAGGCTTGCAAGTATAAGAGAAATAGAAAGGACACGTAGGACACAGGTGCCTGTCATTCAATTCCTGTGTGTGGTTAGGTTTGGGCAACAAAAGTATTTTAGTTAAGTTTGAAGGTAGATCATGGTCAGAATCTAGGCAGCATTATGCAGACCCTAAGCAAAATTCTAAGCCATGTAAATCTATTGCCATTGCCACACAGTCAAACCTCCTCTAAAACAGTTTGCTCCATCTTTCGGTCTAAGAATTAGTAGATCTATACAGAACAGAATGATTTATAAACAAATAATATTTATTTAGTAGAATATTTTCTATAGAAAGGTGAATAATAATGTTAATGTTGTAGAAAATATACATAAAAACTTGGTTCTGCTGCCTGGTAATTAGTCCTGTCCTCCCAATATTATACCATTATCTTTGGCTATCCAATGTACATATAAGCATATAGGCTCTGGCTGCAGCTTTAAGTCTCAAAATAGTTGCATCAGGTCCATTCAAAATGGCTCCTCCAGATTTCTTTTTTTACATTTTCAAATATCTAAGACTGTTTCTACTACTTTCTTGGCTGAATTCCAATACAAAATTTAATCAATAGTCAATGTCAGCTTTACAGCTCACATTACAGAGTTGTAACTAAACCTTGACTGAGACTTGACTGGATAATCATCATTGTTTAAAAATGATGTGCATCTGTGAGGAGAGCCATCACTCCCATATATTGTCTGGACTGGTGCCCAGAGACGTTACTGCTACTCGAAAGAGCAAGTTTCATTTCATGCATGCGCATGTAAACGCAACACGTGCAACCTGGTTATCTTTTCCAAGCAGCAGATTACAAACACTGCTGCCCATTGGTGTTTATCAAACGTAATAAATATTTGTATGTCACTCTCAGTTCTGTCAGGAACACAGACAGGCCAATAGCTGCACTGTCCAGCTGTTAGTGAGACAGACAGGTTAAGTTGATGTGCAGTGTGCAGTGGATCTCTCTCCACTCTAACTGTTATTTACTGACATCAAACATGGAGAGAACACAGATTGACCTGATTCCTGTTCCCACAATTCACTCTCATTCATGTTCATTGGGGGAGGTGGCCCCCTTGCAAATTTGCGTATATAGGGCGGACTGGCTCTGGCATTTTGTTTTTTCTACACATAGAGACAAGGTGGAGAGAACACAGGGATTGATGGATAATGCTAAAGCACGTTAATGCTTATACTGGTTTCTTATCACTGTTTAGTCTGCTTGAGTGACTCCATTGATGCATTTGTTCATCAGGAAAACAAACAACATGATTAGAAATTATATGATGATCTAAATGTTAGTAGAAGTGAAAGTCAGATCGTGTACTGCATGGCTTTTTGTCCATTTCTGTTACACTGATTAAGGAGCAAAATCTAGTGTTAAACTGCAACAGTGGTTCATCTTTAACTGTCGAGATAACTGATTATTGATACTGATTGGTGGGGCTCATTAGGATGCTGCATACAAAGCACAGTGGTCAGAAACCTAAACAATGTTAAACGTCTGAGGTCAAAATGAGGTCAAATCCTGTTTCACTGACAGTTCCAACTCGGTCTCGGTTGGTCTGAGTTGGGAATGAGAACATTATCTTTATAATGCCTTTTGTCTTCTGTAAAAATGCATTTTTGATATGAGAAACCTGATATACAAGGCAGCCTGCCCTGCCCTGAACATTGTTTTTTTTATATAAACTAGACAATATTATAGCTGCAATTTAATGAATGACCTCATATACATTGTTTTGAAGACTTCATTTAATTTAATAAGCAAATAAGACACTGCAGAAAAAATGCTAATGGCATTCTAAGAGAGTTGCAGAATAGCCACAGAGGACCTCTGTGACATTACTTACATAGACTGACATGTTATCTTTATAGTCAGGTGGACTTGTTTAACATGCACAGTCATATTCACAATCTCAGCACAGTCAGCCACACAGCTATTCAACATCCCCATTGTGACATAACTATGAATATTTACAGCTCACACAATTCAACAAAAAGAGGAGATTTTATTCAATGGTTGGACCTGATGGCTTTGTGACTCTGTGAAGTGTGAGTGTTCAAATAGTGAATAGCATCCTGGCTGTGCCTAATGACTGAAGACACACATAAGGTACAAAGTGGCTTTCTGGCCATGCCCACTCAGAAGCTGATAATCAAATGCATTTTCAGTAGAAATAATTCATGTTTTTATATTTCAGACACATGTTCTTCCTGCTTTTAAAAACGCAGTCTCGCTTTTCACCCCGAAGTTCAGCATGTTATGCAGCTATTTGCAGAAAGTTAATGCAGGAATTTGCCAGAATTACAAAATAAGGTTTAAATTATTTGGAGGTCTTTCCAGTGGTTAGATTACTCATGTTTTTATTTTTATTTTTATTTTATAAATGCAGACTCTATAAGAGACATCGTAATTCTTCCCACGGGCAGATGCAGACTGGAATTACACTTAGATCTTGTGCAAATGAATTACATGTCAGATCCCCTTTGTCCTCCTTATCTTTACTTTCATTGCTGACTGTAAAATGATAGGAATGCACAAAATTTGAATACAAAAGGACAATACTGAATGTAATCCTCCTTATAGAGCTGAATGACTTTGCATGTCTCACATTTGTGTGAATATGTGCATGTTTGTGTGTTTGTGTGTTTGTGTGTGTGTGTGTGTGTGTGTGTGTGTGTGTGTGTGTGTGTGTGTGTGTGTGTGTGTGTGTGTGTGTCTTTGGCACCAATACAGCATCGCAATGTGCATTCTGCCAACTGTGGAATCTTCAAGACACTCTTCCATAATTTCATTCACACTCTTCCCTTAAGATTCCTCCTCTCTATCATATTGTCTGTATTGCTTTTAACTCTAAATCTCTCCTCTCCGAATGTCAGTAACAGGACAAGATTTATATAGTCTATTATGCATGTATTTTCTGTTATTTTATACGTGACCATCTGTTCCATATTTAACATTTGTTTCTGTGTTAAACAACCAAAAGAATTTAGATTATTCATTACTTAATATATGACTGATTCTGTAATGTTCTGTTTTTTTGCAAGCAGCCCATCAGAGAGGATCTGTATGTGTGTGTGTGTGTGTGTGTGTGTGGTCAGCTCTATGACTCGGTAAGCTTCAGCCAGGGATGTCTCACCTGCCAAAGGCCATTTCCTGTTGCGGTCCACCTGTTTCCATTCTTCTTGGGTTAGCTTTTGTCTTCCTGGCAATTCTTCTCCATAATCAAATAAATGAATTATGATGAATGAATAAATTGAATACCTTGGCCAAAATCAGCTTCTGGTGCTAAACTATCAATCATTCTGGTTGTTTTTCCATTGATCAGTAAATATGAGAGCCATAGGGACACAGGTGGTCCTACTGGAAGATAATTCATATCATTAATAATCCAGTTAGCTAGGAAGCTACTGGTAGTCTGGGTGGTTAAGATTTCTGAGACAGGGTCATGGGCGGCCAAGGCTCAGTGATGCATGTGGTGACCACCAGGTTGCCCAGGTGGTCATAATGTTATGGCTGATCGGTGTATATAGGGGGGCTTTGCCTTTATTAGACGGGACAGCTTGAGAGATAGATAGAAAGGGGGTAAAGAGAGGAGGGATGATACGTAGCAAAAGGCCACAGGTCGAATTCGAACCCATGGCTGCTGCAGCAAGGACTCAGCCTTGGTACATGGGGCACCATTAATTACACACTTACTTCTACATCAGCCAAGCAATCTTCAAATACAATTTAATCATATTTCAGCCTTTTCTGCATGGTTGTATATATGTAACCTTGGTAATTCTTAGAAAATCAACTGTAGCTGCTTGAATGAGAAAACAGGAATAGACTGTATTAACTGAGAGTGCATGTATGTGTGTTATTACTTTTTGTGATAAGTGAAAGATGTCTATCTCCAACAATTAAAAAAGGGAAATGAGAAATTGAAGCACATGAAGATGGTGAATTATAATGTCCATGAGGGCGAAGAAGATACAATAAGATAAAACTAATTCTTATTCAATAATTCCAATACAATGTATCTGTGTGATGCGTTGCAAACATGTGGTTGCTAGCCATACAGTAAATGTGACTACAATACCCAAACACAGCACCGCTTTCTTTCAGCTGCTGCTGTCTTGAAAGCACTTTTGTTTTTTCTTGCTTTGCAGCCATTCTGCTCATGATAATGTGGTATTTCCAAACACAAAGACTGATATGCAGACATTTCAAGAGAGCCAAAACACAACCTGCCAGCCAACGTGCGATTTATTCTGATGCATGACATTATGGGTGTCACTCACCAAATCCCTCGCATCCCCTCACACTCTGAATTTCTTTATGGAAGGTACACACACTTTATTTTAGGCCCCGTCTTTTCTATGTGGTCCAGCTGTACTGCAATCAGGCTTAGATAATAAAGTATATCTTCTTCTCCTACATACAAAATGTGACACATACGTTTATAAACGCATATGCATGTCCATATGCAGGTAAGAATGCAGCCACCTAGCGTCCTGCTGCCAAGCTTGTGACAGAACAGTGCAAAAGCCTGCCACCACGTGCCAAATACATTTCTTGGTCTGAGCTTCAGCTGACATTTTGCAGATTTTGAGTAATATGCACACTCACTGTTTGCTTCTCTCAGTCTACCCTGTCTCATTCTGCACTCAGAATGTAGAAAATAATGATACAATTGGCAGAAGTTTGTTGGTTTGTAATTAATAATGTGGTAAGATTTAGGCAGAAGGGAGGACAAGGAAATAGAGGAAGGGAAATGGAAACAGAAAGAGAGGGAGGGCAAGAGAAAAAATCATTACAAGAGTGGGTAAGTAGAATAGTGATGTAATGTTGAGGGTATTCCACCAGCAGAAAACACATGCATAAGTGTGTCATGAGTTTTATATCACTGCAGACATTTGCAGTACAAGAAAAACAAGGTATGGATAAACTCACTTAAATGGACCATAACATTTGAGAACTCAACCATCAGAGGCTTGGTGAAGGAGTCTTGAGAAAATATTTAGAGAGGTAGACAGGTGAATGTAAATTACTGGACCAAGGAGTCAGGCTGATCATTGGCTATTAGCCCCCGACAGTGCAGGGAGTCTAACTCACCGGCCCGAATGACAGCAAATCCCATGGACAGCACCAGGATCAGCACTCTGGACAGCGTTCACAAGCGTCAGAGCAAAAGGGGAAAGGAACTTACTTACTTGATTAAAGGAACTAATCAAGATTGTTTGTCATTGCCTTCCAATTATTACTGTTTCAAAAATGATTCATGTAAGCATTTTCTCATAAGGCTTAGTTAGTTAGTTGTCCACAGTAAAAAGAAATCAAACTTTTAGGAGAAGGGGAACTTGGGAAATGGAGGAACATATAACAGAAGGTGGCAGGACATGAAGGGTAAGTGAACTTGTTAGTCTGTTCCTGCCTCCAACCAGTTAAAATCAAATTTTAATTATTGTACAAGTATGAAAACATTTCCATCTCATTAATAAACTTTTGAAACTATTCACCCTGGAGGATGGAACGTACACACACACACACACACACACACACACACACACATACGCATAAAAACATACACATTCAGGGAGTGAGTAAACCTCCTGGAAAACGATCTAACAGAGTTTGACTGTGGATATATAAAGAAATTATTCATCACACTAACGGCTAAATTACTCATGGTTATTGAAAATTAAATTATTTTCCAATCATCAGAGGACCCTGTATGTGTCAAGTGACCTAAATGAACTGCATAACATGACTGAGGTGCTTCTTGTCAGTTTTCACTAAAAATATGTAGCCCTACCTATACCGCTGCAGATTGGCTTGAATCTTGCACCACAGCTAGAGTACTATGGTTATGAATTGGGGCAGAGAATAGGATGGTGACCAATTTTTATAACTCTGCTTTAAACTGTCCTGTTATGATTATTATCATTATTATTGTTATGCTATTGTTTATTATTATTATTATTATTATTATTATTATCCCCTTGTTTGTTTCTATTTAATGTACTTAATGTTATGTGTTGAATGTGATGTGTTTTTTTTTAATTATTATTATTACTAGTGCAGTGCCCGTAGGAAGTATGTATTGCTATAGAAAAGTGGGAGGTTAAGTAGCTTTTTCATGGATGGCCAAATGAGGTTGTGTTTGCAGGTGGGACGTCAGGGACATTTAGGTTTGTTGTGAAATGTGTAGATTGATAACTTTTGTGTTTTCATATAATTTGGCTTTTAGCAAGGACACTGTAGGGAGTTGAACCCCATTCCACTAATGTGAAAGTACCACACCTCATGGTCAGCGCATATCAATTCTGAAAGAACAAAGTGAACTACATCTGAAATGAGAGAGAGAGAGAGAGAGAAGAAATTACCAAAATAGTGTGAACGGATAAGCCGACGGCGCGGAGTGAGGGCGTGTCGGTCAGACAGTCTGATAACTGCACAGGTCTCCCACTCAACTTAATAAAAAGAAATGTCCCACAAAGCAACGTTACAGGACCAAACAACAGTAAAGTAGTAACTGTAACTGTCTTTGGCAACTTACATGAGGAAAAAAAAATACCACAGCTGTACGTGGAGAAGCGTCTGTCCTCCTGTCTGTCCTCCCGCCTGTCCTAACGACTCTTCCGTTACATTTCTGCCCGAAAAACAGCGTCTGTCACCGGCGAAAAACTCGCGGAGTGTATGCCATCAAAAATCACAGCGACTGCCAGCCCTCCGGACCGAGACATCAGTTTACTTTCCACCGGAAAACATTCTCCGTCTTGCGAGTGAGGGAGTCAGACAGCATCCAGTTTACTGCTGGTGATTATGTATAATTATGTAATTTAGAGTGAAAAATGTAACTTCGTCACTTTCCAGGATGTTTGGTGGGTCAGGATCTCAATCACTACACATTAGGGCTCTGCAGTGATTGGCTCTGGTGTGCACGTGGCTATGGAGGCTATGGTAATGCTAGCGGAATTCTAAATAATTTATGAAATAATTTATTAATGGTATGTTTGTAGTCCAAACAAAGCCAACGTTACACACCCTTAAACCACACAGCAGCCATGTTGAAACTCTCAGGTCAGTCTGATCCTGATCTGCAGAGATATTTGAGCCACACACACACACACACACACACACACACACACACACACACACACACACACACACAGACAGACAGAGATTCCTTGCTTTATAGATAGATATATTTTTATTATTTATTTATTTATTTCATTTTATGTATTTTTTATTTTATTATCTTATTTACTCACTTATTTATTTTCCTCCTAGATGATTGTTTGTTATGAGAGGGAGGGAAGGGATTTTACGACTGTTTGTTCATTGTGTATTGTTTATTGAAAACAAGCAAAAAAAACAATAAATAAAGTTTTAAAAAATAAAAACATAATAAAAGAAATGTAGCCCTGGAATTAACTTGCAATCCATGCTGGATGATGACCTTGAACGACTAGCACTGGTACACAGTTGGTCTAACTTAATAAACCTATCTTTGCATAAAATGTTGTGACAAGATTTCAACAGTGAGTTTAAATATTAACACTGTTTTCTAAAACTTGTAGAAGATTGTGAAGATCTCAATTCCAAAACCTTTTTCAATGTTTACATCGGAATTTTAACCTATGTCATAGAAAAATTTGGTAAAAAGGCTACACTGAGTTGATTCTGACCATTTGAAAGATCCAAATTGCAACCTTTTCTTCTGACCTTACCTGTAGTTCTGGGGCCCTGTTATATTATTATGTTCTTTCTACAAAGATAAAGTTGAAAACAATAGTGTAATATATGTCACCTCTCATCTGTTTATTACTCTGCAGCACTGAGCTATCTTGAACTCTTCTCTCATGCATTCCTGCAGGAGACCGCCTTCTGCCTGTCTTCTTCATCCTGCTTCCTCTGAAGCTCTCAAATACATTTTTAATCTTAAGGGTGGTAGAATTTCAACAAATATCAAGGTTTCTTTGACCTGCAGAGTTTTCATTTAACCACATGATAGTTCAACTTCGATCCCACACAGACATTATCCTAACTTTTACTTAACTTTTCACATTTTGACTTTTCTAAATAACTGCATCCTTGGAAAAGTTTAGAGTACTATTCATTCTTCAACAGATACATATTTTTGAATTTAATATTTAAACAGTGTCTTTTTTCTCAGCACAGTCTATGTGCAGTGTTTTCATTGTTGTAGATAACACTTCAATCTATCTACTTCAGATCCCTCTGTTTCATTCCCACTCTCCAGCATGTAAGTAAACACCTAATCAGACGTGGAGTGACTTTATATTTTACCTTCATTCTCTCATATATATTCAATTTCATCCCTGCATCAGCCCCTTCTTCCTCATCACTCTTCCCCACGCTCCTTGTCAGAACAATTACCGTTTCAAGAGCTGTGCAATAAACTGTCATTATGTTGCCTCCTCTCTGAGCCACTCTTCTCTATAACCCAAGGTCAAACACTGTAAAAGCCCTTCACAAAAGCTGCATTCACATTAAGATGGTAGATAGCAGACAGCAGTCTTGGACAATGTTCCTCGTGGTTGATTAAATCTGACACTGCTGACTTTGGGCTGAATCCCTTCAGTTCCTGTGCTACCCTTGTGCTTTAAGTTGGATGTGATGTGTTATTGAGATCATACACAGTCCAAATCATTGAACAGAAGTATTGAAGCAGCTGCTTCAAGGTGTGTGCTAGACCTCTAGACCATAAGGTTACCAGCTAAAAAACCAACAGGGAAAAATCTGTTCGAAGGAAGAATCTATCTATCTATCTATCTATCTATCTATCTATCTATCTATCTATCTATCTATCTATCTATCTATCTATCTATCTATCTATCTATCTATCTATCTATCTATCTATCTATCTATCTATCTATCAACACTGAATTGGTGACACTTTTGACTCAAAACTCGAAGGTCACTGTGACCTCAACATAGTTTTTTAGCCACAAATTAAGAATGGATTGGCTGATTCCAGATTTTACACACATGTTGACTGGGATGACACAATGAGTAAACAATGACTAGTGCAGTAGGCATTCATCTTTCCATATCATCCATTCTGCCTTTCACTTACGACCTCATTTGGAATTTTTGACCGTCATCAGAATCACATGACTGCAAAGAATGTATTGGAACGCACCTAGCTGATGGTGATCCTGTCAGTGAGGGAGAGAGTTTCGCCAGCTCATAGAGAAGCTTTACCAATCTAAAAATGCCAGGAGAAAACAAAAGCACCATCTCTACATAATGATCAAGTGCATGTTTAGCCAATACATCTATGATAATTGTTCATTAATCAGTTCAAGCATGTAAATTGACTGAACAAATACACATATACCATCAATATAGCCAAAAAATACATTTTATACATTATGTTAAATTCTTTTTATATGAATGTGCAATATAAAATGGAACTTGACTGGTTGGCAATGGTAATTCTATTTAAAAAAATATATGTTTTTGACTATTTTTCATTCATTTATTTCATTTCTTATACCTCTTTTATTGGCTTATACATTCTTCTGTATTCTGTGTTATGCTTCAGAAAGTGCATCCTTTCTAAACCAATATGCATTTAAACTTCCTTGTCATAATCAAAAGAATATTCAGCAAATATTGAGCTTGTAAACCATAAAAGTTCATTATGAGTAACTTGCAACTGTAAAATCACTCATTAAAGGTTCATGAATTACAGTGTCCTCAGTTGCATCTACACCCCTGACAGCCTTAAGTATCGGGAATCTGATAAAAAAGTAGGGGAGAGCTGGAACACTCGGCCTTTTACATATGTTCCAAGGCAGGTATTTGATGGTCATTAGTTATGTTCAATATCTCTGTGTCTCCTATCATAATGTACCTGTCAACATAACTGTAATAGAAACAGGCAAAATAGGCAGAAGGGTGATTAAAAACATTAAAAAAAAACAGTTTAACCCATGAGCAGAACACTTGTGAGTTTAGCCAGACTACTCGTGAGCTGTAGCAGACAACAAAGATGCCTCTTCTCCTGTGTTGGCCTTTGTGATTGCCACCTCTCCCAACAGCGCTGTGAAGGGCACTGCCACTGAAGCCAGAAAGATTGCTCTGTTGTGCATCAGCATCTTCTCTGAATTACAAAAACAAAATACAAAACTTTATTTTCTTTCCTAGTGCCGAAATGCTTCAGATTTTCATTTCAAGGCGACACCATGCCAGCGAAGACACTCAAATGTGGCTCTCAGGGGTGAAGTGTGAGACATGACAGGGATGTAGAGTGACTGGGAACATGAATTCAGATACTCAAGACTCATGGTGATGTAGGGATGGACTAGACTGGGGGTTGTTGAGGTTGTAGGATTGGAAAGCAACTTTAGTTCAGGTCCTGCTGGCAATAATCTGAAAGACCTGTGTGCATTCAGTTACATTCCTATGATTCAGCCACACCATTACCCAATAGACACAGTGGTTTTGACCGCTGGTATCTTATGATCTGCTATGTTTAAATTCTTAAACTCCTTTTTGAAAGTTGTTGGGAAACAGTGATTCAGAAAAGAAGCATCTGCTTTTTCATTGTGTGTAACTATTATTTCTTTAGTACAGGAACAGCTTAAACTGAAAATTATGTCTGTAAGTAATACACATTTCTCTTAAACAAACGTGGTAGGAATCCGTTTTTTTAAAATATCTCGCAAATTTCAATCAGGGTGGATACTGGTCTATAAAGTATAAAAATCATGGTTGATTAATGTAACATAAAATCAATTATCATTGTTATTATTATTGTTAAATGATACTATATTGGTAAAATGTTTATCTCATATGACATATGCATTACTATACTGACTATACTATACTATCCCATGATAAAACACTGTACAATACTCTGATTATGAGAGTATGATATTTTGAAGAATGTATTGGGATACACAATACATCCTATTATGGTCTCAATATATTTTTATTGTCATTGTCCATTAAAAATCATATACAGTGTCTCCATATATTGTCATTTAAACTGGAGGAATAAATGCTCTAAGATGAGTTTTATAAATAATCCTATACAACTCAGATATCTTAAAATCCAAGCAACAGGCAATTCCTAAAATATTCTATAACCTCTAAAATGCTTTGAAGTTAAAACAAGGCTGTATACCAAGAAAATACATTTTTGAGATAATTGGACAAAGACAATGGGTTCATCCCTTTGTATAAAATATTGAAATTGAAAACAAGATTTTTAAAGGCAAAATGGGAGAGAGTAAGAATTTAAATTCAACATTTCTGCTATTTTATCGTACTTTTCTTGCTGGCGTTACATCTCTAAAGCAGGATGACATGGTGGGTTTGTTATGTTATTTGTGTGAGAGAGAAAGAATATTAGTGTGTCTGTGCTCACTAAATAATGAGCCTTATATTTGGCATATTTTTTCCATTTAATTGTCAAGACTCCATCTAGACAACAAAAAATCTCCAATAATATTCATTTAGCAACCCTACTATTTAGTGAGTTTGTTTGTCATTTCTTGATTTAGGCAGTAAAGGCAATGAATGAGGGTAATTTGGTTGTTTTTGTTAGTTCTTCGTTTCCCCAGTATTGTTTGGTACCAGTCCCAAATTTGGTTTGTAATGAGGTATTTTATGTCACATTTTTTGCAGCAGTGGTGGCACTCAAATTACTGTGGTGGCCCCTAACTGTTGAAGAGATGCAGAGTAAAAACTGGTGACCATCAACTGACCATCTGACGCCGCAGTGAAGTCTCTGTGGGAGGTCTGGCAAGGTCTCAGCTCTAATTTTTTACTAGTTTGGTTTCTTTCATCTTTTTACAGATAGGCTCACTAAACCAGATCCTGTCATTTGTTCCCATGTGAACCAAGGCTCTTTTCAGCCTTTGACCACACCACACACAGACACGTTCAGACACACACAGACGCAAGAGAGCTGCTTTCTGTCTCTAACCACACCACACACAGAACTCCCAGAACACTGGCGACCCACACACATTAGAAAAGTGAACGGCTTCCATCCTGTGACCATACAACACATGTTCATATGAGCATATTAAATGACAGGCAACACACACACACACACACACACACACACCACACTCACACTAACTAACACACACACACACACACACACACACACACACACACACACACACACACACAAGCTCTTGAAAATGAATTAAAATTATGTGCATGCACAAAATAGATCCATAAGAAACGGGTCATATAGAGACATAAAAGCACACACAGATTCCTGAGGAGCTGCAGAGACTCACATCCATAAAGGGACATGCACTGAAACACACACACACACTCCTTAGCCATTTTTAATGAAAGAATTAAAAGACACATGCAAACGCAGCAAGAGTGTGAATTTCATTTGAACTTGGTAGGAGACATCTACTGAAGAACTGCTCGAACCTCTAGTCTTAACCAATGATAGCAGCACGTTCTCAATGGGATACTACTCGTTCTATAGACTGTGGTGTTCGTTATTATAAGTGAAAATTATTCTAATAAATTATTATATATTATAAATGCCATGGAAACACACTGCCTTCATGTTTCAAAGGAACACTAACGTTTCTCGCTTCATTGCTGGGCACAGTTACTGGACATGCAATTAAATGTCTATTTGTAGAAAAGACATATGAAAACGTTTGTTACCAGATCAACTGAGCTGTCAATGCTTTCTAAGCTCAGCTCTCACACAGGCATAAGACTAAGGAGTCATTTTCAGCAGTGTCATACAGTTCATTACATTAATGACGATGAATTATGAAGTCTGACTCACTCTGCATCATCTACATTACTTTATGCTGCACATGGGATTATTTCAATCACTGAAGTGGTAATGTGTCTGGTGAAAGCTGATGACAAAACACAGTACTGCAACATAGATAGAACCCAGACATAATTCAAATATTTGGATAAGAATTATAAAACAAATGCTCTCCAAAGGTAACCAGAGGTGAAGCCTCTTACACTTACGCTTGTTGCTGGTTATTATAATATGTCGAATTACTGAGCTGAGGGCAGATTAACTTTCTGTTTAGTCACAAAGATGTTTAACTCCTCACATAAGAGCTGTCATTTCCAGCTGCCTTTGACTAAGTACCTAGAGTGGAGGGCTAGATCAATAGGCGGATTGGTTGAGGGAGCTGAGCTGGAAGACAAGGCTCTCGATTTACCAGTTGATCTACTTTTCAGCCATCACCTACGGTTATGAGCTTTGAGTAGTGACTGAAAGATCGCAGGGTGTTTGGGCTCAGCCTCAGGGTGAGGAGCTCAGACATGCAGAGGGAGCTCAGAGAAGAGACGTTATTCTTCACGTCAAAAGGAGCAATCTGAAATGGTCCAGGAATCTGATCAGGATGTGTCCTGTGCACACTGCTTTGGAGGTTTTCCTGGCATGTCCAGCTCGTAGGAGATCCCAGGGTAGACCTAGAACACATTGGAGAAATGTTGTATCTCATCTGGGTTAGGGACGCTTGCTGTTGCTGGGGAGAGGGACGTCTGGCCTTGCATAAGTGGCAGAAAATTGATGGATTTTCTCTGTTCCCTCTCTCTACATTCACTGAGATTAATCAAAGGCTAGAAACAGTTTAAACACTGACAATTCTACCTGCACCAAGCCTGGTTGTCAGCACAGATCACTGATTATGCATCTGCTCTTCTACCGATCCTGCCTTCTCTGTAACCATAGTTACCATCAGATGCTATTGATTGCACAGTGATTGTGGTGGCAGAACACCAAATAATCACTCTGGATCTCTAAATTCTAAATACATTAATACATTTCAGTCAGCCAACTCACGTGAAATGTTTATTAAGCAGTACAGCATATTTAGATTTTGGTGTCTAGGCTCTGACCTCATCACTCCCCGCAGATATGTTTACATAGAGATGGGGAGTGATGCCCAAATACCTTAACCCCCAGTCGGAGCCTACAGGTGGATGCTGGGGTGGTGGTGGGGCTTACAGCGCAGCAGGCAGCAATAGCTTACAGAGCAGCAGCAGCAGCAGCAATACGGATGCAGGGCAACAGTGGCATTGACAGAGCATAGGGAGAGCTGGGAAATTGTGCAGTTTAAATAGACCATCAGATTGGAAGGGAGCGATTGGTTAGTGATTATGGAATAAGGCATGTCATGTGTGTAATCAGCGCAGCTCGACTTGACCTGCCTGAACTAGCAGGCTTCGCTCCATATGTTACCAAAATGCTGTCACTACCATTGACAGTAACAACATACGAAACATCTGGATCATCTATCACATTAAGTCCAAATGGAATCGTAAGAAAGTTGCACCACATTATCGATGACAAACAAGTCTCTGCCACAATACAGATCCCAGTCTTCCCCTCCTCTTGTGGGATGTTGCCCTGTAAATGACTCAAACGTTAAAAACACATTTATTGGAAAACAGACTGCCTCTAATTATAGCAGACCAAAATGAATGACTAATGAAGAGGTAATAACTGCAGTATTTTTGCAATAATATGTAATACAACTCTTGTTTTAGCTTCAAGTTGTTTCCTGTTCACAGTACCACCTTCCATTACATTTTGTGATGCAGTAGTCTCATAAAGAGGAAAATTATAGTTTTAAACGTTCATCAGGCTGGAAATTTCTGTTCTTAAGCAAAGATGAGATAAATTGCCTTTGAAAGACAGAAGCCTCGGCACCTTTGCTCTACAAAGGAGGTAAAGAAAAGCAATTAGGACTTGAGTAACTCTAGGAGATCGATCAGGGTTTAAGCAGCTTCACAGAGCAAACTTCTAGATAATCAGGCAGTGTGATCAAGCAAATACCAGCCTGTCTTTGAACATTTATGACTCACGACTAGACAAGAAAGCAATACAGCATATTAGCCTTTTCTTTGATTAAATAGTGATTCTGGATTAACAACTTGAGTCTTATTTTTAGAGTTTCAGTCATCACTTAGCCTCAATAGTAACCCTATAATAGTAGGTTCATTGCAGAGATTTTCTAAAAAGAAATTCATAGATGTAGGGGTAATATATATATTAGTATTAGTAATATATATATATATATATATATATATAGTAATAATGGCATTGCATTCAGTGATAATAAATGAAACCATCATTTTAATAGAGACCTAGAAGAATATTCTCTCTCCTCACAGTTGTCTTATCAATTCTTTGTACTAAATGAACATATAAATTATGACTGAGTTAACTGTTTTATGTAGTTTAGTAAAATAACTAAATAACTTTTACATCCTTGCATCTATTAGAATAAATAATATTAGAAATAGTGAATAACTCATTTATGGGTTCTTATATTGTTTTCCTCTTGAAGCCTGTTCAAGGATCACTGACATTTCGGGTGCACCCATGGTTTTACCCCCAAATAAAGAGGTTTAGGTAATCTGAAGCTTTCGGGCCGTTTACAACCTGTCTGCTTCTCTGACCCAGTCATTTGCTCTATTGGGCTTTGCTTTGGTAACTGCTGTCCCAGACTGCAGCAATTACTTTGGAGAGTTATTGTAACCGACAGACATAATAACCAAACAATGACAATAGGGCCCAAGTTGTAATGATGGAATCATCCTTTAACTCTTTGTTGTAGGCAAAATCAAATAACCAAATATCATCTGATGAACACTGACAACCCCAAAAGTTTCCAATTACAAAACCCCAGGGGGCATGCAGCACAATTCATTATTTTGGAAGCAACATCCGAAACACAGAACCAGCAGAGCAGCACTGTGAATTCAAATAACTTTCTTGTCATATCTATCCTTTAATCTGAATAAAGCTTTTTTTCAGCCTCTACTCTGTGTTTTTAAGCAAATTATTCATGCGTGGTTTCACATTCCATGTCAAAAAAAGAAGAAAAATCCTTATTGTTATTGTAGCAGCTAAAGTGTTACTCTTCAGTTTGCTGATTGTTCTAGCATTCTCTATTTCTTTTTGGCTCCCGTTGTCACACACACGCACACACACACACACGCACACGCACACCAGCAGGTTTGGCGGTAGCACTGACATTTAACAAATGCCCATCTAGGGACTTCAGCAAACTCACTTTACTTTTCGACACTCTCTTTTCAGAAGTTAGAGCTCTTTGGTTTCAGCCACCTGTGTTTTTGTTTTTAGTCTTTGTGCAACATCAAAACAGAGAAAGAGACTCGGCCAAGCTCATGTTGAGAAACAAGCGCAGAGAGAACCAGCAGTGACTGCTGCTTTCTGGTGGGACAGCAGGCTGTTGACCTTCACTGATGAGTGAAGAAGAATCACACCCTTTCTATCTTGTTCTGTCTCAGGCTCCTATCATTTGTCTGCTTCCCCACTCCGTCTCTTTACACCTTCTGTACCTCATCTAATCTTTCTTCCTTTGTATCCTTCTTCACCATGATACCTTCACCTGTTCTAGCTGTGGATGTTAGATATTGTGCGTACCACTTTGACTTAATTGTGATGTTTTTACAAGGGCTAATGGGGGATGGGAGTGACGTTGAAATAGACACAAAACATGAATTAGTTTTAAACCCAATTAAATCGTTTAAGAACTTCTGTGGCTTGTGTTTAGCATTTATGTTACTAGGGCTGCAACTAGTTTTCATTATGGACTAAACTCCCAATTACTTTTTTAAGACATAAAACACCAGAAAATTGAGGAAAAAATGCCAATCACAACCCAAGTTGACATCTTTAAATTGATTTGTTTACTCAAACCAACAATCCAGTTCCCTAATGGATTTCAATTTAGACTGATATGTAAGGAAGAAAAGCAGATGATTCTAGCAAATAATTGACTTATCATCTCAGCAGTTCTGCTACTCAGGACTCTCACCACTGTAGAACATTCAAGCCGTATGGCGGTGCCTGGTAGATGAGTTCATGTTGGTTTCAGTGAATGAATGGCTTCAGTAGTTCGTGGTAATGGCAGGGAGCAGGAACAGAAGGAGAATCCCTCCGTTGATGCAAGACTGACAGAGGATGAGGGAGAGGCTGCTCTGCTTGTTAGCAAAAGTAAACATGGAAGGAGCAGCAGCAGCAACACCACCACCCGTGAAGAGATTAGCATCAGACGATGTTCCTCCTACTTGTCGGCTCATAGGGCTGTTCCCAGGCAGGGTGTTGTTTTCAGGCGGAAAATTATTGAAAGAATCAACCACATGGACAGACTTAGCTTCTAAAGTAGATGAAATAATGGGATAAAGGTATTAGAAATGCTTAAATATTTCAAGGTCTTTGATGCATCAAAACAGCTGAGACACAAGGTACTGCATATTTCACCCTTGATGTATGCCTCAAACATCACCTACAGGAGGTCTGATAAACAGTATCAGGTGCACATATGCCTGTAATTCTTAATGTGATGAAAACTAAATGCAACGCTAACTTCAGGACAACTAAGTCACGTTCAGTTTAGATACTGCAAGATGACGTAGCAGTGAGGGCGTCTTTAATGGTGTGCAGATGGCATTCCAGGGTGCAGGTATGACGCTGAATCTCTATCAGTTGATAATCAAACAAGGGCAGGTGGTACAGATGCTGTGGTAAACTTACGTTTCATCAATTCACAGATTTTAAGTGCTGGCAGAAACAGTACAGCCAGGGGACTGTGGTAAATGGGAGGAACTCGGCAGGCACAGACAGATAAAACTTTAACTAGCTTAACCTTTAAGAAATATTAGTACGTGCACATAACTAAATAAAAAAAACACTGCAATGCCCTTATATAAATATTATATTGCAAACTGAGTCTAATGGCTAAGAGCTTACTTAAGATATCACAGGTATTAGTTTAATGGTATTAGAGCTAAGCGTAGTTGGAAGCTGGAGTGGATGAGGGGCTCAATTTGGAAAATTTTATTCCGAGGGGTTTAGCACAAAACTCTGGGCTCTATACAATAAGCAATCTCAATGGACCACCTCCCTCTTTTGATCTATGTCTCGTGTGCCAATTGAGCCAACAACATTGTACACATGAATTTGTAGTGGTTATTAGGGTAGTTGCTAATGATGTTTGACATAATTATAATTTAACATAATAATGATTGACATGCGTATAATGAAGACGAGAAATGTGTCTTTCTCACAGTTTTTTCCACTGCGGATCACAGAGCCAAATCGACGTCGTAAAGCTATGCCTGGTGCATTTTCAGGATATGGCGATTAGACCCCATTGTGACGTCATTATATTTGAAGGGGTTGGTGAAGCCTTGATTAGCATAGGAAACCCCCTGATGGAGTCTAGACACTGGTTGTGGTGGTGATGATGAAGGAATGAAGAGAATAGTACAATCTGGATGTGGATGAGGAGTGGACTTGGATGAGCTCTACATAGATAATTAGGATAATTTTTGTTGCACATGTGTATGGATCCCCAATTATCTTTCAGTAGAAAACTGCTGGCTTATTCTTCTACTTATTGTGGCAATCAAGGACATGTTACCCTTTACATTTCCCAAGCTTGTATTGGAAGCCTGAATGTTTTAGCAAAGAAAATAAGGTTCTTAAAAAGCTATAATGTTTGAAGATTAACAACCAAACAACTGCTTCAATATTGTGCTAATTAAGACTTGTTTACATCAGTGCAGTTTTTCAAATACTTTATTCTGCACTGAAATTACAGTGTGATGTGTTAGAGGACAAAATCAAGAGGCTTTAGAAGTACGAAGGACTCAACTCCCTATAGTACAAGTAGCAGTATGTGTGCTCGACTTTACAGACTAGTTTGTATCGAGTGGGAGTACAGTCCATTTTGTCAATCTGATGTACAGAATTGTTTGTTTTGAATAAAAATCTTGTGTGTGCGGAAATGGTGAAGGTCAAAACATCAAAGGTAGACAAGGTTTATAGTAGATGTTTTAACTTTTTTGATGATATTGGCTGCTGTCAAGACACCATCTCTAAAATATGCCGTTTCCTTATCCTCCTCTGGAACTAAAGGTTAATACAGCCATGTCAGCCTTTGTGTTAGTGTCATTCTGCTGCTCTGTTTGATAAGTGCTTATGGCAGTAGGTGTACGCATGCTGTCAATCCCCTCTGTGCCTCTTTTCTTTCAAGTGTCTGCACTACTCAGTATTGTTTTGTCTGTGCAAAGTCCAAATGAATACAGCACATACTATGAAATACTCAAAACAATGCCATTGGAGCTGTGAAACAAAAACAAAAAAATAATATACAGATGTTGAGGATGTAGAAATGTTTCATGTACTGGTGCTGTCATTTTACTACACATTTTCTTGGTGCCCCAGGTCAACTTTTACAAGACCTGCTAGTGTCAGTAAAACATAAAATGTTTCATTTAACTTATGAATGTTGTAAAAATGCAACACATTCATAATAAAGTAACAGCTTTAACACCTCTCGCAATAAATAATCATTACAAAATGCTGAACAATTGAAAATAAGGAATATTGCTAATTTCCCCTGGAGCTGTATAACAGTAGAACACTCAGATATTCAGGAGCGGTGAGTCCGTTTGACCATTTAATGCCAGTTGGGTGAGTCAATGTACAAACATTGCACTTGTTTGAAGAGTGATCTGGTTTAATAGCACTGAATTAGTGGTAGTAAAACAAATTATTCTGAAGTGACACTGAACTCATCTTTGTAGTTTTAGATTTTCATCCTTTTAAGGCCAAATGGTATAGCTGCTTAATATTTCACAGGGGGTTGAATTCATGTTGGTTACAATATGAGGTGTGCAACTTTACTTTTTAGTGGCACAAGAAAAAATTAAAAAACACTGTGACTTTTCAAACCACTTCTACAGTATAAGTCTACGGTCACAAGTACGCGATTGCAAGTGAGTAACCATCACCTTCGAAGGCAAAATGTGGGCAGTTCAGATTGCAGCACACAGAAATCAGTTTGCTGGTTTGTAGTCAACCACACACATATTTTCCATTGGTTGAGGTTGCAAAGCTAAAACTATTAAATCACCCAAATAGTACTGAAAATATAACTAAAAAACAGTGATGATAGTCATTTACTTGTAAGGGTAAAGATAAAACCAGACTAAGGGTTATGCAGCCGTGCTGCTGCTTTCTGAGGCCATACTAAAATTCCTCCTCACAAAGACAATGCTAACACGATGCTATAATGTTTGCTATGTTCGTGTGTGTTAGTGTCACAATGCAAGCTGAGTAATGGAACACAAAGAACGTCAGATGATTTAATAAAAAGAGGATAACAAGGCACAGGTGAGACTAATCAGGCAGACAGAGGTGACACAAACAACAGGCGGGGGGGAAAAAAACAACATAAAAACAGGAAATAAGTAAACTATAACCCAAACCATAAGTTAGTCTGCAACATTTGCTTATTTGCACACAAAAAGCTGAGGTTGATGGGAAAAACATATTTTTGCAGACATTTGGTCAAATGAGTAAAAAATGTTGGTTCCTACATTGTTTGAACCAAATTTCATAGCAAAACTAATTTATCAACTGCGAACCATGAATGTACAAAAATGTTGTGCCAATCTATCTAGTAAATGTTGGGATTTTTCATGAGTCGGTAGCTTTGCATGATGTCTGTGCAAGATTTTGTGGCAATCTATCCAGTAGTGTCAGTCTAGACCAAAATAGTGGACCAACCGACTGACAGACCAACATTGCCATCTGTAAAGCTGCACTGCCAGCATGACTTAAAATGTGCCTGAATTTAAACTGAGCTGGTGCTAATGGTTGAGACAAACAGCTTCTGTCCAGCTCCTTTGTGCACCTTACTTATCTAGGTTTTAAGAGCCTATCCCATTTTCATCCATCTTTCATCCTCTGTTTTTCTTTTTAATACATAGTCCTTAGCAGCATTCTATGAATGTTACATAACATTTTTAATCTTCTGTTTCTGTTTGTTTGCTTAGGTTTTGCTTTACGATGTGATTTTTCTCTCTTTCAAAAAGGATTGAAATAGGTTCCCTGGCCTGAAGACAGCCTGGTGTTTAGTGTTTGTGATACAAAGGCAGAGATGTAGACAATGTTAAAAAGATACCCTGAACAGCTGAAATTGGAGAGAGGACTTGTTTTCCTTTCTGAGAAAGACACACCAAGTGTGAACCTATTAGGATGTCACCCATTCGTTTGTGGAGCACCGTTCTGAAGCCTCAAGTTTGGCATTACGGTCTTCGCCATGAAACAGCGGCTCGCTTGGTCACACACAATATTAAACAGTACACTAAGATATGTTTTTGAAACAATATTTGGTGAGAAAGCCAACGCAATAACAGAATCTTGCTTCGGGGCGCTTGGATAGCTCACCTGGTGGAGCTGGTGCCCCATGGATTTGATCAGCACTGCCTAGTTTGACAGTTTGCTGAGAGTTTCGTGCAGTGCAGTGGACAATTACAAGTTAGCCACGCTTAAAAACATACGTGGCTTTATCATCTATTTTACACTAAATTGGACCATAATTTGCTAAATGAACATCACAATGTACGGAAGAAAACTTGAAACTAGCGACTGAGACCATAAACTCATTAGAAAACTTTTTACTTTTATTGAGCTAATAAATCAAGTGAGAAGACGAGTAATTTCTCCATAAAAGTGCCTGATATTGTTTTTTATTGCAGAGCTCTCCCTGCTGGCCTTTACACAGAATGCAGATTTAAGACACTTCAACGTTGGCTACACCTTACAGACCTGGAAGCTCTGTCCAGTATATATACTTTCAATGAGACGCACACAGACCTTATTCAATTGGCTCATAAAAGACCTGTTGCTAAAACACAAGATGTATACCTCAACCTGCCCAAAGCTGTTTCATTTGATGTTCTGAGTCAAAGTGCAAACACCCAAAGTGACCTCAGCAGAAGGCTTTTGATGATTTTGGAAACACATTATACTGATAACTACTGTTTTTATCCTTTATCTGCAAAAGCAGTGCAAGGCTAGAATTAATAGGCGTATGAATGAAGGGCAGTAGATTTATACAGGGAATAGCATACTATTACACAATTGTTTACCACTTCTTTTTTGATTAGTCCTTAAAAAGTATTTTAGTAATTTCGTATGTATACGCACGATTAGTAAACTGTCTGAAATATTGAGGAAAAAGGTTAAAATAAGGCACATTTAAAAGAAATCAAATCAGGATTTTAACACTAAGCACTACTCCAGCATAGCTGTTTAATGGTGAAATGAAAAATAGTGTCACTATTATTGCGACGCGCAGTCTCTGAAAACCTCTCATGGTAGAGTAGTAGTAGTAGTCTCATGTGCCAAAAATATAACCATGAGTTTGACCTTGGAGCTTAAGCTTTGGCAGGACCTTGACAGTTGCAGTATATTGACTGCCATGTCTCTGGTTTTGTTGGATTCAATAACTGTTGAATCATTCTCTGTTTGCTACCAGCTCTCTGCAGGAACAGTCACCGGTTTGTGTTTTAGAGCTACTAATTGAGCCGCATGCTGGTGGTTGAGAACATGACACTAAAACCCACTGTAACTCATGATCTCCTCAGATTTCTTTTTTTCACACAAAATAATTGGTATAGAGGTGAAAACCCACATTTAAGATTGACAACAACCGGTTAACAACTATTTTTTTTGTATGGTTATTGGATTGACTGCTTATTTGAAGTTGCAACCCTATATCCTAAAAAGTACATTATATACTCATATATTCACATCTATGTCGGTGTATTAAGGATTTAAATAAGAATTTATTATTACAAACCAGAGTGTGTGATTGTTGGAAAAGAGGAAAGATGAACAAATATTTTGAGTTGTATTTTGTTTCTGTCCAGTCTGAATGAAGTTACAATGTTACAATAGTCTTTGAGGTAGAATTACCATTTTTGTCTATGGAGTTCTGTTTACACAACACGTCTATCACTTTAGGGATCCTTTCTCCTGTCAAACACTCCAGCAACGATTTGAGCCAGTCATTGGCAACAACAAGCACTTTTAGTGGACCCTACTTTGACAGGCACATTTGGTCCCAAGAATTAGCTACATTGCCTCCATCGCAGTCTGTTAATTAAGGATCTTTAACCAAATCAGTGTTGGAGTGTGCTTCATGATTATCTGCATGATAAAATGACTGGTTTTGTCAATGGAGGCTGGTTGACTGTAGCACCAAGTTGTTTTGGTCTGAAATGTTGGTGATATAATGTGACATCTAGTAGCAGTGAATTCTGGCCCCAGCTGGCTGCCAGCCAGTTGCCAGCTGGATATATTCATTATTTCCATTCAGATAAGCAACGGCCTGTCATGGAACAGCCAGCAATTCTAGATGGCTGCATCTATAACCTTTAAGTAATACATAATGAATGCATGACTCATGACTCATAATTCAACGTATGAATTAATGCAGGATGTATCATAAATTCCCGTTGCTCACCAAGTCACACTCAATGAATCATCAATTAATGATTGTTAACTCTCATTTCATATATTAATTTATAAGCCTTCACTAGAATCCAGTTACATTGAAAAGGTAATTTCAGCCCCATGTATTTGAGCAGCCTCTATGAAAGCAAAACAGTTTCTATTCTCATATTAATATAAAGTTGTTTTTTATCAAACTGATCTGATCAAAAACCTTCATGCTGAATGACGCACAGTCTTTATTTATGTAACATTTACAAACTAGGAGTTGGCATGTGAGTTTATTTAATCATGCTTTATTGAAAGGATAGTGTAGGGAAAACAAATTAAATACAATGGCAGTCAATGTTTTTTAGATATGTTCAATGTTTCCTCGCAATGTTGAAAAAAGGTTGTGCGATGTTTCCTTCAAAATGTATTTTCAAAATCAAATTAGTTAGTAGTCCATGAGAGTCATTTTTAGTCGACAGTGGATTTAACATTGTCATAACTGGAGACAACAAGA
This sequence comes from Dicentrarchus labrax, assembly GCF_905237075.1. Taxonomy (NCBI): domain Eukaryota; kingdom Metazoa; phylum Chordata; class Actinopteri; family Moronidae; genus Dicentrarchus; species Dicentrarchus labrax. The sequence continues at coordinate 16,840,258 of NW_026136710.1, read as the reverse complement.
AGTGTGAACTTAGTTCAACACTACTAAAAGCACGCTTGCTCATGCATGTTGAGCTCATATTCATTGTCTTCATTGTCTACTGCAAAAGGCTCCTTCACAGGGACATAAAATGAGACAGAATGAGAAGTGACAGAATGTGCTTGCCTTCAGAGACAAAAGAAGAGAAAATCCATTGCTAAATGGATCCTCTACATCAAAAGAAACAAAAATAGTGAGAGCCTTATCAAACAAAACTGATTCTATGCCTCTTTCATTTTGGCAATATCAAAGTGCTATATTTTCAGCATTATTCGGCATTTTAGCACTGTAGACTGTAAACAGTGTTTTTGCATCACAGCCAAATGTCAAAGTTGTTTGCCTCTGAATTATCTGGACATAATTCACTTGAATTTTAAGGTGTAATTACTAGATTAGTATTATTTTTGGGCAAAGTTATGCATACCATATTAAAATGCTATTTGCTACATGTTCATATTGTAGAAAGCTCTTGTTTTTTTCCTGTAGTATTTCAAGCACTTTATTTGAAGGCTTTTTGTGGCTTATCGTCTAAGACTTTGTCCTTGATTCCTCTTCATAAAACTGCAAATAATTTGAGTTTATTAGGAGTTCATTATTGGGAAAAAGTAGATCAGTGGCCAAGGGTAAGGTTTGGTTTTCACAAGGTCACAACAAAAGTTAGCAGTGTCAGAGTGAATTTAAATGTGGAGTTGGATGTTTTTCTGTTCAAATTTCATTTGTTGCCTAAACCTAACAAAATGCAGACAAAGGCTTTATTTCAATTAAATTCAAGTTTATCTGTATAGCGCTAATTCATAACAAAAGTTATCTCAGGACACTTTTCAAATAGAGCAGGTCTAGATTGTAAAAACCCAGTAGTTCCTATCATGAGCAAGCGCTTGGCGACAGCGGCAAGGAAAACCTTTGAATGAAACATACATTCAGGCACCAATGAATGTTTCTCATAAAAAAATAACAGGCAAAAAAAATGGCTAACATGATTTCTACGAGACACTGTTGTACAACCAACATATGCTTTAAACTGTGTTGTGGAAAAGTTTTACTTTAGGTGACATTCTCAAGTTGGGGACACACTATGAGATTATTTAACCAGTGAAGATCAGATGTGACCATCTTGACAATTGCAGGCCAAATCCTGATTGTTGGCAAACCTTAGTGTGAAGGATTTGCTGGCTCAATCTTAACCACTCTGAGTGGCCCTGGGACTAATATGAGCTTATACCTGATAAAGAAAAGAAAAGCAAGTTTACAGTGATGTGAAAGCCACATCGTATGCTCTGCTGATTTGTCTATTGGCATTACATTGGATTTCCCAAAGTCTGGTCATCAGTGATTACCTTGAGTTCAAAACACTGTCCTTTAAATACTCTTGTGTCATCTCTCCATTATCAAAATAATTACCAAAAGTATTATGTTTAGTTATGGGTTGCAGGCTTACTGAGTTAACTATGATGTACATTTTTTATATGTTATATTTTCTATAATTTGTATTTTTAATATCTTTAAAGGACCAGTGTGTAGGATTTAGTGGCATCTAGTGGTTAAGATGCAGATGGCAACTAACTGAACACCAATCACATCTGTATTTGATGAATGAGAATGGGCTGAGAAGTAGGAGAAACTACAGTGGCTGTGAACCTCGTAAAAAATAGGAAAGAACATATAGTTAGGTTTGTCCGTTCTGGGCTACTGCAGTAACAACATGTCTGACTGCGTGGAAGGCATTGCACTTCCTCTCTGTATAAAAACTGCTAATTCTAAAGCACCAGTAATGTACAGAAATGTAGTGGAATCAAGCGGTGTGTGCAGATTACAACCTCCTTGCCTCAGCCTCCCATTCCAAGCGTGTCGGAGAAAATATGGTGGCTGTGAAACTCATGAAAGGTCTTATTTAGAGCCAATGCCAATTCTGAACAAACAACATGGTGGCCTCCATAGAAGTAGACCCACTCCCTCTGTAGATAAAAACTACCCATTATAAGGTAACGTATTTTCAAGTTATTATACTCCTAAATGGTACACACTGGACTTAAATCTGTCTGAAGTAAAAAAGTATTTGCAGTCTGCAATACATATGAAATAGTCAACAACACTGGAATACGAATGGGGCACAAATGTAGAGAAGCTAATTAAGAGTGAAAATGGTGCAGTCGGCATGGTGAGGGCAAATCAGTAGTGGGAGAGAAAAAAAACATGTGAAGCTCCTGTAGTTTTGTTTTGGTTCCTTGTACCTCCTACCAGTCAGAAAGTCATACATAATGATATGATATGCATACATGAAGAAGAAATGAAACTGCACTCTGAGATGAATAAGAAGATGGTGTTTAAAGTTTCATCTGACAAAACTATGAGGGAGTGGTGCTTTCAGATACAAGACAGAGAGTGAAATGGAAGTATTTCTTCTGTGTAGACTACACATATAAGGATGCACAATAAACTGCTCTATCGACCTTCACATTACCAGTTTCACCATTCTCCTGCACATTCTTGACTTTTTTATTTATTTATGATATCTGTCTGTTCACCCTTTATCTGTCCTCCTGAAATAACATCATGTGTGAGAAAGACATATCTGCAATGTTAAATGTAGTATTTCAGACTATTGCCAAGAAAACACTCACAAAAACACGTTAATATGCCAAAGTAGGTGTCAGACAAATGTATGTATATGACAACACATTGCTTCATGCTTTTGTTGTTTACCATGGTATGATACTGTGGTAGTTGATTGCATTTTCAGCAGTAACAAGCAAATATGCACACATAACCATGTTTCTAGATCAGCTAGGCTCAGAAATGTCAAATATTTTGGGGCATACTGTAGCATGAAAAAATGTGTGTTTCATTATATTGCCTTTATCTTCGGGGACAAAGCACACCAAAGATTGTATGTTACTCCTGACAAATATCACTCAACAGGAACCCGTGGCGCAGGGTTCAGATGCTGTCCACACTGCTGTTGTGTAAAGTCCAAGTCTGGCTGGGAACCTTTTAAAGTATTAAACAAACATGTACACAAACACAGATGTGTAAAAGCCGTAACCCTATTGGAAAACCACAAATTTTATTTTATACCCAGTGTCCCATCAGTACACCATGCAGGTTTCAGTATATAGTGGAATTCCTTAGGCTGATATTAAAGCTAGGTTAGGTTACAATTGAGAAACTAGCAAGAGACTTCAGAAAGAGTCTAGCCAAAAAAATCCCACCACCTCCCTTCAGGTTGACCTCCAAAGCCACTTCCCCCACACACTTGAATGAACACATGTGCCTGAGCCCTGCTTCACACTGCTGACCTGAGCACTGTGTGATGGCTACAGTGCTGAACATCTGTATCTGGCAGATGTGCAGTGTTTATACCAACAGTGTATCAGCTGCATGGCTAAAACTGTAGTGAAAAGGTGTATATGTTGCTGGTATATTGTCAATATGACTATGAACAGACCCTTTTAACTGTGTGTCTTTGCAGGGAACTTCTTGTGAAGCGTTGCTGCAGCCGCAGCTGAGACGCATGTCTCACGTTGGCAATGTGACTGCTATTATCTGTTAACATGCTGAAATAAAAATAAATACGTTCTACCATGCACAGGCTCAGGTAGGCAGTGTGTACGAGCCATGAGAGGAGCACACAGTGCGTGAAGGTAAGCAGATTGACCACCCTCATATTACAGGCCTGTAACTGCTCCAGATACTGGATTTTTCTTTTTTTTTTTTTTTCAGAGCATTTTATTTATTAATTTCTGTCTGGTTGTAAAAAGAATTTCAACAAATATAACAGAAAATGCTTCTGAAATATATCACCTATCCTAGTTTTAGGGCACTTGCCTACTTCCCACATTGAACATATAGTAAGTGATGACTGTGGGAATCAGATTAAACACACCCTATCCAATTCACATTTGTCCAAAAGCATGTAAAAATAGCAATGATGAAAGGTGGCATTACTGAAACACACACCTGAAAACACTCACAAATGCTCATAAAACAGAAGCAGACACACTCAGAGGCAGGGAGGTATACACTTCCACAGCCCAGCTGTCAGTGTGAAGGATGTCTGGTGAGAGGTGGGTACACTCACTAAAGGGACTAATCAGTCAGCCACAGCTACCTCCACACACTGCAATGAACAGCACACAGGCAGACTCACCCACTCACTCACTCTCTCGGTCGTTCACGGGCAAAACGCACTCTATCCTATGCACACACAGACAGTTGCTCATTTGTGCGCTAAAAACATCAACACACAGAACTCCCTGCTATCATAAATGGTGAGTCCTTGCTGTTAGCAACACGGCATCACAGAAATACTACAATCAATAAAATCACTGACAGGGAGCGGTAGATGACAGAGGACAAGGATGGGGAGTATAGGTGGGAGAGAAACAGAGTGAGGAGAAGGATAGAGATGGAGCGTGTAATGTAGCAAAGGAGGGCGGTGACAGAATGGGAGAAAAGGACTTAAAACAAGAGGATGCTGGAAAAAGAGATGGATGTGTGAAAGATTTTGAGCACAAGTTAAAAATACTAAAATATGAAATAAACAGATACACACCATGAAGATGGAAAAGGTACGCAGAAAAAACAATTCTAACTGTCATCAGTTTCTGATGTTTACTAGTGTCTAAACTGCCTAAAATTCAGCAAGTGAATTCAAACTAAGTGCATCTGTCAAAACAGGTTATATTTTTTCTTATCTTAGACTAAAGTCAAAATTTCCCATTGCCTCCTCAAAGCTCTGATTGCAGCTAATGACAAATTGCTATCAAATTTTAACTATATTATATCGTATGTATACATTGTTGCAAAAACCACATCAATATGAAATGATTAATTAAAGGTGCAATGTTAGTAAAGTGGTCAGTCATAATGTTTCCAGAGTTGTTTGTTAATTGGCCCATCTGCAAGTGGTTGCTATACTTCATTGCATGGCTTAATGCCCTTGTTCTACTCATGACCCCTCACCACGGGTTGCAGATGACTGGGAGCTGTAAGCATTTCGACTAAAGATGTTCTTGTAATAATTTCCTTTAATGGCTTTGGGGTGCTAAATATGACAAACCCAAACAGTACTACTTATTTGTCTACAGGCAATGCTAACATGCTGATATTCGGTATAATGTGTATCAAGTTGTAAATTCATTCATTTGTTAAGAAAAGACACAAAGACTACAGGTACTGGCGGAAACAGAAGGCAGTCATACTGAACTCAAAGATGCTGAACTCAAATGAGCCCCAAAATCTAAATAAAACATTTATCAAGGGCTGTTGTTGAATTCTTACAAATGTTGAGCGTTAAAGTTTTGGTCATCAGATGCCCTTCTTTAGTTAACCTTATGATAAAGTTGCAGGGACAATTACCAAAACACAGTCTTTCTAACTACAACAGTGCTCTTGGGAACAGAGGTTTCTTTCAAAAGTAGATGGTTGCAGTTTTTGAATAGCTTCATAGATAAGGAAAAACAAATGTATCTCTATCAAAGGACAACAAGTAAACACATATTTATATCTCCTGCTCCATTAAACAAACTAGTTAAGCCTCTCGCAATGCTTATCGGGATGTATATACTGGATAATTAGGTAAAATTGACGGACCATTTTCTTATAACAGCAACCTTGCTTTACCAGTAAAATGGGGAGAAAGAGAGTAAAATTCAAAAGGTATTTCGATTCATTTCCAACCAACAATAGCCCAAGGCATTTTGCCAAGTCGATTCTTTTCAAAATGTCATTGCTTACTTCGCTGTAGAGCTTTATGTACTTTCAGTTCACAGCCAGTGCTCTTCTTCAATAATTACGAAAGGCTGACATAATATCCAACAAGTGAATCAAGAAATCAATTGTTAGTATAGCTTCACAACATGAAAACACTGACACCGCAATGAACCCTGCCTACACATGATTCTACATATTTTAGATTCTTCATTTCCTAAGCCTAGTAGTTACTTTGGTTTAATGATTTTTAAACCAGCGGGGTATGTGATAAACTAATATATGTTCACCAAACAGGGATCAGGGCTTTTGCCTTGACTTAATGTTGATTGCCTGGGTCTATTTTGTTATTAAAAATAAGAAAGTGAGAAACCGCAGACTGTCGTCTGTGAGTAACTGCTCCTAACTATTGTCATTTTTGCATTTTACTGCAACTATTTATTATTAGTATTTAGATCTAGCTGATTTTTCTTTTGGGTTAATATGTGTAGTCGTTTAAGCTGTGTGCTTGTGTTATTGTTTGTCAGCGGGATGCCTGGGGTTGGGTTAACAGAAAAATATAACTGGGTAAGATGTTTCCTTGTATGGTTTCACAATGTAATTTAATAAATAAACCTTGGAGGAAAAAGAAAAATCCCTACCTTAAAAAAAGGACTACCTTTCTTATTTTACTCCATCCGACAGTGCCCAAACTGCTGTCTGACTTGATAGTACTGACTGGTATAATTGTAGGTATAACTGTTTTAAGAAGTTGTCATGATTGAAATTTTAGGGCCAGACTTTTCTCTGACAGTCAGGTGAGTTATGTTTTGCTAATGCAGCAACATACTGTACTTTAGAGTGGGCTGGAGTGCTTGTCCCAGAATGAACTGCCAGGCCCTGTGGTTTCCATTGTAGTAATGCTTACATCAGTGTGCTTTATAAATGTGTCGCCTGTTTGCTGACAATAGGCTTTTGTCAAATCTGGCAAGTCTTGGTACTTTGATTGCAGGATTCTTCATACTTTTCCCACCATTCGCACACAATTTTCTTTGTTTGCATGTTTTGTACACACTGCAGCATCTCCATTATTCAATCTGGAAAACCCCCAGCATGAATAGAAACTACATTATAAATATAAATGGTTTTGGATGGTGGGCTTCTACTTAGAATAAGTTTGCACACTGAAGCCAGCAAATGCAATTCCTACTCTTCTTCCGATGACGTAATTGTAGAAGAAAATCGACAGCAAGCGAGGTCAAAAAAGGAAGTTGAATTGCATTTACCTGCAAGGCGTATATTGCTTATGTTTGATAGATTTAAGCTCTTAACAGACAATTATGAGCTGCCAAAATTATACAGTAATTTGTGCTAAATGCAGAAAACTGATTATGTATTGCCTATTTTCTCCAACTAAATTGAGCACCTGACCCACTCTTTTTGTATAATGTAATTTATTTTATTTGTGCAGCATCAACTGTATGCCAATTTTCAGTCCCACATTTTGCTTTTCTGTTTTTTTCCACCCGCCATGTGGTAACCCTCCTGTTGTTTCAGATCCTGCCACTCCCACCTGCCCTGCGGTAACCCCTATGTTCCCACCATTCACCATCACGTGATCTCTCCCACCCACCTGCACACAGTAGTCCCAGTTCCCCATCAGCCCAGTATCATATATTCCAGCCAACTTCCATTCATTCCCAACGAGAGCCTATATTATGCTTCAGCATTCCAGCTATTTTCTCCGACAGATGTACAGGTTGCTTGACTGTAATTTTTGCATGTGTAAAATTCAATACAATGGGGGCACCCCAGTAATTCACCCATGTACTTAGGCTTTGTCCTTACTGCAGCAGCCCAGGTTCGGTTCCAACATGCACCTCTTTGCTGTTGTGCACTCTCTCTCGCCCCCCAGTTTCCTATCTATTTTCAGCTGTCACTTTCGAAATAAATACAGCATATAAATATAATATATAAAACGTATAATACGTTGAGCTCATTTTTCCTTGACCGGGACACACCATGTTTGCTAAAATTCATGCCAGTTTCTGCCTATTTTGCATATTGAAATTCTATCACAGTGTGGGCAGAGTCAATGTAATGAGAGCACTGCAAGATAACAGGTATACATGCAAAGGCCCATAATCCAGATAACATTTATACAAGAAGTAAATGGGTTCATAACAAGAAAGGAAGGTAGAAAAAATTAGAGGACAGAAATAGGTTTGTTGGCCTGTTCTGTCTTCCATTGATTTTCTTGTCTCCTCAGCTTCTTGCCATCTTCTTTCCTGACAAGAAGATGCACAGTATCATCCTATATATGATCTTTAAAATCACTTCACTCCAAAATCCCCAGATTGCAGCAAGGTGCCCCTGTCACACCATTAGGGTGTGATTTTTTTTAAACCAGCAGTATGTTTTTTAAAAGTGTTCCACAGTTTACAGAGTGGGCTCATTAGAGGAACACTTTATATATATATATATATATATATAAAAACATAAATAAAAATCATATCACTACGAAATAAATTAAATATCAACTCTAACTCCATGAAAAAAAAACACACAATAAATGACCCAATAAAATGAGACCCAAACAAACTACAAACAATCTAAAATGACCATAAACAGTCCAGGAAGGGGGAGAAAGAGTGGGGGTTCTCCTTCCTTCACCTTGTGGGAATTCTTCCTCAGCATTGAGGAGGTGTATAGAGTGTGCAACCAACACTTATTGACTTTTTGTTTCTTCATAGAATATTTTGGCATTTTTCAACGGAGGTGTTAAGCATGAAAGCCTCTATGCATGCTTGAAGAGAACACAGTGTCTTATGTAAGCATACAAAAAGCTTAATGCTCTGTCTTAGCTTGGTCAGTGACATTGCCAGTATATACAATGGGCAGAGTAGACTGCATGTGACCAGGCGAGCCGCCATTGTTTCCTGCTACAGATTAGTCGAAACTGTGCAGCCAATGCGACCAGCCCAACTTGCAGTACTTAATCTCCGTTGGCTCTGACAAACGACCAGACTCGAGGCTTTAAAACGGCACTACACAAACCAATAGGTGACATCACGATAGGTTCACACTTGGTCTCCTTCCCTGCCTTCACCTCGTTTAGTCCGTCCCATCCTTCCTCCCTGTCTCAGGAAATGAAGCAATAAATACACATGCAATAAGATCAATAAATAAGCAATAAAATAAATAACATGCAATAAAACTTTCAGTAGACCTTCACACTTACACACACACACACACACATATATATATATATATATATACACACACACACACACACACACACACACACACACACACTTATATATGTCATAAAACCCCCTGTTTTAATTGCATGCTGTTTTGTTTTTCCATTTCTTTCCTGCTCTACCTGCCCACTCCTGATGGCGCACTCCACGCCTGTCCTCCTTCCTGCTGCCTCATCAGTTCTGAGGCTGCAGTTCTTAGGATCCTGTCAACAGTGCTTTGGTGCTAGAACTGATGGGAGCACCGTGCTCTCTGCCGTTCTCAGCATCAGTCATCTGAACACTTCGCCTCAGGAAGGAAATCGATCTCCTGCCAAGTTCAGGAGAGAGCGAGAGGAGCAAGAGAGATAAGAAGAAAGAGAGGGAAATACGTCCCCACACCTGCAGCTCATCCCAGGTAGAAAACTGTGATAGATCTTCTGTCAAAGCTAAAAGAGTGTCAGTTAAACATTATAACAGATGGAGGTCCTAAAAGCTGAAAACAGTGTTTCATGAAGCCTAATCAGCTAAAAGCCTAAGAGGAACTATCTGATTATGCAGTTACAGTTTACAATTCCAGCCCTAATTGAAGCTACACTTTATTGCACTTCTGCTGTATGACCACTGAACTGTTGCTTCATCATAACATGAACCAGTGAAGATAAATTACTTATGAAAAATTACAGCAGGCCAAAGCTGAGAGTTTTTAGGTTTTTGAAGCTAAATTAAAGGGAACTAAAGAAAATTGTTAATACAAACCCATCTTTCTTTTGCAAATCTAAAAAAAATATAAGTGAGGGATTTGTAGCGACAAAAGAAAGGCAGTGCTTTAAAACCTTTTTTTGTAATAATTCTTTCCTTGATTTATTTGAATAATCTTATAATTAATAAGTAATATACAGTAATCCACAAAGAATGCTATGGCAGTGGCTAGCTCCTTCAAAACTCGCCACATTTTTTGTTGTAATCTGTATTATTTTTTCCCCGGCTTTGTTGCTGAAAACAACTTTGGATGACGTCTGATTGGGTCTGATTCTAAGGGGCAGAGCCAAATTGTTCAAATTGACTGGATTCAGAAGATTTTGATTATGGCAACAGCTGCACGTTCAGACGCTGCGACTGGAAGGCTAGCTCCTTCAAACCTCTCTGTTTTTGTTCAATCTGTTTTTGGTTTTAATGCTTACCTATTGCTTTATTTAATTGTATTTATCTTTTATGTTATTCTATAAGATCTTCTTCTGTGTGTGTTGCATGAAGGCTCTACAAACTTTCATTATGTTATACAGCCTTGAGTTGTATAATGATGAATACATTTCCCTGATTCCTTGAAAGAAGAAGCTCATATTCAAACAAACTCTAACAAACAACAGCATTTGTTGCGGAGATTCATTTTTCATGCTTTCCTTTTCTGTTTTTCATCTCATGACCCACTGAGATTTACCTCTCAACCTCTCGGTCCTGACTGCAGGTCGGAACCACTGAAGTACAAGTTAAATGAAAACTTCTTTTCAGCAGCAGTATACTGCTGTTACACAGTGTTATGACCTGACAGATGCAGAAGCCATGGCCATTTACTGTGAGCTGCACCTTACACCTTGAAGAGACGAGTATGGGGTGTTCTTTGTTTACTCTTCCCAGCTAATCTGGGATTCGATTTCTTTAAAAGTATCATAACAGTGGAATGAATGTAAAGGTATCAGTCCAAAGTACCATATGTATTATGTTGCATAACTCCTTTGATGTTAAATCTTTCTGAGAATATGACACAGGCAACAGCTAAAGCCAACTCTCCCATTACTGTTGCCTTTAACTGTGACGCCTATCTGGCCACCAACAAAATCCTTTATGCTATGGTTCAAACTGAGCCAATATTTGGCCTACTTTCCATTTGTCATTTGCATTTTTTTTTTCCATTTTGCATCATATCCTGTCCCCAAAACTCAATGAAATACACAAATCCTTTTTTTTCCATTAGAACTGCACTTGATGATTTGGGTGTGCATAATTTTCTTTCAAACTCAAAGCTGTATGTGTGTGTGCATGTGTGTGTGTGTGTGTTTTGTGGTGTGTGTGTGTGTGTGTGTGTGTGTGTGTGTGTGTGTGTGTGTGTATTTGTGTGTGTGTGCAGGATTGTGGTAAACTGGAATTCTGAAAGCTGAAATGAAATAATAAATATGTAAATGCACTGCCATCACTTGCTGGGTTTCCACAGCGATATGCTGGCTGCCATCCAGCCGTGCCTCCATTCCAAAATTCATACGACACAGCGTGTGTTTGCGATGGTGTGTTTGTACTGTATGCCTATGCATGTGCATGCGCACAATATTGAGTGTGAGTACTTTGTATATTTTAGTAGAAATGTGTATGTGTGTGTGTGTGTTTGGGAGTGAGTGTGATTACTAATGAGAGAGTGGGAGAGAGACTGTGTGTGTGTGTGTGTGTGTGTGTGTGTGTGTGTGTGTGTGTGTGTGTGTGAGAGAGTGTGTGTGTGAGAGAGAGAGAGAGAGAGAGAGAGCGAGCATGAAGGGAGAGTGCCGTAACCTCCATTGTCAATTTGTGCAGCCTAAGATCCGCATGTTAAGTGGAGCAGAAAAAGCATCTCTGTGTCTGACAGTAATAGTGCCTCTCTGCCTTTTATTACTCAGCTGGAAAAGCGCACACACATATACACACCTGCACGCACACACACACACACACACACAAACACACATATACACACACGATTTGACAAAAAACTACAGCCTGCCATCCAACTAAAGGTACCAAGAGAAATATAAACATCTTGAGACACTCAAATTCTGAACCGTATACTGTGTGCTCTGCGGTCCAGCAGGAACACCAGCACCAACACCTCCCGACTGAAGGGAAATATAACATTTTCAGACATGCTGATTGCAAGAACAAAAGATGACAAGACACAGTTGTTGTTTTTTTTGTAGAATGGTACCTTTTTTATTTTTTATTTTTATTTATTTTACAATTGGTAACATACTTAACTGAGTTCATTTAAAAAAAAACAGTAGCATTACAATATGTATCACTGAGGTCTTTGATTTTATTACAGTTTTTCTCAATTGTTTACACACAAATACTGGTACTGGAGACACAATGACCACAACATGTAACTCATGCACCAACCCCCTGAACTAATTCTGCTAAACTACAAGCACAATTCCTGCTTTACACTCAAATTGGAGTTCTAAAACACACTTTTTTCAAAACACTACACACAATTCTCTGCATTTGGCACAATTTTCATGAAGAAAATATCTTGTTTTCACAAGGAACACACTGTCATTCAAAATACTAAAGTGAATTGCCCTACTATGCACACTGACTCATCACATGGGCAAACACTTGTCACACAGTTTTACAATTAGCAATCAGAGCTTTAGCATAAAAGGGCAACAGGTTAGGGTTAGATATAGCAGTTGATGCTTTTCATGGCTGGATTCGCCATGCTAGGCGATATTTCCCCCGTTGCTTGGCCAGGGAAACATTGCTTGTGATGTGGATGAGGTGCTGTGGCTGGACCGAAACAGAAGAGAGGATGCAGCATAGCTTTTTTTTTTTACTGTAACTGTATACAGTAAATTCTTCTGTTGTTTTGTATGTAGACCACTGTATGTGCAACTTTGTGTTGGTTGGGATGTACACTGTGTACATTGTTTTTGTGGGGAAAAATAAAATATATTTGTTACCGTGTATTTGTGTGTTCTGAGTATAAAAACAATATTCTCAAATATTTTACAACACACTTGTGTATGTACTGGGACATCTGAGAGCAACATCTGATCATGTGGCTGGCCATAAACTCCTCTATGGGTTTAAGGAATGGACATTGAGGTTGGGGGAAAATCGACACCTACCTGGGATGGGCTGTAAACCACTCTGTGGACAAGAACAGTGAAACACCACATTGTCCCATACAGTTACAAGACATTCTGGATCCTGCCTCACTCGTCTCTTTTTCTCACCTGGCACAATCTTTACAGGTCATTAAGGAATTAACATAAGCACTTAGTGTTGTATGTTCAAAATAGAAGTTCACGCATCCTTACTTTTCTAATTCTCTTTTAGATGTTGAAGATGAATATAACACATTTCAGTCTAATTCACAACAATTTAGTGCTATTCTTTAATGTTGATGTTTATTTTATTTTATTTAAGAATTTTTGTGGTGGTTGAGTTCGAGTGAGCAAACATTTTGAAAGCTGTGGTCATTGAATGCATTTTGTGTCAAAGCAATGAAAAGGGATCCACAATTTAGCCCACATTGACTTCTGTTGTGCTGACTGTGTGAGGACTTTTGAAAAGGTAACCTCAGCATTAAGAAAGACAAATTACCAATTGTAAAAAAAAAACAAAACTATAAAGCTGCACTTGGCATATTCACACATGGGAGCTCCAAAAGAGAAAATATGTACTTTTTATACAAAACAATTTGAATATGTGTGAACTTTATGATCTTAGTTACCTATTATGCAGCAGGGGTACATTTCCCAAATACTGAAAATAACATCTTTTTTTCCATTTTATTTTTAATGAATTATTGCTTCCAGGCAAACAAGCTTCATGAGGTAAACAGGCAATGCCACAGCACAAGGCCACCAAACCACGTGCCAGAGTCAATCAGTGAACAACAAAAAAAGGAAACTTTTTTCCATTTTGCAGGAAGGGTTTTGCAGGTTTGGCTTGTCACACTATTGGTTTATCCACTCTATAGAGCTGAGGAGAATTTCAGTGTGGCAGGTCGCTGAGGACATTTTAGCACTCAAAAATGTTCCTTTCGCCCAACAATATGGGGAAGAAAATTAAACAATAAATCCAATTTGTTGGCGAATACAGTGTCAGCAAGACAAATTGAGGACTGCACTTAATTGTAGCTGAACATCTCCATTACATGCACGGCCTTCACACATTCACCCTTTCGCGACAGCATCCATTAAATCATATTCCAGTTGCATATACAATTGTACAATGTGCATCACAAGTTAAAATGGCCTGGCTTAAAGTCTGACAATAAAAGATAGACCAAGGTTACAGGGGGTGGAAGGACTAGGGAATTTTCATGGCTTTTTGACAGTGATGCAGATTTCTGCACTTTTCTGCACTTTATTTCTGCAACTTCTATTAATAACAGAACCATTGTTTTCTTCCTCAAGCAGCCCTCCTCAAGTTCCAGCTAGACAGCATCTCTTTCTTGTCTGGATATTATAGAGTGACTAAACCTTAATGGCCTGAAATGCTCCTGCCACTTAAAAAACTTGTGTCTGTGAACTTTTTTCAGCAATTCAGCATTTTCCACAGCTATCAATAGTTGTGTCGAGCTCTTGTTTTGGAAATTCTTGACCTGCCATCTATGCCACGTCATTGGGTCTCTTGTACTGCTGATGTTAAATAATTAAAACAGTGAAAAAATGACATCTCACTTACAATTAACACACCTTGCCAAACACCAATATTTGAATATGTGAAATCTGGACAAAAACCTCCAAACAAGTTACACATTAGATTTCTTCTTCTTGCTTGTTCAATGTAATAACCTACAGCCTCCAAAAAGCCATGACATTCACTGTGTCATTTATCAGTTTACAACATTCTATTAATTTGATTAATTTTACACTGGGATCTATCAAATCATAACAAAAAGAAGCAGAGGAAATGAAAATGAAATAATTGCTGGGTGACTGCCTGTCGTAATCTCCCTGAATGTGCATTGCGAGGTGCAGTTAATTTGTGGGACGTGTCAAAATCAGTGAGAGAAAATGATATTGGAAAAATTAGATTGCATGCTGCAAATCTGATAAAATGGGCCCCAGCTGTGTTCCTACATGGCCAGTCTAGGCTTTTAGAAATGAATTATTCTGGCAGGATAACGCACTTTTTCACAAAACACTCATCCTCTCAAAATTGTTTCAGGAACATTGCACTGACTTTAATTTACTCCAGTGGTGTGCCGTCTCCAGATCTCAATCTAGTCGAGCACCTTTAGGATGAAGTGGAACGGGAGTTTTACAACATGGAGGCATAGCTGAAAAATCTGTGGGAAGCACAAGATGCTAATGAAAATCACCTTGAATCCTTGGCTTTAAGCAGTTGTAGCTAATGTAGTGGGCAATGGATGTACATCCCAGTGCAAAAACTGAATTATATTACTGTATCATGTAACACAACCGCAATAATAGCTGATAACTTTATTTGAAATACTCCATTTGCTCTGTACAGTTTTAACATCTATGATATATATTACTGGAGTCTTTCTTTGAAAACATTCAATCTCCTATCTTCTAATCTTTTCTCTCCCTGTCAAAATTCAAATAAAAGCTAAAAAATCTAAGGAAAATACACACAGTGAAAATGAACTAGTGTCCCAAATACAGAGTTCCTGTCTGGCTCTACGCTTGTGGAGACTCTTAACTGTCGTGCTGTTGATTTTTATAAGATGAAATCTTGGAATCACTTTTCCAAATGGTCTGTTTTGAATCAGATTATTTCAAGGCCATTTTCCCATTATTCTTCAAATATTGTGGTTCTGTTTACTGCGGCCACACCTAATTTACTGTGCATATACAATTTTTTGTGACAAACAATGTTTGAGGTGGCTGTGTGTAGCATAAGAGCACCTAAAACCCTAGCCCCTATTGTACAAGAGCAGGTTACTATACAAGCAGGTAAACTATATTTCGTGTGAGAGGGCAGCTGTAAGTATTTTGTAAGAGACTTTGCCAGTTGCCTCTCTGAGTGGAGGATTCTCTACAGATGGTTAGATTGATTTTGTCCTGGTATTTTACAAGGTTTGTGCATTATACACTAGGCGCTTCAGACTTTGGAAACAGTGGCAGTGGACTGTGCTTTGTCAGCTTTTAGTCTCTAGCCTTTAAATTTCCATGCAATTTGTGCTGTGAAGGGGTATTTGGCACTTGTGTGTGTGTGTGTGTGTGTGTGTGTGTGTGTGTCCATTCCAATGACATTCTGAGCTTTCATAAGTCAGTTCACTTCTACAGACAAGATGTCTTAACATGAGACATTGCAAAGGTCAGCGTTTGTCAGCATGTACAGTCGTCACTAACTGGTCAATCAGTATTAAGAAAATATGTGACATTTGCATCTATTTTCACACTAAGTAACATCATTTTTTGTATTGCTGTGATGGTAAAACCTGAGTCTGTGGACTTCTGTGACTTAATATATGTAGCTAACATAGAATTTTATAATGACATTGAAGAAGAAATTGTAATTACAGTTAAGAAGATCGCTTCTGGCCAACACGTTCCTTTTTAAGATTAGTCATGTAGGATTAAGATATGGTAAAAGGTTAGGTAACTTGGCATCGCTTGGCCAAGGTAAGGTAAGGTAAAGGTGGTTTCAAAGAACTTCTTTATTAAACTCTATCCTCCAATATGAACATAATTCTTCAATTTGAGGCAGTGATCTGTGAATATCTACAGCAGCAGTGGTGCTTTGCAGACCACAAACAACAAATGATTGCATTATTTCCACTCTCTAATGCAAGGTGTAATGTAATGTAAGGGATACATTTGTTTTGCCTTCTTCTCTAAATTTATTTACATGTTAGAAGAATGATCCCATTGCATCCAGTTAAACACTGCATGTCAGACTGTAATTTTTACAATTCCCAGTCCCGTTTTGGATAATATTAAATTCCCCATCACAGTGGATGATAAACCAGAGACTAATTTCATTCTTTCACTCCCTCACTATCTTCCCCTCTGTAATTATTTTCTTGTATCACATTTCAATTATTACTACCTCCATGTGCTTTGTTTCTCACTTTACTGTGTGTCTACTGTTTATCCCCTCCTTTTCTCTCGCTCTCAGAGCCAGGTAGGTATTGTTAATAAACACCTTCAGAGCTCTAGGGCTCTCCAGGGATTGACAGATTGACCCACCGAGAGGCATTTAAGTGATTTACATTCTACATAATGGCGACATAATATCAGCAGGAATGTAATGCTGCACATTTAGTGAAAATGACTTGGACATAACTGAACTGCAATAATGATTAGATCTGACAAAAGCTGAATAATTGGAGCTTGGCTTGCTTCCACTGTTTAATGAAACACTGTCATCCCAAAAGTCAGTCGCTGTACAACATGAATTTTTAAAATTCACCTGACAGATTAGGTTACCTATAAATACTGTCTGACAGTTGATTCCGGTAATAGTTCACATTTTTACCTTTGTGCATACAGTGCAATAGTCTAATTTAAGAGATTTAACTTTAGTTTAGGTGAAATTACAAAGGGACAGATGTGTTAGGAGCACAGTTATGTATCAAAAATATACCCATGTTCACATATTAAATCTAAACACCATCTGACGTCTCACTGGTGCTAATCCATTGTGGTCCCCCTCACAGATGAACAGACCTACCCAGTCCATGCAACCTTTTTATAGTCATTCTACCCTGAAAGCCTAACAATAGTGATTCTGATGGAATACCCAGTCATTCATAATAACGGGTTTCAAGTCTTCTGTTGAACATAAAATGTCCTTAAGGGCAGTGAGCAAATGTCCCATCAGAAAAAAGGTTAAACATATTTTGGTATTTTGCCTCTCTCCCCATGCTTATCTTTCAAAAAGCAATCATAGAGTGGCCAAGCTGTTAATGTGCCGTTTTCAGATGATATGCCACATGATTTCTGGGTTTTGAATCTCCGAATTTTCAACCACTTACTCCTCACTGCTGTTTTGAGCTATACAAACATGAGGTTGCTTAGTGGCAAAGATATTGCTTTTCTTCAGTTTAACAGAGTTAATGCAGTAGTGCCACTGTGGGGTGGTGGAGGTTTGAAGCAGTGCACACATTAAAGTGTCAGGAAGGAGACATATCAGGTAGGCAAGTTTAAATCCATTCTGGCAAGCAAGATCAGTGACTGACATCCTGACCAGATAACTAACATTGGAGCATAACAGTTGTCATCCAGAGACCTGAGGCTAGATGCATAAATATGGAGATTTACCCCAAGCTACCTGTAGTCCAGATTTATAACAATACTGTGGATGCATTGCTCCATGCTTAAATTTCACATCTTCACATCATCTTTCATCTGGTCATTGTGACAAATGTACAAGGCATACTGCTGACTCTCACAGTTAGACATTACCAGTGTCCCCTGACAATGCCAAAGCACCTATGGTGTGCTATTACGTAAATCTATTATGTGCTGATATATAATTACAGTGATATTATAAGAGCCTGACTCATGAGGCTACTTTATGATCCACTTTTAACAGTTTGGGTGACATTGCATAGACGTCTTTGTGCACATAATCAGAAAAGAATGGTACTTTATTGTTACATACATCTATGTTACATTCAAAACGTCAAGGCTGAAATCCTTCAAAAATCCTCCCTTTTACACATTATTATTTCATGATGTGTCTTCAGGGTCTTATGCATTTAGCTGTCACATCATTTGATGTCTGGACACTGACTGTGTAAAGAGAGTTCAGAGAGGTTAAAAGGGATTGTCACTGCTGATCAATTTTGGGATGAGATCTTAATTTCAGTCTGGCAGGTCACAAATGCCAATGCACAAAACAAATGCCTATTAAAAGAAAAAAAGCTTTGACATTGGCCCTCTTTGAGGAATAATTTATTGGGGATAAAAGTCTATAAATAAATTAACATCTGATGGTCCTTTCAAAATAATTAATTTTCTTACTATCATAGACCAGTAAAGTTACAAAAACCAGAGGAGATATGAGAATAATCTTATGGAAATTTGGTAAGGAATCGTTAAACTTAAGATCAAACAAAGTTCAATATACAATATACCAAAATAGGACAAGAAGGAGAAGCAGGCTTTTGTGCTGTGATGTGGAGACTTGAAAAAGTATGGAACTAATTAATTCAAGCTATAAAAACATTTGATGATTTAAAAAAATATATATAATTTTTCCTTTTGCACCAGTTAGTCTTGACAACTAGGGTGGCAAATTAGGTAACCCCCTGGTGGTGTGGAAGCAACTGAATCTCAGCTGGTGTAGCTGGTGTGTGGTAGTTCAATTTAAAAGCAATGAGCCTTGATGGGAAAATAAGAGTGCTTAATATCGCCCACATACTGTACATTTTTGAGTTTTGCTGGCTTGAGGGTCTCCTATTCAAAACTAATTTCTGAACCCACGAGTTGCATTCTCTTTACTAAAAAAGCAAAAAAACATATATACATATATTGTTGTCACAGGAGTGCTTGATCTTTTATGTCTAGGTTGTAATAAAATTAAATTGATTGCCAGATACATGCACCAGGGATGTTAGCATATTGTGATTAGCATATATTATATTATATACTATACTGGCTGGCCTAAAACAAGTATTTGAATTGTTTCATTGTCTTTTGAAATGTAGATCATCTATAATCAAACATGTGCACATGGATAGATGTGTAAAGTGTGGACCAGACAGATTTTAAGTGTTGACATTGACTCTAAAATGGTATTTGAGAGGTGGCTGTCTTTTCGGTGTTGTTCCCTAGCAGGAACAGACAGGTAATGATTGGTGAGTGATAGACCACGGGGTGTGTAAAAAGGAAAGAGAGAGCTAGTAAGTTATATTAGAAAAGGATATTGGTAAAATGGACAGACAGGTGGACTGAAAAGACAAATAAAGAAAACAGATTTCCCACTTGGTCCTCACAAAGCTGTAAACAGTCAAATTGCACACTTTGGCTTACACACACACACCCACCCACACACACACCCACCCACCCACACACACACACACACACACACACACCTGTTCCAGAGCAGATGACAATCGAGGACCAACCCCACTGGCAGGATGCCGAGATAATCAGCGAATACTGGAAAGACAGCTAATTAACAGCCACTGCAAGCTGATAGTTTGAGCAGATTAGCAGCTTTCTGGAGAGTTGAGAGGACAAAGATATGCCTGTCAGGATCTATCCATTTGAGTAATAAGGTATGTGTGTGTGTGTGTGTATTTCTGTATGTCTCTATACACATGTCTATGTCTTTCTGTGTCTCTTTGTGTCTTCAGGGCTTAAAGCCCTTGATGAAAGAACTGAGAACAAAGGCAGAAAGAAGTGTATCTTTTTGTTTCACAGTGTTTCAGTTTTTACAGATTTTCACAGAATTTAAAAAAAATTCTCATTGAGGAGCAAAGCAGCTTGTACTGGTTTAATGTCCCCAATCACCTAAAACTTACTGTGTTTCCCACTGCAAGAAGATGCTGTTTGGAACAGAAACCTCTTGCGGCAAGCACAGCTCAGAATGTGCTTCTTACATACAAATGGACAAATGCAAATGAGCTGCATTAATCAATAAGCTGTTACACTAGCGTATTAGCACTAATGGTACCTTTTTAAAATTCAAACTTAATTCCCAGAATTTTTGAAAAAAAGCTGTGACCAGCCTCTACCAATGCATGTTTTGGCTGCGTTTCTCTCTCCATCACAGGGTAGGTACAACAAAAGCCTGATAAATACAACAAGCTACAGTGAATATGAAAAGTGAATAGCCATCTAAAAAGAAGACTCTACTGCCTGCACTTAGTAGTGCTTGCAGAGCCTTCAGAATCCTGCCAAATTGCTTTGGCCTGTGCTAATATATTTTCTAGAGGAGGAGGAGGAGGAGGAGGAGGAAGTGGAGCTAATAAGTAATATGCAAGCCAATTAAAAACATGAAAAGAAAGCAGCTTTGTTTCTGCTTTTACTAACTGTCTCAATTTAAATGTTTACTCTCATTATACTAGTCACTCTTATCTAAATAAAGGGACACAGATATATAGATAAATAGCAGTAGCAATCATTTTAAAATACAGTAGATTTATGTAAAATAAACTGAAAAACAGAAGCGAAAAGAGAGTACCAAAGTGATGAATGAATTCTGAGACAGGATTAATAAAAAGGTGAAATAAAACAGAAACAGCCATTCATCTTACAAATATGTTACATGCCGAGAAGAAGAAGAAAGTAGGAGAAAGGATGTCAAATGAATTAAAAGAGACAGTGACATATCTCCAGGAACATCACAGAAGAGGGAAGAGAGTGAGAGAAACAAACAGAGTGAAAATGACAGGACTGAATAGAGGAAGCTGCAACACAATAAGACAGTGCCAGACAGCTATGGAGCCAAAGACAGAGAGAGCAATGACACCCTGGGCGATCTTTTTAGCAATTTACTTGACACAGAAAAATGTATTGAGGATCTCAGCGGGGACACCGAAACAGAGCATTTCCCTCATTTGGAGACAAACCTGTGTGATTAAAAAAAGTTGTGGATATACCCAGAGGCAAAGTTATACAGCATTTTCTGAAATTATTCAACATTTTGGGGGAATGCTACTGTGGAAGTACTGACGCAATACAGTCTGATTTTAGACAGAAGTTCTCTTTGAAGTTTGAATTTTTTTTAAACTACACTGAAACGCAAACAGCAATACTATCAGAAATAATGTTAGAAACAAGGGTATAAACTTCTATTCTGTTGTTCCAAGTTTAGATGATGGTGTTTGTGTATTCACAAAAGTTACACATATACCCAGCAGCTGAGTTACATTATGTCTTTCTAACCTTAAATAAAATCCACTGCAAATAGCCCTGAGGTTGCAGTTTAGCTTACTGTTGAGTAGTCACAGCACAAATCAGTTACTGCAGGAAGAAGAGGTCTTCAAAGTCAACAAGCATATAATCTTGACTCATGCTGATCCTTTGGGTGAAGGGGTTGGGTTAAGGCTAAGGTTGTAACGCTACGCATATTTATCTGAATGGTTCAGTACAGGATGTTTGGTTTTGGTTTGATACTATCAAACAACAAACGTCTG
This sequence comes from Dicentrarchus labrax, assembly GCF_905237075.1. Classification (NCBI taxonomy): domain Eukaryota; kingdom Metazoa; phylum Chordata; class Actinopteri; family Moronidae; genus Dicentrarchus; species Dicentrarchus labrax. The sequence goes on along the minus strand of NW_026136710.1, from coordinate 16,818,499 downwards.
GAACATACATTCTAAAGTAAAAGCTTTGCAGAGGATCAATTGTTGTCGGTAAGCTTAACCATGCTAGCTGGGCTAGCCCCTAGATGTATAGCTTCTAAAGTGAGTGACATCAGTATGGAAAATGCAAATGTTATCTCAAAGAGCCTCCCATGTCACATAGCTTTATTGTGTGAGATTGTTTTAATTTCCCTCTAAGTTACAGTGTCATTAAACTAAGAGGTCGATCAGGCGAAAACTGCACCAACATAGTCCAATCAAAGTTGGGTGATGTCATGTCCCTCAAATAATCAAAAATCCTAAACCATTTGAAACATTACATGTGAGTGTCAATGCCCCTATTGCAGTGTTCAAGCCTTGCTGTATCAGTCAGTCTGTGGTTCCTACTCTAGAAATGAGCACAAGCTGCAATTGTCTAGGTAGACTAGATTAGGTATTATAACGGGTATTATACTTTATAACATATGTGACCTGCTCCATCATTTTGAGTCACTTTGACCCAGAAACCAATTTTGAGTTTTCTTCATGGCTGTAAAGAGGAAAGTCTCAGCTTTATAGCGATACCAAAATTATTTTTCTACTCCAACAATTGTATGAGACACGCTCTTCCAAAGGTTGACTGTCTTACAGGAATTGAATTTAAAAGTCGAGCAATTTCGTCGTCGCGAAAATTTTGTCTAGGCTGTCAATCTGTCAATCTGTCTCTGTGTCCGTGTCGATCTAAACTGACAGTTGACAGATGACGTAGATGACACAAACACGCTAGCCGGTGTTTTGAACTCTGACACCTGTTTCGTTTTATTTAAGCTAGCTATATGTATCCTTTGTATTTTACATTAATTTTGACATGGTATGAAAGCTGAGACTTTATTGCACCTGAATAAGCGCCACTGACTTTAGACTAGGTTTTTCCTGGTCTGTGGCGGAATTGTTTTCTGAAACAGCAAAATAGCACCAGGGAACGTTTGCGCACGGCTCTAAAGGTTGATTTAAGTAAGTAAGATATATGCTACATACACCGAGACCAACAAACTGTGATGCACTGTGCATTCTGACACCTTTCTATCAGAACAAGCATTAACTTTTTTAGCATTTTGAACTACAGAAGTTCGTCTGTTGAACCGGATCACATGGGCCAGGCTTTAGCTGCCCACATGCATCAATGAGCCACCCATGACCCGGTCTACTGTTCACCCCTTTTCCTTCCTTGGACCACTTTTAATTGGTACTGACCACTGCAGACTGGGAACACCCCACAAGAGCTGCAGTTTGTAGATGCTCTGACCCAGTCGTATAGCCATCACAGTTTGACCCTTTTGTCAAAGTCGCTCTAACGCCCATTTTTCCTGCTTCTGACACATCAACTTCTGGAAAAAATGTTCACTTGCTGCCTAATATATCGCACCCACTGACAGGTGTCATGATAACCAGATAATCAGCGTTATTCATTTCACCTGTCAGAGCTCATAATGTTATGGCTGATCGGTGTATGTTTCAATGGCAAATTTTTATTTAATTTACTTTATATCAGAGAATAACTAGCAATGTGAGCATTACTTGCATATTGACAATGCAGTTTCCAGTGCAAATGCAAAATTCGATTTAATTTGATTCTTCTAGACAAAACCTGCACTAGAATTTCTGTATTGAGAGATAGTGCTCTATTGTTTTCTGTTCTAGTCTAAGCTGTTAAATCCATTCAGCTTTTATACTTGGGAAACACATGGATTTTTGTTCTTTACCAGTCACAGCTTCTCCATCTACAGACAGTGTCCTTTTCTTCCCTATGACAAAATCAATTCGGCCTGAATGCTGATGAAGAAAAAAATAACAGCATCCCATAAAACAGGGTTTCCCTCACCCACCTCCACTTTTACTACCATCATACCAGCGTCTTTTATACGGCCAGCTTTATTAACTTAAAATCAATTCCTGGGCCAGTTGTTCCCTTGAGGACAGGGAAGTGAGTGGGGAAAGATTTTACTGTACTGGCCGCAGAAATAGAAAGTACTCCAAAAGGGAGAGGGCACTTAAGATAGATTCAGATTACAGGCCCATGTTTGGCCAGAGTGGCTGTCAGACCAAACTCTGGAGGAAAAGAACAGATGAGCAGAGGTGATCTTGATGTTTGGCTGGGACATCGCATTACGTGAAGGGCAGATGAAGGACCCAACCCTGACCATTTTGGGTCCACAGTTTTATCTATTTTTAATGTGCAGATGATACAAAAGTGACTAAGTGATCAGTAATGACGAAGTGTGTGAATTTTTGAGGAAGGGCTGAGGATAAAATCTGTCATGACGTGGAAATTAATGTGTTTTTGTAACAATATATGATGCTTGAATATCTCATTCAAGCTTCATTTCAGTGAAGGTCACTCTGTTTAAGAAACTCATTTTTATTAAGGCAGCAATGGTGTTGGAAATCTTTTATAGTTCTGTTCTCTCCGTAGAAATATTGTCCATGCTTCGGTGAACAATTTTGGGCAGTACAAGCTATTTTTCTCTTTTGATTGTCACACTCCATTGGTTCTATATTCTGTTGGTGAGTGATGACTTTTACACAACACAGAAACCAGAACAGAAAACAGAAAAGAAGAGGCCATAAAGGACACAGCCCAGACCATTGGGGTCGCACTTAACACACAAAATGTCATAGTCACATGTAATGAGATTGCTTTATGCATTATGTCTGCTGCGGTATATATTAAATAGGCCAAATGTATTTAAATCAGGGGTTCTTAAACGTTTATTCGTTTTTAATTTACTCTATCTTGAGACTACTAGCTTAGAAAGGCCATGCACACCTCGCAACCCCTGATGAGTCTCCTGCTTGGGACCCAAGACCCAGCTCATGAATGCATAATGAACCACCAGAGGAACATTTGCCTGCGATCAATAAAAGCAGCACTGGAATACTCTAATCTATAGATCTTCCATAAATCATCCCAAACCTTGTTTTACATGTTTGAGCCATTATTATCTGACTGAGTTTGCTAACTAGCACTAAAATACCTCTGGAGATAAACAGCACCTAACTAATTTATCCTCAGCCCTCCACACAGCAGGTGCTAGTCATTGTTCCTTATTGATCTGACAAAACAATGTGAAAGACTTTCCTCTTTATATGTATGTTTTTACATAAGTTATGTGGTGGTTGAAAACAAAAATAAAATAAAACGTCGTGCCATTTTGAACACTGCAAAATCAAATGCAACAAAAGCATAGATGTCCATAACCGGGAACCATGTTGAAACCCATCCATAAAGTACCCATTCTCGCTTAGGGTACATAGTTTAAGAAATAGGGATTTAGATCCAGAGTTCTGTTCATTGAGCTATCTATGCAATTCAGACCCATAGCACCTAAAGGCATCCAAAAAAATTTTTAAAACAGTGTTTCAACTGCACTTTTAGACAACCATATTGTAACTTTGATTGAGTGAATAGATACATACCGAAACTACACCGAACTAAAAGCTCAATTTGATGGATTACTGACTTGCAGCAAGTTTTAGGTCTCTGCAGGAATATTTTAACATTGTACTGATATGACTCTAAAATGGTATGGAATGTTTTGGAAAATGGTCAAAGTATGGGTGACCTGTAGTAAATGGGCTAAAACATGCAAAACATTGCCATGGTCTTTTGGAAGTCTGGTCCTAGAGCCCAGTGGGTCGGGCCATACCTCACCACTTGTTCTCTACGTACTGCAGTCTGACCTCAACCATTATCTTCAGTGAGCGTGGGTGCACATGCTCATGTGTGCTTGTATGTGTGTGAAAGAGGAAGAGAGATTACACCTCCCTTTTGTACATTTTTTATGTCCTGGTGCTGGATGCCAGATGCCAACTCCCCACACACATTCACAGTCTAGAGCTGGAGCCTGTAAGTGTGTTTATTACCTCCAGTCTTTAGACAGTAAAGAACAGGAAATGTTTTTCCTCCTCCTCTCACCTTAACACACAAACACACACTCATATACACAAATGCATACACACACAGGCTACCTCAGTCACTCCCTTCCCCTCTCTGCTCATAGCCGCCCACATCCTCTGAGCCCACCAAAAAAGGCTTAAGGAATTTATATGAGTTTATTTTGGTTCTTAATATGTTTTCTGGACCGCTGCATTATTGCTTTTGTGTTAAAGTGTAGGAGGCAAAGCATGAGAAACCTTGGAACCCTTTTTCAACATACTACAACAGTTTCAATGGTGTTTCTTTAATTTAATATTTAATGCGTAACCTTGTTCTTTATTGCTCTGGGTTTGAGGCTGGTGCCTGTCTCCTACCAGTGTTGCGCTTTTCATGATAATGTTTTGGTGAATGGTGAACTGAATGTATATGTTTACTTACTAATGAACCAGGACATGAGCATCTAGGGTCAGCTGAACACCTGTCTTGTTGTGTGGGTCGCTCCAAGCCATTTTATTTAATTCTCATTTACCATAACCCAGAGCGTCTGTATTTGACAACCTAGGAATGATACTTAACAATCAACCATATTTCTCCTGAATGACTAACTCCACCTTTAACTCCCTCAAGAGATTAAGACGCTCACGCACTCAAGTTAACAGACAAAAATTGCTTATTACTGCTTTCTTCCGTATTTTTGCTGTAATTATAATACAAAAACAAAACACAAATTAAGACTAGGAACCATCGCTAATTGATTTCTTATACTCCTTTGGATTTCACAGGGTAGACCATCTTAGATTTATAATTTCTCCCATTATAACTTCATCTTACTTTTTGTGGGTTGGGGAAGTTTCTTTGTTTTAATTGTAAAATCATGTTTTCGCTTTTGGCGATAACTTCAACAATGATTAAGATGCCACTTCCAACAAAAAACACATTTTCTACTTTTCACCTCCCTTCTGTGTTGACTTAAATTTCCATTTATTCTATGAAGTACTGTTGCTTCTGGCCTGATCATAAACAGACTATTTTCACGGTATCTGGAGTCTCTTTGATGTGTCTGACATCTCAGTAAGTGATGAGGAAATTTGCAGAGCTGATCAAGGCATGCTGATTTTCAAGCCATCACGAAGGAGGTTATTTCTTGATATAGTTCATCTGTGACCACTACCTCCCAGCTGAGTACTAAATGGATTGGACATCAGTTATCACCATTTGCATTCAAATTGTGCATTTCCCTTGCAAGAGACCAGACAGACAGAGCACAACCCTTATTTTATGAGAGTTTATTTGGTTATAATAATAAATAGTTGTTAAATGGATGGAAGATTAAGGAAGAACCCCTTCAGACCCTGTGTCCATTACAATGGACGTCACTTGACAGGGGCTTCTTTTTTACTTTTTGCAACATTTAACAGACAAAAAATAGGTATGATGTTGTCATATGATGTTGGTATTTTAAGAATTGTTTGGACCCGATGTCCATTGAAATGGACAAGAAAAATAACAATTAAAGGGTTTTGATTAAAAAATTTTTTTTTATCGATTCTCATTTCTGGTTGCATTAAGGATGGGAAAAAGTCATTATTATATTTTTCACAACCTTGGAACATAAGGCGGGTCTGAAGGGGACAACAATGCATATGAAATCATGCTGGTAGTTTAACCCTGCAGTGTCAGTGTTTTCCTCTCCCTGTTGGAGGATCCAATCAAACAAGTTACATGTACCGGAAAATAGCCAAGTAGACAGGTTTTTAACTGTTGTCTGATCCAGAGTGACAGGTTGCAGACCCCTGTCACAGTAGAGTGTGGCTGTGCACAGTTTATATTTCCCTGGTAATACAGTGGTAAGACGGCAAATAAGCTTCTTATTGCTGAAGAATAAATTCTAAATCATACGAGTGCCAGGGTGGACAATTCATTCTCATGGTTGCAAAAGGCGAAATAGATTTTATTATCTTTGTTGATGAGGTTAAACAGCCATCTCACCTTTGAGTGGTAAAGGAGAAAGGTGTTTTCACATCTTGAGCACTCACAAAGACACCTTGGCTTTCACATACACATACTCATACATTTGCCAATGAATAATATGGTCTTTGAGAAGCATTAATGGCCTTCTCATCAGTTGAAGGGGTCAATTTACCCAGATCACAAAACAAACATCTTATCTTACTTACCTCTAGTTTTACCAAGCTGTGCAGAGAGTTTTGGTTTTAGCAACATCTCTTTCCAGAAACAGTGTCATGATAATTTGATTATTTGACTGTCAACCGTTTTGGGAGCTATTTCTTGAATTGAAAGCAGTCTCAATATAAACTACTGACAGTCAGGTCTGTGGACTGGACATCTGTAAAGTCACTGTTGAGTTTTTCAAATGTAATTCTTTTCAGAGGATTGCAACATTTCTCTTCAAATGTTGCATAGAGGTGATAATTATGAGCTGGAGACCATGAAGGGAAAGAGGGGAAAGTAATACAGGGAAGATGGTGAAAGACGTAAAAAGCCTGAGCGAAAGAGCAAGAACATGAATAACAAAGAGGTGATCAGGCTTGCTAGCTTAATGCAGTACTGGGTCTGGATTGGCCATGCTCTCTTCTCCCCGATCAAGAATCAAATGACTGTCATCTCTAATTACACACACACACACACACACACACACACACACCTACCTTAACTGTTCACATCAGTCATGAATTTAACATGGTCAATTTAGATGGAGCACATTGCTTGCCAATGATTCACTCATGACTGAATCATGTGAGTGTGCAGGCTTTGGCTGAAGATTTTCCTCCTCATTTTTCTATGTTAAAGTGGCCTGGGGCTTACACAATGTCTCTTGACATAGTCACAATTTGAAATGAAGATTATGTCCCCTCTGCGTGCCTTTGCTTGCCAGTGCACTGCATCTTATAGCAAAAGGCTTTGTCCAAGCATTGTTGGGTGGCAGAGACACTTAATAGCCCTAGGTTGGGATATAGCAGAAGCATGAGCTGGCTGCTGCCTGGAAACATAGCCTGTACGAAAGCATTAGAAGGACTGACAACTAACCCTAACCTTATCCCATCAGTTAGAAGCAATGCTAAACATAACATTGTGTTTCTCTAAAAAAATCCTTTGAACTTTTAAGATTAATTTATCCCCAGATAATTAAAATTCAGACAATGTTTTTCTTTTCTTTTTTTCTCTATGACTCATGTGTTGTAAAACATCAGTGCCATCATGCATTATGTCAATTATGGCAGGAAAACAAGTAGAAAGTGGCCCTTACTGCTATCTGACATTGGGAAGGTTTTCTCTGTTGTCCATGTCTGGCTGAAAAAAAAAAATAGGGGCTGGTGGCTGAAACACTGAGTGTTCTTATTCTTTAAATAGAAGCCACACATGTCAGAAATGTAAGGGAGCAGGAACCGGGGTTAAGAAGCATCTGATTCAAAAAGTTATGACAACTTGACCAAGATCTTACCGAGCTGCAAGTAGGTATAATGGTGTATTGGTAAGTCTTGCTCAGTGGACATATTTATAGTTGGGGGTACTTTTTAAACAGAACACTGTCATATTGATGTTGGTTGGAGAGCAACTAACACTAGTAGGGTAAGAATAGCTACCTTTAAGTTTACACTATGACACAGGATGCCATAACTGGTTATCAGGTTACGATTGATTTTATAAAGTAATATTTGTGGGGCACGAAGCTAGCATATGCTTAGTTTTACTCTGTTAGGATACACAGTACATTATGTTAAACAATCCCTTTGGCCAATAAGTGGAGAGGACTTACATGAGATCGGCATTGTTGTTGGGAGTGGGGGTTCTGTTGGGAGTTGACAGGTGGGGGTCCTAAAGTGGACACCCTCCATCACGCAAGAACATGATGATGTTCTTGGAGACCAGAAAGAGTCCTTCAACTTGAGCCATATGCAATGGCTGCTTCTTTCAGCTGCCTCTGAGACTGATCTCATGGTTTGCTGCAGAGCCTGTCCGTGGATTCCTAGTTCTAGTCTGATGGTAGAAGAAGCCACAAATCATCTGTTTCCCACTTCAATATGGACTTTGGTATTCCAGCCATGCTGTTTTGCTTCTGCTGCCAGCTCCACATTGCATAGTTTATTATGCTCATAGGCCTCTTCGATTGAGTTCTCCCACACAACTGTGAGTTCCTAGAATCTATTGTGCAAAGATAAGAAGTTCTGCTCTAAATCCAGGCAATTTTGTCATAGCCTTCCCTATTTGGACACAACATTTTTTAAAAGAGAAAAAAATAACCCTTGGTTAATATGTATCTCTTGTTGCAGAACTATTCTTCAGTCCATCTGTTGTCATTCTCTCTCACTCTCTTTGTAATATAACTGTTCTGCCATAAAGTCTACTTTTATGATGCCTGTAATGTTCAGTTTGATACTGTCATATAAGTGTTAATTCAATCATACTTATGTTATGTTGTTGCAGGACTGCACTGAGGTATTTCTGATATTCTGCCCACAAAAACATGAGAATAAGCAGTATGACCTCAGTAATAAACATAAATAGATTTTTTTCTAAATCTGCCAACAACCTTAACATTATAAACTGTGTGGTTTATGCTGTATTGAATTGCAATAGATAGAATTGCAATAGATTGTAAAGTTGTACCTAATAAAGTGGCCAGTGAATGTAAATCACAACAGGGAAAATCACTTTCCGAAGCAGCATTACTGCAGCTGGTAGGAATTCATTGCTTCTGCCCATAGACACTTCAGCAGGACAGATGTTTACAAAATTCAACTTGAATCGAGGCGTTACAGTTAACAGTGGCATCCCTAATCACTTTTGCACTCCTCTCCTCAACTGCCTTTGCCATATCTCATCTCCCATAAACTCCCCAATGCATACTAAAGCAAAACTGTCAAAAATAATTCTCCAAAACAATGCTGTGTTGGAGGGAGCAGCCCAAGAGAAAGTCTGCCAAACTGACAAATGCTCAGCAAACAATAAAAAAAAAAAAAAAATGTTATGGGCAGACTGAGATGAAGACAATCTCTTGCAAACCAACCAGTTCAATATTCATCTCCATCAAGTGGCACCAGACCATCAACCTGCTGTCATTTCCTCCTCTCACAGCCCATGCAGATGGCTGTTTTACAAGGAGCATGCAAACTTGGTGTCTTTGTCTTTATGTTGTTCCCTGTTTATCTCTACAAGACAAGCCAATAAAGCGGACAAAACCTGATCTACTGATTTTGAAGTGCTGGAGTATGATAAACTCATCCATAGAAAATAATATAACATGGCAGGCTGATGTTCTGCATTCAGCTGCAACAGTCAAATGGCTTTAAACTGAGATTCTGTCCTACAGTATGTCAAGTTATTTCTGTCTTTCTCTGTAGTGCATTGTTAACTGAAGCATAAATAATTAAATACTGTGTTATTAGGGGTTGACGGTCCAAAATTAAAATTCAGCCTGCCAGATTCACAAATGTTCATGTTCTGTAATGTCTTGGCCAAAGACTTTAGGAACATAATAACAAATATATTTTGTAGCAAACCAACCAACTGCGGGCTCATTTGCATCAAGTGGCAGAGCTATTCCTCTGCCAACTCATCAACTTGTCATTTTGTCTCATGAAGAAATCCTGTGGTTAGTCTGAGACTTCTGTTTGTCAAAATTAGCATCTAACCACGCTAGTGGGATAGCTCTATGGTTGGCAATGTCAGTCTATCAGTGCACAGCTTTGATCCAGACGCAAATATGTAAGCAAGTACTTGTGGTAAAATTTGACTGTGCAGAAATACACTGCCATATAGTCACACAATAATGTAATCATGCTGGATTTTGTACCCTGCAAAAATTAAACCCTGATTTTGTACCCTTGTAATTTCTTGGCATAAAAGGAAGGATAAAAAAAGTTGTGTATATATAGCCAGCTTCAGTGCAAATACCTATTTGCACGACGGATCGGTAATTGGTGGCTATCCTCTGACTAAAGAGAGTGTCCTATATTATGTTCGGTAACTCTTTATTTTACATTTGCCCTATTCAGCATTTATAAGCACTATATAAACATTTAATTAATCAATGGTTTATAACATATGCAGTTAGGAGATATTATTATAACTGTTTTACTATATTGCCATTCATGAACTGTTCATTACCACTTATAGGTGACCACAGGAGGAGTTATAGTTGTTGACAATTACATTAAACAATTGTATCTGCCTACAACTACATTGTGTTATAAACATTTATTAAATGTTTATACTGCTTAATAATGCTATATTAATAAGCAGGGGAGACTTAGTGTTACTAAGAGTTCTTGAGCTAAACTTTAAAGGAAAGTGAACTTTGAAAGTGAATTGTTTATTTTTACTTTTATAAAATATGACAAAGCTGTTATCCAGTAACCATAATTATTACAAAGGTCATCTAGTCATTATGTTCTTGGACGGTGAACTATCTATGGAAAAAAAAGACAATAAGAATACAACCAATCTAAGGATCTTAGCCTCAGCATTAAGATTCTCAGGGTGACCGGCCAATATAATACAGGTCTCCATCTCATCAAGCAAATGTCAATATCTCCTTTGAGATTGATCATGTGCAAATGGCTGCAGAGCAAAAGCAATAACAAGGGAAGAAAAGAAGGTTTTTTATATAACAAAACGCTGACAAAATTTCCAACAAAACATGTTTTTTTTTTTCTCTCTCTTAACAGTTTATGAAATGCTTGCTTGGGAGCAAAACAAGCAAACAGTAAGACCATCATGCAAAAACAGCAAGAATACTTCTTTGTCTGTTGCAGCTTTTATTTTTCTAGATCTCCCGTGAAGTGGGAATTGAAATTAGTAAAAATGTTTGGCTTTTGCAGTGCATAGTCAAAAATGGAGTTACTCATTTAACTGTCAATCTGCCATTATCATTTTTGTCTCCCTCCATGCCTGTCTCCATTCACCCATCCCTGAATCCCACCATTCATTGCTCTATCTTTCATTCATCCATCAATCAGCACAGTCACCGGCTCATATATTTCTCCTCTGCAGCCTTTACATTTTTTAGATTCTACCACTCCTCATCAGTCCTTTCTGTCCACATTTACACTTTTATCCATTCTTCTTTATAACCCCAAACCTTGAATCTCCATTCATGCACCCTTTTTCCTATCCATTCATGTCCTCCCACTCTATGGACCCTCCAGCCCCTCAGATTCCGCGGCCATTCTCAGTAAGCAGCACTGATTTCTTCTTCCCTCCTGCTCTGAAAGTCACTGTGCAGCGAGTGAATGCAGCCCAATCAAAGTGCATCGTCCAGGCCACTTGTGCACCGGCACTCCAAAAGCAACACTTTCCATCATGAGCCTGATTCATAGCCAGGAAATGTCTCCTGGTTGCTTACTCAATCAATCTCTTCTTTCATGTTTTTAAAAATTGTGCAAGTCTGTGTGTATGTGTGTTTCTACACATCTGTGTGCAAGAGAAAGTGCAAGAAAGAGAGAGTGAGAGGGATTCATAGCTAATCTACTTGTTTTGCACTGTCAACTCCTTTCACAGACTGAGACTCTTGCTCCACTGTGACTGGATATCACACGCTTCCATATGCGTGCACACTCACAGACACACACACTTAAGGGATATTACTCACAGGTGCAGGATCCCTCGGAGAGAGGGGCCATCGTAAATCAGGCACGATTGAGATGTAAAACCGATGTTCTCCATCTTTTACAACCCAGAGTAATTGAAATGCAACACGGCTGAGTTTGTATGTTTTTCTAAGAGACTCAGGAAGTGTAAAAGAAGCCTCATGCGGAGAATCAGTAAATCCTTTTTTGAATTTACTCAAAGATTTTCATGATGTGCAGAGGAAGTTTTATTTCACTTTCAATGATGTACAGCGAGACGAGAGATGTTAGACATTGTAACACTTGTTTAATTTTACACCAGGGAAAAAGCTCATTTAAATGTGCTGGATGAGTTCATTACCTTGCAAAAGCTAAAGTCATGCTGTGTGCTTTTACATTTCACCTATTAAAGTGTAAGCGAGTGAAAAGTTTTTTAATGATTATTTTATAGATTTTTTGAAAAATATCATGTTAATACAGGTGTAAACTGAATGTACATTAGTACCTCAAGGGTTACACATGCACAGGCACTTCCTCATATGCAGTCTGTTGGAGTACTCAAAGGTTAAATAATGTAATTAAAAGTACAGTATCTGTGAAGGATCTTTGTTTCTAACAAGCAGTAGTAATAGTATTATTGGATGTATTCTTAGTGCATCATACATATCGTTAGGGCAAGGGTTTAATTGTATGCTGTATGAAAGCATACCATTCTGGTAGTATCATATTAATCTCAATGTGATCAAATTCATTGTGTGTGTGTATTTTCACAACAAAACGTGCCTGGATATTCTTTTGAGTTTGATCGCCTTTTCAGTAATCCTCAAAAAAACACTACAAGAATTAAGTTAAGTGTTTGTTTTGTTGCTTTTCATTCTTTCATCAGTTTTCTTTGAATTTCAATTATTCAGTGTGTGTGTGTGTGTGTGTGTGTGTGTGTGTGTGTGTGTGTGTGTGTGTGTGTGTGTGTTTTAAAGGCTGTTAGTGGATGAGGGAATACCACACTGGTGAAAAAATCCTTACATCAACTGATGCATGAGAAGATGAGCCTGTGTTTATGTGTGTGTGTGGTGTGTTTTGCAAGGACCAAAATCAGTTTATTCAGACTCTCAGTCACCATGAGGTTTGTCATTTATTTTAGGATTGAACTTGGCTTCAGGTTTTCTAGTGAATGTCCTCACAAGCAGTCTAGCTTGTGTGTTGACGTGTGTGCTGGGAGTAACAACATGGCCTCCACATGCACCCATGTATGTGTTTGATCACATGTCTGTGTGCATGTGACTATGCACATGTCTACATGTGCTTATCCGCAGGTGTGTTTGAACACATAAATCACTGCAGCACAGGAGATATGGATGGTTGCCTTCTGTCTTCACAGTTCTGGGCTCCAACCCTCGCTCAGGTTACAAATTTTTACTCTCTAACCAACCGTCGCACTCACTCTGTGTTAGTTTTAGGGCCTTCCCTCTTCTAAATACATCTGACTTGTATTACGTGACTGATGTTACTCTTATGACAGGAGTTGTTAACTGTGAGAAGATCTTCGTCACAGTCCAATTATGATGAGATGGTAAAAAAGACGTGCTCTAGTCAAGAACTGTTGAAGTCCCTTGAGCCACACGCATAATCTTTATATCATCTACAATTATAATTTCCAGTGATTTACAGTTATGGGGGACAATTTGCTTTCTTTGTCCTGAGTTTAGCCATATTAGCTATTTATAAATCCGAATTGTAATTCATTTTTAACCAAATCATCTGACTTCATCAGATTGCCACAGTCAGGTTTTTGCAATCTTTCGTTGCCTTTTGCTCACCGGTAATTTTACAGTCCAACTACCAGGAAAGGAGATACTGCGGCTCCAAGAAACCATGTTCCCCTCTGTTAAGAGGATAAAAAAAGAGGTGGAGGAGAGAAAATCCACAGTGTACCCTGGTTGCCCATGTGTCTTTTGTCCCTGCTGCCAGGGAGCTGTGCAAATCCAATTTCTGGGTCTAGCTATAGGAGAGAGTCCCCATGATCTCCACCAAATAGAGCCATGCACAGTGGAATATTTTCTCATTTGTTCATCTCATGTTCACATATTACTGTTTTTTATCTCTATATCCAGTTGCTCTCATAATACCACGTGCCTTACCTAGAAAGAACTTGTGTTTAGTGATTGAAAAGTGCTACTTGAATGAAGGTTACTTTGATTATTTCTTCACCCCCACACCACTCTACTGCTGCGTGCAAAGGCAAAAGGTTTGTCAGTTTGTGCAATATTTATTGTTTATGATGCTTTAAAAAATCCTTAAAAACCTCTCCCTTCTTTCCTTTCAGTGTCTTCTTTCCACTCCCCATCCCTCTTGTATCCTCCCTTCTCTCTGCTCTCTCTCTCTCTCTCCCCCTCGCTCTCTTGTCCTCCTGTGTGATCTGTTGCTCCTCAGGGTGAAGTTTTGGGGCAGATTGATGGTGTTCGAGGCTGTCTCTGGTCAGTGAGGCTCTGCTCCTTCCCACATGTCTTCTCTTCTCCCTCTCTTCCTCTGTGCATGGATTCCTACCCCAAACCTCCATTCCTTCATCATTCATTCTTCCCTACTGTCCTGCACTCTCAGTTCCTCCCACCTCCTTCTTCTCTTCTCAGTGGAGGGACCCTCCATCTCTTCTTCCCCTTGTCCCTGCATTCTTTTATCTCCTTCCCTCCCTCTGTTAAGCCATTTCTTCCCCCCCCTCCCTTCCTCTGCCTGGACAGATTAATAGTCTTCCTGTCCGAGAAATAAAACCTACAAAGACCTGTCCTCTCCCTTGACAACGCTAAACAAAGCCTCTCTCACTCTCTTTCTCACTTTCCTTTTCCTTCTCTCTTCTCTGCCGCTCACACCCACTGAACTGTGCTTCCTTTGGGCATAGTTACACTAGACCTCCATACCTTTCACTCTCATTTCCTTCAGTCAAGTTTTCACTCTATTATTCTCTTCTCAACCTCCAATACACAGACTTATGGCTAAGTAAAAAAAATGATTTAAATTATGAAACATGTGCCCATAAATCTAATTTATTAGTCACACACCAACATTACTATTCACTATATTACAGTACTAGTTTATTTTAACTTTAGTCCACCTAATCACAGATTTTTTTTGGGTTTGCGTTGATTAGGAATAGAGTTTCCTGTCAGTATACTTTCCAATTAGTTCAAGTACATTTTTACTGATGATGAAAAATAAAAAATAGTAACTACAGTAAAAAAGAGCTAAAAACAACCATGCAGTTTTTTTGTTTTTTTTTAGGATGGACTTATACAGTGTAAACATGTTTTCAGACAGAACACAAGTAAATTTAAAAGTAAAAATTAGTGCACTGAAGGCATGCGAAGAAGGCATGGAGTAGCTATTCTGTCTAAATGCCTTTTTATCCAAACCAGTGAAATTCCACCATTCTCATCACCCAGTGTGATACCATGATAAAAAATAAAAACAAAACAATCCCATGTACTTCATTTAACATTGAACATTACTAAAAACAACAACAGTGGCATATAGCCTTTAAGTAATACATAGGAAACAACTACTCAACATGCTCTTTTCTGCTTGCCTATTTGCTTTGCACTCTTAAGTTTCATTTTCATATTACCTGTCTACTAATCATTTTCAGCCTACACTAGTCCATTTTTTTTACCTCACATTTTGATGCCTTCCACAAATAATGCTCATAGTTCCACTATAAAATCCCAGTACACAATTGTGTAGTGCCTCTCCTGCTTGGCAGACTGGAGTCCCACTGTCCTCTGTTTCTATCACAGTTATAGTTTTGTGGTTTGGGGTCATTTTAAGATTCGGTTTGTTTTGATATCTACATATAAACATCATCACGGATGCTGTATTCAAATGTATGGAACATATTATTATTACTATTAAAATGATCCTGTATATCATCACATCTACTGCATGAAATCTGCCTTTATAGACTTTATGAATTGTGGATTGAGGAAGCACCCACAGACTTCCTGGAAACACATTAAATCTGCATGTGTGGTCAAGGTTGGACATTTGGATTCAGCCTGTTTGTGCCTCTGTCCCCACTCAACCAGGTCAAAACCTGTTCACAACCCTGCTGCATGTCATTACTGTCAACCTTCTTCTTTTTGTGTACAAATATTTATAGGAAAAATGAAAAGGAGAAAGTGGACGAGGAGAAGGACGTGACCGTAGAGAGTGCAAAGGGAGGGGGAAGTTGAGACTAATACCACATGTCGAGAGGAGACAAAGTGATAAAGAAAAATAGGAAGGGACGGATGGTGGAAGAGAGGAAGAAGAGGAGGGTTGTGGCTGGGTCAAGCCTGTCTCCTGTTCCCACAGGCTTACGTGACTCACCAGCAGTGCAAGTTCAGCAAAGTTCAAGGTCAGATTGACTTGTATTTGGAGAAAAAAAAATCAAAGTCAGCTTACTTTGTGAAATATCTCTCTTTGGTAGCACATGGGTTCAATCAAATGCCATAGGAACAATATACAATATACTATAGTGATTGTTATTATAACATAAGAAAAATCTATATATCATTCTTGTACCCCATTACATGGTGGTGAATGCAAAATCTGGCACATTTATAGAGCTAGACATTGAATGACGATGCTGAGATGACATGAAAGTGACACTGGATGCTTCATAGTTCTTTCTGAAGTTCAAGAGCGAGAACATTTTGAAAGATAAGGATTTCAGCTTTAAACCCTGAAAAATGTTGATGTCGACTGATAATAGTTGCTGCCTAATCACAATCTGCAAGATGTGCCAACTGACATTTTACTCACTTTGTACATTTCCTTCATTCATTTCAACTATAGGGCAGTCGAGTATATATTTTTCTAATTCACACTATCCACATTTCTAAAAAAACCTAAAAAAGTGTAATCTTTCTTCAAGCAGAAATGATCATTGTTTTCCATTTGCCAAATTGTCATGGCTAGACGACTGGGTCAGAGCATCTCCAAAACTGCAGCTCTTGTGGGGTGTTCCCGGTCTACAATGGTCAGTACCTAACTGGTCCAAGGAAGGAAAAGTAGTGAACTGGTCTTGGGGAGTGAAGGCTGGCCCGTGTGGTCCGATCCAACAGCTCAAACTGCTGAAAAAGTTAATGCTGGTTCTGATAGTAAGGTGTGCATCACAGTTTGTTGGTACGGGGCTGCACAACATTATGACCACCAGGGTGCCAAGATGGTCATAACGTTTATAATGGGAGAACTATTCCATGTTCTGATACCAAGTTTGTAAAATTATAAAAAGGAAAAATTTTCCATTATTTAGAAATATTTCTCCTCTATCCTGTGTCAAATGTTAGAAGTGTTCAGTAAATCTAATTAATTGGACTGGAGCTCAGTGTTGGCAAACATGTAAAGGTCAGGATTCATACTGAATTCAGTCTGCAGTGAGAATATGAAATAACTGCACCCTTACTTTTGGTTGCTTAAGGGGTAAACTAGTACATTGTTTATTCAGAGTGCCTAAGATGAATTTACTGTAAATATGAGTGTGTGTATTCACCTGTGGAAATCAATGCAGACATTTAATATTAATTGCTGCTGCTGGCTATTGCTGCCTTGTTCTTCTTACTTGCAAATATCATTTTCTATGTTTGTATTTTTCACCCTGTGTGTGTGAATCTATGCCTGTATTACTATGTACTGAATAACAAAGCAAATGACTGAGACAGTAAGTGTTAAGAATAAATACACGTCAATATTTTTTTGAATGTGGCTAATGAGATAATAGAGACTGTTATTAGAATAAATATGCCGAAGTGTTATGCCATGTGTTATTCATAAATCAATTTGTATGTCTATGTGTGTATGAACAGCTGTGAACTGGTCATAGTGTTGACACAAAATACCAGAATCCAAAACAAAAGAGAAAATTATGTTCACATAATTTTGCATTCAGATTCACATTTTTATAATTAGCAGGCCGCCTGTGACAACAAAGATTAACAATAGCAGTTAATTTACTTGGCAGGCGTTCTAAACCGGAGCAGCTCATTGCATTTGAGTGTTGGGTACGGTCACTGTGAAGGTAGCACAATGTGATGGCCGCCCTAGCAGCCACACACTGAGGCAAAAGCACATGGTGGTAACTCTTTCAATTGTTTGATTATCTTTAGGTTTAGAACATTAGACACAATTCACAATAAATAACTTTCTTTAGTGAGGCTTAGTGAGGTTGGTTCGTTCAGTTCGTTCGGTTTAGTTCGTTCATTCGTGTAGCCTGAGTTAAGTTCTGTTTAGTTGACCACTTTTATGGGCCCAGAACATTTTGTATATTTTGTAAATTGATTATTTTCAAATTTTTTTGTGAATAAAATTACTTTTTGTGAAAATGTACCCTTGACTCCTCATGCCTGCCAGCTCGGTCCCTGACACACAACAAAAACTATTTATGTCGCACCACAGTGAAGAGTGTTGCTGGTGGCTCTAGGTACATTTTTTGAATGTCCTACATAAGTGTCCCGCAGCAATAATGAATTTCCACCGGCTGCAGGATTACTGCAGAGCATCTTGACCGCTGTGATGGGGGCCAATAACAGAGGTTCTTAAAGACACAAAAAGGGGTTTATCCAGTTTCTTCCAAAGCTCAGATCTGTCCAATAGCGCAGAAGAGAGCTTAGATACTGTACTGTCTGCTGTGCTGTCAAGAACTCATTTATTTTATTTATTTCCTAAATGCTTATTTGCAACTTTTCTGAGTTTGTTTCAGGGCCTGATGGTGTGATAAAATATGTTTAAGACACAGCAAAAGGGCCCTATCTAGAGCCAGTGTTTGGTTTGTCCATTGTGGGCTACTGTAGAAACATGATGGTTCAACATGGTGGTTTCCATTAAAGAGGATCCGCTCCCTCTGCAGATAAAACTGACTCATTGTAAGGCAACAAAAAGACGATGATTCTCATTTTCCGGTGATTAATTAAAACATACCTTTCAATATTATATTCCATTCTTCCATTCATTCCGTCAATAGAGAAATGTCATACACTGGACCTTTTAACAAGAAGAGCTCAGGAGAGAAGTGTTTTAATGTGTAAATGTGTGAAATGGAAAACAAGACAGACGTATATTATGGAGGTATCTTACTTATTAGCTCTAGTTATGCACTTAGACAACATGGCTGTAAAATGAAGCCAATGCTAATACTAAGTCCATTCTTAATCATACATTCTATGGCGCAAATACGACTTCTGAAATAATGCAGAAAGGGTGGAGGTGTTTATTTCAAGTATGAATAGTGCCTGCAGTCCTACCCTCAGGCTCAGCCACAAAAATCTCCAGCATCAAGGTAATGCAGACTGTATGTAGCCTAAGAGGCAAAACCCAGGGCTGAAAATAGTCTACGAAGCACTGCTGGCTGCTGCTCGTTAATCTTAGTGCTCTGAGCGCAGAGCAATAACTGAAGGCAACTCTGATGAGTGTTTCAACATGTTGATCAGCTCCTCTCAGCAGCTGGATAGTATAAGATTCTGTTTGGAGAGATTTTAGTGAGGAAATCAACCTGAAAAAGTGGAAATTACGCCCTTGCAAAGAATGGTCTAGTAACCAGCCAGCAGAAAAACATGAGTTCCTTTTTAGGAAGCCTTTTCAGTTCTTAGATCAATAAATTCAGAACATAACAGCTTGGAGTGGTTACTGCAGTAGTCATGCAGAATCGATGCTGGACTGATGGATTAGATATCTCAACTATGTTTACCAGTTTAAAGTTATACCAGGAAGTGTGAGAGGGCCTCTGTGGAAAAAGAGTTTTTACAGGTGTTCATTTTTGCATTTAGTATGGATTTATTGTTGGGTATCCAGTCATGAAATAGCCTTGGCAGTACAGCTGCTGTACCCATCTGCCTCACTGGGCCTTACTTGTTCTCACACACACACACAAACAGACAGATATTCAATAAATGTACAGTGCATGAATTCAAGTTATTGCTGTCAATGTCATAGACACTTTTGAGCATAAATTAATCTTGCATGTTTCATATCTTCCTGTCTCTGTTGTGGACACACACACAGAAAATAAAAGAATCCGTGACCCTGAATTCACACCTTCTCTTACAGACATGTGAGTGCCTCAGGGACCTGAAAGTGTGTGTGTGTGTGTGTGTGTGTGTGTGTGTGTGTGTGTGTGTGTGTGTGTGTTAATTTACACGTCAGCTAGAATTTTGTGGTAAAAGAGGCGCAGCCAGGTAAAGAATCGACACAGCAGATCAAAGATTGTTCATGCGGTAACACACACAAGATAAATCACATTTTCTAACACACACACACACACACACACACACACACACACACACACACACACACACACACAACCATACATCCTTGCACTTACACACAAACTCTGATCTATAAACTCACTCTTCAATCGAATTATCTAAATGTGAGCCCCAGGCCTTATGCACACACATACACACGCATGCTACTGAGCTTGAGAGATTTTGGCTGGCTCGGCAAGGCTACCTACACATCACACATTCACTTAAGTTCAACTAAAACACACCCAACTGGATACCCAACAAGAAATTCATACTTTTTTATTTTGAGTTACTTTTCATCATGCCTTAATGGCATTAAAAATATTACCTACTTATAAAGATTATAAGCAGATGGAGTGTGTGACTTAAGCTAAAACAAATGCTCAAAGAACATTTCATTCTTTTTTATGTCTTCTCCCTCAACACCTGCTTCTCCATCTCGTCATCCTCTCTCGTCTGTCTCCTGCTGTCTCACCCCCTTTACCCTCTGTTGCTGTCATACATATCGTATCCATCCTGCGTCCCCTTACTCTCACTCTCTCCTGATGATAGCTTTGTTGACTGCAAGGCAATCAGGAGGGACACTGTCTGTATGTGTATGTGTGTGTAACTTGACATGTATTCTGGTGTAATTAGAAGCCCCAGAGCCTCTGCTTTTTAAAATGGCAAATGCCCTGCAGGTTACATCTGCCTCTTGTTCTTCCCTCTTTTTTCGCTGCCCTTGTATTTCTGTACAAAATTCTACATTTTTCTAACTCAATCTTAAAAGTTTTTAGTGTTCTCAAACTCTATTTGACTTCTGTTCTCTTATCTTTCCCTCTCTCACTCTGTATGTCTTTCTGTATTTTTCTATTGAGAGATTTGTCTCTCCAGAGACGTTCTTTCTCTGTCTGTCTTTCCCTGTTGTCTCAGTTTCACTTGGCTCTATTTGGCACAAATAACACGTCATTGCCAAAGTAGAACAATGAATATTTCTTTCTGTCTCTCTACCTCCCCCTCTTCCTCAACAGCTCAATTTCAAATCTAATTTTCAATTATGCTTTACATGAATTGCTGGTAGCCATTGTTGCTGAAGCAATTAGATGATGAACAATAACAAGACCATTGTTTTTTAACCTTTAACAAAGACAGACTCATTGAACCATGACTCGGAGCAAGATAAGTGACTGGATGGATGAGTGGACTGATGTGCTTTGTCCTATTTCCATACTACAAGCTAATACTGAGTACTGAATTTATATACATGCTTAAATCCTCAGTTTCTGCTGTTCATGGCATCATGGGACAAAATTGTCCATCAACACCACACTCGAAAATCAAGTGAATAAAGTATGCAAACAGACTCAATTCTATACTTCCCTGAGGTAAATGCAGGGCGCAGACTGCAGACATTGCGTTACATTATAATGAAATATGACAACATACTATACAATGATTAAACAAGTCATGTGAGATGTGATGGTGTAAAGCAAATTAATTCAGAATCCTTTCCCTCTCTCTTCTTCTTTCAGCCCTGTGGCTGTGTTATGAATTTAATCACCTCTCACATGACTAGCCACTGTTTTAATTCCTTAATTTACATTTTTAATTTGAACATCTCAGCTCACACAAACCATACACATAGACAGACTTGAACAAATCGACAAAATTCTTCCTGCTCCCTATCGGTCTCTCTCAACCATTCAAAGAGACAGGCATATGCATACTCAAACATAGATTTGCATACTCATTGATATATTGCATGTGTGCACCGTAAGGAGCAAACATCATCACACAAAACACACATGAGGATATTTAATCCCGGTTTCCTGCAAAGTTATACTAAATATTGCACATGTACACACGTTTCCTCATGGTTGTACACTGAAGCTATTGCCTTGCACTTCAGCAGGGGGGATACACTTCAGGGTGGATGTCAGGGTGTTTGTCTGTAGGACAGACTGCCCCACTTTGCCATCTTGCTGCCCCAGGTTATGTTTCCCTGGTGTCATATTCGATGTCTTTGGCTGCCTTTTCCTTCTGAGGCCTATGAGCCCTTTTTAGACAGTGCTGCCAGTGGGTGTTAAACTCAACAGTTGTGTCTTCAAAGTCCTCAGATGTGATTCTGACTTTTCTTTCCTTCAGCTGGCCTTTGAAATGTTTCCTCTGCACTCATACAGACCATTGACATTATGTAAATGGCTAGACCTGATCCAGAAAGGCAGCCGATCCTGGGGCATGCTGATGGCATGCCCGAGTCAGCGCAGCTGGTGCTGTGTGATTGGCCCCAGCAGTTACTGTATTTCTACCACTTCTTACTAGAAACTATGCAGTTTGCAGTCTATTTTTCAAGCATGAGGGACAAAAATCAAGTCAGATGACTCCAAGGACAGAGTGCAGGTATCTGTTAGGAATCAAATACCGTCAAAATTCCAATAAAAGCAGGGGGCCAAATAGACGCAGCTCTCCTTGCCTAGTGTGTCATTTAGATCACCTAGACAAATATAAATGTTTAAACAGTTGTCAATATGGATAGTTAGATTCTCTACAATTCAATTGTTGGGTTAATTTTATGGAAACTATGAGTACAATTCATTCATACTTACTGGAACTGTAAACTAGAGAGACAGAAAAATAGTGCTGACTCCTAACCTCTGAAGTGGTCATAAAGTCCATATCATACGGTCTGTGTCCATTCCTCCATCATTTAACATATTTTTGTCTGTAAGGGTCTACTGATCAGAAGTATCAAACGGTTTCATTAAAATTAATCCGAGATGTGAATATTGTCATGTGAAGTCCATTGCTCACTGTATGCTGGCTGCCATAAAACAACGTTCATGTTTAAGTGTCATGAGAAAAAAAATACAATCTGAAATTCAAGCTGTTTGTTGTCAAATTTGCTGAACAAAACTCAGGAGAAGCAGCACAGTTAGAATGTATTTCCATCTGTGATGAGCAAGAGTTTTGTGCTAAAAAAATTAAATGCCTGTCCCCAATAAAGGCTGGGTGAGTTCAGTGATTTAAGCAAATAAATGCCCAGGCTATTATTAGAAGTTTTACAGTATGTTGTTTTTGAGGCTACAGGAGACTATGAGTTACTATGGTCTTTATCACCACACTTAATGAGTGTGGTGATCCTTTAGTTTCCTAAAAGTAGCATTTTGTAAGGTCAGGTGTTGCAGAAACAAGAAGCAGTCGTGCAACAAACTGCAGTAAAGCTTTTGTGTAATTGTGCCAGTTTATCTGAAGGACTGGAGTGCTGGGAGAGGTTTTAACTCTGTGAAAGCAGGCAGTCAGTAGAGACTTCAGCAGAACACTTTCTGTCTGGGTCCTGGTGACGGACAGTCCTATGACACAAGGACAGGGACTGAGGGTCCTCTGTGTAATGAGCCAGACATCAGGAGTCTCCTAGAAAGTCTGGCAGGTTCTAATGTTTTCAGTATTAGGACGGCATAGTAAGTAGTCCATCCCTCAACTGAAGATCCAAGGTTCAAGCCCTCGTTGGCAAATATCCACCCTATTGAAGTGTCCTTGAGCAAGACACTTAATCCCTACCGTTGCTATAGGTGCAGTTCCTGTCATTGCTGTAACATTTTATTCAGTCCTAAGTCCTCTGCAATGATGCTGGGCTTCTCTGTGTCCTTGGCTGCCAATTGTAAATCATACAGAGTAAAAACTGTGCCCTCTTTCTCTGGCTTAACCTACCTCTGTGTTTCTGACCCTGAGTATATTCCATTCCCTGCACACCTGTGGCTTGTCCCCTAATCAGCCCTTCAGACCTGCTGCCTGCTTCTCCAGCTGCACCTTATAACCCAATTAGTGTTTATGGACACATTTTCTTTGTCACTGGTTCTTCTAAGCTGTCTTTGTGTTCTTGAAGCCTAGCTTGCCTGCCCATCCCCTGCTTGCATCAGGTTGATGCTGCAGCCACAAGGCCCAACTGTATTCTAAACTGACAGCCTAGCGCAGGGGTGTCAAACTGATCCATGAAAGGGCCGGTGTGGCTGCAGGTTTTCATTCCAACCATGCAGCAGCACACCTGACTTGGTTCATTCAATCAACTGAACTGTCTTCACACAGTCATTTCAGGTGTCCTCTTGCTTGATTGGAACAAAAACAGCCACCCTTGATTAAAGCGTGGGTGTGGCTGCAAGTTTTTGACTGTGTGAAGACAGTTCAGTTGATTGAATGAACCAAGTCAGGTGTGCTGCTGCATGGTTGGAATGAAAACCTGCAGCCCCACCGGCCCTTTCACGGATCAGTTTGACACCCCTGGCCTAGCGCCATGTGTGTTTAATCCTAAAATTATGCAGGCCCTGAGGTGCAAATCACAACAGCAAATCAGAAAACACAACAAGAAAAGAGAAAATACAACAGCAAATCAGAAAACAACGGCAAATCAGAAAACACAACAGCAAAAAGAGAATACACAACAACAAAACAGAAAACACAACGGCAAATCAGAAAACACAACAACATTAACCAAACCGGAAAAGGTAGGTACCCTTGGGCGACATGAATCGCCACTGATTGGACAAAAGAACTGGTCCATCCTTTGAACCGGAAAGACGGGGTTTGTTTCCATGTTTCCAAATCATGAGCGCCACAAATGACGAGGTACGCGCTGCTATTAAGCAATACTTTGATGCCGGACATGAATATGACGTGATACTGGATATGCTGTCAACATTTCACAACGTAAACATGAGACTGCGTGCGCTGAAGACGCGTTTAAAAGAAGTAGGGCTGTACAGAAAACGCAACTATTCCCCACTCCCTGAGGTGAGGCGTGCCATTCTGACAGAGCTGGAAGGACCAGGGAAACTCTTCGGTTATCGGACTATGTGACAAGTTCTCCAACAAAAGCACAGGCTTCGCGTTAAACGTGATGTCATAATGAGGCTACTGAAACAGCTGAATCAACGAGGGACGGCTTTGAGAACACGCAGGAGGTTTACAAGACGCACGTATCACTCCATGGGTCCAAACTACATATGGCATGTAGATGGATATGACAAACTGAAACCATTTGGCCTGGCAAACTCAGGATGTATCAATGGCTTTTCGAGAAAAATAATGTGGCTTGTTTGTGGACCAACGAACAATAATCCATCTGTCATCGCTCACAATTATATTAATTGTGCCAAGAGTATTGGTGTGGTTCCAATGAGATTGAGAACTGACCTCGGAACAGAAAATGGGACCATGGCAGCAATACAATGTACCCTCCGTCACGTGCATATGGACCACTATGCAGGCTCGTCTAGCCACAGTTACGGCTCATCAACATCGAATCAGCGCATCGGAGTCATGGTGGTCTTTTTCAGAAGAGGGAGGTTGGTACATCTGTGTTGTTTGATGGATGAAAAGTACAGTGGAAGCTGTATAGTGATAACCTTTGTCTCTATTACACTGATCAGTGTTTATTATTAAAATCTCCGTATTTGTCATTGTGATTATTATTAGTGTTCTTGTTTAACTCAGGCCACTTCAACACTAAGTGATAGCCTAATAATGAACATAGGAAGCCATATTTTTCCCAGTTATTGAATCACTACTGCTGTAATAATCATATGATATACATTATATCTCTGTGATGCTTTTGTTAAGATGTGTCCACATTTAAACGGTGTTATTTGTATGTAAGCCTTTTTGAGCACTTGTAAAAGTGCATTATAAAGAACAATTTATTATTATTTATTATAATGCATCCCCCAGGTCTCAGTTTTGGATGGGCATGAAAGTCCCTTTGGCAACTAAAAACACCCAAAGCCTGGCGCATTTTGGATGCCGAACTCCATATTCTTCTTAAAGACATTGTAGGAGTCAAGTAGTGGGAGGTTGAGTGTGTTCGAACATGTGGTTGCCTTTGGAAACGGCGAATCATTTAAAAACTCTATACTTGGACGGGGTGTTATTCCCGCTGGTGGCAGTGCTGACAAGCCAGTGGCAAACATCAGCACATCTGGGAGGGACACAGCCATCACTTCATCTAAAAAGACAAAGTCAACATTGTAGTAGTGCATTGTTTGACACTGCATTATCTAAAAACATAAAGTGACTCATTATATTTCATTAAAGAAACTAAAACTTACAAATATGACTGCACTATACAATTCATATACTGTTCAGTCGTGGAAAAAAATAAGAGACCACTTGAAAACAATGAGTTTCTATTTATAGGTAGGTGTTTGAGTGAATTGAACATTTCTGTTTTATTCTATTAACTACTGACAGCATTTCTTCTAAAATTTAAATGAAAATACTGTCATTTAGGGCATTTATTGGCAGAAAATGACAACTAGTGTAATGGTAAATTTGAATCTTTCTATGTTTCAATCACTTGAGATGTCCCTACACCACAAAGGAATTGTCGGGTAAGGTCTGAAAACTGACAGTCGGCCAACTTGCTCTGATAAGCTACGTTACACCATCCAAAAGTAGCCTAACATAAACATTAACGTTACATCCGTTTACTTACTTGAAGGTCGCGCGTGGGCGTCACCACCGTCTTCCTGCAGCCTTTTCCCACATTCACTGCTGAAGTTCGGTTTATCTTTAAACTCTTTGCCACAATTTTGGCAATACATAGCGACCTCTGTGCTCCTGCTTGTCTGGCGCACAGCAGAATTCTCCGCGCATAGGTCTGGCAGTGTTGTCTTTCCGGTTCAAAGGGCGGACCAGTTCTTTTGTCCAATCAGCGAAGATTCATGTTGCCCGAGGGTACCTACCTTTTCCGGTTTGGTTAATGTCGTTGTGTTTTCTGATTTTGTGTTGTGTTTTCTCTGTTGTTGTTGTGTTTTCTGATTTGCTGTTGTGTTTTCTCTGTTGCTGTTGTATTTTCTGATTTGCTGTTGTGATTTGCACCTCAGGGCCACCATATAAAATACTCAAGATGGCCGGGCCCTGGAGGATCTTGATTGACACTTAAGCATCAAACAGTGCTGCTTCCAGACACAGAATGAAACACATGCTTTTAACACATTAGTGTAATGATATTGTTTAAGATAAGTGGGGGAATGCAGGGAGTGTAATTAAATAGTGGCTTACTTAATTAAATATATTGAGAAGGTCCATTGCTTCACATAAAAAATCATTCAGATTTTATAGATGTAGATATGGGTCCTTTGGGTGTTGTTGCTTAGCTGTAAAATAGGGATCAGAAGTCTGATCTTCATGTTAAAGCCTGTATCTCCCAAACGGCAACCACAGCAGATGCAATTTTCCCAATAAAAGACAATGACTTTCCTTACAGATATGCGTTGGTTTCATTATTTTTCTACTTTCCTTTCTTTCTCTAATTTGCTGCCCTGCTGTCTTTCTCCTGATCTGTGTCCATCTGCCTCATTCCACCTTCCCTCTGTTTCCCACCCTCTCACTTTACCACAAAAGTGTTTCATTCTCTCCGCCCTGCTGTTTTTGTTGTTTTTCTGTTTATAGCTGGCTTTCTGTTGTTGTTGTTGGTCTCTTTCCATTGGTCTCGTCCTGACACCTCAAGGCTCTCTAGCTCTCTTGCTGTTAAACAAAGTTTGATAACACAAGCAATCACATGCGCTCTCCTTTTTGAAAAGAAGTCCAACAGATGGCTTCCAGGCCCCCTTCCATGCAGGAGAATGCAAAACAGTGAAATCTTTTATCTGACACTTTAAAAGACCAAGAAGATAAGAGATAGCACATTTGAGGCTTTTTCTAGTGCAAAAATGTATATACACAGAAATATATGCAGTATCACGTGTCAGGCTAAACTTGCTCACCATTTATTCATCTGTTATCTTCCCATTCAATCCCTAGACAATTGGTTTAACAGCTATAGGTTTCCATTCAAATGTAGCACAAATGATAACCACATTTTTAAAAAAAATTGTAAAAAGAAAATGAATGAGGGGCGCCTGGTTAGCTCAGTCGGTAGAACTGGCGACCCATATACGGAGTTGCTGCAGCGGACCGGGTTCAAATCCGACCTGCGGCCCTTTGCTTTCGTGTCATCCCCTCTCTCTCTACCCCCACCTCCTGTCAACCTTCAGCTGTCTCTATCAAAATAAAGGCATGAAAGGCCCAAAAAAAAAAGGCCTTAAAAAAAAATAAAAATGAATGAGTGTTTCCATCCATTGATTATTAGGAGTTGGTTTGTTGAGTGGGGTTCATTTTTCAGACAGGTTTGTAACCATGGCAGAAGAAGAGGGTGCAACAAGTAAACATAATTACATGAGTGCCAGTCAAACAAACATCGAAAAACAATGCGTGACCTAAGTATGACATTTATGTGTTATTTTAAGGTATGTTTTCCGTATCGCTTTACACAAATCTGTCAGCTGAAGTTTCGGTGGATGTTTAAGTCGCTAATTTATTAGCTAAGTCTACTTACTTCCTTGTGCATAATTTTCTACCGAATCATCCCTCTCTTTATTAATCACTTCTGACATCCAGGTTTCAAAGTTCTCACATACCAACACAAAATTGGTTTCGCTTCAACAGAATCTCCATCAGCGTGTTAAAAATGAATCCTTCTATCTATAAAAACTTGCATCAACAAATCACATCTGTCTTGAATATGTTATTCATCCTTGACTTTACTAGACTCAAATATGGGCTGAATTACCATAAGACAACTGGCTCTCATCTGTTGGCGATGTTTTTTGTTTTTTTCTGCGTGTTTGCTTGCTTCGCTGTGTGTTACTCTGTTTATGTGCTTGTTAGTGTACTGCGTGTGTCGGTTACTGCTGATTTCATCTGCTCTGATCTTGTGTTTTATTGCAGCTGAAGGAGTACAAAATGTCTGCTGCTGCTCCGTGTGCACATATTTTGGCATGTCCGGGTTGCCAGGTCAGTCCAACCATGTTAATGAGATCAGAGTTCAACTGCACTAGCCCCCCTCACAAACCCTCGGAAACGCTCACACATGCTGGGGAATCCTTTCTTACGGGAAGCAGCCAAGACTGAGATGTGTTACTATCATCTCAACACTATATCAATTCGTCCTCCCACCTCTCCATCCATCACAGAAGTCCATATGTCTCTCATCACCCTGTAATTTTCATCCCTTTTTTCCTTCCCAGTCCGTCTCTCTGTTCTTCTCTCCTTCCATCTGTCTCTCATTATCTGCTACTTTTGTCACTCTTGTCCTCTCAATCCAACACCTCCCTTGTTCTCTCAAACTTTCCTTGCCCCTGGTGTTTTCCTTTTTTTCATTACCTCTTTTCTCCTCTGTGTCCTTCTTTGATGTCCTTATCCCATTCCTCACCTCCACACCTCCTCTGTCCTGCTGACCTCTGTCACTCATGTCACATCACTCACCTTCACTAACTCCACTCTCTGTCCAATCTTTTCTTCTTTTACTGCCCACCTTTGTTACTTTGTCCTTCACTCCCTCCATGCCCTTCTGTCTCATCTCTCTTCTATTCACTAACACTCTTCCTCATCCCCTCTGCTGTCACGACGTCCTTGGGTTTCTTGACAAAGCACTTGACCTTATTGACATAAACATCTCCTGCCTTCTTTCAGAGGGCAGGAGGGTGTGGCCACTTTCACATGCAAAATTATTAGGGCTGAAACGGTTCTGAAACCGAGACTGAAATCGTGACACAACAGTCCACAGTCTCGTGTCGCGGATCCGAGAGACAGAACCGCGACACACTCGCTCCCTGGACTGTTGAGCTCTCGTTAAGACAGTGTAACTGCGGCGTTTATCGTATTTGTATTGACAGCAGGTTATTCTTGGTCATTTTCCACCTTATTTTATTTTTTATTTACTACTTTAATCTGCTCCCTTTCTCTTCTCCCCACACTCACACACAGCACACACACCTAGCCTGGACCTCTGGTCACTCACGGCAAACACGCCCGCTTGCTCCGCCTCATTCTGTCTCTTTCTCCCTGTGTGTGTCTCTGCTGACTTTCTCCATCAACAGTACATTTCATAAACTCACCCGTGATTCAGTTTTCAAGTGCGCCGCATGTGGGTCCAAACCGAAACTAACGTTAGTGAGTGGCATCTGCAGTGGTGCGTTCACTGACGCTCCGTAATGTAAGATTTCTGCCATGTCCGCTTAATGTAATATCAGATAACAAATAAAACGGGGGAAACCGCGGTATGAACCGAACCGTGGCTCAAAAATTGAGGTCTGAACCAAACTGTGGATTTGGTGAATCGTTACACCCCTAAAAATTATAAAAAAGATTTCGTTTTTAAGTTCTTAAACATAATGTTCTCCACTGGGGTCAGAGTAGGCAGAGCATCTGTGCAGAAGACATGGTCAATGTGGGTGGAAGGCTTTTCTGACTATTCTTCTTTCTACTTTTTGTAGTCCCTTACCTTCGAAACACAATATGCTATATCTTTTCTTTGAAATAGATTACACCAGTATCCTGCATCATTGTAAATTTCCGTCAAAAGTACGCCATTGGACTTCCTCTAGGTATGTTTGTTCTCTCCCGTACTGTGATTAAATGAGTTCTCAACTCACTTCTTACTTGTGTCAAATTATTTTAGTGTTGCGCGGTACTGTAATGTGATTGACAGCACAGAAACCACTTTGAAAACTCTTACTGCATGAGTTATGTGGTCAGAAAATCATTGTCTTGTTTTTTTGGAATTGGCACTGTTTGGACATATTTAAATATCACATCTTCAATATAAGCTTTGTCAGATGAGCATTCTTACTTGAAACGTTGAAATAAAAATGTCCTAATTGCAATGCAGATATGTTCTCTGTTCAGAGACTTTATAGTATTTGCAACTACACTACAACCTTTGACAAATAAAAAAAAAATGACAGCAGATCTACAATATATATAGCTGTAGTGGTGTGGCAGTTCATGAGGTAAAACGTCAAACTACTACTTTTATGATCCTTTTTTAACATTGCATTGGAATCATCATTTACATTTTCTGTCAGTCTTATTTGCAAGTGTCATTTGAAAATTTAGGCCACATTCAGACCGCCTTGAGAATGAAAAGATGTAGCCCTCTTCTTTACTTTAATGGAGCAGCGAGGGTGCCAACGCAGTGGGCTCTGCCAAAACAATACAAGGTCGTCTGGCAAAAAAGCTGAACCTGGCACAACTTCTGCTGCAGTGCGACGTCACCCCGGCAAGGCACTGCGTTGGCCAATCAAATACATGTGAGCGCACATTCCTGGTGGATTGTTTTGTTACATGAACATTTTGGTGTCAGATAAGCCTTTAAACCAATAATCTGTTACTCCCACTGAACGCCCTGGGTTGTTTTTCATTGTGTCACCTGTACCTGGTGCAACCTGCTGAATCCCCGCTAAAGCTGGATTGATGGACACCTGGATATGTTCTTTCTTGTGTCCTGTGCAACACCAGTATTACATGTGATGCTATTAAGTCAGCAAGCTGCCAGCAAGCCTATTGGTTGCATTAAATAAAACAATATTACAGCTGTGGAAAAAAAGCTTTTCTTGGACTAATTCAGGACAACCCATTCTGTTTAAGAGCATATTTCCAAACAAAGGCTGCCTCCTGCTGATGAATTAAAGTGGCCATAAAAAGTCAGGTAGGAGGCAAAATATACGACATAGTTAAGGCATTTCAATACATGTCTGAGAGAGTGCGCAACCCAGAATGACACAAAGTATGAGACAGTGGAAGAAGTTGTTTTTTTCAAAGAACATTAGAGATAGAGGGATGCAGAAGGGAGAGAGTGTAGAAGAGAGATGGATGGAGAGAGGGGAAACAAATTGTGTGAAAGAGGTAAGAAGGGGGGGAATGAAAGAGGCAACAGACACAGACATACATATGCATATAGAGCAATAGAGAGCGCAGTTTCTCACCTCACTGTATTACTCCCAGAGATCTCCTTAAAATAAATCAGGGTGGTTTATCTTGCCAACAATGCACTTACTGCTCTGTTCATAAACAATGCTTTTATGGCTTCTCACCAGATTAACTTACTTAGCTGGAGAACCTGATGGAGTGAAATGCATACTTATAAGAATGTTTAGCTTGAGTATGGATGGAGGGAGGGGGAGAAAGAGATGAAGACATTATAAGAGGGGAGAGAAAGCAAGAGAGGGAGGGAGGAGGAATCAAATCACTACTTGAAAGACATGACATTTATATTGTAGTGAAGTACATAAAGAGGGAAAAGACTGAGAGAAAAAGACTGGAATAGTAGCATTTCAATTATACATTGACATTAACATTGGTAATAAACGCTACTGCTATGGAAGCACACTTAAGTGGAGGCAGTGAGGTGACCACAGTCAATAGCAAAGATGACACTATGACAAAATATAAAAATGTAAACGTCACAGCTTCTTGTATTCATGATATTAACACTCTTCAACAACTTCATCTAATATGAGGTACATTAACTTCATGTTTCTAATGGCTAATGTCTGAAAATGCCTAGGCACAGTTTAAAAAGACATTTGGTTATGACTGTCACTTAATTCTTACTTGCTCACATATTGCTTGTCAAGTGTTTGCTGGATATTCATTTGTATGTTGTTATTTTATTTTAATCATTTTCTTTGATGGTTATTATTATTAAAATCAGAGGACCACCAGAAGATTGTTATTTTGTCAAGAATAAAAACTGTGAGGG
Organism: Dicentrarchus labrax; assembly: GCF_905237075.1. Taxonomy (NCBI): domain Eukaryota; kingdom Metazoa; phylum Chordata; class Actinopteri; family Moronidae; genus Dicentrarchus; species Dicentrarchus labrax. The sequence continues at coordinate 16,786,177 of NW_026136710.1, read as the reverse complement.
AAAAACTGTACACTTGTATTCAGAATGAAACTTGCCATATTTACCCGTATTTGGTATTTATTAATGATTGCAGCCATCTGACCACTTGGCTGCTAAAGGACCAGTGTAAAGGATTAACTGGCATCTGGTGGAGTAGTTGTAGATTGCAACTTACTCGTTTCACTCTCCCTTTCCAACTGCAAGGGAGAAACTATGGTGGCTGCGGAGCATGCAGAAAATGCAAACTGCCCCATCTAGAGCCAGTGTTTGGTTTGTCCCTTCTGTGCTACTGTAGAAACATGGTGGTTCAACATGGCGGCCTCCATGGAAGGCGACCCGTGACATCAGTAAATGAAAAAGGCTCATTCTAAGATAACGAAAACACAACGCCAATAGATCTTCCTAAAAGTTACACACCTTTTAAAGCTCCACCTAGCTGAATACTCACAGGCTGTGGAGGTGCATTAAAATATCAAGTGTACCAACCATACAACAACATGGCGTGCATGTTGTAGTTGAAAACCAAGCGTGCTTCCTGCATGAGTTCACAGGTTTAGGTAGCCCCATACATAACTGCTTCATTGCCTGTCAGAAAACATTTGAAGGGGAAAAAAACTGTGAAGAGAAAATGTCTTCTAACCAGAAACAGATTTTCCATAAAATCTTGTTTTCACCTTGGCCTGACAGCCCCAGCCATATCCCTGACTCCTACAGTGAAATTGGGTCTCTCTCTAGTCCACATGCACACACTCACTGTAAAGGTTTAGAGCTGCACATATGCAGTGTAGAGAAAATGGTGGGAAACATGCGACTTTTGACCCCCTGGTCAGGGTCACAGCCAGGCCAGCGGAGACCTCAGAGAGAAGGAACATCATGAAGATGATCAGATTTGACAGCCCACTTCCTCCACAGACAGGAAGTCAGGTGGATAACTGCTCCACACTGCCAACAACTGTTAGATGGACATTATCACCTGCCTTTAAACACACAGTAGGAGCTGGACAAGATTAGAGAGCTTCACAGGAGCTATTAAAGGATCAGATTCCACATTAAAAGAAATGGAAGTACCTGTCTGGTTTTGTTTAGATGTCTACATTTCTGTTTAAAAGGCATTATATGACCTTTTTTCTGCTCTTTATCTACATCTTTATTGCACTGGGAGATAGGATTTTCCTTAAGAAGAAGCCTTTTTCTTTTATTGATAATAAATGGCTAAGCTTTAAATGTTGGGGATGGGGATCTCTGAGACTACTTCTAATCAAATAAGGGTCCGCGGCCTGATGTGTATCAGTTTGGCATTCCTTGACATCAGAAAGGTTAGCACTAGTCTAATATAAAAAGATTTTGGTGTAACATATCTTGTTTATTTAATTTTTTACAATTTGAAAAACAAATGTCACTGGTATTACAATATTGGTTTGTGTAAAAATGAAGCTGGGGGATACGACTGCTTAAAATTTGCCCCACATATATATATATATATATATATATATATATATATATATATATAAATAAAATTAATTTTATTTATTTCCTTATGATATTGACCACCTATGTTTCTGTTATTATTATGTGGTGCTTTTGAGTTCGTCTCTCTCATTATGAATGTATGAGACTGAATTTACAGATAAAGTTGAGTTAGTTTCACTGATAAACAGTGATAGAAGTCCGGTGTTGTAGTTTTCTTGTGTAATAGAAACCTAAATCTGCTTTACTCCTTTCACTTTTCAGACTATATTTGCTTCACAAGTTGCAGTGAGAAAGTCTGCAACCTCTAAGTCCATTAAGCTCTACAGTAGCAATGCCATTGATAATGGATGTATATCTGGCCTAAGGCTAAATCGACTTCTCCAATATACTGCTATCTGCTGTAGCAGACTGTGTAGAAACTCCGCAGTACATATTAGTGATTTACTAGGCTATTTACAATGCTCCCACAGCCCCCCATCCCTCACATTGTAACTCAAAACTACATTACAGGTTCAGCCGCCTGCTTATCTGAAGTCATAATGAAAGTTTGGGTTCCCTCTATTTAGATGGACTATCATTTCTCTCCAGGAAAAACAACTTTAGTTTGCTCTAAGGGATGTTTTTTAAATGAACGATGTTAGATATGGAGTTAAGCTGTATGATGAATGAGACAGCTTGCTGCTGGCTGAATGCAGACATGAACATCAGAGATCACAAGTGTGCGTGTGTGCACAAGTTAGACCGGTTAGATGTGTGTGGATATTTTATCAGTGTGCAGTATCTCTAAGTACATGCTTGACTTTAGCCCTGACCTTAAAAAGCAAACATAAGCTCACAGTCCCACTGCCAAAGAATCAAAATAGGATTGTATATTTCATGGTCCATTCTTTATACCAACATCTTATCAAGGTAGAAAATATGTTTTAGCTGTTTATTGAAGACATAATATAACAAATCAAAGAGGACAAAGGCAGGAAATAATTGGGGAGAGTAAAAGCATGCAGAAAAGCCTTTAGGCCTGAAATTCTGTATATTTGCAAACATTCCAGCACACCACATTAGAAGTATTGTGTAAAGATTAAAACCTAGCATGACACTCAAGGATGGTGCAGAGAAAATAACACATTCTGATTGCAGTGAGCTAGCTAAGACCTTTATTCACACTGTCAGTGTGTAAATTCAAGTATCTTAATTCATCTGTATTTTTGATTCCATCTGGTTCCAATTAAGTCATATAAAGGGAAGATAAAACCATGTGCAAAATAAAGAATTCACTTCTAAAAATGTAAGTAGTTTATAAAATTTTTGCCTAATCAAACACAAATGAACATTTTTGTTTCTATACTGCATTGACATAATGGATTATTTAGCCTTAACTATCCTAAATACATGCCCAACACATTCATTGATAAAGATGAGGACCAGCCAAAATGTCCTTCCTTCCAAAAATGTCCTTACACTCAACATCTACAACTCAAATTGGTCGTTACAAAGACAGTAGTATAAAAACACACAGACACACACAAATACAGAGCACAGAGATTTCCAGACAGGTTGGGAGACTCTCATCCTACTGTGTGTTTATCTCGTCTAAGACACCATTCACGCCTCAGGGGAGTTGATTTTGGAAGTAGAACACGTTATCATACACACAGCCGCCCACATACACGAATGCACATACATATGTGCACACACCTGCAAAATACCACTTAGATATGTATACTTATTCACCCAAAAAATAAAAAATACACACAGCAGCACAAAAACAAATACAGTATAGATATATATGTAAAAAAAAAATGAATATGCATGCATGCATGCATGAACACTGGCACACACAGGAACACGAACTCTATCAGTAACAGTCGAAACAGCCTAAAGAGAAAACCTCTCATAGCTTCCAGATGGATGGATATGCAGTACACCATGCCAAATGGCTTCTTTGATATGGTTTGACAGTGTGGAATAAAAAGCGACATACACTCAATTTAACTTTTCACTAAACTTGAAAAAGTTAAAAACCAAACAATTCAAGCAATGCCAAGGTGAGTCAAATGGGCCTTTGTGTCGCCTGGTTGATACTTTTAGAGTTCAAATAATAGAACACTGTCTCAATACAGAGTTGCTGCAGTCAATTTTCCATCATGGCGACAATGGGGGTTTAACAGATGAAATTGTTCAATATGTAGCTTGTTTTTCTTTTGGTTTAACCAACAGGCATTATGACTAAAAACGATTTATCCTGTGTATTTATCCTCAATGGTGGAAACTGTTGCTGTTCAGAGTTATACTGTATTTTTAGGACGTCAGATGAAGATGATATGGTTTTTTTCACAATAGGAGCATAAAGGAAGTCGACAAAAAAAGATATAGCAATTACTGAACATCATATCCCCCTCTTAATTTTGGTGTAGGGCTGGGTTTTTTGATACCGGTAACGATACCTTGACCTACCAGTTCCTGAACAATACTTTTTTAATTGCCAATTTAATGTAGTTGCACTAACAAGCAGCACAGTTTATTCTGTGCTGATTAATAGCTTGCAGTCAGTGTCAGTCATCAGCGTCAATGTGCACTGACTAATTTGCTACCAAATGACAATTTTGATACTCGGTAGTATCAAAGCTATTTGGTCACTCTCAAAGTTTGGTACCCAGTCTTATATTGGGGGCCTTATCAGTCAATATAAAGTTTCCTTTCAATTAGATTTCTTTAGACTAGTAATAATTAATCTGTAATATGTTATTTTTTGGGGGGGATTATCAAGTTATGTTTCCTTGCTTAAATAACTGCAAGCTAAATTTTAAAGATCAAAGAATCTTTTGGAGTCACTTCCTGAGTTTTAGGCCAGTGGAGGAGAGGGGAAGCAGGCAGATTTACGCAGCTAACTGGATTTACTGGTGCACACAGGTGTGTGTGACTAAGTGTAAAGCATTCCCACTGAAGGCACACACCTCTGCACACACATACACACATGCATGTGTTTATAGCAACATGCAGCCAAAAGTTCACACACATATAAAAGTGAATATAGAACAAAACATAGGTGCATGGGAAGGCAACGCTCAGGCACTTGCACAAGCACACGCAGTATTTCCACTGCAGACATGCATGCCAAACAGACAGCTCATTCCCTCGTGCCTCTAAGAAGGTCCAAGAGAGTAAAAACGAGTCTGAGATCTGTATCAGGGCATTTAAATCAGAAACAGGTGCAGACATGCTGTCTGTCTTGCTCTCTCTCTGAAATGCACACACACACACACACACATACACACACACACACACACAGAAATATACATCTTAATTTTCAGTGTGACATTATCTTGCAAATCTGGTAATTGTATTTAAGGAGAATTAGATTATCTCTGAACTCTGACCTCTACGTAGATGTCCTTGTTTGCCAGACAGGAAATTGTTCTATAACCATTACATGGCCTTCAAGTCAGACCAGGGCTAAGTGAGATACAGTGTTTCAAATTAGTCTCACTTATCTTTTTTTTCTAGTTTTTTTTATTTAACCTTGTAAAGGGCTCTGCTCAAAATGTCCCATATCTTTCCAGAAATGCAAAAGGTCTTGGAATGATAATGGATATATAGAGATAATAAGTTGAGTGATAATAAGCTTCTTATCATACACGTCAGTCAGTTGTAGAGTGGAGCAGGAGAGAGAACAGAAGGATAGAGAAAAATATGGAAAAAGAAGGAAAAGTTAGTATGTGTGTTATGGGAAGCACCCAGTCATGAAGTCAGTATGAGGCAGTAACTGTGGGCAGACATGGGCAAGAGATGAGTTACTGCACCAGGCTTAGCCCCATCCCAGAGGGAGATGCTCACATCTGAGACAAACATACCCGAGGACCTGAGAGAGCCATGAAGCAGGCTGAAAGAAAATACTTATTTTCTTTCTTTCCATTACTCCCTGATCCCTTTTTCCAACTCTGTTCCTCCACATCTGTCAGAGCAGAGAAACGTAATTCCCAAACTATTCACTTCATTGTAATCAGCCATGGTAGGCAGTTACTCTTAAATCTAATTAATTTTAAGGAAAGGAAACAGAAAGAAATGGTTAAAGTTTTGTAAGTATGTTTTTTTGGTTCAGTAATAAGGTAAACATTTTTCTTTACGAGGAAAAGTGCTTTAACATTACAGGGGCGTTGTGGCTCCTTTTATGTTTGCCAGCTTCTTTATTACACGATAAAGTACTGACAACACACCTACTGTTGGGCTGGGGAAGGAAAGGAAAGTCTTTCATTGACACACCAACCAAGCACTTATGCAACCATGACGTGACTCACCTGCAAGACGGACCTGTTATCAACCTGATTAACAGCAAATTAAATCAGCAACATTTTAATAATTGTTTAATCCAGTTAAAGTAATTTTCTAAATAAAACATTTGTTTTGTTTTATTGGTTTTCTGTGATACTAAAATCAATGTCATTGGGTTATCGTCAGTTGGTTAGAAAAACCAAGTGAAACATGTTATATGCTATGTTGTAAATTGGCCTTGTGAAGGGCATTTTTTTCCCCCATTTTCTGACATTTTATACACTAAGCGATGCACCATCAAATTGGCCGAGTGCCTCGCCAAGCCTGAAGCAACCCTAATCTGGGTTTTGGGAGGAAATGCCCTTGAATATAAATGATAACTTTGACAGCTAATATTAGTTGATTCTGTCATAGAACTATGCAAAAAACAAAAAAATTACAATAATAATAAAAGGTGCACTACACCGTTCCATTTAAGTAAAACAGATTTAGGGTGGTGCTATTGTGCATGTTGGCTGGAAAGGTTCTACTACAATAAATTAAATGGAACCTTAATTAGTGTCCTTAGTAACACCTGAGTTTCTGGCTGCTGTGAGAAAGGCCTTTTTAAAAATAAAATAAAACAAAACTATAAATAGCATGTGTGGGAGAAAACCTTCAGCTCTACTAGATGTCTCCAAGACTTCTCACACACTGCTTAATCGTTTGTCAATAAAACACTGAGTTCAATGCAAAATAGATTTAATGCAATATTCAAAACCAGGTTACAAGTAAACTGAGCTGGTCCTGGGAGTAACTGGCTTTACTCAATTGTGTATTTGCTTTTATTTTATTGAATACTCCTCCTTTTGTGGGCTTGTGGTTAACTTCTCCAAATTCTATCCTGCTTTCTTTTGAGACTATTACCTGCTAAGTTTCTCACACCAAGGTTGTTGCCTGGTAGCGCTATTCGCATCCTCTCTCAGGAGTTTCTGGGTATTTTGCTGCCACTCACTGTATCCACCCACCCTTGCAGGTCTATGGGAGCAGAACACACTTTCAATTCCTGACATTTGTTTTTGACAGTGCAACTGTTTGTACATCTTTGATGTAAGAGATTATGCTTATCATTTTTGTTATTATATTGATTGTACATATGGTTATCCATGCAGATACAATGTATTTCCTACAGATGTAACACAAACACAAAACTGAAGCATGATGCAGGATAAACACATTAAGTCACACTAACTTAGTTCCATAGATATTCTAATTATAATATAACACAAATACAAAGTGAGTTTCAGATTTTTATGTTTTCTATATAGGCATCCATGGTTTCCATTAATTTTCACTATGTCAGAAACAAAATCAAACAGTACAGCAAGATTTAGAAAACAATAACTGGCAGCAAATGGGATTTGTAGCATAAACATGTTTTACTACTGATTTGGTCCAATAGAATAAAAATACACTTTTTAAAATTAATTAATTAATGTATTAAGTTGCTTGTTCTTTGTTAAATTATCGGGATCCACTAACGCATTATCACTGCAGAGCATTCTACCACTCTCTGTTATGCCTTCCTCAGCTGTGAGTGTTTTGTTTCTTGCGGAGCATCATTCAGACATAAACTTACACAGGATCATAGAGCTATAGAACACTGAATCTTCTTGGTTTCATCATCTCAGTCACTTGAAATTTTTCCCTGCACCTCTCTGCCTCAACTAATTTCCTTTTTGTGATGAAATAAGAGGATGAGAGTGAGGAAGATGAAAAGTCCTAAGTTTCTCTTCTCCCCATCTGCCTATCACAATTTCTTTTCCACTCATCCATACACAACTCGTCACCTTTCTCCTTGAATCCTTCATCTCATCCTCTCTTGGTCACTTACTCTCATTCTTCAAATTGCTTTCTTCTGTATACCACTCTCAACACTTCCTATTCGGATTTACTTGGAAAACAAGTTTTTCCACAGCTTTATCACCCTCTCCCTTGCTCTCTCTCTTTTCATATTGCCGTTCCTGCCATGTCTCTCTGCACAGCTCTCCATCCGCCCTCCTTCTTTTCGCCACTTGAAAATCTTTCCACCCCATACCCAAACCTCATACCAGTTCAAATCTAAATGCTAATGACAGTTAAAGTCCTTGACCCTTCCCTTCCGCGATCTTCCTCACTGTTGAATTTTGTATGATGGAAGAAAAAGGAAGTGAGAGAGGAGAACAGAGTTTATTGTGGAGGGGTTAAAGGCTGCTGGCTCTCATTATAAAGATCTGACAGAGGGAGAAACTGAGTATGAGAAAGAGTGACAGACAAATGGAAAAAAGGCAATCTTTGAGATTAAAAATGTATATATATAGTGCTTTTAAATCAGAGGCCTTGGGTCATGCAGGCATAAGCGTTTAGGTATATGCGCTTGAATGTAAGGCCTTTCATTTGTTTGGGGACCCTTTCCATATCATACACTAAGCCTGTACCCTCATGCATGATTGGACAGTAGGTTAGATGAACTTTCAACATATTTAAGTCTGCAGATATTAGAATCATATTAAGGGCTAAAGATAGGAAGCAAGATAGGCAGGGAGGTGATTGACATCAGACATTTATTGAAGACAGACAGACAGACAGTTATTGAAGTGTGTTTGAGTCTGTGTGTTCATGTGGAAGTGTGTATGTGCGCTCAAAAGGGTGTTCAAAAGTATTAATGTGTATTAATGTGTGTGTATGTGAGTGTGTTTGTGTCAAGTATTGAGCTGCATACTCTTTAAGCTGCTGACCTTCAACAGCAGCTAAATGACAGGTGGGATCCCAGCCTTTTGGTTTAATAATGAACAAGATGACATTTGAAGATCAGATCAGCAGCCGTATTACCATCAGGACTGAAGAGTAACAGATTACATTCATATATATATATATATATTTATAGTTTAGATCCAAGGCTCTCATGTTTATCCAGCTATCTACAATGAGTGCAAGGGTTGAAGACGAGTAGGTAGTGTGTATTCTGGATGCAGCTGCCTCAGTATTGATTTGTAGATTTGATATTTTTTAAAACAAAATTAACTAGTCAACATATAAGGTTTTTGTTTTTTTATAACACAGCAATGACGACACCAACTTTAGAAGCTTGTTTTTTATTGGAGCCATTTGGAGCTCCTAATGAAATCATCCACACAAATGACTAAATGTCAGTCAACTTTATCATCCATTAGTAGGCATATGAAATGGTCTTATGATCTGATTTCATCATATCATCATCATCATCAGTAATGATATGATCAGAACAACAGCAAGAAACTTTTTATGTGGAAATTGGTTTATCTCATCGGATCTTATCTCACCGGTCACTCTCAGTCACTCCAGTTACTCTCCATCACGTGTGCAGAGGGAGGGCACAAGTTGCTCATAAAAGCAACAACTTTACAAACAATTTCACTGTCATAGTTCATTACCACTTACAGGCCAGAGGAATTAACAGTAAAACCCAATGTGTTTCTTGTTAAAAACAATATGAGATCTGTTGTTAATTTTGTGCCAGATTTGAAAACAGTAACTCTGCCGTGGCAGCTCTTTTTTCATTTGGCAGACTTTGTCAATTGTGACTTCAGAAAGAATTGAGCCCTGAATAAGCATCTCTTTAAGCTGCTTCATCTTCAAGGAAATGTTTTGTAGAAAATTATGAAATGACTTGCCTACTGTTGGAGGACTGCAGCTACACACTGTAGCTGTAACTATCAGTCAACGCCCCACTATCAAAGGTAATTTGAGATTCAACATAGCAGGTGATTGAGCTATCCAGCCCTGACGTTTTTAAAAAAGAATTTTTTTCCTCCTTATTACTTAAACTTTGGTGTGAGAAATAAGCTTATGAATTAGCAGTGTTAATGTAAGAACACTCTCATAAATGATGCAAACGTGTGGCTTGATCTTGTGAAACTAGCCATTTTACTTTTTTTGGCTGTTCAAATAAACTCTGTAATATCTATATCCAATCCAATCCAACCCACTTTATTTATATAGCACAATTTAAAAAAAAAAAAGGTTTCAAAAGGGCCACAAAAAAAAAAAAAAAAAAAAAAAAAAAAAAAAAAAAAAAAAAAAAAAAAAAAAAAAAAAAAAAAAAAAAAAAAAAAAAAAAAAAAAAAAAAAAAAAAAAAAAAAAAAAAAAAAAAAAAAAAAAAAAAAAAAAATATGCATGTATACTAATGTATACTATATCTAAAGTCTCAGTCATTTTTTTCCCTTTTCACTGTAAATCAGCCACGATACTTCATCTGAAGTGGTTGTTGTATGGTCAAATAGGTACATTCATATATTATTAACAATTATCTAACTGGTTCACAATGTCTGAAAGTCTGATAGTGATATAATAATAATAATAACTGAATGTTACATTTACTTAAAAATCTTGTTTTGTTTTTAAATTGGTCTCTACTTTGTCTCTAAGTTGAATTCCCCTCATTGAACTGTGTGAATTACATTTTTTCAGTTCATTAGGCACCTCACTGAATCAGCCAAAGTGCTCTTACATTTTGTGCCAATTACGTAATTTGCTCGTCTATAAATTACATGCTTGAGCATTCATTTATTGCACACATGGTAGCTACTTTGCATCATATTTTGATGGTTGTCAAAAACAAGAAAACACAGTTGATACAATATTATACTGTAAGGTCCAGGCTTTTAATATTCACCAAAATGATGTATAACATTAATATTTCAGTATCATATGTAATGGGATGGCTAACACAACATGTACAGCCAGAAACAATCATTTTATCTACTTCATTTTTCTCTTATTTTTTTTTACTGGTAGAAAATCAATCTTACTGATTGAAAATGTGGTCAGAGGACTCCAGGCTCTTGTCAGCAATAATTAATAACAATTTCAGTTGGCAGAGCATGAAATGGTTCCATAATGACATTTGCATTTTTAAAAGTTGGCTCAACTCATTTGACATCAATTATGTGTGTATCATAAAGTTTAATAAAGTGTATTGAGGAAATAAACAATATTACTGCTAGAACAATAAGAGCCTCCCCTATGATATTCTACACTCAGACAGAGGTATGATTATACAATGTGATTCCACCTCATCTGCCTGCGATATTAACAACTAGTTTTATTAAGCAAATGTTCTGACTCATGATGTTTAATGAATGTCATTGATTGATATTGCAATCCATTTGACTAATCACTTCTTGGCACTTACAGCAGGCCGCCAGCAACAGCTTCCATTTTCATGTTATGTAATCAAAGAAAAATTATGCAAATTGTTATGGTAATCAGAGAGCCGGAGGGTTGTGATAGCAAAGTCTTGAAGACGCTAACCCAATTATGTGGCTGTTGTTCTGTCAACAAAGTGTTTGCTAATGGATGGGTGGCACTACGATATATAAACAACTGGGAAACATCAAGAATGTGGATGTTAATATATTTATTTTGTAATGTGTGTGTTGGTCTCAGCAAGTGGGAATTTCTAAAGTTGTGGTTTGGTTTGGGGGAGTAAAATTCACTAATTTGTGTGTGCGTGTGATTGAGATATGCTAATATGTTTGTATATTGTGGTCTTTTCTGGACATGATGTGTGTCTACATGCTGTGTGTTTGTGTTTTGGCACTTGTTTAGGAGATGTATATTTTGGCAATCAGAGTGTCTGGCGGAGGGGTATGGAAAGTGAGAAGAAATCCTGTGAGACAGCAAAATGACTAGGGGAGGAAGCGTGAGCTGCAATTAATCTTGATTTATTTTTTGCGTGTTGGGTTTAACTAGAGTTCATTGGTAAATGCAATTATGTTAAATCATTTACAGCCACTCTCCAAACAAAATGTTGATATTCAACGATATTGCAAAATCTGATATTCGGTGACAAGCCTGTACAATGAATGCCAAACTTTAGTTAAATACTCCTACAGTATAGCTATGATATTGTATGTAGGTGTCTAAAACTAATCCAACATTTCACTTGCCCATTTATCACACACTCATACTTTCTGCTGCAGTATAACTGACACATTTCCTGTAATGGGAGTAAATTATGTCCTGCAGAATCGTTCAATATAGACATCATTCCCAGGAAGACAATTCATTTTCTGTGCCCATGTGTAACTGCATGTGTACATCGGTCGTGTATTTTATTTACAAAAGGGTCATTTGTGTTCGTAAAAACACATAATTTATTTGCTTGGACAGACATTTTTTGTATTAATACAAGTTGTACTGGTATGAATCATGCAAGGATACTGTGGGGAATCAACAACCACTTGGTTCCCCTAAAGGTAAACCACTAAACGTTATGGTTAAAGAGTAACGACACACAAACTGCAAATCTTGCTTGCACTGCCATCTAGTGACTGCTACATTCTGTGTCCACAGTCTATTAGCACTAACTCACAGTTGGATGTAATCTGAAGTAAAACAGCCTAACCATGTCCAACTGCAATGATAAGAGAAGTCAAGCCCAACAGAACCTTTCAACTATTAGAGGTCAGCACTGCGTCTCCTTCAAACATAATTTTGTGTGGAGTTGCTCTTTACATGGCCTTTATTTCGTCTGGCTATATTTGCTTTTCTTTACCAAAGTCTCACTTTCAAAACAGATCTTAATCTCAATGAGACTACCTGATTAAATAAAGGTTTTAATTAGGCTTTAGGGGTGGGGGAATGAAACATGGATCGCAATCTATCATACTCCGTATATATATCTGTTTGTGACCAAATGGTTTGGGTTTTTCAACATTTACATCCATCATGGAGGATACATTACATACCAAAAACATTGAAGTGTTCACTACAGTGCACAACTGTAGATAGAAAAAAATTTAATAAAATAGAAAAAGAAGAATGATCCCGGTAAGTTAAATATTTCCCTCAATTCTTGGAAAGATCTTAAACCATCATTGTTATAGACATCGGAGAGGGTTTTGCCATCTTGGGTTGTCCCATTTTCTGGGCTAACAGTTATAAAGATAGGGCAAATCAGAAACCAAAACCCTTAGGCTGTAATGTATACCACAAATATGACCACTGAAGCCTGTCTACAGACAGCACTGCGCATGGTGATGATAGTTTTTTTTCCTATATGTATAATATGCAAGAGACGTCTCATATTGTCTGAATAAAGTCTGTGTTTAACAAAACCAGTTTGGTCCGGATGAACCAACATCCAACCGACCAACCCCGGTTCATATCTTTTAATGCAACATATAGTTCATCTTATGTTGGGAGAATCGAAGGATTTATGCTATAGTGTTGTTTCGAATGAAACCTTTGATAGCATCCCACACATACCTCACATCCTCCACAGAATTCACATTGCAGGTATTCCTGTAACATTTCTCACGCAACTGTAGATTAAAAACTAGACTATACATTGTCTTAATTTTTTTTAATGAATTAATAGAATTTAAAAAATAGAATTACAATCAGATCACAACATTATTCCATATTTGCAGCAGCCCATCATATTGTAATCATCCTTCAATGATGGCTGTGTCACAGTCTTATAGAAGTCCATGGCTTTAGGTGGGGTCGTAAAAGATTGTGTTTCATTATTCAAAGTAATCACCATCTTCACTGGATGTACTACCCCATACTTCAGCTTAGTCTTTTGTAGCAGGTCTCTGATTTCTTTGAAGGCAGCATGTTGCTTTCGTTGGTCATCAGTCAGGTTTGGATAAATACACATCTTCTGGCCTTGATTTCCCCCTTTCTGTAGCCATTCAGAGGATGTTGTGTTTAACATCAAGGCTGTGTATTCATGTAATCCTATACACTGCTTATGGCCAGCCACCGGTCTTGTGCGGTGACATATACTTATCAGCAGCATGGGACCCAGTGCGTCTTTCCTGAATAACTCAACAACCATGAGCACAGCAAAGAAAAAAAAATCGAAAAACAGGAATGGACCTGGCGATCATGTGCAAGATACCATACTGATAGAAGCTGGAAGAAACAGTTCAATTGATACAAACAGAAAGAGTGGTTGAGTGATCTAAATAGTGTTACTGCAAACCATCTCTTACCCCATTACATACATTTACTTAAGCATTGCATTAATCGATATTATGTTAAACAAATAAATGGCTCTTCCTAGTTTCTAGAGATGTGCATGTGGGACATCTTTGTTGAAGACATGATAGCTGAGATACCCCAAGGTCTTGTAGACTTTATGACTTGACAGCCTGAACATCCTTTGATATTAAAGGTCACAATGCCCCTTTTGCGTTATTCAACAGATGGTTTAACAATGATTCAGCAACTTTCTGCCACACATACATACTATCAGTCTATAATGCCTTTTTTAACTGTCAGCCTTGACATTCTCAAGGGTTATGTTCAAACATAGTAAAACCACAATCATTTTTTATATGATTAAAGTTCAACCTCATCTTTTTTTTCTGTTTTTAAAAACCTTAAAAAGTCCTATTTTTCATGTTTGTGGATTAGTAAATCAACGCTTCTCTTATGATGTTTCTGTTTGCACCACACTGCAGACAGGGAGCTAACCAAGGCCTCTTACTTCCATGTGTTCCCTATACAATCAAACATTTGGATGTCATAAATTCTTCTTTGCATCGGTTTTAATGCACCATTAATTTACACTTAGATCTACAGTGGCTGCAGATGGTTTTTACTGTGTTTTGGTGGATGATAAACATTTTGCTTGGGGAAAAACACGGACCAAGCCCTTTAGTTCCAGAAGTTTCTTTCTTTCTTGAACTCATTCTCAGCATGTTTGCGCGCACCAGTTGTAAATTACATGGATAATTATCTCCTATCAGGAAACTCCCTCATAGCGTTAGACCATGGTGTTTGTGAGTGTATCCATCTGTTTTTGTGTGGTTATTTGAGTGTGTGTGATGCTCTGTCAGGGGGAACTCCCCGGTACAATCCCTGCTGTCAGATTAAAGATCGATTGAGGTAAACCAGAGATAGTCTGGTATTACACCATCATGACATCATAGGGGGTTCTTAAATGCCAAGAGGGGAAGAGGGAAGAGGAGAAGAGAGACAAAGAAGAAAGGAAATGATAAAGAAGATGGGGTGGGACAAGAGATGATAAACACCTGCACTCCATTGTTGTGTGATTGTTCTCTTGTCATTATCTTGTGCCTTTGCACCCATTCTTGTCATTAAGACCCTTTTATGACATAGCCAGTTATTAAAGGTGCTTTATAAATAACTATAATTTGACATATATTGCTGTTATGTCTCCAGAAAATCACACTTCCACAAAGTGACTATTTTCTCCTTAAAATCCAAGCCAGCATCCCTTGGTGATATTCCAGGACTTTTTTTTTTATCTCTGAAGTTATTGATTTTATTTCAGTATTTTTTGGGGTGGTTTTTTTCTCAGTTTTATGGTGTCTTTTTAACTTGAACAGGGCTCAAAGTGTGGTACGTCCATCTGTTTTATTTGTATGTGACTCATTACCAGAAATGAGGTTTGTGGTTGCGTCCAGCCATAATAGGTTCCATTTGCAATTTTAATAGATTATCTAATTGGCTTTCTAAAAGAGTGGGATGATGAAGTAAAGTTTAACACACATGGAAAAGTGTTCAAAGATGCAAACAGGTTTAGCTAACTTTATTTGCTCAATCTCAGTGCTGTGTTAACCACTTTTAAATATCAGCTGTTGCCACAGTTTAATGTCAGACTGGGTGTTAATTTCTAGCCTGATTCTAAATAGGTTCACGTCATATTGATACGACAGGAACTTTTCTTGTCCAGTGATAGTTTCTTGCCTTGTTGGGCATCTTTTTTTTAAAATTGATAAGTGCAAACTTGTTATTACTGAGAGGATTGTTTTAATTAAATACATTTGATTTATTCTTAAAAAGTCATCTAATTCAAATTTAGCAAAATGTGTTTTTGTCATGGTGCCATTTACAGAGACTGAGGTCCCAAGAAAAAGTGACAGCATCAGTTGTGTCAGCAAATGACATTATGTTTACGTTCAACTGTGGAAACCCTCTAGGAGCTGTAGGAGGAGGCAAAGTAGGATGTCCAGCGACGTTGTTATAAAGTAGGAGGATGTTGAGGTGGATGTATGGGTCAACAAAACAGCTGACATTAACAGGGAAACAGCTGTTCATTTTTAATTTCCAACCAACAGTCAATGTTGTTTTGATTTTTTAAGTGTAACAGTAAATTCTTATACGCATAACTATATGATTTTTATTGTAACCATGACCATGAACCTTAACAACAGTGTTTTGGAAAGCACAAACAAATGATGTTGCCCTGCCAATAGGCATCGGATCAGAAAACAAACTGATTTTGTTGTTACATTTGAAGAACTTATTGCATTTGCACCATACTCCTTTTCCCCTTCCTCTCGTTGCTTCTATAGTGTTGTTTCTCAATTTCTGCACACCTGAAGGTCATTCTTTCATCAGACTCGTGACCTGCTGTTTACCTCACCAACTGCACCTCATTCACTCGTTAGGGTCTGTATTTTGTCAGATTTGATTGTTTTTGTCTTCAATTGCCTGCCTGCCTACCTCTTCTGTTTGCTACCTGTTGAATAGCTGTGTTTCTGTGACTTTTTTCAGCAAGTTTCCAGCAAATTTTTTGCCATAAGTGTGTGCATTTCTTTCCTGGTGTAATTTTTGACAAATCCACATCATAAATAATTTGTTAATAGGATCAGGTGAAAAGGAAAAATGGAAATAAGGAAAAAAAAAAAAATCAAAAGAGCACGATGTAGAAAAATAACTCCACTGGGGTACTCTCCAGGCAATATTTAGAGTCATAAGTTTCTTCTCATCAAAACCCAATTAGCATTTTAATTTTTCCTTTTTCTCCCACTGGGCAAGCGCACACACGGAAACACATGAGACTAGATTCATTTCATCATAAAGTGGTCAAATGCTTCCACTCAGACCCGTTTCTCTCTTGTCTGTAGTCCCCATTGTCTCATTGCCTATCATTTCATTCACTTGCAAAATGCATTACTAAAACATCAGAAAAAATATTTTTCCTTACTAGTAACTGACAGGATGTTCTCTCTTGTCTGTGCTATTTCTCTACTTTCCAATCCATCTGGCTGGTAATGACAGGAAAAATTGGTTAAGAAATCTTAAATTGGGTCAAATATTTTACCTCCTTTATCACAACCAAAGTCTTTCGACGATGTTGAAATTAAAGTATTGATTTTTAAATCTTTATGTCCATGCCTTGTGCATAACTCCAACACACACTAAGATGCAAATGTACAAGGTATCAAGTTAAAGGAAAAAAAATTCAAATAATTCCCTAGAAACATAACAAATGCTTATACACTGGGAAAGTGGGATCACTGTGAATCATTCTATGGCCTTTACTCTCACCAGATCTCAAATCAATGAATCACCTATAGAAGATTTTGGAGCTTCTTGTTTGATGGCAATCTCCACCAGCATCATGAAAATACCAAACCAGTTGTTCTCATTCATCAGTAACTTTATGGATGTGAGGTTCTACACTGACCACCACAGCTTCAAATTAGGTGAGATACTTATTGCCATGGCAACAATGAGAAGTTATAAAACACTTTTGATCATTTTGGCCGCACAGCAGCTTCACCGAGCCAGTGTTACCATGGATTTCAGAGAGACACAGTGACAGAGAGAAAGCGGGACAGCTGGCTGGATTGGTATTTGGGGAGACGCCTGTGTTCGGTCAAACTCAAAAGGCACAACTCAAATGTGTCAGAAACAAGTGGGAGATATTCAGGGAAAAAGAAAAATTGGACGTGATGTCTCTGCATGCAAGTCTTTTTGACATCACTGTCATTTCATATTGATATCGGATATGGTTGACATCCTAGAATAAGTATGAGCAGTCATCCAAAAAAAATCAGTTACGGGGGCAATTTGGAAACTCAGCATGAAGGCCTGCAGTGTGGTCGTAGCCAGACAGAGAGAGGAAGGACAGCAGAGGCAACCGTGAATAAATCATGGGAGTGCAGAGAGGTTGTGGGACACAGACAGACACACTTAAATGAGTGATTGTGGGTGTGCATGAGAGAGAGCAATTGACCAACAGAAAGAAAAAGGAGGAGAGAGTGAGAGTACACCAAACTCAATTACAAACAGTCAAAGCTATATATCACAACCAGCTAAATGACCTCTGAAAAAAAGAAATGATCAAGCCAACAACTGCATGGCCATTACATAAAAATTACCGAATTTCTCAGCAGCAGATAGGAGAAAGAAAGGAAGACAGAGATGGCCAAATATACTGAGAGAGAGAGAGACAGAAGCGCAGAAATGAACAGGCACAAAGTCTGGAGAGAAGAAGGCTGTGTGCACTCTGGTCCCTAGACCTTCATTGTGGTAATTGACAATTGGAATCCCACATTATACTGACATCAAATAGCACACACCTATGCTTTATCATACTGGTACTCATGGGAATCTGTGACATGACACTGGAAAAGAACAGTTCAAGTGTCTACACCCATGCTACCCCTAAAAAATCAGGGAATTCCTAGCCTCACAAGCCAGTCACTAAGCAGTGTTCTCGCTGTCACCAAGCAGCTACTTTGCATTTAGAACTAATAGTTGCTGAGATCGCCGATCATCTGGTATCACAAAATTAAAGAATCACCAAAGTCATTACGCATCATCCTCTGGGCACCATGGATATCTGTACATTTCATGGCAATCAATCATATAATTGTTAGGATATTTCAGTCTGGAACAAAGTGGTGGACCCATTGACCTATTATGTGGCAAATAAAAAGTTTCAGCTCCAGTGTAAACATGCCTGTCTCCCTCTTTCATATCAGGTGTTTGACAGTTATCCATCCAGGTGAAGCAATCTGGAAAGCACACTGTGGCATTGGACTGAATGAAATATGATAATGGGTTGATGCAAGACAACCAGGCAGACTATTACACAATTGTGCACATCGACATTCAGACATACACATACACTGAGTGGCACAAAATTAAAGAAAAAGAGAGAGAGAAAGAAAAGGGGGGCGCTGGGAATAGGCTGACCCACTAAATGTCATTTTGCGTCTGAATGGACTGAGACATTGAACACGATTGATGTCACTCATCAGACAGACATTTCCTGTTTGATCTGAGACCGCTATACTGAGGACCGTGTTTGTAAATTGGATAAGTTACAAAATGGCCCCAGGAATGAAACTGAGACAGATATTTTGGACCAGACATGAGCTTGTTGCACTGAGGGACATGCTTTCTAAGTAGGCTGCAATGAAATTGTCCATTAGGGAGAAAAAAAAAAAACACTATAGAGAGAGTCTATAGAGACCTGTACTATAAAAGGCGTGTTTCTGAATAGGCTAGCTAGGAAATAGGTGTTAAGACATGGGACCAAGTGCTTTTGGGGCTCGTAGATGCTAGTTTCATTAAGTGACGTGTTTTTCTGATGAAACTGTCAACCATGGTGATTTGGGGTGAAAGTAGTCTTGGTCCTCAATGGGACCTGCTGAGAAACCAATCTAAAGAATGGGACAAAGATAGGAATTGAGGGTATTATGTTAGGTTGTTTCACTTTGGGACACATTTTTTGAATGGGCCATTCGTAAAATGTCCCAATGTGGAGAACTTAAGAACAGAAAAAAACTAAAAGAAGCCATTAAGCACAATGAGATATGCTTCTGCATGTCAGGAAGTAAGATCATTGCAGTTTTACTATATTTTATTGTATATATTTTTTTTATCTGATTAATTGTTTTGAAAGTGTAAGCGGAAAATGTCTGTACAAGGGCTTTACATGCTCAGCCTTTTTGGCATATATGCAAACTGTGAAAGTGAAAGTGAAGAGTTGCAATGTCAAAATCCAAAAATTTTTTAGGATTTTCTTTGTGTCAAACACATCCAGGCTTTATTGCACCACACTGCACTGTTGGTACAATGATTGTTCCAAGTTTGACAATAATTCATCAGAAAATTTAAATATTACCTTCTTCTGTAAATCAGAATGAAAAAACAACAGTCTATGCCCTAAAATAAGATTGTATTGGAAGAAATTACATGCATTAAGTCAGAATAACATTGTGATGATATTGCGAGCACTGGCAATACTGCTCCTGTTACTTTTCAGAATCCCTATGTTTTGCAGATTTTTGGCATGATGGCAGAACAATAGCTTCAGCAATCATGTCATGTCATATTTTTTGTGTGCTAGATGCACTGAAGAGTGTGTTATGAATAATACTGTTATGAATCTAATTTAATAAGTAGAAAGAAATACTAGCAAAGGGCTGCAGGGCCGATTTGAACCCAAGAGCAAGGACTCAGCCTTGGCACAGCATGTCAATGCGGTGAGCCTCGTAAGTAGACATTTTAAGTTTAATGTCAACTAATTGTGAAAAAGACCAATATTAGTTTCACATTTTTATTAGTAAAAGTGAAGAGAGAATATTTTAAACAATAAAATCACAGAGTCTGGTTGAAGTCACTTTGATTTTGAATAGATCTAGTGTGACGCAGTCTGGCAGAGACAGAAATAATATATATATATATATATATTTACAAACGGGAGCTGTACAGAGAGACAGACATTTGTCAGAGAAATTCACCTGTCAGACTGTAGACACCCAAACAATCTGTGGTTTTGTAAATGGAGTGAACACAACAACTTATCAAGATTGCTGCAGCGCTTTTGACAGAAGGTTAAGTGAGACAAGGTACAGTGAGTGTGAAGAAAAAGCAAGAGATTGTTACTGTGGCCACTTTTTGTCAAAGTAAAAGTTGTACTGATGATGGACATCCATTTTTTTCCTGCATTCTATTAAGTCTGACTGTTTATGTAAAAAATGTATGTTAAAAAAAATTATTATGACAAATTAATGCTATGTACTTATTGACAGTTTTTAACCCTGTCTCAAACCCGTGTCCTGAGCCAGTATATTCCACTGTTGGACACAATCATACGTTTGCCTGCGTTGTTTCCTTTTTTTTCTGTATGTTTTTTTAAATTCATAGGTTCATATGTAGCACACAGTTGTCAGGTGAATCTGTTAATCCAATGGTTTCTCAGTGCCAACCCGTCACTACTGCTTGGTCATTGGGATTCTGCTTCAAAATATGATGCTGTAGGTGCCCCATCACACAAACTTATAAACGTTACTTTAAAGAAATGTTTTACTTTTCCTTTCACACGGAACAGGAATAGAGTCCTTTATTTGTTTGACCCATCTGACCACCCCACCACTTCCATATAAAGACTTTCCCACTCTTTACACTACGTCATCTGACTTCAGCGTCAGGTGTGTTCAGAACTGAGATTAGAGAGGCACTAACCAAACATCAGTATTTGACAATTTGGGAGTGAGACTTCTCACATCAAATCTTCAGTAAAATTA
The DNA here is from genome assembly GCF_905237075.1 of Dicentrarchus labrax. Taxonomy (NCBI): domain Eukaryota; kingdom Metazoa; phylum Chordata; class Actinopteri; family Moronidae; genus Dicentrarchus; species Dicentrarchus labrax. Next base: position 16,765,150 of record NW_026136710.1, on the reverse strand, counting down.
CCTCTTTAGAGTTTCTGGTCTGTACCTCCACAGTAATTTATACTACATGTACTTGAACTTTGTCACCCACACTTCCCCACCACTGTAATTATTACATAATTAGCTCAGAGTTGACAGAACAATTCTAAAACTGCTGAGACACCTCTCAAATTACACACTATGCCTGGCCATTATCTGATCTAACCATGCTTTTTATTGTGACTGCAGCTTCTTTCTGGGATGCTAGAAGTTAACTAATACAAAATATTCCACAGCAGACAAGATTTAGTTGCTGCCCAGAAAAAGGTTTATTGATGAGAGAGTATCGATGAATTGATCTGAATGTTTTCTACAGTGGGTGGATGGATGAGGCAGCAGAACAAAAAATTTAAAATCTCTTGAGCATTAGGATGGAAGATAGTAGTAGTTTGACTGACCTTTTTTAAATCAAGCCTCTGTTCTGTGCTTTTCTCGCAGTCCCAGTATCAATATTAAGTATTTAAATCTCTACTACAAATCAAAGCTAATCGTTACATCTTTTCCATGGGTAAAACGGCTAAGTTGTAGCAAGGAAATATCATTAAATTATGCTTCCCCCAGTATATGAACAGAATGTAACTGTGATCTGGCTGGTATAAACCAGTAAAGCGCATACCAAGAGATCTCCAGGTCATATCTCCAGGTCATCAAGAGTGAGTGGTGCAGATGAGGAAGGGAAGAGTTTGGTTGAAGAATTGCACAAGAAAGGATTTGAGCAGACTGCATCTGGGACGAGCGAGAGACAGACAGTGAGTCAGTGCCAGTGGGATTAGAGGAGGAGACAGAGAGTAAATTGGGGGGAAGTGAAAGGGTGGCTAGGGGAAGGAGCTTTGGTTTTTGTCAGGTTTTTTCTCAAAGTAAGTGCCAAACTGTTTGGCAGAAAATGAGGTGGAAGGAATAGGCTGGTTTACAGGTGAAGGATTGGATTTACAGAGGATGGGAGTGGGGAAATGTTGATTGCAGAGGTAACTTTCGCTGTGGCATCAACCGTGATGTCTTAAGCGGCAGAGATGGATGCTGAGAAGGACAAGGGAGATTGAAAGTGGAGGAGGTTATCTGTCAAGCCATCTTCTCTCCACTGCCTGCAACCCTGTAGACATAACAACATTTCAGGCATCCAGAGCAGAGGTGGCAACAAGGTGAGGTGTAGAGGAGAGGAGAAGGAAAGTGTGAACGACAGGGGAGACAGAAATAAGAAGGTATGGGTGTCTGTGGAGAGAGACCTGGTGTTGTTCACCTAACTTTCACTGTCATTCACATAACTGAGTCAGATGAGGAACTCTGATACCAGTTGTGAGGCTGTTTACTTCGTAAGATTGCAAAAAATCACTTAATGGTTCAAAATCTGTTCATCAGCAGTTGTGTGGCTCTCACAACATTCTGTAAGAGTATTTGCTATAAAATTAGTTCAATGGAAGTAATTGTTAGGAGGCTGGGTTGCATCTTGGTGTTGAGAAAATGAGTTTTAGGATAAAAAGGGAATGCTTTGATTGATCCTTACTGTGAAACAGTTAAATGTTACCAGGAGAATATGAGGTGTCCCTGCTGAATACAAGGGCTTGAGAGTCAGTAACAATATAGGCAAGGACCACAGTGAACACATGAAAATCGAATGAAAAAAACAGGAAGTCACTTCGTAGAAATGAAATCATTTGTGACTCCTCCACGGCTAAGATAGTAGCTGTGTGCAGCAGAGAGGGCCTCAGGTGTTGCTTTGCACTCTGGGTGATCAGATGATCAGATCTGAGACAGCATGGAAGTGTTGTAACGAGCAAGGAGGCATGATGTGAGAGGGGCCAGGAGTAGCTTTCTGAACAGTTGACTGACTCAAACCTGATTCATTTGGGTGTAGATTTTCTTTTCACTTTCTTTATTTGTATTTCTTTCTCAGCTGATTAAAGCCATTTTATAACAAAATAGGCCCAGGCAGTAAGGTGACAGTCCTGTTCCCACATTGCTGCTTGCCTTCGCTGCATTTGAACAGACTACCTTGATAAGAAAACAAAAGCTTCGTTAATTTTTGCACAAAACAATAACAATAGTTTTACTATGTCATTCTTTACGTGCTACTGTTGCTTTACTGTGACTTTTATATAGCTGAAAATGGGTACTAAAAGATCTGGCTCTAAAGCAGCAATAACATGTTTTGGTTCTTTTTAAATTAGTACACTATATGTGCAAACAATTAGAAATACAAGTTAGTCTTTACTTTATCTCTCTCCTTAACACACACACTCTGCTTCTACCCTGGTTCCTCCAGTCAAAAAGCAGGTTGATGGTTCCTGGAAAAATTCCTGTGGTTCAAAAGATGTATTCATGGTTTGTATATGACTGTATGCACTCACTAGTTAGCAGATCTAGCAAGTGGGCGCTAATTAGGTAGCACTGAAGGAATAGAATAGAGTAAAAATAATAAATAGTCCTAATGAAAAAAGCAACTATACCGGACACAGTCTTTTTAAGATGTTTATTCATGTCATTTTCAGAATAAAACTTATGCAGAGCTGGAAAGTTTTGATTGACTTTACCCGGCTCCTTGTCCACTGTGCGCTTCATCATTGGTTTATGAAACAAAGTCACAACAGTTGGTAAACATGGCAGTGTGGAAATTTGATTTGCTGTCGCTGCTGTGATCATGAAAGGCTCAGCTGTGCCCAACTGTCCATGGCAACAGTTTTGTTGACTCGCCAGTCAGGCCACCAGCTGTCTTATCCTAGCTATTCATCTTCCCTTTAATGAATGGAATTCTGCAAACTGGTTAATTGTGTTATTCACTGTTAGAATGAATGGTTACTGATAGGTCTGCATCATTACTAAAGACCTACTGGACCATAAACGTTGTGGACTGAGAGCTCATCTAATGTGAAATGAAGAAAAATGTGTGAATGCAGAGAGATGGTTGGTGTTTCTCTTGTTTTTGGTACACAAGTTGAAATTGACTTAACTGCTAATCTTCAAGTGCCTGTTGTATGTAAGAACTTGATGTTTAAGACCAGACAAAACATCTATTGATCAGCAAACATCACTGAATGTGGAAAAAAGCAATATACAACTGTATTTACAGTAATTCTAATTCAATAGTTTAGCTTATATGGATGATATAATAAAAAATTAACTTCATGTAACATTTTTTTGCAGATATATTATTACCAATGCACTTATAACCAACAAACCTATTTTCTATATAGGTGTATAGTTAATTACTGCATGTTTACTGTAAGGATTCATTATCATAATTTCCTGTACAATATAGTATAGTCAATATCCCTGTAATGAATACCTTTATGAAACTCATAATGTTGCACCTTTGGATAATATTATTATATACAGGGATCAAGTCAGAGGAGAAAAAACAACACTGCAAAGAAAAGTATAATGTAATTAAGCTCATGTTATGTAAAGTAGAGCCACCAGAAGGGAGACATGTGTAGCCTTTTAACAGGTTTATTGTATCGCCCACATTTTCCTCAGAAGTTCCTCTCCCACGTCTTTCCCACACCCGTACAGGCATGTACTGTAGGTACTTACTATTACTAAACTCACACATCCTCCTTTTTGGTAAGTCATACAGCATTTCTTGACATTCTTAACCTAATAATTGATATTTGCTTGTGCTATTCTTCCAGCATGAGCTCCTGTATCCAGCCACTGCATAATGTACTTTCCATTTTTCTAATTTTACTGTGCAGCTACCCTTGCCTCCTTTTTGGTTATTTCATTTTTACATCTTTATTACTTGTCAGTTCTTTTCTGTCAGGACTGCACATACAGAAAGAGGAAATTAAAGTATCACTCAGAAAGGATGAATAATACTTAAAACTATAAATTATGTGGATCTGAAGTAAAACTACTGAAGACTGTGGCCCTGCTGTACACCTCCTATTTGTTTTATACAATAGGCTTTTCTTGCACCCTGCTGATTTGATTCTCTTCCAAGAAAGAAGAAGGTACGTCTGTCTTGTACATCTTTTACTAATTATACTAACGCTAACTGTACAAAGTTAATAATAGCTGACTAAACTGTTAGTCGATGAGAAGAGTTTTTAGTCTATTACCTAGCTATTAGTTCTACCTGGACAGGAGCTCAAAGGACAGTGGGAGGTTTGTTTACACTACTAGCTTAGGAGCCGGAATGAGCACCATGTAGGACCGGAACGGGTCAAGTGAGACCTCTGAGACCGACAGAGGCCAGTTGATTTAGAACAGCTTCGACCAGGACTCCATTGTGTTGATAAGTCTGCAAGTATGACTATGTCTTGAACTAACGACTACAACTAGTCCACAAGGAAAATCTTAAATTAGAGAAAGGCCCAATCTACAGGCATCTGCAAATTCAATTTCATGCTTTTCATGATCTTTTTTAATTTTGACACTTTTTTTGCTTCTAAATTCCATTTTCCAGCCCTGACTGGTTAAACAGAAGCATATATTTTGAACACTACAGGTTTGTCCATGTTAAAGTCATGATTTATGTTGCTGTTTTTAGAGCTTTACCAAGTGTTTTCACACTTTTTTACTTATGCTTAAAAAGTGAAATAGTAAGAAATGAAATCTCCCTAAATCCATCTTCTTACATGAGATCTAAGGAATACATCTTCCATCCTGCTTTTAATCTGGGTAGTGACGTGCCTGACAAGCTGAACTTTCACTTGAACTCCATCATTGACGTGGGTCACTGAGGTCTGCAGAGCTATTAAGAAGGGACGGAAGGATTTTAGATGATTTTAACACCGCTCTTGTCTTTATGAATGATGGCCACGTCCTCCTCCAACACACACTTTTTTCTCATTTGGCTACTTATGAGCATGTATGCAGACACGCACAAAAGCACTTCAACACACACTCCTTCACACTCTCTCTCTTTTTCTGCCACACTTCTCATCGCCTGTTCCCCTGTTCCCATACTTGAATTTAACTAGCATGAGAAATGTTGTGGTAAAAGTGGAGGACTTGGTCTAACTGACTGTATTAAACCACAAGCCGCACTGATTAGAACCAGATGATAGGCGTGGCTCTTAAATATCTCTTCATAAAACCCATGAAATTAAATGTAAACCCAGTGTACTAAATCAGTTGTGTGCTACTACCAGTCAGCTGTCTTTTTGTGGGAGGAAGTTAAAGATCACCACTGATCTTGTGTTGAACTGCAATATAATCCTCTGTAATAAATAACATTCCCAGACTGGATGTGACTGAAGGCACTTGGGTGACTGGTGGTTTGGCCTTCACAAAACAGCAAGTTCAAATCAACCATTGATCTCCCATTGATGAGAGATGTAATCTGTGTTGATAAATCACCTCTCTTTTATCTTGTTTGGGAGCAAAAACAGCCCACTCCCATAAATATTGGCAGGATGCTTCGGTAGTTGCTTTGCTCTATAAATTAAAGGTTGGCTTTTGGGTTGTGGGACCAGGTTTGCTGCCTATATATTTTTGATTGGGCTTTTTATTATTCTTGCCTTGACGAGATTGTGTTAGGATTTTAATGCCACACTGGACAGCTGGAACTAATATTTCATCTACTGTATTAAAGTGATTAAAAACCCTGACATGAATCATAACTTCAAAGAGTTGTGTGTTTTTCGAATGGAAATTACTTTCATTTCAGACTGTGGTTTGCCATTGAATTGACAAGCGTTATTATGATGTTGACTGGCTTGAACTGCAACACACAGGGGGTGACACAATGACAGGAAAATCTATATAAATTATTAACCTAGCACAACAGTTCTGCAATAAGAACTACTCTACTGCAGAGCTTTGACTGTTTTTGCCATGACTGTGCCAAAAATGTGTTAATGGACCCCATTGTTAATTTGTAATGTTGTATTTAATTGTATTGTATGTTTGGACACATAAATGTCACCAAAGGAAACTTGTCTTCTCTTTTAACATTAAAGACTTCCCCAAGGTTCATTGGGGCCATCTCCTACCCCCCATTAAATGCTGTTACTTGTAAATGCAATTTTTTTTTCCATTGCTGCCTTACATTCTCTTTGGGAACTAAATAGCTAGAATGACCTTGCAACTCTTAAGAGTGTCTCAGTGATGCCAAAACATATTCTGTAACTAAATGAGACTCAATCAAGAAATATTTTCTTTGCTTACCCTTTCCCAATCCACATAAAATCTTCTCACAATGATGTAAGCTTTCTGTCCAGGAACAGAGTTAATTAAAAATTGTTTCACTGTGGCTCACCCATGCACTCACTCAATGATAACAGGGCCAAAAATATCACCAGATTGCATTAGAATTACTTTTAAAGGTTAGGTTGAATACCTTTTTGCACGACCATCAAATAGGCAAAAAAAAAACAACGGGAAGGTGTTCAGAAAATGACTCTGGAAAGTGTAGGACCACCAGGAGTCACTTGGATAGCATCATTGATAGTCGGCGTAGATTCTCTTAAGTTACTAGAGCTGTACTGGAGGGATGAACACTTTTCTTCCATAAAATATTTCCTCATTGGTTTTCATGGCAAAGATGAAGAGCTCTTTCAATTTGAATTCATCAATACGTAATTGTAAAACACAACTTACAAAAACCATCTTTGTTAGTTTTTCCAGTCTGTCCAACAACAACAACAAAATAAACCCTTAATTCACAGAATTAATTGAGAAAATAGTCACAAAAATGGGCTACAATGGCTGCCATGTATCATTATATTAACCCTTTGGGGAGAGCCATTTAAGTATGTCCACTATAATTCTTGCCACTGACAGGCTCAGATTGTTATTCTAAGTCTCAAACAACATTATGAAAAGGATCCCTACAGAGATAGACTTTTTGTTTAACCAGAAACCAACGGTGGTTGGGTTGGGAAAAATAAACCCTTAATTCACACACATATATGAGAAAAAAAAGTTTCAGTCATTCTCCTCATTTGGGACTCACATGTGCTAACATGCACATGTGGCCAGCCTGGATTTGTAAACGAAACACTGAGAGGCTGGGATAACAACACACACACACACACACACACACACGGAGTGTGACGTCATTCTCTGCTCAGGACACCATGGCTTCAATCTATCATTACAAAGCAAATGTTTTAAATGTCATATATAACCTTTAATTAATGTTAGACCTAATAATGAAAATGACTCACATCTGCTGTTACAAGCATATAGCTGCTAAGTTGGGATGATACAGTAAGTGTGCGAGTTTAGAATAACATTATATCACTGTGGTTTGTATAACATTTTAGTATGACTGTCTTCCCATCAACAACTATGCAATGAAAAAGCATGGTTCAGAAGGTGAACTGTTTAACTCACTGGGTTTGAGAAGAACTGATCTGAACTATCACAAAGCCTATTCCCTCAAGTGCCTCCCACCATTTCTGTTTGAGACTATCTGAATGAAGCCAGGAATTCCTGAGAGATTTGCCTGTCTGTGGAGGGAGGACATGAGTCTGAGATCAGATAGAAATCCCTGACTTGCATACAATCTGCCAAGCCTCCGTACACATGCCTTCCTTTACTGCTTCTCTTTTCATTTGCACAGACATTCTCAGTATTTGTTGACTGCTTTAATCATTTCAATATAACTTAAACAGCACAGGAGCAGCTGGCCATTTATCAATACTCTGGACTCGTGACCCTGCAATTTCTTTGAATTTTTCTTGCAAAGTCTTTGAAATGGTTGAAGCAGTTCAATAGAACCACTTCCATTCTGTGGTTGATGCGGTAATGAATGAGAGATTGGGACCATTTTGTTTGCAGCCATTCCTTACTTAATCACACTTCGATTTATGCGTTTCACCAGATCCAGGAACTTGGGCATTCTAGGATTGGCAATACCAACATTTTGGTACAAAAGTACTGACCATTTTCAAGAGTTTGAGCTCTTTTGCAAACTTTGAAAAGCTGGATTATTTCTCTGTTGACATCTGGCAACAGATGTATTATATCAACATTCTGTATGATTCTTTTAATCTTTCAACAAAATAACTTCTAATGGAATACGTTTCAGTTTAATAAGGTTTTAGATTTCAGCGTTATTATATCAATAAAGAGCTGGAGATGGGTTACAGCCTGATGAATTAGGGAAACACCGACACAACCATGTTGTTAATTATAATTATGAAATATTTAAATAATTTATTAACATGATGCCAAAGCAGATTTGACCACTTGGTAATAATTGTTAAGTCAAATGGTCATTTCTTAAATGAGCAGCCAGTTTGAATATATTTATATCCATATCTTCAGAACAGGATAATGTCAGACTCAAACTCAATTGTGTCAGATCTCACTTTTGCCATTTTGCTTTTTAATAGGAGGATTTGAATTCCCTGTTCATTCTATTTTTTTCTTTTTTTTGCTGAAGAAAACCTTAAGATTCTATACTTCCTACAGGACATTGCTGATATCACCTGAATATATTGCAGTGTTTTTACTGTCCAGAGACAAATTACACAGCTTAAAACTTTTAATGTCTCCACTGTGTTTTAATTACACATTTTAATTTTCTTTCTCATTAATAAGGCTATGTAATGAATTGAGTCAGGTCTGCACCATAGATTGCCACATTAATCACTCAAGTCATAATCAACTAGAGTGAATGATAATGGCGCCCTAAAATGTCTTTCCACTTAATTACAAATCACCTCTGACATAATGTACATCCATCACCGAAAGAGCTACAACACTTTTCAAAACACACAACAAATGGGATGCGTAACATGTATCATACTGTTGATGTCCAACAGAAACTGGAGGTGGAATTACCCTAGTATCTGTGAACTTAAAACAGGACAATTTTCCTTACCAATGGGATCCTGGCAGCAGGAGGGAGTCCACGCTGCTTGCATTCCTTCCAGAGGTGATACTCACAGCGTGAAAGCACAGAAACACTTTCAATACCCACTGAGCAATATATAGAAATGGCAAATTAAATTAAACTGCCCAAACAAGTGTAAAAAACCCAAAACAACAATGAACCTAAAGCCTATTTTGCTAGTGGGATCAATACAAAGCAAGTTGTGGCAATTTTATTAACATCATGTCCATTATCTTTTATCTGGTGCCACCTTCAAAAGAATTTCTGAAGTTTGGTGTTCTAAGGAGCATGAATGTGGTAAACTATATGTCACTCTTTTACACACACTCATCTTCTAATGGACAGAGAAGATTTTGGTCGAATGGTGGTATGGAAAGGTCATGAAGTGTCCAAAAGAGAAAAGGTTCATCATCTGGGGAGCATAAATTAAAGGATTGCACTAGAGTAGAAGTCAAAAGTATACTGTAGAGACCATGAATATCAATAGCACATTTCATACAAAACTCTCACAAAATACTTTATAAGTACAAGTTTTGGCCAAAGGGTTTAACAGATTCAGGCCCGGTTCCAGAACTAAACTACTTTAGGTGTAGGTGATGCACTAGTAGCATGGTCCTCAATTAACAGATTACGCTGGAATACAACTGGAAAGATGTAGTTAGTGCATACAGCGTGTCACAGTGCTGGTTGGCCCTATATGCTGCGTATGGCCCCGCAAATTACAGAAGGGCCCCGCTTCTCCTTCATGTCAAAGCAGATGTCAATGTTTACAACTAACGACGAACAAGAAGGGGAAAAAAGTGAATTGTGGGAACAGGAATCAGGTAAACTTGTGTTCTCTCCAAATCTGATGTCCGTAAATAACAGTGACCTTAAGTTGATGTGCTGTTTGCAACATCTCTCTCCACTCTGTCTGTCTGTCTGTCTGTCTGTCTGTCTGTCTATACAGCTGGGCAGTGCAGTCTATCTGTGTCTTCCAGGGCTGTTCTGTGAGTTTGTGTCTGAAAAACATGAGAGTGAAATACAGCTACTTATTATGTTTGATAAATGCCAACAAGCAACAGTGTTTATAACCTGCTCAGAAAAGATAACCGCTCTGCACATGAACATTCGTTCGTACATATGTGCACAAAACGGAAATGGATGTTTCAATTATTATTAAGTCTCTCAGTGAAGGTTTTACAGCTCTGGACTAATGCATGGTGGAAAGCAAAGCTCAGTGTTGCATTTTATATTTTCTTTATTTTATATTTTCTAAAATGTATTATTTATGTTGTTAATATTCACTTATCTTACGATTCTATAGAAAATATTCTATTTAATAGATACTGTTTGTTTATACCTCATTCTGTTCTATATAGCTCTACTATATAGCAAACTGTTTTAAAGGAGGGATGATTGTAGTAGGAGCACTGTGGTGTCACATGTGACAGTATGGCAAAGGCAAATGGTTTACAGATCAGGTAGGACTGCCCCTTAGCAGATAGCTTAGCTGGTGTGTCATAAAATAAGTAATGTACAGTATATTTTTGTGTGCGTCACACTAGCTACTGATACAGTAGGATAGTATATCAGGTGCCTATTTTTTTCAAACTCAATACTCCAACAGATTAATGCTTGAAATATAAATGATGTATTTTAATTAAACACTCTGCATCAAAAACAAGCATAGAAATGTTTAATGTGGCCAAAGTAGGAAAGTCAGTAAATCAATCTGCATTGATCTATGAATGAATGTGGCTGATTCAGACAATATCTGCTGCCCACAGCTGCTTTTTGCTGTATCTTTCAGTTCATAAAGTGTCATTACACACGGTCGTTCACTGTGTTTACATTCATTAAATCACCTGAAAACCACAGCAGGCTGCCATAGTACAGCCATACAGTCCTCTACAGACTTCTATCGTAATGGTTATAACTTGATATTCTTTTTCTTCTTTTTTTTTTTTCTTTTTTATGTGGGAAACATCGGGATACCAGGGCTTATCATAGCCTCTTACAACTTTCTTTTTTAGCAAAAGTAGCATCTCATGTTTTATCTTTAAAACACACTCCAGTGCAAACACTGTAATATTCATTTTTAAACTATACGACCATACAAGATGAGATACATTAGAATTACCTACCACCTTCAAATTTGCACATTTCAGGGTGCAAAATAATAAACTGAAGGTGCAATGCATGCTTTTGCACGCTGGTAGAAACATGCATGCACAGACTGAAGATTTGATGGACTAGCTGAAATTGCCAGTCTAGACAGCACTAGAGCTTTATTGTCCTCATTTAACTCCTACCCATGAAACACATCCTACGGATCAGACATTCTGTCAGTAACCTTATTGATCTTTGTCTTTCTGCCTGCCTCAGGGTAAGGGTCACCTACTGAACAGCACGTCTGGAGCAGGTAAGGGTTAAGTGTAAAAACTTGGATGTGTTCACCACAATTTCTACTTTTATTACTTTCTGCTGCCTTGTGGCTTTAATTTAAAATAAAGGGTTCTTGTATGATTCTAGAAAACTGTGTCCTGAGTCATATCAACCACATTTCACAATAAAACAAGATGATAAATACCCCTGACCATAAGGAAATCCATCTTGACCATGTGTGCACAGTAAATGTGTGTTTCAGTTTGCATGTGCTCTATGTGTGCATATATGTGTGTGTTCATTGATGGTATCATCTCTGTTCTTGGTTATGACACCTTAGCAGTATGTGAATGATAGATAGTTTGAGATATGACCTCAGCACACACACTATCCATCACTGGCCAGCACATCCATCTAACTATTAAAGGAAATGTCTGCCTGTGCATGCACGCACACACATCAACAAACACACACACACACACACACACACACACACACACACACACACACACACACACACACGTTTACTCTGAACAGGTGCTCTTAAACTGAATGTGTCATGTGCGTGTCTTTTATGGAATACTTTTTATAGTTTGAAAAGAGATGAAACATTCAGTTATTTAACTAAATAAACGGTATAACAAGCCAGAAAGTCAGAATATGGAAGAGGTTGGGTGGAATTTTGTGCCAAACAAACACAAGACTTTCACCTAGGAGACTGTTGATCATGTCTTGTGTAAAACCAAAAATAAACCCTGACTCCCTTCAAGTTACATAGGCTACATAAGTTAACTTACTTGTTAACTTACGTGAACATGACGTTAATTGACAAGAGCAACCGTTTCACAAAGTTAAAGTCCTCATGAAGTGGAAATTAAAGTGTTTTTAAGATAGACTATTGATCCCACACTAGGGAAATTCACAATTTTATCGTTCATCCTGCAACTAATTTTGTGTCCAATGAAGCGTTTTTTCACCTATGATGCCCCACCTCAGCGTAGTGTTTCTGAGGGCCAATGTAGCTCCCTGTCTCCAATGGTCTCCCCAATTACTGTAGAAAAGCACAACTTTATAAATGTATTCACTGATTCTGGTGAAACTGGATTTTATTCCTAACTATAGCAAGTACAGTAGGTCCAATTTAAATCAGGAGGTTGGTCTGTCAATGGACAGTGTGGGTAATAATCTTTTGCCATTCTCTCCATCTTTTTTTTGTTTTTTCAAAATAAGTCAGCATAACAATTGTAAGAGTGAAGAACTGCAAGTCTGTACAGATGTTTCCTGTTCACGCTGATTAGAAGGTGTGAGGTGTGACACGATGGAAAAATCAGATGTGAAAAAGCTTCAGCTGAAGTTTGAACTCACCCAATTGTGTGTAAAATATATGGACATTTAGAACACGCTTTCCCCCTGTCTTAGTCCATTGAAGCCCTGACACTTGACACTTGATACTGCACACACACATGCTTTGTTTCTTTCTATCACTCCCAGTCTCATACTCAGTCACACACATATAGATACATAGACAGACCCATCTCTTTTCATTTGTACATCCCCATGTTTATGCTGTCTGCTTTCTGCCACCGTGCAAGATTTATTGGATTTCATATCTCCACGCTTTGACCACAGGAGGAAGAGTTCAATTATCCTGAGCATGTGGATACGAGTGAGAGTGTTAACGATCATGTAAATCGGGTGGCTCTTGCATACAAACAAGGTTGTGAAATCATAAGTTATCTCTTTCAAACAAACAAACAAACAAACACACAAACACACACACACACACACACGGTCATACACATAAAGAGACAATAACTAATGCTTTGTTGTGTGTGTGATTGATGAAACACAAAAAAATCAGTCTGTCATTCTGAGTTTATGTGGTAAGAAGTTGTCTTTCATATGTTTATTTACCAGTTTTTACTTCTGTTTCATCGTTTATTTGAGAGAAAGAATAAGATCAGGTTACATAAAACTAATGTTCAGGTACACACAAATTCATATATATCTGATTTGGATGTTAATTTCATGAAATATGGAAGGATCTTGGATGCAGACAGTAATAACTGATATGTATTATGAGGTGTTTCAGTGATATGCAGCGCAGATTCATCAACTGACTGCATGTGGTATTCATCACCTAGATCCATCACCTTCTCATCATGAGTTAAATTAGCCTACCGTTAAGCTGTGAGTTTTAACAGAGCATTTCACAGACGAATGACCATGAATGCGGATGATACAAGGTGTAGAAAGGCGATAAAGAAGATTAAAAACTCCAATTGGAAGGCTAATTTAAAAAATGGCAGCAAGAGGTAGCAGTTTGCATTTAAAAAACACCAAGAAATTGGTGATCACTAAACTGCACATTGGAGAAAAGACATCAACATCAGACTTTAACTTGAGTTTTTGTGTTGCATCCAATATGAATATATAGGTGTAGGAATATCATAAAGATTCTTCCTAAAAAGGCGAGCACACACTCTACACTCCTTGATATGAACACTGGGCCTCCTAACATGTCATTCAACACAAATCCACCAATCAGGTTAGATCATTTTTGGCGACTTTTTTAGGGAGTTTTAGTTTGATTTAATTAATGCTGCAGTTTTGAGAAATGTGTTGGTGTGTTTGCATGCAGGTATTTGTAAGTGATAAAAATTGCCTTTGTTATTGTTATTTCATATTTTCCATCAGCGTGCATGCTCTTCACTGGTTTAGCGTTTAATAATAACATAGTAATTTCTTTGTAGTTGTTGTAGAAGCTCTTTAATGTAAATGGAGAAGTTTAAATTGTTGATTATTTTCTTCAGTGAAGAATCCTACTCCAAAAAACAAGTGGAGAAGACCAGACATTAGCGGCCATTCAACATTCTGAACATAACGTTCAAAGGCTACATAGAGACAGTTTCTTTCTTTTTCTCCCACTGCTCAAAACCCCACTAATCACTTCAGTTGACCCTTGCTATAATAAAATGTTTGGCAGAGCAATGGTATGTAATTTATTTCTGTAATCCTACTTTAATTATTTTTAAAATTTTAATTAAGTATAGCATGTTTACGGCAAAAGGCAATAAAAGACAGCACAGTCTATTGTATTTAATTAATTTACCAAATGACTTTACAGAAGCATTAAATATCCTGCATGATATTTATAGGTTAAAAGTGAATATAATGAGTAACAGGCTAACACAAAACCTTTGAATTTTTCAGCTTAAAGGCAACCATTTGTGTATATGCAGTTCAGTCATCCTGGCCTGTTGTCAGAATTATGTCAACACAGTCAAGATGCTTTTTAAGAGGCAACATTGTCATCTCTGTTCAGTGACAGCTGCCATAGTACAACTCTTAGCGTGCGTATAAAGAAACAAAGGTTTCCTTGATCGTGCCTACTTTGGATCAAATGTAACCAAACTCTTAATCACAGCTCACCATTTCGTTTTACACTGACAGCCATTACCGTGCTTCACTTATCTTCTCTGTACACAAAGAAACCAAAGGTATGCGCAAACATCAAGCACAAAGAGGTCCAATTCACGGACCTAAAACTGCACTCGCTCTGTATGCAGACACATACTCGGCATTGGCCCGCTCACAGTGTAAAAACTGCAGTAGTACCACAGCTGTGGCATTGTCTGTCAGACTGCTAGTACTTTTTCTTGATTGTATGGTTTGTGAATTCCAACTCAGTGGGTTCATTCACATAAAAGACATTGTGCTGACACTCTCATCCGAATGAGTTGGTAGGGGGTCTGTGAGGAACAGAGGGGATAGACTGGATGGGATGAGGGAGAGAGAAATGAGTGACAGTAGTAGTAAAAGTACATGTGTTTCAGCTTACCTGCTGAGAATTTATGTTAAGCTTTGTTATATTACATCACATTTGTTTACGTTAGGGGTTAATGAAACCGCTGTGAGAACAATGCAATCATCTTAATTGTCCTTAAATCCATTTCTAAGATAACAAACATTTATTAATCTTGTACTGTTTTTTGCACAATTGTCTTTTGCATCTAATAGTGCTTGATAGATAGATAGATAGATAGATAGATAGATAGATAGATAGATAGATAGATAGATAGATAGATAGATAGATAATCTCAATACTGTTTTTCTTAGAAAAAGGTCAACTTTTTTTCTTTTTTTCAAACTTTTTCAAGCTCTTTATTAAAAAAGCTGGCTTGAGTTAAAAAAGGCCGATCTGTGACTTTTATGGATGCCAAATGCAAAGTGTTCTGTTTCAGGGTGAGGATATTAAATATTAAGGCCTCTGTGTAAGTATGGACTTATTGGTAGGGCAGAAATGAGCTGAATAGAGCAGGACAGGCCGACACACACACACACACACACACACACACACACACACACACACACACTGAATTTGTTCTGGGCCCAATCTTGGCATCTCTCTGTTTCTTAATGAAGTAGCAAGTCCCTTTGCTCTTTTTCGTAGGCCAGCCAATTAGGACACAGGCTGTAGGGTATTGGCCAATCAAGTTCCTGGCTTTGGGCATTTAGTGCATGGCCTTGACATTAATATAGCTAATCAGTTAGTGGAGAGAAACTCTGCACTGTGTGTGTGTGTATTAAGTGTTCTGGAGCTGCTGTAGGGTAAAACTATGTTAACAAGTATCGATTCACAGCTCCTCAGTTGACAGGTTGGGGGAGCAGAGAAGGACAGAAATGCAAAGGTGAAAAAGACGGGGGGAGGGTGACAAAAACAAAATAAAGGAAAAGAAAGGAGATTATGAAGTGATGAAGATATGAAAAAGAAAGAAGTACAGACTGATATGCAAATAAGGAGCAAGATGGAAACTAATGTGAGGGAAAGACAGAATTAGACAACAAATAGACCAAGATTCCTCAATCTAATCACCAGTGAGCAGACTGGGAAGCCACTTTGCTTTTGAGATATTTAATCGACTCTTTATAAATGAGGATATTTGGCTGCAGTGCATGAGCAGTGCCCTCTTTTCTCCCCCGAGACTGATTATAATTTTCTTTTCAGGGCCTGTTATCTGCACACAGATGGATCCTTGTCCTTGCGCTGCAAAACATAACAAGCTCTGATGTGGAAAGTTTTTCCTGTATTCAGACTAATCCAATTTCTTGTCCAACTATTTCTCGTGTTGCCTGAACATCAAATGAAAAACATTTAAAAACAGCTTGATAGGTCTGAACACAGAACATCTGCTACATTTTATTATTTGTTGCATACATGTGTCTTTTCCTAGACCTGCAATGAATGAATAAGGTCACAGACCTCAAATGCTTCCAAGCAAGTCTGACTCAGATGTTGGGGAAATAGTGTTTTTTGAGCCAAATGCATGGCAACATGTAATGATAATATGTTAATAATTTTAAAAAGTAAAGTACAAGCCTAAACCTCCCAGAGTGTCTTACTCTTAATCCTCCAGCATGTCCTGGCTCTGCCTTTGTGTCCCCTTAGTTTGTTTTGTGTAGAACACCTTCAGAGGCAGGCAAGCACATCAAAACCACCTCAAAACCACCTCAAATGACTCCTTTCAAGCCAAAGTAACATGGGCCATATTCTTTCTTTCTCTGTAGAGCAAGGAGACACATGCAAGGTGTCACGGGTCAGGTACTACGCTTGCTGGTCAATGCTAAGGTTTGAGTGGGTTTAGATGGATTTAGACCTTGACAACCTTGACCAATTTTCCGTGACAATTCTATACTATCACTATTTTCTGCTTCAGTTAACCAATTGTCCCACAGGACTCATCAGCTCTTCTGTGTCATTGGTTGTGCTTTTATTGCATAAAATGTAAAGCTCATTGCTGTACACTTCTTATAAGCAACTTCACAAAAGTGTCACTTTTTGCTGCAATAAAAGGATCAAATCTCTCTTGATGCCAGTCTCTATGTCTGAATTATAGTTGAGTTAACATAAATCCTCTTATATTTTTAAGCACATAATAGTGTGAGTTTTTAAATTCTTTTGTAATTTAAACTTTTCCATGCTACACAGCATGCTCAAAAATAAGACATACATCTACGGTTCCCTCAACCAAACTTAAAGATTGGTTAGAAAATAGGACATAATTTTTCCAAGTGTGGGATTTGTCATCGGCATTAGTGTCAGAAGTTCAGCCCATGCACCTACCTGATGTGTATTGCTTACCATGACTAAGAATCTCAGTATGGTGAATAAACCTGACAGTTTTGCTGTCACACACTCACTTTAATTCCAGGTGAGAGGTATTTGTGTTGTGTGTGTCTGTCATCCACTGGTATTAAATAAGAAATGACACGATTGTTCACTGGTATTCCTGAAACAGCCAAACAGACAAACAGCCTTCAACAGTCTGCGTTTAGTGTGAAACAAATGATGCCATCTTTTTGTACAGCTTAGATTTATTCCAGCATAAAAGCAAAGCTACAGTGAAAAAACATATTTTTTTTAACGGTAGAAAACAGCCCACCATGCCCTGTTATTGTTTTTTTTTTCATGCATGCATACATACTTGTAACTAGGGACTGTATATGGATAATTATATAAATAATGGCACAAAATCAGATTGCACTGAATTGCATTACATTGTGCAGGGGTTATTTTTATTGTACCTACCACCTGTGTGATATTTGTGTCCAAACATCAATCCAGAGAGTGATGGATTACAGAGTGGAGTAAATTTAACTGTGGTCTGAGTGTAAGTAAGTGTTGTGCACGCATATGATAGTGGTTTAGATATTGTGCAGGTCATTAGAGAAACACTTGTTTGATCACAGTTTCCAGAGTTAATGATAGGAGTGAGCATGACGCAATAATGGGTCTGTGGTATTTGTGTGTGTGTATTCCTGTACTTCTGTCTTTGTGAGGACCATATTTAGACCCTGAGAGAGAGGACATTTTTAGAAAGTGAAGACATTTTGGCTGTTCGGGGGTTAAGACTTTGGGGGTTAAGACTTGGTTTTTAGAGTTATGGGTAGGATTTGGTTTACGGTAATTGTTGGAGTTAGGCATGTAGTTGAAAAGTCATTTACCTGTTGGTTAATATTGTACTCACTACTCTAAGTGAATTGCTGAGATCTGCGAACACTGTAAAATCACATCAAGTCCAGTGGAGCACAAGCATTTAGACGATCATGCAAGTTTTAAAGTTAGCCAAACCTATTTTGAAGAGAAAGCAAAGGTTAACAGACAAATGTCTGTCCAAACAGTTTGTGATAAACATCCATCACACTTTACACACCAATTTCCTGGTTCAGCTTTCACAAACCGTACTTACTGTTTGTGTGCACACAAAGTTTTCCAGTGCAATAAGAGGTAATTTTGTGTACCCACATTTTGGGTACACTTGCTTTGGTTTTACCTCACACAAAGTGGTTTAGAAAACCGATTTAACTGCCTTAACTGTTGCCTTGTCTGATTGTCTGACTGCTCATATTTCTTTTATTTTGGTGAGTAGAAAGTACAATGTTATTCCAAGTGATAGAAGTGATGTCCAATTAAGACCAATACATATGTGTATTTGAAAGATTTTTTTTTTTTTTTAGATGGACAGAGATAAAAAACATATATCAAAGAAAGCCAGAAAGAGCGTGGCAGCATTTGTATGGATGAAGGCAGAGTGCAAAAGAGAGAGTACATTAAAACTCAGTACTTTTTAACTGAGCTAGTTATCAGGAGAAGGTGCCAGTTATTGACTAATTCTGGGCAGCAGATGAAAGGTTCTTTACAGACCTGGCACACATACCAAACCACAAAAATACAGGCACACACATGAAATCACTCCAACACACTCTCACAAAACCACATTGACATGTATAAAAGCCCACACACAGATATAGCCCCTCCAACACACATGTTCAACACCCGCACCTCCACACACACATTCCTCCCTCGTAATTATGTGGCCGTTTTATCCCTTCTCTTTGCCCTCTGTGATAGAGTAACTGTGCCAGCTCTGTCTTCACAGAGCTGTTTTATTAGCATACCGCTATGATCACAGCTCAGCGCTTTATAGTGTGTATAAATGGCATTGCTGCATCGTTGTACTGGCATATGGTTAGTGTCTTGCTGACGCCACAGTTTTATTTGCTTATCGAATGTTACCGGGAGAGAAGATCGTCCTTTTTCCGCTAGAGAAGAGATGAGAGGAGGCAAAAACAGAGAGAAGAAGAGGTATCTAAGATGAGAATAGTGGGGGGAAAACAGGAGAATAGAAGGATAGCAGTTGAAGAGGGAGGATAATACATGAAAGGAGGGAAGGAGAGGGGAGATTAGATATGACAAGGGAGCAGAGGAGTTGAGACATGAGGTGGATGAGGTGAGAAGAAGAGACGAATGTCATCTGGGTTAAGAATATAAGACAGGGGATATGAGAATAGATTACCTTCACATGACAGAACATTAAAAGGTTGCAAGTACATTCTGGAAGTGTAAACTATGGTTTTAAAAAAAAATTTAAATAAGATTTTAATGAAATAACTGTTTCACTATAACAATGTCTGCAGTGTAATATTTCTAAATAGTGAAAATCTCTATTTATAGTAAGAGTTAAGCCAGCTACTCCCAAAACTAGCAGCGCTGCACTGTTCAACCTGCTTACAGTTTTTACCCATTGCTTGAACACTATAGACACATGCTTAAACCAAAGTAACCTAACTTGAAGTTGTTATTACTATACCTTAAACAAAGTGTAACCATACCTTAAACAAAAGCTCTGCTTTGCACTTTAGTTGCAATTCTGCAACACACTTGCTCCTGCACACTACACACTATTTCATACATAAGACACTTAGTTCAAAAATGAAATCTCAGGGTACCATTGGGAAAACACATCTATACAAAATACAGCACACATTGGTTAATTGAAAATACTTAGACACACACCTGAAAATAGGGAGAGCTAGAGGCCGAGGAAGAGGAAGACAGCGAGAGAGAGGAGGACGTGGTCGAAGAGGCCATTCAAGGACCATTATTTCGGATGACATAAGGTTCTGGTTCAGAACTGGTTCACCAACCATGATCAATTTGAAGTTGGGTACTTGCCCCCTTACTCGCCATTTCTAAATCCTATAGAGGAATTTTTTTCCGCTTGGAGATGGCGCGTATCTGGTGTATCTTCTGCAGGCAATGGAACAGGCCTGCAGAAGTTTTTCTGTGTTTACAGTAGTGTATTGTTTGTTTTATTTTTGTTTTACTTTTGCTTTAACTGAACTTACTGTACTGTAAAATACACTACTGTAATGTAATGATTTTGAATTGAGTATTTCATTTTTTGGTTGTTGTGAAAATGTGCCTTCTGTGGAACTGAATAAAAACAGTGAAAACAAAAGACTGCAGTGTTTTATATAAAGTAGACTAGTTTGTTGCTGCTGATCTGAAAGTGTATTCATATGATACAAGTGAGTATCATTTTGTCATCAGAGTGACATTTTGACAAAGGATTGTTGTATTATATGTATATTGTTGTTTTGATAGCAGAGTTTCAATTTGACATAGATGTGAATGGTTTATTTCCCAGTGTTGTGTCTTATTTGCTTGTGTATAGAATTTTGACACAATGAGCCAAGTTTTGCAAAACATGTTGAAGCAACAGGCAAAAACTGTATTAAAGTTTAGATTACAAAGTCTGATTGTCGGTCCAAATGCATCAGGAGTGTTTTGAAATGTACCAATGGTGTATTGTTGTGTTTCTGATGACAAATGTGATCAGTATCACCAGCATTATAGGTGTGGCTATACACTACAATTTAAAGAGATATTCCAAATTATCTCTGTTTCTGTATGTTTTTCAGTTGAGGTCCTCCATTGGTCGATTGATGTATCAACACACCCACCTCAACAGTCACCAATAATCATCTGGCTAAATTGTTGGCTTGTTTGCAGTGTTGTTGATCCTGAATTCTATTGTTTGTGTTTAATGTAATCTTATCATAACTAATAGAAAATGGAGAAATAAGACCCAAGTTGTAACATACTGGAAATAATCCATAATCCTTATGCAGTGTTCCTCATGTTTAACTAACACACCCCATACACATAAAGCACAGCCTCTGTGGCTACAATATGACCTGGGGTATTTTTTTATTTATGTCATGCAAGTGGAAGCTGACAATGATAGGCAGGATCAGATGGAAGGATTAGTGACCAAGAGAACTGTAATCATACTGGATCATAATGGCAATTTTTTATTTCTGTATTGATTTAAAATGTAAATTATGTCCCAGGTCAATCTGATCCAGCAAACACCATCAGTGGTTAAACCCACACAAGGTTTAAATGCACACAGAGACACTTATGCATGCATGTATACTGCACCTGTGAGCCAATGCAGACGCATAGGATAAAAATAATGACATTTCCAGTATCTAAAACTTTACTACCTTTACTCCTACTGAATGTGATTTATCCAGGTGGCCCAGGACTACACTGTTAGAATGAATACATGCCTCGGCTTCTTCTCCTTCTCCTTCTCTGTCTGATTCTACTCCATCATCCCTCCTCTCCCCATCTCTTTCTCTATGTAGTGTCTCCACTTAATGGATTTCAAACTTTTGTCTTCTCTCATCATATTTTTGTACTTTCATCTGTCTCCTTTTAAGAGAGATTTTTTTTCTCTATTTCATTGTTTCCCTTTCCCAACTCCGATTTCTTCCTCTTAATAAGTTCATTTCTCTCTACTCCTTATTCTGTCCTCATTTCAGTCATTATGGGGGCATTGTCTTGCTATGGTTGTATGAGAGTATGCTCTTTATGTGTATGTGTATGCACATGATTAAGTGTGTGTACTGTTACAGAGAGGAAAGGAGAAGACAATCTAGAATATAGAAAAAAAGATAAGAAAGAAGAGTGATGTGTGACGAGAAGAAATGGAGAGAGGCACAAGATGATGATGATGATGCATCATGGTTAAATCCATTTTCTGTATGTGACCCATCCAACCCTGTCTCCCACAACAATGACTATAGCATAACACATTCCAAAGCTACAGGTTATCAAGCTGAAATATATAAATATATAGTGAAAAAGTAAATGATGAACTTAAAAAGAACTATTAGTTCTTCATTGTTTAAAAGAATGTGCTCTAGTAACACTGAAGGCTAGGTTAAAAAAAAAGTATAAAAAAAACAACCCAAGGCTTTCGTTTTTAATGTAGGATTTCACTGACAATGTCGTAACAGCAAATGTATTCATAAAACACTGTTATGAAAATGTATGTGTGCACTAGCTGACGCATCATCTGAATAAAGTATCACATTTAGCAGCTTTTTATTTCACAGCTGAAATCTGATTCCATTCAGACACAGCTCCTGCATCAACCTATTGAGCTTCTTTTTGTTGTAGAGGTGAACAACTCCGCGGATACAGCTGCTGATGGAGGTACTCAAGCAGCAATACATTATATTGAGACAGAGGTACCTTCACAGATAAACAGCTGCAGAGACAAAGAAGCAGGCTATGAAAAGCTGCAGGTATTTAGATTGACAACATGATGGATACACCCAACTGTAGCAGCAGCAGCAGTGCCTAGCAGCCTCACTCTGTCCTGTCTGGCTTCAGATGACATACCTGACATTTTGTGCAAAAAGCCTCAGTCTAGTCTTCAGCCTTGACAGCAAGAACTGTGTGCATAGTTTTAAGATGATACAGACCAATGTTTTTCCCTTGTGATTTTATTTTCCAGTAGGGACTCATCTGTTGGGATGTTGACAGGTCAAACTGAGGCTGAGGTGAACTGAGACCTTATTGATCCACACTGATATCATCATTCTAATATTCCAGTGTTGTGCTTAAAGCTGCCCAAATCAATATCTCATATTAACAGTAGGTAAATTGACTATGTGTAAAGAGAAAGCTGCAACTTTTAGCTTGTTGTTTTGGTTTTATGGCCCACAAATTTACTGTTGTGGTTTAGTCCCTTTGTTTTAACGGAGCTGTTTTCAATGAAAAAACTTTGATAAGTTAAGAGTGCATGCTACCCGCCAAGAACTTAAAGAGAGTATGCGATTTGCTGGTGAACATAGTGTAACAATTAGCAGCTAAAGGTCGTTTTGGAGTTGGTGGAAACCAAAACAGAGCTAAAAGGAAAGTGAACATTGGAAGTGCCTGAGACACGCAGTGTGGCAGCTATAACTTGTTAAAATGGCCTTATCCCAAAGATATGGATCAAATTTAAAGATGAACTGAATCCATGTATTTTCTGTTTAGTCCATATTCATAAATCCATTTTAACTCACAGTGCCTTAGAAATATTATAGACCACTCAATAAAAATATTCATTTCAAATCATTTTATTACAACTTATATTCCATACCACTCCAACAGAACTTGTTGTGATAATCTAATCAGGACTTATCACAATGTCATGCTGTCACCAACTTGCGCTGATTAAAATGTGCCACCTGCAGTGTAAAGTGGAGACTTAATGCTGTGGGCCCTTTATTTAATTTAATTTAAATAGAATTTACATGTGAAAGTATTCAATTTCAATATAATGCATGGTCATAGTGTTATATGCTGACTGCAATTTATGTATTGTCACTAAACCTATATGGTTTTATTGGCAATTAGAAGTTATATATGTTTTGTGTTGGTTTATTGCTGTTTTCAGATGAATTATTTTTTGATCTGTGAGAAAGCCTTCAAGCAAGCATATCACTTTGTCTTTGTAGAAGAAATAATACAAATATGTCCACTGTCCTGGGATGGGTCCAGGTCTAAAATCTGGCAGTAGCAGGTGGGTTCAGTGGGTCTTAAAGGCATGGGTACAGTACTGGATCAGAGTCTCAGTTTTAGATTTTTGGCTGTTTGTGTCAACCTCAATGGCACTAGCCTGTAATATGTGTTTGTGTGTGCATGAGTGTGTGTCAGTATATCCACAGTTGGCTTCCTCCACTCTCCCTAAAGTGCCGTTAAAAGGAGCCACTCTGCAGAAAGTGATTCATGTTCAATTTCACCATGAGTCGAACCATGATCCTGTGCTCCCCTTTTATGCTCACCAGTATAAAGTAAAAAAAATAATGATCATAATAAACTGCTCTTTAAATATTGCATCTCAGCAGAACAAAAGAGTTTTCATCAGCTGCTAAATTATGCATTTATATGGTAGAATAGCTGCTCGGGTCAGTGTAAAGTTGAAGGAAAATGGGAAATTAATTTGTGTGACCATTCAGGGATGGTGCCACAGTAGGTGTATGTATGATGTTTTTTATTATTCCATTTCCCACTTTATTACATTTGGGTTCATACTGTTGTGATGCATTGGGTAGAAATAGCAAAAGGCAAGAAAAAGCAGTAGAGAAGAGATGGGAGGATGACTGAAAAGAAAAAAGGACGACAATCAGAGATCAGCACCTGGCCACATCATCAGCCTGTTAACCAACCTGTTAGTCAATCAAGAAAATCGACCAATGATGCATTTGCTGCGTCAGTGAGTTAGCTTGGTCTAGACAGCCACCTGAAGTAGTCATTCATCAAACATGGCAAAAGGCTAGTGTTCAGCCTCTGTATCATTCACCTGCCAGCCAGCAAATCGGCCCACCATTCTGTCATTCAGCCAGTCAGCCTGTACAGTAAGTTAGTCAACCAGTCAGTTATTCAGTCCATTAAATCAGATTGGAGCCGTCTAGTTAAATAGCTCTCTTCACACCTCATTTCTCCCCTCACTCGCCTTTCTCTCATTTAGAGGCAATGGGGGAGATAGAACGAGTGGAACTAGGTCAGAAAATTGAAAAGAAGGTGGAGAAAGATTAGAGTGTATTTTCATGTTTGAGAACATTTTGAGGGTATTGTCATTGTTATTTGTTTTTTCTAAAAAATAATTCTGCCCTATTCTTTGTTTCCTTTCTCCCTCCATCTCATTAGTTCTTGTGCTTTTGTTAGAATTTTCTTGCCTTTTTCTGCAGTCTTCTCACACCTTAATTCACAGGTAACAAATATATTTTTCTACTGTCTAGACATGGCTGTTGGACTCTATATGAGTCAGCTTTGTTTTTTTTTAAACAAAGCTGTGTAATAAATGGAAATAATATTGACTAATGCAAAAATAATCTTTGATTTGCACAAAACATAGTTTTGCATTTATTGTTCCGGCAGTCCACCACCAAAGACCACAGATGTTTCTGTGTTTCATGGATGTTTAAATAAGTTATGCAGCATAAACAGACAGAAAAATAAACATCCTAATGTTGTTTTTTCTCATTTTGGATTTTCAAAAGGTAGTTTTGAGGAGCTTTTGTTGATAACAAACCTTATTCAGCCTCTTCCTTCAGGTGAATTCCGATATATAGATTTTTTCCATGTTTGCAGCTTTATTAATTCAACTAACAAACATCTCTCAATAAAGATAGGACAAAAAAACCCTGACTGTGTAATATGGTCAGTTCATAGTGACTTCACCAAACCACTTGCACACACAGGGATAAGACAATACGTCACATTTATTAAAAATATCTTGTTAAAATATTTTACAAGGCACTGAACAGATCATTTGGCATCAACTACACTGATAGACATTATCACGAGCTGCAATTTCAACTGTATACAAGCAGCTCTCAAGCCACTACAAGATACAGTTATTCTATTGTGAGCATATGAAAGTACATTGTACTAGTTGTAATCAGGGCATAATATATGCTATAATTACACAGCTTGCAAAATCTCAAGTGTCTGAACATAATAAAAGCTTTATTGAAAAGCTTTTGGTAAAAAAATTGAGCTTTGCAGTAACATTCCACAAAAATAAGGCACTTTTCTCCTCTCTGTCATTTTAATTTGTGTCATATGCATTTTCACCCCTAGCATTCAGGTATTGCTCTCACCCACACAATATTGCTTTACTCTCTGGTGTTGAGGATTTATTCCATATAAATGTATATTCAACTTAACCTACCTAAGCTAAAACAGGGAAGATTCCAAATTGGCTCTTCACTGTATGCGAAAGACATACGATAATGTCCTATAAAATAATCTAATGTTATCAATCACATATACGCAGTAAGATATAAGCATTGAAATTGCCATTACTGTAGCTGCCAGTTCTCCAGCTGAACACATGACTTATGTGAAGATGTATTGATGTGAAAAATTGTTGTTGAATACAAAGCAATAAACCCATCTTCTATTCAAGGTAATAACCTAACATAGACAGTCTTTGTTTTTACCATTAATAATAATATTTGTTTTATTATATTTGATAATTATCATTATCACAATGTTTTCTCATGAACCATCTCCTCCCCTTCTTCCCTCTTCCTCTTCCTCTCCTCTCCATATGGTTTGTTATTTTTCCCAAGAGGACACACCAGTATACACTAATGCCCTCTTGTCAAAACAAGAGTGTGTGTGTGCATTCATTTCTGAGTGTTTATGTGTGCATGTGCATCCTGGCAGTACATCTTTAGTGTCTAAATGGGACAGACTTGCAGAAATGCAGGAAGAAAATATAAATCTTAATCACTATTCCCTCTGCACCTGTAGTACACACACACACACACACACACACACACACACACACACACACACACACACACACACACACACACACCATATGCATATATTACATGCATACATGCAATAAATTCCCTACTTATTCATGCAGCACACACCCACAACCAGAGGGCCTTTTACCCCTCTTCTCAGTGTAACTATGATTATTCCTCCATCAATCGACTGCATCTCAACCTCTCCTGTCTTCTCTGACTTAATGATTTTTTCAAAAAGACTGCCTACTCCACACACATCCCATGATGCCTCTGTCTATCTACTTTGTTATCCCCTTTCTGTTCTCAGCCTTGTTTCTTTTCACATTCAATGGCACCACCACAGAGAGTATAGCACACGCAAATGCCTTCACCTTGTCACATCGTAGTATGTATGATTGTCTCCTTGAGCATATAGAGTATGTGTGTGTGTGTGTTTGTGGTTTTGAGGGTCGTGTGTGTTTCTGCTTTAATTTCTTTTTCTCTATTTCTTTCTCTATTAACAGTCTCTCCAGACCTCAGTCCTCTACTTGTCCTCCAGTCATCCCCCCAACCGTCTTCTTTTATATCCTTCAACAGATTCTTCTCCACCTCTTCAATGAATTTTAGTAAATTATAGCAAATTATAGCCTAGTTGAAAATAACCAGGATTATCTTTAAAACTGCACTCGCCAAGTCTGCGCCTTGGCAGCTCTAAACGACAGCCAAGAGGTTAACAGGTTGAAACATTTAAATTTGAAAGCCTTTAAATAAAGTATTCTAACCTCAGTAGCTGGATTCAGCAAGCTAAGCAACCTGCTTTTTACCAAAGGATATGAAGATGAAGGAGAAAGAAGCAGAAATATCTCTACAAGTCAGTCCAAGTGGAGCTTTTGCGTAGGTTAAACCTCTGTGAACTTACATGCAAGTTTGCACCGTCAACCAACAACAATCTGTCTTGACAGTGCTGACCTTTGAGAAAAGAGAGGAAGCTATCCTTTTAGCTCAGTTGCACCATTCAAGTTTTGCATAACCCTGTTCTGCTGGAGAGTAGCATACTCTGTGATTAGTCTCAGCTAGTAGATGGTACAAATATACTCCCTTGAGGTAGAGCTAGCTTGCTGCTAATTTGACCTGCAATTAGTCACAGTTTTAAACAGTGTAACCTATTTTGCAAAGATGTGCAGATAAACTTTGTCATGCCACGTGCTTGGACGTTCTATTTTAATGCAGCTGTTGTTTGAGATTTAAGCTTATGAGACAATTATAGTCACTTAGTATAGCTCTTGTTTTCGGTTATTTTCTAGAGAAGGATTGTCAGGTCTCTTTTTGATCATTTTGTCTTGGCCTCTCCTTCCTCTTTCCATTAGCAGTCTGTCCTTTTTTTAGAATCATTTTTTCTCTAGACATACCTCAATTTATCATGCGCCCTTCTGTTTCTTTTCCATTTTTCTCTCTATACTTTGCAA
Source organism: Dicentrarchus labrax (assembly GCF_905237075.1). NCBI lineage: Eukaryota > Metazoa > Chordata > Actinopteri > Moronidae > Dicentrarchus > Dicentrarchus labrax. The sequence continues at coordinate 16,737,082 of NW_026136710.1, read as the reverse complement.
TTCTTCCCCACAGACATCCCTCCAAAACTATAACAATGTATCTTTCTGTCCCTTCCCTTGAATCGTATGTCCCTGCTGGTCCTTTTCTAACACCTCGCTGCCCCTCTGTCCCTCCCTCAATCCAGTCTGTCTCTTTATCTCACTTTAATATCCTTGACTCTAAAGGTCCCCATCCATCTCCAATGGAGAAAAGAGAGGGGGTGTGGTGGCAGAGGGTGAGATTGTTGGTGGTACCATTATAATAGTATAAGTATTTATTGTAATTAGTAGTTTATAAGTTCAGGAATCACAATGTAATACATTTTCTTTTTTATAGTTTATATCTATCCCTCACAGATATACATCCAGATATAGACCAATCAGCCATAACATTATGACCACTGACAGGTGAAGTGAATAACACATCTTGCTATCATGGCACCTGTCTGTGGGTGGGATATATTAGGCAGCAAGTGAACATGTTGTTGATGTGTTAGAAGCAGGAAAAAGGGGCAGTGTGAGGATTTGAGCAACTTTGACGAGGGCCAGATTGTGATGGCTAGACGACTGGGTCATAGCATCTCCAAAACTGCCTTCACAGTAGAGTGGAGGATGCTATAGCAACATATCCATGCCCATGGTTTTGGAATAAGATGTTCCACAAGCATATTATGCTGTAAGGTTTAGGTGTCCAGAAGCTTGTATTATTCTGCCCATGGGTGGCCAATACATCTTTAAGCTTATAGGAGTACAGTAGGTCATTGCTGTCATGTCATTCAATTTTTAATCCCTAAACACTATCCCCAACTCAGCTACTTACCATACCCAGCACCCAGTTGACAGAGTTTCACCAAGCTGGACACTGCTTTGGAGCTTGGTGGGAGCTCTCTGACTTCTCTGTCTTTAGTGGCACAGCTTCACGGTCAGGGAAGTGAGACAATTCAACTTTTCCTGTTAGAGTTTACTGTTGCTGCGAGCCAGTGATTCCCTATCAGCTCAAGGACTGCTGTTCTGTAGCTCAACCTGATTGTTCTGGAGGTAACAAAAAAATCAAATATGCCTCAGAAAGAGAGCAACAGTTTAACATAAAAATCCAAACAAATGTGTTTTTCATCATGCATTCCTTCATTGCTGCATGCAGTTTTGTCTTGTTACTACCTAACTCTTTCTTTTTACTCTTACTTTTTCTCTTCCTCTATCTTAGCCTGTGTCTTATCTTTTATTACTCCCTATGCGTATTATATCCAGCTATAATGTCCAATAAAGCAGAAATGCAATAAACATGATATTAAAAAATGGTCAAAGAAGAGGAGGTGGAGCAAACCAGGGAATGAACACAAGGAAGGAAGGAGAAGGGAAGAAGTATCTGTCTTTGTGCTCTGGGGAGAGACAAGCACACCCACACGTACACCTACACACACACACACACACACACACACGTACACCTACACACACACACACACACACACACACACACACACACACACACACACACACACACACACACACACACACACACACACACAGAGTCTGTGCAGTCCACCGGAAGCATTCAAGTCATTTATGAAAACAAAAATATTTTTTAACGTGGGGAATGAGATAATTCCCCATGACTTATTCTCCCTCTTCATCTTCTTTCTGTGCCTGTCTGCTTTTTTTCTCTTCCTCCCCAGAAACACACTATCTGGCTTTCATCATAATTGTTTGTTTTCTTCTTCCTTTGTCGTAAGCGGTTTCTGTCCCACTTCATTTTTACGACCTTCTTCTCTTACATACATTCTCTCTTTCTCAGCTAATTTTGTTTTTATTTTCTCCGTTTGATTCTTTATTCTCTAAATTGCTCTCTCCTTGTCGTTCTCTCTCCCAAAGACACACACACAGGCTCCCAGGAATCCAGGGATGATCCCAAGATCAGACTAAGAATGTTGGACGCCCCCATTGAACAGTGAGACAGAGGACCCCAAAGCAACAAATACACACACACATACAAACAAACATTTAAAGATGCACTTTTGGACATACAATCTTACACACACACAAACGACATTAAATATGTCCCAAGTGTAGCACTACTCAAAATACTTGAAGATGAGGAAATCTATGTGGTGAGAAAATTCTTTTTGCAAAAGTATCTTAACTGTTACCACATGTACTGTGTGTGTGTGTACACACCATCTCCCATCTCTCAAGTCAAACTGTTACACAGAATCTCTATATAGCTATATGAATTCTCCAGATGTAAAAGTAGCGAAGTGCATCTGAAATGCTTCTTTTCTTTAAGTTACTTCCTGGTTAGAGTGAGAATTAGTCATTAAAATGTTAGCAAGAAAAGGTTTGAGTGCTGTAGCTTCAACATACAGAATACTGAAAGATAGGTAGTTCTGTACATGTGGAAAAAAACAATAACAAAATGCATGAGGTCACTTATTATAGTACGTGTGAACACTGACCATAACTGTGCAGGGACACGTTTGATTTTATGCTCCATTTGACTTGTAATAGCACTGAAATAATGTACATCATATAACTATAGGGTAAAGGCTCTGGTGAGTGGTATTTACGACAGTTAACGTTAAATACAAGTACTCTGCAGCGACTCTAGGGGTTGCTGTTTGACAAAACCGGAAAACTGCAGAGTATGCCTTTAAGATGAGATAATTCAGGAAAGCAGAAATGTAAAGAACATCAGTACAGGAAACACAAAATGGAATTAGAATAAAAGATTATGCTATACGTAACTGTTCAATATGTTAGCTATTTGTGTTTTTTTCATCTTATTGATAAAAAAACAATCTCTGTGTCAGTATGTTTCATGCAAATATATATTTGCTAATGGAAATGAGTGTAATTATGTAATTTTCAGAAGAATTGGTTGCAGTACTCATGCCTCAAGATATTTCTCTTTTGCTTTTACCTTTGGGAAATGAACATTCATTGAGTGAAGTAAAACAAAACTAGAAAAAAAAAATCAGCATGTAAAGTAATGTAGAAATATAAATGAAGGGAGGGTAGGTGAGGAAAGAGCGAAGGATGAGATGAATCACACACGCACAGCTCTAATGAGAATTTTAATTTGAGTGTGTGAATCTGATTGTCAATCTATTGTTATGCTTTGGCTAATATTTTACAACAGTAAAACATGCTGTGAATACATAGAGATGGCGTCAGAGTAAAAATGTGTGAGCTTGTGCATGTACAGTGCAATTTGTTAATTTATAGCCCTTATTATTAAGTCCCAAATGTCACATTGTTATGCTGGAGTTTTGGCTTTCCTACTTCTTTGATTTATGATGAAAATAAAGAGGAAAATGCCTAAGGACCAATTGTCAATCTTCTGCCGGAGGCGTGAATAGTTTCCAGTGGAAATAGAAAGGGCATAAAGTGGATTTATGCTGGGAATGATGCTGAGGGAGAGAAAGACGAAAAGACACAGCAAGACAGATCAGTATTAAACTATTTATCTATTGCAACAGTAGCTGAATCAGCTTTTTTAGTTGATGTGTTTCAGCCTTGCCCTTATGTGAAGGCATTTACAGTCATTATTGTCACAGTTTTTGTTCATTATCATTCAGTTATTGTCATGCTCACTTTGACTTCCATTTGCAACTTTCATTTGCTGCGCTGCAAAATAACAGACAAATCTGCATTGGTGTGTATGCGTTCAACCATATGTGCCATTCAAGAAAATAGACTCAGTGTTCCTTTTTGACTACCTGGTCACTCACAGCTCCATTAAACATCAACTCCTCAACCATTTCAGCCACATCAACCACCTTATTCTTCTGTCACATCCTTATCCACAACAAAAAGTGTTTCCTCTTTCTAAGACAACTTTGTCCAACATGACACATACTTGCTGGATATTTTCTTTGCTCCTGCAATGGCATAATGGCCAGTTTACCCCTTTTGAAGACAAGCAGCTCCCTCTATCATACTCTGTAGCTATTACACAGAGAAATGGCTCATCTGAATGACTACCTAATTTTTTCTCTCCTCCACTTCTCCAAACATATCCTTAATGACCTCACTCCCACAACACTCTCACCACAGTTTACGAGATGGATGGAACTGCTTAAAAACACCTCACAATCTGCCCTTTTCTTCTCTTTACATTTTAACTCTAATAGCTTCATCACCTATGCCTGTTCAACATAAAAGCCTCTGCCACTGAGTTCTACAAAAGTGACATCAATTTTCTTTGGTGCAAATTGCTGCTCTGCCCCAGATAACTCAACAAACCTTTGGCCCTGAATTAATATTCAGATGTTGTTTTCAAACCTTCTGCACAGGACATGGATCCCCCCTCACGGACACACACACAGCTCTTCTATTGGGTCTCTAATACTAACATGTCTCCATATTATATCAGTGTTCACCTTTGATATATATATATATATATATTATATATATATATATATATATATATATATCTCCATATATATCCATAATGTCAGATTTCAATAGATATATGTGTGGGTTTCAAAGTGATAAACCATAGCTGAGGTGAAAGCACACTCTGTTTACCTTGCTTTGAAACAAACCCACACAATTGTGTACACACACACACACACACACACACACACACACAAAGCAACAGGAGCTGAACAGCACCAACAAGGGAGTCGCTATAATATGCCATATATCAAAGTCCCCCCTTGAGCGACTTCAGGGATAATTGATACAACAAAGGATCACACTGCCTGAGCCATGGGAATCACTGGGAGGGACTCCTAAATCACAAGAAGCCAACTAGCATTAAGATTCACTTTGGATCGTTGTGTGCCATTTTAAATCATTTGGAAGACAGTCGAAATTACCAAATTTGCCAGAAAAGTGTTATCTCTGAAAACTGTTTATTCACAACAGTGGGTACTCTTTCTATCAGACATAAACTAGCACGTGTTACACCATAATGCGACATAACAATAACCACATAATAGCAAATGTTTAGAGTCACATTACCAACATACATTGTAAAGGAGGGCACTGCACATTACATTTCATGTGGAGGAAAAGCATCGTACATGGGTACCTGAAAGGTTCAAGTCTGTTTAAGAAGTTTTTAAAAGCAACTTTGCAGCTAAACCTTACATGGTGATTACAAGAGTGGGAACTGCCAGCATACCAAGAATGAGTTTTTTGATAACCCTATTAGGAAGATTACCAATAATACGTGTTTGAATGCTCAAACAACAGACAATACAATATCAACATGATACAGAGTCCATAGGTAAAAACGGTATATTGGCCTCAACTTTAACTAGCACAGACTGAGACAGACACAGATTGACATCACATCTTTCAAATATAATACCTGTAAAAGATTTTAGCTAAATGCTAATTCCAGCATGTTAACATGCTTACAATGAAAATGTTAACATGCTGGAATTAGCATTTAGCTCGAAGCACCACTGTGCCTAAATAAAGCCTCATAAAACTGCTAGCATGGCTTCAATGTTCTCCTTGTCTCAATACGTTTTAGCATTTTTAAAAATAGTTTAATAATAATAATAATAATAATAATACCACATTTGAGCGGCGGCGTTTAGGAACTCCATTTCATCAGCTGTCAGTAAATACTAACTCACACTCAAATAGTATTTGCCACATAGTTAGGCATCATATATCCAATACAGGAGGCAGGTCTGTAAATGATGTGCTTTTTGTTGGTCTGTTAACAGTTTGGCCCTCATCAACATAGAAAACACTGTTTACCATTATACTGAATGTAAGAAGAATACTAAACAAAGCCTGTTTCTAATTTTCATTATATATGAAACAGAAGGCAAGAGGCTTCAGCACACACTAATGACTGAGTTAACTAACAATATCTGTTAAAACCCGACTTGATTGACAGAAGCATAAAAAGACAGGCAAAGACAGGAACTCAACCAAAAGACGATAATAAACATTGCTTATACCAACAGTAAATGATTGACTGCTTTTCCGTTAATGATTGACATAATGAAAAAAAGATTAGGGTTATCTTTTCTCTTTACATACAAGCAGTCCAACTTTTTGAAGTCTTATTTTTCATCCTTAACTGAGACAGAAAGAATACTGAAAGGGCAATAGTTGATCTGATAAGACAAGAAAAGAAGCGAGTTTCATAAATTTAATGAAATGATTTTGAGAAGCACACCAGATATTAGCACAGAACAGAATCTGTGGCAAAGATGCACAGATCGAAAGCCTTTGAAAGCAGTGGGAAAGTGATTAATATTTTTAAAAAGCAAGAGACAGCTCTTTTCCTAAGCACTGACTGATGGACGGATGAGAGGGTGAGAGAGTGGAGGAGACAGACTTTAGTCAAGTGAACCGAGGTCAAGAGGGATCAGAATGCTGCACTGCAGGTCTCTGATGTGTGGAATTTTGCATTACATTTCACAATAATTTCGGCAATATACCACTTCAGAAAAGTCTTTGGCACGAAAAATATCTTGTATTTTCTAAAGAATGATTTTTGGTTATTATTTCATTTGAGGATAGTAATAGCGAATGAGGGTCAAAATATTTGTTATCTGCAGTACTCATAAACTCCCCCCTATTAAAAAATTAATCCATTGTGTTGGCTCCATTTTCTCTGATCTCTCACACAGATCCTCAAGTCATGCAAAAGATTTTTGATGAAAGGTAGTGCATTGTGAGTTCTAATTCCTTTTTTGTCTTTAAACATGCATGCATAGATTTGTTTTGGGCCACTTGGGGGGAGCGCAACAAGCGGTTAAAAATCATTGAAATATACAAAGTTGTTTGTGTTTCAAAAAGAAAAAGTTATTTGGGAAAGCACAAATAATGCGATGGAAACTGATATTTCATCCATCCTAAGTTGTTATTATTCAGAAAAAAAGTAAGCTCCATGATTACCTCGGTATAGTTGAGAAAGGTCACATTTATCTTAATCAATCAGTGATTTAATGCAACACCCAGCCAGCAGGTAACACAAATCAAACGCAGCCAATGTTGCATGACCAACAGGTACAAGCTGGGTTTGGCTGAATGCTGAAATGCTCACAGTGGATCCGCCAGATGGTTTTTGCTACATTGCTTCCTTCAGTAAGGCGTGTGAGGACTTTCTGCTCTTTCTGACAATTTCTGTCACAGCTCAAAATGTTTGAGAACTTTGAAGAGCGCAGTGGGACAGAGAGGCTGAGAGGACTGGTTATATGGTGATATTCAGATAGGCGAGTACAGCATTGTTGTGTGTGGCTACACTGTGTATACAAACTCTCTTTGCTTTAATATGTGTTTGTGGCAGCAGCTGCTGCAGAGTTTGTTTATATATCACATTATTTTGTGTGGTCTTCTTTGGTGATGTTTAATCTGCTGTTAATGACAACCCACCTTGGTGTCCATAGCAACTTATATTTATTGTTGGTCATTTGTGTTTAACTGATTTTGTCTCTTTTATGGTTAATTCTAGTGAGGCTATACAGAGGAGGCCCATGGCATATTATATATATGCACAGGCTGCAAAATCTATACAAATTGTCTGTACAAATTGAATTTACATGAAGACTGAGTGTTATATTTATAGTTAATGTAAATACACACACACACACACACACAATATACTGACACAATACTTACACATGTGCCTGACTTTTACTATAACATGTATTTAAAGTAACAGTACTTTACTCTATAATATTATATAATATTATAGTACTCATTTCATCTCTCTCCCTTTTCCCCAGTGAGCTGCTGTAAGGTTAAGACAAGAAATGCAAACTTAGCATCACTGGAATTTAACATTTAACTATTACTACTACTATTAATATTTTTCTATATTTCTTTGCTGTAAATATATTCTATTTCAAATGCAAAACTGAATCTTTCAATTTATATTTATATTGTTTGTCCCCCATTTCAGGAGGGAGATGGTGGTGAGGTTGAGACAGTTCTTATTGTTTTGTTTTATTGAGTAGCATGAAGGGGACTGCAGCTAGAATCTCATTGTACAACCCTGAGTTGTAACATAATAAATGAACCTTGTACCTTGAAAATAAAAATGAAAATAAGAGAGAGAAAGATAAATAGTACATCATGTGGATGTGAAAATATGCCATTATCAAATTTATTTGATGCTTTGAAGGAACAGCAATAGCATTGTCAATGAATATGTCGTGTTAGAAATGTTCTTTTCCCGCTTTAACATGACTTTTAGTATAAAACACGCCCACACCCGGTTCACTATCTGAATGCAGATACAGACACAGATAATTTTGTTTGTTGAACAGATACAGATAATGTAATCTTGGTAGTTGCATTTATGAGTTATATGAGTAAGTTATAAATGATATATTAATAAAATAAATATTAGCTCTCCTTTCAGTTCTATTTTGGTCTCCACCATCTACTGAGGGAAATATTTGGATCTTTAGCTGAATAGGTTGATAATTCTCTGCAGATTCATCATTATGAATATAATCAAACCATTGATTAGTGCAGCATTTAAATCAAAGTCTGTTGAAATGAAGAGTCAGGAGTGAAAAATGAAAAGAGGTGAGACACAGAACATGTCAGGCTGAGTGAGACACATTTCGTAATTTCTTTCATCAGAGAAAATATTTTTCTTAATCAGCATTGCATTACTGGAAGTTCAAAAGATGTGAGGGCAGGGAAATATCCAATTATCAAATCAAATCATAAAATTAAGCAAATTAAAAATATAAGAAATTCAAGAGAGGATGAGCAAGCTGAAAGGGACCTGCATTGTGAAATTCTCTGCACGGATGTTATGAATTACTATCCTAAGATGCCAGTTTAAACAGATATTTGAGATGATCCTTTACTATTGCAAGCACAGGTTAAGATACCTTGAAGGATACTGAAGTTTCATAGGAACACATAGGACTGTATTATCTCAAAATGCTGATAGGTAGTCGTACCAGGTGAGCTGCTGGGGATAATGTCTGCCAGGTCACAGGTGCTGCTTCAATTATTCCTAAATCACTCACATCAGGAGGAACACACCCAGTTCAGTTACTAATAGTTTACCACAGAAACTGGAGGCCATGCAGTAATCCACTTCTCTAAAGAGCAAGAACATCAACATCTTGAATGTGCACCACAGATTAGATCAATAAACAAGACTTTAATCTGCAGTAACAAAAAATCCCATCCTCACTGTCAACAATTTGACTACAGAATGAATAAGTTTCTTTAAATTAAGATTAATGGAAAAGTTTTGCGGCTAGTTTGTCCGTTTTCTGTCACTCTCGCAAACGGCAGTACTTAAGCTCTGTGTTTCTCAAAGATGCCTGGTTCAACTCCAAGATACTAAATTATTCAGTTAGCTCCAGACAAACTAAATAAAAGTTAAATTTTCAGTTTTAGAGGCCTATCCTTCTCCATTTCATTCTGGCAAATAACTCTTTAAAAAAAAGAATACATGAAAAGATTCACAAAAAAAGCCTCTGGTACACACATACATTCTTAAAATGTCAGCGCACCAGATTGTGTTCACTACATTTTTGCAGTAGCTTGGCCCTGGTAGACCATAACACAGTGGAACTAACATCTCTTCAACTAACTACTAACTAACTAATAACTAACTAACAAAGTCATGTCCCTTGTACTTCCATCCATCCAATCATTCCATCATTGTAACACAACATTACCAGTGAATCCACACAGCAATTTTCTCCAAAATGTATGTGCCACTTGAAATTAGATCTATATAAAGGTCATTTGTAGGAGGCAGGGTTAGTAGGCCACTGCACCGGCTAACAGGGTGATGGGTCTTTTGGACTGCAATCAAAAAAATAATTAAACTCAATAAACATTCCTTTTTTATATGCATGTAATGTTGTCTCAGCTCCCTTCATTTAGAATATAATGAAGTCTTTGACACCTGAATATAGGATGATATAATGGCTTAGATTAGTTGACAGTTTGGAGATAACTGCTTTTGGGAAATAGAGGACATTCTGATGAATATATAACAAAGGTGAGGATAATAAGTGCAAAAGGCAACAGTATAGTAAACTAGTAAGTCTTTATAACATTAATTGAAAGGACTGAGTAGATGCATGTGCCCTGTCCTGTGTTTGTGCCACATCCCGACCTTTTCGTCCTAGCTGATTCACACCATCTGCCTCCACCTGGATGTCTGACAATTATTAGCTCAGCTACTTGGCTGAAAACACATCATTTTGAACAAACTGCTGACCAAACTGTATTAAGTGTCCTCTCTGTCCCCCCCTGTCTGCTCTCTCACTCTGAATATCTCTTTCTTTCTTTCCCTCCCTCTCTCTCCTTCACACATCTCCTCTCTCCCCTCTATAAATCAACAATTAATACAGCTTGCTCCAAACAGAACAGAGAAGCACGGTCTGGCTACAGTACAGCACAGTTTAGCGAATCCAAATCATACAGGAATGAAAGATAGCCGAACCAATAAAACATTCTGATGATTGAAATACAGTATGTTCAGGGGAAATTCTCTGACTCAGTTTAATCATGAAGAAGGGATGAATATGCAGGATAAACGCATGGACATACACAGCCTTGGTGTGAATTCTATGAAATTTGCTGTGTATCTTCTGAGGCCTGTGGATATGAAATTTTTATGTTTTTTATCCATTTGAGTTCATTGTAGCTCATTGTATAGTGACCTATAGTCACTAAACCTAGCAGCAGTGATGCTATTCAGACATGATTTCATATATTACCATATTAATTATGTATGTGTAGGTCTGTTGGATCATGCCAAATAAGGTAACAGCATACAAATGATGCAGTTGCCTTTGCGACTAATCAGTGACAAGTAAATAAATGTTGTAAGCAGAGCAAGAAATGAGTCAAGAGTTCAGAAGAAAATAGCAAGCTTAATTGGCACTGGGAGAACTAAAAGTTGTTTCTACTAAAACAGATTTTTTCCTGGATGTGCCTCCATTTCCACAGCTTATCAACATAACAAAAAACAGGAACAAACAGTAAAACAACAACATATGTCATTTGTTAAAGCACTTAAAGTAACTATGTTTCTGTTTTCCAGACAAAATGACTATTGCCTGTAAGGAGAAAAGGCTGAATAGAAATGGTTGGGTTGGACGGATGTACAGCATCTGTAACCCACAGTGGACACCAATGTCTGTGTCCTCTGTGTCTTCTATAAGAGTCAGTGATTATACTGGAAGCCGTGGCATTCTCACATTATGGGAGATCTTCATAAAGACAATGTATTATGTCCTTTGGAGCTAAGCAGTTCGGTCTTGAGGAATGTCATACAGCAGTGTGCGCAATGACTAATCTAATGTGAAACTGTCACGGCAGGGAGATCTGAGGAGAGATTTTGAATAGTGGAATGATTGAATATCTTGGCAGAATGTGGAAAATAGAATACATATTATCACACTCCAGTAAGACTCTACTGAATGATGGTGATGAAGGATAATTTGAAAGTGGGAACTTTCCTACAGCTCATTATGAATGGGAATGTAAATTTTGGGTAAAAGTCAAGGAAGTCCTGGGTCATTGGTTTTTCATCAGCAAACCTTCTGATTCCTGTTTTATATTTATTAGGGGACAGATCTCAAATACCGAATATATAAAGATGTGCATTTTTCAGTTTTCATGGTGTGTATGATTACAGCCTGTAGATCTATTTTCAGGCACTGGAAAACAGTAAAAGCTCTACATCTGAAAGGTTAGTGCAGTGTTGCATCCTATGAGTCTATGCTTAGTAGATTAAGAAGTATTTTGGAAGATGGGGACTTCCTACTGAAGCTTGACTTATACTTCTGTGTTAAACCTTTGCTGTGGCATATATTGGACTTGCATTTCAATTCTGTATGTTCTACTTATCTTTATTACAGTAATTTAACTTTTTTGTATTACCTACACCACATATTCTACAGTAAAGGTTTCTATTGCTACCATGTACCAACCCTTTCTTTAAAAATAAAAATAATAACTTCAATAACAAAAAGGAAAAAAAGGATTTGTTAACTTCGAAACAGATTGTTCCTTACTCTTGCTGCCCCCCCTTTTTGTTTTTAAACCAGGTAGTTGTATTTGGTAAATAAAGCCAGACCTTACCTCATTGGGAAGGCACTGACAAACACACTATTTTATGGTTCAGGAATGTTAAATAGCAGCAGCAGTGCAAAGAATACTCCTTCATACAAAATTTCCATTTACTTTAAATATTGTAATACAACTGTCTGTGTGTGACATGCGGACCCAAAGTGATATATATTATCAATTTCCTCCATTTCATTGCGGCTGGCTGTAAAATGTGGTCACATGAACCAGGTGTTTCTTTAATCCTCTAACCCCATAATAGTGTTGAAGACCTACTGAAACCCCTGTGATACATGCCGCCACAGCAATAGACTCAGCATTGTGTTTGGTTAATGAGTACACGGCTGCTTTGACCCCTAAAGTGTTCAGCATAAGTACACACATACATACAAACACACCGGCACACACAAATACACACTCAATACACACACAGGGCAGTTTTTTCATTGATGATAAGTGTTCTGTGTGTGCCTTGGGTATATTACAGCAGCAGACCTATTAATCAGTGTAAATATAAAAACACAGACACAGACACACATGCACATAAAAGACTCACACACAGCAGAATCTGACCAAAAAGCAGCCTGCTGTGTTATGCCCTGGAGTATATTACAGTAGGAGCCATATTAATCAATATATAAACACAGTCGAATGCTGGTGGAGGGGGACAGCAGCAGGGGTTAAATCAGGGCTACGGTGCCTGCGTGTACACTCATCTACAGCGGTGCAGATATTTGATGCATTGGCTTTATATTGAGACTGCAGTATAATACTTTAATGTGAAATAATAATAATGATTTATATTTGATGGTTTTACACATTTGCAAGCTATGCCATTTTTTTTCTTACAGTGCACAGCTCTTCTTTATGATTCAGCTCCCTTAAACTTGTTGTGGTGTTACAGCCTGTATTTGAAGTGGATTAAATTTGGTGGATTTTATTACTTATATGCACATGGTAGCTCATAATATTAATGTAATTTTTTTCTTGCTCTTTGCGTACAGTTAATAGATAAAAGCAAACAGAACCTCTGTGGAGCAACACATTAAATTAACTCATGCAATTGAGTGACCTTGAAATGTGACTACAACTTCAGTAGCCACTTTAATGGTGTGGATGTTTCTTTAAGAGCGGAACACATTCGGAGTGCCTGTAGTTTAAGGCCAGGTACTACATTATTCACATTTAAAGAGGAAACATTCTAGAGAGAAATGGAGGTTTGCGGTAAATCTAAATTACAAGTCACTGCTTAGAATACCTGATTAGAGGAGCGAGCAAAAATATATAAGCATATTAGTCTACCTTGTTTTAAAAAAGACACACAACAAAGATTTCCTTTTCTTTTGGCACAAGTCAAACATTTGGTGTAGTGGTCATTACAATTTTGTACATCAGAAAGCTACTACTAATACTTCTATAAAAGCAAAAAAGTCACAATTACTTCCAGATATACTTTGTATTGTCCTCTATGTATCTGCATCCCAGATGACGAAAGGGCAGGAAACTTCAAGAACAGTATTATTGTAGTCTGAGATTACTTCAGTGTTGTACCTCACATACTTGGATAACAATGAAGTTGTTTTGAAAAGCCTTATACAGACCACATTTTTCTTGCTTTCAAGCAAAACTGTAATGTTGTCAGATCAAATCAGATAAAAGCAATTTTTTGGTTGTCTGCATTATATCAGAGGCCAAACTCTAGCCTTTTTTTTTAACACTCACAGGCATGTCATCCCCTCTTAACTTTGCAGTGCTATGAATTGTGTGTTATTCCCTCAAGCAAAAACTGCAGGATTCTGAACTTCTGGAAAGTGTTCACAAAAGGCAAAAAAAGTCCACAAGGGAGCCCTCGAGCACTTGCCAATTTAGCAGAGGTACATCCTTGGGCTTGTATCAAAGTGAGCATATGAGGTCAGACATGGGGACTGGACATGTTATGATAAGCCGGCAGTTTAGCTGTGATGTGTATGTTTTTCAGATCAAGCCAGTCTTCCGTACCGTACTTCCAAACAACCTTATACTAAAATCTTGTCTGAAATCTTTCACTATGGTCAACTATATCACCACAGTGCAGTGTAAAATCAGGAGAACATTATACAGCTATTGTCACGGGCTGTGTAGAACGGTTACGATAATTAAAACCTGAGCAATACCATTGTTGTTGATTTTTTTCTTTTATGCCTTCTGACACACTATTTAGTCACCTACATAGAATTGTCAATATACGGTAGTCCAATTTCAGACAATGTTTCTCCACCCTACGCACCTGTGGCTCGTCCCCTCATCAGATCTGCTGCTCACCTCACCAGCTGTACCACATTCTTAATTAGGGTGTCAGTCATCTTCGAGTTGCTTGAGCTGTTTTTGTAGTCCTCCCTTTTATCTGTGTACCTTCCTACCATGTCTCTACAGTGAGAGAGTGGTAACCAGAAAGCAGTCACATGTAGTTTGTTTAACTGAGAGAGAGACTAACAATAGATCCCTTCGCTGTCCGATTTTGCTGGGAGACACCCTTGACTCTAGTGAAGCTGAGACACACATGAAATGTGCTTCTCACACTGTCGCTGAAGAAATCGCAACTCTGGCTGACACATTTCATTGAGTTGTAATTTGGCTTTTTCCTTTATATTTATTGACTTGTTTTTATTTGTTTATAATATAGCCTATGTGAAAATATGTGTCTATGTGGCATTATATTCTATCCTTTGCCTAAAAACAGCGGCTGCCTTCAGCTTGTGAGGTTATCGTTGCCCGCGTGTGCATGATGTGAGAGAAAGTTTGCATCAAGTCAGACACAAATCTAACCAGCATGCATTGTGCGGGAATCCACTGTGATCAATTCTGTGCAGGTCTGGCTCATCTCCAGCGAGATTAATGATTGAAAGTGAAAGCCAACAGAGAAAGGAAGTACATAAAACTGAAGTTTCTTTGTTCACACCACTGCAACTATGTGTGTGTTCTCACGCTCTGGTTTTCTTACTCAATCATCTTTGCAGTTTTCCTCTTGTGCCCTGGTATTTCCTCCCATCCTCTTGCTGTCTCCCTTCTTCCCTCTCTTGAACTTGTTCATATGCATTAAGAAACATGAAGCATACTTGAGGATCTGGTGTTTATCTCTCAAGTGAGTTTCGGGTTCAAAGCAATATATCTGAGATAAGTTGGCAAAATGGCCAGTCATATATTGGTATGCATTAGAATGTTATCCCGCGGCTTTGTCTAAGGGAATTACTGATACTGAGCCCTCTTTGATTTTCTGTCTGCATTGCTTTTAAAGGTCAGGAAACAAGTCCCAACCAGATTTTCTTTTTGAAAAAAAAAATAAAATACAGATCGTTACTGTATGTGTAATTTGCTTTGCTAGAACAATACTTTCGTGCAGAGTCCTGCACCAGGCTAAGGGGTAATCTGCAACAAAGTTGTGTAACAGGTAGAAAATATATTTATATAAATATGCAGGTATGGGTAAAAATATATTAAATGCAGGTGGGCAGTGAGTGAGAAAGAAAATGTATTGTTTTTTCCTGGATAAATCAGAAATTTAAAAAATGGTCGCACAGGCTTTTGAACATTTAAATCAGTTAAATAACATCAAGCCTGGTGATTAATTCAGCGATTAATTATGATTTTAATTCATGTTTCTACATGTTACATTTATAATTGCGCAAGTAAAAATATGACTGTCACGGGTCTGTTAGTGGGTCCCATATTAACGGGTCGAGATAATGAGAGATAACTACTGGTCGGTTCCGGTTCTGAGCTCTGCATGTGCAGGTTTGCAAAACTGGACCTTAGGCAGGACTCTGCTACCATGATTTAATGATACAATTCAATAAAGTAGGGCTGCCTCCTAACAGTCGACTACACACACTAGGCACTGAGAAGAGTCTAGCCGACCCACTTTTCATTCGTCGCATAGTTTCAGGGGATTGTTAGAACACAGACCTTTTGCTCTTGTAACACAGTATGGTAGGTTTGTTTACACTGCTCCGACCAGGACTCTGACTTCGGGATGGATGAAGACACAACGGATTCAGGCAGAGACAGGATCCATAGATCCTCCTAAATATTACACACTTTACCTTTAAGTCATAAAATGGATCACCATCATTTCTCTTTTTGTCCACTTGCTTATCAGGGCTTTGGTAGTACGCCAATGTAATAAAATTAAAGTGAAACAGAAGTTCTGCCTTACATCGTTTCGTGTAAGTCCTATCTTTAGGACTCCCTAGTGTTTGGGCTAACAGTAATTCACAGAACATTTTAGCGCTAAATGTAGCTCCTACATCTGAGAGAAGTTACAGTCAAAGGAATACCAGCTCATAATCAGTAATGTGCTCCAGCTAATGTATCTTATTGTGTCAGTGTTTTGTTAAAACAGAATGATAATGAACTTTTAATCCATACTTTGATGGCAGCCATTTACTAATCACCAACAAATAGAAACAATCCAATAACATCACAAATTACAGTTTGGAAAACTATTTGCTTTTCGGTCACTGGTAAAATGCAGTTTGCCATCTGAAATAGTCATCAAACCATAAATTTGTTCGTCAGAATCAAACTTGTTCCACTGTTCCTTAAAGTGCATATTAGATAATCAAATGCAATAAAGCCATATATTATTTTAAAGTAAAGGTGATTTCAGGGCCACCACGGGATATCACTCATATATAGAATTACCACATAAAAGTAGGATGATTTTTTTTTGTCCGCTTGAAAAAATGCTGATGGTACTTGATGTCAGATACTATATATACCACAGAACATCATTTGTTGTCATAAATGTTGTGATTTCTTCATTACTCTTCTGTGTATGAATAATTAATTTCACATTCTGTGACACAAAGCATGGTCACCTGTCCAACCCCAATCACTGTGAACATAGCAAGAAAGTTCACTTCTGAAACATGATGTCATCTAGTGCAATGGGATCAACTCTTCCCCTTCTCTGAGCTTTAGAGTTCTCTTTCTTTTTTGCTGAAAATTGCTCTCGGCAGTTTTGTGAAAAGCTCTAAAGAGGAATCTCTTAGCTAGGAACATTTAGTGCCACTTAGGAGGACTTCTAGTGGTAAGATAAGATCCTTTGTGAATATGGCCATAGGCATGAATGTGAAGCAGGACGGAGTCCAACATCAGTCAGTGCTCTGTATGAAAACAAGTGCTGGAATAATAATTTGGACATTTAAAACACCTGTCACAACCACTGAGAATTAAAGAGAGGATCTATCACTTCTGTCCTTTTAGCACAATTTATTCACTACTCGCATGCTCTGTCACAGCAGTAGCTTTCAGGATAAAAGACGTACACTAGACGTATTTATCATGAATATACTGACTGCTTGTCAGCACCAAAAACAGTATAAATTGTCTAATTAGGCACTTTAAGTACAGTGAGGAAAAACACAAATATATTATATACAATATCATAATGCAAAAGTGGATAGGACCTTTAAAGCCCCTACAAGGAAATTCCTATTCTGTGGATTTTGGTCGCACTTGTGCACAATGGTAGTGTTTCCACAGCCTTGTTTTATTGATTTCAAGGGGAAGAAAAAGAAAAAAAAATATATAGAAATAGTCAATCTGCTCGCTGATGGGTTTTGTTTGTTTATGTTGGTAATATAGAGACATCAGTATTACACTGAGACGGCTTCACCCATCTTTCAGTAATGTTTGTTAACAGAAAAACAAAATCTATAACATTATAAACAAGGCTGCTTTTCTTTTGTTCGTTTGTTCTACAAAAGTAATTTTCTGTAACATTCTGCAATGTCATCTTAGTTTATATGCAACAAGAGGCACACTTATGTGGATGTACAGTTTTGGGGGTGAAATCTAGACATTGAATTTAGCTGCATGATAAAAGGATACACAAATTTAATATTTTGACAAACTTTAAAAGTTGCTTTCCAAGTTACCAAAGGTAGTATGGATTTATATATTTCAATTCCTCTGTCTTATCCTGACATCATACGAAGTTAAAACATGCCTCAAAGACATAACACTTTTTGATCACAGAATGAATGTTATGTGTCGGCTTTGTATAAGTTAGTAGGTATTTGTAGCTGCAGAAGTTTTGCTTAGGTTTGTGTGTGTTTGTGAGTGCAAGTTTAGAAACAGCTGTCTTTTGAGGTATTATGTTATTCTGTAAAATTAAAAACAGCATCACATTCCAGGCTGGATTCATGATTTGAGGTTTTTAACAACAGTTTTAGATATTTTGTTTGACTTTTCCTGTAGTCCAGATTTACCCTCTGAGTCCAAGATAAGACATGAATAACATCACACATATGGGATTTGATGTTGATTCCAGTCTGTGTCTTTTTAAACAAGCAACAATAGCCCATTGTTATGACTGGTATGATTGGTATGATGATTAGGAGACATCTCACAATGATAGCTAGTCCAACTGTTTTGATTTCCTTTGGCCCAACAGGAGTTTTAGAGGACGATATCAGGTTTGTAAACAAACAGGAGACTTGTCTTGCCCCAGGCCTTGGCTGGATGAGGGATAAGACGGAATTCTCAGTGTGCAATGGGACATCATGAAATTTGAGTGATAAAAGATGCAATAATCTGGAACATGGGTTTTCAAAGTCTGACACTGTGGACCCCCCCCTCAGACAAAACCAAGAATCCTAATCCTCTCAAAGAGCAATTCCTCGGTGCAACCTGCACAGATGCTGCCATGACAGCTTTGTGTCTTTTTATGTAATTTGCATATGTTACATGGGCTACCAAAATAAAGGTCTGTTCACCTGATAAGGTCAGCTGGGTATGAGCTGTCAAGAACAGGACTACCAACTTTTTTCCCTGAAGGTTAAGTGAGCTACCATTCTCCCTAAAGTTCAGCAGATAGCTTCTTTACTTTGCGGTCGGGTTTTTCAGTTACACAATTCATTCATAATTTTAGATTTTTTTTTCCTTTTCATCCTGCGGTATATTATTTAATTGGAATATAATTATGCATCAGTAACACACACTGATAACCAAACTGAATTTAAAAAAAGACCATAAAGTATGATATAAAAACATAAAGAGCACTTCCACAAAAAGAGTGTCACATGAAGTCTAGCAAGCTAGTGCAAAGTTTCAGCAATGTGTGTCTTTGTGTGTGGGTGGGAGGTGTCTGGTGCTGCCAAGTCTCCCTTGTTTTCAGAACTCTATGTTGGCAGGTACTGTACTGTAGCTTTGCAGCACACAAATTGGAGACTGAGTTGGCCAAAACATCTTGAGGGCTAAAAACAATTCTATAGAGAGCTCTGCTATACTTGTCATTTGGGTCACGGGCTGAAAATAAATAACTTTATTGTGTGGTGTACTTATGACAAGCCAAGGGGCTACTGTTATATTGCTGCTTAACCAAGTCTAGTAGCTTTTGGCATTAGATATGAACTTAGTTTTTCTCACTCCATCCTACTGATGCACAAACTCCCGTGTGCCCAGCAGCTTTAAAGGTGAGGTCAGTAATTCTAGAGAAAGATAGTTAATTGTTGAGTCTCATTCCCAGGGTGTCAAATGCACTGATACATATGATACAACTCAAAACATCTGCATTTGATGACCTGGAAGCAAGAACGGCACCTGTTGTGTGGCGAGCCACTTTGTTTCCTACCTACGATAACCCAAAGCATCTGTATTCGACAATCTAGAAATGACTCTCAACATATTCTCTAGATCCATGTCCAGTGATAGATCTGGGCTCTGCTTGTATGGCAACAGTCTTTTCTGATTGTCATCCATCCTTTCACCTAAAATCAAAGAAGGGTAAAACAACACTTAAAAACATAAATGATGCAAAGCTGGTTGTTCACCCCATAGCTTATTTTTGTTGATGCAGCCAGAATGAGGAAATCATGACTCAATAGGAATGTGGCTTATTAAGCCAACTCTATTATAAAATCCATCACAGACCCATTTTCAATACCTTTGAGTTAGCAATACACACACAGTAGCTTTTATTTGCCCATGTTTGTCTGCCTTGGTGTAGTGTCTGGCTGGGCCAATTAAGCAGGCTGATATTTTTTCATCAGTTTTCCTGTCATGTGTATGAGCATGTTTAACTGACCAGGGACTGGATGTATAACATTAGAATACAACTAATTTATTCATGTGAATTAATTGAATGTCCAACAAACAAATATAAAAAAATAAATGAAAAATAGTCTTGCCCTACTGGGCTTTATTCTAGCAGTGATTAAATCTTTCTGCTCCTGCTAGTACTGACAGTAATGATGCTCTAAATGGAAATACCAGTGAAACACAGATGTCCCTTTAAGGCATTAAATCGCCGTAGTGCAACTTGCATTGAGGGAGAATTTAGTCTTTTTTCCTAAGTTCAATAGAAATGAAGCACAAAGGACAGAAGAAAAAGTTGAGGAGAAAGGCTTGGGGGAATGCTTAGTGTAATAATGAGAATAAAAAAGGTTAGACCTATCGGGGGACATAAACAAAAAAAATGGAAGAACAGGGACATTAAGTTGTGTTGAAGAACAAGGGACTGGGAAAATAGGACTGGGGGAAAGAGGGATGGTGAAGGAGAGGGGCCTGGGAAACTGAAGTGCATGTAGCCAGAGAAGTAGATTGACTAGAAAGGGAGAGAAGAGGGAAAGAAGCACCAAAGGAGAAAGATGAGTGGCAGAGCATGTAAGACAGGGAGGTGAGAAAATGGAGGGGATAAGGAAATTCAAAGTGGAGGAGGAAGGGCATTCAGGGAGGGGACAGAGGGAATTGAAAAGTGCAGAAGAAAGAAGAGGCAAAGTAGTGTGAGGGAGTAATTGAGCCATTGGCACTCTGGGAAGCAGTGTGCTGCTCTGTGTGTGTGTGTGTGTGTGTGTGTGTGTGTGTGTGTGTGTGTGTGTGTGTGTGTGTGTGTGTGTGTGTGTGTGTGTGTGTTAAACAGTTTGAAAAGCAACTAAGCTTGTAATAGCAGGTACTTTCCATCTTATTTTCTCTTTCTCCCTCCTAACCAGCCAGTGTCCCTCCCTTTCTCTTTTCTCTCCACTCTGCCGCGGCAGTGACCAGTGAACAACCCTGCTGAGGAGTGTTTCAGCGTCAATAATAATGAGGGAGTGAGATAGAGTGAGCAAGAGGGAGAAAGAAATATTGTTCTCTCTCCTGTGGCCTAGGGGAGTGCAGCACAACATTAGGCACTTCAGTGGTTGTGTGTGCACATGCATACATACATAAAAAGCTTGATGTATGCCTATTTAAAGTGCATGTCAGGTACACTTCATCAATACAAATAACTGTTAGAGAGAGTCTCTATACAAATGAGAATTGCACTGGAATGAAGGAAATTACCTAGAGAAATAACAATTCAAGGGCCCCAAAAGGGAGTAGGGGAATAGGGAAAATAAAGTGTGGGTGTGTCAGGGTGGCATCGAGGGTGACAATGAAAATGAATGTGAGATAATAGGAAATTATGGAAACTATTTTGTATTGGCTTGTCTTGGAACCAAGAAAGAACAGAAATAAAGATGAGAAATGTGCTGGTGGTATGTATAGAACTAGATCACATCTCATAAAAAGACAAGGCATGGGTTCTGTGTATTTACTGCTGATAGAAAGCTCCAAATTGATTTAAGAGGGGATAGGTATATAGACACGTTTCTTATTGTCAAAAACACATTGAAAATAAATTGATCCTACTACTGCTGTGTAGCTAATCCCTGATATTGCTTTTTCTTCTGTTCCATAGACCTACATTGTTCACCAAAAACATTTAAAAACACATCAATGAGCCACATTGTTGTACTGTATGAGCTGTTTCTTAATTAGGAGAACATGGGAACTGTAGTTTATTTTGAGCCTATCCCACATACACCACCCTGCTGCCATAAACACTCTCCAGTGCACAGTCCCCCCAAAATGTACTATAATTCATGATTGAGTAACATTTGCTAAAAACCAGCTCAGCTGTTTCAGGAACTTTTTTAGCCTTTTTAAAAGATAAAACTGTAAAGATTCACATCCTTAGAAGGAATGAAGGGCCTTAGGGCTGAGTGCCACAGAGAGGCTGCAGAGGTCAGTATATTGTGAGATGTACTAATATAATGTTAGTTTTTGCATTTTCATGGGATTTGTTTACAATAATAAAAATATAGAATATCACTGGCTCACAGCAAAGGTAAACACCATTATGCACACCATTTCTTGAAATTTGCAGAGTGGGAAGTTGGAGCAAGCAGAATATCTGTATAAACCAATATGTGCTTTTAGGTCCACACATTTCAATTCATTCACTCACTCACTCAAAATACATGCAGATCTTTCTTTCTTGTTTAACGCAACTAACAGTTTTTAATAGTGCCTATATTGTATATTGAATCTTAATCACTTTTATGTCAAGGTCCATTAGATGATGTTCTCTGTGTTTCCCTTGTGTAAATAATATCAGCAAGCTCAGCAAACCTTATTATGAATAATTTCCATGACTTAAAGAGGAGAAGAATCTTGTCATTCAGACCACGAGCACTGCCTCATGATACTTTTTGACAAACATTAGCATCATGTTAAAACTGACTTCAGATTTTTATACCTACAATGTATCCAATGAACAAGTCCATTAGGTTCCCTTCATCTTGCTTTTCATCTGCAAATATCTTTTTATAACTAGTCTTTGTGTGGCCAGGTGGAGGAATAGAGTCTGTGATGGCAAAGTGTTTGGTTGAGACTAAATGTTTAATGTACTGTGGGTACATGTGTTGGGGGAAGTATGTGTGCTGTGCCTATACTATGTTTGTGTGGACTAAATGTTTAATGTGCAGCCACTGCTCTCCATTTTCTACATTATTAATCAGCCAATAAGGTGACTCTCTCTCTAATCTCAAAGGGAATTATTTTTCCCACACACACACACACACACACACACACACACACACACACACACACAGGATATATGCACAATTGTACATACTGGTACATGTAAACAGATGACAGGTGTGTAGGTTTAACATTTCTTTTTACTGACAAGCACAGTGAAAAATCTTATGTGCTACAAACTGCAGCAGTAAACCTCACGTAATTTAAATACACGTGAGACCATAGAAAGGATGCTGTTGAGATATTAACGTTAATTGTGTTGAGAATTGCTTTGGTTGTTAAACATGCACCACATGTTCTGTAGAAGTAGTACTATTACATTAGCCTAAGTCAAAAATTGTGGCTGCAATCAAGAGAAAGGCCCACATTTCCATAAACTGAGACTCTGTATATTTATCTAATCTACCACAATGAAATTATGGTCAATCCTCTACACTTTAGAAGCAACTATTTATAGATCCCTATAAACAACACTGGGTGAGTGATGATCTTTCACTTTTTACCTTTGAGTTTTATTTGGTGTAACAATATTAAACAAGTAGTGACATTAGCAGTTAGCCTCCATTAATGTGAAGGCTCCTCATTAAGTGTAGGCAAATAAGAAGATAGAATATCAGACAGACTGGACTAAAGCCAGCAGGTGGTAGATGGTAATTTCCTTTACTTGACAATTTGTAGTAGAGATGGACAAGATATGTTGGAAGAGCAAGCAAGTGACATGAAGCAAACATCCCCAACTGAAACTGGGGCCATTGTGATTACATGGTTCACTTATAGGGGAAAAAAACTCTGTGGCATACTACAGAAAACAAAATGTCAGTTGAACTAAATCTAACCCGTACTTCGGGCAAGGCTTTTTATGCTTGTATTAGCAAGATTAACTCCTAAATCATGCCCTCTACTTTCCAGCCTCTTACTAAGAGTGCTGTTTTCTTCCAGCTCTTGTCAATTGTCTTGTTCGCAGGGTTTGTCAGGTTATTACCTTGCTACACATTGCAAGTGCAGAGGCTTCATGACTGGATTTTATTGAAGTAAACCACACAGGTGCTGCTTGGAAATACTTTAAAGAAACAGGATAGAAAAAGGATACTAGCCAACCCTTAAGGTATCAAATATCAATATTTTCCAAGGTATTGTATCTTTAGACCTACAGGAGGATTCTCCCAGCTGTCTAAAGACTAAATAGTGCAGCTCCAGTTGCATCCATCAAAGATTTACCTCCAGGTCACACCTCGGCCCTAATATAGACCTCAGTCTGAAGTGTTCTCTCTACCTTATCTTGACTTAGGCATTGATTAGTTTCATTACAGCTTGAAAAACAGCCCTACACAACATGGTGTTAAACCTGAATTTTGTACCTAGGCTGTAGGAGTTTAGGAAGGAAGGGAGACATGAGACAGATACATAATGAACACAAAACTAAACTAAACAAAAGGTGCCATCATTAATCACTGAATTATATTTATGGTCTGCTATGGTTAAGAAACTACTTTCATGCAAATAAAATCTGTAGAAAGTATATCTTAATATATTGCTTTTCATGCTGAGGGGGATATGCATATGTTTATCAAGTTTTACAGCAGTCCATCCAAATTTTATAGCAATCCATACAGTAATTGCTAAGACATCTGACCTGCTGGTGGCACTAGAAGAAAATTCAGGGAATCACCAAAGTCATTAGGATTAATCATCGGGGATCATGGATATCTTTGCAAGTATTCATGACAATCTGTCTAATAGTTGAGATATTTCATAATGTATATACTATAATTGTACATAGGTAAAACAGTTGTTCTTCACTGAAATTAGGGCGCAACAGAAGCTTACATTCAATAAATGTGCTGAAAAGTATGCACTTGTGTTATTACTTGATGCCATCAAGACCATTTCCAGCACATTTATTGTACAGTCTTCATTTAAGGGGCAGAGTTGATTGTGAATAGGCACTTGAATTAATATCCCATCTTAATCAACATGATATATTAGCTATGCTAAAATGTCCTATAATCCAGCCACTCAAAGCATTGCTTGACAAATATTTCAGTCAACGCATTTCAACCAATACATAGGTAACTGTAAGTCTCCAACATCTAATCAGACGGATGTTTTATAAGGATAACCTGTTAACTATAAAATTTCTATCGTTCACACTTGATCTATTACAGTAGCCACGTTTGTTAATTGGATCATGAATAAATCTAACAAATGTATTAATAAGGTAATTAATTAGGATAATAAATGCATTAAAGCAATAATGAAGGCAATAAATACCTTTTTATATTAGTCATTTTCAGTCATACAAACTGTGTCTCTCCATAACCAAGTGATGGTATTAATAACTCCTAGGAAACGTAATGTATTGATCTTGTGTAACTGTGTAATGAATCTACACACATTTCTTCAGATGAACAAGATCAATATATTACTATTATTATGTCAGCCATGATAAGAAGGAAGCAGATTAGAGAGGGACAGAGTAAAAGAGTTGCTGGATGAGTAATTGAGGACAGAACGTATCACATTACAGTAAGAGAGTCAAGTCATGGCATGAAATAATACCATATAAACATTTTAAATAATCAATCAAGAAACACTTCTAACTACAAATAAACAAACCCACACTAGCCAATAGTATTACATTTTTTATTTCAATGCAGGTGTATACATGCTGAGTCATTCATCTCTATATATGTCACAGACACTCAGCAAGTATGGCACAATGAGGTTTAGAAGAATATCAATCAACTATCTTTTATTGGTGACTCCATCGCAGCCATGGCTCATGGCTCCTATCCTCTAATACTTTATTATATTTCCCCACTTCGTTGTATATCAATTTCAAAATAAACACTCACCCCTGACTCACTCTATTTAGTCAATGAGCCAAGAAGTTGAATTTGCCCTCTCTAGTGCAGTCTGGATATTATTAGCTATACAGTACCTGTACTTCCAATACTGAAATCAAAATCAACTATATTTGTTCATTAAACAAATGAAATCTCTGATTCTCTGATTAGAATGGTTACAATTGCTTCGTGGCACATGACATGGTTCGTGGCAGCTGTCACATTCTGGAATTTTAAACATTTCAAGTTCAAATTTCTTCACAATTGTTGCGATTGGCTTTATTCTCTTCTTTCCCACCTGCATAGTCCACTTCCGTTGGAAGTGCCTGTATGGAATGTAGACAGATATTGTATATTTTTGATGCTGGTACGTCTGCTGGTTGCCTCACAAGGCATTACACTACTCAGCCTCCCTGGGAAAGTTTACTCTAAGGTGCTTGAAAGGAGGGTTCCGTTGATTTTGTCGAACCTCTGACTGAAGAGGAACAGTGCAGGTTCCATCTTGGTCATGGAACAACGGACCAACTCTTCACTCTCGCAGGTGTCTTGGAAGGGGCCTGGGAATATGCCCATCCAGTCTACATGTGGATTTGGAGAAGGCGTATGACCAGGTTCCCCAGAATATTCTGTGGGAGGTGCTGTGGGAGTATGGGGTGAGGGGGTCACTTCTCAGGACCATTCGATCCCTTTACTTCCAAAGTGAGAGTTATGTCCAGATTCTTGGTCGTAAGTCGAACTCGTTTCCAGTGGATGCTGGCCTCGCCAGGGCTGTGCTTTGTCACCAATCCTGTTTGTGATTTTTATGGACAGGATATCGAGGCGTAGTCGCTGGGAGGAGGGGTTGCAGTTTGGTGGGCTGAGGATTACATTGCTGCTTTTTGCGGATGATGTGGTCCTGATAGCATCATCAGCCTGTGACCTTCAGCACTCACTGGATCATTTCGCGGCTAAGTATGAAGCAACTGGGATGAGGATCAGCACCTAAATCGGAGGCCATGGTTCTTAGCTGGAAACCGGTGGATTGTCTACTCTGGGAAGGGAATGAGTCCTTACCCTAAGTGAAGGAGTTCAAGTACCTCAGGGTTTTGTTCACGAGTGAGGGTAGAATGGAGTGGGAGATTGGCCGGAGAATCGGGGCAGCAGGGGCGGTATTGCGGTCGCTTTATCGCACTGTTGTCACGAAAAGAGAGTTGAGGTGAAAGGCGGAGCTCTTGATCTACTGGTCCATCTTTGTTCCTACCCTTACCTATGGTCATGGGGTTAGGACCGAAAGAACAAGATTGCAGGTACAAGCAGCCGAAATGGGTTTCCTCAGGAGGGTGGCCTGCATCTCCCTTAAGGATAGGGTGAGAAGCTCGGTCATCCGCGAAGGACTCAGAGTGGAGCCGCTGCTCCTTGGTGTAGAAAGGAGCTAATTCAGGTGGTTTGGGCATCTGGTGAGGATGCCTTCAGGGCGCATCCTGAGGGAGGTGTTCCTGGCACGTCCAGCTGGAAGGAGGCCACGGGGCAGACCGTGGACCAGGTGGAGAGATTGTTTCTTCACACTGGCCTGGGAACGCCTTGGGATCCCCCAGTCAGAGTTGGCCGATGTGGCCAGGGAAAGGGAAGTTTGGGGTGCTTTGCTGGACCTGCTACCCCTGAAACACCACCACGGATAAGCAGATGAGGACGACGATGATGATGATGATTTTTGCTGGTTGCAGATAGACAATTTACAGCTGTTAAATTTGTTATACATGTTAATTATTTAACTACTGTCTTTTCATCATTCTTGAAACAATAATCACATTGGACCATGGAACTTGAAAAAGCTTGCTTTTGTTGAGCAAGAGGCAGATGGACCCAACTGAGCGTGTTAGAAAAAAAGGAAAGAAAAACAAATTACTGTATATTCATACAGACAACATACATCTGTCATCTCAGTTTTCAATTCAGGTACTATTTTCTCCCCCTTTGGGCTCAATTTAAGTTGTTGAGCTTAATGCAACATAGGTAACTATTAAGCCCTCTGCATCATTTTAAATCAATAAGTAGTAACACCTCTGGCTTAAATAAAATCCCCCAGAACCTCTGGAAGAAGTAGGGGTTGTTTTGAATTTTGGGCATTATTTTGGCCATTGCTCATCCAGGGAGGAAGTAGAAAATGGTGCAAAGATACTCACAGGGATGCTTGTCCCTGGCCCTAGACAACACACAGGCATTGTAATCTCCTCCAGCATGTAGAAAACCACCTTCATTTTCTTCCTCTCCATCTGATACACTTCAAGGTCAATTATGACCATGAAATAATGATGGGACTAACAAAGGCAAACTAAATGTGACAGAACAGACATAGGAAGAAAAATACTGACAAATAAATCGGTTTCACACTGGCTCCTCTCTTGAAGACTGACTGGATCAATCTTAGGCACTGTCCCCAGGAGGACCATGTGAACCACAATCTGTGAAGATATAGATTATGTCTGATGCAATGCTTACTTCAATACAGCAAAAGATGTGTTCATCTATCCTCAAATGTAATTTAAATTACTTTAATCATCAATAATCATTGCTATAACTGAGGGTTTCAGCCTAATCCAGAAATTTAAAAGGGACCTATTACGCTCATTTCCAGCTCTATATTCTTAGTTTGATACTCCACTAATGTAGCTTTGCATGATTGATTCTTCAAAAACATACATCTTTATGTATCTTAGGGCCTGTCCTCACAATACAATTTTCTCCATTCCGGATAAATACTTTGTCGTATCGCCCTCGCATCCAGGCGGATACGCCGTTTTCGGGGTGTGAAAACGGTATTTTTTGAAAACGGGTCACAGAGTAGGAAAATCCGAAAACGCCGGATTGCCCAGCATCGTCAGGACGGCGAAACACATTTTTTCCGAAACTATGACGTATTAGCCCCGCCTCTCTAGCCTTTAACCTCAGCTGCCGCCGCTAGACGACTCATGATTCAATTAAATTCAATTCAATTTTATTTGTATAGCGCCAATTCATAACAGAAGTTACCTCAGGACACTTTTCAAATAGAGCAGGTCTAGACCAAACTCTTTAAAACATTAATTACAAAGACCCAACAGTACCACCATGAGCAAGCACTTGGCGACAAGGGCAAGGAAAAACTGCCTGTTAAAAGGCAGAAACCTAGGACAGATCCTTCGGCTCTAGGTGGGTGGTCGTCTGTCTCAACCAGTTGGGGTGAGAGAGAGAGAGAGAGAGAGACAGACAGACAGGTGCACAGCAAAAACAGTATTGGCAATGGCAATCTAGCAGGACCATGGCAGGAGGCTCCACCAGGACAACAACAACAATGGCAGACTACTACTACTTGTTTGTAAACAGCGCATGCTCCATGGCTTCTTTTCCGTTTTTAGTGTATTGGTGTGGCGGTGTCACAGCGCCACATACAGGCCTGGCATATGTACTACAGCGTTTTGGGTCATTTCAGGGAATCTGTGTGGACGCAGATATTTCTGGAAAACGACGCTGTGTTAACGGAGATTTTTTTGGAAACAACATCGTATTGGGTGAGGCCGCGTATTCGTGAGGACAGGCCCTTATACTGGCCCTGTCAGTTCGTCGTCTGTCTGAAATAAACTGTGTCTTTCAAAGTCTAGTGTGTAGGCTTTATTGGCATCTGGCGGTGTAGTTTCAGATCGCACCATCTACTTCCAAATGCCAATGACAGACTACAGTGGCCGCAAAATGCCCCTATGTGGACTTTAGTTTGTACCTTCTGGCTTACTGTAGAAACACGGAGGTTCAACATGGCGGACTCAATAGAAGGTGACCTGCGGCATCTGTAGATAAAGAGCTTGTAAACACTGCTTCGTCCTTCAGGAACAAAATATGGACAATAGCAATATGGGGCACTGAACTTGAATAATGTTTATCAGACCACAAGTGAGACATGGATTAGATTGAAAAAACTATAGATGCCACCAGGGACAGGGCCTAAGTGATTACTGTACAAAAGCACAAAACTTGTATAACTATTAATTGATGTTAATGAAACTGGATCATATGTCATCCGGCTGCTCTCCTTCAGCTTAAAGTGATGAGTTTACTGATGGAAATATAGCATTCGCTACTTGTTGTTAGCGGTTAGCTACTTTAGCTGCTAGCTAAATGCTGCTGTTAGCTGCTTAGCCTTGCTGATAACTTAGCGATGCTTGGAGGACTCTGCCTGGACTGGGTGCTCAGAGGGTATAATCCCACCAAACATGGCAAGCTAAGCAGGGTTGCAGTGTGTCCTTTATGAGCCCAAGAGCCTGGCAGGCAGTGCAGATGGAAAATCATAACTAAATAAGTTGTGCTGTGGAAGAAGTAAAAAGCTTGGTGTGGTCATCATCAGCTGTATAATTGTAAATAACTGCAAACTGCAGCCTATTATATTACATGTGACATGTTAGTCAAGTTAAATTCAGGTGGAGCACCTGCATTGATCTATTTTATTTGTGAACCTAACCAGGAACAACAGATCAGGTGGCAGCAAAGTGTAATTGGAATGACATCATAATTGATCTGCCCCCAAGGTGCCATGTGTGGGAGGGGTTGGTAGTGGCGCCCTTAACGTTTTTGGTCTGTTTCTCCTCTAAGGATGCTTTCCAGTGATTTTTCCAATTGATTATTGTTTTAGTTCAAGATTATATACCGGCCCTAGAAACCACCCCACATGGGAATTTAGGAACTTAGAAATTCAATCTAAATTAGAGGTTTGTTTTTCCTAATTTTACTTGCTAATTCTACTAGTTTGGTATAGTTGGCCACAAAAAAAAAAAAATCTCTTTCAGACCATCTTTCTTTGTCTTTGTGAGAACCATAAAAATGACATTACCTTAAACTAGAGAGCCATTAGACTTTATTACTCTATTATGAGTTCTAATCCCCCCCGCTCTCATCATTGACAAAAAGTCTACTACACAAACTAGACAACATACACACCCAGGTAAAGAACACAGAAAAATCAGGCTGGAGCAATAGTCCAAAGGAACAGCTCCCAGTGCAGTAACTTAGATAAAACACAAAAACGCATACATGCACACACACATAAAGCAGATGCTGGAGGACTAGAGAATTAACTTTAACAATTCTAAAACAAGCATGCACAAACACATAGATTGTACATAGAAATTATCCAGAGCCCATGCAATAAAACATGAGGGAGTAAATGAGTCACCTTGCCACAAACTGGTGCAACAATGAACTAATATATTTATTGTAAATGAGTGAGTGTTGAGGTGCTGGCAGGAGAATATCAACCATGACTGAGCCAAAACCAAACCTGATTGAGTATTTTTTAAACTTGTAAACACAAATCTGTAATTCATGCTCTTGAAATGCTTAATTTGTGCACACTATGTAGAATTCTGTGCTGTTGAATAACTGTCAAGTTACTCTAGCAGGAAGAGCTGAAGCAACCAGACTGTTAGCAGCAAGTTAGTTTCTTTATATTTGTAAAGACAGCTGTGATATTACATTGACCTGCTTTAGCTACTGTATACGTATAATAGTATGTAGCCTAATGCAGTATAAAATAGAGTGAAAGTTATCTAAATACTGTATAGGCTACTGCTCGGGTTTGATATAATATTGCTTTTATTTTTGGCAGAGAAACAACCGGTCTCATAAGAGCATTTTGCTGTTCTTATCCTTACTCATACTTACTTTTTTCTGTGAGCTTTGCTCTCGACAACTGGTCGTAATTTCTCATTTCAGCTTGATGAATGACACATGTACATGAAGAAGTGTACAATTATGAGACCTTGAGACACTATTGATGTATCTAGAATTCCCAAGGGGCTTAGTAATTGAGTAACTGGCTAGGTAATAGAGAAAATGGCTCAGTAATGGCTAAGCCATTGAGTGAGGAGGTGAAGGGGGCAGCATAGCTCAGTAGGTAGAGCTGTGGTCTCATAGTCAGAAGGTTCATAACCTAACTTCCTCAGCCGACCAAATGGCTAAGTTATTGAGACTAGGTAATTGAGTAAAGGGCTAAATAATTGAATAACTGGCTAAGTAATTGCTATAGCTGCCCAGTAGATAAGACTGGTCTCATAGTCAGAACGTTTACAGTTCAAACTCAGAATCCCCCAGCCTGGAATGGGGAAAGTAATTTAGGCTATGTAATATACTAGGTAAATTAGTGAAAGGAAATGTAGTGGAGTAATTCACTGGGTAATTGAGTAAAAGATTTGTTCGGTAATTGAGTAAAGGACTGGCTACACAATTGAGTATATTTCTAAGCAATGGGGCAAATGGTTAGTTGATTCAGGAAAATGGCTCGGTAATACACAGACAGGATGGCAGATAGACAGAGAGAGAGGCTGGCAGTCAGACATACTTTTGAAGTATTTTTCAAGCTTTAAACTAAATTATAATATTCAACATCTTGAACACATTATGGCATTTATTCATCTTTTCATTCCAATTTATAGTAATTAGACTCCTTCTAACTTTTGATATTGAATACTCTAACTATTTCATACAAATTAAAGCCACCTTTTACAGCTATTTTTATTATTTATGTTCCAAAGCCAGCAGTTCAGTTTAGCGTCAGCCTTTCAGCAGTCAGTATTCACACCCGCAATTATTATTTAGTTTTTACTTACCAGGCTCTGTAGCCAAGTGTGAAAACAGTTTCCATGTCTGTGAAGTGAAGTCAACAGATGTGTCTTATACCTGCATTTTTTCTATTGGTTCCACAATGACCTATTCCAATAAATTCAATTCAAAGGCTTCATCTCATCAATTCAAAGGCTTCATCTCATCTCCACAAACTAACTCAAGACAAGCTCAAGATAAATGACAACAAATAACAGAAAAGGTATTTAAAAAGTATTCAATGCCACAGTAAAACTTGCAGCTTGACTTAAACTGAATATACAGAAAACAAAAATGGTATTTGAAATAATTTCTTGAACCAATTATTACATTCAGTATATAGCAGAGAACTTGCACTTCCTTTTGTGCTCCATTGCTGATGTGTCTCCAATGGCTCAGCATCGGGTGGTAGTGCATCTAAATTCACTTAACTGCATCTGTCCTCATTTACAACATCAGTGTTAGTAAATACTCCACTAAACTGAAAACATTCAGCTTAGTAAATAAGCCCCATAGAGTCACACTTAGAAAACACTCCTAACCTCTAGGATTCATCATTATGAGCGCATAGCTTGAACACTAAGTCAGTGTTTACTCAGTACTCAGCCTGCTTTTATGGTCATTAAAATACTATAATGTGTAAATGCAATAGTTTTATATCTGTCATTATGCTCAGCGTTTCCATAAAAGCTTTCTAGTACACAGCATAGACCATGAAGCCTATTTTGCAGCCTTAAAATGTTAACTCTAAAGCATGATTGAAAATGGAAAAGTTCTGTTCTGCAGGAGGTGAGTAATTTAGATGAAAATAAGCAAACTAGGCGTCTGTGGCACATCAACAACTCTCTAGAGAGGGTAATTTTTGTCAGTGACATTGTAAAGCTTCACATGCAGAGTAAATTTGATATTACAGTACGGCAGTCAGTAGAACAGAGGAGTTGTCATTGTCAGATATCAAAAATGCTGCTTTGAACTTAAAACATTTCATCATGGGATGTTTTTACTTAGTGGCGCTTCCTGTATGTATGACGAGCTGGTTTATCCCAAAGATAATTAGATTAGAACTGACTAAAGTTTTATATGACGTGTACACAGATATTTGATAGTTGGTCCAAAATACTGCTGCAAACCTTTTGAACAAGTCCTCCAAAAGGTCTCGTGTAACACCAGTGCAGATGTCTTAACACTGGCTTCCCATTAAATTCAGAGGTCCTCTGATCAGGGTTTGCTGGTTGCTCCTCGCTCCCAGCTCGAATTGATGTATGTATACGAGGCCTCCATATGTGCAAAGCAGTATTGAATTTATATACTTTTTAAGACAAAACTGGATATGAACTTGTTAACAGGACATTGTAAAGTTTGTCATCTGAAAACAAAGTTTGACGAATATGTTTGAGTTGCTTCTGAAAATTTTTTTCCTGGGGATTGCGAGAAAGAACTCTATACAACAGTATGAAGTGTTAGGTGCAGCTGCAAATAGCCTTGTAAGTTTTGGTGTGCTTGGAGTTGTATCTACACAACCTAGTTCTCTCAGTCTGTGTTACAATATTTAGCCTTACAAATACAAACACAAGCTGACTGATCTCATGTATTGGAATGTTCTGGCCATTTCTAGGAATAAACTGACTTTCATCTCGCAGGAATTTATGCAGACTAATCTATAACCAAGGACACACAGACACGTTGAAAAGTTTGACTCTCCTCCAGATGTGCAGATGTATTGCTGCGAAGAAACATATTTGCTTCCTCCAGCTTGCTGTTCCACTCCTTTGGTTTTGCCAAATGTTATATTTGAAATGAGAACGAGTCCACCGGAGCGTAGACTTCTGTGCCAAGTTGAATTTAACTGCATGCTAAAGACAGTAAAAGAATGTAAATGACTGAGATGGGATTTTTCTTTTATTTTCCTCTATATTCCTCATTTGTTGATTTAAATTATATAGTATTTTATCTTCTTCTATCTTTGTTTATCTGTATATCTTTGTGTGTGAGAGAAAGAGAGGGTTATTTTTTGTGTAAATACTGTACATGATTTGGAGTCATTGCAATGTGTGCTGTTTACAGAATCTTTATACAAAACATGCACAAGCAGACCTCTGATAGGTGTATCATGTAAACCATGTGTTTGAACTTAAACTTGTTAACAACTTGAAAAACACACAGCCAAATTCCAATGTGTCTCCTGTATGATCAAGGCTCACACAAAGGCTTTGCTGTCTAAAGAAATCTTTAGGTAAAACATAAAGGATTTTCAGGAATGCAGTTATTTTAATTTTGATTTATTTTTCTTATTGGTACATTTGCTTACATTAAAAAAAAAGTCATACATGCATGGGTGTGTGTGTGTGTTTTGTGTGTGTGTGTGTGTGTGTGTGTGTGTGTGTGGCTGTGTGTATAGATATTGAGTATCTGCAAGTCTTTGTGTGTGAGTTGTTTCCCTGGCATTTTTCTAAAATAAATCTTTTATGGCCATATGGCATTCAAGCTTTGAATTATAATTTCATAAAAGCAACTGGTATGATTCCAACTTCAGAAAGTATTTACTTTCTGTATGCATGTGTTTGTAGTGCACGCTTACTAGCAAATTAGATGCGTGTGGGTGTTAATTGAAAAACCATGGTCTAACTGTTGTTTTTATGAAAAAATACAGTGATTTTATATTTAGACGGAAAAGATAAATGAACAAACAGATCTAAATGCCCAAATAATGTTTTCATTAATCAGTCGAGAGAGAAGAAAGGAGGACACAATGAAAATAAAAATATATACTAAATTGCTACAGACTGCAGGAACTTTTGTTTGATCAAGCTCATTCTTCTTTGATTTTATCTGCAGTGATACTGCTCAGCAGAATCCTGCATGGGTCCAGTTTTGCAAACCCACACCCATCCACAACTGCAGATCTCAGAACCGGAACCGACCTGTTACCCACAATTATCAATTAATAAAGTCAAATCTGGACCCCACCCAATAAGCTTACTGGGTAAACGCATCATTGTCCTCCTGCGGTTTGAGCATTGTGTTATTGAAAAGGTTTTGGTTAAGTGGCACAGCACATGTTCTCCTGCTGAAGCTGTAGGTTTCCTCAGAGAGTTGTGCAAGCTTGCAGCTTTCACAATAAAAGAAAATCCTGGCATTTTCATTTCTGATTTCTCCCATTTCTGAACACCCTTTTGTTCAGTAAATATATTTTTTACAGTCACTGATTGCATCTTGCAGAACTCTAAGGTGGTTTTGCAACTATAAAAAACAAATACTTTATCACAGTGTGGTCAACTGATCAGACTTCCCTGACTTGGGAGGCCATTTTTCTCTTAGGCCTCCACTGTTGCCAACCTTAAGCTTCACTTGGCAGCACTCTTGAAACCCAAAATATGAGTCACTCACTGTATATCTGACTTACACTGACACACACTGTGTGTATCCATCAGCAGCACAGTAGGGCAGATACTTGCCAAGGCAGGGGTTTGATGCGAGTTATCAGCTTGAAGGATGGTCTTTCTAACCACAACAGTAGGCAGCCCTGATATCCCAGAAGCAGTTATTCTGAGGCTGAAACCTCTGCTGTTGGAGAATTTCAAAGCATTATAACAAAATATAACTAATGGTATAAGGTACTACTACTTCTATAAACCTATAGCCAAAATGTTTTACATACATACATTTTCGGTAAAAAAATAGGGAACATTTTGTCTTCATGCCACATTGTTAAACCAAGGCATGTTTCTGTGTATTTTAGTTGCTTTGAAATTGCATGCATTAGCTGTAAAGTGATTCAATGCATCCAGCAGTGAAGCTGCAAAATTGCAAGCATTTGAATACAGCTCAGCCTTCTAAGGACCCAAGAGGACCCGCTCCCTCTATAGATAAAAACATCTCATTCTTATTTTCAGGTGATTATACACTAATGACAACATAGTTATGGATAATAAATTCCATTTCCACTAATAGATCCTCCTAAATGCACAGTAGACCTTTAAACTCATATCCATAATAACTTTGGAAATAAATCAGACATCCTGTCCTTGGTCTTGATTTTGTAATGTCAGGCAAAGCAGACATTTGTTATTATGCTTATGAGACATCATAATTTGTTTGTTGTTCTCCTTTTTGATAAGGCTATATCAACTTCTTTATTGAACATGAATGTATTTTTACGTACATTTAATACACGTTATAATTTACAACTAATGAAGTTAATACATTTTGTTGTCCCAAGCCTGTATTTTGTGTGCCAAGGGTGAGCTCATGTTCTTTGTTTTTCTCCTCCTTTCTAGAGAAATGTAAAAGTTGAGTGTGAGAAGAGAAGAAGAAAGGTCATTTGAGAAGAGATTAAATCAGAGAGGGAGAAGGAAAGGCATGAGTTAGTCAGGAAAAAAGAAAAAAAAGATAGTGTTCTGTGTCTCCTCCATTCTTTTTTGCCTCTAGAATACACCATCCATCACTGGTCAGGGAGAGAGCGGCAGACTAACTGAAATTCAAAATCATTATTGTCCTAGCACTCACACCCTCTTTTTCACCCATCTTCACCACACAATCTGTCTGCTTTCTGCCTTCCTATCTAACCCCTCATCCATTTTTTGTATTCCCTCTGTATTGAGATCAGTAGTGGTGGTCAGACAGAGCATGGTTGTTTATAAGTATGAACTTTAAATTATTGTTTTGAATGAGTACATATTTATTGCTCCAAGTTAAGTGTTGGCAGTGCATGATAAATACCAAATAACCTTCCATAGTTCAGTAAGATACCACATTTCTATTCACGGCAACAATTTGGAATTAATAGGCGTTGTTTGTAGTGTTGTGTGTACTGAATGCTTGCTTTAGTACACTATGTGTTTGTGTGCTGTTAATTTTTACAGAGTTAAATTAACAATTGAGCAGATGAATGGAGGGTTGGCTGGATGACCATCTGACAGTTTTCTTTGTCTTTGTCTGAGGATTGAGAAAGTTTCACAAGTTTGGGTTGCATTTATTATCCTATAAATTCAAAACTGTTACACAAAAATTAAACATTGGCAAATTATCAAACGGCAATTGGAGTCTTGTAAGAATTCAGTCCAGGCACGATCTTACCTTGTGTTTCATAAAGGGTCTGACCTCCCTTGTTTTTTCTCGCATTAGAGTGATTTATGCTATCTTCTATTGTATATCTGCCACTGTCTGCTTGAACTCAGCTTGAGGTCCTGTTGTCCCTGAATGATACATCTGTATACATGACAAATTAGTTGTTGATACGTCCCTGCACCAGTGTGACAAAGATTTACAACTCTTGGCAGCTTACCTGATTCTGATTCTTTTCATTTCATTCTCCCACTTCCTAAGGAGGCAGCAGTGTTATCCTTCAAATACATTGCACTTGTCATCTGTCATACAGATAAGTCATATTCTCTCTGGAAATGAAAACACTTACTTGAGAATACTTAATAAAGAAACTTTACAAAGTTTTCCTCTGTAGCACATTGAAAACATAAAACTGTTTCTAACCCTGCATTTCTCCTCCCTTCATCTGTCTGTGTCCAGTCCCTTTCCCCCAGTTGTCGTCTCTCTCTATTGGTGTCTATCTCTCTGCCCTTTCAGTCAGTGAAGCGTGTGATTGGACAGCAGTGATGGCCATTAGCATAATGCTGCGGCATCCATCTTCAACCTGCATGAAGTTGAGGAAAACCTACTGTGTCGTGTGTGGGTGTGCGTGTGTGTACAGCGTCAGCAGCAATAACCATAGAGGACAGGGCTGAACACAGCACTGAACAAATGTCTCATTAGCAAACAGACACTTGGTGGAGACTGCATGAAGTACACTCACTCAAACACTTCCTTGGTCACTTTTCTGGCTGTCAGGTTGATGCTGTGTTTAGGACATATTGTAGATATGTGGCATGACACAGCCTCACTTGCACAAATTACGAATTAATACTTTGTTTAAATACTTTTGGATACAGAAAAGTGAAAAGTTATTACCCATATTGCCCATTACAGAGCTGCTTTCTACAAAAGTTGTGTGCAAGCAGTTTAAATTGCATTGCATTGCAGTTATATTGTAATAATGGGGAATTCATCTTCATAGCAGCAGCATTGTTCTTTGGGGAGGCCAGAAAAACACCATTATACTTGTCAGTGCTACTAAATATTTCACTTTCACATTTCAGTGTAGGAAAAGATTTGATTTGATAAAGTGAAAAAAGAATAACACACTTCCATTGTGGTAGGTGTAATTAATAACATATGATGGCTGAATTCCATTTATCTACTTTTTATTACTGGTACACCTGAACAGAACCATCGTTAATGTCATTAGTAACACCTGGGCTTCTTCTTCTCTATGGCAAATCAAAACATCTGCTGTGTAAATTGGTCTAAACCACAACTGCATAAATGGAATACAGTCGCATGTTATTGATCACACCTGTGCTTTTCCCCCTGCTAAAAGCATATATAAAATTGTATTATTCCATATCAGCACTGAGCTGAGCTCTCAGCATTCACTTTGCACCGAACAGGGAGCGCGGCACAGACGGTTTATCATATGCAGACAGCGTGTTTTCTGTGATTTACATTCGACACTCACCCAAGCTCAAAGGTCCCATTTTAAACATCTTTCTCTTTCACCTGAACAACAGGGAAGTAAATGAGCAATCTGTTCTCACTTCTCTGTGTCTCTGGAGCAGCTAAATGGATGGCAACAACAGACTTAAGGGGTGAAGTGACTCATCATAGTCAAGACTTAATGTGTATTTTTTCACACTTAAGGAAAAGTCCACTCTTGGGTCTTCTGACATTGTTTTTTGGTTTGCATTGCAGCTTGAATATACTTTAACTGACTCCAATAACACATACTGCCTATATTCAAACCAAGCAACTGGACAGTCCTAGTTCACTGCAGCTGCAATATAAACTTCTCATATTTTACAGACTGCATTTCTAGATGCTATTCATCAGGCAGCAGATATTTTGGCCTTTGTCTTTATGAGAGACAAAGAAGATACAATTTCAAAATGACTTGAGCTCTTTGGGTTGCTCAGGGGTCCTCTTAAACTTTTTGAACTTGTCATCAAATAGCCTGAGAGGTTTTGGATTTTACTTTTGAAAAGTTGTTACCTTACTTGTCTACCCAGTAGACCCAGTAGACAAGTAAGCTAGCAAATAAGCAGCAATTCAGCAATAACTGAAAAAGGCATGATGGTCCACAAGACTACCAGAGAGACTGCCAGACACAAAAACACAAGGAGGAGGGAACAGGTAGACGGGTTGCCGGATAAAAAGACAAGGAAAATAAATGGAAAGAAGTAGGAGAAGGAAGATACATGCTAATAGAAAAGATCACCAGACAGATGCTGCAGAAGGAAAAAAATGCTAACCAGACACAAACAGGATGCTAAACAAGGTGGGAAATACATAGTGCTGAGGAGCAAACATGCAGGCAGAGTGTGTATTTGTTGGCACTGTGGCCCGCCCACAACCAACAGACTCCATATTTCTGAAATGAAAGCAGCCCATCACATTATTCTGAATGTATTGAAAACAGCATCTCTGGCAGTTTTGTTTGCTAGTATGGCGGCTGTGTGTAATTTTCTACCACATCACAGGGAGCAATCGGCATAATAGTCACTTTCCAGCCAAGCACTGCAGCACTTACCAGACTGGAAAAATATGACTCAAAATCTGTGATGCTGCATGAGATCCAACACAGCAACAGAGACCCGAAGAAATTTGTTATAGTTTTTGGAGAAGGACAATATTGATACTACAATCATTTATCAAAATATTAGTTACAGCAAAAACACATTTTGTAATTCATCAGCAGAGCAGAGGTACACATGCCATGACAATAAACATATCCTACAATAACAACTTAATTTCCAAACGAATGGATATTTCAGTGCCAATGAGATCAACTCACAGTCTCTCGTAAGAGGAAAAAATAATACATCGGATTTAGATTATGTTTTGTTTTGTTTTAATTCAGTTATACTTGTCTAGATACATAAAGATTTAAAACCTAGCAGACTGTCAGCATTATGGTTTGTAACGTCTTTCTGAGGCACTTACCTTC
Organism: Dicentrarchus labrax; assembly: GCF_905237075.1. Classification (NCBI taxonomy): domain Eukaryota; kingdom Metazoa; phylum Chordata; class Actinopteri; family Moronidae; genus Dicentrarchus; species Dicentrarchus labrax. The sequence continues at coordinate 16,696,747 of NW_026136710.1, read as the reverse complement.
TTCCCAAATTGCCATTGTTTGCTTGTGATAAAACCAGAATGCCACAGATTAAACACGAACACAACGTTCTAGTTCTCTTTCAGACACACAGATGTTTTATACATTCCTAATGCTGCAATTGCCCTCAACTTTACACTGGTGCCAGAGTCTGCTCTGAAATCACGATGCAGACTGTGACAGTGATGGCTCTGATGATAAAGTGTCATGTGATTTTAAATGTTCAGTCATTAAGACGGCTCAAGAAAGAGTCATTTCTCAGATGATGATTATCAAGTCATCATCATAAAACATTTGAGTAGAGAAAGAACGATTTGTGCAAATTGTTCAAGACGTCAGATTTAAAAAATAGGTCACAAGTAGTTTAATGATGCACATACGCTATAGCTCTCTATCTATAACAAGCAAGTGAGACAAGAGACAAACATTCAGAACCAATATTTAAAGTTATTATTTCTCAGTGTTATTATCAGCATAACTCAAGCTAAACTATAAAATCCCCCCACTGAACAGAAAATAAGACCAGCTGTATATAGAGAAGTTACATGAGCTAAGTGATATAAATATTTCTATTGTAGAATCACACACAAGACAGATCCACTCGTGCACTTATTTACTTGCGAAGACACATTCACACACGGCATTCCATAACCTTGACCATCACAGCTCATTACCTAAGCCTAACCCTTGCTTTAACCTTAACATTAACCTAATTCTAACCATTATTATTATTATTATTATTATTATTATCAAGTTAGGACCCTCATTCCTAGCCAAACATGTTCTCACTCTACAAAGATCCTCATTCTCAAGGTCTTAAATCAGTCCCCACAGAACTACAAGAACACCCACACACAGACACACACAGACACACAGACCCATACACTCGCCTTCTCTCACTGCCTCTTCCTGATCCTTGTCAGCTCTGCCAATTACAGCCAGAATATTCCCCTTAGGGGCTTGTCAGGAGCTCCTGGAACCTTCTAGAAATGTCCCCAGTCAGTTTCACTGTGCTCTCACTTAGGAAGAATTTCTTTTTTTTTTTTCTTACTCCCTTTTTTTCCATTTTCAGTGACTGGACAAACCTGATGTTGTCAAGATATTGGCTACCGGGTTGTCATAGTGGCCTGGTGCCAGAATTCCATACCGACTCGAACAGCCGTAAGTGGTAATTTCGACCACTAGATTCCAAATAATAATATATATATATATATATATATATATATATATAGATATAGATATATATATATATGTACATGGAGAGGGCAAAAACATAAATACATCATCATCATCATCATCATAATAATAATAATAATAATAATAATAATAATAATAATAATAATAATAATATTATTATTATTATTATTATTATAATAATTATAAAGAGCCAAGAATGAAGTGTAGGGTATAGAATCATAAAACAGTTACATAATGCTTTTCTCCTTTTACATTGATATTGTTATTATTGTTGTAGTCATATATATTTTGTTATTATTGTTGTAGTCATATATATTTTGTTATTATTGTTGTAGTCATATATATTTTGTTATTATTTTTTCTATTATTATTTTTTTATTATTATTATTATTATTATTATTATTATTATTATTATTATTATATTACTCTCTGTAGATGATGTTCATTTTATATTCTTGGTTGTTGACTGAATATGAACTTTTTACCCTTTGCTAATTTAAATTTCCTGCAAAATATAATATCCAGTATGGTGCTTAAAAAATGGACACTTAAATTAAGCAATCCATTTTGATTCAAACAGTTGCATGCAATGTTTATTTATATTGCCTGGTTGCACGTCTGCCCTTGATTAACAGACTGGTCTTGAACTGCTTCTCTTTACATGCACTTTATTTACGAGGCAGTTAGTTATGAAGCTCAAGCTTGGGGAAAATATGATTGGATGAAGTGATTGATAGGATTTCTCCACAAAGGGCCTGACCGTGAGGGAGCTCTGATTTGCTATTTAATCATTGCTCTCGCAAGACAATCTTTTTCCTTAGACATAAAATGTACTCTGTGCTATTAACAATTGTTACCATAGCTCAAATCCAAGTTTTCCATTCTAAGAAAGGCATTCTGACAAAGACTGACTGTTTGGCAATGTTAGAATAAAGTTCATTTTAACTAGAAAACTAGTAAAAACTAAAAAAAAGGAAATGTCATTAAACCCTTTTATGACTGTACAATTTAAATTAGTGAAAACCTCAGAGTGCTGTGCTGTTTAAAGTTGGAGGTTTACATCATGTGTTGACTCCAACTTGTTGTCTTGACTGGTGGTGGAAGAAAAGAATGCAAATAAAGAATGAAAGGAAAAGAGCTGAAGGTGTAGAGAAAAAAGGAAAGTGAACACAGAGATTCAGTGGAAAATGGCCGGTAAAGAGACGCAAGACAGATAATAAAAAGACACAGGCAGTGTTACAGAGGGGAATGGCGAAAAGACCAGGAGAGATGGAATAAAAATAAACAGATAAACGTGAGTGTTTTTTTATTAGGTACTATTGAAGCTCTTATTATATAGTAGAGTGGGAAATCCCAGTACTCAACTCATGGTGCTAAACAGTGAACCTTTTAAAGGAGAAAGTAGCACATAGAACTTGGCAGGTGTTAATAAAGTGTAGGAGGTTAGACAATAAAGTATTATCCAAGTCCAGTTGCAGTGATAGATCTATGAGTTTGAAGGTTTATCTTGCCAGATGATGTTTATCTGTGTTACGGTGACAGTTGTGCTTCAACATTTTAAATATGAATGAATTTTGTGCATGGCTGAATGAACCGTCATGTTCCAAAGCAGGAAGTAGTGTAATATGCTGATACTCGACCTAATGAAGCTTAGGGAGGTGAGTGGATGGCTGGGTGGGTGCTGAAAGCATGATGGACATCACGGATATCCAGAAAGTGTAAGAGTCTGGCATGAATCAGTAGGTTTTCACCTGGCAGCAATTTGACTTGTGTCTTTGTGTGTGCACTAGCCCTAGTAAATGAACTGTTGTGTGGGTGTGAAAATGTGTCTGATATCACTTTTCATCCTTCCTGAGACTCTGTGTATGTCTGCTTTCATCAAAGTAATGCTCTAAAGCAAAACAGGTGTATTTGGAATCTGAGTCATATCTGGAGCAGCGAGAGGCAGCTTATTAACAAACTCCCTTTTTGGTGAAATTTTCCCCTGCTCAGTGGGGAGAACTTGTCAGAGTGCAGTTAAAATCTTTTATTTCATTCTTTTACAAGCTTGGATTCACAGAACACTAAACCAGGGGAGAACTGAGATGAGCAGTGGCATTTGAACAGGAAGTCCACATTTAATGGAATAAACCCATTTCAAATGTTATCCATTTCATTAACCATAATTCACATACAACTATATGTCACCTGACATAGAAGAGAATTTCCATACCTTATATTGTCAATTTCTGTGCATTATATATTATTTTTAAATAAAGAAAAAAAAAAAATTACAGAACATTTTCTGAGGTCATTCACCCCCACTTTATTAGAATCTCAACTCTCTGGCTACAATGACAGATATTAAAGTCATTATATATTGCAGTACATATAAACCTAAAAGTAAATTAAGTGTGACATCCTCACAACTCATTTACATATACAGAAGATCATGAGAGATGAGTCAGCTCATTCTTTGTAATAACTATATGCTGCTCAGTTAGGAAGGGTTAAAAGACAGAATTGTATTTGCACTGTCCACAATAACTTCTACTGCACTGTGATGCTGTTCATCTACCGAAGCACAGACGAGTGAAATGTCTCATTTAAATTTGTAATTCTGATATTTCCAACAGGCACCTGAAAGCAGCATATATTTTATTTTAGTTTGTGCTGTGAATTAATTGCACCTGAGCCAATCAGTCTCATTGTAAGCTCAGACTGTGAAATGAGAGATGTAAAGGATGCAGTAAGCGTTTTCTTTACCTCACAGAAACACAAGATTTACACAATCAGGGTAATACAGGTATGGTGTGTTGTTTATATCATGGTATCAGTGTTTTTATACTTACCATCAGGTCACAGGTCAGCCAGCACTGAGAAAACTCCAATCCTGCTGATAAAACCATACTTAAAGTGCAGGAACGTGTTTCAACCTAACATAAAACAACCATAAATTCAGGTATATTTTGCTGAAAATATTTCTGTACTCCTACTTGAAGTAAAATTTTGAATGCAGAACTATTACTTGTAGTTGGAGCTACTTTTGGATAGGGAGGTTGGCTTGGGGACAGAGAAACAAGCTGTAAACACAGCACTGACTAAAGATGACATGAAGTTGTGATGTTATTTGGAGTCATATTTTACTATCAACATTCACTCTCCTTTTTTTTTCCTTTTTTGATCTCCACCAAATCCTGATTCAGATAATATGACAAACTAGTTGCTAACTTGCAACACAATAAAATGAAAGACGCTACAAAGAGATGATGGAAATGCAGTCAGTTTATAATTCTCTGCGGGTTTGTCAGTACATGTGACACCTTACATATTATACATTGTCATTTCATCCATTGTTCATCCATTTCAATACTACAAAAAGTCAGAACTGTCAGTCGTAAGCAAAACAACAAAAAGTGATGTGTATTAGTACACCTTCAAGATAGATAATATTATGGGATTCTACGTTGCTTTTGTTGGCAGTAGGTGCTAACAGGGCAGTACTTCATTAGTTATAGTCTCGAAGGTGAGAATGCTTTCCTTTAGATTAAGTGAGAAAACTAAAAAACCTAATACACCCACACACACCCTGTATTATGAAGAGCTACAAGATGTCAGATTATAGAATTAAAAAAAATCAAAGAAAATAATTTATTCCTTTTTATCAAAACTGAAATACGTATGTTCTCTTTCACAGCATGATGTTGAATTGGACAAATAGAAATATTCCCTCAACAGTCCAAAATCAAGGAGAAGGTGGGGACTTGGACAGAAAGAAAGAAGACAAAAGTGGCAGGATGAAGACAGAGACAGAACTATGTACAGACAGCAGGTAGTGATATAAACAGAAAAGGAAGACATACAGAGTCACGGTCAGAGGCAGAGATGAGCTGTGAGGTGGAGGGAACAGAGGAGGGCCGAGAGACAGAGATGCAAGCAGAGAGACACAGAGGAAGCCAGACAGGTCAGAGATGTTTTAAAGGAATGAGCTTATAGCTTGTCTTTAGGGAGAGTGGGTATGTGCGTGTGTGAGATACAGAGAAAGAGAGAGAGAGAGAAAATACCAGTAAGGTTTCACGAAGAGCCAAGCAGACAGTCAGATCTCCTGAGACGGCTGCTCAGGGGAACTGACCTTTACAGGATCAGAGTTGAAGCAACAGTGTGTGTGTGTGTGTGTGTGTGTGTACCCACATGTCATGTTTGTATAAACATCACTGGTAAAGACATTTCTGCATCTAAATCTGTACATGTGATCTTCTTGCATGTGTGCAAACATGCTGAAAGCACATTTGAGATACATATCACATTTGAAACAGTAAATATGTTTACGAGAAAAATATAATTTTCAATCATGGTTCGTCCTGATGTGACTGCATGCCTCCACTTCAGCTAAAACTTTGAAAGGAGTTGCTGAAGTTGGTCCAAAACCAGCTAAGAAATGGGTTGTATGGGAAGAGAGAACACAACAGCCAGCAGTGACAGTGTGGCTGCGTGTTATCTGTATATCCCCAGGCACATTTATGTAGAATGTACGGTGGTTTTTTTTGTTGCCCGGCGGATTTTATTCCGTAAATCCTAATGTTTTCTTTTTTTGTTGAAAGAAAATCCTGTTGTTCTGTTTGCACCCCAGTGGGAGGGGAGGTGCAGTAGAGGGTGTGGTAGTGCCAATCCAGCAGTGTACTGCAATCTAGGTGTCAAGCGTGACTGCGTTTCTCGCGGTCCACTGCCTGCCCGAGCAGGTCGGCAACACAGCACACTTTTGTTCCATAATATTTTGGTCACACCCGTATAAACCTCTCTGCATGTCTTTTCTCATATTCTACCAATCTATTATGCAGTTTTGCAGCAGATGACCCTGTTAAATTCAATTCAAATGTATTTGGATAGCACCAAATCATAATAAAAGTTATCTCAGGCAGGTCTAGACCGTACTCCTTATAATATTATTTACAAAGACCCAACAGTTCCCACCTTCAGCAAGCACTTAGCGACATTGGCAAGGAAAAACTTCCTTTTAAGAGGGCAACCACCTGCTTCAAGTGGTTGGGGTTAGAGAGAGAGAGAGTGAGATAGGGTGATATGGGGGGAGGCGGTGGGGGGGTAAAGAGAGAAAGATAGAGACAAAGACACATAGCAATAACAATAGCAACATTAACAACTATACCATTGAAAATGACTTCTACTAATAATGATGATGGCAATGATGAATGTGATTTAAATATGCTCAATCATATGAATCATACTGTTTACTCTGCTGTAATATTATTTCCATGCAAGGTTGTGTATTGTAAACATTAATATGTTTGTGAACATAAGCCTCCCCTGCTGAAAATAAGTGGCAGAAGTTTACCTCAGAAATACAGAAACTGTTTGTACGTATGGTAGGAAAATAAAACAAATTAATCACAATACCAAAGTTATGAGTACTTACTAAACTCAATTTACTTAAAATCACAGTTTTCAATGAATGGAATGAACTTAAATTCTTAATCTGACAGCTGTAATATCCAAATGCAGAAGTTTGCAACAACCCCAGAACCTTTTACGTTACTTATACTATAAATAATCAGGCCAAACTTTGAGGATTTTTATAGGCTCAAAAATATGTCAAATTCATTTTAAGTTAATTAATTTTCAGTTTCAGGACACATCATCCAGCTTTAGATACAAGTTGGAGAAATTGTTTTATGTAAGTACCTTGCTGCATGTTGTATACAATAAAGCTGTCATGGTTTTAAATTATTCTTCCAGTCCACTGTCTGTGACATGTTTTCCATTTGTCCGTGTGTACACTTCAACAAGTGCGAAACCTTTATGTATGTGTGTTAGAGAATGAGAGCATGGTAAAGCACCTCTCATGTGCATGCCATAGTGTGTCTTTTCATCCCTGTGTTGACTCTCTCAACCTGAGGCGAGGACAGTAAATTGGCACGGTGCAGTGTTTGGAGGAGTTTAAATTGAGGTGAGGCCCCTACGAGAGACTTTTGACTTTCAAACTAAAACTTTCTAAGCTAATTGAATAAAATTCAAACCAAATATCAGGAGATTTGCAGTCGGATTTACTGAGCAAAAAATACATTTTAATAGATTTCAAGACAGTATTGTTTGTCACATAACCCTTCTCTGCAGCCATACATTGAAAGTGGTTACTCACTGCCAGAAGCCTGCAAATACCAATAGAAAAACAAAAAACAAGACAATTGGCCTTCAGCCCTTATCTCTTTGGAGTTTGCATATTCTCTCCATGCTCATGTCAGATTAACTTAAGGTTCTTTAGTTTACTCACAGTCCACATACTACTGACAAATTAGTCTCTGTTTTCCTCTGCCTTGCATGGTTTTGTACAGCAGTTTACCAGTGCATGCAAATACAGCTTGTGTCTGACTATCGCTTGTGGTGAAGTATACCAACCTGTTCATGTTGTTTGTTTCTCTGGCCTGTGCCCTGTACATCGTAGAAGAGCCTCCAGCACCCCCCTCAGGCAAATCATTCCAGAGCCTAGAGGCTCTTACAGCAAAGAAAACAGGATGTTACCTGTGGGAACCAAACATCAGAACAAACCAGAAGTGTGGAAGTTTTACACTGCCACTTTCACTTGGAACAACGTACACCGTACCTGATATTCTCAGAGGTCACTAATTCTTGTAGAGTTCATACATTTTGATTTGAGCAAAGTCAAAATTTGCAAAAAGCCACTTTAAATGAGTAATTTAATATGGTCATATAAACAATGTACAGCAGAGTTGTGAGACAAACATCTTAGAACCAAAATACAAATAAACTATAAAGTAGAACAGAGCTAATTACAGAAAAAAACTAAACTTAGAGATAATGACTGTTATCAAGTTAATCCTTCAAATATATTTGCTGGATTCTGTAAAAAAAAAAAGACATGGATTATAAATTTGTACAATTCCATTAAGTGTCAACTAATATAGAAGATAGATGTCCCCAGTGCATCTCATTACAGAATCTAATTCCTTGAGATTCCTAGTCAGTAAACACTCCAGTGTCCCTTGTAGATATCTTAATTAAGTATCATTTGGCTTTGTTGGACACATTTTTAAAGCCTCTGTAGGAAATCTAACAAAAATAAGAAAGTGACAAATTTTCACCCTAACAAGGCAAACTGTTCCTGTACTGCTCGTTTGCTTTATTTCTCCTCTATAAGTGTTCTGTTTTGATATTTCTCAAATAATTAGCACCAGTGTGTTGAAACCACCCAACACTGTTCTGGGTCAATCAGCGTATCTATTTCTTATTTTCATTCTGTTATATGTTGACCAATTTTTCTGTCTTAATCAAAACTGACACAAAATAAGTTAATAACACCAGATTTTCAAGTTGGAGATTTAGTTATAGCTCTTCTATCTGACAAATGCAGTACAGTGAGGAAGGAGGGGATATTTTCCACACCATCAACTGCATGATGGCAAAAATCTGTAAAGCAGGTTATAAAATAACTGTTAAGGGCAAAGTAAAATGGAAAACAATGTTTGAATATGTATGTATATGGGAAGGACCTGGCCTTACAAAAATTTAAGATATGGAAAGTATAATTTTTCCAAAGCATACATACAGACATCCAGATACAGTGATATGTCAATGCAACAGAACACACAAAAAGCCAGAGAGACAAAGAGTAGACAAGTAGTTTCTTTTGGACTTATTTCCAGCATAATTTTCTCCTCTTTATAACTGCATCTTTTTAAGAAATCTCACACACACACACACACACACACACACACACACACACACACACACACACACACACACACACACACACACACACACACACACACACACACACACACACACACACACACACCAAACTAATCTATTTCCGATGGATTGTAATACCAAGGTCAGGTTGTGCCTGTGCCTTCTCATCAGCTTGTTAAATCTCACTCTGAAACACATTCAGCATTTAAACACTTTATGGTAATTAGGCTTCCTGCTGAAAACAGCCAATCCTGACTGACCTGTATTATTAGCATTTTGAACTCACTTAGTTAAAAACAGAGAGCACATGTCAGACTCTAAATGTGTTCTTTGAAAGGTTCTTTTGAAATAACTGCAATGCAAAAGAGGTTTGCTTCCAATGCTAAAAAATTAAACTGGAAGACAAGATTTTAGGGTAAACAGTGTTATTAAAGCCGCACAATATGTACTAAAACAAGATTAACTGTCCTTGGCTGTCAAAAGGAGAAATTGAATATGACAACAAAAAAAGGGGGGTTGCATCCAGTGGCAGACCTGCACCCAGCTCAGGCCTGCAGCTCTAGACAACACAGGTCATGTAATAGCATAATATGAACTCATAACCAAACCCCCTGTTCATAATTAGGTTTCTAGTTGTAAATCTGACTGTCACAATGGCTTTAACATTTGAAAAGAACCTCCTCACGAAAGAGTTTGTGTTGTTTTTGCTGAAGTAGCTAACATAGCTATAGCTGTGTCTGGTCCACTGATTCTGACCATTAGATGGAGGAGGCAGCTTCCGGCGGTGGCTGGATCCTGTATGATTTTTTTTGTTGCAATGACTACATATCAGGACACAAATATAGCCTGTTGTAAAATAAACTATTTTTTTGCATGTGGGTTTGTGTTTTGACAGTTACAACGGACGGTCTTTTTTAAGCAATGTTACACAAATCATACAGATAGCTTGGAATTAATCAACCAGATCAACCGTCAACCAATGTCTAGGCCCTCAGCATGCATGTTTATTAAGGAATAGAATAGAGAATCAAATGTCCTTACATGCTCTGACTGAGTGAGACACTGTATAAGAGAGCAATGCATTGTCTCCAATGCAATATGGTGTTGGTCTGGTTTAATTTGGCATTTTTCTATATTGATCAGCCGAGGAAGCAAAGAACAGCAGGATTTGATAACTAGGTTCATCAAAGAAAAAAGAAGGCATAGAACAAGCCGATTGGGCAAGCTTAATTTTTTTAACTATTGATGTTTAAGTAATATATCATCGTGCCTTCAATTCCATTCATTTTTGTGTTAATCTACCAAACCTACTGAAAAACTTTGGTCATTGGTGCAATCCTGGGAGTTGATAGATAATGTATTCACATTGACCATGCTCATACCATGAAATGCATGCATTCACATATATGCAAGATTACATCATTATGTACAACCTCTTCCCAAGTTTGTGTTGCACACACACTTTCTTTGTCTTGGTTTCATCATTCTTGCTCTTGTCCCTCATGTGCAATGCAGGCCTGGAAAACCATGCATAAAAACTTAACAAAAAGCTGCAGATTGCATGCCTTAGCCGTTAGCTGCTGAATTAATCTATAAAGCGTCATTGCCAGTAATTACAGTGGCACAAACATAAGGGAGAAACAGGGGCATATCTAATTACAATTATGTTTAGCTTTTATTGCAAATACAGATAGTACATTATTGCAGCCAGCTGCCAGTAAATGGTACATTTCCTTAGAACATTTTTGTAAACTTGATAGTAGAGAAATAATCTGGGTATTTGATATATATATAAAAACTATAGACACATCTGCTTTGTAAATAGCTCCCTTTTAAGGATTATTGGTGATTACAACACAACCAGCAGTTATAGCTCTATGATATAATAATCATTAATGTATAGGCATCTTTGTTCATTTGTAACAGTATTTGTTTGCTCTGATGTTTACCCTCCGCACCTGTTCCTCTGAGGGTTTTGGATGTGCATATACCATATGCCATTATCGTATAACAAGAGTCATGCTGGCATCTCTGTGAGGCTTTACTTTAGTAAAATAGTACTGTGATGAAACTACAATGATTGATGTTGCACTGATTGTACAAAATTGCAAGTAGAGGCAGAATTCATGGGGATTGTTTGAATTTGTGTTAAAACTGCGATTGCAATATTGCAACTTCATGGAGGGACTCAAAAAGACGTGATCTTTTGTAAGTTTTTTAGATTGCAGTGGAGTCTGAACTTTCCAGGCTTCAGCAGAAAAAAAACAGCTCCCATCTGAGGTGACTAGTCAACTGTGATTCATTCTGTCAATATGTCAGATCTGCTCATCAGATCTCACTTGTTGTTGCAGGTGTGGGAAGTGAATAATAGCAGCTCAGCTCTTCAGAGGCTGTCCCTCCTCAGTTTCAGTAAGTCATATATGACAGTTCAGGTACAGTGGTAGGGATGTCTCTGTGTTGTCCTGAAGTGATTTTAAAACTTTGAATGAACCTACAGACATCCCAAGATCATCAGCCAGGCACAGAAATATTCTAGGAGCCTGACAGAGCAGTAGCATCAGGCCCCCAGCTCTTCCCATGGGAGGTGGTGATGGAGGGTTTTCCAAAAGTCCTGCAGGGCTTCTGGTTGTCTCCTCCAAATACCTCTTTCAACATGTCCTCCCAGCGACTCAGTAAAATGGCTGTTGGAGTCACAAAAGCAGTTGAGGACCAGGTCTCTGCTGCTCTCAACTCCATGGTCTTGCAAGTCAACTTCTCCCGCTCCATCAGAGGCCGCATGGTCCGGTCTAGCCATGAAAAGGTTACACAGGGTTACACTCAAGATGTCCTGTTGAAGAGGCTCAACTGTTTTGCAGTAGAGGTCATTGATGTTGCAGCATGGGGACATCTGTTTCAGCCTCAGACTCTGAACAACAGTGCTGGACCTCCTGCCAAAATCTGCCTGGAGGAAACAGAGGAACAGCCAGAACACAGTCCAGAACCAGTCTCTACTGGTGTTGCCGATGGTGAAGAGGAGCCTGGACTGGAGGAAGACATTAAAGCAATTAGATAAACAGTCTCTGCCACCCTCCACCGGCTCCTCTGGCCACCAGTGCTAGACTCCTGCCAACATCAATCTGGATGAAGCAGAGAAACAGCCAGCACCCAGCCCAGAGACAGACAGAGACAGTGCTGAACCTCCTATCACTGCTTTCCAGGAGGATTTAGCAATCAGCCAGGCATCAGCTCTACCAACCCCCCACCTAGGTGAACATCCAGTCATCACTACAGTACAGCATGACCTAACCAACAGTGCTGGACTTCACTGGCCTTAAGGAAACATACAAATAGCCAGCAGACCCAGGCTGATGATTGTGCAGAGGCCAAGCCTTTCTGAATGTGTGGATGAGGAGACTGGTGTGGAGGGGGGCAGAGAAACCATCTCTGCTGTCATTACTCTTCCACCAGATCCTCTGAACAACAGTGCTGGGCTTCCTGCCAACACCGGCCTCAAGGAAACAGCCATAAACCAGTCCAGGACTAGACTGTGTTGTGGTGTCATGTCCTCCACCTCCTCTGAACCCTCCTGCTTCCGTCCTGGATGGTGTGCCCACCAGAGAACCAGACGCTGTTGTGTTTTCAGCTCCACGAGCTCATCTCTCTGTGCCTAATGAAACTCTTGTTGTCAGCACAGAGCGGGATGACCTGACCATCAGCCAGGATGAGGCCAAAATGAAGACTGAAGGTGGAATCCAAGGCCTCTTTTACTGGATCCGAAACACACTCTGTTTCTTGTCAGAAGACACAGACTGACATTGTTCCTTTGTTCATTTTTTTGTTTCATTATTTTCATGTTGCTACATAATAAATCCATTGTTGCATTGCAGTCAATTTGCATCAGTTTAATTTATTGTGAATTAATGCAACATATAATGACTATCAAAGAGGGCGTGTAAGTTGCATTCACTGTATGTTACAGTACAGTAAAAGCTTTGACTCCTTGTTATTACACAGAAACTACCACAAGTGTCCCAACATTAAACATAGAATTTGTGCAGTATTACCTCAAAACAAAAGGAATGCTTGACACATAAGGTAGGATGAATGAATGAAATATGAATATATATAATAAATTCTGACTTCCAGAAATGTTAACGTGATCTTGAAGGTAGTAACGTATATTATCGTGATAATATCAACCTATATTACCATATTATTATTATTATTGGTTATTACCCCATTAATTTCATCATATTATCATTTTTTATCTAAATATTGGACCAATGTAACAAGGTGACCATCTTGTTACCAAAATATTACTATACTATTACTAAGCAGTTTTTCCTCATTGCAATCTTTAAATCTAGTTAATTTCTTCATTATTAACTGTTTTTTTTTTTGGCCCTTATTCCGTCCATTATTTTAAATTAGGACAATTCACTGAAAAACCTAACATAACTTTCTGCACTGGTGCACAAAGGGTGCCCCCATGTTTGGAAAAAAACAGCAAAAGTCCTCCTATGATAGATAAAATATAATAAAGCGCACGCTAGGGTGCTTTTACGGTGGAGAAAATGTGATGAAGTGCCCTCCCTCCCTTTAAATGTGTTTGCCCCTGCACCTCAAACAGCCTGAGTCTGCCACTGCTGCTATGAGAATACATAAAGCTTAACTGACTACTGTTGGTAACTAACTAACATTGTTTGTGTCTCATGTGCACAAGAAACCTATTCAGTCTCAAGAGGAGACCAGACTAAACCTTAAGCTCCCCAAGTGCAAAGAGATATAACACTGAATCCCTGGTGTGTGTGTGTGTGTGTGTGTGTGTGTGTGTGTGTGTGTGTGTGTGTGTGTGTGTGTGTGTGTGTGTGTGTGTGTGTGTGTGTGTGTGTGTGTGTGTGTGTGTGTGTGTGTGTTCATCCCCCTCACTCCTAGCATTATGGTGTTTTAACGATTCTGGCAGATGTTGTTGTTGTTGTTTTTGTTGGAGAATGAACTCACTTAAATGTGAGGTGGTGATCTGGTGAAATTACCTACCTTTCCCCTTCAAGGGCAAATTTGTATGGTGCGTTAAATCAGCAAAGAGCTCATTTGTAAGAATTATGCTGCCATCTCTGCTGATGGAGAAGAGTTGACAGGTTGAAATCAAAATCATTCAGTCACATGCTGTTTATCATTAGTGCTGCAGAGAACCATTTCGGTCTTGCATCCTGACCTTGAAATTTTAGTGGAACTACCAAAGAGAAAAACACACTACTGTGTAATGTAAACACACTAAAGTAGCCCCAAGGAGAGACAAACATATTTAAATTTATCACAACAGGCGGGGCGAGATGTTGGCATGATGGATGATAAGACAGAAACAGACTGCAAGAGTAAGGCACAGATGATTGTGGAGGGATCTGGGGGGACGTAGACAGAAATCTACTCTAAATACTGTCACTTTGAGACCTGACTCTTAGAGCTGAGAGAAACAGAAGGAGGGCAAGACTGGGGGATAAAACAGGGATGGATGGATTGACAGAAATAGAGTGGATAATAGGCTCTAACAATGACCACCTGTTTGAGGTTTTACTGGATGAATTGGCCTTGTGAGACAAAGAGGATATGAATCCCAGCAACACTTTCTTCACAAGGACACAATTAGAGGAGAAGTACAGTGAAGAAGGGTTTTTCCAAAAAATTATTCCATTGTTTTTTGTACTTGTAAATGTAATGTATTAGACACAAACAAAAATGTTCTGTCATATACTACAGTTAATTACAATAAGAAACTTAAACCAGGTATACCACAAATTAGTAGTAGGTGCAGCTTTTGAAGCTTGTCCTTTGGAAAATTTCAAGAAGTAAAAAAATTAAGAATTTCTACGAGGAACAAAAGGAAAGGGAGGCCAACAAGGTTGAGCTACTGGCTGCAATCCATAAGCTATATACCGTATACTGTATACTGTATGTGTCCCGAGCACAAAGTCCAAGAAGTCCACAGCACTGTGCTGAACTAAATTCCATTCCAAAGTTGACCTTTGCAGTTACAAGTCAATGAAATGTGTTAAGGTAAATAAGAGGTTCAAGATATAACCACGGGTATAAGAATTTTGTACTCAATAGCATTTTGTACTTATTAAATATTTATTGTTTGTTTGATGTAAATTACACCAGTGCAGTAGTGTGAAAACAGAAGGCTGTTCTTGCTTGGACTGCTGACTCAGCAGCTGAGCAGTGCAGAACACAAATCTGAGCCAGTCTCACTTTTGGAGATTAGCACCAAGCAAGTCTTTCCTTCTGAAGACTTTATGTGGTGTAAATCAATAATTCTGACTGTAACTATGAAAAATTCCAATTTACACTATGCGTTTACATTGTATTATCGGTGAAACTTCCACCAAAAGGGCAAGTTGGCTTAATTTATTGGCTCAAGATAGCATATAATTTATGTAAACAAAATGGAAATGGAAATATCTGTGACTTGCAAGAAACATAACTCAACATATATGATCTTTATCTACTTTTAGATAACATATTTCCTTGTTAAGAGCTAGCTTTCCAACAAAATACATATGCCTGGGCACAGACGTGCTTTTCTGAGTCCTATAAATGCCAGGTTGTGACCACTTGTGATTGGATCTCACTTACCTGCTCTATATGAAAACACTAGGGCTGTACCCTACTCACAATTGTTAGCTGATTCCTTTTTTTCAGTTCAGAGACACACTAAATTCATATAGCCTGTTGTTTTTACCTGCACTATCAGCAGCCCTGCAGTAGACATGCTCTGTGGTGCGCAATGGAATTTTATAACTGATCTTTATGAGCAGGACACACACTTTTTTTTTTTCCGACTGTGTGGAAAACTGATGTTTTCCCATCACAGATGATGAAGGAAGGTATTCATGCCAGAGTCAAGGAAAGTAAAAGTGTTTTTTCCTGTCAGCCCAGAAGTCATTCACAGTGGACCGCAGTAGAAGAGGTTGTACCACCATCTAGTAGGTAATGGACACAATGTGTTTTGCACAAGAAATTAAATAACTTAAGTGTAATGTTTGCCAAATTTACTAGAAGGCTCAAATGATTATTAATCTGTGGACAGCATTTCACAAAGTGTATAAAGTTTCTCCTCACTCAACAACTCTGGGAGTCTGGGAATAGTGTGGTTATTAGTTCATCAGTTGAAACAGTGTGTTCACAAACATCTGCTGCTTATCTTATCTCATAAAATAACCCAAACAAGTAATTTGCATTACAACGAACAAAATAGACAGCATGTTTTGTGTGCACAGGATGTCAGTTAAGTAGGCAGTCTTTCAGTGTCGCCCAGGATGCGTTTACAGTTTGAGTGATCTGATCACAATGCTTCATGGTGTTCGTTTACATTTGTATTTAAAGCTGTCCAATTGTGATCCAATCACCCAAGAATCATGTTAATACCAGGTGTAAACAGGCTCTAAAAGTAATCCAGGGTTTTGCTTCCAGGGTTTTAGGGTCTTGTTCAAGAGCCCTCAACAGTGATACTTAGGAAGTGGTGCATTCACTTTCCCCACCAATATTTATTCTATCCTCCACAAGCCACTGCTTTCCGTAATCCAACAGACACAAACTTAGACAGTCCACTGAGGTTCTCTTTTTTGATAACCTGCAAAATGGCATTTGAGCTTGGGTTTGGTTTGCCAATTACTGAGAAAAGTATAAAGGTCTTATTGCCATGCTAGAAATGTGTAATTCTTCTTTAACTGGTATTGTTTGGGAATCTTTTCCCCTCCCTATCGGTAAAAAATAAATGGAAT
Source organism: Dicentrarchus labrax (assembly GCF_905237075.1). Taxonomy (NCBI): domain Eukaryota; kingdom Metazoa; phylum Chordata; class Actinopteri; family Moronidae; genus Dicentrarchus; species Dicentrarchus labrax. The sequence continues at coordinate 16,680,092 of NW_026136710.1, read as the reverse complement.
GGAAAATGTACAAAGGAAATAACAGTGATCTGAATGAAACATTACTCAACATCTATGATTTTCATCTACTTTAAGATAACCTATTTCTTTGTTAAAAGCTAGGTAAGATTGAAGCTGAATTATTAGTTGTAAAGTATCAATGCACCCTCCACAACCTCCTATCTCTATGTCAGGGAGATAAACAGCATGTTTACATCAACGAGACATGTCTACCACACTTAAATTATAGCTGGCAGGGAATTCTGGCAAAGCCCTGTGTTACCACATTGGGACCTTTCTATTATCGGTTTCAGATCCATATTATGGACTGTCACACCCCTTTTTCCCATAAACTATCTCTGTGCACCTTTCCCAATGGCCTTCTTGTTTGCCCTTTGTCAGTAGCAGGTCATTACTCTTCAAGTGAAGTAATGACAGGTATTAAGATTGACCTCTATATAATGTGTTTTTAAAGTTGAGAAACTTTAACTTTGAAATACTTTCAAATGGTTGTCCACTGAAGGTAAAATTATTTGTAACTCTTAGAATACTGGTGTTATTTTAGCCTTATCAAGGGGGTATTAAGGGACTACAGCCTGCTGAGATTTTCAGTGTGAGATTATAATGGATGTACTGGAGTGCATTAACACAACATAGTCTCTATCTCTACCACAATATACTGTGATCGCCTAATCTGGCAATTCACACACATCTACAAACACACACACACACACACACAAGTACACACATCTGGCTGGCATAGTAGCTTGCAATACCTGCTAACCTGTGTTTTGGCTGCTTCTAAATGAGCAAAAAAGCACACTCTTATATACAGTAGGGCTTGGCTTATTAGTGGCAGTGTGGAGATAGAAGTGGCTGGTTGGAATTAATTAATTTATAAGGAACGGCTAGTCAGGAGTCACCTGGGAAATCATGGATTAGATAAAGCTATCTGCATATTCCTCCTGGAGGAGAGTAAAACATTACAGACGGTATTAACTGGCTGGATAAAGGACTTGGACATAGACAAACATGTAGTGAATCAGGCAGACATGTAGACAGACATGGCTCCATTATAAAAAGACTACAAATCAAAGCATGAGTAAAGCTACCAGGTTATTCCTCTGGGGTGAAAATGCATTATAGGCAGCAGTAACAAGCTTGGATGACAGAGTGCTTGTGAAACAAGAAGAAAGAAAACAGACAGTTACCTTTACAGTTACAGTTTGTGCCTTTCATGTTTGTGATTATTTGTTTCTAATTACATTTGACTTCTGGTCGGGTAATACCTTACAGAGTAACTGGTGGATGTTTCAAGGGACAAAGGGGGTAAGGGTTGTTGAATGTAGTAGAAGATAGACCCCGATGAGCATTTCAGTGTCCAAGACAGTCTATTGTTTCAAGTGCCTAGGAGAGAAGAATTTGTCTCATGATACTGATATCTTTGTCCTGAGGGATTCTGAACTAGGAAACATTGAGTGAATGGACATGGACATGAATGAAATGGCTTAGTGTATTTTGATTTTCAGTCAAGTCCCAACTATATGGCCCAAGGAAGTTTTTCCTTGCCGCCGTCGCCAAGTGCTTGCTCATGGTGGGAACTGTTGGGTCTCTGTTAATAATTTTATAAAGGAGTATGGTCTAGACCTGCTCTATTTAAAAAGTGTCATGAGATAACTTTTGTCATGAATTGGCGCTATACAAATAAAATTGAATTGAAAATGGAAATGTTACAAGAGGCGACAAAATGTAGAAAAGTACTTTAAAACACACTCCCACTTTCCAGGTTGAGTAAAGATGGGGCTCTCAGTAGTCCCAGCCTGTTGTTCTTTCTTGGCCAGTGGTCTGTTCTTTTCTCAGTAAGGCACTGAGGTCTGCAGATGGGGCAAGATGCAGCTGGATTTTCACAGCCAGGTGGGGCGATGATGAAAGGCTCAGACTCCAGATGGCAGACATCAGCCAGAGATTCTTCAGAGTCAGACAGCATGGTGGGGGCAGGCAGGGGACAATGTTGATGAACGTGACAGCTCTATCAGGACGAGATGGCAAACTGCAATTCCAGCAAAGAGGTGGCCTGTAAGGTCTTAAATATGTAAGGAAATGGCTGAATGTCAAGGCTAAGAGTGAAAACCCAAAAGGTAGGTGAATAGTTTGTCCTGCTTTAACTTGGGCTGACTGACCATATTTCAAACCCTCTGACTAGTATTATGACATAGAAGCAGACAGAAGAAAATAGAGAATAGGGAACAATTTGGAAAGTCAGAAGCACAAGTGATGGAAGTTGGCAGATGCCTAGATGGATAGACAAAGTTCCATGGGGCTTAATAATTTTATACGCACAAATAGACAAAGAAGACAATTATAGTTGGGGTATGTTAACTTGGCAGTAGTTGTTTTTAATTATACATTCAATCACACAAGGGTAAAAGAAGCATCTAAGCCACCTGTGGGCAAAGTCTCAAAAAGACTGATTTTATGCACTTCCCTGTGTTTGCTCATGGATTGGTGCCATATTAGTTCAGTCTCTATAAAGCTACCATCTGCAGTGGGATTAAAGTGTCTGATGTAAAGTGAGGTTACGGCCAGAGATTGCATCATAATATTGGGTTTGCACACACGTCTGTGTGAATTCAGCTAAATGAACAAGAATTACAATTCTATTCAATGTCCTTTTCCCTTTGTTTCTCTGCTTTTCTGCATTTGTCATTTATTCATCTCCACAGGTACTGAAGGTACAAAATGTCCTTGTGCCACCTGAGATGACATACATTTCTATGTGAATGATGATATGGATGAAACAAATTCAAATCACAAAAATACACTCAAGTCAGGGGAACCAGACCATAACTACACATATTCACACTCTCAACACACTCTCACAGGCTCACATCAGATCAGCAGAGGGAGTAGATTTTGTCTCTGATTTCTGCCACCGGTGACCTTTTTTTCTACCTTCCCTTCCTTGGGAAAGGGTGATGCCATCTGAGGTCCTTACTTGCAATCAAAATGAAGGGACTGTGTAAAATCACAAGTTGAAGAACAAAGTATGCGATGACCCAGTGTCATGTTTACCTTCCCAGTCCTAAAGTGAACTATTGAAGGTTGAAGGCACATTTTAAGCACCTTTTGAAGAGTTCAGGTACTGTGGACCAAGCAATGTTCTATGCTGGTTGACATTTGATTGGCCATGTAACATGGGAGCTTACCCTAGCAGCTATTTTGTGGCATGATCATCATCATTATCATTATCATCATTATTATTATTATTGTTTATTATTATTATGTATTTGTAGAAACTATGAGTGTTACTGAGCACGAAAAAAAAAGAGGATTATGCTGCTGAAGCAGTTTAAGAGGTTTTGACACCAAGCTACAACTGCTGTCCCCCATTAAAGGAGGACCTTTTAAGCCTCCTCGGATTGAGTATCTGATACTCAACAGCTGTCAGACCCAAGCTGTTCCTGAACTTGTATGTAGGTGCTGCATGATGGTAAATCTCCACTGGTTTATGATCATTTTCATGTGTTCATGCTTTCTGCTCAGCACATGCTGTTGAAGAAGAAAGGAGGTGAATGTGTTTCTTTAGTGCATGTTAAGTGTAGTTGTAAGACTCATTATTCTAAAATGCAAACACAAAAATGGCAATTTGTATTGTAACTATCATTTTTGTATTCTTTTTTTCCCCAAATGCATTCACTTTTACACAGTCTTCATATTATTATGTTAATTACCTGAGGCTAAGTAACACCATTTTATAGAAATAAATACTTTTTCTGCAGACAGGGTTTAAAGTACCTTGAGTGTAAGGAGGAGAAAATGAATGCTCATTCATACCATTCATGTTCCTTCTTCAAAATTAAACATTAATTGCCCATTAGGTTCGACAGTACTTTGTCACAGTCTCCAAATCTTCTTATTGTGCTAAATGACTTCTGTGCCAAATGGTTTCATCCCTTAAATGAGAAAACTCAGTGCCCGAATGTGACTCATCCAATCCCTGACTGAAGCTAAAGCTTCACTGCATACCTTCACATACACTATGTATGTTCACACAGACACAGACACACACACACACACACACACACACACCTTCATTATACGTCATTTGATTAATTAACACCTGATGCTATGTGATTGCTCATCACTCAGAGAGAATGGAGGCGAGAAGGAAATAAACAGAGAGAGAGAGAGAGAGAGAGAGAGAAAAAGAATAAAATTAAAAAAGGAGACCAAAAATAAAGTCAGGCATGGAGGGGAGATAATGAAAGAGATAAATGAGTAAGTTGTGAAGCTGGATCCAAACAATCTCATCTGATAACATTGTGTTTTATGAAAAATGAAATTCATAGATATGTTGTTCTTGTGATAACCAACCTATATTTTTCTTTATCTTTGCTTTCTCTTGTTTTGTTTTATTTATTTATTTATTTGGAGGGGGGTGCTATGGAAGAAAATAAACCTTTCACACATCAAAAGTATAATATAAATATTAGACAGTACAAAAAAAAGTGAATCATTATGTGTGATTGTAGCGACTTTGGTGTCACTGCAGTGAGTCACATGAACATGATACCCATAATTACAGCAAAGAGCTGCTTCATGGACATTATTGCTAAAATGAGACATTGTTCTCTCACATTGCACCCTATTTTTTTCTCTCTCTCTCTTTTTATCTCCCTCTTTCCCCTCAGTTCACCCCTCCTGGTGTAATAAATGATAATTCCTGATAATTACATCTGTTCTGTATAGTCAGCACAGACAGCTGGACTCGAAGGACATAGCCATAATTTTATGCTCTCTGTCTCACTCCCTCATTTACCTCATCCCTGTGTTTGTCTTTGACTTTTCACAATCTTGTTCCTCTTAGATTAAGGGCAAATAACTTCTGAAGTAGCACTAATCAATACTGTTCTATTAACAACAGATCCAATTACTAGATCTAATATGAAGGGGGTCGTTCTTTCTGACAAGCCCAAGGAGATAATCACCCAACTCTGCACTTCCCCTCAGTGTTAGTGAGTATTTATCATCTTTTATCCCATTGGTTTTTATTTGGTATAGTCCACAACTTTACTGTTTTGGTTCAGTCTCGCCATTCTTACATGATTGTGGCACATTAGTAAAGCATTGGATATAAATAGATAATGGTGGCATACGAAATAAATAAATAGTTTTATTTCTAAATCTTCCAGGCCTTTATTCATTGAACTAACATGCTACTTTAAAACATAATCTAAATTAATGTGTCTGTCAGCATTTGAAACCAAAATGAGGTGGCACCCGAGGCGGCCAGGCATTTTGTCTAAATCCATCCCTTAGCAGTTGGCAGCTGTTTACAGCGAAAAAGCTCTGATACTAGCTTAGGATCATAGAGGAGCATGTAATAGCTGAAAAGCCATTTTTTTCAGGGGCTGGTGGACACCATAACTTGCATTAACCAGTTAACCAGAAATATGACTTTAAAGGATAAAAGGTCTGTGTCAGCTTAGGATGTGCATAGAAGTGACCATTGTAATCATTTTAGCTTAAAATTAGGCCATTCGTCTTTTCAGGACAATAACTTCCCCCTATAGAGGAATGCAGTTCAGATTGTAGCCCACAGGTAAATGCTGGGGTGGAGTCGGACTTTTTTAAATGCTGAATGAACAGCAGCAGTAGCAGCAATTGTCAGTATAGCCTTCAGGTGAATGGTGTGGCAGCAGGCGTGGAAACAAAAGGAGTGAGCAGAGTACTGAGAAGGATGCATTGGTTAGTACAACATGTGTATCGGCATTTGACTGCAATTGACTGCCTGAACTGGCTCCAAACCTTAGTTTAATTTTTGTTAAAAGTTTTTATTTTAGACTGGTTCACTTGTGATAGCATAATACTTTTATTTATGAAAGTAGATTAAACCAAAAAATGGAAAGAAGGAGATTTTGCAAAGATGATTGAGAGATGGTGTAAGACAGAAGATAGAGACAGGGAGTGAGAGACAGAACGATAAAGGACAGAGACTGGCAGGAAGGATAAGAGGAGAAAAAGAAAGAGACTTTCAGATCAAGCTGGAGCCTTGAATATGTAATAGGCTCATGATGGATGGCTGGCCTACAACCACATCAACTGGGTGTTTCTTGTGCATGTCATTAACTCACTGCATTGAGAGGAGTCAAACTGCAGAGCAAAGCATAAACACTTATGATGAATGATAGATGGACAGTCTGACAGGTAAATAGGCAGACACATAAATATGCTAGCAGACAGAAAACTGGTCAAATAATGAGGCAGATAGGAAAATTAAGTCAGGCAAATAGATCGAACAGGCAAAAAGCAGGCAGACTCCTAACATCATGCATTAAGGCACTCAGAAAAAAAGTGGTTAAGAGCCAGAAAGAGAATCACTGTTTACATGCACCCCAGTACCCCAATTATGGAGAATAATTAGGGTATTATTTCAGTTTCATTAACATGGAGTGAAATAAAGCTCTTCAAAACCAGATGGATTAAAGCAATTATTGCTCTTCTCTCCACTGCATACTGTAGTACCTTTTGTTTGCTTTGCAACATCCGAGTTACTGCAACCCCAAATTCCTTGGGGACAACATCAAAATTGTACTTTTACCCTAAAACTAAAAAGAAATAAGGTGAACAAAGTTTTTTTTGTAATATATAATTGTGATTCATGACTACAAGAATCATGTTTTACACACTTACATGTGGTGAGAAAATAAAAAGATTTGGTCAGACAGACTACCAACTTAATAATAATTTAGGAGGCTCTATTGGCAGAAATTGAATATAATGTGTTTTCATTAGTGTATAATCGCCTGAAAATAAGAATAGTATAGAATATTCATACGAAGAATAGTTTCTCCTTTCTCCATCTTACTTAGCAGGTTAGCATTAAAACATTTGCTAGTTAGCACTAAACACAAAGTACAACTGAGGCTGATTGGAACGACGTTAAGTTTTGTATTTGGTCATACTTCAAAGTATTGGGCAACTTTAAATTCTGGGGATCACCAAAGTTATAACAGTTGAGGGGGACATGAATGTTTAAACCTAACTCATGGCATCCATTCAATAATTGTTTATTTTAGTCAAAACCACAAATGGCAACCTCATGGCAGCAAAAATGGGAAAGTCATCAAAGTCAGTATTCCTCTTCTGGGAACCATGACCGGCAGTACAAAATGCCATTCCATCCAACAGTTAGGTACATAATAGATATGTCAGTCCGGACCAAAGTGGTAGACCAATAAACCAGAGTCAATTGTTGGTAGACCACAAGAAATCTCTCCAGTGTCACAGTCACACACACTGTTGACCAAAGTACCTCCCCCCTAACACCTTTGGTCATCATATAACAATGTTACACTAATTCCTTTGCTAGTTTCAGAACACAGTAATTATGCTGACAACTGCAAGAGGACATGTCAGGAAGGCTTTAACACAGGGTGTTTTAGAGATTGAACAAATGACCAAGGCTGTCACTTTTCTAGCGAGGACAATCTCTGCTGTAAACTTGCATTGAACTCAGACAAATGGCAAATCAGCCATAGACTAACAATTAGGCCTATATACACAGACAAAGAATAAACAGAGGTAAAAAAAAAAAAAAACAGTATAGATACGGGTCAAGGCTGATATGCTTCATTTGAGCCTGACAACTTCCTCTTGCAGACATTGGACAGAATCTAGATCCCAGTTTCAAACTTCCAACATATCCTCTGGTGGCAAACTTGGATTATTAACTCAGGGACAGGATATTTGACCTTTTCTCTTCAAAATGTGTCTCATTATCGAGCATTATCTTTTAATTGGAAATAAGTAGTTCTCAAATTGTGAATATATACATTTTTAACTAAAACGTTTAAATGTTTCTGTTTGGTGACATATTGCTATAACATTCCTGTACTTCAACCCACAGATCACTGCAACCCTATGGATATTCTTAGGGTTGTATTCTTTTATTCATCCATGTTGGCTGGAATTACCATAAGAGAAAATAAAAGTCCACTAAAACATGTGAAATACATTAAGCAGGATACTGCTTAATGTATTAAATCTTACCTCACAGACCGACAACAATTCATCCATATCAACAACTGCACCTCCTCCACTGCTCCCCTGTCCCAAGGCGTCCCCCAGGGTTCGGTGCTTGGTCCTCTCCTCTTCATACTTTACCTGCTCCCCATTGGCAACATCATTCGCCACCATGGTCTCCACTTCCACTGTTATGCCGATGACGTCCAGCTTTATATCTCTACCCAATCCATCACCCCGCCCACTCACTCCACTCTCTCCAACTGCCTCACCGACATCAAATCCTGGATGCATTCCAACTTCCTCAAATTCAACTGTGACAAATCAGACCTTATCATTATCGGCCCCAAATCCCTCACCAAACCCACAGACAGTTTCCACCTCACCATTGACAGCTCCACCCTGTCTCCATCCCCCCACAGTCGCAACCTCTGAGTCATCTTTGACAATAACCTCTCCTTTGAACATCACATAAACCAAATCACCAGAACTGCCTTCTTTCATCTCAAGAACATTGCCCGTCTTCGCCCATCACTCTCCTTCTCTGCTGCTGAAACCCTCATCCACACCTTCATCACCTCCAGAATCGACTACTGCAACAGCATCCTCTATGGCACACCATCCAAAACTCTAAATAAGCTACAGTACATCCAAAACTCCGCTGCACGTATGCTCACCTACACCCGCACCCGTGATCACATCACTCCTGTCCTCCAGAACCTCCACTGGCTCCCAGTTCCACAGCGCATTCAGTTCAAAATCCTCCTCCTTACACACAAAGCCCTCCATAACCAGGCTCCTTCCTACCTCACTGACCTGCTCCATCGCCACAATCCATCCCGTAGCCTTCGCTCATCTGAAGCAAACCTCCTGACTCCTCCACCCCGGACCAAGCACCGAACCTGGGGCGACAGAGCGTTCTCTGTAGCTGCCCCCTCCCTCTGGAACTCTCTCCCCAAACACATCCGTGACTGTACCGACCTTCCAACATTCAAATCACTCACAAAAACACACCTTTTTAAAATTGCTTTTAATGTTTAGCTTAGTCTGATGTGTTTTTAATGTTTTACTATTTGATGTTGTTTTGCTGCTTTTATGTTTTTATGTAAAGTGTCTGAGTATTTAGAGAAGCGCTTATAAATAAAATGTATTATTATTATTATTATTATTATTATTATTGTTGTTATTACTGGATCACTTTATTTTGTCAGTTATCTTTTGTCTATTTGACTAAAAATCAAATTTTTGCTCTCACAACTATTCACAAAAACTGGAAGCATATTTGTTAGGAATCCAGCAAGAAGAAAGAAATGCGATGCACCCCATGCATTGTTAAGCCCTAATGGAGGGGTTTTACACCCTATAAAGTATTCAGTTTTTTGTCACATACCTCTTTTTTGGATGCACGATAACATTTAATCTTTCACACAGGCAAAGTTGATGTTTCCAACTTGGTGGGGAGTCAGGAAAACACAAGCGAACAAAACAAGATGAATGTGCTAATGAGTATTTTTGCATAAATAGGAAGTAACCTACAACAACCTACAACACAGAGTGTTCATCATTATCACAGCAACCATGTGGTTCATCTCTGTTGTTCGCTATCTTGTTGAGCTGTTCACCAAAATGATAATTTTTAGCACCACTGCAAAATGCAATCAACAGAACAAAATCAATGTGTTTGGGTGCTCTGAGAAAAACAGGCTGTAAATTTCCCTTTTATGTTAAGGTGTGTGCGTATGAGTGTGTGTGTGGTTTTGACAAAACTCGTTCTATCATCAAGGCAGTTTTGATTCTATTTCTCTTTCGAATAACCACACACAGAAACACTAACGCTCAAACACATTATAGGAGAAGTTTACTACCTGGTGCAAGCTTCTGGAAGCAGTATCTTTCCTTCATCGTTTACATTTTTGATGTACCTACAAATCATAATGTCAAAAAGAAAATGGAGCTGTGTACTTTGGCTCCCAGCCAAACTGATGTGCTGGTGTGATTCACTTGATAGCTGAGCAGCTTTAAGCGAACAAATGCAACACTTCAGATGGGTTTTCAGAAAATTGCAACTGCAGCTATCCTAACAACGACAGGCAGCACCAGTGTTTCAGCAAAATATCTGTTTTCTGCCACTAGCTTATAAGAAAGAGAATCCACAAAGAGACAGAAGTGAGCAAGGAATGAAACACAGAAGCTTAAACTCGAGGGGGTGGAGGCAGTATGAAAGAAAGCACCTGGATGAAAATCTATTTCACAATAAATGGTCACATTAATCCCGTTAATGATAAATGTTACAATAACTTCTTTTAAACAAATACATCACTGCATTAAACTCTAATTACCGCACAACCAATTAAAGATTCTGGACTGGACTCTGAGCTCATTGGTAATTGTTAGATGTCATTAGTTGTTAAAGCTGTTTCCAGTTTAATTATATGAGATTCAGACAGTTTATTTACCCTTAAAGATCTCTACTGTAGTCCATTGACTTCAGCCATTCATCACCGGCTGATATGACAACTGTCACAGATTTTGTCAGCTGTATCTGATTTCGCTTGCTTCCATAGTCTTCTTTTTGTGGCCAGTGCACCACTTTGCTGTGTTGAAAAGACTTGGGCATGTTGAAAAAACCTGCCATGAATAGATACATTTGTTGGACCTTTAATGTTTGGGTATGGGTTTAGCAAAGGCCCTTAATTAAACTGTTAGGAGAAAGAAAAGTCTTTACTTCAAGGGAGAAACGCAAACTGCATACATTTGTGTGTGTTCGAGTGATCATCCTATCGTTTCCCAATGCACACCATAGAGCATATTGACAACCTCAGCAAGACTGTATTGATCAGTCTAATCTGGGTCCACTGATTAACACATGGTGATAACAGACTAAAACAAGCTAAGAGTGATTAGCCCTACATAATATTTGTTTATCACAGTAGAATGCAACAGAATATGGCATTCGAATCTTCAACCTTTTCTGCTTTGTTGATGCACAAGTGGTATAGGGACTCTCCAGGGGATCTCCTCCATATTGCCGATCCAATGAAGTCAGTGTATGAACTGCGGGTGGTTGCATATATCACAGCATAAAACACTAAATCTTCTGGTAATTGTTTCAGCAATTTCCCTCGGGATAAATAAAGCTTCTTGAATCTTGAATAATGTGCCTTTCATTGCTGGTTCCATTTTGTTTTATAATGTATTTTTTTCTTCTTTTGGATGATCTCTGAATTAAAGAGTTATGGCTTCATACAGGTTATGGTTAGGAAAACATAACACAGAGTGGACAAAGAAACCAATGCCTTCAGCAACAGCATCCCTAGTAAATCATTATGCAAGGCGTGATGTTTTGTAAGGGGGACAACAAAGTCTTATTATTTCTGATTCCTGTCCCAGAGGTCACATGTTTTGTTTGGGACTGTATTAAGCAATAGGACTTTAATTTTGCAGCATTGACCCAGTGATGTAGCAGCTATTCATCACCAGTAGAGTGCATTGACATAAGCAGCTAATGAGGGTTTTTGCTAACGCTAAACAATGGAGACTTTTAATAAGGAAAACCGATGGATACGGATGGAGAGATGCGGTAGATGAGTGATTGTGCTGAGGGAGCAGAAGATCACCCAGTCATCCATTTCATTAAAATAACACAAGACTTTAGGGAAAAGTGTCCTGCAGTTCTACTTACTTACTGATTTTCCCTTCCCATTCAGCCATGTTCAGAGCTGTTTTTGACAGCATTCAACAGAGAAAATATGGATTTATGCAGAAGTAGTAATACATCTTAGTTTCCAGTGGCTCCAAAAGCTATATTCAGTATGAGTAATTGCTTCAGGAGTGCTGATTACAGTACATCCACTTACATTACTCCACTTTTCATTTAAATAACAACTCAGTGTTGTGCAAAACACTAAAACTTGCTTTTGTTTTTTTGGAATTGAAATGTCTCAGCTTTCAAAGTAGCTGAATTTCATTCTGTCCTCCACAGCCTCGCCCTAACCATTCCCTTATGCCAACTCAAGGGTTCACAATGGTGCTGGTCTCCAATTAACAGAAGCTGCAATGGCAGTGAAAAAAAAAAAAAAAATGGATGAAACATCATCTAAATTTGATGTGGATTTGGCCACTTTTCTAACTATTATTTTGGTTGTGCATGCAAACCTTTTGCCCTCCTGCAGAGATCACCTGTGCCAGTCGCCTGTCTAACCATCTGCTCCTCATTTACAATCAATCCCAGAGGATATACAAGGCAGTTTTCAACTGGTCTGGGTATTCAGATAATCCATCCGTCCTTTGTTATTTGAGGACATTTTTGTGTTTCCGACCTTTTAAAAGTTCCTTTAAAAGGAAGCTTGTGTAGCACCTTTCTTACTTTTAATGCACTATGCCATTTATTATAGAAGCAAATATGTCTCGAATTCAAACCTTTGTTCTCTTACTGAGAACTATTTGCTCTTTTAGCAGCAGTTAATATGGTGAATTATTTATTTTATTGAGAGATAAACTGCTCACCAAACTGAGACCAAATATGTTCACTTTTTCTCAGAGGAAATTAAGTTCCTGAAACATAAATATGAAATTCTTATTAAAGTAACCCTTATGTAGTACTTGTAAATGTATACAGTGTGAAGCTGTGAATTAAGCAAAAACAAAGTGCTTTTTGTTACTGTTAACAAGTTCAGAGTTGTTTATGAGTTGATGAACAGCACTTTAGTGTGAGATTTTGTGATTCATATAAAAATCAGTTTGATGCTTTTAATTGAGTTTGTGAAAACACACATATACTGGATGTACAAAACATATTACACGTAAATGAGCTGCAAAAAAAAATATCACAAAATTAATTTTAGGCATAAAGTTGTTATTTTTTGCATCTGTCCATGTCTCTTGCTGTCACTTCACTTCTCAGTGTCTTTATTCAGTCTTACAGCCAATTTGTTGACTGCAAGTTTTCAAAGTTTTACTTCTAGCCTATATTTTGAGTAATTGTATTTATGTTTAGTACATTTAAACCATGTTTGATTTATATCTGTACCTATATCTCTACAAACCCATAGTCCACTACCACAGGTGTTTTTTATTATTGCCTGAATAAACCTCCTCAAGACGGTGTGACTGTGTACAAAAATTACTTATTTCTCACTTGCTTGGTGGTGTTGTTGCAGTTCTTAGGGTGGGAAAACTTTCACTTTTAGTCCTAAACTGTAAATAGTTTGGTGACCGCAGTGAAATTTCCAACATAGTTCCAGCAATCTTCAGCCTGGGCAAAGGTTTAATCCACCAGAGGAAACGTCTGTGTGAGTGTGCACTGAACATTGAACTGCTCATTAATCATTTTCGTCAGTTATTATAAAGATATGTACAGTATGTCACACAGCCTGCCCATGAATTTCACCTTGCTCATTGTGATCTAACAAAGCTATAGAGATATTTTGACATGCAACAGAAAAGCGCAGGCATAAATAATAGAATGAATGACGGTTGAATTCAATTTAACTGCTTTGGTTTCAGGGTTCTGATATTGTGCATGCTGGCTCACTGTCACACTGCCATGGCTCACTGGGACACTTGAATCGCAGGTTGAAATATACTGGAATTTTCCATGTTATTAACACTTTCTTACAAGAAAGAGACAAAAATGTCTGCTGTGAAAAAGGCCTTTGGAAAAATGCTCAACATGAAAGCTTCATTCATTTTACACATAAGAAGTTTGTCCATGGTTGTAGCTTCTGATTTTCAAACTGCTAAAACATGAAAGCTGCTCGGGAAAACCTTTGGTAACGATGACCACTTTTTTAAATTGAGTTTGTTTCCTTTTATTAACAGCTAGTAGCAGGCTGGGTTAAAATATACCTTAAGTACGACTTAAAAAAAACCAATTTAAGTATAAAAATAAGAGGTTAAAAAAACACATTTTAGGGTTGAAGGTACAATGATAAATTTTCATATAAGAACAATTACTGAATGGGGCACTTTTGTAAGTTATAGTTAAAAGAATCAACAACACATGCCTTCAAACACACACCTCTCTATAAATCTCTTCTACAAACACAAACATTAAAAAAAAACCATACATTGCACATTGCACATTGCACACAGACAACACTTTCTCTCTTTCTCCTATATACAAACACAGATGTTATCAAAAGGCTGGTAGCAGGGGTTCTTGACAGCCCTTGGAGACAAACACATTGTGTTATATTGGAGTGGAGAGGAGAGGCTTGCACAGGGCTTCATAGCTGACAAGCCCTCCCATTTAGGTATTAAAGGGACAGCGGTGGGGGGGGGGGGATGACAAACACAGGCACATCTTCACAGGAAAACATGACCTCCTTAGGGAAAGACTGGAGAGGGAAGAGAGGAGATGAAAAAGAAACATTGTAGAAGTAGGGTTGGGACAAAAAAGGAAAGATTAGAGGAGGACAAACACATAGCCTCATAGTTGACAAGACCTCCTGCTAAGGCCTACAGGGGAGAGGAGATGTTTGGGGAATAGAGGAGAGGATAAAAAAACAGGACGAAAATGAACCTACTGCTCAAGCCTGGAGAGAGAAAAGACAGGAGAAGAAAAATGAGGTTGAGGTCTACTTAAAGCTGGTAATTACCAGTTTAGTTTTTTGTTCCTTCTGGCTTTTACAGTGTGTCAATGTTTAATCAGTTAAACTTGGAAAGAGTAAACAAATGGAAAACAAAGTAAATGCCACTACCAGTATCAATACATGTTGTCCAATTCATCACCAAAAAGAATGTGACCCGTTTTTCCACAGCTCTCTCAGGTGGTGTTCAGTCTCTTACAATTATAAACTTCAGAGTTCATTCCTTGCCCTCATCCTCACTCCTTCCTGTCTCCATCTTATGTGCCTTGCCTCAGCATAAACAGGAGAGGCAAACACAATGCATAAACTGGGCGACAGTTTGCAGGCTGTAAATCTGTCCGAGAGCCAGTTTTTACCCTCTTAGTAGTGGCTGTGTTATTGAAGGGTCAGTTACAGTCAGATTGAGTGATAGCGTATTAACCAAATTTACTGAGCTAGCACCTTGCTAAACAAATGGAAATCTAGTGAGCTGCAGATGGATTACAGTAATGCATGCACACACAGGGGCGCTCACACTTTTAACTTGGTTATTTGAGCATACGCACACAAAAGCACATATTAATGTAAGCCTTGTGTGCTTGATTCACATTTCAACTGCTGAAAGGAAAAGTGAAGCCAAAGTATAAAGGCAGGTCATTTATTTAAGAGTCTGATTTAAGGGTACCAGCAGACTGTTCAGTGTTTGTGCTGTTGATGGCTCCTCTCTTTAAAATGGATTACAACGGAGATTTGGCTTTGGGCACTGAATTGCTTCGATGTTCAAACAATGACAGAGCTCAGTGTCCTCATCTGTATGCTAATAAGCATGTTTGATATTTCATCTGAAGTCTTGTTCCTTGCTGCCTGTGCTGCTCTATGATGCCAACAGAGCAGCTACAAGGCTGTGATCGGGAAAAGCAGACAGTAAGAATGAAAGTAGAAAAAAAATATATGTGGCCATAAAATCTGCAACACTGAACAAAAACTCCTTGTTACATCCCTGGGGACTTTAATAATAGGAGCTTTTCTTTAGAATCCGTTTCCAGACAGTGGAGGCTGATGAGACTCAGAGACAGACTCGATGGGAGGCCAACATAATGGAAAGAGAAAGGAAGGAACAAAGACTTTGTTAGTGTAAAAAGAGATATACTCTCATTAGTAGACTATTACACACTTAAAGGATTAGTTGGGATTTTTTTTAATGGAGCTGTATGATGTACTTATCCTGGTCTGCCTTGATCAGATCATTTATGTACAATGTACATAAACCCGATATAGATTATTTTAGGTGGGCCTTTTTTTAGGTGGCTAAAAGATGTTTTGCTGCTGTTCCCATCCAGAGCAGTGCATTGCTCCTTTCTGCTTCTCTAATCTAGGGGCGTACCTGCCGCCATCTATCTGTAAGTAACACACTGACTGGTTCCCAATACAAACCAACTTTCTATGTGCAGATTAGTGCTATGTATGTGCATGTTTTAAAATTGGTGTCTAAGCAAAGCTATATTTACATTAACCTGTTCTGCAGGCACACTCATGCCTACACACAAGCTTGTATCCAAATATTTTGTATACATAATTAAGTTTTATAACTAGGTTCAGGAACAAAGACCACGCCCTGAACTCATCTAATTTCCGCTCAAAACATATTTAAAGCGACACTTAACGCATTTGCATTAAGCTTTGTATCATTAGAAACCCATCATCATATTTTTGAATGGTCGTGTATCATTCCCTAATTTTCCCTGAGAGGGGAGAAATACGGATTTCAGCGTTGCAGTTCCTGCTTCCAATGATGTAAAAATTGTCATTTTGCGTCATTGGAAGCAGGAAGTATCTGTAGAGGGGGTGAGACTACAAATACTACTTCCTCATTTTTTTTTAACTCACGCTACAGACCTATTACAGATCAGTGGGTGGGACTTCACTTGCATGCAGAAACAAAAAAATATAACCGCCATTTTGTTTGGAAGCTAAGCGGAGGCGCTGTCGAGCCAGAGGTTACAACTATGGCGGAAGGTAATCAATCTGATATGGAAGAAGAGGATTTCTAAAGTGTGATGTTCGTGGTTACCTTTATGAGACGCAATATAGCGAAGAGCAGCTGAGGCTGAACAGGAGGCGGCTGAGGCTTCTGCAGCCAAGGCAGAGGACTGTCGCGGACGAGGAGCCCGGACTGGCTCGAGCTGGGGCGGACTGGTTGTGCCTGTGCTGTCCCTGTTGCCTACGGACGCACGGACGTCTGACTGTAAAGTGAGTGTTTCTATTTTCTTTCTTATAACAACGTGGCATGTATGTACACAATTTGTTCAAGCATTATCACAAAGTTATTCCCGGTTAATACGTAACGTCAGCCAACTGAACTAACGTTAACTTCTTTACTGCACAAACAGCTTGCAGTTGCATTGTTAACTACTGTGGCACGCTAAACACGAAGACCATGATCCATCGGCTGTGTGTCGACGGGTTACCATGGTTACAGCTACAGTCCATGGAAAATGAAACGGCAAAAGCCATCTGGGGCACACTTTCGAAAGCGCAGAAAAGAAGAGCAGGAGAAACGTGCAAAAGAGAAAGGTACGTCATTTTGATTATATATTTATTAAATTCACCGAGCATTCATGATATAATCATGGTAGCTAGCAGTAGCATCATGTCATCTTACTAGTAAGCTAACGTTAAGTAGCAATGAGGGTGTGTGACGTCCCGCTTCGTTCGGCTAGGTTTGGTCGTTATTAACATGCAGTCGGCCGCAATATTGTCATAATAGGACTGTCATAAGTCATAAGACTGACATTTTTACCTCTTTGTTTGGTTGGTGGTCAGATTTCCTACGAGGAGGTTATTGATGACTTTGCGGCAAGGAAGGCCAGAAAGATTGCATTGTGAATGAAGTGTGATATTAGTGTTAAGTAGAATATTTTATTCTATTCACTTGGGGTAAATTTGAACCTTATTTGTTTATTTTGTATATTATATTTTGATTAATAGGTTATATGAATCACATTTTACAGTATCTAATTTTGCACACGTTTTATTGTTAGTTTAATTTTTTGTTTTGATTCTATATGTTTAAAAGTTTATTTTTTATATCTTTATTATTGAACAGGTTTATTCTTTTGCACATATTGTTCTATTGTTTGTATTATCATTGTTTAAATAAATGTGCAATTCTTTGGACATGAGTTATTTTCTCGTGGGGATGGGGCGCTATCAGTAAATCTCACCTAGGGCACCAAATGGTCTAGGACCGCCCCTGGGCTCAGTGGTGGGCAGAGAGCTGGACTCTATGGTGACAGTGGCAGAAAGAAAGACCTTGGACAAACTGCTGTCCATACTGGACAACGCCCACCACCCTCTGCACAACACCTTCACCAGGCAGAGGAGTGTGTTTAGTGGCAGACTGCTGTCCCAATCCAGCTCCACCAACAGTCTTAAAAACTATTTCGTCCCCCTGGCCATCAGACTGTACAACAGCTCTTAGTCAAGGCATGGAGGACAATAGACAATGGACAATTTCCTCCTCCATTTGCATTGTTTTCCTGGACATCCTTTCATTCACTGTCATCTCTGACTCCATCTGCACTACCTCTGCTAAATGCTGTGACTTTCATTCACCCTAATTTTAATTGGATTAAAATGGATGCTTGAATTTCCCTCGGGATAAATAAAGTATCTATCTATCATCCCTTACCCCTTCATCCCTCCATCCCCTCAATTCCTTGACCCGTTCCCTCCCACAGTATTCCACATTTGTTTATAATGTGTAATAAACTTTTCTTGTTCCATACAGCTGTTGGCATGGTCTTTGTTAGTGAATTGAAAGTTAAAGATACAAGAAGCATGGAAATAAAAGTGTGAGAAGACAGCAAGTCCTGTCGCCTCCGATTAGCTCTTAATTCTGATTCTAGAGACTACCTTTTTGATCACAATTTCTGTGTGTAACATTAAGCAAGGTTTATTGGCAGAAATGGAATATTCATAGTTATGTTTGCATTAGCCTATAATCACCTGAAAATTAAATTGTTTTTGTTAACTTGGAAATTAGGCAGGTTTTTTTGGGGGGTCTCCTGACAGCTCATCTGGTACAGCTGGTGCCCAATGTACCAAGGCTGAGTCCTTGTTGCAGCAGTCATGGGTACAAATCCAACTTCTGGCCCTTTGCTGCATGTCATCTGCATCTCAGAAAGAGACCGGCTGATTGCCTGCAGCCTATGTAGTCTAGCCACCAGACCAGGTGAACTTAATCTGGCTGATTACCCTACTCCACCCACCAGGCTTTGGGGGAGAGACCTGCTCAGAGTGTCGTCACACTGTTCTCATTCCTAGGTTGACAAATACAGATGCCAGCAGTGTCCAGTTACTAGATGCTGCTAAATCCCACACTGGTCCTTTAATATAAAATAGAAAGCATGATGTGAATTCTGCATACATTATTATGTATACACAAACTGCAAAAATTGTGTGCTTTTGGCAAGTCATTAACAAGTCACAAGCCACACAAGTCTGTGTGAACAGAGATTGTGTAGGTATGTATATTTTACTCGACTGTATTATGTCAAATAAAAAAATGTCTTCATCACCATACAGCTGTATTCACACAGCAACCATCCCTGGTTTCAAAAGACAAGGATAAGAGTATGAATAAGGGAAAAATATCTATGTCCATAACATTAGTTTGTGTTTGTTTCATGTCAGAAATTGTACCTGTGCTGTGTGAGTTTAAGTATGGACACATCATCACTAGATGGGATCATCTACAGTAACTGTGTCCAATAATGTTAGACAAAGTGCCAACATTTTGCAGGCTTTCATTCCAACCAAATACTACAGCAGCTGATTACACTGATTAGCACCTTCAACTAGAGAGGAGGATGTAATCACTGAAATCACCTGCTGCTGTGTTTGGTCGGATGGAATGAAATCCTGCCTGCTCTTGGGCCTCACTGGCATATGGCAGCAATCCACTGAGTTTCAGGCTGAGGGCAAACTCAGCTTTCCAAATATCCAACTAACTTCCAGTCCCCAATGCATATGGTTCACAGAGTATAGGGTATGCATTGAGGGGTACACTGAATCCAAAACAGTAAAAGCAATGAAGAGGGAGTCTATGTACTCAAGAATCTATGATATAAAAGGCTGTGTGGGCGGCCAGGCAACAGTCCACCAAAGTGGCTGAAATTGAATTTTTCAAATGAGGCTTTTTCTGCACTATACACAACTGTGGACATGTGCTTGTCCCCTTCTGAATGCTATCTAATCACTGTCAAAACTTCTTATGACCCACACAGTTGTGACATGTACATCACACTTTACTCCAATCCCTAATAATCTTAGGTTACACCAATGTCTGTATATTTGCCAAATGAAAAAAAGAAAAATCCACACAGGAATATCACCATACTGGGATATAAATTAAGCCACAATAAAGATTTCTATATAATTTTCGTTTAACAACCTGGCATCTCTCAGAACTCTGACTGATGATCATCATGACGCTCTTGAGGTACTTCCACCTGACATAAAAGAGTATACTAGTCGTTATTTTCAATAATATTTCCATGCATATGAATCCCCTGCTGTATTATTATATGCTGCGGGTGGAGTTAGCATGCATTTGTATTTCGCTTTTCTCATTTTAAAATGCTCCCTCTCAGTTCCATCTTTTCTCATTCTCTCATTCTTTCTCCTGCGCTGTCCATTTTTTCTCCACTGGGAATTCTCTACTCCCGATGTCCATTCCGGGCTTTAATGAGGCTGGGGGACTGTATGTGAAATAAGTCCCATCCCCAGGAAGGAGCTGCAGCAAACAAACTGTGGAAAACTGTGACATTTTCAAGTGTCACCACTGTAAGACTTCTCATGGTGTTGCAAGTTGCCCCAGACTGATAGATGAGGCCGTAGTTTCTTTCAGACAGCTAAAACTAGGACAACAGCACGGTGTGAAGCTCAAGTCCTCCCATTCTAAAAATAAATGTATTGAGTAAAGCCATTTATTATCCAGTTATGACTGTATGATTGCACTCAAAAGTGTTAGACCTGATATTTGCTTCTCAAGGTGTGCCTGTACTATATGGCTATAACTCTAGCTTGTACATTTGATCACTCATTTTTTGATGAAAATATGCGATGCAGCTTTTATACCACTGATAGAAATAATTTTATTCAAGCTGAAACTTGGAGGCTGCCATGTGTTGGATCTGCTACATGTGGAGTTTGCTATTTTGGGGCATGAGTACTCCTGTCACAATTCTCTCTTGCTCTAAGTAATTTCACAGACAAATGACTGAGGCTCCTCTTCAGTCTTTCCTGGTCCATGGTGGTCCCAGTCTGAGCATAGTTTAATTCATTGTTGCAAAGTCCATCCAGTTAATTTAACTCCAGTCCATGCAGAGAGGTTGGTCTAATTGTTGGTTAGTCTCAGCTGGAGCCACCGCAGGCTCTCAGCAGGCAGAGCTCCCCACAGAGTCCCTGCTGATGTCGTCAGCTGAGACAAAGCAACAATTAGTAACAATTAGCAATTAGTCTATGCTGCTAAGGTGAAACTAACAGCTAGAGTGTTTGGCTGTAAGGATTAAATCCATTGTTTGGATTCCAAGGAGGAAAACTACATTGATCAGTGTAGGAGTGTTGTAGGAAGACTCGGCAATCAGCTCATGCCCTTATTAACATTTCTCTCTCTGGAATGAGCATCCCAAGAGAGATCATGTGTCGCACAGTTGCACACTATATTTTTTTTTCTTCCAGTTTTCTTTCTTTCTTCCAAGTTCACTAATACACCTGTGTACAAACAGGTGTGTATGCAAGACTTTACTGATGCTGTGTTTAGTGAGAAGAGGTGAAAATGTGACTTAATGTGGTCAATTGGAAAGCATAATGGTAGTGGTGGTAATGGTGTTTTCTTATCCAGATACATAATATTGTGGGTAATATGGATGTAATACAGAGGCTCATCTGAGAAAACCTCCTGAATATGACATCCCTTGCAATCTGCAATATACAGTGTTTGCTCATTTAAAATCACTGGTCAGTGCATGCAGTATTAAAATCACTCAACCTCCTCTTCAGTAATAAATTTCTTCTAACGGGATTTTAGAGACTCTCCCTAAATTGTTCTTTCTCTTTACCTGTGTTTACCTTGAGACTTATAAGGTACTCTGTGAATTGATTTTTTGGCAACCTACTGCTTTTATAGTTGTTATTTTTCACATTATCATGATGTGGTACTGTCAGCCAACTGTGGAACTGTCATGAAGATTCATCTGTGATTGAATCATTTTGTCTCTCTACACTGGAAAATGAATCATTGGATAATGAATAACCATCATACACAGTCAAACTCAGCAAGTGGCAACGCTCCTATTCCAGTCTAATCAGCATTCACAGGAATACAATTACACTCTTGATTTATGATGCTAAATTTAAAATAAAGTGGCTAGATGTTATCATTTTGTGTCTGTATTTTGCTGTAAATGTATATGACAGTATCTGATGTTTAGAAAAACACTTTAAACTAGATGCAAAGCAATGCATAGTCAGAACTGGGAGTTTCCACTGTGCCTGCTTAAGCCGAGGACTCTGAGCAGAACACTGTAGCAGGGGCTTGGATCAGTAGAATGTTAATTTTTGCTGTTGAATACTACATAAGGGCTGTCAAGCTTCCCTCTCACAGGTGCATTTACAAAGTAGCTTCTAGGCCTAAAAACTGTTTCCATAAAGAAATTATGCAGCACTGGCAAATCTCTTATATTTCTGAACTTTCTGCACTAGTTTGAAAAACATGAGAAAACATTGTGCTTCCATGCTTCACACTCAAAATAGGTAGTCAGCAGTTGGTCTTTATCTTGTTTTATCCAACTGTGACTATTAAAACAGTCATCCATGTGTACAAAGTAGAACCTTCAATCCAAAAGTAAGAGTAAGAGTAAGTAAGAGGACTAGTGTCTGAATTATAGAGTAGACTAATATATGTATCAATGAATGTCACTGATGCTCTTTTTTAGTCGCTCATGTAGCTTATTGTACGGTATGTAACACATTATATGGAGTTCAGTTGTTTTTTTACATGAAAAATATTTTATAAGCTTATAAAATTCAACACACACAAAAGATTCAACCGGTAATGGTCAGCCTTTCTGGTTTGTGACGATTTACACTAAAGTGTCTATTTGCAGGTCTTTGTCATGTTTCAGATGTCAATGGGTAGTTCCACCAGAGAGATTTCTCCTCTAAACTGATCAAATATGTTATAATAAGAGGCTCAAAGCAGCAACAAATTGAGTATTTTTGCACTGTTGTATTGGTACTTTTACTTAAGGATTTAAATACTAATCTTAATCAACCATGCCTTTTGTGTGGTTTCTAGAGTTACTTTTCCACTGCAGAGACTTTCCCAGTGGACCAAGAACCTTTTGAGGAACTCAGGAACTAATCCTGTGTTTTGACTGGAGGGGCAGGGACATTAGGGGCAGGTTTTCAGGGCCATCACATATCATTAACCAGTTCAGCTTAAGCACACATTATGTGCTCTAGGGTGTGGCTCTACTACAGTCCAATTTAGATGATGTGGAATACTGTGACTGACCTGGACAGCAGCATGAAATGTTTTATACCAAGCAGCCATAACTTTATCTTCTCAAAACATTTATTATCTGTGTATTGTTTATCTTGTTATAAAAAATCTGGTGAAAAATAATTTATATTTGCTGGCATTATAGCAGCCAAAATTCACATAATTAATTACTGTGCTTTTTAAATCCTATAGCGGTGTGGAGACCAGGACTATTTTCATTTGATGCCTCTTTAAGTCAGGCAATAATTTAAGATTATACATGAACAGATGTTGATGTAAAATGAGTCTGCACATAGTAAAGTTTTCAGATACAATATTCGGCTTCAGTGTAAATGCATTCCAAGATGCTGCATGATTTCAGCTGAATTTAATTGACAGAATAGAGATAAATAATGATGGTCAACTTTCACTTTTGAAGGCTTTAATTTGCCTAACTTGCCCTTGTCTCTTCTTCAGACCCTAAACCAACTCTTCTTCAACATCTTCCCTCCCTTGCTTCCTTTGCCAATATGTCTCATCACCCTGTTGTACCACTCTTCCTTTCCTTCCCCTTCATCCCATTCATTCCCCATTGTCCCTGCTTCCAATGCTTGTTAGCAAGGACATACAACAATGGCAGAGGCTCATAAAGAGTGTTTGACGTCAATGGTTCTTCCAGCCGACCCTGGAGAGCACTAAAAGAGAGTGGTTCACTTGAACATGTTCTTTATTAAGAATGCCTAGCCTGCCACAGCTGGTGGACACTGTTAACTTCAGATACTTAGTAGAAAGAGTTTTGCACACAAAATGACATCTTATTTCTTTTCCCAATCACTTTTCCCTGAACTCAATGGAGGACATCATGACATCAAGGAAAGATGTGAAGATGTGAAAAAGAATTCCGACAACCCCAGTGCTAGGAGAGTTTAATTGCTCTTACTACGTAATTATGTGACAATGGATGTTACTGACGTGGGTTACATGGTGAAACTACAATGTTATGAAGATGGAATACTAAAAGCAAATCTTATACTTTGCCCCATGAGTTCTTACCATGTTGTTTCATGCAGACTATAAATGTGGACAACCCTGTGAAAAATACTACTTCATGGCCAAGGTTGGAACTGAAATAAATTTAAAAAAAGAATATAGGCTCAACAGTCACAAAAGTGAGACAAAATGGTTGTCACATTGAGAATGGTTGCTAATGCTCACCCTCTTGTCCACTCATAAAGCATACAGTATTAGGAAGTTATGGCAAAAGATGGAAAAATGCTCAATAAGCAGTAGCTCACACAGTAACTCACATCATGATCTGCAGAGACGGTGGAAGTCAGTCACAGTTGCAGGTGCTGAGAGAAGGTCAGTCTATAAAGATGTCATGCTAAATGGTGTGCAATATATTAAAGTTTTTATATTCATTTGAATAGCCAAAGATGTGACCCACAACCAGTTTATCATAGTTTATTATAATGCAGAGCAGTGAGGATACAAACATTTCATAGAGGAGACGAGACAACGTATTGCAGATCTGTCGCTGTCAACAGCGACTCCAGACTGCATACACTTCACTGATAAACCACTTCACTGATATTTGTTTCCTTTCTCTTACTTGTCCATGTGATCTATCTTGCTCTCTCTCTCTCTGCTGCAAAACTGCATCACACTATTTTTATTAAATTATGTTTTTTTATAATGCCTGAACAGACCGAATGGTATGTCGCCTTAAATATTGCTGAAGAATTGTGGGATGGTATTATCTCTTTTCTTTTTGTAAAGGATGTTCCAGTGTATCCTATGCTAAAGTAGATAGGAAAGGAAGCACTGAAGCACCTTTCAGGGTCATTTCACTCAGGAACCTTTCTAAGCAAGAAATACTATTCAACCAGAGCCCTGGTTTGATGCTAATTAGTTCTGGCCTTCCAAATATAGAGCCACTTTATTTCTACAAAGGTCCGCTGTTATAGCTTGCTGGTACCCAGTTCAGCCCAGTGTGTTTGTGTCCTGACAGGAAACATCTGAATCGCTCCCATCAATCTGGTTGAATTGACAAGAAGTCACCCAGTCAATGCACAGTGGTACTAGTATACTGTAGAGCATCTTTTGGTTCCCAAGCGAAGAGGACTCTTACATCTGAGCTAACAACAAGTTTGTATTGCCATATGCATATTAAAACGGGAAATGTGTCATTGGCATTTAAATACATTGTGACGTCATCGTATTTTAAGGGGGTGGTGAAGCCATGAGCAATATAGAAAACTCCCTTAATGGAGATCTGGATGAAGAGTGGACTGTGATGAGCTCAACCTGGGCACTGGATATGATGAACTGGAGGTGAATGGTGTAGAGGAAGGTCACAATGATCTTGCACTGAAATAATAGCATGATTGACTGATAAAGATCATGGCAAAATCTAGTTGGTCTAACTGTAAATACTGATAGAGAGAGAGAGAGAGAGACAGACAGACACAGACAGACAACACTAAGTCAGACAATGGAGTTACATTCCTAGGCCTCACTATCAAAAATCAAAACTTTACCAAGGCTGTAAGTGCACTGGCAGATAAAGCTTGTAGAGCTTATTACAGTATAAGAAAATTCTTATTCAAATGAAATCCCCCAATAAAGATTGAAATGATATATAAAATGATATTCAAATGCCACAGTGATGCTATGAAAATAACCCCCTTCTCACAAGTAAAACAAATTGAACTGAAAACCTCTTCCTTAAATTGGACCAAAACCTCCCAAAACACAGACTAATTCAAACCCTTACAGGAGAAGATAACACGACAGTAGAACCAGCAGGACAATAATGTTACTGCATGTCACACAGCAAGATTTATTTCAATGTAAGATTGTTGGGTTTATTTTTGTTTTTGTTTCGTTCTTCTCCTTTCTTTCATGTCACTGTTTTAATAGTATTTGTTTCATTGTATTATTAGTATTTCTTCATTGTATTGTATACGTAGTATTTATATTTGCTTTGGCAACATGTTAGATTTAAAACATCATGCCAATAAAGCCAATTAAACTGAAAACAAATAGAGAGATCTCTCTGAATGAACTTGCGCTGAGCTTCATGTGTGGTTTTGACAGATGCTAGGAACAGTGGCAGGTAAGAGATTCAAGACTTTCTTCATTGTTTACTATAGTGTAATGATATATTATGAATACTTATCTTATCTTCCTCCCACTGCCTTCTCCCTTCCTAGCTCCCTCTTGTCTGCTCTCTCCTCTGCCACCTTGTATTCCCCTCTTCCTCCGTGCACATTCGTCCACCCTTTTGTCTTGTCACCAACCTCCTCATCTCCTACTCTCCCTTCATCCATCTGTGCCTCTCTCCCTTTTCTCCTTTGTTTCCTCCCAGCTGGACGCCATCAGCCTCTCTCCTCTCTCTGTTTGTCCCTCCCTTTCTCAGTTGCACTGTTTTCAGAGCTCATATAATCTTCTGTCGTTGACAACTCCTCAGAGCAGGGGTGTTAATTGGATTGAGGAAGGCGTTCGCTCTGCGAGAGTCCCAAAAAGTCTTGGGCTCTAAGTGCTGAAAGTCACAATCAATAAAGAATCCTGTTCCCCCTCTCCTTTTTCTTTCTCTCACTCACCTGCTTTCCTCTCTCTACTTCTAATTAGGCTGCTGCTGACACATTTGTGTTGCATGAGTGTTTGTATTGTATTCACAAGCTTGTCCATTCTCTCTGTGTGCATGTGCAAGTGTGCATAGCCATAATGTGTGTGTGTGTGTGTTCAGCTACAGGAGAGCACAGGCTGTTGTGTTGACAAGCCAGCTAATTAGCTGCTCAGCTAACGAATGTGTCGCTGTACTTGTGGCGGCACCATGTTTTGAGCAACACAACTTTTACTAACATTCAGAATATTGTCAGAGATGAAAAGAAGCTTGACAGTGCCAGAAACTTAAAGGCGAATCAAAGATGAGTATCATAGCTGTAATATAGTGACCCAGGTGCAGGTGCAGCAGGATAGATTTGATCATAAATCTGTCTCAACACAAAGGTTGTGTGTTTTCTGAAACTTTGCATTGTGGAGCATACAGTGTCATGATGCAATTCATCTTTCTTGATGTGATAGTATTTCAGTAAGTGATACTGTAATACTATTATAAAGTATTTTACCTCCGTTAAGCTAGCAGCATAGCTCTAGCGATGGCAAGGTCAGTCCATTGTTTGGTCAGTCCACCATTTATGTTCCACAGAAGATGAAACTTTGGTGATCCCCTGATGATTCATCCAGCACTGTCAGCTGGTCAAACGTATCCTGTGAAATATTTTAACATCTTGGACTTCACCATGTAGTTCACATTTGTTTTTCAGTGAAATACCTCAACAACATTAGAAAAGTCTGTTGTCACTTTGGCCCATATTTTGATTTATGACTCAATACCTGCAAAAGCCACCAGCCTTAACTGTGCTTGTGTTTAGTGCTAATTAGCAAATGTTGGCATGCTAATACTAAGATGGCAAACATACAACATTAAACATCATACCTGCGCAGCATTAACATATTGGCATTGTCATTAGATTGCTGATATTGGGCTTCTGTTCAGAGCATCACTGTGCCTCACACAGCCGCTAGCATGGCTATCAAATTCAAAGATTTTAGAACAAAATTAAAGTTTACAGTCTCAACATGCTACACACGTAGAAGATGTTAATTACATTTAGAATAACATTGAAAATAAAAGAATAATTATTACTATTTATATGCATAAACACCCAGGAAGTAATTCTGCAGTGCATCTTTTGAATTTGCATCTGGGGGAAGGTTAACAACAGTAACAAGACAGTGATGCTAATATGGTTTCATCTTCAAAAGTAAAGAAACCATGTCCATCCACTTTGACTGTGTTTGAGCACCAAGCATCATCGATGTAAACACAGATTGGTTGGAACACGGTCTACCCATTGTGGGCACAAGAATCTCTGACTTCCCTTTAATATTGCCAGCCTGAGTCCCATTTCATCCAGACCAGACAATGGCCAGGAGCAGCCTTAAATCCATGCTGGGCCAGCATGCCTCTAATCCGGCTCTCTTCCCTCACCTCCTTGAGCGACAGCACTCACTGTGGTGGACTGGTCCAGCTGGGCTGGCTGGATGGATCGTCTCAAAGTCTGCATGCTGGTCTTTAATCTACACCCCACGCTTCCTTTTTCCTTTTAATAGGGTAGGAAGGGTAGGGTATTTCTGTCATTGGTAATACGTATTTTAGTAATAAAGCCAAAAACAGATTAAAAACAAAAACAAGTTTGAAGGAGCTAGCCTACCGGCTGCAGCATCTGGATGCACAGCCTTTGCCATATCAAAATCTCCTGGTGTTTGTTCGCTCTGCTTTCACTTGAATGTAAATTTAACAAGGTCTGTGTAGACATCAGGAACTCAGAGTTAGGCCTATTTGTAATATACTAGAATTATTGTTTTCCAATCTATTATGGGAAGCAAATAATTGCAGGATGCATGAACTAAACAAAAGGGATAATACAGTATTTACTGTGACCTGGTTTGAGTGAGATTATTATAATTGATTTGAAAATTGTCCTTTCATTTGTCACCGTCACTACTACATCATGTTTAATGGATACTAATAATGTGAAAATTGCATTCCTCCAGTATGAAAGGCTGATGTGATAATAGCATGAATTGGACAATCAATTTTCATCCCTTGGTGATATGTAAAGGTGAGTTAATGGTTAATTATATGCCACATGGTCATGCTGCATAGCGAGCGTATAGAGGTCTGGATAAATTCAAATGGTAAAGTCGATTAGAAAAGACCAGAGACACGGAGGTTGACTTCCAACAAATAAAATAACCAGAGGTTCTGTTTCCGATTAGAGCTAAATAAATGGCTGCTTTAGGACCGCATGAGCAGGAGGAAATGATGCTCTGTCTACTGTGAGTAAGATTTTCATATTTGTCCATAATCTAGCCCTGTTTGGGACTATTTGTGGCCATGATCTTATATTATTTAAGTTGCCCTGTGAATTTTTTATAACCTTTTTATTTTTACCTTGAGCTCCACTAGTGCATGCACAAGTGTTCATATACACTGTTCAGGCATAACATTATATCCATCTGGGCACCCTAATGGTCATAATGTTATGCAACCCTATACACAACCAACTGTGATGCACTGTGTGTTCTGGCACCTTTCTATCAGAACCAGCTTTAAAGGCATACTATGCAGTTTTCCGGTTTTGTCAAACAGCTACCCCTAGAGTTGCTGCGGAGTGCTTGGATTTAACGTTAACTGTTGTAAATACCACTCACCAGAGGCGTCTATATACGGCTCTGCGTCTCTGCACTCACGGCCTGATCCCCTCACCCCTGTATACCGGTACATAGATAGATAGATAGATAGATAACTTTATTAATCCCACAATGGGGAAATTCACTTGTCACAGCAACATTTGAGTGAAATAAATACAGATATAAAAAACAGGAACATTTGCATACAGCAGGTCCAAGGTCTTATTGTCTCTGGTGGTGCATGTGACAAACTGGTGGAAGGTTGGGAGTGTGGACGAGAGAGAAACGTGGTTGAAGTCCCCTGTGATGATGATGAAGGCCTCCGGGTGTTTCGTTTGTAGTCCTGCAGTCACAGTGTGGATGACGTCACACGGTGCTTCTGCTTTCCCAGACGGAGGAATATAAACAGTGATGGCGATAACACTGGAAAGTTCCTATGGCAGATAATATGGATCCGACGGCGACAAGCTCGATATCCGGGCTGCAGACACGCTCTTTCACACAGACGTGCCCAGGGTTACACCACCTGTTGTTTACGAGCACGGCAAGTCCCCCTCCTTTCTTCTGGAAGCTGGGCATGGCGACGTTGGAGTCCAGTATCTGCTCGTGTAGCCATGTTTGTTTCCAGTGATGACTGCAGGGATGAAGAGTTTAAACCTCCTCTTCAGCACTTTGGTCAACTTTGGTTGTTTTAAAGTGCTTAACAAATAAAGTTGGATTGGATTGGATCCTCCATTTAACCCCCGCTCTGCAGCCTTGCCATCTCCTCCTCAGCTCCTCCGATATGGAGGGTCTCTCTCCAGTCAGGATGGTCGAGTGCCTCAGGGCGATCATCTGGTCGCAGGTGTAAACCATGCGACTCCCCGTCGCCATGGAGACCCGCGCAAACAAAAAATAAAAAGTGCTCAAAAACGCCAAAAAAGTATTTAGGCGACGAGAACAAAGTAGTAAGAAAGTAAGAAAAGAGTTAAAAATAGCTGAAAACACACTGAAAACACACATGTTCAGTAGGATGGAAGCTTGGACATTGAACAAGTAAAGATGGACTCCGAAGATGTCTACTGACCAGGTAACGTCTGAGTGAATGCCGTAAAGCAATTTGTGATTCTCGCGAGATTTGGCGGGGCGCCATCTTTCAGACTTGCGTTGCTGGTTCTGCCAGCGGCGTCCCTCTCCAGCTTTGCTATCGGGGTGATTCGCTATGCTACGAGTTCGTTTACCATCAAAATGACTTCGAAGCTGTTATATTAAGGTAAAAATCTTGCATAGTGTGCCTTTAACTTTTTCAGCAGGTTGAGCTACAGTAGCTCGTCTGTTGGATTGGAAAACATAGGCCAACCTTTGCTCTCCACATAATCAGTTAGCTGTGGCCACCCATGACCTTGTCCTTCCTTGGACCAGTTTTGGAGATGCTCTTACACAGTCGTCTAGCCATCACAATTTGGCTCAGATCCTCACACTGCCCATTTTTCCTGCTTCTAACACATCAATCACTAACACATCACTGACAGGTGCCATGATAACAAGATAATTAACGTTATTCCCTTCACCTGTCAGTGGTCATAATGTTATGGCTGATCAGTGTATGACAAAATACAAATCACTGCAGAGGTGCAAATGTTTATTGCAGGCAGGCTGTATTGTTTCTCATTT
This sequence comes from Dicentrarchus labrax, assembly GCF_905237075.1. Classification (NCBI taxonomy): domain Eukaryota; kingdom Metazoa; phylum Chordata; class Actinopteri; family Moronidae; genus Dicentrarchus; species Dicentrarchus labrax. The sequence goes on along the minus strand of NW_026136710.1, from coordinate 16,649,054 downwards.
TGATGCTTTGTAGCATGGAACATACTTAGCAACACAATGCATCAGACCAAAGGGCAAGAATTCGAGCTCATAAAAATGGATGTAAACAATTCAGGTTTGAAAATATGAGAATTTCGGATTGCAAACATTTCATGAGGAAGACAATCCATTCTACACCCATATTAGGCTTCAAGGATACACACAGCTTGTTCTGGTGAGAACTGAATGAATGTGAATTAACTGTGTTCACAAGAAAACTCAACAAGGTAACATTTTACTGCTGTAAACCTTGAACCTCAGTTATTGTATCTCCTCTAATCTGCTGTTTACCACCTCCACACCTTATTCATCCTCTGCACTTCTACCTCCTGTTAATACTGGTTGTTTCTTCTCTGTGCTATTGTACAAGAGGAGAACATTTCATGTTGTTTGTCAAGTGTTGTGTATTTTGTGTACGCCGCATTGTTGTTATTTGTGGTACCACCAACATCTTATGTTTCAGTACTCTTTTTAAAAGAGTGCAGGAGATCAGTTTGGTGAGTTGGTTTTAGCTCATATCAGTGCAACGACACGGCAGACACCATAGCCAGCTGAGCCGTGGGGCGTCCCAGGAGCTGCTCCGGAAAGAAGAGGAGTCGTGATATGCACACACAAACACACGGAAAGACTCATGGAGGGGCATGTACATACACACGCTCACAGACACACACACAAGTTGCATCCTGCAGCTCCTCTTCATCGTAGGAGCTGTCCTGTTTTGACCGGAGCTCATTTACCAGAGCCTGAGGCTATCAACACCACCACCACTACATGCCCCCCATCACCACAAAAACCCCACACAGCGCTCCTTATCAGCTCTCCCTCCTTTTTCTCCTTGCTCACCCAGCCTCTCTCTGTTTACCTCTTTTTTCGCCTTTGTCTCTCCCTCCAACACCCCCTTCCTCATGCAAACACAGACTTCTGTCCTTTACAAGAGGAAATCTCACCATGCTCTCCAGCAGTAATGAAATGCATTTGCCTTCCGCTAATTCAATCACAGAATGCTGTGTTCTGAAACGGTTTATGAATACATTACTTTATTGCCAAGACAGGATGAGAGAGCAAATAGACAACCATGGCAGCCTTTAGCCTTTTGAACATACACTCACTCTTTTTCTCTCTGTCTCTCTTTCTCTTACACACACACACACACACACACACACACACACACACACACACACACACACACAGACAGACAGACACACTCACTCAGTACCAGACCAGAGAGTCTTTAAGAAACATATTTTAAGAGTTAAGAGATGCAGTCATACTCAAACAACACACACCTCAAAAAAACGAAAAACATATTTATACTAAACATCAATATGCTTTATTATGTTCTAACAGGAAATGATACAAGACATGCACAGACAGATGTCAATTAAATGTAACAAAAATGAATTTGATTGATGATTTACAGTTGAACAGTGTCCTTTAAGCATTGTATTGTGCAGCTCACTCAAGTTAAACAAATGTAGTATGCCTCTGACATAATGATCTTAACCATGTACGTTATTATAGATTATGAAATATAGATCATGTCATTATTCAAATTGAAGTTTTTGTTTGTAGAATAATTACAGTAGAAAACATTCCAGGTTAACATGGTGCAGCCTTTTTCCACTCTTTGTGAAAGTTGGGGTGTACTTGAAATTAACTAGTTAGCCTTTCCTGAACAGCCACACTTGAAGGCAGAGTGAAAAGCATACAGTACTGTCATAGAAAAGGGGGAGATGTAATAATTATTCATCAAATTAAGTGGGAATAACGGCACACACTTTGTGACAGTCTTTCCTCAAAATAATTCATAACGTTGCACTCGTTTTCAAGCTTAATTCAGAGTCAGCAAGCTTAATATATATTTCTTAAATATTTGGGATGAGCAAATTAATCACTTTTCTTTTAAAACATTTTAATAGTACTTAAAAGCCGTCACTGATTTTGCATACAAAAAAAGTGTGATAAGAATATAAAAAACAAGTTAAAATTCCTCCCACTTTCTCAACCCCACACACCTGATCAATCATTGTGTGATGGGGACATGAAGTTCACATTTTCAGTTTCAAAATGTTCCAAACATTGTTGGATCAGCCCCCCAATTCCAACATTGGAAAGATGTGGGAGGGGATTTCAGCTGCTCGTAAAACCACCCAACATGCAGTTCGATACTTGAGCTTGATACACCTTCAAAGTTTGGGCTTTCGGAGGATATCTGGGGCAGCAACGTTGCAGCATTAAAACTGTACCCATCAACAGGAGGAAGCTCTGTTTGAACTCCTTTGTTGGCAGATGCCTGAAGTATCCTTGAGCATGACAGTGTTTTGCTGCCAACTCCACTACTCCACAATGAAGGCTTGAACTTGAAAGTTGATTGCAGGGCATTCTCCTAACACAATGCACCACCTTGTTGCCCCATTTACTCTGTCCTCCTTCCTACACCTCCATGCTTTGCTGCTGTAATGACTCAATTTCCCCTCTGGCATGCCTGGCCCTCAGGGATCAATAAAGTTAATCTTATGTTGCCTTACCTTATCTTGCCTTGGATCCCTGCCTCATTAAGACATGCTGGAGCTTTTGCCATATGGGGGGCTGAGTAAAAATAGGCCCATGGCAAATAAACGTGTCTGAGGCTTGGTTCTTATGGCAGCAGTGGCAATATGTTTTAATAAATCGCGATCTCAGGCTCATGGGGAGAGCATTTCTCATTTGTGTCCCTGACTGAAGGAGCTTTAATATCCCTGGGATTATGGGTTTGTGGAAGCCACAGGGCTTCCTGTCCATCTGTCAGACAACTGTTCATATTACAAAATGTAGCTTTTTCTCAGTTAAATAGTCGCTGGTAGCAACAGGAGATAAGACCAAGGGAGTCACACTAATATCATTCAAGGTCTGTCTGAGAATGGTCTGTATCTTTTGTCATTAGCCTTACCTCTGCCTCACTAGTAATCTGACAGGTAGCAGTAAGTTATCTCCAGTGTGTCAGTCCAAAAAATGCAGTCAGACCAGTGGCTGAAAGCACATCTTACACCATCACTCAGAGTAATAGCTTATCTTAGCTTAGCTTAGCTTAGTAGTGTGGTTTAGTCTAGTAGATAACTTTCAAATTATTGCTCTATGGGCCAGGGAAAAAAGCAAATGTTGTTTACTTTTAATATTAAATATATTGCAACACTAGGATTCGGACAAGAGCCCCTGAGAGGTCGATATCAGGATCAACGTATGGATCAAGAGATTCACAAAGAAGGAGAAAAGAGATAACAGCAGAAACAGTGTTTCAAAATGCCTGCTAGGACTAGTTGATTTGCAGGTCCATCTTTGTATGGCCTTCATACACTGTATAATGATGAGTTTGACCAAAAGAATAAGATCACAGAGGAGCTCGGAAGAGGTTCTCACACAGTGTCTGGCTTCGCTCTTCATTACAAAATGAGGAGTTCAGCAATCAGGGAAGATGATTGAGTCCAGATCCTAGACAGGAGCAAGGAGTTTAGGAACCGGCAAGGCTCTTATAAAATAAGTGTATCATTAAGTTGACTCAAAAATAAATATGTCTCAATTTTCGCCTTTTTATATTCTGTTTCTAAAACACACACGAAAATAGTCATCTTACTACAGATGTCTAAGACTTGGAGGTCAATGAGTGATTCTCAAAGCAATGTGCCATAATTTATCAAGGCAGTATGACTTGACAAGAAATATGGCTCCCCATTGTTAAAAAAAATCTTACAAGCAACTGTTTAAAATAAATTATTAAAGGGCCTACAGCAACAAGAAAACATATGTGTCCATTTCTTTCAAGTATGATCCATGTCTTTTTACGGTTACCATTATACTGTTTGACCTTGTTTCTTTTTGGCTGATCCTTTCCATCGCAGCAATAAGTTAAGGAGGCTTATTAACCTCCCACGTGCACACATTCAGGTGCACAACCCTACACACACGCTTGCATGCATGAGTCATCACATCAGCCTGATTGCTGTCTTTTGGGTGCTAACGCTGGGCAGCGCTTCTCTCGGGTCAGCCCAACCTTGCCCTGCTGTCTTGGTGCAGAGTCAAGCAGGCTAATCTCCACCTCCAGCCTTCCAAGCAAAGTCAACACTGGCTGCCTCCTTCATTTACCTTGTTAGCTAACTGACAGGGGGCTGTCTGGCCTGCAGCTTAAAGGCCTTAATGAGCAGAGGGCCTTGTTAGCACTGTGTGGATGGCGAGAGACAAATGAGCTTGTTAAGTCCAGGCTATGCATATTCTTAATTAGCCTTTTGTAGTGTGTTTGATAGCACAATCATTCCGTGTGTGTGTGTGTGTGAGAGAGAGAGAGAGAGAGAGAGAGAGAGAGAGAGAGAGAGAGAGTGTGAATGCAAGCATTAAAAACTCGTGAATAATACCCCTCAGGTCAGTGTGTTTGTATTTACTATAGGTAGTCCTTGGGGCAGACACTTATTAGCTGTAACTGTTTGATGTCTACTGTGTGTGTGTGTGTGTGTGTGTGTGTTGTGTGTGTGTGTGATTGATTGATTAATAGTAACTGAATGTTGCTAGTAATTTACTGGACCGCACGAGCATCACTCAGGAGCGTGCACTGGCTAATGTTTTTTCTTTCTTTTTTTCTTACTGATTCTTTATTGCATCTGTCACAGACAAACATACAGTATATGGAAACTCTCCTCCTCCCTCTGAGTAAAGGGTCCATGACTCATGCACAAACAATAAGGTAAATTCACACACACATACAAAAATAAAAAATAAAAAAATAACCAGGGTCAGGACTGCAAAAGATGTATTAATCTGATTGCACTATAGCACACACTTATGCATGCATACATCACCAAGGCAAGTTCACATTCAATTTTTTATACTAGTATAATCACTTTTTCTTTACCCCAAGCTGCTTTACATCAAGCACAACCATTACCTCCCTATGATCAATTCAAACCAAAGCCTACATTCAATCTAACGTAAGTGGTGTCCCACTTCAGGCCCTGCCTTGCATAAAATCCACATTTCAAGATTGAATCTGTCAGAACATGCCAACAAGGCTGTCCTATTCATACAACTCCTTCAGACATGGCTGGAAATGTGGCTTTCTAAATTTGCCACACTGTTGTGTTTGTGCAATAGCCGCACATATTCACCTGTGCATAAATCAATTTACTGTACAGATGTGATACATATACAATGTATATTTTACCTACATATTTTATTGTGTTTGGAATAAAGTAACTCGTAGCCTGCATTTATAAAAATGCAGCTTCATAGGCCAAATCCCTCCAAGGAGGCAGCCCCTGAATTGGGATGCAGCTATAAACTAATTCCAGTTGCTACAACCCTTGTGGCTCTATTATATAAAGGAATGAGAGAGCAACACACTTCCAGCTGATGGTTACTAGTTGCATTAATAAAGGAACAGGTCTTGGGCAAACAGCAGTCATTTTGGTGTTTCTTACGCTTAAGGCTTTTTTGTGTTGTAAAGCATGTTTATTTTTTCTTGTTGTGAACATAAGTCTGTAGGCTATAGAGGGAAAAAAAGACCTTAAACCATGAAGAACTACTATTGACAAAACACAATTAAGTACAGAAATCGAACCTGTGTGCAGGGTAATGGGTTTACCTGGTCCTTCTCCAAACTTAGAGCACACTAAATAATAGATACCCGAGTTAACTCAAACAGTGGCAAACTTAGTCTCTCACTCAAGTTTGTAACATAAAAAAAAGTTCTAAATAAAGGCGTGGCTGAGGTCAAAGGTGTACCACATGCTGAAGCACCTGTCATTGTGGAAGAGGATGGCAAAAGAGTAAAGAGTCAAGGAACAAATAAGGGACATTAATTACCATTAATCATAACTAAAGGTTTTTGGGGTAATTACTAAATATGACTTTCTGCATGCTTCCTATGTAAATAACCTTTTGTACTGGTTGTACTCATGATCAAGTGAAAGTAAGCTACAAATTGAAACGAACCACACAAGGGACAAATCAATAAACTCTGCTACATACACAGGACGATTAATAAAACAAACTGTACTTCATTGGAGCACAGCTGAAGAATTTGGCTGAACTTTGTGGTTGAAATATTACCCTTTGGCCACATGATAAGGCTCTTTTTAAATTAGCTCCACTGGTAGTACAGTCACTTCTTCTGCTGGCAGCTGCAAAAGTCTTGGGAGTGAGACCTTTAGCCGGCTCACTGTAATTGGATGATGAAGCCTTTCGAGTCCTTGCAGTGCCCAAAAAACGCACACAGCTATCATTGTTAGGCAAATGTATTGTATGAATACATAATATAAACGAGCCTCCGCATATGCAAATTCTATACATACACTCATATAATCATTAAGCTTTGTTCATTGTAGGTTTTTATCTTCCCCTCCAGCTTTTGGCCTCTCTCTCCCTCCTTCCCCCCTTAGGCCATGATCCACAACAAGCAACTTGATCAATAAGTCACTGAAGGTCTGTGTATTTCTATAAGAAGTCAGCAACTGAGGGAAATTGTCTGATCTTTGGATGATTGACATGCATGTTGGCAGAGAAAATGGTGCCAAGGCCAACAGAGAATCAAACATCCAGATTTGTTGTCTAATGGTCTGAATTCATTTCGTGAACAATAGCTGTCTGGTAAGTACTAAATGGATGAATAGTTAATGACTTTTTTCTTTCTACTCTTCCCAGTTTTCTAGAAGTTTTATTTGAAAGGCTGTAAACATTGATAGAAGTAAATTGATTGAGTTTTTTTATGTCAACTCATCATAAAAATAATAATAATGCAAGCGGCATTACCAATCCAACAAAATACACATGCCTGACTGTTGACAGCGCATATTATCTGCACAAAACAACTAATTTATTATTGACTAATTTATTTTTGAGTGCAGTCCTGTTTTTGCTTTGATGGCAATTGAAACCATTTCCTGCAGTGGCCTTTTTATCCTTTATTTTACTCTTATCCCGAGGACACAAAGATGTAAATTCTATATTCTGTATGTAAAATTATAGTGCTTGTAATAGCTTGGGATGGCCCCTCACTAACATGTACGGCATCATTTCATGTTGACGGTAATAAATCACAGTGTAAGCAAAGTCAGTAATGGGCTCCATATGGTAATTATGGAATGGACCTTTGAAGCAATAATCGTATAAATCCCTCATATTTTGGAGAGATAATGCTAGAAAACAATCTGCTGCCTCTATGTGAGCAAACTGAATGTTTATTTTACTTTGCTAACCAAACACCAAGCTTTTCCTTGGCAACACAATGTCTTGTTTGAGATTCAAATCTGTGTCTTCATTTCTGTTTTCATGTTTTCAGATGGAGGATGAGTCTCAAATTAGTTTGTTTTTTTTCAACAGGCAAAACTTTAAATTAGTAAAAGAAAAAATACAACTTCTTAGAGTATGAACATTTATCTCCATATCATGTATTTAAATTTATTTTTACATCTTCCACAACAAATTTTTTTGGGAACCTGAAGATATGAGTTGTGTCCCAAGTCCATACTAAGCAGGTTTTGAGTATGTACTGAATGTTCACAGTGAAAAAACTACAAAAATCAAGTATACTCAAGAAAGACAGACTAAAATAAATCATTTTGGAGAGTGCTGTACAAGGACACTGGTGGTGGTACTCAAAAATACAAACGGTGGTGAGACAAACAAATCAATAAATAATAATTAAATAAAAATAAAAACATGGAAAATTAACATTTTGATGTCCGACGGTGCCTGTACTTCATTATTTTCTATTTTCTTGTATACTAATTGAATTGAATTGAATTGAATTGAATTGAATGAGTGTGTATGTGATTCAGACACACCATATTCATGTCACTCTCCATGGTGCTGAAAAAGTTGAGTTAGGCTATTATTGTGAGTACAGTGTCAGCATGAGTAACATTGGAGTTTGTAAAGAGGGAGAGTTCTGGTTCAATGAGGTTTAGAGCATCAGATTTATTACTAAGAATAATAATAATCTCCTGTTCAATATTGTGGACAGTTTTGTTCTAGTGTTTACAGAGAGATGATGGTCAGATGATGACAGTGTTTTGTTAGAGGTTCCTTGTCTTTTTACTGCAGCAGTCACATGTCCAGTAGTGCCAGTAGAGGTCTTTCGGTTTTGAACAGTCTGTGGTTAAGTCCAGACTCCCTAATATTTGGAAATGTTATGGCTCGATGTTAGAGTCTTAATGAGATGAAATGGTCCCTGATGATAAAGCAGAGTCTGTCAGGGTGGGATTCTTATCTTCCACTCCTTGTGCTTGTTGACCCCAAAAACCCGCCGGACCTGCTGCACCGCCTTCCTCTCCCTGTGCTCCTCACTAACTACCACTGATCTTCACTTTGTAATTGCTGTTAAAGAGTTAAAAAAGAAGAGACATAAGATTGTTCCCCGGTGAGTGTGTTTCATGAACACTGTGGTCTTTCACATGAATGCAGACGTCTGGAAACAGCAGCTTACCATCCTCACTACTGAACCTCATGTGTGGGTTGATGTTGTTAATGTGCTGTTAGAGGGTCATATTTACAGTGGTGCCAAATTACAATCAAGAAAGGAATTGAAGCAAAACCATCACGTTTTAGAGGTTAAATATAACACTGCAGTAATAGGGCAATGATGGCTGCAAACAAAATAAGTCAGAGCAATTAAGAGTCATCAAACAGTATAGTAAAAGCTGATTAAACGGTAGTTACACAGTTTGACTTGACAATTAGACAACACAATTACAGTCAAACAATGAGATTTGTAGGAAGGTGTTGTAGCAACATCCAATTTTAAGATCTTCTGAAGCTCATTAGAGGAGTTCGGAATAAAGGATAAAAAACAATCACGTCTCCTGACTGAACCTTAAGTACATCAAGTAGTAGACATTCTACTGAATGTAACAAAGAGGTGAAAAATGAAGGCAACTTATATTGGAGGAAACAATCATTTGGTTAAATTGGATTACTTACACAAGCCGTAAATATATATAAAATTCAACAGCAACATTGAGATTATCATCTTAAACTGCTTAAATACTTCACATTTCTGGACTGCACTTGCCCTCGTCTCGGTGGTAATTTACACTCTGTTTGATTAATAAGTTATATATCAAATTGAATAATTGATAATGAGAGTCCATTAACATTTTCATGGTAAATTGATAAAGCAATTAGCCATCTGTTGATGAAGCGGATCTCCGAACACATGCTGACTGGTGTAATCCATACACACACACACTGACAAAGATCAGAGGATACACACTCACAGCTGTCACCAAGAGACAAGGTTTTATACTGAGATAGTGTGTGTGTGTGTGTGTGTATGTGTGTTTGTGCAAATTTACACCTCAAAATGAGGCTTCACCATGTGCTTCATTGTTGACCCAGCAAGTCATGAGTTTGTAAAGTGTGTGTGTGTGTGTGTGTGTGTGTGTGTGTGTGTGTGTGTTTGTCTCTCTCAGGTAGTGCCATCTGTTCTCCCAGTTTTAGGGCACCGTGTGTTTTTAACAAAGATGATCTTGACTCAACAGAGCAGTTCACTCACCTGTGACCAAGCCATCTGACTACAGTATTTAACAGTGACAACAGTAAATGTCATTGAATTGCTCGCGTCTGCACCTTCATGTGTTGCTCTGTTTCCTAATAGGAATTTATTAAAGATCACTATATTTTTCTTGATGTTTAAAGAGCCTAGTGGGGAGCATAAGAGGCACAATAAACATTATGGGCTAAATTTAACACTGTAGAAATTAAGTTCAGTGAGTATGAGGTGCAATAAAGCTTCATTTCACAAGTGTGCCCACTTTAAGTCGCTTTTTCAATCAAGTGATCATCAACATGTCAACAGAGGATGCATGCTCCCTTACATAAAATGTTTCCCATTTTTACTCAGAATTCAAACTAAGGCTTGCGCGCAAGTACAGCGACACTTAGCAGCTTTAACTTTGTAAGTTAGAGGTCATTCACTTTGCCTGCCAAGATTTCCCCCACCAGTTGGTGCATTGATGCCTAGGTGTGACCTAAAATCCACAAGGGTGCACAAGGCTCATTCTTTGCATTCTGTGTGGGCCCATCAGGAATCTGAGCAATGATGTTAAAAATATCAGTATTATAAATTATAAAAATATCAAATTATAAATCAATGATACAAAACTCCAGGTAATTCAGGGAGGTTTTCTTTAAATAAATAATGCAGTACATTAGTTGCAATGCAGTTACCCCAAACAGGTCATAGTTTTCACTTATCCTTAAGTATCCTTAAGTATCTCATTGATTGGATAGAGTGGTACAAAACTTGGTACAGACATTCATGGTTTCCAGACAATGAATCTTAATAACTTTGATGATCGCCACAGTGAGGTTGGTATTTGAATTTTTTTAACTGAAGTTATTGGATTGATTGCCATAAAATGTGGTACAGACATTAAGACCCCAAACAGGACAAATTAGGTCAAACTTTGGAATTGGCAGGAGGAAACACAACTATTTTTGGATTCCTGGGGACAGGTCACTTTAAACCTTCTACAGCTTGAAAGATATGGGAGTATCTCAGTGAAAATCTAGATTTCAAAGACAATGAGCCTTTCTGTTGTAGTGTCTACATTTATGGAGGACAACAATACAGATATTGATGTCCAACATGTTGTATTTGCATGTGTAGGACATCAGTACAGTCTACAAATCCTGAAAACTGACATCAGAAAAGTTCCCAAAACAAATATTCTACAACAGTGTTCGAACTACACAATAATCCACTATGCTGATTGTAAAAACCTTTTAACCTGTACTGCCCATTTCCAGTACTTGCAAAAACAAGTGGATCTGTCAGACAGTTCATTTTTCTTTAGCAAAATTCAACAGCACTACAGAACTTAGAATTGCATCCCACCAAGTGACAAAATAGGCACTCGCTGAGGCCCAAATGCTCTGCAATCCTTGTGACAGTGACTTGTGGATGGCAGTTTTCATTAAAAATATCCAGAACTCAGCAACTACTGCACCCCTCAACACGAGTACCAAGAAATTGCGAGCACACTTGATACAGAAAAGGTGTTTTCCCTTCTACCTTAAAGGAAATTCAGGCTTATTCACGTGGCACTCCCATGAATTTGGAGAAATGGAGGTGCAATCAATAAAAGACCTTCAACCTCTATTTCCTTTTGAAGCTATTTATAAAGTTCCACCTGACAGGACATGTCTCTAAGGAAACTTTTGAATCACTTATAATTACTTTTTTTAGTTCCTGCCACTTTTAGCTGCAAGAAACAGTAGCGGGCTGATGAATAGCCGGCTAGTGAACATAAAGATGTTCTAATCCATCTTTAATGATAATTTGGACATTTTGTTATTAATTTTCCATCAGGTTTTCTTGGAGTGACCTTGAATCTTGCCAGGCATTTGCTCCCACTTAAAACTTTTATCTGCTCTTCTTTTGCTCTCCCCCCTCTTCCTCTCCTATTCCTACTTCCCACCTTTTTCTTCTCTCCTTCATCCTTGTTTGTCACATCTCAAGAAATCTTTTTTTTCTTCAATTCTCTCCCTCTTCCTTTAATTTTGTTTTACCAGTTTTTCCAGTTTCCTTTTCTTTTTCACCTGCTCTCCCTCATTCCTCCTATTGTCCCCTCTCATCCAGCACAACCCCTCCTCTCCTCTCCAGGCAGCCAATTAATCTTGCCTTGTGCTAATTCCTCATGAGTGCCATTTAGTGGCAGCTCAGCGGGAGGATCCATAAGGATTTAATGTGTTTATTAAAAGTTTGACTGCTGGTCGATGGAGACTTTTCTTCTCCCAGCAGCCAAATCTCTGTCTCTGCCAGCAGGACAATGCACAGCATGTGTGTTTGTGTGTTTGCCTGTGTGTGTGAATTCCTCGGGGCTGCTGCTTAGTAATTGATTTTCAATATCTGTGACACACTGGGTGGCTGAAATGAAGCAGACACTGATGAAGCATTTCAACAGTTGCTGCTTGACAGGGGGAGGTGGGCACAAAACACTGGAGTTTCTCATATTTACTGTTTTGTTAGTTTGCTTTGGTATTGTCATTTGAAACTCAAGGGCACTAACTTGTGTATCTCTGTTTGAAAACACTTACAATAGTAACAGTTGAAAAGGCTGTTTGTGTGATTATTATTAAATGTAACAGAGGTTGGTATATATATCCAATAAAGATACAGTATTTCAGAGTTCTTAACATTAGCTTGTTCTTTTGGTTACTTTAGATTAAAATTGTTTGTACCTATGCACTGGTGGTAGATGGTTTGTTTTATCATAAAAAGAAGTACACTGGTTAAGAATAATTTTGATTGACTCTCACAGAATTTCAGATATTATTCTCCTTGATATCTGTATCAACGAGGATTATAATATTTGCTGTTGAAACCAGTAGATGACACATCATCTGTCCCTGATGTATATATTTGCATTATGTCAAATAAACTGTAGTAAGCATACATCATCACAAACACAATAATTAATTATGCTTGTCATTTCTATTAGTGTGGCCATTCTAAGCAATAACAGACCGGCTTACTCATTGTACAAAATATAATGATACTTTACAACAAACAAACCCATTCAAGTATGCAACATTTTAAACCTCTAAACTGGTTAAACAACAGTGTTCAGTGTGTGTGTGTATCAGCAGGTCATAAATGCCTACTGTAAATGACTAGGTGACAGACTACTTACCGGTGTTTTAGCATTCCAGAGACAGCATAGGTATAACCCAATCAATTTCCGTCAAAATTCTATCAAAACTTAGGGACGTTAAAATCCAAATCCTTTTCCTTTTTCTTGAAATGAAAAGGGGAGAAATGGGTGAATGTACTTTGTGTTTTAGAAAATTAGCATAATAAGTAATACCCCTTCTGCATGGCTTTCAATAGGCACAGCACTCTTGTTGTTTTTCAGCAGGCTAGAACCACCAAATCAATCAATTTTGTGTTTTTTCAGGCCCATGATGGATATTGAATTAAATCTGTTATTTGTTCTGTTGTTACTGTATGTTTGTTTGTTTCTGTTAATATTGTTGTTATGTGTTGGTTGTTTTATGACAGAACTAATATTGTTTCACCCTCATGCATATTGGCTGAGGGTGAACACAACATTAGCACTTCAGTACTGTGTGATAAAATTCACAGCGAGAATAAAACGGAATTGAACAGAATCCAACTTAACAACTCACTGTCACAACGTATTGAACATGATAAAATTCACAAAGCCAAAGTCAGGTATATTGAATTGTATTGCATATGTTTTAATCTAATTTTGTCCACCTTCTGTATATCTCAACTTGCATCAACATGCATGGGATGAACTTGTTTGTACTATTTGAGAAAGACATTTTTTTTTGCATTAGCATGCATGGAGCATTTTGTGCTCTTGGCCCCAGTCCAGGAAAGGTCTTATGTGAGTTAAGCTGTTAAAATTCACCTCTGATACCCTGCAACTGAACATTGTTGTTGCCAAGAACAAATCAATTAACCGGATATTACTTTGTCAGTAGTGTGTTTGGTATGATAATGTTTTAATTAAATTGCTGTATTAGTTTTATATTGCTTGTATTTGTAGGACCCTGTCAAATATTTTGTCACTGTCATGGCCTGACTCTTAGGTTTAAACATTGTGCACTGATCATAAAGTATCAAAGCTGATACTGATATTTTCTTGAATCTTGACTCATTCTTCATGCGTCCATATGTTTTGTTCATTTCCAGATTTTTTTAGTAGCAATTCTTTATATATATAATTTTACAGAATTTGGCTTTGTCACCGTTTACCAAAATTGCTTCTATATTTCAGAATTATGGAAATAAGCAACTATTTGGTGATGGCCTATGATGTCCTTGGTCCTGAGCCATTACTCCCTTGCTGTGCGTTGGAGGTTGCGGTCTCGCATCTTTCCACGCTTAATTTCAGTGCTGAACTGATGCCAGAACAAAAGCTGGCAGGAGAGAAGAATAAAAGGGAAGAAAAGTCTTAGAGTGTTCATATTTCTTTACCCAGTGACAACAATTTGGGCTTGTTTTCAGAAGCAGAGTTGATGTACAGCATCTTACTGTGTTCATTAGAGAATGGATAGCTGGACAAGTAAAACAAATTGTCTATGTTGAAAATAAACGAAAATGAATGGTTGTTGTAGTTGTTTCAGGTGTGGATGAGCATTTACATTTTCCTTTCAAGCATAGCATTTAAACACATAAAAATATATTTTTCAATTTACGCATTAATAAACTGCCTGAACTCTCTGACTTTATCCAAAGACCTTTGTCAGAACATTAACCACAGTTGCTCTTCTTGTCTTATAAGTGTACTTGATAACTTATTTTCTATATCAATAAAATTAAATATATATTTGTAAGACTTCAACTGTCTAACATATTGTGACTGCATGGAAGATAACAAATGAATTCCTTGTGCCCTGTGTATAAGCATCTGCACTGATTAAGTCTCTCTTACTCAATAGTTTGCCACCAGTCTGTATATTTATTTCAGAAGGAAAAACAGACAGTGAGTTGTGGGTTCATTAGTTACACCTTCACAATTTAATATAATCTTGTGATAATTAAAGTATAGTATAGTATTTAGCTTTTGTTGAGAATGGTATTTCAACTCGAGTTTGAGTTCTGTAATTAGTTTGGGAAAAACCCTCACTGGATCCCTCTTCCAGAATAGCTGCAGTTCAGTATCATGGATAGCTCCACCACTGAAGTACACATACAATGTAGAGCTGGAATATTACTGAGATGTATTTTGACCTTGACCTTGAAGCAATTTAGTGTTAAAAAGTAAAGTTTCACAAATTTCTCTGTGTGCTGTCACACCCTCACATTCACACATCCTCATTCATGCATTTTATTTTTACAATAACATCTTTCCTTCTTTGAAACTGAAATTTTGTTCATTCTTGTTTCATCTTCTCTCTCTCTCTCCACACACACACACACACACACACACACACACACACACACACACACACACACACACACACACACACACACACACACACACACACACACGCTCAAGATCCCTTGGTGACAGAGGGTCTAGTTGAGCGATAACATCTGCCATGGGACAATCTGTCAAAGCCAGGACAGAAAGTTGGCAGAGGAGAACCACGGGACAATCCCAGATACCAGAGAGGCATGCTGCCAAGATGAAGAGATGGAAGGGGCAGACAGGCAGAGAATCAAGTCAGAGAGAAAGCAAAAGTGAAGCTGAGGTTTGTGGAGTGGGGGTGATATGACAGGGAAAGATGTGGGAGGGCAATAAAGTGAGAGGTCAAATTAGAGATAAAGATTTGTTCTATCACATCTCACTGAGCGCAATCAACAGTAATTTCAGTTTGCAATGAACACACCATGAGTACACTACAATGAACCTTTGCATCTAGGTAAGAACTTCAACCACATTATGGTATTAAGTTACTTTTTACTGGTGTGTATCTGCCTATACAGAGTTCAATTCATATCTTTAAGACTTGCACGGTCCACAATAGTCTACAATAAAATTTGTAGAATTTATAGAAATTAGTTACTCTGTGTAACTTTTGTTTTAATGTCCACAACAGCCGGTAACAGCTCACATTTCACTCTTGTGAAATCAATAGATTGTGTAACAAAGTGTGTAACTTACTGACTCAACAAAGTAGATTTAGTGTTAACCTACTCTTTAATTATTTCCTACAATAATTTGTATAGTGGCCTGTAGTATTTTGAATCAAATCCATGAAAACAATACAGCCCCACCCTTTTTGATTTGTACTTTCTCAAATCCAAACTCCAAGAAGTAATTCAGCATTTTGAACTAGATTCCCTGTATTTCTTCCCCACTGGGTTCATTGATTTGTGTATGAAGTAAGGTCTGTGGTAAAACTAAGCTGTATGGCATTGCATATGTATCAGTATTCAAAATGCAATTGTGGTTCAGAACGTGTATTATTCAGGTCTTCCTGTTATTGTGTTCTGTACAGTTCAGAAAGTGTTAATGGAAACTTATGGAAAGATTTTACTGTCTCCTTTGCGACAGAACAACAGTCAGTAAGCTTGTTTTTGTTTTTTTACAGTATTGAAGGTCTTTAACAGTCACTATAACCTGAAAACCCATTTTGGGAAAGCTAATGGTCTTTATGGAGCCAACCTGTTTTGGGACAGCTGGAACATAAAAATAGATTGTAGCCTATATTCATAAAGTGCAGCCTGACAAAACTATTGTAGGTTGTTTCTGCCATGATGGAGACACACTGGGTATGGCTGCCAACATCCTGCAGTAACCTCTGAAACCTGCCATCAAACAATCCATCAGTTGTTTATTTATAGAGCACCTTGGGTAAAGGTTAACACAGATTGAAGTACATTGCAAATAAAAGCAAGAACAACAAAAAAGAATAAGAACACTGAAACAGAAATAACACTCGAAAATCGATATATGTTAGGGCGGTTTAAATTTTTCCTTTCTTTTAGCTATATTTTTTTTACTTTTGGTGGATGTTGAGCAACTGCTGTTGTGTCCCTACACGACACAGGTGTATTTTCACTGGTTTATTTTCTTGGTGCATTTACATTTATTCACTTTACGTCTCAGGATGAACAGATTTAAAATACCTTTTCCGCACTGTCTGGTCTGTTGAAGAGTTATTGTCTTGTCTTAAGTTCAACCTTGATTTGTCTTTGAGTCTAACCACCTGCAGTTAATGCTCTTAGGGGGGAAGAACTGCACACAACAAGCCAACGCACACACACAGACGCTGCTAAATTTACAGCCCACCTGACCACACCTGTGGTAAATGAGCCAGCAAATGGAATACTGTTCAATGCCCGCATGCACACTCACTCGCTCGCTCGCTCGCTCGCTCGCACGCACGCACGCACACACGCACACACACACACACACACACACACACACACACACACACACACACAAACACATTCTCAATGCAAATATTATAAAGCAAAGACAAACTGCTTTTATAGATGCATGCAGAAATGTGAAATCACTCTGTTCAATGTGACAGGAATGAGTCCCAAAGCAGTAATCACAAAGTATTTTACACACATACACCCACACACATTGAAGTACTCCTACACATACTTAAAAGCTTGAAATTTATCCACACATAACATCCGCGACAGCTGGAGAGTCATCAGATTTTCAGAAACTATTTCATGGTCTGTTTATTCAAAAATTAAATTTACTCACTACCGCTCTTTTGCACACACACACACACACAAACACACACACACACACACACACACACACATAACCCTAACATGCCCACATATGTGTAGAGGGGGCAAACATATAGACAGAAACAGGTTCACGTGCCCAAACTGACAAACATAGGGAAAATTACTGCAGAAATGAACAAAAGATAAATGAGTGTACTTACATACATATTTAGATACATATGTACTGTACATGGTATAAGGGATGCTATCAGCCAATCATCACAGGACTTAAAGTATAGCTGAGGCTGATGGGGATGTCATTAGTTTGGCAGATATCTTGTCATAAACCAAATCATTGAACAAAAAGCCATCTGACGGTGGCACTAAATGAAAAGTTCAGAGATCACCAAAATTATTACTATTCAACCTGATCGGGGATATGAATGTGTGTACATAATTTAATGGCAATCAAGGTATTTCTTTCAAAACCTCAAATGTCAATCTTCTGGTGGTACTAGAGGTAAAGTCAGGGGATCACCAAATGTATTAGAAGTCAATCTCTGGGCACCATGAATGTCTACAGAAAATATTGTGGCAATCCATCCTGTAGAGATATTACAGTCTGGACTAAAGTGGTGAACTGGAGTCACAGTGCTAGCACAGCTAAAAAAGGTAGAAATGTAAACTAGGTAGATTCTCTGACGTGATTGGATAAAATACAATTGTGCATCCAGTAAACCCTCTTGAAGAAGAAGTAAGAGAAAAAATATGTATTGGCCACTTGGGGACGGCAGAAACACGATACTGACATAATATCACCTTATTAAGTTGTTATGATAAATGTCATTGAAGTAGTACTGGGTCATTGTAAGTATTTAATATCCACTCTCCTTTTAGCTCTGGCCTGGTCTCCACACACTCCTGTTTGCAGCTATGATAAATGCTGAACTGGTAGTGTCTATCTTCGCTTAAAGGTACCATACAGTGGGGTTTATCAGAGCTCTTTTTAACTGAAAACAGTGTCTGGAAGTGACGCTGAGCGCTTACAGACCCCTTTCATTACATGTAGTCATTTGATCTACTGTTATGATATAAATAGGCATATTGATTAGAGCTGCTTTAATTTTGTTTGATAGTATAGCTTATGTATCTCATTATGTTTTATTAAAACCTAAAAGTGTAAAGGTCCTTTAAAATCCTTAATCTTAAACCAAGTCTTTCCCCTAACCAGCCTTTGGAGAAGTGAGAACCAGCAAAAATGTCCTCACTTTAAATATTGAAATGTTTAAAACAATTGTCCTCACAAAGACAGAACTGCAGTCACACATTCACTCACTCTCTCTCTCTCACTCACACACACACACACACACACACACACACACACACACACACACACACCATAATTAGGTTTTAACCTGTGAAGATCATTCACAATAAAACAACTTTGGAAAGAAACCTGAAAATAACTGAACAAGAAGTCACTACAAGTTTATAACAGAAACTGACTGTTTAGAAAGTGTGTGTGTTTGTGTGTGCACAGAGTGAACAGTCAGCAGACCCCCTCCATCATCCCCGGTCACTCTTTAACAAGCTCTGAGACCCTGGACAACTCAGCAGCTGTCGTTTACTGTCATCTACCAAACAAGCACTCAAATACAA
Source organism: Dicentrarchus labrax (assembly GCF_905237075.1). NCBI lineage: Eukaryota > Metazoa > Chordata > Actinopteri > Moronidae > Dicentrarchus > Dicentrarchus labrax. The sequence continues at coordinate 16,630,240 of NW_026136710.1, read as the reverse complement.
AATACACACCCACACACTGTCATTTTAAACACACACACACATTGAACTTTCCGACACACAGCCATACAACTCGTTATGAATACAAACACACACACCCTTTCTGCTGACACTCTGTATACACTCTCTTGCTTTGTTTGCACACACAAACACACACTTTTGCAGTCATCTAAGTTGATGGGCTCATCAATTTTTTAATCTGCATTGTTCTTAGGGCAGCAATTACCATCCTTCCCCCTTGTCACATTGCCCAATAAAAATTGGTCACACAGGGTGAATAGCTTGTTATTGCAGTAATTACATACAGTGGTTATAATTCTCCTCTCACCACTCTTCTGCTCTCTGTCAGTTTTCCTCTCTCCTTCATTTTTTACCCCCTCCATTCCTCTCCATCGTGTTTTTTTTCCTTTCCTTTCACAGTGCTTCCCTCGCTTACCTTTTTGTTTTGTTTTTCTGCAGTCCTTATGTTTCCAATGTCTGCTTATTATAAGCAACTGTGGGCTTGTTTACCACAGAGCCAATGGTCGATGGCTGCAACTCTTGTGTTTTCTTTGGGTTTGGGGTTTGTTGTGTTCAGCTGCACAGTACCTTGCACACTAAAGCACCACATATCTAGCATACGCTTTAAGTCCTTCTGTCTGAGGGACTGTATGCAAATTATTAGGAGGTGAGGGGAGGTTAGAATAGAGGGTGGATTAGGTTTTGTTTTGTTTACACCCAAAATGTATATTTTGGCAATCCTAATTGCAAATGAAAGTTTTAGTGCACACAGTGGGTCGTAGGGGTGTCCTCATTCTATTCTGCATCTTAAAAAAAGTTAATTGTCATTCAAAGTTATATACATCTCCCTATATTCAAATTTTAATTCAGTCTATTATGTTGCAATAAAATTGGAAAAAGCTAATTCTGCTTTTAATTTATGAAAACTATCAGTCCATAAACATATTACAGATTAAATAGGACTACACTAAATTATTTCTGGTTTGCCATCTTTTGTTGCCAATGGTGGAATGAGTTGTTCCCACCCAGTACTATATATTAAGATATCAGGGTGTTGTTGATTTTCTCTTAAGGGTAGGGTCCAAATACAGTATAATACTTAAATATTTGAACTTGAATTTTAAAAACAGATAGTAGACTAAGTACTCTTTATACAGTCCCAAACAGATCCTAATATTTGTGTTCCAGAGGTTCAGACTTTTGAAAACTAAACTGACAAAGACCGTTCTAAGTAAATTGAGATTCTTGAATATATATATTTACAACAAAAATAAAATAAGAAATAAAAAGTAATATTACTGTGGACATTACTGTGGATCATGTCCCCATTTTATTTATCTCAAAAGACATGGGATTTGATTCAGCTTAATTTATGAGTTATAATCTAATTTAATCATGGGTTTGAATAGTCAAAAAGTCAGTACTGAACCAAAGAGAGCCAGGTCACTTTTGTTAAGCACTAATGCTAATTACTAAGCTAAAGCTGACATGCATAACATATAGCATTTCATAACTTGCGGTTGTGAGCCTGGTTCCGTTGTGCACTTGCCCTGTTCCAGTTGTAGCTCATTCCGGCTCTGCTCCTTGGCAGTATTCCCTGCTGCCCACTCCTACGCTAGTAGTGTTTAAATTCCCCCTGGGTTTCAAGCTGCCCTTAAGCAGCTAGTACACTTAGCATATGCAACAGTGCACCGGTAAGTGACTCCCTGTGTTGCAAGAGAAAATGTCCATGCTGCAACAATCCCCTGATACTGTCTTCTCTGTGACAAGGCGCAGCTCCCAAACTGAGTTTGACATAGTCGACTTCTCATTGGTCGGATAGTCACAGAAAAACAAGAACTAAGACTCTTGCATCAGCACATTTAAAGCAACTATGAGGGGGCAGCCCTACCTATTATGTATTTGTCTATGCAGTTCATTCATTCTAACCCAGTTTTAAAATACAGTATAGATGTTGCTTACATCTTTCAAGATAGCCTTAGGAAATAATTAGGCAGGTAAGAGTAAATAAATGCCATGATGTAATTTGGCTCTCTCACAAATTTGTTACAGCGTCAGTTTAACACCTTTCAACACATGCCTGTTGCTTAGTCATTCAGTGAAGGTACAAGTGCAGACAGTTGTTAATGTCAGTACTCTCTCACTGTGAGGACATCAATGAAGAACAGTAAATTGACTGTCTCAATTTGTAGCTTCCATCGTGTGTCATTGCCTTGCTGTACCCAATACCCCTTTCAGCATTCTGGCAGAGATTGTGGTTTCCAACAGTTAGTGGTTGATTAACCTGGACAGCAAGGTGGTAGCCTTTCAGCTCTGAGCAGCACCAACAGCTGCTGTGGAGAGTTAGTGGTTTGGTGCTGTCAGCCTAATGGTTATAATCTATACTAGAGACAGGGGGAGGTGATTAACAACTACTTCTGTCATGTGGGCAAATATGCAGATAAAATGCACAAGCAGATAAGGTTGTGCCAAGTCTGTATGTGGAAAGCCTTTTGTTCTTGCATAACTAGTTGTTACCACTGAGGTTAGTGTCTCCAGCCACCCTGAGGTAGTGTGCCATGAAGAGGGGCATCACAGAACATCTGCTTTATCCTGTACATGCATTTTACAAAACAAGCACTCCTTGTACAGCAGACTAGGATGACCTGTGCTGCAGTGCTAAACTAGAATAGTGCTGGGCACTTTAATGGTAAGTTTGTAGGCTAACTTTCGACTGTTATCCACTGGGAGTTGTACTCTTGTACGCAATATATAACTGACCTAGCCTGCTAGGTCCCTACTGTCTGATTTTAGTTTTCACTTTGTTTGAGTGGGTTGCTTTCAGGTGCTTGGTTTTCCCTCATACAGCCCAAAGACATGCAAGTTAAGAGAATTTGAAACTCACAAGTAATTTGTTGATCTGGATTCCTACTGTAGACAACTGTTATTTTTTTACATTTATAACTTATTATATTGTCCTTGTACCCCTCTTTTTTCCCCACCATGTAAACTTCTCATTAAAATAATCCATTACAACTGACATATTTCAGGTGGTCACATTAGCTGCGCTCTGAGAAGGATAAAAGTGCTTGTTACAGTCGTTACAGCCAGATTTAAGTCTGGGCTTGATACTCAAAAGATTCAGGTGTAGTATCACTTTGAGTAAAGACAGGTATGACAGGTATTAAGGACCAAAGAATGAAATTGGCTTTAAGGAATGAAGAAAGGGTTAGAATATGACTGATATGAAAAATCCTGTTATCTGGCTGCACGAAATGGAAGCTACATCTGAAAAGCTCCATGTTTGAAGATTTCCATTCTATAACGATGAAAAAATGGCCTTGTCGGAATGGTAAAATTAGTGAAAAAGGTGGGTAGAAATTAGTGACCTAACTACTCACTGATAAAGTTACACCACTGCAGTAGGTCTGTCAACAAAAGAAGAAAAAGCTGGTGATTCACAAATATTCTCTATGGTGAAGTTATCAAAAACAAAATAATGCTGCTACCTGAAAATTGACATTTCTCTTTTGTTTTTCTTATCGTAGTTGTTGCAGAAAGCCATAACATGTAGAGTAAATGGTTTACATCAATCTATGGGATGCAATAATATAGTGCATATGATTCCTGAAGTCTGAAACACTTCACAAAGTGATTTCTTCTTTACCTAATGGCATCTGTATTCTTGACTTTAACCAGCCAGCCAAGTTAACCTCTCCTCTTATCATTGCTGAGACATTAAGTCTAACTGCAAGAGGTGAAATGAAATTTAAACTTTGTTAAGTGCCCACTTTATCAGCGATGTCAGCAGATGGCTGGTTTGTGATTGGATTTTATTGTCAAAGAGAAAAATCATGAGAAGAGATGTAGAGAGCTACTTCAGTGCTGTGGGCAGGCGATATTTCCCCATTTTACTGTGCTCTTTGTCATGTATCAATATTACACTGTGCGAGAAAATTACCAACAAGATTGGAGTGTGTGTGTCTCTGATCTGTGGACATCTTCCTCTGTGGAGCCGTCTTGTTATCGTACCTGCCCAATAAAACATCAGCAGATGCGAACTGATGGTTAGAGCACTGTGTGCCGCCAACATGGGAAAAAGATATAGCTGCCAACATTGTTGTTTAGCTGTCCGAAACAATCAAAGAATGCTGGCGGTCCGTGTTTTATATAGTTCACAATGATGCAATGTGAATTGAGATTTGTTAGAGATACAGTATTTTTCTCTCTTGTAAGGAGGACATAGATCCCTGCAGTTTAAAGTAAACAAGGTTCTCTTGCAATGTTTACACCTCAGAAACTGCCTTGGTAATAGACAGTGAACATAAATATGAAGTGAAAACTGGGGAGACAACTCATTATTATGTGTCAAGACTTTTTCTGAGTAAAACAGGACTAAAGGGCCGTCCACACCATTAATACCCTGCTCCACCATTGTTTGTCTGTATGCATGCATATCTGATGTTTAGAAAGTGTTATCCATACAATACACATGTTGCATTCAAGGTATACAAGGAAATGCTAGATGCTTCTATCAAAACTCATTTCATACTCTGAAGCCTACATAAATTTTATTCTCAGATTCTACCTGAATGAAGGGAGAATTCAATTGACATTTTTTGTTGTATACTACTGGGATATTACAGAAATGGTCATTATTAAAATCATTTCTTAAAAACATAGCCTGTAGAGGGAATGAATTAAGCAAATTTTCTGAAAAAAGTCATCATGGCATGGGATCATCTATTAAATAGGTCAGTCCGGGGAGTCAGAAGTGTGAGGTGCCATAGAGAGACCAACATCAAAAACACTGTTCCAAACCAACAGTTGATTGATAGTTTTGCTACAAAGGATTAAGACTACCAGCTGTTACATTTGTCTGTCTCTTTCTATGATTCTGACAGCCAGTATTTGATTCTCTGTATTATTTAATAATTAGAAATTCACATTTTCATTTTCACAATAAATATTTGTCGTCTTTTTAACCATTTCTGTTTGAGAAGATATAAAATCTATTTTATATTAATTATTTAATCATTCCCTTCCAAACTGTCTACAAGTGAAACTGACTCTGATCTCTTTAACTGACAACACATTTATTTGTGCCCGTTACCCCCACATTTTACCGGATGTGTTCTGGCTCTGGAAGCCACAACCTACTCATGTCAAGAAGCACAGAGCAGATCGCACAGGCAGGAAGTCAGACACAGAAACGGCAAAGGGAATCCGGTCAGTTTTCTAAATAAAATACCACGTGCAGACTCCAGATTGAATTTCATGCTACATCAACACTGTTGCACCAGGCCAATCAGTCAGAGGCAGGTTAGAGGAGATTTTAAGTAGAGAAACACATCGTTTGTATCCTTTTAAAGGACAAAATACACAAGCAAACAACATATGGCAGGCAACATGCTCTGAAACACTCTCGGTGGAATTTGAAGAGCCAAACCACATCGCAGACACAATGTTAAAAAAGCCATGCCCGGAAGGTTCCTCCTTCGAAATATCACAACACAACCATACGTGTGCCTAAAGAAAGACCCGGATGAAGATCACGAAGACCCCTGACTTTCCCTGTCCTCAGCCTGGATACACATGCTGTGACTTCAATCAACTCACCACTGTAGTTACTCACTTTTCCACACCTCGCCCTTCATCCGGTCGTCCTTCTAAACCTTCTGTGTTACGGCTGGCTCCCTGTTGGCTTCCTGGCTGACAGATTGGTAGCTATCTGATGGTGTCTGGCTGCTTCAGGGTCTGGTCACCAGCTGCTGGCTGGCCAGGTGGCTGCTAACTGGCTGTTGGCTAGCCGTCTCAATGGCTATCAGCTGCTGGCTGGCTGTGTGGTCGGTTACCTGCTGCTGCCAGGCTGTGGGATGGAGACTGGCTGCTGGTACACTGATTGGCTTGTTCTCACCTTTAGGGATTGAATCGCTGGGTAAAATGAAATCAGAGCATCTGACCCTGAAAAACAACTAGAAAAGTCTATGGCTGCATGTGTGAGGCATCTTATGACCACCTCTTTTAGCAAATATATATATGACAAACATGTTGCATACAAATCTGTGGGGTGCTGTATATTTATATGTAGTTTTGAATTAAAGGGACATTCCAGTATTTAACATTTAACATGGGTCTAATTCTTATAATAGTAGCCACAGAGTTACAGCTGCTGTAACTTTGCAATTGCCTCCTCCAATGTAGAGATTTGAAAAACATGACTTTCACCTTATTGGGCCATGCAGCACAGCCATCCTAAAGCCTGAGGTTTAACATAAACACTTGTCATATGTAGATGTAGTTCCCATAATTCCATGACCATACTTTCAACCATGTCCCTTTCCAAATGTGTTACCTGTGTTTTAGAGAAGATAGGTTCCACCCCAATAATTCTGAAGATTTTAATTAAATATAAAACCCCTTTTTGATACTGTCTATGCAGGGGGCAGAGCCAGACGTTGTAAACATTAAGGCCTTAGCCAAGGGGGGGTTCAGGGAGAATTTTCTCCGATTTAAAGCAGCTATATGCAAAGTTTTTTAAGCTGTTTGACAGAATTGAATGCCCAAGTTCTGTGCATCATTTGGGAAAACAAAATAGTCCAGGAGAAAAATAAACACCCTGTTGAGCCTACATCCTATTTTGTATCTAATTGTTCTCCAACTGTCTTCATGATTCTGAAAACATAACAGAACAAATTTTGAGAATTATGTTGAGGATCTTGCTACTCCTGCCACCTAAAAAGAGCCAAAAGAGGCCGACTCCTCATGAAAAACTTTTTGTCCATAGTCCATAAAATATTTAGCTAGATAGCTAGCTTGCTCACTGAGGTGACAACTGAATTAAACATGAAACACACAAGGAAACAACCCCCCATGACACAGGCAGACCTATAACAGATGGTGATATTTCCCCAGTACAACTTTTGTTCAATTTATTTTTGCTCAGTCAGAGAGACTGAGGGGAAATGACACACAAAGTTTAAATTATTTTAAAAACTGAAATGAAAAGAACTGGGGCATTTGAGAAAACATCCAGTGCTGGAGCCCCAGAAGACACCCTCCACTCCACCCATGTATTTATGGCCAGCAGTTTTTCAGCAGTATCCATTCAATGTATTTGCACTGTGTAATTGCCTCTCTATGTGGTGGCTTTCATTTTTACTGTCAGTGTCTGCCTTGAACTTGTGTTACACAAGACTCTTATCTAAGCAAGATTACAAAGTGATATAAGTTAAGAGTTATGTGATATAACTGGGGGCTTGGCCACGAAAACAACACCAAGCAATTAGTCCTGCTATACACACGCGCAAGGTGCTCATGTATTGTTGTGTTCATTTTGTCTTAATCTTCACCCTGTGTCAAATGTCCTTGATAGTTTTCATCATACATAGCCAGAGGTTTATCATATTTAGTTGTTGTTGTGTTTTTGTCAAGTTTTAGTTGACAATAAGTCATAAAAACAACTTAGTCAACTTAGTAGAAAAATTTCATTATTTTAGTATAGTTTTAGTCAATGAAAACTGTCATTTTAGTCGTTTAGTCGTCAGATGATATTGAACATTTCAGTCAATATAATAGCCAAAACCAATTTTGTTTTTCTGCCATTTTAGTCAAGCTTATTTCACATACGATTTTATCTCATCACTATCTGATGAAAAACACAGGTTGAATGATCCACAACAAGCTCACATAATGAAACACCACCACATTTGAGTTGGTTAAAAATAACTTAAAAGAGTTTTTTGTTTAGCTGTTACATTATATCATATCAGATTCCAGTGTGAACAGGTCACAGTCCTGAACTGACCCACATACACAAAAGAACAATAACGCATCATAAGATAATAGTAATTATGAGGTCTAACACCTCACTGTCCCTTTCATTGAATACCTCCATCATAGCTGACGTTCACATCTGTATTCACAGCGACTACCGCCAGAACAAAATGGGCCCAAGTATCACCTTGTTTTTTTCTCCCAAACACCGTTGTAATTGTTAAGTTTAACTTGCTTTCTGTAAAACTGTTGATGCAAATTAAATCCTAACTGTGTTCTGTCGCTGCTGATCTTAATGTGGCTAATTTCAGACCCAGCCACTCCCTCCAGTCAGTCTTCTGATTATAAAGTCACCTCACCTGCTCACCCTCCCCACTCACTTGTTTGTCATTTCCTCATTAGTTCCCAATTATATATACTGGTTATTGTGTTTGTGCCATCCTGATCCTGATCCTGTTTTTAATTTTTGTTCCAAACCTGTATTATTACTTCAGCTTAGCCCTTTTTGGACCTTGTTTGCCTGCCTAAAATGTTGGACTCTTTAACTTTTACCTTTGCCTCATAAGTCATGCGTTTGGTTTTCTATTATGTTTTTTGATCTGTGACACACTCACAGCACAGGAACTGCTGCATTGAAACAGTCTGTAATATTATGTGTCCTTTTTTTTTGTCAATAAAAATTGAGAGATTGAGAGATTTAGTTTATTTTGAAACTTTTCTTCAATTCAAAATTCTTTTTTATCATCAATATTGCCACAGTTGTCACAGTTAGAGTTTAATGATGTCGGTGTCGTTTTGTCTCATATTTGTCATGGAAAATAGTCATCATCAAACACATTTCGTCATAGTTTGTCACATCTCTTGCCAAATCAAGCAATGCAAGCTTTGAGATTTCGGGTTGAAAATAAATGGTGTGTGAACGTTTTTTTCACTCTGTGGTGTTCAAGAGAGTGATCACTCTGTCTCTCGCTGTCAATACTGCCCTGTCTGGTTCTGTCTTTCTTCTGTCCTCTGAGTAGCTTACATTGATTCAGTATAGACTGAGTGGCCATCACTTGTCAACTGACTGACTAAGCACTAACTGACCTGTGCCTCTGTATGTAAACTACTGTTATTGAACTTGTAAGGGAATATGGTAAAACAAATGTGTCTGTGCAGGCAACCAGTACTTGCAGGTTAAACAAGACAAATCATCAAAAATGCCTGAAAATGACACAAAAAATAAACTAAAAAAGCAAAATGAAATTGAGGGCTTTGTCTGATACACATGAAATAATCACTGTAAGGACATCTCACCTCATCTAACCGAAACCACACCAGCTAAGATTAAACCCAGGCTAAGCCTATCGTAAACATTGCAATTTTTTGTCAGACTGAAGTGTGAAAAGAAAAGAAGAGCAACTAGGCTGTTAATAGAGGGATCCTCTGTACAGCTGAGTCTGCAGTAGATCCTGAGACAAAACAGTAAAAGGAACAATGACGTGGGCTTTGACAATGAATAAGAAAACAAACGAGAGAAATGTGATGAGCCAGAGAGATGGGACATGAGCCAGCTAAACCAGCGCAAGCAGCTAAAGAGCAGCGGCTGGCTGATTCACTGGAAGATGAGGCTTCAGTCTGCCAGGCTACTAACCTTGTTTTCTGCCATTTGAAGTCATTGTATGACTAAGGATAATCTGCCCGCCCAGAGCAGTCTTACAGTAGTAAGGCAGGTACGCACTCATAAAAATAGCCAGCAGTCAGTGATATGAAGCATGCAGGCCAAGAAACATCTGGGTTCCCTGCAGCAGTCTGTCAGTGAATTCTGCCTAAACTAAGAAGGGCCTTTGTCAATACCAAGCTAGATGATGCCAGGGTTGATTATTTTGCTGTGAGAAAAACTGAGAGACAATCATGTATAAGTCACTGATATTGGTATTATATCAATACCAATATCTGTAGGGTTTTTTTCCATTATGTTGTCAGACACTTATAATAACAATCTGAGCCTTACAGTAACAAAAACAAGCACTTTTAGTGGATTTACATTGACAGTGCGCTATTGCCCCAAAGGATTACATTGCAGCCCAGAATATAATCTCTCGTGGCTGTGCTCTCCTTCAATACTGGACCAATCTTTGTCCCCATTAGTCACAAACAGGTTAGGTTAATTACCTTTTCCTGAGGCACTCTCATTGGAAATAACTTTCACAATTATAAGGAGTTGTTTGCACATGTTTTTTTTATGTCTTATGGTGACATAACCAGTATTGTCGATGATGGGGCCCATAACAGATGTTCAAGAGTTCAGGAAAATATGATGGTATGAAATATCGACTTGTGTGTGTAATGAGATGTATTTAAATTGGGAGCCGGCATAAACAGCGGGAATTAATGTTTAACACGTACTGTACTCACTGAGTCTACTGAGCCTGCTGCTCTCTGCCCTGTACTAATCACTAATGTCCAGTAACTGTTTTTGTTCTCTGGGTTACACAACAGTTCCCTTTCTCTCCCTCTTCCTTCTTTTGCTTTGTCACCTCTTTTGTGTTTTTTGGTTTCATCCCTCCAGCCTTTTCTTGGTTGGCTTCCTAATCATCTTCTCTTTAGTTTTCTCATTTTTGTTTTAATTCCTTTGTTCCTCTGTCTGTTCTCCTCTACACTCTCTGAAGCATATGACATAAAGCTCTTGTTTTCTTGACAGGCAAAGCAACCGTCATTGTTGTCATTCCCTTCCTCTTTTTGCCCTTGCTTCCCTCTCTGTTAGTCTATAATCTTAAAACCCTGATATACAGAGTTTGGCAAGCAGCATCAGCGTCAACATTTCAAATAAGCCCAAATGACTAGTTATATCTGCTTCTTGACTTTTGAAATCCCATTTGGAAATTGTAGTTTTATTTGTTTATTTTACTTTCTTCAACTAATTATTATTGTGTCATTTGTGTAATGAAAACATCCGTCACATTATCCTTTCATACCAATCAAAAATATTATTAGCCATGTCTGTTTTGGCTGATTCTCACCTTCTTTGCTTCTTTATTTCTTTGGTTATCTTGTCTGCCCACTTGTTAAAAAAGATGCAATGCCAAAGGCATGATATATCTTTAATAAAGACTGCAGGTGGAGTGATGTAACGCTGTCCGCTGCTGTTGTTTAACTGTTAAAACAATCTAGAAAGGTTTTGTTCTGGCTTTGACCTTTGTCTGACACTCCACATTTGCCGTTGCTCTCTGCTGTCAACTATATAAGAAACAAAATGCCGTAAAGAGATAATAGTACCTATGCCTCATGTATAACACATTTCTCCTCGTATTATTGTTGGATGTTGGTGCAAAATGGTCGGCCTATAAAGAAGCAGGTCTTATTTGATTGCATCTGACACCAAAAAACCTGACATTTACAGCTGCTGTTGTAGGAAGAAGAAATATGTCCTGCTATCTTATTCACAGGGACATGAAAATGCCAACAATAAACAACAAAATATTTTTAAGGTGAATCTTCTTCCCTGAAGACATCTCTGCTCCATTCTCACTCTACGTTGGGAACCATTCACATATTGATGAGGTAATGAGAGTCCACAGCAGAAATTGCAGCAGGTTGAAGGTCACCCGATGCACAGGTGTGTTTTTTCTCTCTATCACCTCGGACATTTCTGGCTGTGTGAGGGATGCAGGAAGAGAAAAGTCAAATTATGTGTTTGGCATGCTGTCACAGCAGCAGAGTATGAAATAGACTTGCTGGCCTTGGCGGAGCACAGAAGGATAATGCGTTTCTGAAGGCTGCCTTTGTCTTTGTTGCTGCATTAAGATTGATAAACAGTTTGCCTCCTACTCCTGCATGTTTATCACTTTGTTAATTACAGCAGAAACACCAGGACCATTTCTCATTCCTTTTTTTCCTTTAAAAGGATTTTGACAGATTTATGATCAAACTTCACTTTTCAACTTTTAATGTGAATTAATGTGATCAGTTGCACATTTCTCTCGCTGCATAAGGATTCCAATGAAACTGATTTTACATTTAAATGAATCGAACAATACACCCACATTACTTGTTATTTTGTTGGTGTGTTTGTTTTGTCCCTACAGGGTGTTTGACAAACAAAATAGGGGGTTAAACACATTCAAAGACAGACAAAAAATATCAGCTCATTGTATCCCGAGTGTGATTTTATTTGTCACACATGGTGAAGACCACAGGGTAGGTTGAAACATATGCGTTACCGCGCATTACAAATAAATCTGTGAGCAGCTCAGAGTCAGTGGACAATACATCCCTCCTTTTATGTGAGACAAAAAAGGAGCTCAAAGCCTTTCCATTCTAGATAGCGAAGACAGATTTACATTTTGGGAATTAAAATTGTAATCAGATTGTCCCCATGGGGTAAAATTGGGTTTTTCCTGCTCGCTGTGGAGAACCGCATTGATAAAACAAATTCTACAAGACAATAAATGGTACAATAAACAACAGAGAGTGGCCAGCGAGATAGCATCCACATAACAGCAGTGTGTGGACAGCACAGGTTAACAAGTGTTTGTTTAACAGCGCTATATGGCAAACAGGATAAAAGACTGTTTGTTTGTTGTTTTTACATGTAGCCCAGAGACCTCAAGGGTAATTCCAGAAGTCCTACGGCGTTCAATCTTTCCTATCTTGAGTTGACCTGCATTGAGGTTATTACTTGCACTACCTCAGTGTGTGTTTATATTTCATTAGTACTGTAGTACTGACCACTGTGTCATATTTTTTTCAAATATCTGATGGTGGAAGAAGACATATCTGTTTCCTTTCCAGATCTAACCATTTATCTTCCTCTCAAAGTGAGTGTTGAGATTTTGGGATAAAGCTACATGTTTATCCTATTTATCTCACAGACACCAATAAATATTATAATCCAACAGCCTTCTACTGTTTTATGAAGTGGAGTTAAGGGAGTGTGGGTCTGTGCTGAGCTACGGCAGCTAATATTCAGCCTCTGAAATCCATCTGTTTGCTAATTCTCTTGGTAGCTATGAAACTCCTACGTGGCCCTGTGGGGCTATCGATTGTATCTGTTTCTCTTGTCAATGTTAAAAAAAAAAAAATACACGATAATACCAACACCTGCTTCGTCAGCTCTTGTACAGATAAATTATCCTGGGGTTGGAGGAGGAGGAGGAGGAGAGCATAAAGGGGAGAATAAGGAAGCAGAGATAGACGAGGGGAAATGGAAAATGAAATGAGGGGGTGATGTAGAATAAGAAAGATGAGGATAAAGGGATGAAGATAATTGAACGTAAGAAAGCGCAGGATACAATCAGGGATGAAGAGGGAGACAGAAGGGCAGAATGAAGATGGAGGGAGAATAAAGTCTGTCTATATAATTCTTTAGAAGATATGCCATGTGACATTTAGAGTAGCTAGTCTATTAAAGTGTCCTTAAAGGCGTACTCTAATAACTTATCATTACACATCCATAAAGTTGGGGGGCATGAGAAACAGATTGGAAAAAGATTTGTTTTGTCAATGTCCTGACTTTAGTCCCTTGTATGGGAAAAGTTTCAAAAACACTGGATCCTTTACTTCCCATGATGCAACTCATTGGTGTCATTCCTTACACGGCATTCATGCAATATCGGCAAAATGAAAAGAACAGAACAGGGAATCTTGCAGTTATTATGACTTGAGAGCATTCACACAACATTTGAAGATGTTTTCCCCCAATGTTAACTTTGCAGCCACGGCAGATAAGTACAATAAATATTTAATATTTCATTTTAATGTATTACATATTTGTAGCGATTCATTTACAGTAAGAGCCTCCCAGCCTCCTAGCCTCTTGCATCTTTCAAACAACACACACACACACACACACACACACACACACACACACACACACAATATATAATAGATAGGTGAAAAACCTGAATGAATGAGCAGAGAAACACAACAAATGCAGAGGCTTTCATACAGGATTCAAGGGGTCATTGAATGGTTAGATGAGAATGAAATTAATGTGAATTAATTAAGACCTATGAAAGAATGGAGAGGGTTTGAGAGACTAGGTTTGTGTGGATTTTTCCTTTTAAATTGTCAGCCATCTGTACATTTCTGTAGTAACGGATTTACTGAAAATCACGTGTTGTATATTTATAGCAATGTCATCTTGTCAACCAATGCAGAGTTGATGTCCGGCAACAGAAAAACACATTAAAGAATTTGAAAAAAAAAACTGCAATACAGACATTTCAAAGTGTTGAAGGAATCTTTAAATGTAGCCTGATTAACTAGAAGTTGTATTCTCTATAATCTTTTGTGTACATACTCACCCTTTAATATGGCTTACTATGGCAGTATGAGCCCAAAATAAAGATCTTTTGATGTGATTTAATTGCTATAAATGGATCAAAAGGATGCAGAAATGACTGCATCACGATGCAAATCTTTAAAAGCCCTAGCTTCATACTTCATCAGGTCTGTACACAAGACAAGCAAACAACTTAAAATTGAAATTCTTGTTTTGTGAATGGAGTTTGCATCAAACAGGGCTATGCCAACTTAGGTCATAGTAAAGTAAAACCGATAGCAAGAAACAAATAACATATATTTCAGCCCAACTTCTTCTCTTACTTTTCTCCAAGCAATGTCCTTTTTTGTCCAATCTCTGTATTAATGTGAAGTAGAATCATAGAGAGACAGCTACCAGTGGGCGTGGCACCTCCGTGGCTCAGCACACAGGTTGAGAAGTTAGAGTGATAAACCCACTTTTTGCCAGTAAACAGCTCCAGATCAGAGCAGAATCCGGTGTGACTACGGGTGCTTATTGCTCCAGAAGCTCCGGCTCTGCCCCCGTCTCTCTTCAGCAGAGCAATCTAGCGGCAAGCAGCAGCTCTGTCTCTCAGGTCCTTACCACACAATACTGCAAAGCCCCATGATATGCACAAATCTTTCACTCAAAGTTGAATATTTTCAACTTGCGCAAGTGGAGCAACTTTTGTCAACAAACAGTTCATATAATTTGACAGCATGTTTAACAACTAGCTAGCTCTACAGACTTGCCATTGTCCCCAAATCAATATAAAACATTTTTAGGAAAATGAAAGAGTTTGTGTTCTGATGGCCACAGCCTGAAGTAGTGAGTTGAAAAGCAAATGGGATGTGACTATCAGTAAGTTCAGAGGGGTTTTGTAGGGGCTTGTGTGTTAGTTGCCATCCTATGGTGTTTAGAGGATGAGGCACCAAAGGACTACACACTGTATTTTTGAGATATTCAGACTTTGTTTTCTGTCAATATATATTATAGTATTCAGCCAGACCGTGGTATACACATCAGTAATGCACAGATTTATTATTCATTTATTTATTAATGTTACCTGTAATGTGTTTTGTGCATCATGGTTGCTTGTTAAAAGTCTCTTACTGCCCCTCTATTGCTCCACACCAAGGAGACATCACTATATAGAATAATGAAGTAGGTCCACAACATGGGGTTTTCCATGGTTTCTGCACAGTTTAAGTAATACCACTGCCTCTGGGGTGTGTCTTGTTTTCTTTTCTTGTTTTTTTGTATTCCTTGTCATACTAGAGAGTCTCCCTATGCCATGAAAACTGTCGTTCTTTGTTCATTTTCATAACACCAGCCATGCGCAACTGTGAAAGTTTTAAGCCTTGTTTGAAGTCTGCTGCTGGTCTGATTTAAAATGGAGCTCCAAGGCAGAATGAAGTCATGGTTGGCCTGAAAATCTTTAACAGAAGAGAATGATGCATTCAAGAAAGTTTGATTTCACAAAGTTTATTTAAATAGATACATAATACACAAGCTGAATTGTTGCTGACTTTTTAGAAAGTTTATGTCAAACTGCTGTGGTGGTGTTCTAATCATGTTTTGGTTGCATTTTAATCATAGTTTTTACTCACTAAAGAGCCTCCCAATGTCAAGAAAAAAACTATTTTCTGTTTACTTCCATTACACCACTGCTGCGTGGTTGCAGGGGCCAACTGTGCAAGTTTTCAGCTTCATTTGAGCTCCGCTGCCAATCTGAATTGAAATAACGCTCCAAGGCAGAAATAACTCGTGGTTGGTCTGGGAACAACAAAAAACATGTACAAATGATACACACATGGGAAAGTTTGATTTTAAGTTCACGGCTGTTAAGTTGCCTTCTCAGATAGAAAGAGAAATCCCTGGTACCGTCTCTCCAAATTTGAGTACAGTAAGGTGATCTGACTGGATGGTGTCTGATAAGGTCTGATAGCTGGTGAGCTTGGCCTTTTCTAAGCCTTACTGTACATCTCCAAAAAGATTTTGCAAAAGTGAAAAAGTTAATCTAAAATGATCATTTTCCTATTGATTTCAATGTGCTACATCAGAACATATATCACTTCCTGTGTGACATCTCTGCTTTGAACAGACTGTATTTGCATTAAGGTCACGCTAGCCTATACAGAGCAATAAAACTGCAGCAACAACATGCAAATAATATACAATTATGATACTTTAAATTAAGTCAAAGCTCTACTTATCCATATATTCATAGTAGTTGCATTTAAAACAGGTTGTGACACAGATAAATATTACCAACCTCAGGCTTTTTGGTCTTCAGCCCTGAATGTTTTCTCAATAGCCCCAATATTTTAGGCTTTAATATAACTTCAAGTTTGTGTAATTTCCCCTCAGTCTGTCTGACTGGGCCAGAAAATCAATGGAGCAAAAGTTCTATTACTGGGAAAATGTCACCATCAAATAGGTCTGCACTAACATTGTCATTGAGGGTTGTTGTCTTGTGTGCGTTATGTTTTTTGTTCAGTCATGTAACCTCAGTGAGCAAGCTTGCTAGTGAGTTAGCTAGCTCGCTTATGGACTATGGACATTAAAGAGGAGATAACAAAGCTACATTCAGTAACATTCAGTCTGTGAAGTCTGATCTGGAATAGGTCAAAAAAAGGTTAGTGATTAGTAAGATTAGTAATACTGTTATAATAATACTATGCCAAATTCCTATCCTTCCTATGTTATGTAACTTAAAAATAATAACATAACACAATTTTTTAATCTTAATCGAATTGAATTTTAGGTAAAATAAAATATTCAACATTTGTTGTTTTATTAATTTATAATAATAAAGAAAGAGAACAATTATGGACAAAATAGGATGAAGGCTCTACAGGGGGATTTTTATCCTGGGGAACTTTCATGTTTTTCCCAAGTTGCTATTGCAACTTTATAACTTGATATGTCAGATCTGTGGTTTAAAGGTCCAGTGTGTAACATTTAGGAAGATATAGTTCTCCTTCGCGCTTGGAAGGGTAGAGTGAAGCGATGGAGTGGCGATCTGTAATTACATCACTAGATGCCACCAAATCCTACACACTGGACCTTTAAGTTGAAGTGGTGAGCAAAGTGCAAATGGAGCATGGCGGATCAGAGTGCATAGATGGAGTGTGGGGATGTGTCAGAGCCTCATAAAAAGAGGCACTGAAGCTATAAACTGGAACAAATTGCAGGAACATCCTACAATATAATGCAATCCAATACAATGGTCCTGAAATAAACAACCTTATATAACATTAAATTCCTACTGAGATTGTGCCAGACAGGTCATGATATGATATATTTCTGAGGCTGCAGTTTGCAGAGGATGGATGTTTGAAATTATTTTCTTTCAAATTCAAATGAAGTCACCCTGTGGTGTCCTCACATCCCGATGCCACACCCTCCTTCCTCTTAAGTTTCTCCCTGCTCTCTTGCCTCCTTTTCTATCCCTTTCTTCCCTCTTTCTCATTTTAGGATCTCTAGCACCAAGTGAGGTGATAGATTAGTAGGAGAGAGGCTCGCTCACGCCTTCTTCTAATTGGAGTCTACTGAGCTGCTCTGCCTGCATCTATCTCAGGGGAAAGGAAAAGAGAAGTTCTGGTTCAAAATTCTTTAAAAAAATGTAATGTCATCTTGACTGTCACAACCTCAGTGAACTGAAAAGGTCAGCATTTCAGAGGTGCAAATCAGACCAGAGTGATTGACAGTATTATGCCTGTGTGAAAGATAGTTTTTTTGGTTTTATTTTTAGCAATAGCATACTGTACTGGTTATGTTACACAACGTAGTGCACAACCACACAGTCCTGATGAAGCTGATTAGCTAGCTGAATGTTAAACTCTTGTAAGTTATCACTTTCAATACAATCTTGTAATGCTTTTCAAGTTATCATACTAGTTTCCTACCTAAACTTTAAATAATGCTTACTGTTGCCAAAACATCAGCTTAGATTAAAGTCTACAATACATATTTGTCATTGTCATCGTTTTTTTCTTTTTCTTGCAAATTTTGATGGTTTTCTAAACTAAAATTCATCAAGACATTGTGAGCATTAAAGTACACCTCAATAACTAGAGAAACTAGAATTCCATGTTATTTTGTATTCCCTCAAGAAAAGCTTCAGTGGTAGCATATACACTCTGACCATAGTCCACAGGTCACTCATTGAGAGTGTCATATGTCATATAACATTGTCTCATGGTGCCCTCTCAGTTAGACACAGGAGAAATCTGTACCAGATAGACAACCAGCCAGCAAGATCAGTGAAAATGAACAATTGCAAATCCAGAACCTCTACAACTGGTCCATAACCAAATAGGCAACCCAGGTCTATAATGACCCCACCCTCCCCCTTTGCTGAACATTCCAGCTGATGCCATCTGGCAGAAGACTCAAGGTCCCACTAGCCATGAAAAATGGGTACAAGAAGTAATCTGTGCCCTCTTCTGTGACCATTCTGAAAAGAGACATAATAAAATATGTGCTGCTGCTGAAAATGTATTTATTTTATCTTCCCTTTACTGTCTGTTTTACACTGTTTTGCCATCTTATAATGTAGGTTTCTTATCTATCTTATCTTACAAACATTCATGTTCCCCAGTGGATGGAGCCTGGTGATTTTGGTGATGCTCTGACTTCCTCTAGCACCACCAGCAGGTTGAATTTTCTTTTTCTTGTGAAATGTCTCAGCAGTTATTGGATTGATTGCAGCAGAAGTTTGGTACACATGTTCATGACCACAGGATGAATTATAATAACTTTGGTGATTCATTAGCCCGAGTGGGCCAGTATTCTAATTATGAAATTAAATTCCCACCAGCCTAAATTTTACTTGTCAAAATGCAAACATGCTAAACAATGATGGTGATAATGATAAACATTATACCTGTTAAACAGCAGCATGTAAACACTGTCATTAGCATTCTTAAGTCAGCATATTATGTCATAGCATCGCTGTGCCTAAACATAGCCTCTCAGAGCGACTAGCACGGCTGTAGTCTTTATCATGTTATGTGTTTAATGACAAATATCACATTTCATGGAAAAATACTTTTAAATCACATATTTGAGTAATTTAGGGGGTTCAGGATACTTGTTAAATTGTAAAATCCATTAAAAAGACATCAGGCATGTGTGTGCAGGTGTATAGTAAGTTTGAACAACCCACCATAAAAGGAACAAAATGACAAAATAATTTTTCCGAAAACATCTTCAAATTATAATATAACGCAAACCATATCTGTCTCATGACTTTGTCTTTCATTCAAACCATAATTATCACTATACACACCATATTATACTCCACAAGTTGTTGTGTTGTGGTGTATTGTATTGTAGGCATTCATACAGGTGTTCATGATATCGTGTCCTCCCTCTGTGATCATTTGTTGAATGTTAAAATAACTTGCCTTCCATAGCTTTTTTTTAAACTGCACAACATGTTATCACAATGAGGACATGCAAATTTTATACTAATCAGATTTCATAAAGCACATTTGGCATCATCAGCTGCACTGGGAGAACAATTCTCTACCAAAACAGTGCTGGAAAAGACAAGCAACAAGAATTTGGCAAAGGAGCCAAACTATCTTCCTTCCTCTGCTAGGGAGGAGATACACAGGGGTTACACACAAACACACTCACAAACATACACACATTCCCCGCTATCTATGTGGAGATATATCTTGAATACACACACAAACGCAGAGTCTCGAAGGAGTGATGAAATAGATGAGAAGAGGATCCACGGTGAGCCTGGAGGACTGGATAAATATTGACCTGAATGAATGAGGTCTGTCACAGTACATAAAAAGGGTTATACACTCACACATACTGTCTCACCAACATCCATGCCCTCCCGGTCTGTAAACTATGCCTGCACATTGTCACTGTTGAGCCGTATATTTTAACAAATCCTGGAATCAATATTAATATTCATGGAGAAACTGAGATTGAGCTTCACTGGAAGAAGTATAGCCTAAATAATGAATTAAGTGCACTTCTTCTTTTCTATGTGTATGTTGGAAATTCAGGGCCCCCTCACCCCCCAAACAATGCTGAAATACTGCAAAAAAAGTTTTTACCTGAGAGGGAATAGCTTGGTATGAATAAAAAAGACATATGGTAATGTCTGAGGGAAATTCTTTCTAATAAACAATGATATTGCCAGATCTGATTCTGCTTTCTCTTCTGTAAATGCAACAGTGTTATGTTGGTGGCAACTTACAGTTAGTCTGTAGCCCACTAGAAACCCAAGTGGAAACCCTAATGGATAACAAAAAGGAGGCTGACAAAAACGCTACACAGCATGTGTAAAATTAAATAAATGTGTTCATTCAAAGCAGCAAAGTAAAATGCAGTTATAAAAAACAAGACTTGCTGGTTTTCTTTTTCTATTCTTGTTATGTCCTTTTGTTATGTTTTTTTTTTTAATAAAGTCATAATACTAGGCCTAAGAGAATAAAGTCGTAACATTACAAGAAAAAAAAAAAAAATAAAAAAAAAAAAAGCTATATTACAAGAAAAAGTAATATATTTGATAAAGTGTTTATGAGAACTGTCACCCTGTTGGCTCACCAGCAAAACTGTTTAACGAAAAAAAAATATAAATATTTTATTTTCCTTCTTTTGACTGAGACAAACAGCGGCTGCTGGGCTCAGGCTGAGGCTGCTGATTGGTTGAACTGGTCACGTCAGATCTTGATAACTCTATCAAAGCTTTTTTCTCATTAAAAATACTTTTTTTTCTTGTATTATTATTACATTATTCTCGTATTATTACGACTTATGAGAAAAAAGTCGGAATGTTACAACTTTATTTTCGTAGACCTAATATTATGACTTTATTCTCGTAATTTCCCCCCCAAAAAAAATAATTATATTTTTTTCTCTTAGTCCAACCCTAATACTCCGTCGTACTTTTGAGAGCATCCAAGTAACAGTACACAAATATCCCAAATCCACTAAACAATTGTTGGTTATGTAGATGATGTACTCCCTTCTAAATTTAAGACAGAGTTGAGTGATGGATGAAGGATGTAGACGAAATCGCAGTTCAGGTCGAGCACTGCACATACAGGGCGCGGTCTGAGACATTTAAATCAGCTGAGAAGAGTCAGATCTGGCCAATTAGTTGTGTGATAAAAGTAAAATCCACCTTGATTAAATATGAAAATGGGTTGGGGGGGCCAGAATTGAGTCAATGGTTAAACTACATGATGCAACTCTAAGAAACAAGAAGGCAGAAGCGCTTTAGTTTCATATTCATCTGTCAAGAGGGGATAAACATAACCCAGTATTTATAGAAAACTGACAACAGCAGAAACCCTACCTCCTGACTTGACTTGAAATTGAGAAATAAGTGACTGGCCACCATCACGTGGGCACAATTGTTCTGTAGATGACAATCTGCTACTATGGGAAGAGTTGAAAACATGACCTGCAGTATCCAGCATGGCTAACAATAGCAGTTTGTATAGCAGTATCCACCTATTCACTAAAAACCTCTCCACTGTCAAATCAGCATTGGCTTTTAATAAACTCTAACAAAAAAGATATATACTGGTCAAGATGGAGTGTATTAATCTATGTGCTTATGTGCATTGAACGTACAGGCATTCTCTCTCATCTACTCCAAATCCACAGTGTTTACAGTAGCCTCGCCTACCGGTTACTCAGTGCTTTGGATGGACTGGTAACAGACAGAGCTGAGGAGGTTAATAGGAGAGATAAGTTGTAATTGATAATTTTACATGGGACTGTGTGAACTGTTTTTAGTTTCAGGACCAGTTCACTGATCCGACACCTTTCCGTGCCCTGAGTCAACACAAAGAGCTTCTACAAACTGATTTTGGCTGGAAGTATGAGCTAAAACTGGGATAGTTTGAGTAAGACACATACAAGTTTGTACTTGTATGTGTCACTCGTTGATAATTTTTTTTGCCCCAAAACTACCCGCAGCTATTACTACATGCCTAACCCCAAACCTTACTCTAAAATGACCTGTTAACTTTGTGTGCCCCTATTTCTTTGAATGTCATACATCAAACACATTTCAGTCTAATGAAATAAGAATTTGCTGATAAACTGAATGAATCACTGGCTTCTCATGCCCTGGCTGAACCAATTATTTTCCCCTGCTGCTTTTGTAATCACCCAGTCTCATGTCTGCTTACTAAGGCACACACATACTCGCTTTCTGCAACCTGATCATGGAATTACAGTTTTCTAACAGCACTCCGTGTATCCATTTGAGTGTTTTTAATTTATTAATTACCCATTATCAGGCACTGCTGTAACACAACATGGACTATTATCTCTATAAAAAAGGCAATAATGTTCAGGAAGTAAGGAGGAGCAGGTCATGTAGTGACACCATAACCATGTGTTTATGAAGTTGAACTCTGAACGTTGACACTGACAATTAATGGGCGCAGCAGTGTGGTTTTTTTATAGCTATAAAGCCCATTTGTACGCTCCAGGACACAAACTAGTGCCTCATAATAGTGAAGGCGAAGTGTCCTTAAGCACAATACTAACCACCTATTTGCTTTAGGGGCATTATTGACCCTGATCTCTGTACTGAGGGTGAAAAGTTTACAAGTCTGTAGAGAAGCTTTTACTTCAGCTGATGAAAGAAAAAGAGAATTCAGTGGTACAGGTAGAGGCTAAAGCAGTCAGCTTCTCAGTATAAATCCAGGTCATCTTTCTCACTTTTTAAGCAACACTACCATCTGCTGTCATCATAGTGAGAGCACATCTTATTTCATTTATTGTCAAGAATGAACTTGCCATGTTAATTTGCATGGTTTATAATCGCCTAAAGTGCACATTCAGTAATCTACATGAATCCTCTTGCTCACTGCCCACAGCCTCACCAGCAGGTCAGGATAAGGGCTCTCAGTGATCCCTTTAAGCTTTGTATTTGTTACCACTGTATTTATATTTAAAAAAAATTTCATATTCTAATTTTATATTTCGTAGTTAATTATCATAACATAATGAGAATGAACATTGAATGTACACAACCATGTAGAACAAATGTAAAGACAACATATGTGGAATCCATATTTCTCTGTTTAATACTTGATGAATCTGACACACTAAAGCACTCCATGAGGGTGACAGGTACAGTCCTGTTACTGAGACAGTAAGTCTAAACCAGACTCCATCATTGCTTGTCTTCCAGCTGTTGGCTATGTGAACTGAAAACATCCTCCCACCAGTGGAAACTAACTCTTCAGCTGGTTTACAACCTTGTGATGTTGCCTATCCATGCTTCCTGACCTCAAGCAATTCTTCATTGGTAGTGTTATTAAAGGAGTCAAACTACTCACATACCCATATGTACACTGAAATATTTTGTTGTTTATTGTAAATAATAAATTATTGCTCATATTGGTAACAAATGTGTCCTTTCTTAAAGCTATTATGATGTTAGAGGTGTGGGATAAAATCCCTGTTCTTTGTAAAAATACAGTTCAGCAAAACCTAGTTGATGTCTTTCAAAGTTTTGATTCTTGTTTGTGTTTGTGTTACTGTTCCTCTGCTGTGGTCCATTAAGCAACAATGTCTGTTCAACTGAAGGACGAGGACTGCAGATTTTGTCCCAAAACATGGCTAGCATTGACAAAGAAAACAATTACAGCAACCAATAACCCTTTTAGTGCTCGTATGAGCATGAACCTACCATTATTATATTAAGATACACTTGAAATAAATGTGAACATTCACCTCAGGTCTCTTTCAGTCTCTCTTTGTGGTGCTGAAACACTGAAACCCAGGCTCTGTGTCTCTCTCCGTGGTGCTGA
Organism: Dicentrarchus labrax; assembly: GCF_905237075.1. Lineage (NCBI taxonomy): Eukaryota > Metazoa > Chordata > Actinopteri > Moronidae > Dicentrarchus > Dicentrarchus labrax. Next base: position 16,606,408 of record NW_026136710.1, on the reverse strand, counting down.
AATATTCAAAACCATTCTTTGTCCCAAATCACTCCCTCATTTATTAATTAGCTATTCCCTACCCCTCATCTTATTTGGAAAACATTTGCATCAGCATTGGTAGGTGTAGAGTCTAATAAGTGTAATAAACACATCTGTCAGTGCAGTTGTGTACCAAAGTATACCAAACATTATACAGTTATATTCCGTATTTAATTCAACTTTATTATCAATATGTTTTAAACATTTAAAACACTGAATATGGTGATCCTCATGTCCAAAAGCACTGCTGGAGGGCTGAATGAGAATGCCATTAAGTAAAGTTGATGTTAATTCAGAATAATACTGACTGTTAACATAAAGAGAAGACATCGCATCTGTTAAATCATTTATTTTCTATATAAAATTAAGAATTACACTGTCACATGTTTGAGGCTGAGAGCTGTCAAACTAATTCAAGAATTACTTTCCATGTAAAAACATTTACAAGAAACAAAAGCATTCATTTGAATCACAAATAATTTGTTGTGTTGTTGGAAGAGAAAGCTTCGTGGTTGAAAGGTTTCCAACATAACCAAACAACAAACAAAGTTTGTTTAAATTCAAGCAGAAGGGACAGCAGAGAAGAAAAGAATAATGTTCTCTCATTATCTCCCTAAAACATGGAGGATGGGTTTCATAGCACATTTTGTTTGAAGTCCATTTTATAATTTGCAGAAAGAAACCCAGTACCAGCTTTGTGTATACAGAAATGTATTCAAAATATATACATATAATTTATATTGTGCAAGTAAAAATATCTCAGAGCCCTGTGTTCAGAAAGGCACTTTTACATGTTGCACCAGTTCAGAGAAGTTGTTTTGTTCCAAAACCCTTCAATTTTCAACCTCTCCTCTAATCATCACACAGGTCATTTCACTCTGACTTCTGTTTTCCTCAACCTTCTTTCTCATTTCCTCCTTCTTTTTCCTGGTTCTCTCTGGTTTTATAGTGCTCTTCTGGGAGGTTCCTTAGCTTCTCAGCAGCCTAAAATTTAAAGAACACAGCAGGGCCAAGCTTTTATACAGTTTTACAGACAAATGCAGGGACAGAGAGCGGATCCACTGCAATTCTGGTTTTCCATTATAATTTGTAAGAGGGTAAAAGGGTCAGCTTTTAATGATGGGCATTTGATGGCTTGGGATGAAAACAAATTCCCCTAACATCATATCTAAAATTTAAATCAGTGGAATTAAGACATGAATAACACAAAATTAAGAGAGAACCCCATACTCAAGGTCACAAGTTTAATTGCTAAAGCTGGTATTTAAGGTATGACTTACATTTCACCTGCTCCCTTCCTGCATAAAGCACTGGATAAACACACAACTTGATGCATGATATGTGACTTAAGTGTTAACATGCTCAATTGAGACGGAACGTATGGAAGAAACAGTAAATTAAACTTGATATAAGTATGTATTTATTTATAATATGTACTGTATATTGCAGAGTCAGTCACATGTGTATGTTACCTTACTCACCTGTTCAGGGGTCAGGTCCCTTTGCTCCTGAGCGAGCATCTCATACCCCACCATGAACTTCTTAACCGTAGCTGAACGCAGCAGAGGAGGGTAGTAGTGAGCGTGCAGGTGCCAGTGAGAGTTGTCTTCCTTTAAGTGGGTGCCGGTCGGGGCTCCTGAATAAAAAGAGGAAGACATTAGACTGGAGACACAGAACCAGAGGCTTTGTTCACACCGGTGGCTGGCTGGCAAAGATTATTCAGATGGGTTATGGGTTTTCTAACCCTTAACCACGCCTCTCAACCTCCGGGGTGATCTGAGCTGCTCCATCGTCACATCATACATGTTTGATACTTCCAGGTTACAGCTGACAGGACACCAGGTATGTTTCTGGTCAACTGTTTAATAAACTGCAGGTAACCATGGAAGCAATAAATCTCCTTCGTGCAATGTTATGCTGTGATGTTAAAGTCTCACTGGTGAAGTGAACCAAAACAAAAGTTGAACTGCCTGACAACGAACCAGGGAAAAACAAAAAGCTTGTGGTAAGTGGCCATGGTAAAAACTAAATGAAATACTTTGAGGTGTTCTGATACATAAAAGAAAGGATTTGGTGGAGGACTTACCAATGCGTAGTTCAGTTTGTATACACCTTGTTGTGTATTATCTGTTAAATAGGGTTCAACTGGATGCACAAATCAACTAACACAGAGTTTCTAACTCAAGGATCTGAGGATAGAGAATGTCTGATTTTAGACTAGCACCAACAGGGCAAAAGTGAGTTGAAATGTGCCAAAATCCCCCTTGAGGTATTCAACTGGGTTGGTTATTCAGTTTTTTTTCTAACTTGACAAAACTACTCCATAATTACAATGCCAATTACTGCATAAAAAAATCCATTATTATTCAAGTCTTTAAATCCTCTAAAGAGGATGATTACTGTACCAAAGATACATTTTCAGTGGTTTGTGACTGTACTTAACATTAAATACCTTCTTTGTTGCCTCTGTTGCTTTCTGATCTTAGCAGAATGTAATGAGGTGATTAGAAGTAGAAGCAGAAACATATCTCTCTTAAAAAACAGAAAAGGAATTAAAACAAATCGATCCCTGGAGACATTGTATTCACAATAAGAGCTTTTCCTTTAGAGTCAGTCCCCTGACAATGGGGGTTGATCAGACACAGATAGAGACGACAGGAGGTTGACATAAAGGGAACTAATGGGTGGTAAAAGAAAAAAGGAAGAACAAAGAAAACAGTCCAGATAAGAAATGAATAGAGACGGAAGCTCCTATTAGTAGACAATTACCCAATTTTAAACTGTTTTTGGGTGTGTTTGTTCTGCTGCATGTGTGTGAGCATATAAGAGAGAGCATATTAACATAGACTCACAGATATTCCTGGATAGGGGACTACCAATTATAAGTTTTTATGTTGTGTAGTGTAATTAATGCTTTAATGTGTAGCCCTACTACTACATCTGTATCTTTTCCTGTCTGCCTTTCTCTGCGTCCTAGTCCGTCATCCAGCCAGTTAATACAGTCTGTAATGTGTTGTGTGTTTTCCCCCCGAAGGAATAAGCAGGTAGCTTTATCTTATCCATAATTTCCCAGGTGACTCAAATACCATCCAACCACTTCTATCTCGACACTGCCACTAATAAGCCAAGCCCTAAATAAAAAGCTGGCTGATTCCAAATGAGCTCAAATAAAGCACAAACACAGATGGGGAGATAATGCAGCTCATTATGTGGGACAGGTCTGTGTGCGCGTGCACGTGGATGACAGCGTTTCCAAAAGAGTTTCCAAAATTAGGTGGTCAGGTGTGTGTGTGTGTGTGTGTGTGTGTGTGTGTGTGTGTGTGTGTGTGTGTGTGTGTGTGAGACACACAATGAGTGTTACCGCGCTACAGCAGATCAATTATAATCTCAGCAGTCTCTTTTCCCTTAATCCCCCTTGATGAAGTTAAAATAACACCATTATTTTGGGAGCTGAAAGTTCTTCTGCCAATTAAAAAACAGTTGGAAGTGTTCTATCAACACCACGAAGAGCAATGGAAAACACAGCTGATTCATGAGCGGTGCAGCTTATTGCTTTTAACATTTGATATCAAAGCTAATATTAACATTGCTGCTTCTCTTTCTTGGTCTCTGTCTCCTTCCTTCTGTCTCTCTTCTTATGGCATCCTCTTCTTCATCTCTGCCCAGCATCTTTCACTCTCGACACTTTCCTCTCGCTCTTTTCACTGTTTTAAATAACGAGAAACAGGATATTTAGGCAGGTTGTGTGAAAAAGGTAATGTGAGGAATATTACCCCATCTTCGGGAGTGTGTTAATGGAGATACTATGAAGGCTTCATTTTGTTGTATTAGTTGGTTGTTTTAAGATAATTTTCACTTTCTCAAAATGTGTTTACCTCTTTGATCTTTTTCCAACAAGGCAGGAGGAAAATGGGGGAAAACATCTGCCACTCTGCCACAGAAAATAAGACGAACCTACTAACTACCTGCCAATGACCTTCAACATATTGCTGTAACATGACCTCTGAGTTTTAGTCACTATCTAAGAAATAAAACAGATTCGAAGATTAAAGGCAAAATTTAACACAAGATCTGTAGGAGCCTGCACCACAGGCAACTTTGGACTGAGATTTTACTTCAAAGATTTGATATCAGATAAAATAAGAAGAAAGTGAGTCGATAGCTGTGTCCTCTCGTGCCCTCTGTCCTTTTCTCCACACGTTTGAGTGTATCATCTCTCTCTTTTTATAAACCATCTTTCATGTGGACTGCCTTGCTTTGAACCTAAAAAACCTAAAAAAACAAAACAAAAAACCCCCCCAGACATGTGGAGGTGATAAGTGTTCACAAAGCTGTAGTGCTCCATTCTCTGAAATGGATCTAAGACAATATAATTATGGCTTAAAAATGGTCTCTTCAATATATTAAATTTGATTAGTTACTTCCTGACAATGGAGCTGTAGACTAAATTCAACGAGATTCGTTTCGACCTCGTCGTTAGTTTTCATTAGTCAGACTATACACCTCATTTATGGTAGATGAAAGAGTCACAAAAAGCCCATCATTTGGAATTGGAGGAAGAAAAATAAAAGGTAAAAACAACAGAAGTAAATCAAATCAAAGATATTAAAATGATCAGCTCTTGGGGTGAAAGAGGTTTACAGCCTGATGAAGTAATTCCACAAGACTATTGATTAGGTTTCCCCATTAATATTTCATTTTTGTTGGCCTATGTTGAAATAGTTATAATTAGTTTGATTTATTTAAGTTCTCTAAATTAATCAAAAACCAGGCAAACCCTGCTATTCTAAGTCTGAACAAGACAGAGTCTACCACCATGCTAGCAGCTCTGTGAGGCTGTACATAGGGACAGCTGTGCTTTGAGCTAAAAGTGAACTCTAGCTTGCTTACATGCTCAAAATGTCAATGCTAACAAGATTATGTTTAACAGGTATAATGTAGGCCTATACTATGTTCCCCATCTCAGTTCAGACAATAGCATGCTAAAATCTGCTAACTGGAGGTGATGGAAATTTGTTTTGCAGGTATTTGGTCATTAACAGCAAATTAAAATGTTTACCCGATGATGGTGCTAGATGAGGAGTCGGCCATCTTTACTAACAAAAGAGCCAAAGTCTGGCTAAAAAAATCTGTCCAATTTCTGTGCTCAAGTAGAATTTTAAACCAGATGTCAGTCAGAGAAAACTTTCCTATATGCTTACAAGTTGTCTTGGTAGTGCATCTAGATCCACACTGTGGTGTTGATATTCACAGGTTAATGCATTGTTATTCAGAATGCTGTCCAGTCAGTGAGCAGTGAAGTTTTTTTTTTTTCTCAGCAGGACACAACTGCTGCAGGGATTGAACCTGAAACCTTTAGCTTTTACAAGGATCACTCTGACCACTCAGCCGTGATGACACTGCTCTCCCCTGTCACACATCACTCATCGCATCACTGCGTTCTGCTAACCTTTCTTCCAGTTTGAACCCACAGCAAGGTGTTTCTCTGATATTGCTCACAATAATAGGTATTTCCCTCAGCTCTAGAGTCTCAAGAGGAACAACTGTTTTGACAGCTGTTGCCGGCATCAGAATGCTAGACAAAGTTAACAACTAGCTACTGAGCATAGTGGAGCATTTACCAGTTAAAGAGCCAGATAGTTCGCCCAACTGGTAGAGACTAAAAACAAAGCTTAACGAAGAGTAAATACTGGATTAATATTGAACATGTGGAGAGATTCCAAAAGGATGCTAATGTGTAAATAAGCCATTAAACACTACTGACAACTTGTTAACCAACCTTATGAGGTGATAATATGCAAATCTTGTGTTTACAGCTTGTTACATTGCCCCAAGTGGCCAAAAGAAAATCAGTGAATGCATAAGAAATGTTGCTTTCTCTTTTAAGTATGGAGGGCCCCCGCTACCATGCTTTTCAACACAACACAAGACAATACAGTGTTTCTGTCTCCCCAAGCTGCTTTAACTGATGGTAAAAGCATGAGTGCTCTTTACCTATGAGAACTCCTGCTTTACTTGGTGGAGATGTAAGAGACAACACATCATGCTGATGTGTCTTGAGTGTGCATAGAAGTGGTAAATAAGTGGATAACATCAAAGCTGAGAGTTTCTCGTTACAGCTGAGATGACTTAAAATGCAGCAAGAGTTATCTAACCTGTAGGGAAAGCGCAATGCACCTTCACTTGCATACATCTTGGTAGGAGGGTGGCAGGGCATGAGCTAATGTGAAATTATATTCGAAAGGAAACTGATTTAGCATCCAATCGTGAAAACAAGATGATGTTGGAAGGGGTGCAGAGAACACCCTTTCATGGAAAAATTATATCGATCTGACACAGCACAACAGCACACATTGGCAGTACAACACAGAGTGACTGCTGACTTCAAGGAGCAAGGGAAGGGAGGAGAAGAGGGAGGATAAAGAAAATGTAGAAAGAGAGTGAGAAGGGTGAAAAGAAAAACTTGAAGTAAGGTGTGAAAGCATTTTAATGCATCTCTTCTTTATCGCCTGTTGTGGTACATTAGAAGTCTGACTGTGAAAAGACTCCACTTCACATATTTCACGACTGGCTTTTGCAGATAATGACACAGTTGAGGCCGCTGCCTTCAGACTACTGCGAGAGGAGCCTGTTCACATATCAAACTGACTACATGAAGAAGTTTACAGCCTGCCTCATATGTGAACAGCCTCCAGTTTGTAGCAGTATTTGTGTCATAATCCACCAATCCATCCACAGATGTTCATGTATTTAGATTAAAATTATCTTTAATCTTTCCCGCCATCTGTCCCTTTTTCCTTCTGTCACTCTGCAAAAGACACTTTAAAAAGGTTATCACAGTAAAGTTACCCCTAACCAAAACTTTTTCTTTTAACTCTCCCAGTTTTTGTCTTACCGTGCCAGCCCATGGAGTAGGGGAAAGAGATTTCAAACAGATTGTCATACTTGGTCAGCAGGCGCTTCATAATGTCAGCCAAACCTGATAGACAGACAGAAGAGAGGAAGATACACTGAGAAAACAGGGAGCAAGGTGGGCAGGGGGGAGAAACAAGACATTTGTTAGTGAGTATTGTTAATAATGAATGACACGAGGAAGGGGATTTGAATCGAGGGCATGTAAGACTAAAAACAAAAAAAAAAGTAACAGAAAACTGAGAGGGGGATGTACAACTTTTGGCTGTAAATTGAAAAGAAGATAAAAGTTTTATTATCTTGAGGGAAAATTAAATATAAAAGAAATGTCTGACATGAGGAATAAGTCAGACAAACCAGAGACAGAAAAACAAAGCGCATAGTTACATAAACACACACACACACACACACACACACACACACACACACACACACACACACACACACACACACACACACACACACACACACACACACAATAAAACATAAAACTGGCACAGATAGTTTTCAGAAGATACCTGTGTTTTTTTTATATATGTCCCAGTGATACATAAGCAATTTTACCCATATTCGGTTAATACACACTTGATTGTTCTAAACGGAATAATTATTAACATCCCAACGTTAGATGCTAGCCTCAAAAAATCCACCTGTTGAGTTGACTGGAAGCACCGAATCAGAAGTTTGTATAGACGTAACCTTCATCCTTTTCATTGCATCTACCGACTGCGGGAGCTAAATTTGGTTTGTTATTCTGGCTCCTATATTCAGTGTGAGCAGTGGTAATGGGCTGTGTCTCAGCAGACACCTATCCCACTGATCCTTTTTATCTATGTGCCTTTGGCTTCACACCTTCATCACACACAAGCTCAATCAGCTGAACAGACTCTCAACTGTCAACCAAAGTCGTCCGGAAGAGCCCTCGGTTGATTTGCAGATGCAGCGGTGTTTATCCTTGAGAGGGAATGGTAGGTAATCTCACCAGATCAACTCGATCTTAAGAAAATTCATTCCCTGACAACAACATCTGCTAGAGTCATTTAAACACCATAATGTTAGGAAAAAAAGAACGTAAACAACTTTAAATGACCATTTTATTCGACTATCACTGAAGCATTTCATTGTTTTATATAAATATTGGGAGGGTTGACAAGAAGATAATACATGCAACCACTATAAACTTGAATGTAGCACCTTTAATTAGCATTAGTTAGCTATGAAGACAGGCTTCATCATCAATTTATAATTAACATCCAATAATTCAAACACTGGCCTATATTGGAAGCAGGTGACAGAAAATTAAAGAGGCAAATCTCCACAATATTCATTTATAGGCAATAATGTGATTTAATAATAGATAAGTTAGATTCCGTTTTGGATTTTTTTGAGTCGTTCTTGGATGTAATTAATTCTTAATTTAAATAGCGTCAGAGAGTTGATCTGGAATCACCATAACACCAGTCCATGCACCATGCAAGGTTCATGGAGGGTGTAAAATTAAAAGTTTCCCCCCTCGGCTTGAATGTGCTGTGAATGAACATGGAAGATGATGACACACACGCACGCACGCACGCAGGAGGCACCTTGGCAGGGAATCAAACCTACAGGTGCCCCACTGAGCCGCCGAGTCACCTAAAACTAGTCTTAATTGCCTTAACACTCTCTCAGTCACTCACTCTGTCAGTATCTTCTATCACTTTCTCTCTCACACACACACACACACACACACACACACGCACACACGCACACACACACGCGCGCACACACACGCACGCACGCACACACACACAAACAGACTCACCCTCCCTCTCCCCTGTTGTCAGGTCAGTGATTCTAAGGACATGTCGTCGTGGCAACAACAGTGTCTGATAGGGCCACGTTGCCCAATATGGAACCACTGCCAGCCAATCAGAATTCTCCACCACCACACGCTCCTGGAGAAGAGACAAAATATAAAAGTTGTTGAATGTGCAGGGAAGCAATATTATGTATGTAGGTTTCAGTCTTAACTAGGATTTGTTTTTCCCGTCAAAAACACTAACAGAAAGCTGAAAGGAAAGTAGGAAAAAGTGGAAGAACAAAATATTGCAAATTACAAATCCAGCCTCATAACTTAACCTGGTGCAACTGTTGGGGTTCATTCTATTTGTTTCAACAGGTATAGTAAATGGACTGTACTTGTATATAGCGCCTTTCTAGTCTTTCGACCTCTCAATGCGACACACATTCATACACTGATGGCAGGGCTGCCATGCAAGGTGCCAACTGAAAGGAAAAGTAATAATCCATATACATTCATACACCGATGCACATCATCAGGAGCAATTTGGGGTTCAGTATCTTGCTCAAGGACACTTCGACATGGAGCGAGAGGATGTGGGGATCGAGCCGCCGACACGCTGTACCTCTGAGCCACAGCCGCCCCATACATTTAAAAAAAAATAATAATAATATTGTTGGAAATATCCAATAACTTTTTTATCTAATGCCAGTAAAAATGTACTTTTCAAGGAGGTGTAGCAGACCATCATTTCCCTGGTCTATGCTGCACTAAAAGGTAGATTAGGTTCTTGGCTAACATGGCAGTACATTACCCAGTAGGAGCAATGAATGCACATCAGGTGTTAAGTTGAACTGATATGAGAAAAGATTTCTGTGGAGCAACCGTATGACTCAAGAACTACGATGGCGAAGGCGAACCAGATATTCCCCTGATATAATTAAGACGTATCATATTTGTAATTAAACAGAATTTGGTACAATCAATGGGAGCTTGTGAACCTCACTCAAAAATCAGAAAGGACTGCTGGTCTCAGAACCAACTGCTACTACGTGACTTCTTATTTCATCTTTTCTCATTTTATTATTTTGTTCTTCCTTTTCGGTTGTTTTGTGTGTTTTTCTCTCTCTTTATACCTGCTATTTTTTCTGACATCCTTTCAGCAAAGATCTCTCACACTTCCTATGCTATGAATGTGTCTCTGCTTGTTTGTTCTGGTATTAATATGTGCGTGTTAGTGATAGATATCCTAAAATAGACAGAGCGAGCTGTTTGTTGCAGGTAATTATCGTATGGTGCTGCGAACTGTGCTGTTTTAAAGCTGAATGTTGATTTAACATACTGATGAAATGGCCATTTACCCACATACTTAATGATGTGAATAATGAACACACTTATATAAATAAATAATAGACAGTAACAAATTCATGAAATTGATCAAACTGCTTGGGCTCGTTAAGTCACCTCACACCATGCATTCAGACCAGAAGGACATGAATAAAAACAGGGAATACTACAGAAAATACAGAGAAAAGCTTGACTGAGTACGCTCTTACCTTCACATAACAAACTGAGTTCAAAATGGTGATAAAACAAGTCAGCCAGGATTGGCTGTTTGCAGCGAGAAGCCCAATTATCATAAAGTGTTTAAATGCAGAATGTGTCAGAAGCTGAGATTTAACAAGCTGATGAGTGGGCACAAACACAACCTGACCTTGGTATTACAATCCATCAGAAATAGATTAGCTCAGCGTGTGTGTGCAGGTGTGTGTGTGTGTGTGTGTGTGTGTGTGTGTGTGTGTGTGTGTGTGTGTGCTAAACAGCAGCAGTAAGAATCTGGTGGAAGTCAGCTTCACATTAATCACAAAACAACACAGACAATCTCTCACTCTGATGTTTTTCTTTGCATTGGATTTTCAGTAACGGCATGTTAACATATATTTCTTAACACAACTCAGTCTGATCACAAACTGAAATGGAAATGCCGATGTGTAAAGACCTCAGCATAAACAACCATTTGCAGCAGGGTCGATGGTCAGGACAGGGTAGTTCTTAAAGCTGTACTAATTGATTTTTGGCCACTTGGGGGCAGAAGAACATCACAGCAAGCTGAAAAACACACAGCCCTGAAAGACATATAAAGTAGCTATGGCCAAGACGTTGGCAAACAACAGCCTGTTAACACAGACAGCAGACAGAAAGCAACATCGGCATTCATGTTTCAAATATTTACTTTTCTTTTAGCTCTGGTCTGGTCTCTGGTTTGGATAAAAAAAAAAAATATATATATATATATATATATATAAATGTATATATCTTTCGAAGCTAAATGCTCCATTATATTCATCAGCTATTTGCTAACTTTCTTTATCTGCTGTTCGGTGCTGGGCAGGTAGTGTACAGTGGATTTAGCAAAGCTATTTTGCTGAAAACAACTATACAGAATATGTGCCATAAAACCAAAACAATGAGCTAAAAGAGGCTAAAGCTCCATAAAGCTACAGAGTTACTCAATACTTCTCTGTTTTTCACTGCAGCTACATCTGAGTCATAGCTTAAGACCCTACATATGTAACAGCATTTGTGCAGTGTGTCATTCCAATTGCCATACGGTAAGGTAGTCGTTATTTATTGCATTTATACAGTATGTATATGTTTTGCTGTTCTGTATGAATAGTATGGAAACTGATTAAAAAAAACAAAAACAAAAAACAACTAAAACTGATTATCAGTTACCAGACGCCAAAGCAAACAGAAAGTGTAAGGGCATCCTAGGCCGTAAATCTCCCCAAGGTTTGAACAAACTTGTCCAGGCATTAATGCATAATTAAGGGATCTGCAGGGGATGCCATGGTGTTTAATAACTGTGGAGGACAACACAGACTAATATAACAAGATCCCAAAGTGTTCAGTCCTCTTAATGAACTGTACTTGCAGTATCGGATTCGACGACCTGGTGCAATAACACTTTATATTATATAGAAAAACAATAACTTTACATATTATATTCTTACCTATATACTTGTCTAAAACTATTTTTGTCAATTTTTCTGCTTAAATCTTCCTTCGCAACCCTCCTCACACTGTTGTTTTCCACTGTTTGCTTCCTTTGACATGGTTACAAAGGTGCGTAATGAAGATAGAAAAATAAGAGAGAACCGAGGGATTTGGAGAGGAGGAGCGGAGTGAAGAGAGAGAAAGGCGGGGGGGAGAGAGAGAGAGGGTACATTGAGGATGTCCTAAAACAGACACCTCACACACTGCAAATCCCAGCGAGCATTATTCAATTAGCTTAGAAAGTTTTTGTTTCAAAGTCAAGAGTGTCGCCAAGGAGCCGAACCCCAATTCAAACTCCTCCAAACACTGCAGTGTGCCAATTTACGGTCCTAACCCCGGCTCAGAGAGACAGGCGCAAAAAAGACACACACATATACACACACACACACACCTACACACACACACACACACACTAGTAGACAAGAACAAGTAGTTTAAGGCAATCGTGAAAACACACACACACACACACACACACACACACACACACACACACACACACACACACACACACACACACACACACACACACACACACACACACACACACACTTCTGCTTCCACTCTGATTTTATAAAGGTCAGTCCCCATGAGCAGCTGTCTAGTGTCTACTCGGCTCTTCTCGAAACCTTAATGCTATCCCCCCTCTCTCTGTCTCTCTCTCGTAGACACGCACACACAAACACACACTCTCCCAGCAGAACAGCTATCAGCTCATTCCCTGAATGAATCAGTGGCTGTCTGATTTCTCTTTTCCTTCTTACCTGAACATTTCTCTCTCTGGGACTCTGAGTCTCTTTTCTTACTTCTCTCCGTCCACTCTTCTAGCTCCTTTTGTTCCCTCTCCCTCTCTCTTCAACTTCTTTCTTCCGCCTTGTCCTATTTCATGCTCAAACTCCTTTGGTCAATTTTATACTCTATCATCAAGCCCATTGTCCCTCTCCAACTACTCTTGAAGATGAATGAAATAATTTTCCTTTAGTCACTCAAAAGAATCAGTTTTGATTGAATAGTAGGAAAAGAGTAGAAATGCCCTCCACTTAAGATAGACCCCAAGTGGATTTTAGTTTTGTGTGTGAAGTGGCTAATCAACACAAATAATGGCTATGATTTGTTCCCGGGAACATGAACAAGTTGCAGAAATTAGACCCACTTAAGTGAAAAACTGAAAATAAGTTGCAGCTCTACTTTGCCCAAACTTCTGAGATGGTGTTAAAATAGTAATTCTATCCAAACCAAAAAATAACAAATACAAATTAAAGTTTCTATCTGCATTTTCTATGGCTTGTAGTCTTAATTTCTGGGAAAAAAAATATCTCTGACTTCATACTTTTAATTTGGTGACACAACTGTCAACACATTTGAACAAACACTAAGTAATCTGGATGCAATAAACAAAGAAAATGGGCTTAATAGTTTTGCAAGTTTGTTTTTCAAGGCTTTCTCTTGTACAAAATTACAATTAAATGCTAAAAAATACTGGCATGAAGGCTTTTTCCCCCCATTTGGACTAAAACAGAAACTTGCACAACACTGGATCACACCAGCACAAGAAAACATGGGGAGAAAGGTGAAACAAGGTGACTTCAAATCATTATAGGACGAGCTAAACAGGTGGCACATTTGATTTCACTGGATAAACATAACTGAAACCAGTCTTAAGAAGGGTTCTAGCTGTGGATATGATATTAAGTGTATTCAATCTTTTTTATCATAAGTGAGCCCTATCTCTACAGCTTAAGGGAGCAAAACAAAAAAAGTCATGGCTCTGTCAAGTTTGATTCTCCAGTAGAGAGTTCATTCAGGGTTTCCACTAAATGTCTGCTTACTAATAAGACATTTGCCAACACGCTTAATGTGCTCAGTGCTCTGTTAGAACCTGTCTTCCATGGTTACTGCTGCTGATGTTCAACACACATTTAAAATCTCTTTTTAAACACACACACATACGCACAGAGTCTGTTTCCCTAATCTTCACGCAGGTTGAAGATGGATGCCACAGCATTATGCTAATGAGCGTCTCTCCTGTCCAATCACACGCTTCACTGACTGACAGACAGGCAGAGGATGCTGATGGGGGGGGAAAAAAGAAAAAGATTAAGTAAAAGAAAGAGAGGGAAAAGGTGGAAGTAGATGGACGAAGGAAGAGGCGATGAGGGCAGCCGTGGTGAGAAAAATATGATGTCACTGTTCACCCCGTATTTAGAGACATTATTAAACGATTTCCTCTGAAGTTTATTATAAGCAGTCCATTCAGTCAAACATGCATTTTAAATGTCCAATGTGTCACATTTAGGAGGTTCTATTGGCAAAATGGAATATAATATTTTTATTAGTATATAATCACCTTTTTATCTAGACACCATGGGTCACCTTCCATGGAGTCCGCCATGTTGAAACACCATGTTTGTACAGTAGCACAGAACGGACAAACTAAACACTGGCTGTAGACAGGGCCTTTCTTTGCAGCCATCGTAGTTTCTCCTACACACTTCACAGTCCGTTCTCATTCCCAGGTCGTCAAATATAGTGTGTGTAAACAGTGTTCCGTTAGTTGTAATCTGCAACTTCACTGTTAGATGCCAATGAATCCCACAAACTGCGTATGACCTCTATAGCCTGCGATCCCAGAATTGTTGCACATCTTCACCCAATGCATACATTAGAGAGTTTCTGTGCTATTCAATATGAATTCCAAGAATGTTTACCACTGTGTATAGCTGTACCTTTTTCTCAGCCTCTTGTCTGGCGTATTGCAGCAGCAGCGGCTCTCCATGTTTCTTGTAGTATGCTCTCTGACAGCGGTCTGACAGAGCCGGCTCATTAGGCAGGAAGTTGCTGGCCCACACCTATGATGTAACAGGAAGCAGAAGGAAGATGGAGGAAGATGATGATGAGACGAAAACCTTAGAAAAGTTGTGTGCAGTATGTGTGTACAACTCTGTTTAGAAAATTAAAGAGGCAACTGTGCACTTATTCCAAATGACCTAATTAAATATATCATTTCATGGGGTTATTTATCAATACCACTCGATCAATAAATGTTTCACAAGTGCAGATTATTTAGGTTTCAAAACTAACCTTTTTCCATCCAGGCTGTTTAGATTGATAAATAGGGTTTCCCCAGGCAGCCACTGGCTTACATTTATTTCAGTACTGTGTAAAAATCAACTTGCAGAGACGAAAATATAATTGAGACAGCTACTTCATCACAGTAAACCACATCAGCCTTGTTCCATGTACAGGCATTAAAGCCTGTGGAAAAGTATTTTCTCAATCAAGTTCTTAGCATTAGGATTCTAAATCACAAAAGCAAAACAATTTGTGGGACAGCTGTGGTTATTTCACATTAGAAATGTATCGTCTGTGCTTGGGTCCCTGGTCTGAAGAGGATGGGGCTCCGTTGGAAAGAGGTGATGTCATGTATTTCCTTGATCATGATTGAGCAACTTTTGAATCAAACACTGATGACAGCTGTGGGGTTGTTTGTTTATATTGCAAGGCCACTGTCAGTACATGACATGCAGAAAGTCCAGAGATGCATATTAAAAATAGTCAGCCATGTCAGCCACAGTGACACCTGCCATGTCTTACCCTCTCCCTCAATAGCCTCACAACCTCTCTGTTGCCATATAGCCTCCCTTTGCACAACTTTCTCTCATTAATCCCCAGCATATATATCAGCCCCCCCCCCACTTCTCCCCTCAGCCAGATCATCTATGCAGCTCACTTTGCTGTAGCGGTCCAGCTGTTCCTGTCCCTGCTGGCCAGTTCATGTCATGACCTGTTGCCCGTCTGTGACCTGCTCTTTGGCCCGTACTTACTGCCTGCCCACTCATTGCTGAACTGGGTGGGCCTGATATTTGACCTCTGTCTTACTACAGTGCCTTTATCCTGGCTTCCCAATATCATGGTACTGTTGAGTAATAATGCTGCAGAAAGTGTGAATTCATTCAAATGAGTGCACTATACAACTACAATGATAGATTTAATATACACATACACATTTAATATATAGATTTTTTCTTTCTTTTTTTAAATACAAAAGTATTTTTTTAAATATATAGTGTGATTTGGATATAGTGAGAAGTCATCTTAAGAATATAAAATGTGTTGTAAATAGGCTAAAATATGCAAAAACACTGGTATCATTTACAAAGCTACATTCATATGTAGCTACTGGGGTTTTACACTGCCCCAGATACGTAAAATACATGGGGAAAAAAATGAACTACACAAATACATTACACAACAAATACAAACAAATACAAATACTGCCATGCATAAAGTTAAAGTCATGTTCAATTTCAGCTGTGGCAATTGTAAAACATTTTAGTGATCTGTGTGCTCACAGAGACGGATACACACACTCACTGATAATGCTGATGCTTCCTGATTACGATTAATAACATCTCAAAATGAAGATTTGCAAGTTTAAAGCTGCTGTTTTGACTGAGACAACACATTGTTGAAACTTTCCTCTCATCAGCCACCAACTGTCCTTCTTGTTACAAACAGTATTTACTCTATATGAGACGTTGGTATTAACTGTGAGTGAAAAGTAAACATCCCTGGAGATAACAGGCAATTTGATGCTCTAAAACAGACGAGATACTTCGGGTCATTTCATTTGTGGAAAACATTCGTCTGCATCACTACACCTCCACAAATAGCCCTACAGTTAATTTTCAATCACGCTTTGGGGGAAACACTTTTAGGCAGTAGAATTACAGTAGCTTCATAATGTACTTCTACCGCATTTCAGAAAGCTTTTTATGGATAACAGTGAACGTCACAACAGACATTTGGATATTTTATGCTTGCACTTTATGGTATTTTAATGGATGTAAAAGCAGCGCTAAATGACTGGAACATGTGACTTGTGACTCACTGTTGCATGATAAATCACTACCTGAGATAACAAGTTACTAGGGTTTTAAATATGTAGTATTTACATAATGGGTTTGTCATAAGTAGCATTCCAAACACAAGGACATGGACACAAGCATAGGCAGGAATGCAAAACTCAACAGTGTAAACGTGTGCAATATATATATTAATTCTCTGATGAGTGAGACCTTTACCAGAATATTGATTAGTTGCTGTACTGGGGAGCAAAGCTGTTTGTGTGTTTATAATTGACAGTAGTCAGTTTCTTGGTTTCTTTTCATTACTTGTGCATATTGTCCTGGCTAGGAATGTCAGCAAACTGGTTTCAAGGAGTATTTTTTGCCTATTTGTCCTAATTTTTAGAAAGTTTTTAGGCCTATTACAGTAGAGCTTTACTGGAGTTACATATTTGTGTCACCAGGAGTCAGTTTTTACAATTATAATATTCCATCACGTGAACAGAGTAATAATCAGAGGCATTCTCTGCTGCTTTAAGCAGCACTGCTTCAGGCTGCATAGCAAATTGTTTTCTGATTAAACACTCCTCCATTTTTTCACCCAGAATGCACTGCAGGAATCACACTGACATAGGCTCCTACAAATTCTTTTGTTTTGTTTTTTCATCTTTGCAACAGGGGAAAAAAGCTGCATTAACTTGCATGAAGGAAATGTACAAAGGCTCCTCTTGATCAGGAAATTCATTGTTGTTTTTTTTATTCTGAGGCAGTTTATTAATGTCCTCCTGCTGGCCTTTTCCTCTAGGGCACATGTCATATAGCTGTATGGTCCTGGGTTTAGATTAATGAATAAAACTTAATATGCTAAAGCAAATGTCGTAAAATAATATTTTTTTAAAGCTGGAAATGATCAATGTTTTCTGGCATTTTTGCCTTAGGCCTTGGTAAGATTACTGCAATGCAAGCGAAAAGCAGCTTAGCGTAATATTAATATGAATGGCTTTGAGTATTGGCTAAAGGGAGTACAATGTTTATGATCATGATCCTTGAAATACAGAAAGAGACAGACGTGTGAACTATATGTGTAAATAATGTACATCTGCATGCCTACAGGCTGTATAATAGTGTGTGTGGATATATTTGCATGCCTGCCAACATCTGTAGCTGTGGGTCTATTTGTATACCTGTGGTTTGTATACACGGACCTATCATCTATCCAGCAGCAGATTGTTGTTCTCTCATGTATTATCTTTACTTTTCTCTCCTGGTCTCTGAGAAGTACAAAAGTAAATATATGAAAGCATTTGCTCTATTCCCACAAAGTATCACTCTTATTAGCTATTATGATACCATTGGTCCTTTGAACTTCATCTTCCAAGTGTTTCTCTTCAAGAGTGAAATACATACTTAGGGAGCAAATATGAACTCAATACCCATCTGCGCCCGAGAGGCAAATGTTGTCAGAAATGTCCTGAGCACTTCACAGAATTCATACTGTATATAGTTTGTGCTACTTACGTAAAAAAAAAGGATATTACTATTCTGGAGGCATACGTTTTCCTTCCTCCACTTACATAAAAATACATACAGCTCTGCTCCTATGAGACCAAAGTTATCAGAAGCAACGCTGCCTCCAGAACATGATTAACATTTTCTGTTCGTTATTCTTCAAAGTTTTAGATCTTCGCTTCTTACGTTTTGGCCTGGAGGGGTTGTCTGGCTGTACACACACACACACACACACACACACACACACACACACACACACACACACACACACACACACACACACACACACACACACACACACACACACACACACACACACACACACACACACACACACACACACACACACACTCTTTTCTTGGACTTTGATGTCTTAAGAAAGGGAAATCTGGACTGTAGGAAAAGGGAACAAAACTGCTAAAACTTTTAAAAAGCTCTATCAAAGCCTGGATCCAGGTTTGACTTTCTTTTATACTGGACCATATGAAAACAAAACACATATTTTTTGTGATCTGGCAGCAACTACAAACAGGACTTTGACAACAGCTGAATACACGTATTAAGAGGTTTTAAACCATCTCAATCAAAAAAGTTTCTCCTTTCACAGTGGTTGTATCTGACTTTGTTTTTTAAAGCAACTTTCTAAAGTAACAAACAAATAACACTCCTCAACAAGGAGACAGATTGGTCATGGAACATCTACAGCGTGTTAAAACCATGTCATTCTGAGGTCACACACTGCCATCTGCTGTTATTTTGTATATTACAGCACAGATTGAAGAAGGCCCTTGTTTTTACCTTGCCTGTTGGAAGTCAAATATTAATTTTACTCCAAAAGCCTGAGGATTTAAAATGTAACTGACAAACCAGAGAGGAGGAACTTATTAATGCAATCAGCTGCAGGACCCTTAAGTTTCAATAACACCTTTAATGAGATTCTCTCCTCACCTCAGAGGCAGTAAACATTTGCAACTTTCCCCATTTCAAATGTCACATATTGTTTGTAGCAATATGATATTCTACTGTCATTAAGACCATCTTGTTCTGCCTTTTACTGATAGTGGTTTAGTCTCCTTTACACACATAATACGCACAGAAGGTGAGGAAACTGCTGCTGTACTGAACAGCAGTGAATAATTCACTATTCTTAAAGGAATCTTTATGTACATTTCAATGTGACTACTGATTTAAGTCCTTAATATTCTCATAGTTTATTACACAGAATTCCCCACTGGGAGCGTGAATGAAGGGATATTACCTGTACACATTAATACTGATAATGTTTACAGGTAATATTTCTACCAAAGCTAACCGTCCCTTCAGTTTTTGTCATTCTCCCTTCTGATTGTTCTCTTTCTCAACATCACACTGCGAAGTGACAGTTTGACTGTCTCTAGCTCTCGCTCTGAGTGGTTAATATTGCCTGACTCAACTGAATAGGCAAACATGAAAAGACAAGAAAATGCCCAAACAGTAATATAGACGTGATAATGTCTTTTTGCACACACACACACACACAAACAAAAAAAAAATGTTTAATGTGTTTTTTTTTTTAATCAGAAAAGGAAATAAATGATAGACAAATGTGCACTTTACATAAAATATGGCAAAGGCACACAGTCATTGGTAATTTCTAAATGAAGAGTCAATTAACAGCTTCTATGCTGAGACTTGTCTGGATCTGAAAAGCCAGCATCTAAGACGTGCAAATTGGACAACTGACACAAATTGTATTGTGTCCGTGTGATAAAAGCATTTGTTATTTGATGTTAATGCTGCACCTTGAAAGTAGCTGTATTGAAAGAAGTGGCTTGTGTATGTGTGTCAATTTATGTAGTACTGAACTTCATATTCTTTCTTCAAGGACATTTCATTTATAGATGTAGTGGAAATCCCTCAATGTTTACACATTTGTTCACAGAAGGTCAGTCAAATGAATACCTTTTTCATATATACGTGTACATGTGTGCATGTCCTACCTGGCAATGAGGATGTGGATTTGAACAACCCATCATAGCTCCTTTATTCTCAAAGATCTAAAAACAGAAAATAATAGGAAAAGTGAATTTGCCTGTACTTTCACTTGTACAGACAGCAAACACGGGCAAAGCAAAAATGACCACAGTGATAAGAACAGAAGAAAGGAAGAACCTTTTGGTGGTACATTGATGTCAGCACTGGGCTGTGACCTAAAGGAAAGTCTGTTTTCCTTAAGAAGTCAAAGGTCAAAGAGGACAGGTCTCTTTCAAGGACTGAACACAGCAAACCATTGTTGATGCAGGTGACTAAAACAAGATTGTCTCAGGAGGAACCGATGAGCGGACTAATCTGGGACAATGGCGCTGTCCTTGGTGCTGATATTTGGTAGTTAATACACTGGTCTATTCATAGTTCATTTTTAGGGATCCCAGGTGATTCAGTGCCTTCTTCTAGGACACTTCAAAAGATGCAATGCCATAAGCTATCCAACATCTATCAACCCACTAGGGTAACAGGGTGGGGATGGGTCAGAAGTGCAGAACATGAGGTGTCTAGTAGTCATAGCAATAGCTTATGTGGGTGCCAGTTGACACACTGAACAAATAAAAAAAGCAGTGACTTTTTTTTTCCAGATGCAGTGAGAATGTCTTTCCAGCTATATTATCTAATGATGTACCATAACCAGTAAAGATGTACATCATCTTCTAACCTGTGAATCTATCAACAAAAACACAGTGTCTTTATTTGCTGTAATATTCAGCAAGTGATATAGGAAGAATTTAATTGCTTTGACATCTTATCTTATTCATATCCTTCTCTCTCTGCTGCTGCTGCTGCTGTTTGAATTTGCGAGTTTGCCCAGAGGCATCATTAAAGTTTTATCCAATCCAATACAAGACACATTAAAATGAAAAATTGGAAAGAGCAGAAAACGAAATGATCAGTGACGCCGGAGCGCAGGGTGGAAAGATTACCTGTTACAATTTTACAGGTATCCAGCCCTGGGAGAAATTACATCGATAATGTGTGTGTGTGTGTGTGAATGTGAGAGGAGCGTGTGTGTGTGTGTGTGTGTGTGTGTGTGTGTGTGTGTGTGTGTGTGTGTGTGTGTGTGTGTGTGTGTGTGCGTGTGCATGTGTGTGTGCATGCACATCCCATACCTGAACCCAGGGGTATTTGGTTCCTAGTTCTTCAACAAGCCCTGCCCACTTGTCAATTACCTTGAGAACCTCATGTTTTTTCATAAGAGGGAGCGTGACGTCAGACCAAGGATGGAAACACATGACCTTACTGAAAAAAAGAGATGATGAAAGAGACAGAGAGGGTGGCAGGAGAGATGTTAGATGTGTAATAATACCACCATATCATTTGAGATACACAGTGAATCAAAGAATTCCCATGTACTGGTCAAAATATGTTGAGCGTGTCAGAACTGAATTGAAATATCTCCTTCTTGAGAGTTCAAAAGGGTTGAAAGCACTGACAGTAGCAGTGTATTTAGCAAGCTTTTGTCTGATATTCCACTATAGTATTTTTGAAAGAGAGTTAGCAACACTGGATTAAAAAAAACTGCATGCTTTATATGACAACCACAATCACCATCTTAGTTAAGTGTGTTAGCATACTGATTAGCACTAAAGCCAAACTAAACAAATAATCTCTGAACTCTGGAGGAGGAAAACCCTGGACAAAAATCACCACCTCCCATGGAACATTCTGGACTTATAATACAGCACTTTATAGACATTGAACTCCTTTGGACTCCCCGGCTGTATCCACTGTATAAATGTTTTCTGATGCACTTTATTCAAAAACTGTTATGTAATGTTTTATAATATATAATATGTAATGAGTAAAATTCAATACAATTAAAATAAAATTTTGATCAAATAGTGGTGCTAGATGACAAGTCACAGAATCAATGCAAAGCTTTTACAATTCATCTCACAGGGAACATGAATGTCTTTACCATATCTAATGGTCAATAGTTATAGTATTTTAGTCTGCAGGAGATCAACATACCTAGAGTCATGCTACTAGCATTGCTGTTCCTGTGTTGCTAAACCCCCCAAAAAAGTAAAATTGGGGGTTCAGTGCTTCTTGGCACTTTGACAGTAGCATCTGTAAGTGTGAAACGTTTTAGTCTTGCACTGATCCAAAAAAAAAAAAACTCTTTTCAAAAGAAGTTAATTCTCCACTTCTCACGTTGTCTTTGTTCTTTCTATATTTCTTTATTATTTATTATGACGTTTCATGTGGTTGTTCTGGATGTCATTAATAAGTCATGAATTTGCAGCTGCTGTCTTGCCTGGGTTTTCCATAAAATACATTAAAAAAATGGCCGTGGTCTACTGTACTTAGGACTGGCCTGGTTAATAAAGTAAAAGTGATGCTCTGTAAGGTTCCTAGAGACTACTTATCAAAAATAGCTCCATGTATTCTTTGACATCTTTTCTTTGAACCTTTGGTTGAGGATCTTCTTAGTGGGGCTTTTTAAATTGAAAAATGGTTGCAAGCGTAACAACTTGCAGATTCGGATTCATGTTTTTGCTCTCAAATACTATCACAGACAATTTTGACCAAACTTCAGTATTAACCTAAATTACTTTCATGGGCTGAAATTCATTATTCTGATCCTGTGAAATGTATTTAATTCAGTTATATTATTGCCTTCCCTTAAATCATTTTAAATATCAATGGAGTGGTTAGTTAAAAAGTTCATCCTCGTTAGTGCAACAAAAACAACAATACAATATAGTGCTTTACATTCCAAAAGGGGGGTTTAATGGGCAAAAAGAAGACTTCTGATATTTTTTACATTAATTGGAAAGATGACAGGCTGGGATTGACTGACTGATTTGAGAACATGTGACACATATCCGGGGTCAGAACATCCAGTTTTTGAGGACAGAGCTTCTACTCAAGATATCCATCATGGTATCTGAACATTTTGTGCTAGAAAAAAAAAAACTAAAATAAAAACATGACCATGTCATTATGTTTTAACCACTTTATACAGAGTTTAGAAGTGTGTGTAGTTAGTCTAAGTCCTCAGTCTGTGTTTGTGTATGTGTTTAAGAGGATACCATGTCCATGTATAGGTTTTCTCTCAGCCTTACCTATCGTACCCAGGGGATACCAGCGCGACAGTCAGAATCAGAAAAATGAAACTTGTATTGACAGACACTCTTCTTAGGGCCTGAGCAGCTAGTACCTGATCAATAATTGAACAAGACTTTGGTGTTTATGCTCTGAGCAAAACCAGTGGTCGTATTTATGAATTGTTCATGAGTATTATGAGCTCCCGGCACTCCAGTGTGTGTGTGTGTGTGTGTGTGTGTGTGTGTGTGTGTGTGTGTGTGTGTGTGTGTGTGTGTGTGTGTGTGTGTGTGTGTTGTGTGTGTGCGTGCAAGCAGACCTCCAACACGCACTAAAAATGCCTTGTTGTATTAGTTTTATCAGTGTGGGTTGAAAAATGTCTTAAAGACTAATTTCATACTAACTGAGCTTCTTGTAAACTAAGTTTTTTTTTAAAAAGAAGTATGTATTTTGGTGTGACAATAAGTAGGGATGCACAATAATTATCAGGACATATAAATTATATATATATTCCTTCTTATAAATGAGCTGGATAATTAAATGCCAGCCGATAAATCGTTGGTTGATATTAATAATAATTTATTTGGAATTCGAAAACAATTGATAGACTTTATGTTCTATGACAGACAAAGTATGTTTGTGATGTTTTATGATGAACATTACTAGAAAAATAAATTACCATTTGAAGTCAGAACTTTTTGTTTACTGTTGTGTTATCAAATGTGATGTCAGTTAGATTTGGTTAGAACAGAGATATAAAACATTAAATTGTGTAAAAACTACAGGTTATTAACTTCTTTTTAAAATACAGAGGAGCAAAATAATTGGTTATCTTATCATATCGGCCATGAGAAGCAGGGAATTATGGGTTATCATATCGGCTGAAAATAAATCCATATCGTGCCTCCCTAACAATAAGACAAATGGAGTGTACTAAGTAGTGTTATGAGCAGTACACAGAGAACCTATTCATTTATTTAAGAAGAATTTCAAAGAAGCAGGAATTATATAAGAGCTAGCTTACACAGTGAATTACAAATTAGAAGCAGTTGTTGAGTTCCAGAGAAAATTTCCTTTAAACTACTTAAATTTGAATGACTGGAAAAACATTACGGATCCATTAAAAGAATAAATTATTGTTTTTGTGAATTGCATGATTTCACGTTGTTAAAATTCAGAAAGACAAACATTCATTCAATTTTTGTTTGTCAGTCATATCCAGGGCAAATCTTCGGAACAGTTCCTTTCAAGGTAATTATATCAGGGCTGTACAATAAAGTGTTGTCAAATCTTTTGCAACAGAATTTAGGACCATTCTGCTGAGAGGGAATGTATGAGAAAGGGTGATACAATAATAAGTCATTAGGAATTTTATCAACTCTTCCCTCACCCCATTTCTCCCCATTTTTGTCTCCCATGACCCGAATCCCCAAAATCTCACTTCCCATTTAGTTTTTCCTCTAATTGGATCTCTGAATTGTGCTTCAGGGTAAGCACTTTCTCTGACATGACCATGAGACTGTGTTGACCACAAACAATAAAAATTGCACTGATCGAACGTGCATACAACCACTACAACATAAAAAGAAAAACACTCACAGACTGAATCTGTGTGGAAGAAAAATAGAGTGAAATTTAACAATCAACACAAAGATAAAGCAACACGCCAATCAGTGCTGTTTCTCTGCTTCATTACTTTATGAGTGTCTCTGGAAAGAAAAAACTGACAGCCTCAACATCTGCCAACACATGGGATTTAAACTCTGAGCTCGGTTCTCAACCAGCACATACAGCAGTGTTTTGATTTAATCTATTATTCAGTTGTTGTGTAACTCTGCTGCCAGGCAGAATCATCCAAGGATTCGCGAAATGTGGGATTGTTGATGAGCGTCTTTCAAGATACAAAAAAAACAAAACAACTGTTATCTATAGACTGACAAACCATATATCTTTGATATAATATGAAATGTGAGTGGGTTGCACATGTCATGAAGCTTCACTTATTGATCCACGGCACAGAAAGGAGTCATGTAAGCTTCAAGAAAAAGAAAACGTTATAAGCAAAGGTTGTGTGCATCTTAGGTTTCAGTGGACGCCGTAAATACTACGCTACTTTGTATGTAAGTGCGCGCTAACAAGGATTAGCTCTCGTGTTTGGCTCTTCAGCCCATCCACTGACTTTGACAGGAAATAAATCCAACAGTCAATGCCTACAGATCGGAAAACTGGTTCACATTTTATGTCTGAATAGAAGATACTTCCAAAAATAAGCAAGCTTTGGCCACAGGGAAAGCTCTCATCCCCTATTTACTATCACAAAGGGACTGGGATGAATAACACTGGACTGAAATCCATGTCATCATAACGTTCAAGCATCCAGTTCCTATAAAAAGGAGTGGTGAGAAACATCCTCATCTGTTGGCGTCACAGAAGATACACACATCTTAGTCTGTGTGTGTGTGTGTGTGTGTGTGTGTGTGTGTGTGTGTGTGTGTGTGTGTGTGTGGTGTGGATTTGTGATTTTGTTTTCCATAGTTCAAGATGTCCTGAAAACAGGTGGCATGCAGCGCGTTGATTAACAAAATTAGCTTCCCCTAATAGCTGATTAGGATGATGATGATCATAACAATGAATGAGAGTTGCCTCAGCATGACTGCTCTGATTGCACTCATCAGTTCAGATTTAATTAGTCATAAATTTGAATGCATCATCATTTTTAAAAAGGAACACTGATTAAGATGCATCCCTGAACAAATTCTAACCTTCCAACCACATGTTCATTTATATTATGTGTTTAATATTGATCTCATTGTAGTATTGTATTTTACGGGTAAAGGAGCAGGTACAATATCGAACATAAATGTTGCTATTTGATGTATTGGAGCAGATTTAGTTTAGCATTAAATCTTCAGTCCCTTGGCATGTTCCAATATATTACACATAGGGGGGTCCATCAATCCAAATAATAATAATTACACATACTTTACACATAACGGTAAAACCTTCACACAGTAAGAAGGCACATATTGATTTTGCCTGTAATATGTGACATAAAGCATTGTTCTTACCAGATGCCCCTGGCAGCTTTAGACTGGAACAATGGATGTTGATCTGAACCTGAAGAACAAAACAGCAAATGTAAGTTGTTTTAAAATTCAATATGTTGTATAATATGTGTTACACTTTCAACAATTAATTTTCTTTGTCATTTTAGGCACAAGTACATTGATCCACTATTAGTCACGATTGAAGAGTTTATTGTGCCAAGACAGTATCTCTAAAATAAAATATTTTGTGCCATGGAAAATTATTAATCTTTTCTGTCTTAATAATTCAAACAAAACACACACACACACACACACACACACACACACACACACACACACACACACACACACACATAATAAATCACAATTTAACCCCTGAATGTAATGACTTCATACAGTATTGTTACAGTATGGTACTCACCAGGATCTGGAGCATCTGGCTGCAGAGCGGGGAAGTCATTTTCAAAAATAAAAGTGCTGTCATAGTCTGAATTTACCTGGAGAGAAGCATACAGACACAGAGGTATAAAAGAGAATGTATTTTGACCTATGTTGTTTGGTAGCTTTGGTATCTCTTTAGTTGTTACATTGAGAAAAGTAGTAAATACTATGTCTGAAAGGCTGGGAGACCAATTTAAATGTTCCAGAGTTCAAAAGACACCATGAACAAACAAGCTCCCATTTGCTGTCATTGTTATGTAGGCCCATGCCTGCATCTGTTCAATTAATGTATTTACCTGTTCTTACCTCGCCATTTGCACGCGTGTTCCCGGGACAGAGTGGGTTGCGGGGGTCATATCTGGGTATGTGTTCCTCAGGAGGTTTTTCTACTTGACCTGCCCAGGGTCTCTTCATGCGGTGGGCCGACACAAGGACCCAGGTGTCCCTCAGAGGATTGTAACGCAGATGCTGATGTTCTGAGGGGTTTCGGAGACAAAAGACAAGGCGACGTATTATACAAACCCACACTTACAGACAGGGCTGGTTCTCGTGAGAGCCAAAAAGTGACCAATCTAATCATGTGAATGTGCACATAAGTCATACTGATGAACTGGTTACTTTATCCCCTTTATCTGTAGCGTTAACAACTAGTGCAGTGGTTCCCAACCTGGAGGTAGGGACCACCACTAGGGGTCAAAGCTTGACAGGGGGGGGTCACAAGACACTCTTGATTTTAAGGGGTGTAAGCAAATTTAAAAAGTATACACAGTAGGCCTACATTTCAGCATTTTGTTAATTTCTGTGAAGAAAACTATAACTAATACTAAAATACTAAAGTTAAGAGTATTATTTAAGATCTAAACTTTAAAGACCTGAACAAAAGCTGCATTCACAGAGCCTTCACTCTCTGAACTGCATACTTTTCTAATGTTTATCAAACTACCAAAGAGATAATGGAACAGTGACTTGGCGTCAAGAAAACACTAAATTTGTCCAAAAAAGAATACATAACACAGACAGAGGATTGTATAAAAAGTTCTTAAAAATATCAGGAAAACCCATATTCACAGGAAATAAATAATCTACTCAAAATTCATCCAATCTCATGATTTACACAAACTTCCTGCAGTTATTGTGTTCACCATTTGGGTTCATTGTACAGTTCACCAGTTGTTCTCTACTGTTATTGTATTAAATATAATATGAAATATCCCAAAAATATGCTGGTCTGCAGTTTACTCAATGATAGAAAAGGGGTCCCTTAATGTAAAAGTTTGGGAACCACTGAAGTAGAGGTCAGTGTTGATGTGTCTTATTGGATGTTACTAAGCAAGGATGCAGCTAATGCTCCCTTTTTTAAAGAATACATACTTTAGTCTATTAAAAAAATGGCTAAAAATATAATGCTATAGTTACTACACATGAGCAACAAACACCTAAACCCACCCAAAAGCACTCGGGCACAGAGGATGAAGGTATAGCTGTGGATTCTAGGGGATGGTGCTGCAACCAGCAGCAGTAAAAACAGAAGGAACTCATGTCACGAGACTGTAGAGCAATAAGCACACTGCCAATACAGGCCTGACAAATAAGCTTCATCATTATCATCATCATCACTGTCCTGGGTTTACTGATTTCACATTAACATATTGATTTCAGCTAACCTATAGGTTTTATTTTACAGGGAAATTCAATGTGAACAAACTCCATTGAAAAATGTGTTAATTTAAGGTCTTTCTAATATCGGAAAAGCCCGCTTCGACGTAGAATACATTTTTTACGACATTTCATAGATTTCTAGAACCTACAAGTAAATTCGGCTGGTAAATAATCCACGAAGGGTCACGTTGGTTTGATAAATCGATCAACGTTCATTGCAAGCGTTTACAGTAGCAGGTGACATAATGGACACAGTTAGCTGACGATAGCAATAGTGTGCTAAATCCAGGGGAAGTTCAATAGTGTATCCTATTTGGACACTTGTAAATACTGTCCGTTTAGCAAGAAAAGGTAAGTGGTTTTTAACTTGGAATTATTTCTCTGCAAAGACGTCAACAACACAGCTACAGTTCCCGGATGAATGGAACCAGCTGTAAACTTTATGAAGTTCACAACGCTCCGTACCTTTCGGATCAAAAGTGACTTCCTTTGTGCCGCTCATGTCGGTCAGTCTTGTTTGGGAACCTCTGGTGTAAAGTCACTGAACCATCAGCTCCTCCACAGACAACCTACTTCCTGTTTTTTTTTTACAACAGAGCACAAACTTGCTCTCACGGATAAATCAGCATGTGATAACAAAGCTCTGAAAGTAAGAAAATAAGAGCGTAAACGACCGAATAATAATACTATGATCACAGTTAACAGAGCTTCTCAAAATGTATCTTTGTGAGTAACTATTTTTATATAAACTATGCAAAATAAACAAAAACAACCTAAAGGGGGGTTTTACACTATGCTGGCAACCCTGAAATTGCTGTCGCCTTATGCGAGTGCCTCGTCCTCTGATTGGCTGAGCAGCCCTTCCCCGCCCCCCCACCTGACCAGGAAGAAGCTGTCGTTTGGACCCCACGCCTCCTCTGCTGATGGCGTGTTTGGAGCAACCTGTCTGCCTCTTTTTCCACGTGTAGTCCAAACCCGCTGCTGTGTCTCTGTCTGTTTAGTTTAGTGTTAACCATGTCTGTAGCCAAAAGCTTTTTTAAAGTGTTTGTGTTCAGCGCAGTCTCCGTCCTGGCCGTGCTGCTGCTGCGGCAGTGGATGGCCACCAAGCAGTACGTTTTCAACAAAGAAGACATCGCCAAATTGGCCAAACAGTACGCAGGTGAGTTTGGTGATGAAGAGTTTTACGTCTAAATCGAGTGGAGACCAACCTGCACTTCACTCAAATGCAGTTTGAAGTAAATCTACACGGTTGTTCGTGGCCCAAGTAGTCCTCCTCCCTGCCTTCCTTAAATACTGTAAATGTCTCCAATCTCAGGACAGGACCATGAGCAGGCCTTCTCCAAAGTGGTGGTGGAGCTCAGGAAGAGGTAATGATTACATTATTTTGTATCAGGGACACATGTACCAAGGCTGTACCTTACTGCAGCGGCCATGGGTTTGAATCCGACCTGTGGCCCTGTGCACCGTGTCACCCCCCTCTCCCCCCCCCCTTTCCTGTCAATCTCTGGCTGTCCTATATCCAATAAAGGGGAAAAAAAAAAGTGACAAATCAACTTTTAGAATTGTGATTGACCCATGTTCAGACAGTTTTTTTTTTCAGTAACTTGTCTGATGTATGTGTGTTTTATGAGGTCAGGGTTTTACGTTGTGGTGTGTGTTTCTTAAAAAAACAGCTAATAAAGTGTAACTGTAGGTATCCTGGCCACATCCTGCCAGACGAGGACCTGCAGTGGGTGTTTGTGAACGCCGGAGGTTGGATGGGCTCCATGTGTCTCCTCCATGCCTCGCTCACAGAGTACCTGTTGCTGTTTGGTACTGCAGTGGACACAGGAGGACACTCAGGTGAGGAATAACGGCCTGCAATATGGGAAAAGATCAGTCCCAACAGTGTTAATATTTGAGTTGTTAGAGACGTTTGATGAAAGAAAAGAACCATCTAAATAACACAAAATATGAAGTACGTGATTACGTATTCTACATGTCACATAAATACTTGGGAGCCGTTTTTGTGTTCCTTGTGATAACTTAGCATTTGGTGATCAATCTGTGTAGGAAACAAAATAAATTTGACTCCATCTCTGCTCTCTTGTTCTGTCAGGTCGTTACTGGGCTGAGATTTCTGACACCATCATATCCGGCACCTTCAGACAGTGGAAGGAGGGGACAACAAAGAGTGAAATATACTACCCCGGTAACACATTTGAATCTGCAAATTTATGCTGTTATAGGAATGGTTTTCTGTATATCTTAAATGAATGAGGTAAACGTACTTGAATGAACTAGTGGGGGTTTTGACCAACAAATCATCTTTCCCCACAGGTGACACCATCGTACACAGTGTAGGCGAGGCCACGTCGGTCCAGTGGAGCGCCGGGACGTGGATGGTGGAGTACGGCCAAGGTTTTATCCCCTCCACGCTGGGGTTCGCTCTGGCAGACACACTGTTCAGCACACAGGACTTCCTCACAATGTTCTACACCGTACGCGTCTACGTCAAGGGTCTGCTGCTCGAGGCTGGTACACTACTCACAGAGGCCGGAGTTTTCTGAGGCACGGTCGAGGCCTCGGATCCCCCGTGCAAGGACAGTAAACATCAAAAGTTCTCCCTGTCACCGCAAGCCATTTTACCCCGGACCACAAAAATCTAGCATTTGGGTAAACACCTGTGCTAGATCACTTAAAGTTCACATATTTGTACCTGGACTTGTAGACACTTCAAATTTGCATCAGTTATAGTTGATCAGTCCCTCATTAACACAGTCCAAAAGAAAGTGTTTGAGTCTCTTTCACTTTTACCCTGTGACATGAAACTGCATCAACAGCAGTGCAACATTTACCACTGACTTAAAGGCTGTACCGCTCACTAAAATACTAACACCCAAGAAAATGTCATTCTGAATCAAGACGTAGCCCGCCGCCCTCTACACAGTGAGAGCTCAAACTGCCGACACAGTTAGTGAGGTCTTAAGTACCCATAAAACATGGCGTCCGTATTTTTATAGGATCTGGCTTAAGGAATTGAGCCTCATCGGCGGTTTTCACAGGTAGTTTACAGTCTTGCCAAATCTGAGATTCTTCTGGAAATAATTTGTTACCAGGCTTTTGAGTATTGACTCTTTTAGCAACCAACCACTTATAAAAATAAATACTGACTATTAAAATGCTGAAGCTGTGATATGAAAACTTGGTGTTGACCGTCAATTGTAGGGATCAAGGAATTACATTAAAAACAAATATGCAATGCAATTTGGCTTTAGAAAAAAAGATTGAATTATATAAAGCAAAGCCAAAAGCACTATTTTCTTAGTAAATACCTATTCCATATTTATATGCATGTGGACTCTAAGTAAACGAGGTTCTTAACGAAGATCTAACTTAAACCATTCACAGAAACCAACATCAAGAAGTACAGGCTTAATGTGTAAGGGTTCAGTCATTTTTGGCAGAGGTTTATTCATTAAATCTAATCACATTTGTAGCCATACAAATTATTTTCAAACTATAAAGTACAAAATGTACACCGCATACTGTACACACTGTGGTGCTGGTAAACATCCACAGATATGTCTTTGGAGAAATTTAGGGGGGCCTTTTGAAATGTAATTCTATGTGGCTAAGTAGATGGAAGGAAAGCACTGCTGTTCTGTACTTTAGACCTCTGACGTGTTATACTGTAATGTACACATCTCATTAATTCATTTAATGGGATGGACTGAATTTGTAAACTGCATCTGAAATATTTCAGAGAGCTTTAAGAGCTTAAATAGAGTTGGTACAATCATTTTGAAAATGTAACTGCAGAGAGAAACTTGAATCATTTTGTGCTCTGAGTAAGTGAGACTACTTGGCTACAGTGGTCTCAGCCTGCGTTCATTGTCTGGAACTTTGCACTAGCCCAACAGGGCAAAAACAAAACACTATCTACATGCTTCTGCCTCTACATTGTAGAATAACATTGAGCAGAAAAAACATTGTCATTGAGAGTTATCATTTGTGTATTTTACTTGGAATTGTACTGCACAAGTAAACTGCTGCTGAATCCACCAACTCCTAGTTTCAACCTTTTTCAGATGAAAAAGCCTTATTTTCAGACTGATGCCTGAACCAGCAGAGTAACATATAGTGTTTATATGGGATTTAATTATACTGTATTATACTCTACTACCCTACACTGGAGGTAATTGGTTTAAATGCATCAGTAACAGCATGGTCTCATGGATGGATGGCAAAAAAAACCCTTAAAAGCTCGAAATGTGCAATTTACTGTAAGGTAAAGCTGAAAACTGACAGTGCCAGAGGAAATAAATGTTTTTGAAGGAAAATGATACAAGCCTGGTTTATTACCTGTTTCTACATGCACACTTAATCAAGATCAATTGCAAAGAACTCACCTGTACTGGGCCTTAAAAGTCATACAGTGGTTTTCAGCACCACTCAACCCAGAAGGCTATAATCCCAGTGTGTATTACATCTCAGTGACTTCTAATGGCAGTATGTGCTCCATCACAGATGTTGTCGTTCTGAAAAACAAATCATACAAACAAATAAACAATATGGGTTATTTATGGTGGTAAACACAAGCTGAGTGAAATCACAAAACTGACCTTATATACTCCAGAGAGTTAATAAAAATAGAGATGAGGTTAGGGATTGTGGGTAGGTGGAGGGATGCTGCATGAACAGATGGTGTTATTCAATAAAACAGGCCAGCGGAATAGGGGATAGACACATCAGTCCTCATCTCCGTCTGTAAATGTCAAGAGGATGCAGACAACCTGATTTGTTGTCATCATATCCATGAGAAAGGCCCAGGTGATGATGATAGAAGCGTGTATGTATTTCAGGTGGGTGTGTGTTTGCTTGTTTTACTTCAAATGTGTGTGAGAGTGTGTGGAAGTGCATACTTTTTATACATGTTCTACATATCATAGCCTGTATGTGTGTGTGTTTATATTATATACTGTATATCCACTCTGATGTCCCGTCCTCCCTCTATCCATCTGTGTATGTGTGTGTTACCATATTATCCCAGATATAGATTTAATGTCAGCCTAACAGACTGGCCTGACCCTGCTGCCCTCCTTCTCTTTAAGCCCTTTAAAGGAGATGTATTCAGAATCGAAGACGGGCGACCGGAGCTGAAATACCAGCGTGCCCAGGCAGAGGCCGTACTTTAATGGGATAGACGACGGCCTCTTTGACTAATAGCTCGGTGTCTTCCAGGCCGATGATGTCCTCCTGTGAAAATGGATGTCTTAGGAGTGAACACAAACACAGAGTTATGGATGCAAGTGGAAAAAAATATATACAAAAGATGGATACAAACAATAAAATAATACAGAACAAGATCCCCAGTCACACTAGCAGAAAGGCAGTCTGTGTATACACATACACTAACATGCATCCTAGTGCGATTAGGCCTGCATAAATAGGTGTCCTTCTGAATGAAACATCCGATAAGGGAAATGAAAAGAACCTGGGCCTTCATTAATACATAGCTTCATTTACTCACAACAAAGCTCGTCCCTGCCCTCTAGTGGACATATGCAGTATCGAGCCACTTGATATTTAAATCTGTTTACATCACAACATAATGTGGCTGCGGTTATATTTTAAATGTGTGTAAAACAACTAGAGCTTGAATATCACAACAGCAGTGCTATTTACCTGCTAATGCTGGAGTTCTGTATTTAATATCAACATGCATGCCTTTGTGATGTGCTGTAGAACTACAAGACAATCAGATAGGTTATTGTTCTTTAAATATAGTTTATTTAGACTTGCCAGTTTTAATTATTGGGAACACTATATTTATTTAAATTAATAATTTAAATTAAAAAAATCTTAACCAGAGGCAGAGGTCCTCTTTTTCACAACTCTCAACCACACCTTATCTCATGCATTTCCCCCTTTAACTTGGCTTTGTAATGAAGAATTTGAAAAGCTATTTTATTGGATACTTTAGAATAAATTATGTAACGTTACATTTCCAAATAGAAGTACTTTACCCTTATTTTGCTAATAAATACAAGCTCCCTGGTTCATAATTTAGGCATCATGTGTAGTAGTGTGCACACACACACACACACACACACACACACACACACACACACACACACACACACACACACACACACACACACACACACACACACACACACACACACACACACACACACACACACACACACACACACACACAGGGGAGAGACCGGATAGAGTAACATTACACCTGGATGTACGGTAGCCCCGAGGGGAAAACTAGAGCCTCACAAAAACTCGGCTTCAGAAACAACTGACCAACCTCAGAAAACCGACAGACAGACAGACTCACTGACCTTTCAGTATCATGATGGAGCTCTCATATCAATCTATGAAAATCGCCCATCAAGCCCGGGAGGCGGTGAGTGAGGGAGTTTTGGTTGCTTGTGTTTGAGAGCAGGTTTGACGCACAGCTGTCGGCAAGCTAACAACTTTTAGCTAACTAGCAGTGGTAACGTTAGTTGGGAGAGGGGCGTAAAGATAACGTTACCTCTGGTTGGCCACATTAACAGATGGCACTAACGTTATAGTTACCATAAAGTGTATCCAGGGCCAGGCTATTGTATTTTACGTATAACGTTACGTTATGAAGCAAACAGCAGCCAAACTTTCACAATTCAGTTGTAGCCGTTGGGCTAATCAGGCTAGCACTGCACGCATCAGAGCCACAATTAATCGGCGTCTGCTGGTTGCCTAGTTACCGAGTCGGGTGGCTCATTGGTGGTGGCAATCTGTCTCCCCCTGCTGGTATGTTTTCTCTCTCCCCATCCCATCCCAGTACTCCACACTATGATACTCTCCACATGTGTAAACCACCAGGAGAGGAGAGGCAACTAGAATATAACTAATACTAAAACACAGGTGTTATTATTATAATGGCTGCATGGTATTTAGCATATAAGTTATCATTATCAGTTATTATAAGTTATTCCACTTATCCATTTACTGCTATTTCAAGTAAAGAAAAATTACAATTCAACCACAGATAGTGCCACACAAGGACTGAACCAAACTTTGGATGATTGGAAACATTAGTGCTACTGAGTCTCAGTTCTGACAGTGTTCTGTGTTTGCTGTCCAACAGGATGAGCTGAGGACTGAGATGAGGAGGAAGAGCCTCCTCATCCTCATTTACCAACACCTGCTGGGGCAAGGGTCAGTATGAAATTTAACATTTGGATGTTGTATGGTGTTTGTACATTCTTCAGCAGTCAGATGGTCATCTCGCCTAGAGTTTCTTAAAAAAGCGCAGGTTGGGTTTGTTTGCTGTACACAAAGACATTTTTGAACAGGACAGCTATTGATGAGTCGTGATGTTGCAACCTAGGCCACAGTGGCAAGTAGAAGAACAGAGATGTAACAGTATGAAATACTTACATTTAAGGATTAATTTACAATGACTATAATACATGTTACTGAAGAAGCAGGTATTTGTGTAACTGTAATATAAAGACTGTGTCAGTTTATATTGGGTTTATAGT
The DNA here is from genome assembly GCF_905237075.1 of Dicentrarchus labrax. Classification (NCBI taxonomy): domain Eukaryota; kingdom Metazoa; phylum Chordata; class Actinopteri; family Moronidae; genus Dicentrarchus; species Dicentrarchus labrax. Next base: position 16,570,536 of record NW_026136710.1, on the reverse strand, counting down.
AACAAGCCTGCAGAAGGCAATATGTGTGTGTGTGTGTGTGTGTGTGTGTGTGTGTGTGTGTGTGTGTGTGTGTGTGTGTGTGTGTGTGTGTGTGTGTGTGTGCCTGTATGGAAAGTGTTGGACTTTATAGGCTACATGCAATTCATCAACAAAACGCATCAAAACTAAATCACGTTGGATTCCTCTGGCTCTCACAGCAGACATAGTTGACCTCGTTTCTGTTACTTTTTGACCTTTTCCAATGTGCGTGCATGTGTGTGAGTTCTTCGCTTGTGTCCATTCGCCAGCTACGTGGCTGCAGCACTGGCCTTGGACCAGGAGACTAATGGAGGTGTGAGGAGGTTCGAGGTTTGTGATAACATCGATCTGGAGATGGTGTTGATGGAGTACGAGAGCTATCACTACGTCAAGTTCCAGAGATATCCCAAACTCATCCGGAGAACAGCAGAACTAGGTATATAACCACTGCTAAAACATTACATTGAAATCAGTTCTCCTGCTCAATGGGATATATTTGCTGCTAAATTCTGAATGAGTGGGATGTGTCAAATTCAATTATGGTCAATATTTTCTGTTGCTTTTTTATGTCAAGGTGAAAACAAATTTGCAAGAAGTGGTGGAGTAAAGAAGTGAGTCTCACACCTTTCTTTTTATTTCATGTTTAGGATGTAATAGTCATACAATTTCTGTACATGCTGACAATATTATACAAAATTTTACCAGTGATGGTGGATTCCTAACCTCTTCCACTGAAAGATGTCTTCTGTGTCTCTCTATGTCCAGCAGGAGTCCCTGTCCAGCTGTGAAGCCTCTTCCCAAAATCAACCCATCCCAGAGCCCGCAGTCTGGAAACGCAGCCAAGAGGACAGCTGCCAGTTCACATACTAATGTATAGCACTAAACACAGAAGATACAAAAATGATCAGGATATTCAAATTAAAAGGGATTATTCTGACGTCCTGATGACTGTGTTTCTTCCAGGAGAATGGCTCTTCTGTTCCTCCAGAGTCATCAGAGTTTGGTCTCAACGTTTCCTCCATCAGAAATGGACTAGCAGGGGAGTCAGCCATGAACAGAAAGGTACTGGGGAGTGATTTATTTATAGACGAAGTGATAGATTTTTATGGACTACTTTTATTTTAATTACACTACCCCCATCCAGTAAAACTAGAAATGATCAACAAATTACATAATCAAATAAGAATTTTGTCATTGTTGATGTTTACATAGAAATGATCTCTCACATTTTCAATGATGATAGAAGCAGTTTTTGTGTATTTTGTCACTTTTATGGAGACATTTCTTCTTATGTCATAAAAAAAGAAACCATTACTACCTAAACCAGCCCTGTATATGCTGGGGTAGACATAAATAGCATGAATCCAAAGCATGCACATAAACAAATAAACATGTAAAACACCTCTTCAACGAAATTGGAAACTGAATCATTGCTGTCAGTTTTGTACTTACTATGGTTATGTTCACCTAAATGTGTCAAATTCTTGTGTTGCTTAGACGACTGACGGCAAGGGCTCAATCTATGAAGCTGTAAAAGGATCTGGCACTGACTCAGACCACATGGTAATTACACTGGAGCCTCTGAGCAAAACAGGAAGAAAAAAAAACTCATGATGAGCCTCATGTAAATCAGGCACAAGTGTAAATTGAGTACTTGTTAAGACATTTTAATGGCATAAAATACATGAGATACAAACAAGTCAAACATTAGTAAAACTAGTTATAGTACAAGGCCACCAATAATGCAGATTTTTATGCTGTGTTGCAGGAACGGCTGCTGAAGCCCCTCAGTGGCTTTTCTGGAATGAGCGGTGAAATGAGAGAACTGGCTGCAATCATCAGCAGGGTACTACACACACACTTAAATACTATATTGCAAACGCTGACAAACAAGAAGCATGCATGCTTCAAAACAAACACATAGAGGAGCTGATTTTTGACAGAATGTGAAAGTATGCTGTCAGTGATTTATGCGATACCGAATATGTCCATTAGAGAGCAGTGCAGAGCTTTGTTGTGAATGAATTGATCTGTTGTATTAATGAAGGCCCAGGTTCTATCTATTTTCCTTATCTGATGTTTCATTCTAAAGGACACCTATTTACACAAGCTTAATGTGTGTGTGTGTGTGTGTGTGTGTGTGTGTGTGTGTGTGTGTGTGTGTGTGTGTGTGTGTGTGTGTGTGTGTGTGTACATTTCTAGCTGATATCTTCCGCATGCATCCCTCACTCTGTGTGTTTGTGTGTGTGTTCACCCCTAAAGGACATCTATTTGCACAGCCCCAATGTGCGGTGGGAGGACATCATCGGCCTGGAGGACGCAAAGCGATTAGTCAAAGAGGCCGTCGTCTATCCCATTAAGGTACGGCCGCTGCCTGGGCACGCTGGTATTTCAGCTCCGGTCGCCCGTCTTCGATTCTGAATACATCTCCTTTAAAGGGCTTAAAGAGAAGGAGGGCAGCAGGGTCAGGCCAGTCTGTTAGGCTGACATTAAATCTATATCTGGGATAATATGGTAACACACACATACACAGATGGATAGATAGGTAGGATGGCAGGAATATACACACACACAAAGATACACACACACACACGCACACACACATACACGTTGCTACAGCATACAGAGATTGCCCATACAAAACAAAATCATATAAACACATCCGTAGGGCACACACACACGGAAAATACATACACGCTTCTATCATCATCACCTGGGCCTCTCTCATGGATATGATGACAACAAATCAGGTTGTCTGCATCCTCTTGACATTTACAGACGGAGATGAGGACTGATGTGTCTATCCTCTATTCCGCTGGCCTGTTTTATTGAATAACACCCTACCTCCACCTTCCCACAATCCCTAACTTCTGTCTCCATTATTATTCATTCTCTGGGGTATAAGGTCAGTTTGGTGATTGCACTCAACCTCTTGTTTGCCACCTGAAGTTCTGACTAATTCGTGGTATGTGGTATTTCCAGCACTGAGTCAGCCATACATCAAGCAAATCTGTTTTCTTTGCACACAGCTCATCTTCTGATTGGTCTGCAAAGAATAGTATTGCATGTTTTTTGCTGAATAGAATATGTTTGCAGCCATAAATTATTCTTATATTGAGTTATAATGTGATCTACTTAAGCTTTGTCTGTATTGTAGTTTTCATATTTGACTTCTCTCTCCCTCTCTTGACAGTACCCCCAGCTGTTTACAGGCATCCTGTCTCCGTGGAAGGGCTTGCTGCTCTATGGCCCCCCAGGTAAGACCTCCAGTGCTGTAAATCTTTGTCAGGTTTGCTGATTAACGAAAAACTTAATCAGAGGCCTATTTGAAAGAATCTTATTAAGTCTTACATTTTGGAATTCTTCCTGACATGCATGTCTCAAAACCATCTGACTCACATACACACAGGTACGGGTAAGACGCTGCTGGCCAAGGCCGTGGCTACAGAGTGTAAGACGACCTTCTTCAACATCTCAGCCTCCAGCATCGTCAGCAAGTGGAGAGGAGACTCTGAGAAACTGGTCCGGGTAGGCTATTCTTCAACACACACACACACACACACACACATACCAAATGCAACAAATCAGGAGAAAAAAACGACCTTACATATATTACTCACATTGTGTTTGGATTTATTGTAAATCTATGTATCTACATGTCTGCAGGTTCTGTTTGAGCTGGCCAGGTACCACGCTCCATCCACCATCTTTCTGGACGAGCTGGAGTCAGTGATGAGCCAGAGAGGAAACAGCATAGGGTGAGCTCAACCAGAAAGTGTGGTAAATGGGAATGTTTTCTCCCCAGTGCTGGAGGTTAGTGGTTCACTCCCTGAAACAGCGCAATGTCTCTGTTTACCTAGAGTGTGCTTGAGCAGATTGGTTGTTTCTGGATGTTTTTACATCAGACATTTGTACATTTTACATTTACAATTTTTTTTTTTTTAAATGAGTAATTCTGCACTAAGATAGTTTTACTACCATAATAGTTACTATTAACTCACGAGCAGTGATTGACTGATGAGGTGGTAATAGAAATTGGTGCAACAGCAAACGGATGTCTCTTTTCAGAGGAGAACACGAGGGGAGTCGCAGGATGAAGACTGAGCTGCTGGTTCAGATGGATGGACTGGCGAAATCAGAGGACCTGGTGTTTGTACTGGCTGCCTCCAACCTGCCTTGGTAACACTTTAATTTAAAAACACAACACATATGTAGAAAGTATTTTATCTTTCGTAGTGATAATGACAATCAGTAATGGAAGAAGCTTTCATATCCTTTACTTAACTAGCAATACCACACTGAAAAAAGTAAAAGTCCTGCATTCAAAACCTTACTCAAGTAGAAGTATTATCAGCAAATTTCAGTAAGTAAAGTATCAAAAGAAAAAGTATTCATAATGCAGATAATTGGTCCCTCTGAGGGTTTTACTATTGTATGTTTCTGTATTACTACTGCTGCATTAAGTTGTTGTAGTTGTATTACTTTATTAATCCCACAACGGGGAAATTCCCTTGTCACAGCAGCATTGTAAGTGAAATAAATAAATACAGATAGAAAAAAAAAACTCTGGTTAAGTGGTATAGCTATGGTATGGTGGTAACTGGAAAAACAGAAACTACAACATTGATCAGGTTTTGTAGAGTCTGACAGCGGCAGGGATGAAAGACCTGCGGAACCTCTCCTTCTTACACCGTGGGTGTAACAGTCTGCTGCTGAAGGAGCTACTCACATTTTACTGTTGGGTAGTTTAATCTATAGCAATGCGTCATATTCTTTAATTTCATTTGTTTGTAGCGTTGCTATCCTGTGAGAACCATTTATCCCTAAAAAGTCAACTTATAAACAACAATACAAACAGCCGTTTTCAGCTTTGTCACAATGCATTTTTCTGATAATCCAGGACAAGTTTTAAATAGTTTATATATTTTAAGAAGTAGGAGAATTTCCTCAATCAATACAGTAACACTTTATCTTTATTATTTATCAAAAACAAAGTGGAGTAAAAAGTACAATATTTACCACTGAGATGTTGTGGAGTAGAGTATAAAGTTGCGTAAAATGGAAATACTTAAAGTACAAGTAACTCAGATTTGAGTAAATGTACTTAGTTACATTCCACAACTGATCGGTGCATTTGTGTTGCCATCATATCTGCAAATAGAGATGAAAGACAGACGTAAATTGCAGACACTCCCTTATGCTGTATCTTTCTTTGTGTTTTATTGGCTCAACTCAGTTTGTGTTGGCTTGAGATGATTTCAATATTTAATATTTAATGAACTAAACAAACAAACATACATTTAGTTATTTTGCAGCCCAAAATACATAGAGTTGAACAAAATGTTTTATCTTACTGAATTCTTCAAACGGGGTGCATTTTTTGTCAAAAATGAAATAGTATGGATGAAAAATACATATAATTCAGGATATCTGAACTAGAAGTGACCTGAATGCTTTCTACTGTTTCTGCTTTTCTCTCAGGGAACTGGACCATGCCATGCTGAGGAGGTTGGAGAAGAGGATTCTTGTTAGTCTTCCCTCCTCGCCAGCTCGCCAAGCCATGATCTCTCATTGGCTGCCACCTCTAAGCTCCACAGGAGGGGTGGAGCTACAAACTGAGCTGGACTATGAAACTCTGGCGAAGGTGTTAAAAAAAAAAACCCTGTGTTTTTATCATATTTATTTCACATTTTCTTTGTCATGTTTATATTAATAATTTCCATGTTTAAGATTTGGGATTGAATAAAAATCTCTAGCTAGGCCTCATCTGCCTGTTTGTGTGTGTGTGTGTGTGTGTGTGTGTGTGTGTGTATATTAGAGGATGGAGGGTTACTCGGGCTCTGATATACGACTGGTGTGTAAGGAGGCTGCCATGAGACCAGTCCGCAAGATCTTTGATGCACTGGAGTCACATCAGGACGGTAGGAAAACACACACACAGGCATAAAGTTTTAACCCCCCTAAAGCAACCATGTTTTCTGTCCAGTGCTCCTGAGTAAAAGCATCATAGCCTCACTAAGACTCTGTGTTACAGGAGACACTAACATGCCTGCCATCCAGCTGGAAACTGTGACAACAGCTGACTTCCTGGAAGTTATCGCGCACACCAAACCCTCGGCCCGAAACCTGATGGATAGATACGCAGCCTGGGAGAAGGAGTATGAGTCTGTCTGACACACATTTTAATATAAGAAAAAATGACTTTTATACTAACACTACAGTACATCTGAAGTGTTTGTCTTGATGTATACAAATTGACCTATTGCTGTTACAGATTGTGCTCTTTATTAAGGCTTTCTTAAATAACACAATACACTCCCTGACATTTAAACAGTCTTACAAAAACATGCCTGCCAAAAGCCTGCATCATTACCTTTAGTGAGTTTAACATAATTAACTCTTTGTGTCCCCATCATACAACTTCTGGTCGATGTCATTTGAAATCAGTCAATTAAAAATGTCCCCAAACTGCACATTTATTAGGCATCGTTTTTGCCTCCTAAATGATTTTTTTAGCCTCATTCTAGTGACATGGGTGAAAGGAAAAAGACAAACACTGAAAACCAAAATAGTGAAATAATGTGCAAATACAAACCTCCTGAACAAGAACCTGAAAACTTTATATTCTGAGCCAGTGTTAATAATTTTGATGGAGTCTTTCTTTATTTTGTTTATCTGTACAATGATCATAAGCACAATGGAATAATAAACAATAGTTACCAGCTGAATATTTTTCATTCAAACTTATATTTATACATTGTAATATAATGACAAAACATTTTCTTACTATGGCAACAGGTGGTGGGTGATTCCGAAATGCGGGGGAATAAGTAGTCCCACACTCAAATGGACATTTTTTTTGTAAAAGTATATCTTTGATTTTGGGACAATCAGACAATGATTACAGAATGGTTAGTTTATCTTAATCTTGGGGGATGAGGGGGAGTCATTTAATAACGTTCTGCCTTCTTACCACACCAACAGTCTTCAACAATTATAAATTCAAGTGTTTTCTTGTGCAAATGAAAGATTCTATTGTTACTTGTAGCTTATAGCAGGTTCTTCAGAATGTGTTCGACAGCCTCTGGGAAACTGTCACATGTTACGTGGGGAGGAGGGTTGATTTTATTCTCATCTCCTTCTCTGTATTTACCTGAGAGATGACAGGAGAGAATGTCAACCACAAAAACAACAATAAACATCACAACTGGATTAGTATATGCTGTAGCTAAGATCCAAGGGAAAATACCATGATATGTAGGTTATAATGATGACATTACAGAAGAAGATGGAGAGATGAGGAAGAGTAAAAGCACCACAATTTGTGTAGAGAAGGAAAAGTGGATAAATGAAACTGGTGGAGAGATGAGAATTAACTGGAGGGAGAAGTTTGTTCTTACCTGTTTTGACCAGAATTCCCAACATTCCTGCGTTCTGAGCCCCGCCCACATCGTCTCTGGCGTCCTGTGGGAAAACATCAGCAAAAAAACTGGAAGTTCCAACAGAAGGAAAGCTGACTCATATTTTTCGGTGTTCAAAAAAAAAAAACATTCAATGAATATTGTATGATATTTAAAAATAAAGTTCTTTTTGTAGTGTATTGACTCCCAATAACAGCCCACACTCCCCGTGCCGTTGTGTATAGAAATGTGCCTCCACTAAATATTGAAAATGTACTTGACATGATATACTTACATCTCCTATCATGACAGCTTCATTTGGGCTACATCCTAAATCAGTCAGAGCCTAGTTTAAGGAAACAACCAAAAGAAAATCAGAGGCCTCATAACAAACAGCATAAAATACATTCAGACAATACCAATAAAATGAAACAAAACCACTCAAGGAATACATAGATCTGACTAAAAATGGACTCTACAGTCAGAAATGTATGATGACAGCATCATGAGGTGTATTACAGCCCTTTAAAAAATACATTAAATACAAAAGCCTCTTCCTACTAGAGTAAAAAGGCGAAAACATGTAAAACTATCACTTTCTGACCTGTGTGAAAAAAGTCTTCTCCGGCTTCCCCACAACGGTAGCTTTACAGTCCGTGGCATACTCAAGCCCCGTCACAAAGGGCCCGGGACCGAGGGCCAGACCATCCTTACGTTTGTAGTACCGAGCCTTATGGATGGCGATGAGAGGAGCTCCATCCAGAATCATTCTGAGGAGAAATATACATGATTAACAGGCTGTATTTAGAAAAGACAATAATCAAGAAAAAGAAGGAGTTATTATTATAAGACTAGATAGACTAGATTATCTAACCTGCCAGGAAAACTTTTCAATTAGTGCAACTCAAATGTTCTGTGACTGACCGAAGAATGTGTCTTTGGAATGAGTTTACCACCTGAAAGCCTTGTTGAGTGTTTGGTAGTTGAAGTGATCAGGAGCGAGTCCAACGACAACAGCATTTGGCGCTGATGTGTCAATACCTGGAGATGGAAAGACCATTACTATTATATACAGTAGTAGTGGTTAATCAGTTTTAATCTTGATATGATTATTCATTTAGCAAGTAACTTACTTACAAACACCTAAAGATTCACAAATTGTTGTATTTCTTCGTTTAATTTTAAACTGATGCATTTCCATTGTTGGTCACAGTAAACTATATGGGCTCTAAATGTTTTAAATTTAATTAATATATAGAATGTAATGATATATATACAATACATTGTTCAGTAAGGCAAATAGTGATAATAATTATGTAATATTTATTTTGTCAGTTTACTATTCTAACTGAGGGATATGCTCAACATTGAATATTGTCACTGTTTGGGTTTAGGTAACATTGACAAACCCTTTTAAAAAATGGTGGTTAAGATAAACCAAGGTGGTGAAAATGAGTGTGTGATGAACAATAATAACCATATCTAACGAGTGATTTTTCCTTTTCAGGCTGTTTTCAGGTTATTTGATTTGATTGCTGAAACAAATGAGTTTCAAAAGCAATAAAAATGGAAATAAAAATTACAACAGTTAAACAACTGATGCACAGTCTCTGACTCTCTCTCTCTGAGAGAGAGACACACACACACACACATACTCACAGCTCCGTACCAGTGAAGTCTTCCAGTGCGCTGTCCTCCACCAGCAGCAGCGGTCTGTGTTGTTTCTGCTCTAACAAACTCCTCGCTGCACTCAGTGAAGTGAAGATCTCTTTTTCCTGCAGAATGGAGTTTATTTTAGAAAATAAAGTCAGGAAAAAAGGTGCCACTCTAGAGGTCAAAAACAGATTTTTACCTCTGCAGTGCCGCCTTTTTTCCTAACTTTTCGGGGAATACAGATATAGCTGCTTGTTTAGGAGAACATCAGTGCAGGAGGAGCACACCCCTTTTCTCTGTGTAGTTTATTTCCAACATTACAATAATAATTAATTATAAATAATCTGGACTAAATGAAATAGGGCTTTGGCTGTTTTTACCTTAACGTCAAAGTTGAGACGTTGCAGGCGTTCCAGTAAGTTCCTCTTGCTCTCCTTTGTTGTGTTGGTCACAAACTTCACAGCTACAGACGCCTGCCGTAACCTGACAGCACCAAAGCTCAAACTTTAAGCCAGTTAAAAACACATTTATAATTCATGTGAATCTATAATAAGAAAATGAATGATGCACTAGTCCTAGAAGATATCTGTGCTTCAAAGGACTGGCAGCAATATTGTTTTTGAAACTCCTTTAGCTCCCACTTGACTACATGACAATGTTTCATTCACACAGAAACGTTCAGACCCTCAATTTTATGCCTGTCCCTAGTCTGATGGGTGTTTCCTACCTGTTTAGGGCATCCTGTGCCCCGGGCACTGCCATGTCTTCTATATGTAGAGTTCCACTCAGGTCAATGAGCACCGCCTTCAGAGCACGTCTGCCCGCCATGCTGGAGAGCTGCAGAGGAGGATGGATGGTTTAGAAAATGCTTTATAGCTTGTAGAGACACATATGGTCATAATGACACAGATGCCCTGCTTTGGCCTCCTTTGGCCTCCTTACACTCAACATTTTTCGACATTGTTTATAGGAATATATTTTTACACAACAATAATGCTCATTGCCTTTTGGTTAGTGAAATTCTACTTTCTCTTACTCTGAATGAAAACAGGCAAATAATCAACACAAGATATTTTCAACAGGTTTCAGTCCTCACTAAAACCGGCAGCCACCAAGTACGCTGTTAGATAAGAGCTGCTTGGAGTGCAGTGTCTGATTATGTTTTTCTAAACTGCCAAATATTACTGAGGTCCGCTGTAAATGGAGCTTTGCTCGGTTTAAAAAAGCTTATTCTGCTATAATAATGTATTATTGTAGAGCTTATACGTTCATAATCATAATTCACATCGGTAGTGGCAGAATTTATCAGATTACTGCGTTGTTCAAACCTGTATCAGGACAAACTGAGAGGATTATTGACCCGTTTGGACCCATACTTTATGACTTCCTGCCTAGAATACAGATTTGGGGATTGTATTTTATTGCTCTGTGAATGAGTGATCCCCTATTATTTAGACATGCTTGGATTTCTGTCATGTAGTTATCAATGCGAAGGTACAATTAATGCTCTTAATACCAATCCAAAAAGCACACACACACACACACACACACACACACATTGAACTGTCAGGCAGATTTGAAGTGAAATGTGTGTGGAAGGATACATTTATTTCTATTTGATGTACTGGTGAAGCCATGGACACAGAAACCATCATTACTGCAGAAGCATGAACAGAGTAATTAATAACCAATAATAATAAACTACATTACCCACTGACTACATTGTATTTAAGTGCCCCAGTTAGCCACAATGGCCTTGCACCTACTCCTGTTTTACAGCTAACGTCTCTCAAACTAATTACAGAGGGAAATTATACTCATACAATTAATTATACAAATACTATACAGCAATATATGCAAAATAACAAAACATGTATGGCTAATGTTTTTAGCTCTCTGTTGTGTTCAAACTGTTGGAGCTGCATTAATGGTAACGTTAGCTAGTAGCATTCATTTAGCGGGTTACTCTTCATTTCCGTACACTGCACAACTTCACTGCTAATAAAACACGTTGCGGTTTTAATCGCTAAAACGGCACAATAACTGTAAAATGTTTATATGTTTAGAAAGTCTACAAACTGCACAGCTAACCTTTACCAACAGCACCTCCTGGTTTTCTTCTTCGCTGGTTGAAAATGGGTTTTATTCTCTATGAGCTCAGTGCTGTCCCCTGCAGCTTAATCGGCGCAACTTCTTCTACTCTTTAAAATCCTATATTTATCCCATAGTATTTTTTATTTATTTATTTAAAAAAATATATATTTTTAATACTGCTCTCTCTTTTTGATATCAACTCTATCCTCCCTATTATTTCTGTTCAAATGTATATGTTATAATCAGATAAGAGGGTTATCCTTAACCACTTAATCACTCATTACAATAATAAAAAAAAACATATGTGTACCATCTCACTAACAGCCAACAGATGTATCGCATTAGTGGGTCTTTTAGGGCATTCAGATAGATTTAATATGGTGGAAGGTATTATCAGAACGATAAAAACCTTCTCTGCATGATGCCAGACGACACTGATCAAATCCTCTTTTTATATATTGTACCTCCATTGAATAACAGTTTCCCAAAGTTGTTTTTCAGAATTTTGTTTTTGTTTACGCATAAATATTATTAACTCATAACTGTGAAAAACATGTTGGAGAACTAATCTCGCACAGTAAATATATTTGTCCAGACAAAATATCAAAATCAGTACCATCTTTTGAATCCCTATTGAAACATTGTAATGTTTTGTTTCTGATTTTATTTGTTTTTTCTTTCACTAAACCTTTTATTTGTGGGTGTTCCTCTCTTTTAGTACTTCCAGTGGTCCTTGCTATTCTCAGGATTAAACCTGTGATTTTTAGTTAGTTATTGCCCTTATATTTGTCTCCTTTTCACATTTGTGTTAATAAATAACAATAAAATGCATTGGAAAAATGTGTTCTTTTCAATATTAACACTAAATTTCATATATATTTATATAAAACATAGATGTTATGTACAGTCGCCTGTGATCGCTGACATATTTTACTGTGAACCCACAGCTAAACTCAGACTAATCACAGATCAAAGTGGCTTTACTGTGCAAATCTCCCCGATAAACATATGCTTATAATTCCAGCAGATCCACTTTTCCCTCTCACTCCCCCCTCCCGCGTATTTACAATCGAAACTACAGTAGCGTTAATAAAATGCTTGTGGAGCTTAGCGGTGGAGGAAATAGTGATAATTCACAGCATATGGGGATTATTAATGAAGTGGAGCAGGGATAGAGGGACAAACAGTCCAGACAGATATGTCAATATTTACACAGAGCAGAAGTGGAAAGATACTGCAGCATCACACCCAAGTAAAAGCGGTTATTTAGCCAAGTTTTACTCAAGTGGCAGTAAGAATACTGCGGTAAAATGCATTTGCTTGCTTGAAATGTTCTCTAGTAAAAGTTACTTAATTGCAGGTCTGACCCCTCAATGCTATAACTTGTTGATTTGGTTGGGAGCATAAAAAAAAAACTGTACAATTGTGTAAACTAAATATATGCAGCTCAGAGGTCAATAGTGACCCTGAATCAGGCTGGATGCTCACTGAACTGAAACAAAGTGGTTTTAGAGACCGATTTAAATGGAGAACTACAGAGCCTCTTCAAAATGAGTTTTTTTCTCTATTCCTCTGCTGCCACACTTGTGAGAAGATAAAACAAAACAAATAATTGTATTAAAATGACTAATACATTTATTTCAAGACAGAAAAACATCTCAATTCCCAGTGATGTTTGTGGCACCGAGAGGGCGTTGCTGTGTAAACAATACATATCAATACTGCAAATCCCGAATCCTGTCAGTTCCCAGTGTTACAGGTGTATACGGCTTAAAATAATGTTCAAATAAGGATTAAGGTTCAGAATTTGGTACAAAAGAGGAGACGCTGCCAATTACATTACACTGCATTGTTAACTCAAACTGCAGCATGTTAACAGTTTGATATATTTCAGTCACTTTCATTTCTCCATCTAATTGTGGCGATACTGTCAGTGAGTATCCCTCGCTCTGGTGGGAAAATACAAAAATATTTTACATTTCAGGCCAAAAAAACTACACAATGGTAGTTTAGTCTAAAATACAAATTGGAAGAAGCCATACAAAAACACACAAGCAGGTTAGGAAGTCCACACCAGCCACGGTTTTGGGTGAAAGGTCAATTCTTCTTCTCTTTCAATGTGAACATCTGCAGGTTGATTTTCATGATTTCATATTCACATACCAGCCCCAAGGGACAACCTTCCCACCCTGCTGATGACTGGCAAAGATATAAGTCTCTGAATGACAGATATTTCTGCATGTGTGCATATGTGTGTGTGTGTGTGTGTATGGTTGTTCCTTGGCAAATGTCTGGTGGTCCGGCTTCATTTTGGCTCTCGTGTACCGCTGTCAACCAAACAGTAACAGCAGGACAATGGAGGCCGAATTCACTATTATCAAAGGCACTGTGAAAACAAAAGAAAAGGAAAGAAACACACACACACACACACACACACACACACACACACACACACACACACACACACACAACATTACACACACAAGTTAATTGCTAAATCGTCAACCTCAAATATTAGAGCTGGGCCTCAAACTTTTTGGGTACTAAGCAAAAAATCTGTGGCACAAATATTCAATAAACAGTACCTAAAGTCTGATGAGTTCACAGACTGAGTTTATACTGTTTCCTGATGAAAAAATTATTGCTCTCTTATGCTAAAACAAAATTAAAAACTGATCCATGTGAGAACTTTAGGGTACAGAGACAAGTACTGTTTTGTTATATGTACCAAAAATCCATTGGCATCAGTGAGAGACCGGTTTAAGGGATACCCAGCCCTAGTAAATCTGACACTCACTCAACATTTTCTATTATTTTAGACGACTGAATCTGTTTCTTTAGGACATAAGGAAACCTTCCCAACCTCTCATGACAGTCCGGACTGAGCGGATGAGATTGAGGATCTGGGCTTTGACTCCTGGATCATCCCCAAAACCTCCAACTCCCTGGTCAACACCCCAGCCGACTGGAGACAGAGAGACAGAGAGAAAGAGACAGGAGGAGGAAAATGTACAGGACGATGAAAGACATCGAGAAGAGAAAGCAGACGGGGGGTTATTAGATAGAGGAGAAAGGAAAACATGATAGCGCCTGTGTGTTTGTATTTCTGATCCCTTAACGTCCAGTTTTCTGCTTCATTTTCCCTTTAAGATTGGATCTATCGTTTTATTCCACACATGCACATTTCAATCTCATGAACTAACCCCAACTGTCCACCCAAAAACTGTCCACATGATGTATTCAGTGTAGTCCACAGGCAGCTAATAGTGTACCGACGTTGCACACCTAGCTAGCCGCTTTTAGCTCGTCGTTATTTCGGTAAAATGTTTGATGTTCGTCGTAGAAACAATGTCAGAGTACTCACTCTTGCTGAGAAACCTCTCCTCATGCAACACCGCGACGGCATTAGTGCAGAGAATAGCGGTCTGGATGAGAGAGTACAGAGTAAACGCCATGCTGGCAACTTCTTCCTCCGCCCTTCTTCACCTCACCACTCCCGGAGATGCAGATGCCGTAAACCGACAGCGGAGGTCGTGCAACAGGAGTAAAAGACATCCCTGCGCTACGGGTTAACCCCACTCCGAGAAGACCACCGCACACTTGGACAAATCTGCGTCATTACGCCAAAAAAGGAGACCAAAAATGTTGAAGACGGTGGAATAATATTATATACACACATATGGTCAATTGTTCATCTGTTGGATGGAAATGGAAATATACTTAAACTGGAGGAGCTTAACAATAAATATAATTTGGATTGCTCCTTGAAAAATACGACGGTGACACAAAACATTCCAACAGTACTTATTCGGTTACTTAAAAATCTAGATAACACGTCAATACCTAAATTACAAAATATTAATTTAGACTTAATGCAATAATACACTTCAGAGGCAATATCTGATATATAGATGTATCCTGGTTTAACGAGGAGGACTCTCACAAACAATGGGAAAACTGAAATATTGGGTGTATCAAAATTCATAAAATTTCCAATCCCCGTAGACATTATAAAGTACATTTTAAAACCGTAAATGAAATGTATCCCTCAGATGACACTATGCAATTCAAATTTCCGAGCAACAGAGAACCTGTATACGTACCAAATCCATAAATGTAGATTTATTTTCTTTCCAGTCCATTCAGGAGTGATTTTGAATAACGAACATATTTAATTTATAATAAATAATTATTATAACACATTATTATGTCACTTTTCTAAATCTCCCCTTCTGTGGCAGGCACTTAAAAATGATTTCTCTGAAATCAATAAAAAAAAAAACCTTCCAGAAAATGATGTGTAGACTTGTGTATTGTGCTTTAATCGCCCCTTGTTCAGTTTTTTATTTTTATTTTTTTCATTTAGATTTTATGTCCAGGTTACCTTCTCCTCCACCGGCCTCTGTCTTGGGACCGACACCAGTGGAGCAGGAGGATCTGTTTCGACCTCACTATGACCTTCACTATAGTCAAATAGAATGATAACCTTCATTCCATCTAATCTCAGTCATGTCCATGACCCCCGGAGGCAGAACTTCCTGCACTATGAAAGCAGGGTTAACCTCTGTATCGTCCTCTCTGCCTTTCTCGCCTCAGAGACCAGGTAGCCTACAGGTAGGAAACTGATACTCTTGTAAATCCACTTTCAGTTTATCACCCATGCGTTGTAGACGTCTTGTGTCCCTGTCCTTGTGATGCTCTTATTGCATTTATATATATATTGCCACATGGTAGTGTAAGTCAACCTTTGCATTGTTTTCTTTATTTAAAGCTAGTCTACGAGCATGCCAGCTGTGGCTCCACACGGTTTGTGGTAATTTCTGTTTCTTTCAGGTTATACACCAGTAACCTTTTTTTCTTATCTTTATTCCACAGTGTGGTCTTTCAATTTTTTGGGATTACTGGTCTTCTGTGAGGAAGGTTCCTTAGTGGGGTTCCTCTAAGAAGAAAGCCCCTGTCCCTCAAGGGGAGCAGGGCCAGCATGCAGGACTGTGGCACGAGAAGCTCCATCATCCTATGGAGTTCAGCCATTGCTGTATAGGACACACCCTCACCAGGCACATGGCAATCATCAAGGATGCTTCTGCCATCAATCCAATCAGTGTATGAGCAAGCTACAACCTGTACCCATGTGCAACTGTTGATAGAGGGCATCAATCATAGGGTAAAAGTCACTGGGGGATCCCCATTCAGATACACAGACTGCACCCATGTGCGACCCATGGTTCCTGTCACTGTCAACTGTCCCAAGAAAGTTGGGAGGAACACTCAATGGAGGGCCCTTGACCCTTATGGAAGAACTCTGACTGCAGGAATGAAAGCTCTGTTCCTAAAACCCAGCAGGGCCCCCAACCACGTTTAGGTCTATGCTCTAA
Organism: Dicentrarchus labrax; assembly: GCF_905237075.1. Lineage (NCBI taxonomy): Eukaryota > Metazoa > Chordata > Actinopteri > Moronidae > Dicentrarchus > Dicentrarchus labrax. The sequence continues at coordinate 16,553,996 of NW_026136710.1, read as the reverse complement.
ACCCTTGTTGGAACACGTTATGTAGGGGAGGCTTTGTCGTCTGCTGTCTAAGGTTATAGGTAAATATGGCTGGCACAGACCTCTTAGCTGAATGCCATGATGTCAAGTCAGAGTCTAATGCAACAGGATGGACACGTCAAATGCAAAAAGGAACCATTTCAAAGGTGCCTCCCAGCGCACAGCAGACAGATGGAGGTAATGAATGGGCCTTAGGTGTCCTAACCAATACCTGAAGCTAATCCCAAAATGATTCAAAATAGTATAAATAATACAAAAATAGTAATAGTAATAGTAGTTTGTTTTCCAGGGCCAAGTTTCAAAGTGAAGATTTGAGAGACGATTGTGATTGCTCACACGGTTCAGAAACAGTTTGGACTGATGGCACCATGAGTGGTGATACCTTTGGGCCTTCTAATGGTGCATCACATTCAGTGTTGGCTGAACTCCTTTCATCTCCATCCAAAACAGGACAGGAAGATGAGTCTTCTTGTGCCCCAGTCCTGTATGCTGGCCTTGCTCCCTTGGAGGAACAGGGGCTTCCTTCTCAGAGGAAACCCAAGAAACCTTCCTCACACAAGACCAATGATTACAACAGACACATCATTGATTGGCTGGGAAACTCTGAGAACGGATAGCTCCTCAGTCATGTACCATAAATCAACAAAGTGGAACAAAGTCGGTATGCTATTTCCAGGTAGTAAGCGAGCTACTCACATGAGCATACAAATCCAACCGCTTGTGGGTCTGGCCTCTCCGGAGTCCGTCACTCAACAGTTAGACCAGACTGTCCGAGACTCACTGAGGAATGCTAGAACTCTATCTACTTGAGCTAATTGCTCCCTAAGGTGGAAAATGCTTTCAGGCTGGTGTTTAGGCATGAATGTGGACCGAGTAACAGGAGTTTCCAGTTCCTACAGGGATTCAAGCTCACTCAACCAGAAGTATAGCTACTTTATGGTTTGCACAGAAAGGGGTTCCTAAGGAGACATTTGTGCAGCATCATGGTCTACTCTACATTATGTACATTTGCAAAATGTACAGAGTTGATGTGACCTCTTCAATACCTGTAAGCACTGCTATGGTGATGTCATGTTCCTCGCATCCCTTTTGGTATGAGTCATCATATTTAGACTGGTTGAAACCGATAAGTTATGAATGTAACTATAGATCTGTGAGACCAAAGGATAATGTCATTAATCCTTGTCGCTCGGAGCTCTCTTAGGCGTTCAAGGTAAGAGGACAAGCTGGAAGTTATCCCCACTTTTATACTGTGAGACGTTCCACCCCTAGGGGTTATGGGTATGACATATTTTACATAAGGCCACAGGAGTAGGTGGAATGAAGGTTATAATTCTATTTAGACCGTAGTGATTACCTTGCTCTCCAGGTTATCTTCTCCACCACAGGTTTTTGTTGCTCAACAGACCAGGGGAGCAGGATTTGAGCTCTATAGGGCCACCTCAGCTGTGTGACCTCACAACCAGAAGGCAAGATATTCCTGGTCCTGAGCATTTGTTGACTGCTACGGTGGTGTGGGTTTAATCCGGGCACTCTGGTTTTCTTCCACTTTCCTGAGCTATTGGGCACTAAATTTCCCTCAAAAGATAATTGATTTCTTGATAAAAAATTTGTAACAAGTCAATAAAAGTGTTCAAATTTTAATTTCTGCTTATCAATATTATTGTTGCAATTGTGCTTGTTTAAAATATTACCCCTTTGAATTTTTTCGCTGCTGCAACATCATATTTTAAAGATCTAGGGTGTAACGTTTAAGAGGATCTATTGGTAAAAATGAAATATAATATTCATAGGTGTTTTCATTAGTTTATTATTATGATATAGTAATCACTGTTTTTGTTCATTTAGAATGAGCATTTTTACAGATGCCATGGTTCACATTCCATGGAGTCCGTCATGTTGAATCAGCCCAGAACGGATAAACCAAAAATGGCTCTAGATAGGGCTATTTGCATGTTTAATGTCCACTGTAATTTCTCCTTTGCATTTGGAAGGGTAGAGTGAAGCGAGGGAGTTGCACCTACGCTGCTAGACGCCACTAACTGCAACACACCGGTCCTTTAACTTAAGAGGAGATAAACCTTGAACTCTCCTATCACAGCTGTTTCATTTTAGTTTTTTTTCATTTTTGATCCTGTTTAAGAGCAAAAATTAAATCATTAATTAGCAATATTTTGTGTTAACAATTATCCAGTTGCTCAACTAACTGTTGGTAACTCGTTCACAATCAGTGGCGAGGTTTAGGTACAATTTTCAGCGGATGTTACAAAGGTTTGAGATGCAACTTAAACCTGAATACAAACAAGTCTGTATAATCCTAAAATGTACATATTAAGCTGTGTTTTTTTTGCACCTCAGTTTTTACATGTACCGCAAATAGGATAGCTGAAAACAAGACTCCTTTGGATTCAAGAGCATAAAAAAAAAAACTAAGCTATGTCATGAAATCCAAATCAAGGATTTAAATGAAAAAAAATGGCAGGTCTAAACATGAAACCACATTCTGGTTATTGTATAGACTTTTAATTTACACATAAATAGTAGAGAAACTACAAGAACATATTTAAATACATCTGCATTAACAGTTTATAATGATAACATTTCTCTCAGTAAATGACAACTTTATTCATTCATTCATTTCATTCTATAAACAAGGTGGATGAGTTCTCTTTTTTATTCTTTCTGACATCCTTGACTGCACCATCAGCATCATCCTCATGTCTTGTTCTTTTTCTTTTAACATTAGAATAAATAATATTTTCACAATCAGGGTCTTAGACCTTGATACTCAAATAAATAATAAATAAATAAACAAACGAACAAACAAACACATAGATAGACTGACGGTGAAGTTCAGTATTCTCACATATGACATGTTATACAGTCAGGTGAAATAATTTACAGGTAGATATACAACACTGACAAAGTTCAGTCTTTTGTTCCTCGTGGCCCGGACACTCATTTGGAGAACAAACACATACACTGAATTGGCCTTTAAATGTGTATTCACCTTCATCTTATGACACCCCAAACACATTTAGCTGATGGTGGCAATGCTTCACCTCGAGGTGGAGGTGAGGCCTGTAGGTTGATGGTTAGAACATTTGGGTGGAGGGTAAATAGTACCTTGTGGGTGCATTTGAGGAAAAGGATTCTCCAGCTGTTTGATATGCTCAAAAATTAACAGTAGAAGAGGTGAAAGAATGTATAATCTGATGCAGCAACAACTGCATTGAGCAAAATACTGTAGGTTTTTTGCACATTCAGAGAAATCACTACCAAAATACTAAAACTAAAAACAAACTGTTCTGCCAGTGTACAGTTTGCATGAAGTGTGAACCCTTTCTGTGGTACCACCCTTTATTAATACTCCTCTAACTGCATCATTAGGTTTAAAACTCGAAACACCAATCCTCCATCATTTCCCCCTTTATTTTGTTCTTCATCTGGCATATTCAAGTATGGGACATGTAACAGACCAAACTTGGGTGAATCACGTCACCAAAAGCATCTGACCTCTTCAGTGATGACTGACCCCGGATCATGTCGATTATTTGTGTTCACCGGGAAGTTTGGTCAATAAACACAACTGGACATGATGAAGAGAATCCCTTTGTGATAAAATGTTGTGAATAAATAAAGGTTTTAAATGTTTGTTTCTCTTTAGGGCCCCTTTTTGGTGATACCACGGCAACAACAATAATAACAACAGCAACAATCTTAGCGTGAAGTCCGTCCTTATCCACAGTTTGGTGTATGTACAGTTGGGCCAGCAGCAGTCAGAGTCATGGACAATAACATACAGTCTTACTTTATCTATGACTCTCTCCTGTTCCTCTTCATCTTTTAAGAGCTTAGAAAAGTTTAGAGTTTTCTGACAATGTCTATAACTGAATTCCTGGTAGTCGTCAACAGCCCTAAAACTCACAAAAGACAAGAACGGTCGTGGTTGCTTTGGTCCTGGTTTGGGTAAAGCTTTGAGTCTGACTGCCAGCGCAGTAATGAAGAAAGAGCAGAGTTGTTCTGTTTCCCCCAATGTCCAAAGTTTGTGCCCCTTCCATTTCAGTCAGATAGGGAAGCACACTGAACCCAGGGGAAAGGAAACAGCGATGAAACTTTTATCAGCGCGCTGCTACCCGACGGCAGTACAAACTGGTCCGAATGTGTTCTTATCAGACAGAGTTTAAGTGCAGGGGCTATTAACAGAGGTTGTACTGCAGAGGCAGGAAAAAACGCTGTCCCAAGGAAATGTAAGAAACGTATTATATATACTATATAGAGTCATATTCCTTTCTGTTTGTGTCTCTCTCTCCAACATTTCCTAGTTTTCATGTGACTGTTTTTTGTTTGTTTTTTTATTCTCGGGACATTCACAGAAATCCAGGCAGCTTCTTCTGCTCATGTGGGATTTTGTTGACTCTGGCTGTGAAGACAATAAATAAATAATAACCCAACATTAGTGTCATTTTCTGCTTTGGTGTTTTTCAACGACTGATAGTTCTTGATGCTTACAGTCTGTGCGTCAGTGTGTGAAGAGACTGGTGTTAAGTTCTTAGCTTGTGAAAGCCACTGTGAAGTCAAATTTAAGATGCTTTATACTGTAGCAACTTTATACTGTATTAACTGTCAAAAACAAATTTGAATTTGACCATTTGCCATTAAGAAGAATCTGTTTAATTTCTGCATGTTTATCTCTGGTGTGGCTATCCAGGCAAAATGCTGTCTACCACAAAAGGTCCTGATGAAGAGCGATATTATAAATAAAATAAAAACAGTCACCTTTTAGCTACTTGTTGAGATGGGAGCTGATCTTTTCTTTTCTGATGATGTTTGCGTAGGGAATCTGAAAGAAACACAGGTTAGAGACAACAGTTAGATTAATGTTGACACATATGTGTACATAGTAGAGTTTTTTATATATATAGTTTTTTTATAAACAGAGTTATAACATGTGTTATAAAATTCTGGAATATTTGGCCTATTAAATGCTGCAAATAGTCCTTTTTTGGGTTTTACAATTTTAGGATACAAATGTATATAACGTTTGGTAACCTGCCAAAAAACCAGAGCCAAACATTATCAGCCTTTTTCTACTACTTCTAGCGTTTCATTTTAGCCTTGATCATGTATTATGTGAAGGTTAGTAAATTGTTTTGTCTCAAAAATGAATGTCTCACTGTCACACATTAATGTTTGTGAAGAAAAACACAGAATCATGATTTCATCACAGCTCTACGTTAAAATATGGAAATTAAAAATTCCAAGCAATATGTGGAAAGTTTGAAATTCTAAAATATGATGCAGCAACATAAATCAAAAATTTTGTTGGTCGTTCATTTGATTGTCTGCGTAAAATTAATGTGTCATTACTCTCAGACATATCCATCTGCCAGTTCTAGATGCATTTGTCAATTTTGAAAATTTTATGCGTGCATGTGCACTTCATGGTGCACGTACGTGCTCATAAATGAGCTTGAATGCCTGTTCAGGCATCTGCCTTTGTGGTTACATGAATGCAGCATACTTTCGCGTGCGTTTTGGTGTATGTGCAGGGTTTGCGACCATGTGCATGCAAGCGTGTACAGTTGTTGCATGTGTCAGAAAGCAAAGACAAACACCGTCTGTCAGCCTGTCTGCCAGCTGCTCGGGTGATTGATGTGGACGGAAACACTCAGACGGCTGCAGAGGAACTCCTCACCCATGAAAGACAAACTAGATGATTGGCTCTGTCTTTTGATGGACAAATAAGCAATAGCAGAAGTATCCTGTTGAGTCCTATTGAAAGCTTTATTCATTCTTCATTTATTTAATTTCTTACTTTTAAGCCATGGCTTAGGACTTCACACTTATGTCTGCAGTCTACCGTGGTTGTAGTGTTAATAGAGTTGTTATTGTCACATTTCCTCATACGTTTCTGAGTAACTATATTTTATTGAATAGTGCCTCATGATTAGTCTTAATTATATTTCTTCTCAAAATCATTACCACGACTTTTTCAAAGCAATCAGTGAGGCTTTTTTAATTCTTGTATCAATAAAAGGATGTTTTATTTGTCATTTAAAGGCATAGCAATGATATTTACTTTGCATCAGTGTTCAGCACTGATTGTATCATTAGTAGTCTTACCATCTGTAACTGTTGGACCATCTCTTCTCTGTAGGCGAGCTCTCGTTTCATCTGGTCTTGAAAATTATCTGAAATTAGCGTAAAAATCTATGATTAGATTCAGCAGTATTATCATTTGAGTAACTGATCAAGTATAATTATAAAAGACAGTTGGTGAAGGATGAAGGAGACTTGGAAAAACAGAGAAAGGTAAAAGTGACGGGGGGGAAGGTGAGACAGTGAGACAGGTACAGAGGAGAAAATAGAAAAGAACTTAAGAAAGACAGAGAAGGAGAAGTTGCCCTTCAGACTATGAAAAAGGAAAGCGAAGGGAGGAAAAAAAAGACTTACGGAAGACGGGAAACGGTGAGGTGCCCTTCAGAGCGTGAAACTCTTGCTCCAGTCTCCTCCTGAAGTCGATCTGCTCCAGCAGAACCTTCTGGAGCTCCTCTGCAAGATGAAGACAGATAAAGAAATGATTGTCTGTTAGACAGTAAAATATATATCTGGTGGTATGCTTTAATTCCTCAGGTCAATATACATCTATAACAGGTTTTTTATGGTCAATCCACCTGAGAGGAGTGAGAATATTTACATACAACCTGTGTTCCTCAAATTAACAATCTTTACCTTTCTCCATGTTCTCAACATCCTTCTTTAGTGGCACAGGAGAGGCAGCACCTTGGCTCTGATCACCTGAAAACATAAAGAGATATACCATACTTAATGTCAGACACAGTGTATCAGTTTATTTCATATTCAACACATAATCATAATCTTTATTTGTTTTCCCATCAGTCTTATTTGGATCTTTATGTGTTCTCTCTTTATTTGTGTAGTCTAAACCTTTCCCCATCCCCTCGTCCTCTTACTGCCCCGTCATTCTCTAGTGCAGCACTGTAATCCACTATTTGGCCTCTAGGTGTCAGTGTAAGTTTGTGGTAACAATTTGATGGCACTGACGATGGAGATGTTTACTGCACTCACTAACACGTTCAGTCTCTTCTTGCTGTCAGATCATATTGCTATGTTATCTATTAAGAAAACAAAAGAACGCTTCTGGTGTTCAGAAATTAAAGTAAATTGATTTTGTAGCTCATTAAACAAAAAAAGGGAAATTCCACCAATTATGCTTCAAAAATGGCCAGTTTGAGCAGAGGTTATGCTTACAAACTATTAGCATTGTAATGTCAGCTATGTTATATTTTGACCAATACCAGTGGCTGCATAAGGAAATAACAACCATACTTTCATGTATAACAGCTTTATCATAGTTCCGCAACATTTCATATGATGGATGTTTTGTCCGTGTACTTTTTTAAGCTTTGTCACTGATGGAGAAATCTGGAATATACTTGTTGCTTTAACATCTTCCTCACATGCTGTTTTCAAATTTACCAGTGTTGAAAGTTGTGTTCTGCGTGTATGAACGTGTTTGCACTAACGTCTGAATTGTGACAATGAGGCATTGTACGCCTTAAATGAAGCGATCCAGCAAACTCGATATGTATATTCTCCTCCAGTCATTTCACATCCTGGCTCCTTAAGCCTCCCTATGCTTCTCTCTCTCTCATTTAGAGCAGAGAGTGAGCTCTCCTCTCCTCTCCTCGCTCCTCCTCCTCCTCCTCCTCTCCTCTCTCTCCTTTCCTCTCCTCTCTCTGTCTCATTTGACAAGCAAATTTGCAGACAGTGCCCGAGGATAACAACCTCGTTTGACAGTCAATTAACCGTGAATAGTCAAAGCCAAGGCGGTTTGCATTACATAAATGGAAAATTAGATTATTTTTTCTCCCTAGAAACAGAGGGAGAGTTTAAAGACAGTGGAGGGGGGGTGGTGGTGGTGGTGGGACTCAGAGGAATCAGGCCTTCTAATCACGTAGAGCTTCCCACCGCCCAGGGAGACGTTTGGCAATCAGGGGAAAGGTGGTCTCATTTAATTTGTTTCGTGTAATTTTTCGAAATACATTATACATTATGCGCAGGGATCATTACGATATGTGTGTGTAGGGGTTGAGGGAGTGGGGGGGTAGATATAAATGTTGGCACAGATGTCATAAAGCACTTTTAATGTCTTCCTGACAGATATAAAAAGGCAATAAGCTGTGATCTTTTTCAAACGGGAAAGGGTTTTTTGCGCTGAGGAAGGGGAAAAAAAGGCAATTATGTCGGCGGCGATATGTGTCTAGGATGGAGATTGCTAGCGTGGCTGCTTATCTCTGAGCTGATGTTTTCTTGTTGAACTATAATGGCCCCCCTAAGAGTAACAGCCCTGGCGACAACGGCGCTAAAGAGAGCAGCCGTGGCAGAGCGGCGGCAGAAGCAGCTTTCCACCGCCGTTTCATCTCTCTGTGTATTTATATGAATCCCTTAATTCGCCGTCTGAGAGGAGGAGGAGATTGAGTTGGATGAAGCTGAAGATTGAGGAGCTTTAAGTATTCTGAGTGTCTTTTGTGTAATAAGAAAGAAATGCCATTGTAACTTAAGTATGTAAAGCCATATTATTAGGTGTTTTTTTAATTAGCATTGTTTGTTTTATGTATGGAAATTCTTACACGGCATATATTAATCTGCATTGTGTGAAGGCCAACTGTAGCTTCTGTAATGCAAATTTTATAAAATAAAATGTAAATCTTTGATTTACTTTTCAATATTAAGAATTATTTTAATGTCAGACAGCAAATAAATTATATTCCTGCACTAGATAAATTATTACAGATTGTAGCTCCAATTTGCTAACTTTCATTTACAGTCAAAAGCTGCCTTTGCAAGTATCGTGCTTTTAGTTTATTTCCTGATGTAAATGTTTGATCATGATTAAATCTAAAGTTTCATAAAGACCTCAGAGTTGCTCTGCGACATGAGATTCAAATTACACAAGAGTGAAACCAAATGCAGAAATTAAATGAACCTTTCCATCCTTATAATTATACTTTTGGTAGTACCTGACATGCCATTTTTAAATTTTGCAGTCTTATCTTCATTAAGTTGTTTACCATTGGCAGCTGCTCTACAGCCACAAACACATAAGTGAGTATTTGTACCTGAGCTTTCCCTCCAGTAGTCGGGTGCTGACGTCTCACTCTCTGGTACAAAGAAACTATTCTGCTCTTTGTTTTCATCTGAGAGAAAATGAGACGGAGAGACAGACAGGAAGAGAGTTTCAGTAAGGCCCATTGGTTGAGCTGGTTATCCGGACACATGGAGATAACTAAGTGTGCGCATGGTGTGTGTCCTTTGTGTGTATGTGTGTGTTTGCAACACCACCACAAAACACACAAGACATTTTCTTCAGTCAAAGGGTCAGAGTGGGAGATGAGAGGAGCAAATGAAACGTCACAGGAATATGAGCCTCGCAGGGACACAGAGACACTATAAAACCACTCACTCAGACACTAAATGAAACAACGATGCTATAATACAACTGACTCAGACGTCTGATGAAACAGATAGTGTGTAACAGTTTGCTGAAATAGATTGTGTAATGCTTTTTCATGAAATAGTGTAAAAACCTGTTCAAACATTTGATGAAACCAAGACATAGTAAAACAACTGCAGGGTGATTTATGTAGTGTCAAGCAACCCACGCAAACAGTAGAGCGAGCAAAATGATTTCTGTAGCTTATACTGTGTATGAAAGAGAAACTGGATTTTGGTTTTGCAAGTACTTAATAGTGTCTGATATATTTTACTTTTAAAGAGAAAAGCATTTTACAGTTTACAAAAAGGTAAATTGCATATACTTCGGATCAGGTATCAGGTATCTGGTAAAACAATTTTTCCAATAATTATTTGTTATTTTATCTGGTTTGTAATCTATAGACATATATAGACGTTTCTACCTGTGCATCAGAAAATATGAACAAATAAAAGTTTAAAAACCAAATATTAAAATGTCTGCGCTCACCAGAAATGCTGGAGTTGTCTTTGGTTGCGTATGCAGGTAGTCCTTCGTCTCTATTTTTGTGAACCTGTAAACAACACATGGTCAGTGGTTAGGATATCATATACCTGTTATGCATTGTATAGTTGAATTACAACAGAGCAGAACACAAGGCAGAGCAACAGCTGTTTGATTTTTTGATTCTTTTGTGTATAATTTAACTCATTACAAGTGTAATCTCCCTGATTGGTGACCCTGCTTCTTATCATCCAATAGTAGAATTAATTTGTTATGATATAATTGGGAGTATATGGTTAAAGCCTTTTACTCCCCTGAGATGTGTTGGTAGTATGTTACTCAAGTGATGTTTTAACTTGTTCTGGTTTAAAAATGCTCCTCATGACTCTACTTCCCTCCTCCTCCTCCTCCTCCTTTCTCTCTCTCGGAGGCCTGGTTAATGTGGGAGCCGACAGGTTAAAGATTAGAGTTGCCCTAACAGGCTGGGGTGACAGAGGGAGAACAAACACACCGTAGCCATTAAACAATCCACACCTGGGCCTATTAGCCAGGATCAGAGTGGGGTGACTGTTTCAATTTCTACAGGGAGAAACCAGCCTATCAATCTGCTTATGCAGATCACATCACTGCCCGACTGCAGAGCCATTTAAATAATAATTAGCTAAAGTGGCCTGGGGGGATATTTACGTTTTTGTAAGCTGGGTCCTCTCGGTGAGGCGGGGTGGAGCTGGAGAGAGGCAGGCTGGCAGGAGGGGAGGCAGGCAAACTGGGGGACTCCTGCTGGATGGGGTCTGAGGAGGAGGGAGGGGAGGTGCTGGGATACACTGTGCCACTCCCTCTCTCCTTCCCCCTCTCGTCACCCGAATTGTCGCTCAGCGCAGGGATGTACAGGTTGGTTTGAGTCTGTGGCAGCCTGTTTGTGAAGCCCCCCTCCTCCTCCTCATCCTCCTGCTTCGACGACTCCACATCCACCTCCCCCTCCTCCTCACTCTCCACTCCGTCCGCCTCCCCATCACCTCCGCTTTCACTTCCGTAACTACAGCTGCTGCTGGGCGATAGCCGCTGGTGGCGGTCTGACCTGGTGACCACGACCCCAAAGTCCTCATCTGTTGCCCCAGTGACTCCTCCACTGTTGCTGTGGAGCTTGGCGATACTCTCTGCATCTTTAATGACGGGGCGGAAGGCCGAGCCATAGCTCGGCTTTCTGGTTTGGAGGTTTGGGGTGTCCAGGAGTTTGAGCCAGCCCTCTGACGTCACAGGTCGAAGTTCAGGGGTTACTGTCGAGCACTCTGGGTCAAACAGCCCAGATCTGGGTGTGGTAGTCCCACTGCTTGGGGCCATGTTGGCGCTGACACTATTTCCATTGCCAGCTACAGCTCCAGGCTCGCTGGGGTCTGAGAGATCCAAAAAGGCCTGCCTGAGAGAGGGGTTGTCTGCCAGGGAGGAGAGGGCGCCGGGCTGAGGCTGGAGGTAGGTGGGGACAGGGATTCCTCCTGCCGCTCTTGGTGGCCAGAACATGCAGAAAGGAGGATAAAAAGTGTCTTTGCGGCCAGGCCATAAAAGACCCGACAACCCTGCTGCTTTCTGCGCAACTGAAACATCACTGTCATCTTTTTTTTGCTGGCAGAGGCCAAATGCTGGGAAGGGGTAAGGTGAGGGGAAGAGCGAAGTGGGAGGGAACTTCTGCAGCATGCCAAAGCCTTTGCTTGGGACTGGGATGACAGGGTAGCTACGAGGTGTCTTACGGGGAGACAGACTTCCTCCATCCAGATCATCCTCGTCTTCATAGCGGCCTCTTTTCTGAGCACCCATGTCGGGTCCCATCATGTGAGGCACCACTGAACCTGGGAGAGACTTCATAGCACCCATGGAGGAACAGTGGGCTGAGGAGGGCAGCGCTCTCTTCCGGCTGCCTCCATTGAACATAGCTTTGACGTCTTCCCACGCGTAAACTAACTCATCAGCTGGGATTTTGTCACTGAGTTTGAGGTGTCGTCGCCAGGAATTAAAGTTGGCAGCATCGGGCTGGGTGTACTTGGCATCTGGTGTGCGGTGGGAATGGAAAATGAACTTATTTGGGGAGAAGTACATGTTGCAGAAGGAGCACTTGATGCATTTGGCCCTGGAGCTGTTGTAGCGTGCCGGGATGAAGTTACCACGGCAACCCCAAGCGCACTCATGTGTCACGTCAAAGGCGAAGTTGTCGGGCAGTTTGGGCGGTGCATTCTCTCCCAGAAAGGACTTGCAGAGGCGCTCGGCTTCTCGCTTGGTGATCATGCCACAGCGGCGTGACGAGATGGGCATGGCTCCGGCCCGACGAAGAATCTCCAGCTGAACCGGAGTGCACTGGACGCAGGTGATGCCCAGCGCCACGCGACGATTATGGATCTCATTATAACTGTAGTTCTTGAGGAGTGTGTTGGAAATCTGTGCTAGGCAAAGTCTCTCATTGTTATCAATGACCAGAGATACAATGGGAACCCCGTACAGGATGACCTGGCCGACCTGGTTGGGCTTGAGGGGTGATGAGGAAGAGGATGGAGACGGGGAGGACATGGAAGAGGATGAGGAGTGGTGATGGTTGGGTCTGGGTGGAGTCAGGGGTTCCTGCTGGTAGGGGCCTGTTGAGCTTGTCATTATGATGTCATTAGTGCTCGAAAGATGGGTCTTGTCCATACTTGGAGGAAAACTGTTTGCAGAATTACCTGCATGAAAAGGAAGAAAGAAAGATCCATATGTGTTGATTTTCTTTTTACATAAAACATGCACAAGTACATTGTCTCTGTATTACACATAGAGTCAAATGAAATAGCTAGATATTCCAAGTAATTATATCATATTATGTACACTAAATCTACCACATAATATTGTTGTAACCAGTAATACTTTGATGATATAAGGAATTTGTTAAAAAAGTAAATATTTAAATATGTTTTAAATTAAATACATTTAAATTAAATGTATCTGATTCACAATTTATAGACAGAAATAAAATGGTATTTCCTTTTTTAAGGAACTACAAAAAAAATTTTTTTTTGAGTCCAACATGTGATTGTTGTCATCTTAATTACCCTTACAAAATTATTAAGTGTTTCTGTGACAAAAAATGCAAATACTTATTTTTTTTCATGTAGGTCCTTTGCATTTAAAAAACATTAAATCAGGAATGTCGGTTAATTTATTTTCCCAAAGATGATAATCTCTGTACATTTTATAGCTCTAAAGTAATGAGTGTTTGCCTGCCTGTAGTTTTAAGTTGACCGGTGAATTATCTGTGAAAGAGGAAGATGAACACACTCTTCTTCAATAATTGATACAATGAAAGTACAATATTATCCAGATTTCTCCACAAACATAAAAGCACAAATTAATATTTAATTATTGTGTTTTGACAGTGTAAAATATCCCTAAGCTATATCTAGAAAACGGTGTAACCTACAAAGTTCATCCTTGACCTCCAGTGTTAAATAAAAGACATACATTTAACACAACTGTTTAGGTGACAATTTTTGGCAACAATCAGACTACACTTTTGTTAAACCTCATTTCCCTATAAGAAAGTTGGCTGTGGCACCCTGAGGTGGTGGCACATTATGCCACACTGTCTACTCTAAATACTGTATTCCTTCATGTTCTTTAAAGTCTTCATTTATATATTGTTTTAAAAGCATATGAAAATGGAAATTAAAATTTACTGTGAAGAGAGAAATTGAAGGTTGATTGCAAAATGTATTATGCTATCATTTCAAGAAATTATACTATAATGTTCCAAACGACAAAAAGGTACAGTTTTTTACTTTATAGTAAAAGTCTGCGTAATAGTGTATAAGTTATATTACTTGAAAATAAGCTTTAATATTTCATTAAAATGATAGTTTCTAAAATGTATATTTTAGAAATTCAAAATTTAACTACAGCACTCCAATATTAAAGTATTTTTGTGCACCACTCATTTGTGATGTTTTAAGAACAAGAAACACAATTACAAAAAAGGACATCAATAATTACAAGATGTGTTTGTTTTTACAAATAAATTCCTAAGACATGTATAACAATTATGTGCACATTATATTAAAGAAAACATTACATAATAGCAAAATATAATACAGAATTCACAAGCTGTTTATACTAAACATACATGTTTTGAATTGAAACAACTTAATACAGCGCATTTAGGACTATAACGTAGCGCAATTGTGTGGGCCGAACAACCAACTGAGGAGGAGAAGTATAGAAGAGTAATAAAACGAACTAAACAAACACCCTAACTCAAGCATTTAGAGCTTTGGCTTAAAGATACAGTTTTTATTTATGTTGAGCACAAATTTAATTTCTTGCAAAGTAACAGTAGGCCTTTATTAAACAAGCACGTTTGTCAGTTAGTCAGGCATCATGTTTAACTTCTACACGGAATAATACAGGAGGCATAGCCTATTATTAATAATAATATTAATAGCCAATTTAATGATAATAATTATAATAATAATAAAAATACACTACTACAGTAATTCTAAATTACGGTCAATGCAACGGAATTTGAACCATTCAAACATTTGTTCACACATTTTCTTCTTTAAATCATTTTTGAAGTTTGGTTTCTGTCCCACACAGTTTTCGTTCAGTAGGTAGGCTACCTTCTTTTTAACCAACATTGGAGTCAACTTTACAGCACAAATAGTCAAGCAGTCTTTACCTCAGACTTCCGAGAATAATCCCAAAACGGTCACAGCGTCAACAAATATCCCCGTCACGAGAGAAATCGATTTATCCCGCACAGCTCTAAAAAACTCATTTTTATCACGCAAACTAACCGATTTCACTGAGTTATATCCGGGAAACACATGGAACCGGTACCGACTTTGTCTCCAACTGTCTATTGAGCTGCTCGTGAGATGTGAGTAAACTGCGACGCTCGCGCCGGCTTTATTCGCTTTTCAGAGACACCACGCGCCGTAATCCGCCCTCTCTCTCTCTCTCTCTCTCTCTTCCTCCCTCCCTCCCTCCCTCTCTCACTAACTCTCTCTCTCTCTCTCTCTCTCGACCGCGCACCTGCCTTGCGTTTGATTGGCGTGTAGCGCGAGCTCAGCCCACCATCTAGGACACACAGACACCTTCACACACCCACACGCGCACACTTTATTCCTCCTTTAATTCACGCGCTGTGCTGCCCCGTCCGACTGAACAGCCTAAATGACGTCTTGCTAACTGCCACACAAATGCTGGAAAAGTCAAACTAACAGCACGGACGGACGGACGGACGGAGGGAAGGACGCACGAACGTGGACTAATACGCATACACATTCGCGCGTGCATGAAATGAACCCCCTGAAGTCTCAGAGGATGAAACTCTTCCTGCTTGGCTACAGACCCCAACAACTAATATTCGCATGATTTTTAGCTAATTTACTCACTATATTAGTGACTTAATGAATATCAGTTTTAAATGAATTTGACACTGCACACAGCTCTACAACATAACTACATGTGGGTGTCTGCTGGTCTACTGCACGAGCTTGGGTGGGGGTGGGGTTGACATTTAACAGTTTGGAAAACCATATAAACAACAAATGAGTGTGACTTTTGATAAACAACCCCTTAGTTGCAAATTAATTACCAACAAACTGATGGTAAAAGCGATGCTGGCAGCAGACACAGCCAACAGAGCATCGGAAATGTGGCTTTTAAACACAGACACAGTGTGGAGTAAAACATTAGCCTGACCATAGGGGAAAGAAAGAAACAAATAAAAATAAAGGCTGAGACAGCAGACAGACAGGCAGGCAGACTGGGGGATCAGAATAATGTCTGTCAGTACAGCTGATTCCCACATCCAACTCTGAGAAGGCTTTTGGAAATACGACTCTCCATGCATGTGCAGGTTGTTCCCAGGAGATGAAAGGCAGCAGGAAGCTAACTGTAGCCTATATCATCTGTTGTAATCGAGGGTCAGAGGAGCTCCCAGCTAGAACCCAGTGCTATAAAACACGGGAGAAGGCCTTCAAAAACTGCAGTGTAAGATTGTTTCATTCAACAAAATGGGGGGTCCAGATCAGTATTCTCTTGAGTGGGGGCCCAGGAATTCCTAGCTGCACCCCTGCTCCAAGCTCTTAAACCAGGCATGTTGCTCCTGCTGCTCAATTACTTCTTCCACTAAAAATATGCAGGCAAATTACAGATATGAAGGCGCAGACCTAAATATGAAGTCTATAACCCAGATATTAGCTGCCTCATAGTCATCAGCAAATGGCTGAAGGATGCGAGAGAGGATCTCATTTAACTCTGCAAGCGGATGCAGTGAAGTGGTGTCCCAAATACTGTTTGTCCTTGTTAATTAAAACAACTTAATGAAGTTGGGACAAATTCTTCTTGGCCCACGTTTCATGTTGGGGATGGAGGAACAAAACACGTACCGCCTGCAACGGCTGCATGTCAAACATAAAGTGTATTTGTGTAGGGGCCTGTAGTTCAGACGTAGTTTGGAGTTTGGTTTGAACTGTATGAGGATAATTGGTAAGCAGTGGATCGGACCATTGCATGGTCACTGGTTCAACGTTTTAACTGTATGTTCTTTAATACACACGCATGAATTGCATTTCCTCCAAAGGGATGAGGTTAGAATAACTTTGCATGATGCCTACATTGCTGTTATTGAGGCGTATAGGCCTGTGTGTATTCAGACTAAAGGTGAAATAAATTGAAGTAGCTGGTATGGCTAATCTAACTCTACTTCAGTGGCACAGTCTGTGAGTCCTACATAAAAACTCAAGGATTTCTTCACAAAGCTGCTGTCTGCACTGTTACTCTAATTTGCCTAAAATTTTCTGTTCAATTTTGTGAGTAATTTGGTAAGACTTAAAAGAGCTGATCAACATCTGTTATAGACAGTGAGTTATACTTCAGTGTCGGCCATTCATTTAAGGGTGTCAGAACTTCCTTTTCTAAATGTTGTAGACGCTCAAGGAGGAAACTCATCTCAGCTAGATTATTTATAAAAGCTACGGAAACTCAGAAAAACACTGAAAGTTGGGGGGGGGAGTATTTGCTTCAACTTGTTGTTAAACTCCTAAATGTATCAAGCAGCTCTGAATCTGGTTAAAACGCAGTTATGGAGGCAGGCTGTAATTTATTCTCGCCCAATCTCTTCTCAATAGCATCTTGATAAACACGACAGGGTCAGTTTTAGCTTTAAATCTGCGCGTGGCTCTTATGTGTGTGCGGAAGAGACGCAGCAGAGAGCGCGAGCCCCATCTGCTCCTTTTCAAACCAATTTAGGCTGTCGCAGCGCGTGCTTTTGTCTCGCGGACGGACGCCACGGGAACACTGGCTGCAGTGGGACAGGAGGGGGGGCACGGGCGCGAGCCACGCTCGGGCCGCAGCTATCGAGGCGGGTGACGTCACAATAGAGCGAAGAGAGGGAAAGATAATAGGATCCAGAAAGCAGGTAGAGTAGCTTTAAGAGCTAATAAACAGTCATTTTAAGAACGAAAAATACATCCCGGCAAATACTTCTGATATCATATTTATTTATAATGTGTTGCGTTTAAAGGCTAATGACTTTTATGGTACTTTTAGGTCTAAGGCTGTCAGTAATAAAGGTTAGTAAGGTTTTTATTTTTTTTTTTTATCAACATCTGGAAATTTGTTGCAGAGTTATATTGTGTTACATCCTCTGTAAAAAAAAATATTGTTTTATATGTTTTATTTATTTTTTATTCATTTCTTGCAATCTTCCTCGCTGAGCAATGTGGAATTTTACATTATAATAATAAAACCCAAATGAATTAAGTGTATGGCACTGATATATCTAAGAAAATAAATAATAACAATTACGGACAAATCCCCTGTTTTTAAAGGACAGTGAAACCTTTTTGGAAAGAGCTGGGATGATGCACAACTTTCTCTCTCCCTGAGAAAGATGTCACTGACATGTTATCAAAAGCGGAGCATGTCTAAACCATGTGAAGCAGGAAAGGGCTTATTGGAATACAATAGCGCTATTAGCCCCTTTGGAATACGTTTCACTTTTTTTTTCATAATGCATTAGCCAGTCGCCCTACTGAGAAATTAATCATGCGTTTAAAAAAAGAATTGCTTGTGTGACCTCGAAGGGTCAAACCAGGGAGAAGGAGGGAGAGAGAGAGAGAGAGAGAGAGAGACAGAGAGAGAGAGAGAGCTCAAAACATAATAAATGAAGAGCTACAACACTAAGTGAGCTTCAGACATTTAACATCAAATCTGTCAATAAATGAAACATGCCCCGGGTGAGTGATTACCATATTGAAATGCATCACCTCCTTTTCTCAAAACGCACTGGAGCAAGCCCGAATCACCACACAGCCATTTCATTTTTATTATTGAATTATTTAAAAAAAAAAAAAGATATATATATTTTTTATCTCAACATTTTATAGGCGATTGGTTTAATAAAACACTATGTTACACCTCACTCCAAATTGTTCAGATTATTTCTTTATTTACAACTGAGACATAATATAAAATAGGCCTATACCACAAGTCGGTATTTAACCATGTGCCAAGACACATGTTCCAGCCCATCCTATAACAACCCACTAGTGCTTTTTATTAATTTATTGTGGATTTTAAAGGCAGATGTAGGCTACAATATGGTGCACAGTCGCCCTGCATGCCCCAGTTTTAATCCTTACTTAATGCCGCACGTCTTTTACTGAATGGCAGTCTTCTGTTTGTCTGCAGCGAAGGTTTAGCGGTGCATTACAATTAACACACATCTCACATAAACTGGATAAAATAATATTGACGATTGGCTGAAGTCCGCCCGTTCTGGACTGGAAAAAAAACCTATTGTGGATTTGGAGAAGGGAGTGGGGTCGGTGCGCGCGTGCGTGTGCGTGTGCGCGTTGCCCCCATGCATGCCGGTCATCACTCTCTCCTGATATATCTGTATCACTGCAGTATTAATGCACAAATGATAGTAAAATAACAATAAAATTCCTGGATTATTCACAGTAGTTGAAATGCACACATTTATACATACAGCAGGCTACATTGATATACTGCATCCTATAGCTGTTTTTTTCTTTCTTTCCTGTATTATAACATTTTGGTAAATTTTTTGTTTTATTTAAGATCATATTTAAAAATTCCCCAGCATAAGCAGCATGTGTGATATTCACGGCACACATGCGGCGTGGCATGTAGAGCCATCTGTTCAAATTGAGCTTTTATTTGTCATGTTTCTATTTTTACATGTTCCCATCCCAAAGACAGACCCTGTGAACGCTGCTGTCCTCAGTTTGTTAGACGTGAGCTCGCCTAGGGCGCTTGTACCAATTAGCACGGCAGACCAACCACTAAAGATTCCCGTATTTCATCGAAGATCTGGAACATTAGCCAGAGTAAATGATTGAAAAATGATTCTAAAAAAAAAGAAAAGAAAACACATGATGCAATGTTCAGAGGAGCTGAGTGTTTTTCTATCAACCATAACTGCACTATAGGCCTTAAATCGTTTATAATTGAATGTCTAGGCCCCATAGGATTTGATTCTGTTGTTTTTTTTGTTTTGTTTTGTTTTTATTGTTTATTACTGTATTCAAGATAAAGTAATTAGGTTTTCAGGTTTTTGCATAGTAATTAATTTGAATAAAATGAAAGGAGGTCGAAGATTAAAGTGTGTTTTGCTTTTTAATCCCTTTAAATTACTAAAAAATCCAAACAGCAGATCAGATTTTTTCTTTGTGGGCTGATTGGTGTGAGCAGTTTGTGCAGGGTAAGTGTGTGTGTGTGTGTGTGTGTGTGTGTGTGTGTGTGTGTGAGTGTGTGTGTGTGTGTCACTGTTTCCTGTCCAACTACAAAAATGGTGTAGGTGTTGCATAACAACACCATACAAGATGAAATAAATAAGTAATGTTGTGACAACCGCTGAAGATAAAAAAGCAAACCAAAAAGGGGAAAACACAGAATAATAAAACTGGAGCAGTTCAGAAAGACAATAAATCACCACAGAAATATAAAAATAATATAGAACAATACAATAGGTTTGACCATATAGTTGTATAGTTTAAAAACACCATTTAGCTCACTGTGAATTTACATTGTTATTATAGAAACTTTTTAATTGATTCCATATAGAAATTATGACTGATTGCAGGTTAATGTGAGAGTAACAGCACTGTAGGTTTCACTTGCTCCAAATCTGTAACTCCAGAGATGTCAGTCAGACTCTCACTGACAGTTTGGCTATAGACGCATGTCTGTAACAAAATACCACTGCAGAGTTTTGAAATGTGAAAAAACAACAACTTCTACCTTAAGTTAATTAAAGTGATTCAGCACAGACAAATCTTCCTCTGAGACAGCAACTAGTGATCTAGTCTGTCTCTGACACTGTAAACAGAGCAGACCAGCAAAATAAAGCACAATGTGTGAAATATACTCTAAAATTTACTTTTTTTAAATTAACATTTAAATCCCTCTTTTAATTAATCTCTTCATCATCATTTTCAATTATTTAGCATTTCAGAGACACAGGAGCAAAGGCAGGTGTGAAAGGTCAAAAGAAACCTGTTCTACAATGAATATATATATATATATATACACCCATAAAATAAAGCTATAGGAAGTTATAGTGTGTGTATGATAGATTTTGTGAGTTTATTGCTAATTTGGTGTGACATTTGGACCTTTTGCCTGTTCACCCTGGGGTCACTGTGGGTGTATTTCATGAGTGATTTTGAATGGGACTGAGTAAGGACACTGTACATTCAGAGCTGATGGGAGATGCAGCTTTACTTACTGAACGATCCGGGTTCGTAATTAAAGGCTTCCTTGACTTTTAATGACCCCTGAACACAAGCAAACTTGTGGAAGTTATTCTAAGTGGAATGAGTAATGAGACGTTAACAGTGAACACTGAGCTGAAGCCAATTAGCTCCAGTGCAGACAGACTGCTGGGCGCTACAGTGCGCTTTAAAGAGCCTACAAGGTCAGAAGGGGCAGGGTACGGTGTGTGAGTGTGTGTATGTGTGTGTGTGTGTGTGTGTGTGTGTGTGAGAGAGAGAGAAAGGAGAGGGCACACAAGTCATTTGCAGTATGCAAACACAAACAACATAATAAGTACTTTTGTTATATAAGTAATAATAAGTAATTCATAAGACTCTCCATCCATCTTTGGCATTAAGCACTCATTTCTGTGGTGTTTTTCTTTTCTTTTTCTTTTCATTGAATTTCTTATGAAACGTAACATTTACACACTGGACCTATTGTCAGAAATGGAATATAATATTCATAGGTATATTTTCATTAGTGTATAATCACCTGAATATAAAATCATTGTGTTTTTGTTACCTTAGAATAAACCTTTTATATACAATAACATAAGATAGACTTTATTGATCCCACACTGGGGAAATTCACTCACTACAGCACCTCCAGATACAGCACAACAGATGAGAAAACACATATTAAATAATAGAATAGAATATCTACAGAAGCTGTGGGTCACCATGCATAGAGTCCTCCATGTTGAACCGCCATATTTCTAGAGTAGCCCAGAAGGGACAAACCAACCACTGGCACATTAAGGGCAAAGTGTTTTTTGTGCATAGTGGCCACCGTAGTTTCTCCTTTGCGCTTGGAAGAGGAATGTAAAGCAAGGGAGTGATCTGCAACTGCACTGCTAGATGCCACTAAATCCTGTTCAATGGACTTTTAAATTTGCCGATTTTGCTGAACATATTTGTCATTTGCCAAACTGATCCACATTTTTACGTTGAGTGGTAACTGACAGTGTATTCGTTTCTGAATTTCCACCACAAAGATGAACAACTGAACAATAGAAACATTACAGATGTTACAGACCTAGACAAATATTCATGGAGTGGCAAGAGGGTGGCAGAAATATATACTGATTTAATTGCAAACAATCACATATATCAATGTTTATTTGGAAAAACGCCAAAATTACAACATTTTGACAGAAAAAAAAAAAAAAAAAAATGTATTTCCAAAACTTCAGACATTATCCCAAATACATGTCCATACATATCACTCAATGTACACTGTGGCCATAACAGATGAATAAATTAATTAAAAAAAATTCTTGGTTATTTTTAAAATTAAATTTCTGTGTTAGATTTGACAGCATTTGACACCAAAGATACCAGACATACCAACTTTAAAAGTTTCTTGACATGGCGAGTAGTTCGCTGGCTTTATGCTGTGGTGGAAGGTTTATTATCATCTCTTCATAATGGACATGTCGTGTGTCCATTATGAAGTGTTTTGACACAAGTGCTTGTGGGAAAGCTCTGATATCAATCAAAGCCGGGAAATCTATTAAAAACCTTCTGCTATGCTATTGAAAATTGGCAGCAGTAATGCATACCATACAATTTGAGGTTAATGGCTTAAAACATGTTAAACCATTTATCTGATTCTTTAAACATTTTATCATCTGACAAGCTAGAAGTTCCAAGAAAGCCTGTGGTACGAGCTGCTTCTGAAGCAGTAACAAGTAAGTAATGTACTAATGGTGGTTATGGTAATGTTTATATTGTTTGTGTGTGTTGTATTGTATGTTTTTGTAAACATAATCTGCTTGAACAATAAAAATTGGATTTAGCAATGCAATACCTGATTTTTCTGATGCTGTTAAGCAGACCAACTTCAAACTAGAAAATTAATAAAGAGGCAACAGGGAAGCACACTGACTTCTCCCAGCCTCAATCCTGTCATCGGGATGTTTACACTGCTTTATGAGTGTGTTTGTGACACAAACTTGGTAAAAGTTACTGTACCACCCACACATACAATACTGTCTTCTGTCAACCCTTGTACGCCTAATTATGGTTAACAGCATTATACAACACTAAACTTATTTTTTGGATCAGGTTTGTAAAGAGAGGGAGAGAGAGAGAGAGAGAGAGAGAGAGAGAGAGAGAGAGAGAGAGAGAGGGAGAGAGAGATCATAGGCAAGTGACACTGTATAAGACTATTATCTCTCGTCCAAGAGAATCATTCAGTTCTCCGCGGGGTGTCAAAGCGACACATCTCGGCGGGGAGAAGATAACTAACCGAGATGATCTCACAGTATCACGGCTTAATTTTCTTTACTGGGGAATATTCGGCGGTAATGTAACTTAAATAGGCCATTGTGCAGGAAACTGCATCGTTTTATATGGGACATAAAATCATGGAGACTCACCAAAAAGGAAGATTGGCACTTAGGCCTGCAAAATGCGTTAAAATGGATTCTGAATGAATTACCACAAATGTCGTCCCATAAGGCCTGTACTCAGTATTGTCTCGCTCTGTGTGTGTGTGTGTGTGTGTGTGTGTGTGTGTGTGTGTGTGTGTGTGTGTGTAAAAGCTTATTTTTTAACAAAAAGTTCAGTTCCTCATTGTTATTAACCTTGTACTCATATGTGAAGAGCTGCACTTGCTAATGATATGAGCACATCTGAAATGAAAAGGCATTAATGGCATGAAAGTAATTGTCTTTCTCCTGTGTTTGTACATTTACATTTTGCTGGAGCTCATATGCAGCAACTGACAGGTAAGGCTTAATGTGTTACTCATGGTCAGCGGTGGCAAAAGTACACACATTTTTTTACTCAAGCAGAAGCACAGATAACTTAACTGATCTCGTCGATTTCATCTGGTTACATTGTTTTGTCTGTTGTGTGTGATATGCACTGGTCTTGATGTTGGGAAAATAAATAAATACATAGATAATTCCCCTCAAATGCATTAAAACTAAAGTAACAAGCCTGTAACTAAAAATGTAAGGAGTAGAAAGTACAGATATTTGTGCAAACAAGTAGGGAGTAAAAGTAAAAGTTTACTTAAGTAATGAAGTACTTGTACTTTGTTACTTCCCTCCTCTGCTCATGTTACATCAGCAGGTCACATGCTGGATTTTGCT
This sequence comes from Dicentrarchus labrax, assembly GCF_905237075.1. NCBI lineage: Eukaryota > Metazoa > Chordata > Actinopteri > Moronidae > Dicentrarchus > Dicentrarchus labrax. Next base: position 16,530,069 of record NW_026136710.1, on the reverse strand, counting down.
GGGACTAAACTTGCAACCTGTTGGTTACAGGATAGCCTCGGTTTCAGTGTCAGCAAATCAAGCAACAAGAGCAGCAGCTTGAATCTGACCTATATATTGCCAAAAATATGTATATACCCCCGAAAATCTTATCTTATAGCTACAACATCTAATATCATTTTATTGCACTTCTAGCTTTGGGAAGGTGCAACATGACAGTTTGGTGTGAAATAATTTGACTAGCGTGCACACAGCTATGACCTCAAAGTCATCCAACACCTACAACATTAAATTCAAATGTCGAGCCATTTGGGCCTTATCGCCCAACAACACTCTTACGGCTGAATGTGAGCAAACCCTTGCAGCCAGGCACCAAAATCTTATGGTAAGACTTTACAGAGAAGTCAACAATCACATATGGGCCATGTAGCTAATATGCATGTTATGCATTACACTATACAGGTGATGCATCTATGTGTCTCGTCTTTCCACTTTTCCATGTTTCTGACTTGTCTGTCCATCTGCCCGAGTAAACAAGAGCTATGTTAATGTGAACGTTAAGGGCTCTATTAGTGCTGTAGACAGGAAGCGGAACAACCAGGGCTTTTTCTGTTCATCTATTATTAATGAGGACTGGAGGTTAATCTACCGCTTAATCACCAGGCTACATAGAGAGTGATGCAGAGACACAAGAATGAAGGGGGTGAATACAAAGGAGAGAGTGGAAAGAGTTTGGTTTCCCACAGAAATCAAACAGAGAATGTGAGAGTGGAGATGAGGAAGACCTTATCAACGATGATATCAGTCAGAGGGTGTTCCTACAATAATGTGGATGTGTAGAAACCTCTGTTATCGTCCCTGTGACAATTAGTTGAAACATGACATTATCATCCCATATCATCTGTGCATGGGTTTTCTCCCGTTTAAAGTGCCCCAGGTTCATACAGGAAGTTTCATGTTAGTAAATGAAACCTGGAAACTATCATTTAGTATAAGTTATGGAGTGGAAAGAACATATTCCCTTTCCCATAGGGAAGGGGAAGATGGGCAAAGATTTTGAGATGTTGTGGCTAGAGGCCTGTGCACACTGTGGCCAGAGGCCTGTGCACACTGTGGCCACTGAAGTCCAATGTGGGATTCGTTTCTGGCTGTAAACCCACCATACTGCCAGAGACAACAAGCAAATATAGACCCAAGTATATGATCTACTGCCTTAGAGGTAACATTCATCATTCTAACATAACAAGTAAGGGATTATTCAGTATAAACAATAGTGATATCCTGCATCAGCATGTTTTTTTCACTAGGTCAGGGGATACAGACTTGAGTCCCAGCGTGTGTGTGGGTGTGTGTGGGTGTGTGTGTGTGTGTGTGTGTGTGTGTGTGTGTGTGTGTCTCTGTGTGTGTACCTGGTGTTTGTGTCGTCAGTGTCACGGCGGCGTGGCTCCCAGCACCCCCAGACAAGCATTAATTGTGTAATCCTGTGATCTGGCTTGTAATCCCTCCTCAAACATACAGTACACTATCAGAGATCTCTGCCAGATTATACAGTGTAGAGTTGATCTTGGTTGTTTATATGCTGATATCACTGATCAACAACAGTTCACTGATAAAGAAAATATAGCAAATAACAAAATGCATGACACTGCATTAGGTTGTTCCAAATGGTTGTATTTTTCATTTAGCTATGATGAGCAAAATTGGAATAACTCCAAACAGGCAAAAATAATCATGAAGGAAACAGAAATGTGCTTCTGTTTGAACTCCAATAATCACTCCTTGTCATTGTAAAACATGAATTTAAAAACAAAATATGGAAAAGTATGAAATCTGATACCAAACCCGACCAAGAACAATCTTCTGGGAAGAACCAGCTCACACGTTTCACTGGCAATTAATGTTCAAACACAAAAAAGCAGCACTTTTATTTTTCAATTATTTGATTTTTAATTATTTGATATTTGTCTTAAATGCAGTTCTGCTCAAGGGCTCGCCATTATAGATAGAGGCTGGCTTTTAAAGAGGGGCCACTGGGCAAAATGGTAAACAACAGAATTAAATGGTAATAATTATTGTCCCAGAAAATAATTATTGTTCAGCTGCCTATCTGCTCTGTTTAAATAACAACAAGTATTAGCTCTCTTTTTTCTTCTGTAAGACAACAGTGTGTATGTATGTGTGCATGTGTCTGTGTGTGTGTGAGAGAGAGAGAGAGAGAGAGAGAGAGAGAGAGAGAGAGAGAGAGAGAGAGAGAGAGAGAGAGAGAGAGAGAGAGAGAGGATGAGGTGGCTTAAATTGGATCACATATGCAGGACACAGATAGGCGCACACAAGAGGCAAGCACAATGACACACACACACACACACACACACACACACACACACACACACACACACACACACACACACACACACACACACACACACACACACTCACTCACTCACTCACTCACTCACAGGCAGCTGGATTAAACCACAAAGCAGGTTTTGCAGATAACAAATAACATATACAGCAAGTATTTATTCATTTTTATGACCAAATGAATCCTTAACGGAGTATTTTAGTTACTCTTCGTTACTTTCTGATTAGTTTGTCATATTTTATTGTATAAAAGTGCTTGTACATATTGGAAAAACTTGGCAAAGTTTGGAAAAGATTTGATTATGAAACAATTGACAATTTTAGAACAATTTACACAGATTAAATGTCCTTTCATTCTTTCCACTGAAGCAATTCTCCAAATGTAAATGTCATGACTTTTCACATATAAAACATGTTTCTTTGAAACAACAACTTTTGCCCCTCCAAACAGGATCATACACAGCACATATGGGTGGATTTTACATCAGTATTGTTTTTGATGTGCTAATCCCCCCCACATTAAAACTCTGTGTCAAAACAGCTTTTATCATTATTATTTATCATTATTGTTGTTGTTATTATTCTGCCTGATCTCTCACTGAATTACTGCTGATCCGCTGATGCATAAATACCCTTCTACAACAGTGTGTGAACTGAAGGATTAACAACAGAGTTGAAAGAGACATGTGACACTGATCTGACGGCACTACTGATGACAAAGATGTGAGTTACTGGTTTTGATGGTGATATCACAACAAGCTTGAGTCTGACAAACGCACATACAACGCATGCTCACTGACATAAGTACATACACAAACACAATATGCCTTTTTAATACATACACAAAAAGTAGATGCTACAAGATATTTTTCTGTCTTTTTTTGACGGATTAAGTCAACATTAATGTAATCCATTTTTCCACAACCTAATGACAGATGTTATGAATAAAGTAGAGAAGAAAAACATTTTTAATACCTACTGAGGTTCATTCATATACTGTATATTATCCTTATATAATTATAAGACTTTTTTTTTTAAGTTTGATTACATTTTAGAATAATAATTAGGGCAGTTCAATATCTTCTATACAGTAACTTTAAAAGGATTTTTTTTTTTTAAACCTGTGTTGCATATTGGTGTTGCATTTCATTAACATTTTTATGAATGCCTTAACAATGGCCTACAGTAAAACATCTTGTCAACTTGGCAAGTTGACACATAGAATCACAATATACTGACACTCTGTCTCTGACCTAATGTGTCAGTTGTATTTATTCAGTCAAAATTATATTATATATATATATATATATATTATTAGATTATAACAAAATGTACAACATCTAGAGGTGTGGCCCTAGGGACGGTTGGTCCACCACTTTGGTCCGGACTGAAATACCTAAACAACTGTCTAATGTCTTGTTATGAAATTGTGTACCTTCATGTTTCCCAGAGGATAAATCCTTGTGACTGTCACCAGCAGGTCAAAGTTTTCACTTATTATCTCTATCTATAGAGATAATAAGTGAAAACTTTGACCAAATTAGGCATTCATGGCAGTGTAACCTGATGACGTTAGTGATCCCTTGACTTTTCCTCTAATGCCACCAGCTTGGCATTTTTGGTTCCAGGTGAACAACAACAACTATTGGATTGAAGGTCCCTAGAGGCCAAATTCTAATGATTTTAGGGATCTCTTTACTTTTGATCTAGCACAATCATCTGGTCTAATTTTTAATTTCAATTTGTTATATATTTTGGTATACCATACCTGCTAACTAATGACATTCCCATTAGCCTCAGCTGAACTCCGTGTTGTTAATGGGCCTAACTAACGTGAATGTGGTTAATCTGCTAAACGTCAGCATGTTAACACAGTCTGTGTCTCATTCCGCCTACTTGCACACTTCAAACACTTAGTTTTAAGTATATAGTGTAGATAACACAAAAAGTCAGTGCACTGAAAGTACCTGGATGACCCCCTAAAAATGGTCAAAAAATTCAGTGTGGAATGATGGGCCCTACTCGCACTGAATGGACGCCATTTTGACTACAAAGCGGAAGGGGAGGGACCATGGACGTCGGCAAGTTTTTAAAAATTTGAAATAATGGCGAGGCAGCCGGAGGTGCGACGACAAGTTTGACACCTCAAGCATATAAATGTAAGTAATGGTGGTAATACGAGACATTGTACTGTTGTCTAATGCACTCATGACTGACTCCTCACTGACTGAAGCTGACATAATTATTTGGCGAGTTAATTAGCGTTGGCTTCGGAGGCGACGTAGTTTCCACATGCTGTGAACTGAGTGGTAAATGAACGTTCAGAAAAATGTTTGCAAACAACAGCCGGCATATATTTTTGGCGGGCTGGAAAATCGCTCATCCCGCTCGTCATTTCCGGTAAGTGTTTTAACATAAGTGTTCCTTTTGGGACAATACTAACCAAAGTGGGCACAACGGCAGTAAGTGGTCAGTGCACATTAGCAGTGTACTGACGGAAGTATGTGGAATGAGACACAGCCACTGTCTCTGTGAGCAAGTTAGCATGCTCATGTTAGCATTTAGCTCAAAGCACTTTTGTGCCTAAGCACAGCGTCAAGGAGCCAGTCGCATGGTTGTAGACTCTTAGTTTTGATACCCACAGTATGTTTGTCTGAGAGATATATCTCTGTTTTGAAGGTCAAAGTTCAGTCCGAGTGAACTTTACCTGGTGGATGAAGAAAGAACTATTCATAACTATATTTAAACATATCTCATCCTCATCTTTCAAATTGAAAAATCCTCAGACTCAGACCGAAGAAATCAGAACAGGAAGGTTTGAATGCTCAAACCATTCAAACCAAAGGATGATTTCTTCAGAACCACACCTGAGTGGATTGTAAGGAAGAACTAGGTATTTCTGTCCAACAAACAACACAGTGAAACAGAGTGAAAAACAGTAAGACATTAATTTTAGTTCCAGATGTCCTCAACTGGCCCTGCTGCCCCGCATTTGACTCTTAAAATACACTTCCTTCACCAGCTTTCACTTTAAAACATGGATTAAAAATCATAGCTGAGAGCATAAATATGTTTGTATCTTTGGCGTGTGTATTTGGTTTTTATCAAATCCCCACAGCATATTACACTTACAGGGGCTCTGTGCGCTAAGTAAGAACCATAGAGTGTAAAATTGACAGATGGGGCTATTTGGGTTTCCTTAAGTGCTCAGGGACACTCACACACTTTGGGTGGGTCTCTTGTCGTCAGTCGTGATTTACTTATTTTAAGAGTAAATCCTCTCCACCCCCTTGCCACCCTCACTCACCCTCTCTTTCTCTCTGAGATGAAATTAAGAGCAACATGTTGACTTCTAAATCTAAACATTAAAAACATATGCGGGCCATTAGCATAGTCCCCAGATGTTGTGGCAGTAATCCCAGGCGTTCTGCCATTCTGATTGGCCCAGAAGTTTAATCATGAGAACATTAATGCAGAGCATTAGAAACAATGAAAGTGCTCTGTGAGCTGGGAACAGGAAGTGACACGCAAATACAGATGTTAAAAAAACAAAAACTATACTAAAAACAAACAGATTACCATAAAAAGTGTCAGAGGTTGACACAGGAGATGACCAAAAGTATGTGGGCTGTAGTATATTTTTGTTTATGTTTGGTTTGGGGCTCTTTTCATGGTTGGGGCCAGGCCTCTTAATTCCAGTTACATTTAAAAATGTCATAGTATGTATTGCTCCTTTTGTGCTCTCTATAATGAACAGCATGGTCATGTCCTTGCTTTAAAACAAGCTGTTGTGTCCTTCTATGCCCCAAAATAATGGTATATTGGTATATTACCAAAGTTGTATACTCTAATAGCTAAAATCTTAGAAAAAGCAGTTGCCTAGAAGCCTTCCATGAGCACATTATTCTTGAAGAAGAAAAAGTTTCAGTCTGCCGTTCATTGGTTGCACCCCACTGAAAGTGATATTCTTAGAATCTCCAAATATCTCAATGCATGGTGACGTCGGACAAGGGTATCTCTGGCCCAAGCCCTGGAGAGATTCTCTCATCTTTTCTTTTCAGTTGCTGTTGATAACTATGCCTCCTCATCTGACACTATTGTGGTGTCCTCCAAAGTTCTGTCCTGGGTCCTATTCTGTTTGTCTTGTAGATGCTTCCCCTTTGGCAGATAGTAAGCCATTTTAAAGATACGTTCTATCACTATTATGTAGATAATATTCATTGTCTTGTTTAAACCTCAAAATGTCTTGACCATTATACATAACAGCATGTTCTCTATAAAACCCTCGATGGCAGATCAATTCTTATAGCTCATAGCTGACAAAACAGAAGTTCGCCTGCCTAAAGGCCAGGGCATACTCGTTTAGAACTAGTCTGTAAAACATGTTGTCCGACTATGTTTGAAGTAAAATGTGTTTATAGATGTTCCGAACAGCCACATTTGAAGGTGGAGCTAGACTATAACTTTAAGTTGACCTTGTCCCTAAGGTGAGGAAAAGTCTTTCCTTTCCTGTCAAACCAGATCTTTTGAATTCTAGGAGTCACTATGGACCAAACATGAAGTGTTTGGTTGATTCATGTGTTTTTCTGTAGAGGAACATTGTGAAACTAAGGCCCACTGTGCCTGTACATGACATGAAGATTATTATTGAGTTTTATTTTGTCACATCGAGAATACCCCCACTCAATAGCACAAGGGTGCAGTGTTCGGATAGTCACATACTTTTGGCCATGTAGCATTTGTTTTTTTATACACTATAGATGCTTGACTGCACATCGTACATGTACATGCCACACACACAAGCATGAGTACAGGAGAGAAATGCAAGGTCATGTGGTGCAAAAATTCTTAAGGCGATTTAAAATGGAGTGTCTGATCTCTAAATGAACGCCAACGTTTAAATCCCTCTCTCCTCTCTCTCTCTCTCTCTCTCTCTCTCTCTCTCTCTCTCTCTCCCTCTCTCCCTCCCCTCTTGCCTCACTCTCTCTGATCCCAACCTGCTTGTAAACCTCTGAGTTTTATTTGAAATCCAGAGGCCACAAACAAGATATTTAAGAGAAAGTAGATCTTTAAACATGCACACCAATAGATTTGAAGCTGCAAAGGGAAGCAGCAGACAAAGATAATTTTAATACCTGTCTTTGTCCATTTCTCTGATGTTCTTACTCAAGACATGTAGACTATGTAAGCACTGCCAATAGCATGGCAGGTTGTTTCAACAAATCTCATCCATTGATAAAAAAGAACATGTTGCTGGGAAGCTAAAAAGATTTCTTATTATATATTAAAAAACATTTTATCAAACATTTCCAATAAGAATCATAGAACATTGCCGTTCTTAATATAAAAACATGAAGCACAAGGATTAAACTTAGTCTCATCCTTGCATTTGAACCACAGTGGAATCGTGACAAACCACTGAGTTGTATTTAAAATACAAAGTGCTCTTAACTTTTTTTATACAATTAAGGATGCAGATAGAGTATTTTATTGTAGTGCTGTTCTGACTAAGGAAGTACAGAAAAAGATGTGGTTTGGTTCAGCAGACGTTGGTACAGGAGATCAATTAACAGCCTACAGAAAATAAAATATTACTGGTAACAGACGAGACAAGCAGACACATCTGCTGGTGTGTTACTGGCTTTACTACAGTGAATTAAGGATGAATCAATGCATAAGTCAGTTCTAAACATCTGGACAGAACTTTTGAGAAAGCAACATTATCTGCTTGTTATGGCTGAAAAGCCCATTTACAGCACAAGCACTCTTTAGCTCTGATCAGCAAATGAAGATTCCATTGTGGACACTGTAAACAAAAAGAAGGCGAAGTCACCCAATCAGATATGTAGAGGACACAAACTCTTATGTCAGAGGGTGCCAGGCTGTAAATTCAACATTCCATAGATGTGGGATTAGTACATATGGTTGCTGTCTCTCCAGCTGATGCAGGTCACAGTTTTATAAGCCTCTGAGATGTATTTGAAACATAAAGTTCATTCTCGGCCAAAGGCCAAACATATTCCAGGAATAGCTAAGCTTTATTTCACATTTGCATATGTCTGGGTGGACATACTGTGCATCATGCACTCTATACTATATGTGTGTGGTGTGTAAATGCAAAATGACATGTAGTATTATCACACAATATCTTCTTAAATCTTGAATCAAGTTAATGTGTTGCTCCTGGATTGTGATGATCGCTACATTAATCAAAACCCTGTTAATTAAATGACAAAGATTTCATTCCTGATTATTTCTTAGTTGATTAATATATCTGAGAGTGAAATATTGCCTCATTAACAGATATGTGTGTGTTTCCCTCAATGCTTTGCCCCCAATTACAAATACCAGTTCCGAAACACACACACAGGCTCGTCTTTGCACATGCCCACATACTGAGCCTCTATCTCTGAATGTTGTGCTTTTTTAGCTGGCTTCCTAATGTTAGCCACAGGTACGCCTACATTCAGGAGGCACCTTTGATTAGAGATGGAGGGTGTGTGAACCGTGCAGCTGAGGTCAGAGAGCTGTGGGCAGTTCATATAACTTGCCCAACATTGTAAACAGCCAACAGACATACACATACACTAACATGACATATGGTTATAAATATAGGTACGTTGTCACCATCAAACCTCGTAGTTGGATAAAGACAGTTTATCAGTGACTAGTGGAAGTGAATAACGTGTTCTACATGAGCCCTAAGTCCCTCAGAAGTGCTTTACACTTAAAAGGGACATGTGTAATTCAAGTCTATAATTAAAATGTTTAAGTATGAAAAATGTCAATGTTGGAGTTATGAGGTTTTCAAAAAGGGAGAAGAGGTAAATGGAGACACATGGTGTTTTACAGTAATATCGTTCATATAGGTCAAATAGGCATCAAGTCACTTAGCTGCTGTACTCGGTAATCTGTGATCGCTGCATATTTACCAAGAATATCAAATCCACTCTCTTTCTGACTCTGTACATTAACACTTTCTGGTATTTACAGCAGCTTTAACTCATAGCGTGACATCTGTATATTGAAGTAATCGAGAGTTATAATAGGATCAGAGGTTAGGCCAACAGCGGATTTCCATGCATAGGGTTAAGGTCAAGGATTCCTTGACTCTCTGAGATGTAACTAATCTATCAAAGAGATTTTCAGCAAACACCTTATTTTGCTATTAAAATCTTAAATATTTCATAAATGTAATTTACTAGAAACTAGTACTAGAAACAGGTTAAGAGCAAATAGTTATGACAGTACAGCGTATGGTTGGTAGTCTGTTGCCTGGATGGAAAAAAGAAGAAATTATGAGATGTTATTATTCCTTTGACTGAATGCCATCTGGCAATCTTTTTAATTCATTATTATCATAGCTGATCTACTATGGACTCCGGCAAGTACAAGAGATGTACCACTCATACATACATGCAAGGATACACAAATGTATCCATTATTATGTGTGTGAACAGCTTATAAATATAAGTTAACTCTCCAAATGTAAGTAGAAGAGAATTATTGGCCCCAGATGTTTCCATTATGTTCTTATTGTTATGTGACAGGTTTTCAGGATTAGGATTAAAAACATATGCAGCTCATGTGCTGAAGTCTTATAACTGTAAACTTCGGGATATTTGATGAAGATAAACAGTGAATTATTTGTCCGGTCTAGTTTAAAATACTACATCTTTATTCAATGTTAATCTTAATTCTCAAAGAAGAGAGTATTAAGAGCTACAAACACTGGATCGCAAATCCTTTTCAAAATGTACAAAAAGAAATGTTGTTCTGGCAAGGCTTTGAGTTTTGTATTTCAGCACCATGGACAGAGTCATCATACAGAGTATTGAGAGGTTTAAAGGTTTTTAAAAAAATGTGAATACATGAAATAGGAATGATATTAAAAAGTCCAAAAAAATCTCAACACTGTGATTACCCCAATTCAGTCAGCATATGGTTCATTGTTTTTCTGGCTCTGAGTAGTGGTGGCGGCAGGGTGAATAAGGTCGCCCAGACTTTCTTCTCCCCAGCCATGTTCTCCAGCTCTGCCCAAGTGATCCTGAGGCATTCACAGGCCCAAGATGGACATCTGGATACTTATTCTGATCAGATGCTCAAATCACTTCAACTGGCTTTGTTCAAGGCAAAGGAGCAGCAAACAAACTTCGAGCGAAATCTGGAAGTCTGAGCTCCTAAATGTCTCTAAGATTGAAAGGAACCAGTTTGAAAGCAGTCCTGAAAATTAAAATAGTTTGATCTCATTCATGTGGTCACTCGTCAGAGTTTATGGCCATAGGTGGGGGTTGGAACATAGAACAACTGCTAAGCTTGGCCTTCCGACTCAGTTTCATCTCTGTTGGTCTCATGCACCATCTTACCCTCACTGGTGAACAAGACCCCAAGCTTTACCTAAGAAAACTCATTCTCAGCCTGAATGGAGTGATCCAGTATTTTCTGGTAGAGTACCAAGGCCTCAGACTTTTATAAGTGTTGCTGATTCTGATTCAAAAACCTATTTATCCTGATCCGCAATCAATCCAAGCACACACTGGAGTTCAGGGCCTTAGGGTTTAGCACTGTGAATTGATTAGCAAATGTGATGAGCCATTGATGATAAAGTCTAGCTGATCAATATGAACTTTAGACTGGATGGTGGATCTTTTCTAAAGTATCTCCTCCACAAAAGGTGAATCACTTACTTGTGATCCATTGGTCTTGGGAGACCCCAACATGAGCTGTTTCCCCTGACAACACAGTTTCCAGGGTCACTGGGACACACAAACTTCTCTAGAGTATTTCAGAAAATCGCTTCAGAAGCCTCAGACAAGAGTATTCTCAACCCTAAATAATGCTAGTGTGTCACCCTCACTGGCTCACAAGGGGATGCAAAATTGACTTAATTTAAATGTTTGGCTAAATTCATACTTTCAAATTCAGTCATTATAAAATACAACTAGTTATGTCACATAGGGAAAGGGGACGGAGGGGATGGCAGAAAGACGCCCATGACCCAGTTCAAATCTCATTGCAAAAAGATTATAACACATAACTGGTCTTGTGAATGTTACTAATGCAGCTCTGTTATGAAAACACTTATTTTACTGCAACTTTAAAGAAAACAGAAAACCTGGGATGGTTCATTTTCTAGTCTTTCACTCCTTCCATCTGTGTCACTGGGCGTTCATCCTGAACCCTTGGAGAGGACTTGACTGATGTGTGACATCACCCCCCCACTCCCTCCTTCTCCTCCTCCTCCTCCTCTTTCCCTCCCTCCCTCCCCCCCTCAGTCCTTCCTCCGTCACGTCACGCAGTGTGTCCTGCGGGATCCGGGAAATGATTAAGGAAGACAGTTTCAAATACCTTTCAAGTCTCTCCCTGATGGCATCGCAAAGTAGGTGGGCATGGAGAAGGTGGGAGCTGGCAAGAGAAGCATGCCAAAGCGGCCTGGTAGAGACAGGAGAGAAGGTACAAAATTTGAGTGTATGTACACTGGTGTGTGTGTGTGTGTGTGTGTGTGTGTGTGTGTGTGTGTGTGTGTGTGTGTGTGTGTGTGTAAAGGTGCTCGTCTGTGTGTGGAGTGGAAAGTGGTGAGTGTGTCATTGTGTGGACATGAGTTTGTATGTCAAGGGTGCATGGGGGTGGGCGAAATGACTGCTGGTATTTTGTTATTGGATGTAAAAGGCTGTGGAAGAGTGTGTGTGTGTGTGTGTGTGTGTGTGTGTGTGTGTGTGTGTGTGTGTGTGTGTGTATGTTCGGGTTCATCCACTTGTGTTTGCAGGGTGTCAGTACATCAGTGTGAACTGTATGCTGGTGACTGTGTGTATGCGCGTGAAGGTTAAGAAAGAACCACAACAGAGTAGAAGAGAAAGTTTGGCCTTTTGAGCTCCCGTAGCAAAATATATTATCTTGTTTAAATCTGTAATATACTTCACATAGGAATGTCTTGTTCACGGTGACATACATACAGCGGTCCCTCATTGTGACATGCTGCTCATTGTGGCGTGACAGGGCGTGTGCATGTGTGAATACATATCCGTGTGCGTATGTCTATGTTCAGTATGTGCCTACGTATGTGTGCGCATGGGTCCATGTGAGGGAGAGATAATGAGATCTTGTTCAGCTGAGGCCTGGTCTTGATCCCCAGAAGCCCTGGACTCATTTCGGCGAGAAACCTCCAAACAGAGTGAATATAAGACTCAACACCTCTGGCAGAAACGCAAGCCCGGTCTCATGCAGAGGGATCTGAGCAGACTACGAGCCCGTCATGCACTATAAGCCTATGTAAGTCCAGGATGATAGCCTTTGTTCTTTTTTGAACGGACAACTTTTTTTCGATGTTATTCCTCAATTTTCTTTTTTCAAGGAGTACGAGAATCAGCTTTTTCCTCCACTTCCACCTCAACGTACTCGGCGCAGTTGCTTTCTAGAGTCTGCAGGGGTTTTCTTTGTGTCTACATAGAAACTTCCTTTTCTGAGCTGCCCTTTTTTTAACCTCAGCCTGTGCAGCACAGACAATCGGCACTGAAACGTCACTTCAGACCTTTTAATACTGAGCTACAAGGAGACCAGGATGTCTACTGTAAGGGTTCAAGAACAGTCAACTTTTTACTTGGGTATGCAATCATTAAATCACAGTAAATTCAGAACTGTAGGAACGCTTCTCCACCGATATTAGATATGAAGTCAATCTGACATCATTAATGCCAGTATGCTTATATGCACACGAATAACAACATTTCCAGATTAAGGCACTAGTTTAATAAAGGTTATCTCCCCTGAAAACACAGCCCCTCATTCATTTCGAAGGGCTACGGCCATAAATATACCAGAAAAAAAGTTTAACCTGACAACATTTTTGCCACAATGGAATGCAACATTACCTGCCAAAGTACTGCATTGACCAATCAAATACATGCACATGCACATAATGTTCATCATGTCTGCAGTGATGACTTCATAGCTGTAAAATCCGGTCTCAGTGACATACCAATGTCTTTCTTTCTTTCTTTCTTTCTTTCTTCCTTCATTTCTCCCTCCCCCTCATCCTCCCTCCCTCACCTCCTCATGCCTGTCAGCTAGCTTTGCCATGTGAGTTAGCCAAAGCTATCACTGTTCCCTTTTCTATTTGGCATTGTTCAAACTAAATGGAAACAAGGTAATTAGCTTGTTACAATTAAAGCGAGACGAGCGGATGAATTGTAATCACCCGCAATGGAGTTCCTGCTTTCTCCCCTGCAGCCTCCAACAGGCCAGCTGAGCTATCCTCATTTGCATAATTAAAATATACAAATGATAATGGATTTTGTAGTCAATGTCCAGAGGCTGCAGAGGCAGGGATGAGAAGAAAATATGAAATCACAATAACAACCACGCTGGCTTCGCCTAGAGGGGAGGAGAGGAACGAGGGAGGAGGAACGAGGGAGGAGGAAAGGGAGGCGATGGGAAGAAAAGGATGATGTGGGGCTACTGGAAGAGATGGAAAGAGAAAGAAGGATGTCAAGATAATGGAGGATAAATGAGAGAAAAGAGAGAAGACAGCCCGAACATCAGGGAGAGCAGAATAAAGGTGGACCAATTACATTTGCAAATAGCACACGCCTGGCCCTGGCCTGCATTGCCCTACCTCTAGGGAAGTCTTTTGCCTGATTACATGAAATTGGGATAGAATTAAACATCTAAGAGTTGTCCTAAGACAAACCGAAATGAAATTAGAACCCGACTTCTTTTTTACCTTGGAGCACCACAGAGCCGCACGACAGGGAGGGAAGGAGAGATGGAGGGATTTTTGCAATTAGGCGAGGGACAATGTCGGTGAAATTAGGCCTCAGAGCTGAGTTCTTTCTCCCTCAGCTTTTTCTCCCCCCCACCCCACCCCACTCCTGGCTTTCTGTGTAGTTTCTCTCTTTCTGCCGTCAGAAAGTTCGCAGGCGAAACAGCTGTGATCTCTCGATGCTGATGTGGTAATGGGTTTTAGACACACGCACACAACCCCACTATGCCAAAATACATTTACACACACACTTGTGCCCTGGTGATTTGGCCTGTATGGCAGCGCAGTGCACGGAGAATGTGGCATTAGAGTGATATGTGCCGTGAGCGCTGGGCACGGCCCCAAAACGACTGAACAGCTCTCCAGTCACCAAACAAACTTGTTTCCTCTCTACAGTAACGGTTTGAGGGAGGATGTTCTTATGTTTTTAAGGATGCCCCTCACAACATAAGTGTTACTTTTCCGTGTCAAAGAAAAGGAAAAAAAAATGTTTGCTTAGGGGTTGACAGAGATCCTCTTAGCCTCTCCCCCAATTGAATTGAGCACTTTCTTTTATTTTGCATTTGCTGTTCCACATCCACTGAGTATGAGTGGAAAATAAATTGTAAAAAAAACTTAAAACTAAATAATCAAAACCTTTATTCAGGAACACATCTAATTAAAGAGAGATGTGTCTTTATGATAATAATACAGATATTAACAAATTTGTGTTTTCTACTCAATTCAGCTTTTCCACAGGGATCAGAAATAATACATTTAACTTAAAATCTTATCAATTAGTTCTGGTCTATGATAAAGACGTATAGAATTCTCATTTTAGCACCAACAAATCCTTCCACATAAACAACAAAATGTATCACTTGCCTTCCAACACAACTAAACTGAGCATTTTCTGATTTGCCATCTATATCGGCAGGACATCGTTCATAAATACCTTCCAAAATGCATTTGACCATTGACAAAAATTACTGATATGAACTATGAATGTTCATCTTCATCTCCATCTACCTTGGAAATAACAGTTTGATAAAATAATCTTAACTGAAGGACGTTCTTACTTTACTCACTGAGCAAACTGCTGGTGAAGAAAAAAGTTACTGTACTAAGTGTACCTTCAGTATTTTTGTAAATTGAGATGACGTCCACCTCTATGGTTAAGATTTGGTACAAAAACTACATGTTTAATGTTGACGCACATCTTGGTTAAACCAGCACTGACTACTAGCGGGAAATGGGATGTGAACAGCGGCCTTCTGTGTCAAAGTTTTACCAACCAACCGACCTTCCACCCTAACATCCTCCCTCGCCGCTTCTTTGCTCCTGACAGACAGGGATTATTAACAAGACTACAAGAGGTCATTGTCATAAACTGCTACTGTTTTAGTTGTACTGTAAATTGTGGCACAGACAAGGAATTCTTTTCTTTTAGGAGGATAATCTCTTTCATTTTCTTTACAGCACCTTTTCTTTTTTCTCCCTCCGTTTATCAGGAATAATCTGTACTGCACCCCTCTATGCCTTTGTCTGTTTGTTCTTTCTCTTCTTTTCCCACCCACTTCTCTTTGCACGTCCTCCATGATGACTCAAATGCTCATTTGTTGCTTTCTTTGCCTCGTTCAGCTCCCTCTCTCTTCCTGCGTTTCATGCTATTCCCCCGAAAACTGTATTACCAGCGTGTGTGCAATGAAATGAAATGTTCATGGTGGTGTTTGGCTCTCTATTTAAATAGTCATTTTCTCTGTTCTTCACCCCTTTTGTTTCCACTCTCTCCTCTACTTCCCACTGACACACACACATATACTCTTAACTCCTTTCTCCCCTTCTCTTTTTTTTCTCCTCTCTCTCTCTGCATCCCATTTCTTTGTCTGTGCATATTCTCTTGCTTTTCGCAGAACTTGTGTTTTCTAGATCTATACACAAATGTGCCGTTTTACAATTTAGTCTTTATTACTTACACTTTGTGCTTAAGTGTATCTTCCCCAGTCTTAATATGTGTTTGTATATCACTATATGTGCATCGCCCACCCTCCGCTCTTCTTTCTGTGTGTGTGTAAGTGAAAGCAATAACAGTGGCAGAGCTGTAAGTAAATAATGAGGAGTAATCAAAGTTAATGGAACCCAATGGGAGCCACAGCTTCTGTGTGTGGCAATAATCTCATTTAGAGAGAGAGGCAGATTTAGTGGATAATTGGGGCCTAAGTACTCACTGATTCCCCTGCTAACTAACTAACTAACTGAGCTGCCGACGCTCGTTTTGTTTGCAATCATGCCGACACAGATGGAGCACAAACAAAGAAGAGACGTTCGATGCACTTCCTCTTCTTGGCTTGTCTTCTTCTTCGCCACCGTTATGTTTTCACATGTTCCCCTCTCCTCATTTCCTTTCCTCTTCTGTCAGGCTTCCTTCCTTTTCTTCACTTTAATCTCATCGGTCCTTTCCTTTCTATCTTTCCTTTTGTCTTGTCTAATCTAAATTAATTCTTCCGCTAGTCTTCTTTTTTTGTCTGCTTACTTTCTTTTCTTCAATTTTTCTTGTCTTCACCTAAAGTCTCATTTCCTCTTTTATCTCCTTTCTACTTGCCCTTCATCTCACCTCTTTTGCTGTTCTTCTCTTTTTTCACATCTCATCTTTTCCTTTTCTTGCTCTTTTCTTACTTCTTGCTCCCTCTCTCATCTCCTTTCTTCTCCTCTCTACTCATTTCTTTCATTCCTTTATTCTCATATTTATTTCCTTTCATCTTCTCTTATCTCTTTTCCTTTCCTAACTCTTTTACTTTTTCTTCTTGCCTGCTCTCCTTTCCTTTCATCTCCTCTAACCTCCTTTGTTTCCTTCTCTTTTTTCTTCTACTCTCCTTCTATCCTATCTCCTCTCCTTTTAATTCCTTTTCTCTTCTTCTATACACATCCCTTCCTTTCTATTTATCTTTCTAAGTCTCCTTTCATTCCTTCCTCTCCTCCTCACTTTTAATTTCTTTCTTCCTCATCCTCTCATTTTCATCTTGCCTACTTTTTATTTTTTTCTCCGTCCACTTTTACTACCGTTACGTTTTCATGTCTTCTTCTCTTCCTTGCCCGTCTTTGTTTGGGTCTTTCCTTCCCTTTCTTCTCATCTCCTATTCTCCTTCTTTTTCTTCTATCCTTTCATCTTATCTGGTCTTCTTTCTTTTCTTTATCTTTATCTCGTCTCATCCCCTTTCCTCCCAAGTCCTCTCCTCCTCTTGTCCCCTTTCCACCTTTGATCTTATATTCTTCCCATTCGCCTTGTCTCTCTCTTTCTCTCCTTTCATTTCTTCTCCTGTGTTTGTGTCTATGACAGAGAGAGAGGCAGGCATGCACATGTATGTGTGTATATGTGTGTGATGGAGTTAATGGAGGATGCTCTCAGTCGCACAGCGGGGTTCCACTCGCTCTTTGGAAAGACCAGCATTCCTTGCTCCAGGTGTGTGTGTGTTTTTATGTGCAACAGCCCCAGACTCAGAGGTGTCCAGATGTCATGACGGAACAACGATGTGTGTATGTGTGTGTGTGTGTGTGTGTGTATGTGTGTGTGTGTGTCTGCGCGCACTGCATTTGTCTGTGGCTATAGCAAACTGTAACATTGAGTCTTTAACCCTCAATTTGATAAGCAACTCAAATCATTTACTCAGCATGACGACTGGACCACAGCCAAAATCTCCCTGTCTGTCCTAATCCCTCAGCTGATTTCCCTCCTCTACCTCTCTCTAATTATCTCTTTCTCTTTTTCTTTCTCATTCTTGCTCATTTTCTCTTGACTTATCACGCTTCTTCCATCACTCATTCAGTATTTTTATTGGCATAAATCTCAGATGAACAGTAGTAACAAAGCATCTAAATACAAAAGGAAATTAACTAGAGAAATAATTAACAAACAGATAAGACATAAGCCATCTGATTTCCCCTCTGTCTCTTTTGTCTGCTTACCCATTTCTATAGTCTTTTATTTGCTTTCTTACCTTCTCCCTTTTTTCTTGTCTTTCCTTATTAATTTACACATTGTAAGTAATGCATGATGTATGGTTGAAATGTTCAATTTTAGATTATTTAAACCAGCAAACTTCATCATTTTTTTTATCACAAACTGCATCATAAAGAACAACACTTACTGATGGATCGACCAGCTACATTATCAAACAGTCTAACTCCTGTTCCAATTAGATCTGCAACTCTGGCAGCATTAGTGCCTTTTGGTCTAACCTACAGTGAGTCATTACTCTAACGGGTTCCTATTCTCTGTTTGACTGCATACAGGAGATTTTGATCCTTCACTGGTTTACTACTCATCAAGCAGAGTAATTTTTTCGGGGTGTCAAAAAGCCTCGCAGGTCAGGTCACATATTTAAAAGTGCAATTTGCAAAACCTTCTGGCTCCATTTAATATTTTTAAGTATGGTTATGCCACTGTGATTATAAGTATATGTGTTCAGTGTTTGTGAATGCATGGTGGTGTCTGCAGATGTGTGCATGCATGAAGTGTGAGTGTGTGTGTGTGTGTGTGTGTGGGGGGGGGCAGCTTAAAACAGCACAACAGGCCAAAGCCAGACTGTAAAAGATGTATTTAATCTGAAGATATGAGACTCAGGTTATTTTTACTTACCATCGCTTGGTATTAAAAAGCACAGTTACAGTTATTGTGCGGTCAGGAGGTAGTTACGCTTATTGGAGGGGATCTTGGGAAAGCAGGAAGCTGCAGAGATTAAAGAGACTGTTTAATCAAGGAGTGCAAGCACACACAAACATACACACTGAAAACACATTGAAAAGTCACTTGTATACTAAGTATATACAAAAAACACATTGCACAATTACACTTTAACATACCTATACCAAAATTGTGCAAGTACAGTTTGCACACACACACATGCACAACACACACACACACACACACACACACACACACACACACACACACACACACACACACAGGCTTGTGCAAATACATCTAAGGCTTCTAGAAGCTTATGAACAGTGTTTCAGTAAAGTCCCCCATTACATAAATGAGCAGGATAAGGTGCTTAGACGTTATTTACACACGGGGGGAAGAGGGGATTAGGATCGACCCCTGTCAATCACTCTTCTTTTTGTTTAATTTCATTTCACCTTGTCTCGTTTTGTTTGCTTTCTTTTGTTTCATTTTTTAAATTACAATTATATTACAAAGAAGTTTTTATTTTCTAAATACTGTGGCGTACATATACCATCAGTAATATGCCTGCTAAAATGATACGAGTATAAAAAAAAATACTGTTGGTGCAAGTAGAACAAACAGTATCACTAAGTGAGTCAGAGAGTAAATCGACCTCTGCGTCTGAGCGCTAACTGGAGCGACTAGTCATCCTGTCACAAGTCCTGATTGGCTCATTTAAATACCGCTCAGGTGTAATTGGCTGGCAAATTAAACTGTCATTATTGGACAGGCGAAGAGAGGAAAAAAGCACAGGGGAGTGACAGGACAAAATGGCCGCCATTCTCCCATGGGATAACTGGGAAATAAGGGGAGACAGACATATACATACACACACAGACACACACAGACACACACACAGTTAGAGACTTCATTCTAAAGTACATATGATGCATGAACTCACTCAGACATGCATAAATACACACAGGCCATCTAGGTTTCTGCAGAGACAGAAAGTGCACAAGGGAAGTGTATTTATTTTACTATAACTATAGTTTATAACTACTATTTTCTAATATTCTATAATTTATTGCCTTAAGAGTCTCTTCTTGTCCATTTTTTTTCAATTCAGCAATTTGTTTCTATGTCGCATCTCTAGTCCACTCTCTGTTTTGACAGGGCTCAGTAATAAAACTGATGGATGGACGGTGACCAGAGCTTTTCCAGGTGAACCCTGACCTCCCAGAGTGTGCGTTTGTCTGACTGCGTGTGTGTTTGACTATGGCCCATCTGTGTGTGCCATTGAGAGCCTCTCTCTCTTTGCCCTCTCATTCTGACCCACATCTTCAACGGTCAACACTGAGAGCACTCGGGCCCTAGGGAGTGTGTCTCTCTTTCTGTGTGTGTGCGTGTGTGTGTGTATTTATGAGTACATGCAGGGGTGAGTCTTAGGACGGCAAACATACACACGCGCAGTTCTTCATGATCTCATCAATGGATTGTGAATACAGTATTAACGATGGCTGGGCGGCCCCTGGCCACTACTTACTGAATCAGATATGTGACATCTGATATGGCTTCAATTTGAAATCCATTTGTAATGCAATATAGCAGTGTACTTCATGTGAAGGTCAGGACCCAAAGTTGGGTCATTGAAAGATTATTCTAAAGGGAGTGAATGGCCTCAGAAGCAGAAAGAGTAATTAGCTCTTTTCAAAAAGAGTGCTGTATTTTTTAACTTTGAAACAAAAGGTGTCCCTGCAGTTTCAGAACCAGTTCACTTACACTGTTGTACATTGACAGCTATACACATGCATTTGTTATGATTACATTGCTTATGATCAAATTCTAGCAAATTGACAACTTTGACACAGCAAAACATCATGTAGGCTAAATGTAACAGCACAAGACATAGCAAACCAACTAATGTTATTAATAGTCCAAAAGCTAGAAGGCCTTTTATTTGGTTAAAGCTCTTGCCAATGACTTAAAAGCTAGTCTAGCTTTCTCTGGTGGCTTTCGTTTTCTTTTCCTTTTCTTAGCTTCCACATGCTCTCCAACATGCCACCAGTGTTTCAGAAGTGGAGTGTCTTCAGAGCGTGTTGCTTGCCCTATGTTATTTACTTGTGTATTGTGTCCTTAAAGGAATGCAAAACAGCGTGTTTCTCCGCTTAAAATCTCCTCTAACCCGCCTTTGATGCCACAATGTTGATCTAGCATGAAATTTTATAGGGATACTTTTATATAGATACTTTATGCCATTTCTATGTCTGACTTCCTGACTTCCTTGATGCGGGTCACATCTTCTGTCAAAAATAGACCAGCTGTGTATTCCAGTGGAGAGCCGCTTCCAGGACGCGCTGGGGTGGTTCTGGTGGAATTTCGAGCTTTGTCTAGAACGGGTGCGATCAGCTTTGGCGACCATGGTGGAGCCGGAACATGTCGCGGCTGTACCCAGTGGAATTTGGGGCTTTGTCTCTTAGTCATGTCTGTAGAGGCTGCTGAGCCCAGTTACATTGCCCCGTCAGAATTCCCCCCTCTGCCCTGGGCCTGAAAACCTCCTCTTCCTGGCAGTCCAAAGCTCCTGTGCTAGAGGTGTAAAACACAACACTACCCGTACTCTGATGAATTCCCTGTCCAGGCAGCACTGCTAACCAACTCAGTAGTTAGCGGTTACTTTATTGTCCATCAGGAAACTCTGTAAATCACACAGAGTCATCTCAGGGAAAACTAGGTAACTTTTTCTTCAAAAAACATTCATCCAGTTTCACCAAAATCAATGAATAGTTGGTGGTGTTCAAATTCACATATTTATTACCACAGTTATTAGCACAGTTCCAAATTAATTGTCTATCAATGAACTCGTTTAAGCTCTTAGACAAACTATTATAAAGCACAGACCATTCTTTGTTTTTAACGTCTGCATTGATATTTTGTGTATTATTGTCATTTATACTGTCAAATTTGTAAATGTTATGAATACTGTATTGGTTGTAACCTTTCCTTTACTGATGGCAACACTGTCCCGTTTGCTAAAGATCAATACTAACAAACACTACAAAAAAGTTGCATGACTTTTTGGTTGAATACAGCCACAGTAAGGCATCACGACTGGTTCAATATTGGACTAAAATTATGCATCACAGAGAATACACAAATATGTAATAGCTTTATGTATTAAGTAGTATATAAGTATGTTAAATGTACTTTGTTGGACATTAGCTGATGATGTGAAGTGAATATCTGATATACTTACAGACTCTTAAACCCATAGCAATAATGGTGCTCACTGCTCTAGGATAGCTACTGTACATGATCACTATTGACAAAATGGCCAGAATTTCCTTTTCAGGTTTCCCTAAAGAGATGTTCCCAGTCACAAACCTGACTGATTGAGCTCTAAGCTACAGTTTGGTAGCTGTGTTATTACTATATGCAAACAATACCAAATTGAACCTGAATTAAAAATGTTTGTGTCCAACTGTTGTGCAGTAATTACATGGCTTTTACTGCTACACCTGGCTTTACTAGACAATAGATACAGTCGGAGCCGAAGGTTTCAGCAGGGAGCAGAGTATGTTTGGCCTCATGCTATCATAGTATTAATATGAGGTATTTAATATGACATTATAATGGCCAACTGTATTCTGCTAATGACATGGTCCAGTGAACCATCTGTCTGGGGAGCAAGAGAACGGGAGACATTAGATTGGCTGTCAGAGGTGCTACACACACACACACACTCAGAAATACTCTATGTGTGCACAGACACACACAAAAAAACACAGGGTGCTATTAAGTGCTATTTAGGATGGAAAGCTTTGCTTGGTGTGTGTTTGAGTGTGTGTTTTGGTGCACAAAGCTCAAACAAATGGATTCAGTCCCTCGACGAACTGCATTGTGTGTGTGTGTGTGTGTGTGTGTGTGTGTGTGTGTGTGTGTGTGTGTGTGTCTTAAAGCCCGGTGCCCCTGTTGTGACATCATCTATGAATGTCATAATTGAGGGTCGGTAAATTGCCGCTGTTCCCCGCTCAGCGTCGCCCCATGTGTCAATACCGAGGTTCAAGGTGACGGATCGGATCAATACGCAGAGACAGGAGCCATCCGCTGAATTTACAGCCCAGTAACAAGAGAGCAACGAAATGACGCTGCTCTAGCCTTCAGCAAGCTGCTGGACGAAAGTGCAGCACTGCCGGCGAGCATTTGTCAAACATACACTCCAGTGATTCTCAGAGGAATTTTGTGTTCTTGTTGTTGTTTTGGGGGATCTTTTTGGTTTGAGATTTGCATCAATCACAGTTGTGGGTTGTGTTTTGCTCGTAAGAGTTTTCATTTGGATGAATAATACGTTTTTTCAAAGAAAACATTTTGACTTGTCATAGAGGGAGCTGTACAGGTGAAACTAATATTATTAACAATGGTTCCGTTCCATTTAGATGTCCAAGTGAGTGATGCATCTGTTTGAAGGCAAGCACAATAGCAGGCCCTGAAACGCCTAAAAAATAATAAATATAAAAATTGATGTTTTTCATCATAATTCATTCCACCAATGCTTCAGTGGTAGTAACAAAGTGCATTTTCTGAAGTATATTGTACTTAAAGGATGGGTTTATGCAGCTTTTATCCCAGCAACAAACTTACATGCAGCACCAGCATCTCTCCTGGAATGAGGACTATGGATTTTGTCCTCTTTTGACAGTTTAGTCACACAAGGGATTGCTTCACTGCTGGTATGGAGAGGATGGATGATTACTGAGAGCAATAACTCTATAAAAACACATTTGGTATATATGAGTCTTCTATGAGGACAGACTGAGCCTATCCTTTAAGTTAACTTTTGAATGCATGACTGAATATTTTTGCAGTATTATTACTTTTACTTAAGCAGAGGATTTTAATAGTATTTAATTTAAAAAGGTCTACTGTGGATAAAGCTGTGTCTGTGTCAACCTTATTTTTGTGTTAACCTTTTTTGGCTTTTTTACATGTGACTTTTAATTAATGCAGGGGTACAGATGGACATCCAAATGGGCCTACCAGGCACCTCAAAAAGCTTTGGGAGAGATTTGTACAGCCTTGTACAAATCAGTGTTAGTGCAGACACATTAGAGAAAAGAAAAGAAAAGAAAAAAAAAAAAATAATAATAAATTAAAGCATATTGTATGTGAACCTCACAAAGCAAACTGAACAAAAAGGCCTTTTTGCATTTCTTTGGTCTTGCATACATGCATGCGTGGGTGTATGGGCACATGTGTGTGAGTATGTGTACATTTATGAATTCATCACAGCAGCTACAGTGTCCAGCAGGCATGGATGTCACAATGATGGTAGGTGAGCTGTGAAGGTGACGGTGCCTGCCGCGTATGTGCGTGTTCCAGGTGATGAATTAGCTTCATTTTCAGTGTAAGCCGTTTGTTGTGAGAATGTGTATGCTTGAACCCAAGCGGCAGGAGGGAGTGTGTCTGCTGGACCATGCGGGTGTGAGTATGTGTTTCTGTCACGTTGTGTCTATTTATATGTGTCTTTACCTGCATGTGTGTGTCTCTGTAAGTGTGTGTGTCTGTATGACAGTGGCTGAGTGATGGGTCCAGTATAGCGTGTAGTATAGCGGACAGACGCTGGGTTTCTATCGCCGGGGGCAACGGCGAGGTGTGTGTACAATCAAACGTGTGTTGACAGGCGCGATGGACATCACACGGTTATGATGACCTCAACCTGCTGCAGGTGACACCCCCCCCACCACCACCACCACCACCACCACCACCACAAACACACACAGACACACACAAGCTGAATTACTGTTAGTGTTTCAGTTACTTTTTCAACTTGTAGTAGAAAAAGGAAAAACGTTTTACCCTAATACTTATAAAAATGGTGAAATAAAACTTACTCTAGCAAGAAAAGTGAGTTATTCAGGGAGAGATGGTCAGGTGAGATTAAAGGAGAATTCACCAAAGTATTTGCTGAGATCTGTGAACACAGCATCATCACTACGACAAAGTCTGAATGGGCAAAAGCGGTGAGACAATGAGGTTGTAAACAAGCCAACAGTTCAGTTTAAAAAGTTTTTCCCACACATCCAATCATGAGAAAAATACTGTTGTCTAGCGTTTCTTAAGTGGAGTCACCAGCAATGTTCCCAGCTCCAGCAACTCGGTGATTATGATAATGGCCAAACCAATTTAGTGTAATGAAACTGGAATCGTTTAATAAAAAAATAAATCATCAAAAGAATCAATCTAAATCTTAAGAGCTCATTTCAGAAATGTAGTGAGAGATAACAGGTAGAATCCATCGCCATATTCCCCACTCTATTTAAATACTAAACTTTGGCCGCAACATGAGAGGCTACAGATCAGAGACATGATGCTATTAAAGAGAAGACAGAATTATTCTAATTTATCACAAACTCTTTCTTCATGACACTTACAGGTAAAGCACACAAAGATCCAGATTGGCAAAAAATATTCTTAAAGTGAATATATTTGGAATATATGGCATATTGGTGTCTTATTTAGAGCGAATACAATAAATGAATAAAAACTTTTTCATTTAGAAAACCGAACTTTCAGCAGAGCCTAAGTTCCAAGGCATGTTCATTTGTATGTGTGTGAGTGGGGCTGATGGTGCATATACATAGATATGTGCACTGTGTTCCTTGTGTGTGTGTGTGTGTGTGTCTTTCTTTAGTCCCCCTGTGAGCCCAAAACAAGGTAAACGTATAATAATAACATCTCCAGAATGTATCTCCCCATCTTTCTCCCTTGAGCAAAACAACACACACCTCCTCCACGCCTCCTCTCTGCCTCCCCCCCTCCCCTCCCAGCGGTGCGAGGAGCGTCCGGGTGTGAAATGTAAAAGGGAGAACGCTGTCGTTCAAACTGTCCCAACCACCAGTGTCTTCCTCTCTCTCTCTCCCTCTCTCCCACCCTCATGCTCTAGGTTTATTCGAGAGACTTCTTCATGTTGGTTTCTCACTCTCTTTCTCTGTCACCATTTCTCTCTCTCTCTCTCTCTCTCTCTCTCTCTCTCTCTCTCTCATTCTTCTCTCCCGTCCCTCCCTCCCGCTCAGGTGGGCAGGCTGCTGCAGGTTGCAGGTGCGCGGGACCCCTCAGCCAATGAAAAATGAGTGCCGTCGCGCGCCGTGACTTTGATGAACCTCACCGTACGTCGGCCTATCACTCTTCTCCATTTGGCTTCCCCCGGAAAAGCCGCCCTGCGACACACACACACACACACACACACAAAAGTGGCAAAAGCTCTGGACCAAATATTTGTCTTGTTGAAGGAAGAGGCTGCGCTCGGGTAAATACGCGGTCAAGAAGGCCTTTTTGTCTCTGTGTGCATGTGTGTGTGTACTCACATAATACCCAAGATGTTGTGATGTTATTTTTGGACACATCTGTTAGAGTGATTCGACTTTGAAGATAGGGCACTGAAAAGTTGAAGGTACTGAAGGTAAATAAAGAGATTCTTCAACAATATGTAGACACTTGACATGGGAAGACAAAACACTGTCCAGAGGTCACTTTTTGTGTGTGCGTGTGTGTCTGGTATCTGCTATGTGAGCAGCTATAAGAGTCAGGGGGCTTATCCCTCCCAGTTGGTCCCTAATCCGCTTCTAATCCCTTTAAAACTCTCTATCAGCCTCTCAGGACCTCTGTGGGGTTAAACCTTGTCAAGTTACACACCAGCAACACACACACACACACACACACACACACACACACACACACACACACACACACACACACACACACACACACACACACACACACACACACACACACTTCCCCTGTACTGTGGGTTAAGTGTTAACAAATCACTGTCATCCCTTGTAAGTGAAATGAGCTTCTCTCCACTTTTTAAATGCCATTAAGTCAATGTCTTCTCTCAGCCGGCTCTAGGTGAACGAGCTCCCCTTCTTCATTTCTCTCTCTGTCCGTTCACTCACTCAAACTCCCTCTCACTCACCTTTGTCTCCTTTTTCTGCCAACCTCCCAAAAATGAATAATGACAAAAGAGAAAATGCAAGGCAGCAGTATTTTAGATGTGTAAATTTGCTGATTTTGTTCTCCAAAGGGACAAAAAGTGAACAAGGTTTAGTGTCATGGATATGAAAGTGTGCTGATCCCTTAAAATAACTGAATACAGCATTTACAGTACACTTACAGTCAATTGCACGTATTTAAAGCACAGTTAGAGCATTAGCATATCAACTGTGTTCACAGTGATTTGAATGAATCTTGTAGAGAATTAACAGAAACCAGGATCTTGCTTGTATTTGCTCTCTTAAAAGACCTTCACATTGCACTTCTTTATTCCTTACATTTAAATTTAAAAGCATGTGGAAAGGGTCCGAAGAAGGTATTTACATTTTGATATTGCTCAAGATTGGTAAACTGGTGTGTGAATTTTTAGGAACTGAACGCCCTCAACCAATAGCAGTGTTGAATGTAACAGTGACACCAAGGCTGCATATCAAACATGCAGTGCATATTTTGGTGCTTCTGTTTTTCATAGATTTATTCCAGTATAAGAAAAAGTCATGTTTTAGGTTAGTTTGAATCTAATAAGCAAACTGAAAGCAAACATAACTCTTAGAAAGGTGTGTAATCAGGAATGTTTTATGTGAGTATGAGATTTTTTGGTGAGTTCTTAATTTTCTGTATTGCGACATACTGCAATGCATTACTGTGCTTATACAATGACTTCTTACTGAAGGAACACTTCTTTAAATCGTCATCCATTTTTCCAGTCTGTAGTCAGCTGAACTCGTACTGTAGTCAAATTAGTGTATTAGATTAGTGATTAGTGTATAATGTAAAGTGTTAGTGTTGTTGCTATTTTCAAATACAGTTTAAAAGGACTAGGTTTAAGTTGTTATATGTGTATATGTATATACGCATATACATATACATATATAACACATACCAGCCAATCAGAATAAAATACACCAAAAGCTCTGTAAAATGCAAAAAAGAAGAACCCACTTTCATTATACAAACATACACAGACACAGACACAGACACACACACACACACACACACACACACACACACACACACACACACACACACACACTCCCTGTAATCCTCTGGTCCCCCCCTTGCCCTCCCCCCCTCCACTTCCCAAACACACAAACGCATTACACAAATGAAAAACAAGTGAGAGGCTTGAGGAGAGGCAGAGAGGGGGAGAAGGAGGGAGGGGGGTGAGATTTTATTTAAGTGTTCTTGTAAGCCATCTAAGATATTAATGTTGCAAAGCTACTTATCAATATTTAAGAACATAAAAGGAGCGCGAGGGCGGAGGTGGAGTGTTGTATGTGGGGAGGGCAAACCAGGAGGGACCTGCACTCTCGGGGTGTGTGTGTGTGTGTGTGTGTTTGTGTGTATGTGTGTGTTTGCCAGAACCACAGAATAACAATGGGAGCAGAGATGAGGTCTCTCTGGCAGTTAGAGAAGAGAAATTGCTTGGTCTCTGTCCCACTAAAAGCTTTAACACGCCTGCAAACATGTACACACACACACACACACACACACACACACACACAACACACACAGAAAGTGAGCGCTGTTAAGTGATGGCCAGGATGGTAAATACAACTGCTTATGTCCGTAACCACAACATACTTATTATGTTGTGGTTAAAATGTACTGATTTATGTTAATGTTTGTGTGTATCTATGCATTTATGTTTGTACTTAAATGTATGTGTACTTAAATGTATATGCTCATGTGTACAGTCTGCACGGTTTGTATTCACATATGTCTTTGCCACATACCTATGGTTGAATGTACGCAGGTATCGATGTTTTTCTCCAAAAGCGTGATTGAAATGTGAAAAGTTCTCAATAAGTGTTTATTGATACCCTTATCTAATGCAGTATTTATTTATGTCTGCACACTCCAGTTGTAGCTGAGTTTCAAGCCAGATGTATTAATTTTGGCTGTCCCAGACTAAAGATGTTCATACTAAGTTGTTAGTTGAAGCCATTAGTTGACTAGTCTTTAAATGTTATGATATTAATTTAGTTATTCAAATTAAAGGAGAATGGTAAAAGCGGTAATGATTCTGATTGTGTCAGAACAACCAGCAACTACTGAACATTTAGTTAATTTATGTCAGAGTAAAACAAACAAGGCCCTCATTCAAAACAGGGAATAAATAACTTCCAACTTCCTCAAAATAAATACTCACTGATTTATTCATACGATGGATTATGTACAATGTTTACTCTCTACAAACTTGCTCCTCTCCCGTTTCACACCTCTCCTGACCCTGCCTGAACATGCCGTTTCTTCATACCACAGTAACCGGGAGGCTGCTGAGCTTGGCTCCGCTGCCCCGCTTGCCCGACTCTGGCTCTGGTGCTCTGCTCCCTGGCAGCATTCCCTGCTGGGTCCCTTGCCCTGGGCCTGAAAACCTTCCAACAGTCCAAAGCTCCTGTGCAAGTGGTGTAAACGAACATCCCCCAGTACTCGTAGTCCGGGTACAGTCAGCTAATAGGACTGCTAGTGGCAGTAGCTAGTATGGTTAGCACATGCAGGAGAGACTGCCTGAAACACTTTCTTTACATGTGTAAATGTAGTCATGGTCTATTTTTATGTTCATTTGTTTATGTTCTCCTCCTGATTCAGCAATGCAGGTGAGGGAGGCATTAGTGGAGGCCAACATTGTTCTGCAGCTCTGTATAGTCCATATGCAGTGATGGTCCAACCCACACAGGTGGTTTAACTTATCTGATTAAACGACTTAATCGTCCTGACTCCTATGTTAGCTTTATTGCATCTGTTTGGGGCAGAACTCAGTATTTATTTGTACATTTTTAAACCCAACATGTTTTATATGGCTGCACCATTCTATCAAGTGGAGATCTTTGGGATATTGTGTGCATCATTTTATACACATTTGGTCTTTTTAGAAACTTTAGGGGTTTCAGTAGAATTTGAAGAAATTAGTATAATAATATGTGGTTGCACAGCATGAATTTGTAGTGACTGACTGACTGATTTTGAAATGGACATGGAAAGGTAAAATGTATTTTATATCAACATGTCTTTAAATAAATACACCTTCCTTCCTTTGAATTCCCCCTTACCTCTCTTCAGCATTCCCCCCATCCTGCCGTCTCTCCATCCGTCCAAACCTCCATCTTCTCCGTGCTTCAGTCCCTCCCTAAACATTAGAAATCACCAGGGAGGGTGACGAGAGGTCTGCTCGCAGGAAGCGGCTAAAGTACTGCAACCTCTGGAGAGAGAGAGAGAGAGAGAGAGAGAGAGAGAGAGAGAATACAACAAAAATCCTTTTCAATTTTCCTCTAATCAAATGAAAAAATAAACCAACAAAAAGCTTCTTTGTCTAAAAAACTTGAATCCCTCATTGAGCGTAGCTATGTGTATGTGTGTGTTTATAGTAGTATACAGGGGACAAAGACATTAAGGGGTGAGCAGCATGAGCAGCACTCCGCAGGTGTTTGCCACCTCTGTAGCTCGAATACATTAAAGCCCACACACACACACACACACACACACACACACACACACACACACACACACACACACACACAGTGACCTCTGGACAGTGTTCTGTCTTCCTGTGTCTTCCCGTGTCATCTCTAGTGTTACACATCCAAAACACTTTCTGAACACAAACCACTAAATGATGGCTGCAGGGTGGAAGAGGTGTGTGTGTTAGGAGAAAGAGACAGAAAACAGAAAAAGAAGAAAGATTTTGTGGGTGTGTGAATGAGAAAGTGTGTGTGTGTGTGTGTGTGTGTGTGTGTGTGTGTGTGTGTGCGCGCACATATATGTGTATTATGACCCTAGGCAGGGCTAGATGGATTGGTATTCTGACCTCCCTACAGGGGTGCAGGCACGCTTATTTAAACAAAGCACCCTTAGGTGTGTAGGTATGCGTTTGTGTTTTACAAGCCTCTAAACTTAGTCTTACAGAGAACAAAACCCATAAATACAAAAATATCGGAGATGATTAGTCTAAATCTACAAAACAAAAAGGTGGAAAATAACTCAAAACCTCCCAAAGGCTCAATATCTGATGGGATTTTATAACATTTTTATCAGCCACAGTGCACTGAGTGCTCTCTACCTGGTAGCTGCTAGGTGCTAATCAAAGTTACTCAACATTGGTAAAAAAAATGATTTCTGCAGTTTGACCATTTCTTTTTCACATGTAGCAATATTGTTACCTCCATGGCATAGCAATCAGGTCATATTACATACAGCAACAATATACACACACATACTGGTCACTACTATCCATTCAGCTCTTCTGTCCATTGAGTCTACAGGCTGATATAGCAATTTTTGCTGGATATGTATATATGGAACTTTTCTACCTTAAAATAACAGCGTCAAACTCATTTTGATGCTACACTGATTTGTAATAGGATTAATGGTGTCTCTATCGTTCCCACTCTGTGCCCCTTACGCCTGTTCTTGCATTATGTGGTTTTGTGCTTCGGGTCGGATGTGACGGCCCCAGAGCCTTGGTCCTGTGTTCCATGTATTATATGTGCTTTGTGTCTTGCAGGTCCTTGGCTGGGTTCAGCTGAGATGCATTAAGGTAACAGCTACTTAAGTCCGCCTGCCCAAACGCCAGAGTGTGTTGGTCGCCTCACCACGCTCTGTCCTTGTTTCTTTGCATTGCCTTAGTTTTGTTTAATGCTGACAACATCCACACATTAACCATGCACTTGCACACTCCACACCTCATTGTTATTGTTGTTATTTTCATTATTGGAAAATTCTTTAATAGATTTCAGTCAGTCAACGTCAAGTTCAGTGTGCATCTCTTTATGGCAGTAGGCACACACCACAAACTATGTCACTGATTTTGTGAAACTGGATCATACTTTATGGAGAAAATGTTTTTTTCTGGTTTTCCCTCTCATGTTCTCTGCTCTGGGTCAACTCTCTGTGATTTCCAACACAGTAACAGTAAAGTAAAGTGGGGGGGGAGTGGTGTCATGCCAGAACCGGAGCTAGGCAAGCAGACAATGTAGCTGGGCTTAGAAGCTTTTGGTGGCAGAAGTGAAGAACCTAAGAGGACATCAGAGGAAAGAAGAATAGAGCAGAAAGAAGCTGCTGGTAAAGAGTAAATCTCTGACTGGTTTATAGTCTTTGTTTATTAAAACAGAAACACATTTGTTGAGCGAATATAATATAATAATAATAATATAGCAATGTCTTGGTTGGACAGAAGCATATCGAACAACCCGACCAGAGGGTGTCAGCCCTAGTAGCTCCATAGAGATACACAGGACATTGAACCAATAACAGGGCTGCACATACAATATATGGCCAAAAGATACAGATGTCTGGTCTGGTTATTCATTGGTTGATGTTTGAGGAAGACATGGATACCCTTGTGCAATAGATAGTTTTCCCAAGTTTGTTATTGAAGAACTTGACTGGCCTGCTGAGAGCACCAGCCTCAGCCCTGTTGAACACCTTATAAAAGTGTTATAACAGCAAATCAATGTCCATGCTTTTGGTACGAAATGGGCTGTAATTTGAAATAAGGACCTCCTTGTTGTGTGCTGACCACTGAGCCACTATCCTGCATTAAGATGATAAATAAATAGCTACTATACTGTTATTGAGCCACCATCCAGCATATGATGATCATTAAAA
This sequence comes from Dicentrarchus labrax, assembly GCF_905237075.1. NCBI lineage: Eukaryota > Metazoa > Chordata > Actinopteri > Moronidae > Dicentrarchus > Dicentrarchus labrax. The sequence continues at coordinate 16,497,670 of NW_026136710.1, read as the reverse complement.
GGACAATATTTGAGCTCTTAAAGCTGCCCTTTTGAGCAGTTGGGGCTCTGATCTCATGGCAACACCTCTCAGAAGTGTCCAGAAAACAACACTTCTTCTAAATGGCAAGTTAATACACAACACAAAACATATCAAAATGAACAGTGAAGCTTCAACATGCACTTACACTGACACAGACATACACTGGTGTTTCTGTGACAATCTCTCTGGATTGTGCAACTGTGTTCCCTTTGGAGTTTGATTTTTCATGTAAAATATTAATCTTTGCAGACTGTTGGTTATTACGTCCTTATTTATTTAATGTTTATCTTAAATTTACATTGTTAAACCTAAAGTAAGAAACTGAATTGCACATTCAACCACACCAGATAGGACTTTTTTAAAACGAGTAGATCATTTTAAGACAGCAAATAAAAATACTGCATTTACTCTCTAGTGAGTCTCGGACAGTGTGCTCCTGTTTTTGTTTGTTTTTTGGGGGGGTTTTTTAGCATAAAAAAGACTTACATTTACAAGTACTTGGAGTCAAACAGCTGTTACCAGCTGTGGAAATAAATCCCTGGCAATATCTTTCACAATTCAACTGCAGCTCTTCTCCTGCTTTAATGTATGCTTGAATAACAACCCTGTCTGTTTTTACACTGTATGTGAGAGAAATGTGTTCTACATCTAGCGAATCACATTGATTTACCTCTAAAAGTTGAATAAATTGTGTATGTAGTTTATGGAAACAGAAAAATCCATGCCGCTGTTTACAATGCTTGCTGCTTCTGTAAATCAGAAGGTGATCAATGTGTGTATTGACTCATCCATCGCCTGGCTGTGAGTATATATCTCTTGTGTATGTGTGTATGTGAATCTGTGCTAACCGTGGTTGTGTATTTGGGGACATTGTGCATGAGCAATTTGGCGGTTTGCATGTTTACATTTTGTTTGCACAGTAACTTCTAGTTGTTTTTTCGCAACTTCTCAGTGTACATATATGTACACTGAGAAGTTGCATGCACATGACCTTGCAGGTGTTTATGTCTCCGTGTGTTACTGAATGTGTGCAAACAGGCATGTGCTTGTGTCCCCTTGTATATTTGTGTGCATGTGTTTTGTGTGTGTCAGCCCTCCAGCAGGGTCATTTCTGTATTGACAACCTGCTTGTCCCTGTCATACAGAGAACATGAGTAGAAAGGCCATTCTCATTTAGCCTGATAAAGCGCCTGTAGCATCATAACGACCTCTAGCCATTTATAAATCATACTTTAACATGAGGGAGACGGACCTCTAACCGCTGACTGATTGCAGAATTGATCAAAATTACTCATTCATGAATCGGACGAGCATTTTTGCAGCGGGCCGAGCACAATCACACAGCATTTTAAAAGGTGAGACGTACTGGAGGGAAATAACACGGTGGTTATGGTACGATAAATATTGTAGTAGTTATATTCTGACTGATCTTTTGCTCCAAGTTGTTATGACTTAATTCCAGCGTATAAGTCTGCAAGTTATTTTGGCACATTTAGTCTTTTTTTTCTTCCTCCTACCTTCTTTCCTTTCTTTCTCCAAGTCTGTCTCTCACTCCCCCCACCCCCCAGCCACCTCCCCCTTCATATTAATCTGCATAGGAACAATCAGCAGCTCATGTTTACTGATTCGCCCAATCAGGTATCGGTTCTCCCTTGAGGTTCAAGGTCCCCATTGAGTGTGTGTGTGCATGCATGCGTGTGTGTGTGGACAAAGGAGGAAAATCCCTGGGAGAGGCAACAGAACGGGTTGATCGATCCTCAGCAATTACCAGCCAATCGAAATGTGATTTATTTCCCAAGGAATCATTTCAATATCAAGAGAGCCGGTGAGCGAATGGGAGGGTGTGTGTGTGTGTGTGTGTGTGTGTGTGTGTGTGTGTGTGCATGTAGAAGGAGATCCTTGTCAATAAACTACCACTTACTCCTCTATTCTTCTTCCTGTATCCCTCTGTCTATCCTTCTCTCAACCCATCCATCTCCACATTTTCTGCCTGCTGTTTCTTCCTCTGCTGTTTTCTCTCTTCCTCTCCAACCACAACTCCATGTGTCCCTCCCTAACTTTGTCTGCCCCCCCTCTTTTTTTTCCACACTTCTTCCCCTTCTATATTCATTTTGTCCACCTTTCCCTTCCTACACACATCCTCTATCCATCCAGGCCTCCCCCAACCTTTCTAACTGCCCCTTCCCTCCTTTCCTCCCTCTCCCCCTATCCAGCCCTCCCCTCACTCCCTGACTGCTCCCCTGTGAGGCTATCATTCTGAGGCCTTGTCAATACGACCAGTCAACCAAACAAAAAGACCAACTGACCAATTGAGGTATTTTGAGTCTTAATCCCCACCTCCCACACACACACACACACGCCCCTCCTTACCCTCCTCCTCCCCTCCTTTTCACCACCCTCTCCTCCCTTCCTCTCTCCTCGTCCCTTTTTTTGCACTTAATTAAGTCGCCAAGTGGCTGTCAGGAATAATTTTTTGCTGCGGCACAGGGCCGAGGGCCGCGGTGGACTTGACATTTGATAATATTGCGTCTCCACGTTGATTGAAATTGATTTTAGGGGGGAGAGAGGCCCCCTACTCGCCGCCGCCGTGATCGTTTGACAACTCTCAGCCAATCAGCCCCAAGGACAGCCCGTGGACCCCCCCGTCTTTGGCGTGGCAACTCATATTCCTACGAGTGATGGCTGGGCGCTTGCTTGTGTGTGTCTTTGTGTGTGTGAGGGACCCCGTCTGTGTGTGTGTGTCAAGGTACCAAGGGTCGGACATGGAGTACCGTCGCAGGGTCATGGAACTGGCAGTCACATTTCCCATAAATCAGCTGGGCAGTGCAGAGGGAAGACATGTGGAAGTCTGAGCGTGTTCCCTTATGTGTGTGTGTGTGTTTGCAGCTGAGTGAGTACAAGTAGCGCGCACACACACACACACACATTTTGTTTTGTGTCTTTACTCCGCAACCTCTGCCCCCTTCAGCTACGCTTTTTCCCTCACTAGCTAATAGAGGGTATAATGTTAGATGCAAATGACTGTTTTAATTGTTGCCTTATTAGCGGGGAGTGGGGGTATTAACTAAAGAACATCATGATGAAATGCCACTCAAAAGCAAGCTGCAGTCGGAATCAATCAGGGCAATTAATTACAAACAAGAACACCACCATCAGTGTTTCCATAATGTTTACAATCAGAGTCTGCAGTGCTCTCACGTCACTTCTCTCTGAGACTGCACGCCGAGACCTGAAACAAACATCAAGGCCTTGTTTCCTGTACGGGTCCCCAACATGGTTACTGCTATCTTTTTACGAGCAGTTGTCCCAGGGCAAAACTTAATTGTTATTTTTGTTGTTTTAAAAGATAAAGTATTTTGGAGCACCCTGCCTAAGGAGCATAGACTGACAAAGCTCTGCTTTAAATTACTTGAAATGCTGATTTAATTAGTTTTGACCAATTTTATTCTGAGTGCATTGGATATATTCTTTGGTTTTCAATTATAATTATATCTGGTCTTTTTTTACCGTTTATCTTAGTGACACTTATTTATTGTTATTTTAACATACATTGTAATGAAAAATGCAATACAGATAAGCAGAACAGCATTAAGCAGCAGCATCAAGTTATTAATGTGATTGTTTATTCAACCAAGTTTGAAAAGTTTTACATATCTATTAAAGTTGTAATTTTTCTCATGAAATTTGCCAAATGTAAAAACTGTTGCATTTTTTGTTGTTGAGTGTTGAACAATATCAACTTACCATCTGTATTTCATCTTAGTTTTAGTATGATAAGGTTCAGTGTTTTTAATCAAAAGTATTTCTAATAATGTACACAAACAAACTTAACACAAACATTCACTTCATCTTTTGTAATTAGAATACCAGATTTAGTTTCTCAGTCATTTAAACAGTATAAGACGCACAAAGTCAAAGGTTACTGGATCCAGTTGACCCAGTTGCCTTAGACCAGTTACTTTTAGATCTACCTGAATGGCTGTGTTATACCTGATGTACTGTACATGCTGTGTTTTTTAACAATCAGACTGAGCTCAACTGATTTCTTCTATAGAAACATCCACAAACTGTCAGAAAGTAGTCAGTAACATTTGAATCTATAGGAATGACTATTGTTTTTCAGCACCCATCCCTAAACACTGCAGATTTATTTGTGAAGTCTCTAGCCAATACCCATTCAGTCTTTTGCATTCTCATTTGCTCCTGTTTTAATTGGGTTATAGATGTCACTTGGTGTGTCTCTGTCTGTCTCCGAGAGCCGTTCCATATTCCTGATGAGGTTCTGTCTTCTAACCCCCTTTTTCAGGCGCTCTAATCGCCTCTCACCGCTCCAGGCAACAGACAAACTGTACCAGACGCACACAGAGGGGAAATTGCTTTTATTTTGGAAAGGGCTTGTCTAAATTAATTGTGATTTTTTATTCACCAGCGGTTAACTACAGTGTTTGCTCTGGTAACATGGCCTAGATTAAGATACTCTCAATAACAGCAGAAGAATGAACAGAAGTGGTTTCACAAATATGAACTTTTTTTCACCAGTCTTTTTGACTAATGCAACTAATGTGATGACAGATGGAGCCCTGATCATCACGTGGTGACATGTTTACTGTGCTGGAGAAGGGCAACGGGCTATCATTTGGTTTTTTTGGGGAAAAATAAAAATGCCTTTCAACACCAATAATCTGGCAAGTTGAAAAAGACAAGATAAAGAAAACAAAGACAACATGGTGGTTGACGCAGAAGCTTTAAATAAAATAAATTAGAAGCTGCTGACGCTCTTAGGCTGTGTTCAGACCGACATTAGTCCTGCATGATTCCCAATGCAAAAGCTTACTTTGTGCTGTGAAAACCATAACAGACTTGTAACAGAAAGTTATCACAAGAGCAACTATTTTTAGAGTTGTAAAATAATAATAATAATAATAACAACAACAACAATACCTTGAACAACACGCCGTCGCCAACACAGCCCTCTGCATTATTTTAATGCAGCACTGTTCTGAATGTTTGTGTACAACGTGGGTGTGAAATTGCTGTTTGCACCCTATTCCCTACCAGCTAACAATGGTTGGTTTAAACCATTACCACACTCTTTCCCGGACCATAACCAAGTTGTTGTTTTTTTACTTAACCTAAACTAAGCGCTAACCATTGGGGAAGCAGATCAATGAATATGAAGATCGCTAATACGAGTTGATTTGGAAGGCAATGACAACCACGTTTAAATCACTCGTTGGGATGAATGGATGGAGGCTTGCTGCCCACAAGAGCACATTTTGCTTACATCTTCTTTAAAGCTCTGAAACCTAAACCTTATCTCATGCCATCTACACCCACATCCGTCCATCTCCTCTTCTTTGCTCTCTTCTCCCTCCATCCCCCTCCCTCCCCTCCCTCTCCCCGGCTCAGCCTTCTTGTCCGACAACCCAGCTATTAACCTCTGGCCTTGTGTCTCTCCTCCCATCACCACTGCAGTAATTAGGAGGTCAATCCAACCCTCTTCTATCATTTACCCTGACACACGCACGCACACACACACACACACACACACAATGTCTTCACTATTCGTTCTCTCTGATAGCACACGATTTGACAGATTCATTGCGTTACCAGCTCCACCCAGATGCATATAGAGTAGAATATATACCCACACCCACACTTAAAACAGATATATGTCAATACTAATTTAAAAAACGTGACACTACAAACTGATTGCTGGTATAAAAATAAAGCTGATTACCTTTAATGATAGTAGTCAACTTGTTAGGGTGGAGAGATCATTATTCAATATTACAATAAAGAGTCCCTCCGTACAATCATATCATACTGAAACAAACTTAGATTGAAATATCTTGCTTCACATTCATCAAATTAAATGCATGGCGATAACTAGTTACATTTGAACAGAAAATTATATCGTCATAACACATGACGTGTGACCATAAATACTTGAAAATGATTTAAAAATGATAGAAAATCCTTTTAATATGTTTTAGAACAAGTTATTTAACTGATAAATAAACTTGGTGCACTGTTCTACTTGTGCTGGACATGGTTTACTTCAATGCAAACGCCATTTAGAATTCATTATATCAATGCCAAATGATGAAAATGTGGTAGTGATGCTCATCCACCAATCATCCAGCATGGTCTGAGCTGTATAATAGGCAAAATAATAAATGCATTTCACAAAATGCAAATATAATTTTTTCTGCTACAAAGGACACATGTCTTTGCACGTCACCTCCTTTTAACATGTCCCTGACAGTTGTAAATAAAATTGAAAAAAAAAATAAAAATCAATGTAGGATAAATATGATATTCACAATTTACCATGTTATGTTGAACAATCGTTTTGATTGAACATATTGATTCAGTCATAATCAACAAAAAATGTGTCCTTACCTCCCTATTAGTATATATATATGTCATTATATCGTTACATTTCACCACATTTTAGATTTAATAATAAATGAATGAATGAAATATTACACATTCAATATGGTAATTTGATGCATAATTTCAATGTATGTTAGCAGCTAATCACATATTGTAAAAAATATGTTCAACTCCATACCGCACATTTTAAACCACACGGCAACACGCGCGCACACACACACACACACACACACACACACACACACACACACACACACACACACACACACACACAGCAGGGTTGACAGGACAGGGCAATGAGCTGTCAGAACAGTCTCTCTGCATCACACAGGTCATTGGCTGATCCCTGTCTGTCTCTTTCTGTCTCTTTCTCTACCTTTCCCTACATCTCTCTCTCACCCCCCCTCCCTCCTCCTCCTCCTCTGCGTCTCATTAACACAACATACAATTAAAGTATGTGTATCAGTGTCAGACCCCTGCTATTAGCACCTCAGCCTAAATGGCACTTGGCAGGGAGCTGAATCTCAGCATCCTCCTCCCAGCCAAACAATTAAAAGGCCTCACACACGCGATCAACGCCAAAACACGTTAACACCTAATTAGCTTGACACAGCAGTGTACACTACTGCTGCGGTGTGTGTAGGTGGACTGACACTGTCCAGCTCCCCGTCACCTCTGTTGCCATATGTTATGTATTTAATATTCAAAACAGCTGAATTGCTTTTCATTCTATTTCAAAATATAACGTTTTTCAAAAGGTCTATTCTGCAGTTGAGAAATAGAGATTACCTTGCTGTGGCTTGTTGGGTTGCACCTGTATTGTCTGGTTTAAAGCAAAGTCTGCATATTTACAGCAGCCAAGTCAAGTCGAACTAAACTTGCTAGCTGGTGCATTTTGCACATTTCATGTGGGTGAATTTATCAATTAATTTATTTAGAAATAAACCAATGTTTGCTCACACTTAAGTACAAAAAAAGCCAAAACAGCAGCATGGACTGTTGGTGTAGGAACCCAACATTTTTTTTAAACCCCTTCAAGTGACTGACTGCAGTGATTCTCACACAGACACACAATCTATCCCTCTTTCTCACACACAAATACCACACCTACTCCCACACTGCAGCAGTAAATATCTGAGATCTAAATCCTCTTCACAGCGTTGTCTAATTACTCCCAACAACATGGTAGCTGATTAACTTGTAATTGCTGCTCTGAACGCAGCCTGTCCCTCTCTTCTCGTTAGGGTTATTACTGACTATAATTACCGCTAATGTGCATTGAGGAACACACACACACACACACACACACACACACACACACACACACACACACTCACACACACATACACACACACACACACACACACACACACACACAACCTCACATGTACACAAACAGACGTGCAGGTGGAAGCTCATGCACAAGCACCTGAACACACATATTCTTCTTCACAATACACTCGTGCACACACCTCGCCAGGAGAATACTTATATTCTTGGAAACTGTGACTGGTGCACAAAGCAATAACAGTGAAATTTAGGCAACTAAATTCATTTTCCGTACGTTCCCTCATTTAAGTGGTGGGATTCACAGCAGCCAAAAACCCTTTAATGGTCTTCATATGTCACCTCATGTCTTTCCTGGTCCTTTAAAGCCCCATCATTTACCCCAAATCGGACATTGATGTCCCTTGAGCAGTGCTGAAAGTGAAGCCTATGACATTCTCCCTACCATTTGAGATTCTGGTAAATTGTGATGATGTGAACGTAAAAGCTGAAGCTATTTCTCTTGGTTAAGAGTGTTAGTGGAATTGCCTTAGGGGGAAACTAAAAAAACTATTTTAAAGGATGATAACAAAGCAAATATCTCTGTCTATGTATTTACGGCATCCACACATCCACCTTCCTGGTTTTGAAATAATTATCCAAAAACAATCTCCAGCAAACAAACGATCATAAAAATGTATTTTCCATGTTTGTCTTTTTTTGTGGGGGTGGGGTTAAGTATATCCTGTCATCACAGAGATCATATCCCAAATTGTTTTGATATCCTGCAGGAAATCAGATAAGTAGCGACATATGTTTTGCATTTCCATAAAAGCAACATTTGTAGAATTAACTATCTGCTTGTAAAACCCAAACAGGGAATTTAGAAGTGCTCATCTGTTTATGAACTTCCTCACTGGGTTCCTGTGAACTGCAGAAAGAATAAAAAGACAAGTAATGGCAGTCTTATTTATTTTAACAAATATGTTTTACCACTGGAAACTACCCACCTTTTTTTAGGCAAATTCCAGCACTTGATCATGACATTACTAATGAAAATAAGTCCTCTTTGAACTGATACACAACTGTGAGCTGTGTGCTGACAGCATGGTGCCACTATTGTTGTCTTTCTTCGCTCACTCTGCAATACAAGGGGCTTCTCTTCTCCCCTTCTGCCTCCTCTGTTTAAAAATGCATTCGCGTGAATGTAAATCCAGCTTAATCGTAATTCTCCAACTAAACTTGCAGTGGAGGAAGCTACGAGCACAAAGCTCCTTTTAAGTTCATAATCACTTTCTGCTTTAGCCGGGGATAATGGTACTACTTGTGGGAGATTTAGCCCACGTCTGACTTTCTCTCTCTCTCCTGCCCTCCCTCTCTGTCTCTCTCCGTTTCCCCCAAACGCTATCTCTCTTTCTTCGGACCATTAGTGATATTGCCGGGCCGCAGACCTCTGTGTTAAGTCACTTAATCAAAAGCAATGGGTTGAAAATCTTGTTTGGCCTCTTACGTCTGATTCATTCCTGCAGACAAGAGCAGCAGAGAGACAGAGAGAGGGCCGGGGGGAAATAAATGGAGAGCGAGACAGATAAGTAGAGGGAAGGGAGAGAAAGTAAGCGAGCGAGTGTTGATAGTAAAGTGAGATAGCGAGGGAGAAAGTGTGAGAGAGAAGAGAGAGGACATTAGGTGGTGGTACTATGTGTTATCAGCTAAGCAGCACCAGAAAGGCTATCATCGGCTCTTTCACCCTCTGGGGATGAGGAGGCCACTGTTCCTCTAACCACTTCTGACCACATCTCATCCACACACACACACACGCACACACACACACACACAAGTATTTTCTCTAGTTTTTTCCTTCTAGTTCCTCATCTGACTTCTCGTCAGTATAATTCATACATTCACACAAACCCTTTCCCTCTTCTCTCCTCTCACACAACACAGCCAAACAGAGACCTTCCAGGTAAAAAGTTCCTGAAAAGAATTTGAAAATAAGATGTCCAAAACCCAGCAGAGCCTCCAAATTAAACAACTAAATATGTCATTTGTCGTAACTGTCTGCCAGAATGACACATATAAGCGTTTTCTGATCGGACACCCCTGTTACAATTCACTAATATTAATATTTAAGTTTTAGACATGGGCTGAAACTAATGGGTTTTTTTTACTTTTTTTTTTGTTAATCTGTCGATCATTTTCTAGATTCATTGATTGGTGGTTTGCTCCATAAAAATGTTGAATCCGTTTTCCCTAAAGCAACTTCCTCAAATGTCTTTTTTGTCCCCAACCAAAACATATTCAGTTTACCGTCATAGAGGACTAAAGAAACCAGATCACAGTTAACCAACTTCAGCATTAGGCCTAACAAGATCTCACTGACTAACAATTATCAAAGTAACACATAGCAGATACAGAGGGTTTGGTAATCTAAGCATTGTGGACAGAACCAGCAGCAGACACTCATCAGACTGGGTTATAGGGGCTGAGAATGCATGTCAATGAAGGTCCTCACAAGTATAGAAGCACAAACATGCATGTGTGTTTGTGCGTATGCGTGCGTTTCTGTGTGTGTGTGTGGGGGTGTGTGTGTGGAGATGATGGGTGATGGAGGGGCTCCATGCTCCATAGGGGGCAAATGGAACATATGGAGCACCAGACCTCTCCTGTTGTACTGCAAACACACACACACACACACACACACACACACACACACACACACACACACACACACACACACACACACACACACATTATATTTTAAGTTATTAATTCAAAAGAAGAAAAGAAAAGTTAATTTCCCCTTTTCAGTGCAGCTGACAGGTTTAAATAATAAAGTGTTTGTCTTCGGGAGGATGTGCAACAGAAGAAGGAGGAAACACAAAAGGAAATGGTCCTTGTGCGCTTGTATTCATCAGTATATATCCATGAAATAAACTTCACACTGCTTATACTGAGAAATACCAGCTGCAAAAATGAAGATTCACAAAAACCCAGAACTTTCATTTACACTCGTGGCTTGGAGAAACAGACTAACAACTGGGGGGAAAAAAAGCTTTGGTTTGATTCCTCCATGGTTAAGGCCAAACCTTATACCATAATGCACTAGCTTTTAACATCAATGCACTCTACGACTTTGTCTTAGTTGTACAAGTTAAATCAGCAAAGGCTTTCTCTCCAAAAGTAGAGAACTGCATTAAGCTGAAGATCTGTAAGATGGTTTAAAAGTCATAAGTGAATTGAATTTTCTTAATTATGGTAAAAGTCAAAAAGTTGGGTATTTTCTTGTGAATTACCCTATGATGCACATCGGGGTCAGAGAGTAATCTCTGAACTCTTAAGACGATCGTCGTTTTCATTTGCTAATTGAGAGAGAGATGGATTGAGGGATAGACGGAGAGCGGAGATGGAAGAGCAAAACTAGTGTAACTCTCTCATCCCTCATCTTTCTCTCTGTTAATAGTCTTTTATTTCGTGTTTCTTTTTTCCCCTCATTCCCCCCGTCCCATATGTATGAATGTTCAAAGTCTCCTGGATTTGGGACGTTGCATTGTGGGATAGCACAGTTAGCAGCTCTACTTAGTGGAGTCAAGCCCCTTTTAAAAAAACCCTGAAAAGCGACAGAAAATCCCTCTCAGACCAAATCTTCTAAAGCGGTCCAACTAGACTTCATTGCAGAAATGCATGGTTAAAGAATAAAAAAAATAACTGAATTTAATCTGCTTTTTGGGTTGTTGGTGTGAGAGAGAAATTGGAGATATATATCAAAAAAGGAAGAGTTGGTGAAACTCCAAATGTGCTAGAAAAAATAGACAGAGTCATAATTATTCATGAATCCTTCAACACTGCACACTGTATGATTTCATCTGCAGACTGTAACAGACTCAGTCAGATCATTAATAATGCACAAATCATATCTATGACTGGCCCAGCATTCACCTCAAGTCTTTTTCACAATTTTGTACAATACAAGTCTAAAAAGCAATGGAGCACAACAGAATTGGATTGAAGAAACCAATAAACTATTTCAGAACAGCAATTGTGCAATTTTGTTAAGTTAATTGTGATTGAGAAATCATTTTTTAACAATTTATGTTACTATTTATACCCTTATTGCTTCCTTAACCCTTATTACTTATTATTGATGTGATTTGTTTGTCTTGATTCAAATCATTTTAGAAGAGATTTCTGTTCAGACATTCAGCTTCCCACCTCTCCTGCTGAGGGTTAGTACTATTTGACTGTTTATCTCGGGAGAAAGAATAAGAGTATTTCTCTCTCTCTCTCTCTCTCTCTCTCCCTCCCCTTGTGTGCGTGCGTTTGTGATAAAGCATGTGTTGCCGCATGTGTCGCTGATTGTCGGGAGGTGTGGATACTTCACATCAAACACACTCCAGCATCTGTACACACAATCAGCCGTCTCCTCGCTGCCACAGGTGTACTGTAAGAACACTCTGTTACACACACCTCTCAGACCTTTAAGAACACCCAATTCAATTAACAGGCACACACACGCACACATTCAAATGCACTCAAACCCATCCACCCACCCACCAACCAATCACCTAATACACAGATTACAGCACAGGCACACACACACACACACACACACACACACACACACACACACACACACACACACACACACAAAGTTGAGATTCAATCCCTTGGCAGAGGCTTCTCAATTCAATTAAGACACACTGAAATACTTCTTTTGATCTCAGTATTGGATATCAGGCACACACACCTGATGCTAGCAGCACTAGTGGCCTCAGCTTTTAGCAGCATTGTGTCGCACACAATGCTAACATCATCTGGCTAGAGGTAACAACAGTTTTCAGGCAATAGTGATATTTTCAAAAGATACAACAGAATGTGCTGCGAATTCAATTATGTGGCATTGTATTTCCTATATGTGTGTGTTTCTGGGGCTGTGTGTTTTCATGCACGTGTTAAGTGTGTATGTGTGTGTTGCCTCTGTGTATGCAAATGCCATTTCCATTTGATAATGAGCTTTCTCCCGTTTCAGAAAGAGTTCATATTGGAATAGAGTTCCTGAGCTAACATGCCCTATGATGGTGTTCTGTTTTTAATATAAGATTAAGTGATTGCATGTAAAGGTGCGATAATTCTGTCTTTCTTTTTGCATCCTAAAAAGTATATATCTGGAGTAAGAGGTATCTTCTCTCAAGTAGATGCAGAAAAAATGTATACATGCAATTTTCTCGTCTGTCTATCGGTATTGCAACGTCCTCTTCACCAGTCTACCTAAAAAGACTGCAGTCCAGCTACAATTAGTTTAAAATGCTGCTCCCTAACCAGGAAAAGCAAATTCAATTTCATCACACCTATTGTCAGAGTTCTGAATTGACTTCCAGTAAGTTTACAAACATTTACACATTGACATCAACTCTGTTTAAAAGCAGACTTAAGACATTGCTGTTCTCCTGTACATGTTAGTTTTGGTTGCATTTGTGTTTGTATGCATCTGTTTTTTGTTTGGTAGTAGACCATGTTTACATATGTACGTCATTTTTTTCTGTAAAGTAAAATATATCTCTCCTGGAATGATATGATCTATTTAAATAAAGTTTTTGCTTCTTACGTGCTAACCATTATGAAAAAAAAGGTGGAAGTCTGTTTGACTGACAAGAGGGGCCTAAATGTAAGTCCATTACAATGCAGATGTGTTGTCGATCTGTAATGTAGATCGACAACACAAATTGACTTTCAACATATTACTCTTCTTTAAGAGATGGATGGAAGAGTCTGAAGTGTCCAGGAGTGACTGGGAGTACGGAAGCGTATTGCATTCACTTGAAAAAAAACAAACTCGTTTTTCTGAGTAATTTATTTTTTGGTTTGTTCTTCTGAATAATCTTTTCTGTTTTTCTGACATATTTTTGTCCTGTTTGACGGAGTAATTTTTTCCGGTTTGTCTGGGTAATTTTTTCTGTTTTTCGGAGTAATTTTTTTTCTGAATTATCGAGATACTTCGAACTCCCGCGAGAACCTCCAACCTGCAGTGACTCCCATGGACCTATGGTGACTCCTGCCCGCACATACATGCCCCATCTTCAACTATCTACCGTACCGGGTCAGTTTTGCTATGTATATATTGCTATGTCTAGATCTGAACGGGCTTTCCTTCTGAACAACCGCAAAGTCCTCAGGTTCCTGCATAGAGTCGACAGACTAATGATAATACCATCTATATGACTTAAAGACAGGACTATCTCCCAGTGTCTTAAACCCAGATCAAAGTAAAACCTGATTGAACTAAACAAGTCGCTCATGTTTGTTTCCGTTAAATCGAGCTCTCAATAAAGGAATGAATGTGTCTATTGTTTCAAATGCTCTCTAAACTGAAAAAAAAAAATATTCAGAAAATCAGAAAAAAATTAGTCCGAAAAACCAACCATAAAAATAGATTTTCAAGTGAATGCAATACGCTTCCGTATGGGAGGGACTGAATGGGCTCTGACGTTGTTTGCACTTCAGAGAGGACAAGTCAGAACAACTCCCTGTTTCTTGGCAAAATATAGATTGTTGACGCCAAGCCACGGACTTGCCCTTTAAAGAAAACTATTCATCGTGAACATCTTTAGAGTTTACTCACAAATTTTGTAGTTGATCTGATCAATTCCCTAGGAGGAGTTTGTTAAAATATCCCTGAGAATAGTAAAACCAGAACCAAAATTGGACATTAAATTCAAAATGACCGACTTCCTGTTGGGTTTGGGGTATCGGTCCAAGTGGCTTTTTTGTACATCTAGACATAATAAATATGGCAACCAATTTTCATACATCTTTTGCCATACCCATGCGCAAGACCCATATCAGATGTAACATTTTACCATTTGTGATGTATGTTCCAAGATTCATTCGTTTTTGAGCATGTTTAAGTCAACCAAAAATGCGATAAACTGTAAAACATAAAATAAAAAAAATTAACATTGACATTCACCTATCGTCATGGCAAAAGCTTTCAACAAAAACTCACAGGATTCATAAACTGCTAATATAAAAGTGAATGGGCATTAGGGGTTATTTTTGTGTTCAAGATTCTCACCTTCTCCTGATATGTAGATGGGGAGATGGGAGATTTATCTGCATTTTAATGGATATGCAGCACTTTAAAATGAGACTCTAGAATTAAACAAAATATTAAAATTAAAAAGAAAAAAAATGCCTGTATGACCAAGGAGTCAGACATTTCATCATATATTTCATTTTATCTATTTATACTGGCGATGAAAGTTTGTGCCACTAGGAGTGAGACCATTTTTGTTCTCTGCAGATGAGAGCCAAGGCCGTCTCATTGGCAGGGAAATGACATTTTTGATTGTAGCACCTGTTTTGTGTCTCTCTACATGAATACACAGCGCCGGATTTTGCATATGTAAGGTTAAAGCGGCGAAGCTCATCCCGCTGTATTCAATCCTTAAAAAAGACATTTCCTCTTTTCCCCGGAGGCCGTGTGTGTGAGGGGTAGGTTGAGGTAATAGATAGGGGGATGGGGGAAATGGCATATGTGTGTATTTGTGCATATGTATGTGCACACTTGAGTGCATGCATGCCAAATTGTGTGCATATGTGTGTGTGTTGCTCCCTGTTCATCTGAATGGGGATTCATTGGGCAACCATTTCAAAATTAAATGCTTTTGGTCAGGCAGATTGCTTCACGTCTCTGTCATGTTGCTGTGAATCGGATGCAGCCTTTGATGGATATGAGGACTGACAGGTGAGCTGCCCTACACACACACACACACACACACACACACACACACACACACACACACACACACACACCTTCATTCATCCTCAACCTCATTCTCTCCATCACCCCATCCTCAAGCTCCGATCTTTTACCTTGTGTCTTTGTTGTTTTTTTATATATTATTTTAAGGTATTTCCTAGATATATATATATATATATATATATATATATATATATTTAAATTTTACCAAATGGAATGATAAACAAAACAAAAAACAAAAACAACTTTAACTTAGTTGTAAGTTACACTCTAACTTATAAAAAGCACAAATGCATCAAGGCCTGTTCTTGAGAATTCCAATAACAAAACTACAGTAAGAATATGAATGATTCTGTCACATTTAGTCATTTTTATCATGTCACTTTGTATTTTAGTGTTTTCTTTTAGATGATTTTCTTTTAAAAACATTTGATTGATTTGATTAAATAGCATTGTATATTAGGACGTCTTGAACATCATGTAGTTTGCATAATACAGTATTTGTCTGATTGGTTTGTTAGTTAGATTCTGATAGTGAACAGTTAGTTTGTCATCTTGTGATTACTTGTTATTTATTTTATCCACCTATTGATTCTGAGAGGAGAGTTCAAATAGTTGTTTTCATGTTTTTGTCACTTGTCCAAAAAATTCTGATTGTTTATGTTTTCTTTGTCCCTCATCCCATACATATTCATGTCTGTTTCAAGTGCTTTTCTTCTATTTTTAAAATACTTTTTTTTCAATCAAGTTTCAAGAAAGTTTCAAGCTTTGCTCCCACTTCGAGACATATGCTCCACACACACACACACACACACACACACACACACACACACACACACACACACACACACACACACACACACACACACACACACACAAACGCATACACACACACACACACACAGCTGTCCGGAACTAACAGTACTACTGTAATAAGGGATCTACAGATGGTCCTCTCAAATATCCTGCACACATTTCCTTCTCCAAAAACAACTTGTACAGAGTTGGTTTAAGAACAATATGCAAAACTTCCAGACTTCCATAAGTGTTTGCTTGTGTGTGTGAGTGAGTGTGTGAGTGTGTGTCAGTCATAACTAAACACAATCAGTCCTGTCAGTCTGTGAACTTCCTGCTGGGTGACAGTCTACATCTGCCTTCCTGGTACACGTCATCTGTCTGTCACACACACACACACACACACACACACACACACACACACACACACACACACACACACACACACACACACACACACACACACACACACACACACACACACAGCCCTTCATTTCCTAAAATGAATATCATTCTTAACTGAGAGGAAAATGATTTCAGAGCTACTTTCAGGACATTACTTAATTCTCTGATGATGCATAAAGAAAGCTTCACAGCACTGCCACTTTGATGATGAGAAACAAGTCAGCCGTTTGACGTGTTGCTAAACTCACTAGTTCATCTTAACAGCAACTGTATGTTTAGTAGTAAAGAGTCCTCACAGGCTAGTCTTTTATGTTATGCTCATACCACAGCCACACCTATGAGGAAACCTTTAGCTTAACCTAAATCATCTACACAGTTGTTTTGTGCCATAACTATACTGTGTGTATTGTATGTGCTTTTGTATAAAGGGGAAATCACAGATAAACCAAATGGCCTTAAAAAAAACCTAACATTTAGTCTTCAACTTGTAAATGGATTTTTTATCAACAAGATCGGGATTTGTAAATCTAACAGCAAAATATCTGCTTCGAGGCTACACTTACCAGCACAGCAAGCCTGCTGAAAACTATTGTATGTTGTCGTAAAACTCTGTTTGAGTTCCTGTCACACACTCTCTCCCTCTTTGGCTCCACATCTATCTGTATTTTTAGTTGTGTATTTATGTGTGTCAGTGCACATGTTGCACTGTGTCTCATTCGCCTCAGATACGAGGACTTCTCACTCGATGAGCAGATGAAAGCCACTGAGAGGTAATGGAACCTCTGTTGAGACGAGCCAGCCAATCTGCAGCTCACCAAAATACATTTCATTCAAACACATGCACGCACACACACATATATATCTACCCAATACATTTGCATCTCGAGTGCTGTGGTAGCTAGCTAGTGAGACAATTCGACTTACCATTCAAATGAAGGCAGTGTTTGTGTGAGCCCTGGGAGAGAAAAAGGCAGCGAGAGGTTTTTTAGGAATATGCAAATACTGCTCTGCATGGGAAATCTAACTTGAAATGAGCTTTCTATTTGGGGACCTTAAATCAAGAATCACTTTGCTACACTGATGTGAATTGAATACGTTTTGCTTCTGCCGATGTTTACATGTATAACCTGGCCGTTGGGGCTAAAAGAGACGGAAATAAAGAAAAAAACATGCAAACACATTGCACAGAACAATACTTCAAGTCTTTATGCTAAGCTCAGCTAACCACTGGGGTGGAACTTCTCATCTAACTCTGGCCAAGAAAGTGAGCAAGTATGTTTTTCGAAAATGTCAAAATGTTTCCACAAATTCCCACAGAACTATAAACCTATTATGAAAAAAAATCGAATAAAATGTCAACAAAGTCATTGCAAAGTACACGTTTGACTCTTAACAGTCAAATCCCATTTTCTGCTGTAACTATGCTAAAAAACTTAACTCTAACTTAATTCTGAACTTAACCTTGCGATTCTTGATTTGTGAGCTTTACCTGGTATGTTGTTGACACCTTTGCCATATTTTTTAATAACTTTGTCAACAAGCTGTGGACAGGATCTGGCAAAAAGGAGCACATTTGCCACCACCGGTTAGTTTTTTGGTTGAGTGCGGTCAGGCTGCTACCTGCTTGTGGCTCAGATCCTGTAAACATGACAGGGCATCAAGTTATGCATAGCAATTCTTGATATGCAAAATTGCTATGGCTTGCTTGTGCCTCAGAAACAGAAGTGTACGGCCGGGGTGCAATCATTTCATGCTGTATGTGGGCCAGATGAGGATATGATATGTGAGCCGGATCTGGGCCAGGAAAAAAAAAAAAAGGAACTGTGGCCAGATTAAGGCCAGTTCTGGTTTATTTGGTTTGCTTGGTTGACATGCGGTATTGCTAAGGCTTGCCTGTGCCCCAGATCTGTCAAACAGAAGCAGGCCGTCCAGTTGCCATCATTCCATGCTGGATAGCGGGCTGGATCTGGGGGGAACTGTGGCCCTGATTTGAGTCAGTCCTAGTTTATTTGGTTCGTTCTCGGCTGACATGCAACCCTGCTGTGGTCCTGATCTGGCAAACAGGAGCGAACTGCCCAAGTGCGATAAATCCACTCGGTATGTACACCAGGTGAAAGTGTCAGGTGCGGGCCAGATCTGGGCCACAGCAAGTTTGCTATCTGGCAACTGTTCTAAAAAAGATCCCAATCCATCTTTATTCTAATAGCTAAACAGCAGCACTGTTCAAAAAAAGGCATATGTTTGGCATATGTCCACATGGCCAATAACAACTTTGACAGCTCACTCATAAAAAGGACTACCAAATGCAATCTTCCAAACGCGTTTTTAAGAAAGTAGATATCAGTTGTGGACCAGATGAACAACGAGAAACTTGGGAGATGTGGAGTGTTGCACTAAACATCTTCATCTGCACAAGCATCAACATGAATTTAAAACATAGTTAAAACGTCATATAGAATATGAGATATTTTTAAAATTGCCACTGTAAAGCTCATTCTGAATCAACATGATACTTAGCACTATAATTCTGTCACACCGCTCTGTTTCTAGAGGGAAAGTTATTACAATGATTTGTTCATGGTGGAGCCCTCCACAGTTGCCGGTATTGATGTAGTCTGACCGTGGATACATGTGTGTTGGTGTGTGTATCAGAGACATTTGTGTATGCCATACTTGTATTCTTGCATGGACACAGTCTGGTGTGTCTATACATTAATTGATGGGAATAACAGGACTGTGCATGCATGTATGTGTGTGTGTGTGTGTGTGTGTGTGTGTGTGTGTGTCTTCATTCTGTAGTATATGGATCATAAAGCACACCTAAAAGACTGAGAGGGTCGATGGAAAGGGGCGACAGCCTTCTGTGTAAAACTTACAGCTCTCAGATAAACTAACAAAGAGAGAAGCGAGAGTCAGAGAAAACATGCTGCAATAGATCACATGCAGATACGCTCACAGGCTCACCGTAACACCGCTCTATCCCTTGAATCCCTTGTCGTAAAAGTTACTTATGGCTGTTTTTAATTCTTCCCGGTGTGAAAAGACCCAGGCCGACAGTTAACTAACTAATGGGATAAAGGAGCAGGCCAGAGATTAGCCTGCTCCAATGGAGCTGTCCAGAGATGAGACCTCACAGCAGCATTGTAAAACAACACCACCGGAGTGTTATATACTCTGTGAAAAAAGATAAAGTAAAAATGCAACTGAGCAATGAAAAGAAAATCTGAAGCTTTTAGAGGTTTAGAAGGAAAAGAAAAAACAAATAGTAAAAGTAAATAATAAAATGATTTAGGGTCCTGGTAAATTGTTAATGGACTGCACCTATATAGCACCTTTCTAGTCTTCAAACCACTCAAAGTGCTTTACATAACATGTTACATTCTGTCTGCAGCTGGCCTCATTAACAAGGCCCAGAACCCCCACTGACACTGACTCTTAAACCCACCCTGTATATATGTATTACATTAATGCACTCTCGTTTTCTGTAGTTTCTTATCTTTATTTATTTATATATCAAAAGTTCTTTATTTTTTGAGTGATTTGTATATTTTTGTGTGATTGCATAGTGTATGCACCACTGCACCAAGACAAATTCCTTGTATGTGTAAAAACCTACCTGGCTGATTCTGATTCGTGACAAGCCCCAATCCACTCAAGTCTCTCATCTGCACAGAAAAAGTAGAATCATTTTCCCCTAATATCCCACAGGAGAAGAAGGGGCCCCAGTGATAAGACATTACAGATGTAGTGGCATTTCACAAAGTCAAACATATGGTGTCGTTTGTAGTTTGAAAAAGAAGACAATTAAAATTGTAAACTGTGGTGTGAAAAAATCTGAGATGAGACTATATGACCTGACCCTATGGTAAACCCTAATCTACCTCCAACTTTGTCTTTTTCTGGGCTGCTTGCAGGCACATATCTAAACAACTGTGTCACACACTTAGCTGTGTTTTCAACCAAAGCAAGAAAAGAGCAGGAGTACCAGAGGACAGGGTGCAGAAAAAGGAACAGGGATGTAGAAGTAAGCACATGGAAAAAAGGAGTGGAAAAAAAGAAGAATGGAGAGAAAAGACTGGAATGCCAGCTTCCTATTTAGATGATGATTAAAATTCATAGGCTCCCCACCTCTAACATCCCTTTACCCCCTCCATCCATCCATCCCTCTATCCATCCATCCATCCAACCCCCCCTACCCCCACCCCTCCTTCGATGCTGAAGCAATCTCACAGCAGTCACCGCCTTCTCTCCCTGCAAAATTAATTTGACAGGTTTGCATTAAGGCACCTGATCAATACCCACTTAGAGCCGTGAGGGCTAAAGCCAAGAAAAATAACGCACCAGCCTGCCCTCCTCTCCCAGATGAGAAAAAATGAATCTTGGACACTTTTTTCACCCCTCCTCAATCGCTTGGCGTTCCTAAGCCCTGCTCTCTATCAGACAGACACACACACACACACACACACAAATAAACACACGCATAGACACATGAAAGCACACAAATGAACACAGACGCACATATACAGACGCACACATGCAGCTCCAAGCTTCTCTATCACCAGGCTGACCTCCTGCCATTGATTGGTAGCCGTTAAGTTGACAGAGGGCCTGGGAGGTGTGTGTGTATTTCTGTGTGTGTGTGTGTGTTTTGCGAATTTCACCGGGCACTTAACCAGGGAACGATCAACTATACAACCTTGATAAAGTCAAGACTAGGTGTTTGTGATAGAGGGCCCAAAAAGAGTATAATTTGTGCCGAGTTGAAATGAAACACAGAGTCTGAGTTGACACAACCTCACAGGTCCTGCATCTAAAGGAGGAGAGGAGTCAGGGAGAAATAAGGAGTCAGGACACACAAAATATGACAGAGAGGGCCAACACAACAGATAAACCGAGAATAACAACAATCAGCGGTTCCTCAAGACAAGTTTATTTGTGTATCAGCTGCTGAATATCCATTCTCTTTTTTACAAACTTAAAGTTACTTCATTTCCACACATTCACATTTACGAAGCTGTACACAATCTCTCCCCCCCATTAACTACTGAGCAGTTCCAGTTCTAGCGAGTTAAATGTTTTTGCTCAAGGGCACCTTGTCAGGAGTTGTTAAATGAGTTCACAGTTGTTCCCTGACAGCTCCAGCTGATTCTTAGAACTGTTACAGTCAGTTACAGTTTGCTCCCAACGCTCTCTTATGGCTGACGGTTATGTTGACAACAGAAAAAACAAACCTTGAGTTTCTCTTGGTCTTTAAAAAATACATTTCATTCTTTATTAACTTTTAAATGCTAGGTAGCAAGCACAAACATTTAAACTGTATTTCTCTGTCACCTTTGCAACAATATTTAGTTTGCTGTGTGTGTGGCTTGTCTGATCTGGGCAAGTGAAAGAATCAGACAATCAATTTGCAATCATCCCTATTCCTAGCTGAGTTGTACTGAGTGTAAAAATGTGTTTTATAATGTAAATTCTAAAGGTAAAAACATGCATTGTAATTAAATTCTGAATGAAGAGGGATGCCACCTGGCCAAGAGGTGATGGAAGGACCAACTTCACACAGCCTCCCTTTCCATTTCCCAATAAAGTTGGAAAAATCTGATAAAAACTATGCACGATGTGGTAAAAACAGAATATTCTAATTATTTTGACAGATATTGCGCTGATTGACGATTAGTGTGTGAATTATAATTTTTGCATCACAAGTAGAATTTTTACTGGAAAATGCTTTTAAAATCATGATGATTTGAAATTTGTTGGGCTCTATATTAAACCAACATGTTTTCTTAAATCTGGAGAACAAGATTTGTAGACCAGGGCATCTCTACAACACTACAGTATTTGTATTATAATGCTGTTCAATTTCACTTTTATCAAAATATTCTGTGTTTTACGATAATATTTTGATTAATTGTGCAGCCCCAATAAAAACATAAAATCTATAAATACAAATGTTTGCCTAATTAGTTACATTAAATTCACTGGAGTCACTATTGTTTTATGTAACGATTACTAGGGAAGGAAGAACACACCAGTGTCTTTAATGCAGCGTTTGTGTTCAGGAAAAAGTGAGTTTGTTGTTCATTGTTGTTTTCTCTTATTTTAAACTAGTGTTGTTATTAGAAATGGGTATTTTGTAGTTTTACCAAATATAATTCATGGTACGAGTTAAAAATCCACCATTGAATTTTTCAAGATGTATTCTAAACAGGGACCAATAAATGGGGGTGAAGGCAAAGTTAACATTTCTAGACAATTGAAGCAGCCTCTGTATTGGGACAAGAGCTACACTACTCCGCTTATCCCCCCCGTTCCTCCTCATCCATCCGTCACTAGAGTCCAGGGCTATCCCATCTCATCCAGGCAGAAATCAATACGTGGCCCCTGAGACAGGCCCTCAATAAACAGTGGAGGGAGAAACATGGGCCAGCCTCCAGAGCTAAAGCTCCCCCCTCACCTCCAGCTCCCTGCACAACACAAAGTAAATGAACTCACTACTTTTCCTCTAACTTCATCCAACCAACAGCAGAGACCTCCATCTAATGTTTCAGCCCTCAAGGTCGCAGTGATGTTTCAATCCCGGCCATGATTCACTCAAATATACGCCTTCACATTCACGTTTGCGGGCTGATGGGCTGCAGGTATGAATGTGTGCACGTGCATGGTTGCAAGAGTGGGATTAATGTACAGGCGCAGCATTGCACACACAAGCTGTCTCTATCTGCAGAGGTTTTCTTCTTCCCCATTCGCACAAAACTATAAAATCATATTTGGTGATGTAAACCAGTGCTGAAACCATTACTCAATTGATCGATTAAACTAAAAATATATCAACATGAAATCATAGTTCAAGTCAAATTAGTTATCCAGTGAAAATGCTCAACATTCACTGGTTTACGAAGAGGTTTAAGTTCAAGTTAAGCCAACTATGGTAAGCATAGTTAAAAATCTTATTATTTAAGGAATTGAATAATGCTGAAGCTAAAACAAAGATGACAGAGCGTGCCATCATCTTGTTGGCTTCAATTTAGCAAACTTACATTATTCAAGTGGTGCAACTTCTGCACAATTACAGCAAGGTCCATTTCACAAAATGACACAAGTCTGCCTTTCTGTCTCTGATTTCAACCAGGGAAACTATGAAAATAAACTTTGCCGTGTAATTTGAACACCCTTACTCTAGCTTTGTTTCAGTATAAGACCCTACATGTTTCTATTAATTAGTTACTTTTTGTTTTCATAAACAAAGCATGCTAGTTTAATTTTAAGACGATGGACACAGAACATGACTTTGTATACAAGACAGCGCCACCAAAATAATTTAGTCAAGGTGACTTGAGAGCATAGCTCTGTTTTCAAGGCCCAGTAAGTAACATTTAGGTTCTACTGGCACAAATGGAATATTCATAGGTATGCTTTCATTAGTGTATAATCACCTGGGTCGCCTTCAATGGAGTCTGCCATGTTGAATAGTTTCTCCTAGTAGTAGTAGTAGAACGTTTATTATATTCATTTAAATATTGAAATATCAATCATTTAACAGCTGCCTGTTAAATGCTAACAGAAAAAGCAGTAATGATTCTGAATGTGTCAGAACATGGAATAAATAACCTCCAATTTAACTTATCGATACAATGGATGATGTATAACATTAACAGCTACTTACAAATGAACTCACTACAAACTCTCCCTTCACGCCTTTCCTCCTCTTAACACGCCATGTGTCTAGTCCACCAATGGTGTTGGAGGCTGTGAGCTTCCGGCCCAACTCCCCGACAGTCCAAAGCTCGTTGTGTACTCGTACTTCCAGCTCGCAGTCCGGGTACAGTCAGCTATTAGAACCCGTATATAGTGGCAGCAACTCATTAGCAGTTAGCACATGTTACAAGAGAAAAAGGTCCATGTGGTGACAAGGCGGAGTTCCCATTTGACGCCGTTTTTGTTTTTCTGCAAATGTCCGACTAATGAAAAACACCTTGACTAAGATTCTTCTCCTCGACTAACAGTTTACTAACTATTAGGGGACAGTCGTAATTGCAACCAATGAAACTACAAAAATAATAAAAAACACTGTACTTTGAACACCCTTACCCCAGCTTTGCCTCAGTATAAGACTTTACGTGTATCTATTAATGTCTCTACTTTTAAATGATGCATGGTTCTTATAAACAAAGCATGCCATTTTAATTTTAAGACGATGGACACAATGAACTCAGAACATTACTTTGTACAAGTGTGAGATAGAGCTGAAAAAACTGATTTAGTCTTTTTACAGTGGGCCACCTGTGTTACCCCACTTAAAATGTAATTATTTTAAGTACACACACTGTTAAAAAAAAAGTGATAATTAACACAATCTTAAGGTGACAGTCGCTGTCTCATCACATGTATAGTATTACAATGATTTTTCAATTGAATATATATGAGTTTCTGGGGAGACAAGACTAAAAGAAGGCCATCTATTGTGTATGTTTCTTGTGTACTTTTGGAGATTCAAATTAGCAGTCAACAGAGGAAATACAACTAAAGTGCTAAACCTCTGCCTACTGTTCACTGCTGTCTCACTTAACATGGACCCCAAAGTAAAAAGCTGTTGTTTTACTACTACACGTCCGCTGTGTTTTAGGCCTAAAAGAAATCCACAATCACTCCACAACTTCTTCACCAAATACTTCACAATTGAACCTTTCATCTTTGGGACACTGGGAGACTTAAATGCCCCCAAATAGCTTTGTCTTAAATCAGACTTGTATATTTCCCCATCCACTAACACGGTGCACTCCAGGGAAAGAGAAAAACACAATAAGAAACTGCTTTGTTTTGCCACTGAACTTTAAAAAGATTCTTGAGCTGCTTGTCAAGGATATTACCCAATATCTTCTCACTTACTTGGCTTGGTGCTTTACTTGATCGCTCATGTGAGTGTATGTGTGTTTCCTCTCTTCCTTACTTGATAGTTTGTTTGCCTGCGAATTACTGCACGTGTGCTTGCGCACGCTTTCCACTTTTTTATCCCCTCTCCTATAGGGGAGAACGAGAGCAGAAAAAGAAAAGACAGCGGTGGGATTTTACTTGAGAGAGCCGAGGCCTGTGCACGCTGAGCCGCCGCGATGCAATTTCATCGCCGCGTTGCCACTTTCAGGCCTATTCATCCCTCCCTGCTGAGCCCCATTAGAGAAGACGGGCAGGTGAACAAGTGCACATGGAAAACAAGTTCCTCTAGGCGCTGCGGAAGCACCAGCTCCCCGCCCCCCCGAACCCTTCTCCTCCACACACACACACACACACACACACACACACACACACAACACACACACATGCACACAGAGAGAGAGAGAGAGAGAGAGAGAGAGAGAGAGAGAGAGCACAGTCCTCCTTAGCCAGATGTAGATTGGAACAGACATCAATAAATAATTTAGAGGTCTTGAGACTTTTAAGTAGGAATCTATGCAGTGTGAAACGCTGTTTAATCGAGTAACTTCTGATGCCGTATCAATCAAAGCAGGTTAAAAGCTGCTAACATCGGCAGAAAAAGGAGAAGCGGGATTCTTTTCCTTTTATCTCATCACCTTCTGTCTCTAACTCTCTCTCTTTACTACTTTTTTGTCTAGTTGATGGGACATTAGGTGACATTTGTATTCATCAATTGACCCAGATCCACTGGGTCGACAGAGAGAGAGAGAGATAGATGAGAGAGATAGATAGATAGATAGATAGATAGATAGATAGATAGATAGATAGATAGATAGATAGATAGATAGATAGATAGATAGATAGATAGATAGAAAGGGAGGCAGATAAAACCCCCCCTGGTGCAATGCAGCTCATGTTAATGCAATAAAAAAGCAGGCTGATCAAGAGGCACTGTATTTGGGAAAATGCATCTGAAGATGTGTTTCAAACAAGCTTTTTGATTTAACTTGCCAGACACTGGCAACAGAGCCAATTTCTTGATAAAGGAGGAAAATGTAATGAAATGTCAGAAGACGATTTTACTACTAATTCTCAGAGGTGCAAGGATGCACTGATATGATCAAATACAAAAGAGGCCTGTATGCAAAATGAGCAGTATCAGACTTGGGCACAGATGGAGTGATTTGAGCAATATTTCTCCATTTGTCAACCGCTTCATTTTGCACCTCACATATTTGCTGTTCATTTCACAAGTCACATATTCAAATGTTTTACATTTTGATAGCAATAACTCCCTTGATAGATCAAAGCTTTCTGCTCAGAGAGGAAAAAAACAACAAAACAAATTGTGTGCCGTATATATTATGTGTATATATTTTTATCAGTTGTTTTACCACAGCTGAGCAATTTGCCTGCAAGAACATGGTTGTCAAATTATAATAACATTGGAGCCAGACTAGCAAGTATACACGCACACAAATGAAGGTGTGTCTGAGATCAAACACACACACACACACACACACACACACACACACACACACACACACACACACACACACACACACACACACACACACACACACTGCTCAATCCTCTGGTGTCATCAGCAGATGTGTACATACCCTCGTCTCAATACAATACAGATGAGCTAATAGCCTCGGAGGCTCCCAGCCTGCCTCTGATCTCCATAATATCCCTACACAGAGACGAGGGGGGGGGGGATTTGTACCTGCACAAATCCCATAATATCTCCATACTTGCCTGTCTGTGGAGAATCAGATAGACCTGGTTTACATTCAGCAACATTCAGAGGACAAATACGATCACTTAAAGACACATTCATAGACACACATACAGGCAAGTGCGCAAATATACACATATCCATGCACACACACAGAAGTAATATCATTGCGATCCAACTGTTTTAGAGGAATTATACCTTTATAAGCTCCTATGCCCAAACGCATACCTAAGTTTCTTATTACTCATACAGTATGTCAGTTTACTGTGAAATGGAACACACTCATATGAGATATGAATCCAAACAACATGGCTTTTGCCATGCTGTCTTGTCTCTAGTATTTAGGTGATGCCTTTCAAGCTAAAATAAAGGCTGTTTGTTCAACCACATAGGTTACCATGGCCACATGCTCTCAGTTACTCTCAGAGTATAGATCTTGCTGAGTCAAGAGACTTCTTACAGACTACATTTACTCAGTTACTTTCTACAGTTGCAGAGAAATTACAAGACTAAGATAAAACTTGACCAATACACTGGTCGGATGGATATTGGCCAATTTTAGCAAATTACAATTGTATAGACCTATATGTCAGCTGATAAGTTAGTCTAACTGCAGTACCAAAATGCCAAATATGTGTTTGAGGTCAAAGAGTCAAGAGCATCAGCTGTGCTCCTTTTTAAAATGCCTAAGTGACAAAAACCATGAGTGTCTATTTTTAAATTTAGGCATTTAGCTCATTCAAAGCAGTCACAATAGAAAGAGTTTAAATGCTTAGATAGCAACCGCGTAGCAGTGATAACTACTACTTTAATAGTAAAAATGTCTTAGATGTGGTGTAGCTCTTTCCTGTAACTGCAGGACAGAGTGAGAGGAGAGATTATACAAGAGGGAAACATACTGTACTGTAAAGCATATAGAATAGAATATCACTCATGTCTGAATGTATTACTTAGTATTTAGGGAGATTTCTTGCACAGTGATTTTTGTATATTTGGAGTTCTACAGAGTGCCTAAAACTGTGAGTTGTTCACTAATTCTAAACAAACTTTGTGTGTAATATGCAATATGAGAATATGAAAGGTCAGGACATTTAAAATTGTTTGCACTGCGGGAGTCTCAGTGTGTGTAAGAGTGTGTGTGTTAGGTCTCTCTTCACGCGCCTGTCGTCAGGCCTTCCATAGCCAGTAAATAAAAAGCAAAGTGAATTCCACTTCAGTCTGAGGCTTCGAGAGGATCTGAGGGGATCTGATAATCACCACAGGGACTTGCGTGTGTGTTTGTGGCTGTGCATGCATGCATGTTTGTGTGTGTGTGTGTGTGTGTGTGTGTGTGTGTGTGTGTGTGTGTGTGTGTGTGTGTTTGTGTGTTGTGTGCTGGTTGATCTCCAGCAGTGAGAAGAGGCACCGCAGGGACACTCCAGTCAGAGGAGCTCAATAACACCTAATTTCACAAAACACGCACACATACTACAAAAATTATTGTAGACATGTAAACATGCATGCCAACACACATACACACACACATGTACGCACACACACATACGCACAATAACATACAACCACCAGAGTGCTATTGCCCAGTAATAATTGTGTAATATCCCGTGTGTAATATATAAAGAGCTGATTTTTTAAATCAAACAGTGAATATGAAACCTTCCATTACCGTGCCACAACAAGGACAATTTATCAAGGTAAAAACACAACTGGGACAAAGTAATGACACAAACATTAAATAAATCGCTACTGAAAATCACATCTAACCTAAACTGTGGACAAAAACAAATAAGCTTACTCTCAGAATACATGATTGAGAATAAATTACAATTCATCCACATTTACATCTACAAAACTTAAGCCTCTATCTCAGCCGTCTTTAGAGGGCCATTGCAATATTAATATTTCTCACAAGTGGACAATTTTCTTCTGTTGCCATAAAATATTGAACAAATTTCAAGAATTAAAAAACAAAAACCAACTCTAAACATGAAAGATAAAAAGGAAAAAAAGGAACCCAAGAAGCAATAAATGAAGAACAATATGAGAATAAATGTTAGAGGAGACAGCTGACAATCATCACTGAACCAATCAATACACGGTTCTTTTACTTCCCTCTGGCTGCTGTGTAAGAGCCAACATCTGTCAATTAACACATACACACACACGCCAACATATAACATATCCATACACACACAAGTTTACATTCTGCACGCACACACACACACACACACACACACACACACACACACACACACCGTCTACCAGCCAAAGGGCAATAACCTCCTATGAAGCGTTGTGGTTTGGATCAGCAGTATTGACAGCTTTCACATTAGACCTATTGAAATGCATTGTCGTTGCCAACACACACACACACACACACACACACACACACACACACACACACACACACACACACACACACACACACACACACTGGGTCTCTGGCATGCAACAACAATCAATCTAACGCCACAATCACATTCTTTCCACCTGCTTAAACGGAGAAAGAGAGGCGGGCGGGTCCCGCGACTCTTCTGTGTCACCAAACTGACCCCCAGCCTTGACCTCTGACCTTTAGAGGTCGTGGTCAAGGGTTCAAGAGAGGGGAGGGGAGGAGAGAAAGAGCGAGGATGAGGGAGATGAGGGGGGATCGATAGATATGTTCTGACTGTCATGCCCGCTTCAGGAGAATAAAAGGCATTATAGATCAATTAGGTCTGACATCTATTTGGTTATGTATCTGTTTGTTTATTTCTGCTATTTTTGGCAGAGTGTGACTTATGCAGACCACAATAATGAAATAGTGCTGTAACATTTAATTGCTTAATTCATACATTTTGTAACACAGTTTAGCATTATTTCCGTAATCAAATGTTTCATACATAAACTGTAAAACTAATAGACTAATTAGAGTTGTCTGTGGGTCTTAAAAAAAAGCGACAGAAAGAAAGAAGAAGAACTATTGTGCAGGCATAAGGCGAAAAAGGATGAAGGAAAGGAGAAGGAAGGTAGGAAGAATGCAGAAGAAACATTAATGGTAGTGAGGAATGTGACAAAAAGATGAAAGTGGAGATGGCAGGGAGCTAACAAAAGAAGCAAGTGTCACAAAATGACTTTAATAATTTAAAATATCTTCTTTAATTATCGTGAACAGGTGTTTTTTTTAAAACTGCCATTTTACTCTAATGGGCTCTTACATTTTATGGATTCATCTTGGATTCCATTTTTCTTTGTAGGTCTCTACTACGCATATTAACTATTGATTTTTTATAATCTAACTAATATCTGCTTCAATCTTATACTCTGTGGCCCCTTGCCTTCCTCATTCATGTTTGCGTCACTAATTTTGAAAACAACAATCGGAAGTGTATAGTGTGGATAAACTCAATCTATTTATCGGTCTCGCTGCTTGCTGTCAGTACACGGTCATGTAGCCGCACCCCCCTCCTCCTCGTTCCCAGAGGCATTGTATTAACCATCCAAAGATTCATTAGCATAACACCACCCTCAAAACACACACACACACCTGAGGACACTAAATAAATGAGCCAGTCTAATGGATTACAACAGAATAAACTATCACAACACCAGACTACGTCACATTTCTCACTAAATTATTTGAGATTCTTGAGGATAGAGTTGGTGTTTTAATAAATGTTGAAAAGATCAGCAGTAAAAAACAAGTTTCATCCAGAAGTTACCCATCTTGTCCGTATTTTGCACGTCATCATCAAAATAAGTTTTATTTTTTCTTAGGCCTGGCTTTACCCTCAGCCTCTGCTCCTGCAAACATGCACTGACGAAAGTCCCACTGTCTCTGTGCTCCATCCACTTAACAGCATTCAGCAACACACACACACACACACACACACATCGATGAGGGTTGTCTTACGCCACAATAAAAACATCTCCCCTTCTCTTCTCTGTCTTTCTTTTATTGTATTGTATTATATCCAATTCCCAGAGGACCGTGGGGTAGCATCCCTCTCCCTCACATTCTCCGCCGGCAGCTCTGCACGTCTGTGTCTGTTGTGTGTGTGTGTGTGTGTGTGTGTGTGTGTGTGTGTGTGTGTGTGTGTGTGTCGCTGTGTTGTCAGAGGGGTAAACGGGGAGTTAAACAGATATATCCAAGCGTAAAATCTAAAAAGGCTCCCCAGCGGGCGCCGGAGGGGGTTGTTGGGAATCAAGCACATATCAATTGAAAAGCAGAGAGAGAGCAAGTACTGGTGAGAAGAAGAGGGTAAAAGGAATAGAGACAGTGTCAATTCCCCTCCTCTGACAACTATAAATTACAGGCCTTTTCTTTCTCCTTTTCCCCATTTTCCACCTGTACCTCTTTTCTTCTCCTTTCGCCTACTTCCTTCTTTGGTGTCTTAACACTTCTGTACTTTTCGCCCTCCTCTCTCTTCCACTCCAGGTATTTTCTTGAACTTGCTTTCCCCAGAGAAATGTAAAGCAGAGTTTTTTGCACAGAGCACTGACGGTTAAAGAGATTTTCTTTTTTTCTTCCTCCTACATTTATGTATAGCGTGCTCTAATAAGTTCACCTAACACAGAGAAACAAACAGAAATACACAATATGACTGTGAACATTGAACAAGTGCCATGCATTGTATATTTTGTGCATTAAAAAAATCTAACTATGAAACAGGAAAACACACCCACACATACACCTTGCCCTGCACTGTGTGGTGTAATGCTCTACTTGATTATCTCATTGTTGTCTGTAAGTACAAGCCCAGATTGAATCAGCCTGCACTCCATTGTCTCTCCGCAGCTGGTGTGTGTGTGTGTGTGTGTGTGTGTGTGTGTGTGTGTGTGTGTGTGTGTGTGTGTGTGTGTGTGTGTGTAGGGCTGGTAATGAATGGCCAATCTAGTCTATCTAGAGAAACCCTTCTCATCACAGCGCTCCCATAATTACTAGCTCTCTGTGAAAACTACGCACTGCTTTATTACTTTACAATGCAGTGCAGTCAAGGCTCGGGACTGAAGGGCTGAGATAAACACACAAAGTGTTCATTTTATATTTCAGTCATTTACTGAAGCTGATGTTCGCAACCAGTGAAAGCCGAGTGATTTACAATGAGTGCAGAGCCTCAGCACAGAGACCACCAACATAAACAACAAATTGGTGCACACACACACACACACACACACTCCCTCACATCTTTCTAATAGTTACATAAAAAAAGAAAAAGAGAGGAATATGGAATATTCACTGGCAATCAGTACACTTATGCTGCCTATGTGCTGTTAACTTGCAATCGCCTCCACTGTTGAAAAGTTATGAATTCTTAACATTTGATTATTTAAAGTAGTTCTCATTTGTTTTGTTGTTGTTGTTTTTCATTGCTACATTGATGATTGATTAATGAAAACTACCCGGATTTAAAATATTTTCCAAACATTTATTTCAGTCATTGGATGAGATTTCATGTTCATGTTCAAGTTTTTATTCCAACATCATGTTTTTCTCCCAAATGTGATACAGTGCCTGAACAAATTTATTTTGCTATTGATTTACCTGCAGTACAGTGTAATGGGTTTGAATCTAAACCCTTCTACTGCCCTGGCCTGGCTGTAACACTAATGTTAATGTTATTAAATTGGTGAAGACCCACACATCACTAAATGACTGTCCAAGGGAAATACTGCCTTGAATAAACACAATTCTGACTGATGGTAAATATTGTGTCTTTAAAAACAAAACAAAAAAGAACCTCTAACCATAACCTGCTTTTTGTAATTAAAACATTTGAATGTAAACTATATTATCCAGAGCAGTCCTGTGACTACAACATCTTTTTATTTAGCATTCTGTTTGTTCTCAGTATTCATGCATCCTGAGTCCTCCCTCCTGCTGGGAGCCATCAGACCAAGGGACCAGCCCGAGGCATCTGGGAACCATGAAAGAAAAGAAGAGGTTGGATGGGAGGAGGCAGAGGAGACAGAGTGAGAAATAGAGGGTTTAGGACACATAGAAAAAGACAAGACTAAAGACTGAATAAAGAAGAAGGCAAAAGGAGAGAAAAAGACAGACGGTTTGAAAGCAGAGTTCAGCCCCTGAGGCCTACAGGCCTCTCCTTCACTCACACTCACTATGTTTCCACCCTCTATCATCCTCAGACCCGCTGTAAATCATGTTGCTGAATTAACAGGCAATGTTCGTGTGGTTCTATGTGAGACAGATGCAATGACATTCACTGTAATGCTTAAAGCATTTCAGAAAACTTGACATCCATGTGGTATCTGCACAGCATTTCTATCAAACGCTGAAGGTGTTGTCTTTTTGCTTGTTTTTTTTTTTTTTCCAGAAAAAAAAAAAAAACCATAACAAGTAATTAGTAAGAGTAATTTTGTTCAAGTGTTTAAGTGTGAAAAGCTTACGATTTTATTCCATTTTCAGCCCCAAAACAGGCTGTTTGTTTGCTCGTCTTCAGCTTTGATAGACGGATGGTGACGAAGTTCTGGAATTTTATATTTCATAATCTGACTTGCCTTGTTATGCTGTAAATGCATAGATAAAAAAATAAATAAACTGGACAGGAACCCTCACAAGCTGAAATTGGGATAAATGCAATTTAGTAAAAATGGTCAAAAAAGGGTCAAATTGAATGCTTTATAAAACCTTAACAAAAAAATATTCTTTATATTTATTAAAGTGTTGCTGTAGTGAAATAAAAATATATACTGTATATTATTTTGATTATAATGAACATTAAAAAATGAATATTATACTGAATAATATAAAAATCAAGGTGAAGTAACAATTACTTGTATGAAGGTACATCTAAATGTAAATCAATATGCTCCTTTTAGAAAATCCACACATTTTCGGGGAAACGTTGGTAAAAAAAACCTCTATCCAGGATGAGTCCATTAGGGGCTGCTTAGGTGTACTGATATGGTTATAATAGTAGTGATTAGTAGAAAGCCAGCCAGCCATAGAGGATGACAAATGGCATATGAGACAGAGCATGATTACAAACGTTTATATGGGCAGAGACAGTATCAGCACAGAGTATGATGGATGACGCCCGGAGCACAGTCAGAGCTGGCTCATAATTAGACCTTGATGGCATTAGTTGCATTTCCTAGTGGGTATGTCACAATACATGTGCCAGAGTTGTTAAAAAGGGACACCTTGACATTTTGCATTCGTATTGGTTGTTTTTCCTCTGCAGGCGACTGTCACAGCAGTGACATAAAGGCTCGTTAGTTATGAATGATTATTACAGAAACTAAACGTCTTTTAATGGACTTTTTACTGGACGTATTGTGTAACTTTATTTTTCTCTTCTTGTGTTATCCTGCTTCCCTTTTACAAATTTAACCATAAAAAGGTTTGAACTGACAGACTAGCCTGTGATGTTATGTGCACCCCTGCACAGGTAATCGCCATCTGAGCTCTCAATGTGTCTGTGTAAGCTGAGGTAATTATTGAGAAAGGTTACACTGTGTGAAGGTAAGGTAACAGAGTGGAAGGTAATAGTGTGTACCTGAGGTGGCTCAGGTGATGTGTTTTCTGGTATGTGTTTCACCTGTCTGGCCATGTACCTGAGAAGCGAGTGAAAGTCAAACGTGTGTCTTTTTTTGTTGTTGCTTTAAGCCGAACTAAGATGACATCTAATAAAAGATTAATTTCATTAACATTGAAAAAAAAGAACAAATACAGCCTTGAAGATATTAGAGACAATAGTTCCAAAGAAAGTAAAACAAAGCAATAAAATAATGGTTCATATCCGCAGAATACAATTACTGACTAATACTGATGGAAAATTGGAGAACCAGACTGACTTTGAATGGATTTATTTCCCGCTAATCAGCTAACAACAGCTGTCTCTTATATTTGATTGTTTTTTGCTAATGTGAATGGTTACCACATTACCTTTTCATCTGGGTTGCTGCTCATGCCATCTAAAAATCTCATTCTTTGACACATAGCAGTTTGATCTGAGGCAAACAGATTTAACCCTCAACAGACCCGCAAGTACAAATGAACAGTGTACAAAACGACCTCCCGAAAGCCGTATTTCTCACTGCAAAAACCTAATTTTTTAGTCTGTTATTCGACATCTACTGTTTAGCTTTATAATTTTAAAACAACAGTAACAAAAGCTGTTGTTACAGTGAGCCCATTTTAACCTGTTTTTAGCACATCTTGATTTAAGAATTTTCTAGAATTGAGATTCTCTTCTGTGTCAAGATACTGACACTGAACTCTATAAAACTCTTCAAACTGCCTGCTGGCAGGATTTCTTCACCTGTTTAAAGAAAACAAGACATTTAGATGTCAAATACATACATTACTTAATAAGATGGAGATTTATTGCAGTGCTGAAAGTTATTTTTCAAAAATTAAAACTGCCATGCAAGTAGGTCTTTGTAAGTTTTAGCCTAAAATTGTTATGCATATAGTAATAGTAGTAGTAATAGTGGTAACAAAGTGAGTTAGTAATAGTTGCAGTAGTGAAGACAATAATAATAGTAGTGGGATTCAGTCAGGCACAGCAGTAGTAAATAGCAGTAATAGTATTAATAGTTTTAGTAGCTGTAGCAGCAAAAATGCAATTGGAGCAGTATTGTGTGTGTAAATGGGAGTGTGTGTTATTTGTTTGTATAAAAGTGATACTGAGGGACAGATGGTGTTGTAGTCACATTTCAAACTCATTAGTGCCACTCAAACGCTCTCCTTCCGTGTTTACTCTCTCTTCAAATGATGTCCAATCTCTCTCGGTCAAATGCACTCACCCATGTTTTCCCACACATTCAGATATGAGTTCACACCAAAACATGGTGGAAATCTAATCTGTGCTAATCTAACTCTGAGACCCCTACTAGACACACAAACACACGCACAAACACACACACACACACACACACACACACACAGGAAGCAGCATGGCTCCCCTTGCAAGTCTGGCTGCTGAACTAGTCAGTTATAGTGCTCGGCCCCGGTCAGGCTGAGATCGTGTTGCCGGTCTAGTCGTAACACAGTCAGGTCAGACAGGTCAAATACCTGTTCAGATAACACACTGTGACCTGTTACTGTTATTTTACCTCAAAGGTAACACTCCCCTCTCACTACCTGCTGGATCCTTGTGTACACTGTGCACAGCTGGCATTGAATGCACCAAAAGCTTGTGTTATAGATTTCCCACTCCTATCATGTTTTGGTATAACTGCAGTGAGTAGATGAGACAGCTACAGGCCTGATCTCATGCTCATGGTGTTAGTGCTGGTTTAAAGAACACACTTTTAGTTGCTTTCTGTTGCAAAAGAAGAGCATACTGCAAGAGCCCCTCAACTTGTGTTCTTTTTGGTTATAATGAAGTGACCTGACCTAATTGATTTCCCTACTGCACTCTCTTTTCTGTCACAAATCATATAATCCACTTTTAAAGCTCTATTGATGTTTTCTCTTCCATTTCCTTTGGACATTGCTTTTAAGATGCTTTTTTTTAATAAACAAATTTGAGTTAATTGAACCCCCTCCCCCAAAAAGTTAAAGTTCATTCAAATCCCTGCAAGCAGATTTGTAGAGTATTACTACAAATACATGATTGTGCTGCTGTTTGCCATCAATCTGATCATCTAATAAGTAACATCTGGTGAGGTCCTGACTGCCAATTCAAAGAGGCTTTTCCTCTCAAGCCTGTTTTTGACCCAGTGAAGCCAAACACAGTCGACTCATTCAATCACAGAACGGTCTGCATCATTCACTCACACACACACACACACACACACACACACACACACACACACACACACACACACACACACACACACACACACACACACACACACACACACACGCAAGTCCAAATGTGTACTAAGACACACAAAGACAAAGACACACATCACAATGAAAATATGTTATTTGATTATTAACATGATCTCAGATTTTGATCTCTTGCATTATAACCAGAGCTCGGATTTTAAATTGGAGTTTAACTCCTACAAGACCGGTGGGTTTGGGTGAATGTCTGAGTAATTGTTTTCTTGGTAAAGAGGCTTTATGTTTCGTATCATACAATAACAAAATGACAAAAAGGATGCAGTATGCTTCACTGATTATTTCATTTCAATCCAGTCACTCAGTCATAAAGTTGGGCATGGAAAGTCATTTTCTTTTTACAATTTTTGGTCATGATTTATGTCATGATCATTCAGCAAGTGTTTGGCCTTAGAAACCAAAGAAGAGGGTGCTTTGGTAGCTCACCGGTTAGAGCTGGCACCCCATGTTTCAAGGCTAAGGCCAGCCATGGGTCCGAATGCGACCTGTGGCCCTTTGCTGTGTGTCCCTCCCCTCTTTCTCCATTTTCATGCCATCTTCAGCTGTCCTATGTAATAAAGGCAAAAACCCAAAAAATATTACAAAAAAAGAAGTAGGAATAAAAAAGGTGACAAAGAAGAGAGCGAGTCAGTCATTCCACAGTTTACACTTGATGTGGAAAAGTCAAGTGTATAAGTATGGTGTGTGTGTGTGTGTGTGTGTGTGTGTGTGTGTGTGTGTGTGTGTGTGTGTTTGTGTGTGTATGAACTCTCAAGCTCAAAGGCAAACACACACGCACATGGTAATTAATTTGGTGGCTTCTGATTGCCAGGGTTGCTTACTGGTTATGGAAGCCAGATCAGGGGTGTCACCTACCAGATTGACTCTGCAAGGTTCACACACGACACACACACAGACACATGAACCCTCACCACCTTTGAAAGAGAGGAGTGGAAATAAAATAAAATATAGAGACAAGGGAATGAACAGACAGAATAGAGACAGCAAAAGAGATAAAGAAATAGAAAAATAGGGGAAAAAAGGAACACGGAAAGAGAAAAAGACCCCCTGCCCACTCTCTGTCACACACACACACACACACACACACACACACACACACACACACACACACACACACACACACACACACACACAGATGCAGGGTGAGTGACAGGATCTTATTGCAGGTGTAAATTGAGGCTGTGAGGTGTATGTGTTGTTCATTAAAGCAGAGTGAATCTCTATTGGTTTTCATTAAGGGGCCTGACCACACCGACTAGATGGTTAATCTAGACAGCTCCGCTCCTCCGCTCACCCCCCATCTCTATTTCACTATCGCACAAACACACAAATAACACACACTTTAAACAGCTCATCCCACACACAAACACACACAGGGCGACAAAACCAGATTCTTATTTATTAAGCAGAGGTGACAGGTACTGAATAAGTTGTTTTCTGGAACAGTGTGTGTGTCTGTGTGTTAAGTCCAGGAATAAAAGTATTAAGAGTTTGTGTGTGCTCCTGCATGTGTTTTTGTGTAATAACATGTGTATGCATTTGCTTGTGTACCACTGTCCGTACATACACATTCACATGGTGTATTTTCTCCACGTGTCTGTGTGTGTGTGTGTGTGTGTGTGTGTGTGTGTGTGTGTGCGTGTGTCTGTGTGTGTGAGCATGTGTGCATAGGAGGACAATTGGCGTCTGTGGTTATGAGTTAAGTCTAATTTCCAGGAGGCCTGTCCTGGCTAAACAGAGCTGACACAGTGCTGCTCCGACCAGTTATCTGTCACTGGGAATTAGACACTAACACATACCTTGAGAGATGAGCTGGGGTGTGCGCACACGCACACACACACACACACACACACACACACACACACACACACACACACACACACACACACACACACACACACAAACACACACATATTTTCTCTCACATATGTACACATACAAAGATGTACATCACATGGGCAAATGTATGTGGTCAACACTGCACCCATACCTGAACACCTGTTTACAAAACCATAGGAATAAATCTGACTAAAATCTAACATTTCTTAAATTAGGATTTTTCATAAGATTTGGAACCTGGTCACTAGGAATCTGCTCTCATTCAGCCACAAGAGCATTAGTGAGTTTGAGCAATTTCGCTGGATGATGAGGCCTGGCTCACTGTTGGTCTGTGCAGGCCACTTGCTTCCACGCATGGAGGATTATCATGTTGAAAGGATCTTCCTCAATCTTTTGCCACACAGCTGTGATCACAGTGTTGTTTAAAATATAAAAGGTATGCTGTAGCAGCAAGATTTCTCTTAATTGGAACCAAAGCCAGAAAAAACAGCACCAGACCAAGCAGAAAGTGCAATTGCTCCAGTGTGTAACATTTAGAAGGATCTACTAGCAGGAATTGAATATAATATTCATACATGTGTTTTCATTAGTGTATGATCAGTTTCTGAAAATAAGGTAATGAAGCAACTACACCACGGATAGCATGAACCTATTCAAAAATGTAA
Source organism: Dicentrarchus labrax (assembly GCF_905237075.1). Lineage (NCBI taxonomy): Eukaryota > Metazoa > Chordata > Actinopteri > Moronidae > Dicentrarchus > Dicentrarchus labrax. Next base: position 16,458,080 of record NW_026136710.1, on the reverse strand, counting down.
ATACACAGAAAGGCTACATGTGGAGACTGCCAGACCAGTGATTGGTCAGCTTCCTATGTGGTGGAGGTAAGTGAACACAATATCAGGCAAGTTCAAGAAAGTAATAATCAGCATATCAACCACACCATACACCTGAGAATAGAGTATTAATAAACGTTTGAGTCCTTAAAATCTCAAATATTGCAGCAGGGCCCTGATTTAGCAGTGGGGGCTCAGGGAAAAGATGTGATGCAATGATACGTGATTATTAATTGAATGTGATTGTCAGTTTTTCAACATGATAGGGAAAGACAGATATTTACTCATTTTGGACCTCAATTTGTCACCCTGCTGGTATACTGGAGTATACTGGAGCCCGCAAACAGCACAAACATGCTGGGAACTGGAGTGTTTACGAGTGTCTAGTAGTGTCGGTTGTGTACCAGGAAATACAGCTTTTCTTATCTTTTAATCTCATTGTTCCCTCTTTCTTTTCCTCTCTTTCATGCTCTCTCTCACACAGGGGACCTTCTTTAAAAACTGTGTAAGAAAGATGGTTTATGGAGTGTTCAGAAGTATCTGGCAGTGCAGATGGGATCGTGGCAATATAGCGTCTGATCTCGCTGTCTCATTATTCCGGTTCAGACTCTCGGCCTCTTCAAGAGGTCTTGCTGCACTTTTAGCCAAGCCTCAATCCAATCATCTTGATCTATTGTGTGCTCTGAGGGGCCATCCTGTCACTCTCTCTAAGGCTTTGAACATGTGCAGCACCATCCACGTACATCCCGACAATGATGGAGAATATAAAATTACATCTACAGAAGCTCCTGTCGTGTGCTTTGGACCTCTCTGTCATGTAAAAATGGGAAAGTGAAGAGTTTTTGAAGGGACGTAAAAATATTGGATGCTTGCTGCCGAGTGATGCAAAAAAATGAGTTTATAGAAATGGCAAGTGGAAGTGGTAGCATTCTGAACACTAAAGGACCAGTGTTGCCTACTGGCATTTAGAAAGCAATCTTTTAATCAATGATCGTGGGAACGCAGGTGTAACCTTCTTCAACTTAGTGGATATCTCTTGATGAAATAAAAACACTTAGTTCAAAGCTTTAATCTTCAGGTTTACTCTGAACTGGAGGGTCTTACTTTCATTTTTCAATTTATTTTTTGACAATATTACACAAATTAAATGTGGTTTCATAGACACCTTCAAATCTTAGTTGTCATAGTCTCTCATGAATGTAAGATTCCTGTCACAAATATAAAATGTGATTCATCTCAAGTGTACCCACTGCACTTTCTCAGAGTTGTCTTTGAAATACAGGTTTAGTGCAGAGCAGCCTGTGTGTTAATGGATTCATGATGCATCTAAAAGATTTCACACAATATTCTGTCAGTGCTTGAGTGCTTCAATGGAGCTTTTTATTCGTAGGAATTCACAATTTCGGTGAACAGGTTTTGGGTCACTTGTTTTGTAAAAGGGAACCATGGCCAATTATTTGATCATGGACAGATATTGTTGGAACAAAGCTGCACATTGTTCATCCAACTGCTCTCTGATTCACAAAATGCTAGGTTTAAGTGCTCAAATGCAGCTTGTAAATCAGGAGCCAAACACAATCCACCTTCAGACATACATATACTGCATCAAGTTAGCCAAAGTATTCAAGTACTACATAGTTTTTAAATCCTGGTAATCTCATTCGGCAAAGAAACTAGAGTTCTATACCTTTACATATCTAAAGAACTCTCTTGCACCTTTAAACATTCACAGCACAGTGTTAGCTATTGTGAAGGCTGTCTTGTAAAATGTAGATGGTACAGGTTTGAGTCAGACAAGAGCCTTTGTGCAAGGTCCTGAACGCTGGATAAGAACTTCAGCTATGCATATAAAATGCAAAAATGCTTTATTTTGGTGTGTTTGTAAAGTTGAGATACTGTAGGGACACTTACACGAAGCAATACAAAAACACTATTTATTTAGATATTGCATGGGCTTTTGTTTTTTGAATTCAAGTAACACATTAGAGAGAGATTGTACTGAGCTGAGGCTCCTCGGAAAGAAGGAGAGAGAGAGAGTGTGTGTGTGTGTGTGTGTGTGTGTGTGTATTCCCAGGGCCTGGACAGGCTATCAAGCATCTATCCATCCTTTGTAACGATCAATATTTATAAACCCCCGAGGACCTGTGGTATGAAGCATATAAACAAGCAATGGAGTAGAGCAGGACAGACCACCAAGCAAACACACACGTACATTTGTGCGAGCACACACACACACACACACACACACACACACACACACACACACACACACACACACACACACACACATATATATATAAAAGTAGGAGCATATTAAAGTGCACATGCAATCAAGCACAAATATAAGAGAGAGAGAGAGACCAGAAAGAGAGGTTCAGCAGATTGTCGATATTTGTCAGAAAATTTTATAATCACATAAAGAATATTGTAATTAGTTTATCAGAATAGCTCCCTGTGTGATTTGCTTAAAGACAATTTACTATATGTGAAATCAGGTGAAACAATGACTATTGATTATTATCACAATTCTGCATTTTATTACTGGCTCAATGATGTGATAGTGCAAGGTTGTCAAATATAAAATAAACAATTTTAAGAGCTGTTTGCACATGAATACCTATGTTTTTTATGTCACTATTATATTAAATTCCTGTTTGTAACAATAACAACAATAATAATAACAACAATTTAACAGTTGAATAACTGACTGCCAAAAGGGTTGCCATTGTAGTGTTACACTTGTTTTTTCTTTTACTTCAGAAAGTTTCAAAATTTAAAACCAAAAACATTTAGGCTGCTGACCATCAACTTCCAACTATTCTTTTTTATTTTTCACAGATGACTTTCAGTACCTGTCATATGTAATAGTGTTTAATGATTCAGTCTTCTTTGGTGTGAAACATGTTGCAGCATGAAAAAGGTGGATTACTTTATACAGGTGTCAGATGACAGTAACACTTTTGACTTGAATGAACCCATGATCTTTAGTGCCAAAACCACGACAAGCTAAGGGTTTTAGCCCCAATATTCGACGAAATGCAAAAGTGTCAATTGTGTTTGTGGCATTTAAGAACATTAAAGCCTTCAGGGGCCATTGATAAAGTCTTTATACATGTACGAATTTTGTTCTTTTTACGAATGGCCAGGAGAACGGAAAAGAGTCTGGAAACCTCCGACTGCAATGAATGTGTGCACTAGGAACAATGTGAAGAAATCGATTCAAATATATTTTAAATACAAATATTATCACTTAAACATCATAATTATGAGTTCAGTCAGTGACTGCTAGTTGTCTGCAGCTTTCTCTAAACACTCAAATGCACACACACGAACACAGACACACACACACCCAGGCACAGACGTCCCACGCTCACACTGGCATGTGCGCAGTTTCTCTGTCAACTGCAGTGATCTCACACATGCACGCAAATGGTGTGTGCACACGCAAACTCAGACACAATACACCTTTTAATGTGTGTGTTGTGTCATCAGAGCAGGTGGAAGCACGGCGTGTAATTAACATGACATAATCAATGTGGGGGAGTTTGACACCTTGTAATCACTGTGTGGAGATTAGCACCCATAGCCCCAGGACTCACACGCACATTTAGGGGGAGACACAAACAGCCAACAAACACACACATGCACACGCAGAAGCACAAACATGACATTGTGCACAAACATGTACACTTGCATAGACACCTTGCTGCTCAACTGCTCAGGTTTGCGTACACACCAGGAGCACACACATAGCACACACAGAGGGCCTGTTTAATATCATTTACATAATGAGAGAGCAGCCACAGTAATAGCTTTTCCTTTCTCTTATTATCATAATTTCACCCTGGGCGCCAAATGACAGAAAAAGAGAGACAGAGAAAGAGAGAGGGAGAGAAACACAGCAGCAGTGTCTCGTCCTTGTTACCCTGAAACAACTATGGCTCAAAGTCAAGGCCAACTACCCCTCCACCTTCCTCCGTTTCTATCTGTCTCTCTGTGTCCCTTCTGTGTTTGTCTTTCTGTCCCTTTCACTTTTCCTACAACTGGCTTTCCTGCCATTCATTGCATGCCAATTAATCATGCACATTCTTACATATGTTACAGACTGGTGGGTAACTATATGTTTGTGCATGGCCGGGAAATATTAAGACATTTCTAAATAAAAAAAAATACAATTCTAAATAAAACAATAGCTTATTAATTATGGGTATTCATCATGACTGGGTGATATGGTTAAAATCCATTTAAAGATTTTAATAGATGTTAACAGACCAAAATGCAGAAAATGTATGCAAAATGACATAATGCAAAGCAGTGGAACACTTAGCTTTGAACATCAAATTGATTAATTTATATCAGATAGTCAATAGGGTCTTGGAAAATGACAAATAAATTCACATAATATGATCACATCATCATGATCATATCATCACAGTATGACAAATTGATTTAGTGTTAAATTTACATTTATTAGGAATTTAAAACAGCGTAAAAACATCCACAAAAGAAAAAGTGTTCCAACTCCAAATTAAATCTTTGCTATATGAAGAAAAGTAAAAAACAAAAAAATGGATTCTCACAATTAAATCACTCAGTATGGGTAATACCATTCAAAGTGGTAGAGGAAGTGGACTAGAAATATAATCAAAGGAAAATAGTCACTGTGTTTTCCTAAATACTGTATACTGCACTGGCAAAGTCCTCCCTGCCCATTTGGCTTCAGATTCTGTCTTATGTAACTGTACACCACAAAACCACACATACCACAATCTCAGAACGCAGGTACATTTTTAAAATCAATGTGTAAATGTCCGTGAACTCCTATAAAGCCCCGGGAGGAGAGTGGGGTCATATTCTAGTGAAATCTAAAGAGTAAAAGACATATCGGACTCCTGTGTCTGTGTGTGTCTGCAGAATGTCATTGATTTCTGACAAAAATAAGATAAAAAAGACCATGTTTCATCCGTAAAAGAGGGATAAAGTGTCCTCTTTGTGGTCTACGGACTCTCCTATCATCTCCTCTCTGTTCTTTTTCCCCCCCCCCCACCTCATTCCTCTTTTCTTCTCTTTCTCCCTTGTCCAGATTTTCTCCATCTATCCTATCCATCCTCTCTTTGCCTCCATCATCTCTTCTGGCTTTAGCTTTCCTTACTTCCTTCAATTCTCTCCCTTCCCTTCCCTCTCCATCTCTTTTACTATTCTTTGAGAAAATGGTGATTAGAAGAGAAAAGCTCTCTCTTACTACTCTGTTCTGTCTTCTTTCCTATCTTCTTTTCTAACTTTTTATCTAAGCTTCTCCTTGCTGTCTCCCCCCGCCCCTTCTCACCTCCCTTCTCCTTGATCCTCCATGTCCACCTCCTACTTCTCCCAATTTTCCCTCTCATTTAATTTCCCTCTTTCATTCCTTCTTCCCCTCTTCTTTTCATTCGTGCCATCCTTCCTCAATCTACGCCTTGCCTTGCTTCTTACTTCGTTCCCTTCTCCTCCCTTTTTCTCCACACTTTTAGCCTTCCTGTCCCCTTCCCCCCTACCCCACTCTCCTCTTTTCATTCCTTTCCTCAATCCTTCCCCTTCAACGTCCATCCCTTTTTTCACATTTTCTCTCCCTATTATCTACATCCCTGTCTTTACTTCTTTCATCCTTATGTCCTTTTTTCTCTCTCTCTCTCTTCCCTCTCCTTCCTCTGTCATGTCTCCTCACCTTCTTTCCTTCCGCCCATCATTTCCCTCCTCCTCTTTCCCTCTTTTCCTCCTCGGTATCGACAGAAGAGGCATGCATTTTGCTAAAACATTGGCTGATGAATCATTGATGTTGCTGTTGAGGTTTCAGTGGCGCGGGGGCAGCCGGATGTAAATAAGTGAGGACTAGGTATGGGGTATAGCTAGCTGATATTCAGCCCTCCCTCTGAAACATTGATGAGATATGTGTGTGTGTGTGTGTGTGTGTGTGTGTGTGTGTGTGTGTGTGTGTGTGTGTGTGTGTGTGTGTGTGTGTGTGTGTGTGTGTGAATGCGCGAGCACTGGTGAAACTGTGAAGGCTATTTAAGAAGGCCAGATATGACAGTTGTTTACAACTCGGGCCAGACATTGAAGAATAAGGGGGGGCTAAAGAGAGAAGGGGTTGAGGGATGGATGAATGTCAGCGAATTGGGGATTCAAGGAAGTGAGGAAGCAAAAAAGGAAGAAAGGAAGGGAGGGAAAATGAGGGGGAGAAAGAGTTGTAGATAATGTTACTCGTCTAGGGGACAAATACAATGACATGAAGCAGACAGACATGTCAGAGAGACAGAGACATACACACACAATTCTCATATGCAAGCACACGCAATACACTGCTACCAATGCAACATACACGTAAGCAAAGATTAATACAACACACACATCTAAGAAGCATGGAAGTGGAAGAGAACATATTTGTAAGTTGTACAAGAATTTGTTAACTATGTTTTGGAGCGAGTATAATAACATAGGAGGGTAGGATAGAGGCACATAAGTTATAACCTTTAACACAAACACATATTTATAAATCAAGGAAAAATGTTTTGCTGTTCTCTAAAAGCAATTAAAACCCTTAGAAAAATCCATGTGGCTGTTAGCTCTTAACACAAATGCTGGCTCAAACAAAGATACAAAGTACTGCAGTTAGACATTTTTTGAAGCAGGTAAGCTATAAGAGTTCTGATAACTTCCCATTTTAAATGGAAACACTGAAAAGTGTTATCACTTCCATAATCAAACCCACTATAGCTGTAACCTTTTGCCACTCCATTAGTGTGTCAACATTCACTATTCTCTCTTTTATGCAACTCTGACATAACACCAAGTAATGGATGATGATTTGAAAAATTGGCAGATAAAATAAAATCCAAAAATTGTCCACAAAGATTTGATAGATTCCAACTTTGCTGCTAAGCACACAACCACTAATTAACTAATATGATCCAACAATTGTTATGTGCTCAATGCAGGGAGGGAGGGGAGCACAAAGAGGCCTGAAAAGTGCTTTAAATGAAGGTGTGGAACAGTGATTGGTTATGATAGGGAGAGTGTGTGTATGTATCTCTCCGTGGGTTTTTGCATTTCTGTCCTCATGAGGGCCAAATGTCTAGAAAGTTCAAGGTATCAGTCACAAGTGAGGATACTTTTCTTTTGGTGGACAAACCAAACATTGGCCGTTGAAAGGGCCTTTTCCATTTTTGGGAAATTTTGCAGGCACCAGAACTTTTCCTACACACTTCACAGCCACGTACATACATACATACATACATACATACATACATACATACACGAGTGGTTCAGTTAGTTGATCTGAGTGAGTTAATCTGCAACTTCACTGCTAGATACCACAAAATCCTACACACTGGTCCTTTAAAGACTTGGGAATCCCTGTAGGTAGTAGTAGTAGTAGTAGGGATGCCCGATCAAGGTTTTTCCGGCCCCGATCCAATCCATTTAATATTGCGTATCTGTCAATACCTAGTCCCGATCTGATACTTGTATTATAATTTTTATAGATCATACAGTTCACGTTTCATATGTATATGCTTGACAGTTAAATAGCTTTGCATTGCATTGCAGAAACAAAATGTTGTTTTTACACAGTGAAGTATAAAATAAAAAACCCTCTGTAACCTTTTTGTCTTGTTGGAGGGAGTTTCTCTCTCCAGTGTTTGGTGCTTCGGTTCAACCTTTACCTGAGTGACCTGAATGAACGGTCTGTATTCTGCTGAGCATTTATTTCCATTGTCTCTTCATCTTTTGCACGGATTACATGAATTACTTTTATTGCCTATTTTGTTCGAGGGACTTCTGTTGTACTTGCAGTGGCGTGCTGAGTGTGGTTGTGTTGGATCTCTACTGCTCTCTCCTCCAAACACAGGCAGCCCCGCCTGAGGAGAAACTCTGCAGCGGGCGGGGCTGCCTGTGCTCTCTCACACTGACCCAGAGCTCAGAGTAGAGGAAAGAAACAGTGAGAGAGTTGACGATGGTGGCACCGTGAAAAAGCAGCTGTGTGACAGCTGAAGTAAAACAAAAGATCTGATTGGATCAATAAAAGTCAACATTGCTGATACCAATCAGTTAAAAAAAAAATCCTTGATCGGTGCAGATCGTTGAGATTGGATCAGGACATCCCAACTGAAAAGTGTCCTCACTTGTGATTGATTCCTTGAACTTTCTAGACATTTGACCCTTATAAGTGCATAAATACAAAAACTCACAGAAACACTCTCCCTATCATAACCAATCACTGTTCCACACCTTCATTTAAAGCACTTTTCAGGCCTCTTAGTGCTTCCCTCCCTCCCTGCATTGAGCACCATTAATACAGTCATTTAGTCCACTAATACATCAGTGTGGTCAGTGCTGTTACATTATGTATTAGTTGAGGTCAGTCCATACTGAACTGTCATGGTCTCAACTCTAACCACACATTGTAAAGACATTATCTGTTTCCCACAGAAAACAACACCAATGCACTGGTGAGTGATTTAAGGAGACATATGCATCTATGCGCCAATATATACTCTGCGCGCGCGCACGCACACACACGCACACACGCACACACACACACACACACACACACACACACACACACACACACACACAAAATGTAGAGTGTAAATATGTAGGACTGAGCATTCACACTGATAAATAACAGTATGTATCTACAGTATATCCATACATTTAATAAACATTATACCGACTAACAGTATCCAGTATATACGCTAACATTACACAACACACCTATACAGTAACAGTTACACAAGCAAAATAAACACTTGCTGAATGTTAGGCAATTTTAGGTTGAGATTTAGCTCCTTGAGGCACAAATTCAGTTTGGGAAAAGCACCATACCATACCATAGCAACGACAAATGTTTCGACTTGCACTGGACTTTAGTCAACATTTTGTATTGGTGAATGGTGCATTAGCAAAGAGTAAAAACATTTGATGTGACATGACGTGCTTCAGACATTTTTTTTTAAAACTCAATCTTGTATACAAGTGTTATTAAATATGAAATCCATCCTCCTTAGTCCAGAACTGTGCCTGAAATCACTCCCCATTTACTGTATAGTGCTCTCTAATTACCCTTCGCCATTTAATTTGTGTGGGTGAATTTTGAAATGCAAATACAAATTTGTCCGAAATCTCAATTTATTGTTCACTATTGAGTGTCCTTTATATACAGAGTAGTAAATGAGTGAATGAAGGAGTGATCTGGAGCACAGCACTTTTTGAGGGGGGCTGGAGCATATCCCAGCATGGACTGGGAGAAATTCAGAGAAAGCAAACAAATGACTAGACGGGATTGCTTATTTGCTAGTCACAATTTTATTTATTTATTTATTACGTGACATACTGAGTGGCCAACTTGTGTTGTTTTTGACCCGGAATGAAAATATAACTTTTTAATTTCTGCATTTCAAATGAAATCACTGCTGGCAATGATCTCTTATCATGCAATAAAGACACACACACACACACACACACACACACACACACACACACACACACACACACACACACACACACACACACATATATATAAATATATATAGGTCTTAACCACACAGTAAAACCCCATTATCTTTTAACCACAGAAAACAACAGCGCCTTAAGGTTAAAAAACCAAACTCTCTGAAGCCCATTAGCTATTCACCGCAGAGCAGAGCACTTTAGACCAGTGTTTTACAGTTAACCACTGTTTCTGAAGCGCATTACCTACTTACCGCAGTGTGTGTGTGTGTGTGTGTGTGTGTGTGTGTGTGTGTGTGTGTGTGTGTGTGTGTCTCTGTCTGTCTGTCTGTCTGTCTGTCTGTCTGTCTGTCTGTCTGTCTGTCTGTCTCTCTTGAACAGTTTGTGTCTGTGTCTCAATGTTTGACCATGAGTATGTGCATGTGAACATCTGTGTACTGAGTATGTAAGTGTGATTGTGCGTTAGCGTTTCCTGGCTGTGTGTGCGCGTGTGTGTGTGTATGTGTGTGGTTGTACACGTAATATGACACTTTAATGAAAGGAAGAGAAAGACTAGGGTGAAAGAGACAGAGGCACAAGAGGAGAGAGACGACAGAGGAGAACAATATTGAACGACGTATAAAGACACACGGACACAGAACACACATGGACATCAATACTGTCAAACCACAAAGTCACATCAGACACATGAGACAATACCCGGACTGTGTTACAGTGAGTGACAGAGGGATCAAAAAGCAGAGAAACGCAGGGAGAGCGAAACAGACACAGAGATAGAGCAAAACCAATGTAAAAAGAAATAAAGCTAAAGCTAGAGAGGAAAAGGGAGAAAGAGATACTACATAGGGAGATGGCATCTTTATAACACGGCGATAAGAGACAGAAAAGCAAACCAAGAGAAAAACAATAGACACAAGAGAAGAACTTGCAAGAAAGAGAAAAAGCCAAGGCATGGGAGAGAGAGAGAGAGAGAGAGAGAGAGAGAGAGAGAGAGAGAGAGAGAGAGAGAGAGAGAGAGCAGAGTGGGTGAGAAAAAAGATTTGAGAAAAAGGAAAAAACCACAGTAGATTTCTATTTTTTTAATTTATTATTTTTAACTGTACACTATCCAACCCTTCATTTTATGAGTATCTTTCATGCTGTTACGGTGTTTTATTAGCTTATTTATTTTGCATTGTCTATTATTCTTTATTCTACCATTTCCTAATTTAAACATTATTTCTTTCTTTAGGCCCAGCTTTGGAAAGTTCGCCAAAATGAAAAGACTTAAAGAAAAAAAAGAAAGCAATACTGAAATTCAAAGACAAATGAAAAGAGACAGGGAGGGAGACAAAGAGAGAAAGAGACAAAGAGCGAGACAGAGAGAGAAGTGAAAGAGAGTGAGTTAACAGTGAAATTCAAAGAGAGAAACTGCGACGAGGCGGCAGCAGTACATCTTGATCAACAGATGACTGATCATATCAGGGCTGGCCATCTTTCACCAGCCGCCGTTTGACGACACAACGTGACCCCCTGTACACACACACAAACATACAAAAGCACACTCCCACACACACATCCATTTCCCCCGACGTACCCTGAGGCGGGAGCATCAATAACGTATGGCCTGGCCAGGGGCCTCCATTCACTCACACACACACACAGCCACACACATTCATTCATTCACACAAATGCGCACAAGCATGTGCACAAATACACCCCCATATGTGACACTTTCACATATTCATGCATTCATTTGAACACACACACACACACACACACACACACACACACACACACACACACACACACACACACACACACACACACACAAAAGTGGTCAGACTAGAGGAGAATAACAGGGGAACAAAAAAACTCACAATATGTCTCTGTGCCCTCAGGCCTGAGGTCTTACCCCCACTGCCCTGCTGCAGTGCCTCTGTGTTTAGTGACAGCCAAAATGAGGAAATAAGAGGTGAATTAATAGGAAATATAGTTGTTTCTATAAATGGTAAGGTGAAGAGAGAGAAAATATTTTACAAAATTTGTGAGAAAAAAATGTAAATCAGGTTTTGGCAAATACATTTCCTACAATATGTAATTCTTTCATCAGTGGGCTGGGTAGAATCTAACATTAGATTACCAGGTTATATCACAGTGTATAAGTTCAGATATCACAATTTCAATATAATATCATTTAAATGTAGTAAGATCAGTCCAAAGGTACCTTTAAATTTAAACTGTCTTTAAGCTGACTCTGTAAACAGTCTGGATCAGAGTCACATACAATAATGTCCATGGATTGTTTTATTTATAAACAGTGACAAGTGTGTGACTTTAGCAGCAACGTCTGCATTGTGGTTTTTAATTTTAAGGAGCTGTAGCATTGTCTGTCTTCTGACAACCGCTCAGTGTAGCAGGAATACAGCTGCTAGCCAGAGCTAACCAAGCTATCCAGTCATGAACAGCTGCTGTCAGACTCTCTATGTCTGGGCTGGAAACACAGAGTTCACTGCAGCTCCGACAGTCACTAGAAGCACATTCACTGCCATTTGTAAAAGTTTCTCTTTGGTACCTGTGTTGTAACATTAGCTAAGCTAGTGGCTTAAATAAGTTAACTCTCCAGTGTCTGTGGGGCAGTGTCAGGCAACTGATACGTAGCAGACCACAGTCTGCAGAGGAAGGTGTGGGGAGGTGGTTGGTGCCGAAAACTTCCACCATATACATCACCTTGCTCCACACCAACCAATAGCAAAATTAGACTCTGCAATACAGAAAGCCATTCTTTAATGTCATTGACCATCAGTTTGTTCTTCTTTTAAAGAAGTGAAAGTCAAAAGTAGTTTGAGGCACCGTTTAGGCACTTGTATCATTTTAGCATTGAAAGAACCCAAACGATATGCAACCCTAGTCAAGGGATGTTGCCATGCATGTTTAGATGTTGTTCAGGTGTGACGATGTGTCTATGTAAAGCAATAGCCTAGTGAAAAGTAAAAGCAAAACTACTGCAGAATTTATTCTAATTACGTATAGTGAATATATCAAACAGAAGAAGTGGATTGCAAAAGGGAACATGCGGAGGTAGGGGCTGAAAGGGGATTAAAAAAGACAAGAGGAGCTAATGAAAGAGGATGAAATGAGATGAGAAGAAGAGAAAAGGTCAGGAGGTGGGAGGACGGTGGCTCTGTGTTTCTGGCCTTGTGTCTGACAACTTCTAAGTGTAATGGGATTGTACTTTAACACCTGAGTCCACCACATGCAAGCACACACATGTTCATCTGAGGTCTTTCACTGTTCATTCACTCACTTTCATCTTTTAGTTATATTACAGTCTCTTTTGTTTGGTTCTCCTTTTTTCCTATTCCTTTGACATTATTAAACAAACACACCTGGTGTCTAGTTACTTGAGGCCACACATGGGTTCCCTGCTCTTCTCAAAACATAAGGACAGCACTAGATCAATTCTTCACAGCACACATCCAATCATCTTACATCTCTGTCTTCTTACCGCTGTGTACGTCTCTTTGTTCAGTGTTTCTCCAGGTCTGCTTCATTTACATTGTAGTTACTAATGCTGTTGTCCAGAATGTTGTGCAATCAGAGGGGTCTAGAACAGGGAAGAGAATCAAAGCGAAGGTTCAGCTCTTACTTTGCAAGCAGACAGTGTCGTAAGCACTTGCAAGTAAATTAATAACAGTCAGTGGGAAATCTAGCTGATACAAAATTTGGGTGAAATATTCTCTTTTATTTAAAGTGGATACATAGTGTAATTTATAGTGCTTATATAGTTACCACTTCTAAAACAAAAAAACGCGTACTTATTATACCTTTTGAGAATCATTACAACCTTAGTGTTTTGGAAACGTTACTATAAAAGTCATTATTGGTGTTAGATAAGCTTAGAATCAATACCATTAAAAGCATACCCAAGCTTGCATACCCACATGGTATAAATCAAACTGGCAGCCCCACCATAAATGTTATGTCCAGTATCCAAATTGCAGGAGCTGCACTTTTTTAATACACGTAAAATGATGCAAGAGATGTCAAGAGATGCCCTGGCCTACAAATCTTGTTCTCCAGATAAAAGGAAACATGTTTGTTTGGTACAGATCCCAATAAATGTCACATCATCATTTTAATTGTTTTTTCAAAGTGTAACTTGTGATGCCACAATGATCATTCCCACTACATTTTATAACACTCAAAATATTTGTCAAAGGTCGCAATACAACTTTATTTTTTACTATGTGCAACTCTAATATTTCTAATTCTCATTAATACTGCAACTATTTAATTTATGAGTGGCCATGTAGCTCAGAGTTGGAAGTCAGGCTCTGTATTTTACTGTAAGCTCTGAATACATTTAATATTGCAACCTTTCATTCTCACAATAATATTTATCAGACATTGTAAACACCACAGGGCAGAACAAACAACATACAGTATACAAATAAACTCACTAATCACACAGGTGGTTATGATCTGCATAATTACTAATCAATCTGTTTTCCATACTGGACCAACAGTCCTGTTTTTCACAGCAGACATGTCTGTGACTTGTCATAGCAGAGAAAACACAGGTGAAACTAATTTTGTTAACGATGGCGCAGTTCCATTAAGTGTCCCAGTAAGCCATGCCAGTGAGCTAGCATGCACAATGCCAGAACCTTTAAACTGAAGCAGCTGAATTACATTGAGTAAACATCCTTTTTATTATTCACACCTGTTCTTTTACTACTATGACATGTCAAAATATCTGTGAAAAAGGCCTATAAGAGCAGTACTGAACAGCACTATCTGATACTCTCCTGGAGGAGAAGTGTGCCTCAATCAAAATCTTGTCCCAAACAGATAGTGAAATGACACAATTTCAACAATCTATAAAATATATATAAATATATAATTATCCATAAGGAAAGCAACCATCATAGAAGCTACATTTACTTAATATATCTATATAAGTGTAAAGCAGGTTGACTGAAGGTTAACCCAGCCCCTCTAAACAAAATGTACTTGTAACTATTTGTACCTGGCTTTATCAAATGTATCACTGCTACAGAAAAAATAAATAAAAGTCAACTGATCTACAGTAGGGGAAGTCCAGCCTCCTCTGGGAAGCATGGCCCACCCGCAACTATTTAATAATAGAAACAAATCTGCTTCACATAAAGCTTCTGCTTCTTAATTGGACTCCTTAGTTATTCCTCTTAATGTTAAATACTGGCAGAGAGGGTTTAAAGACTCATTAACACACACAGACTCACACTTACACACACCTTAAGGTTGTATGGCTGGGTGAACTATGCACACAGACACAGATACACACACAAAACGATGTTGTAGGTGAGCTACCACACACACACATACAGAGGATAATTATTACCTTCATATGCAAACGCCTGCAGTGCCCGCCTGGCAGCCTGACGTTTTTTAAAGTGTGTACTTTTCTTATTTAATTAATTAAAACAATCGTCAATGAACTTTAAATTAGTCCAGCATAAAATAATCATTTCTGCTCTGTGTGTGTGTGTGTGTGTGTGTGTGTGTGTGTGTGTGTGTGGGTGTGTGTGTGTGGGTACTGTATGTGTGTGTGGTGGGGGTGTGCATGCATGTGTGTGTTAATAATTAGCAGGCAGTAAAGCGGCTGTGTTAATTGCATTTAGGATCCTGCCTGGGGAGAGAGAGGGGGGAGGAACATAGCGAGAGAGCAAGAGAGAGAATGAGATAGAGAGAGGAAGAGAAAGAAAGGTGGAGAAAAGGAGAAAAGGAGAGACTATCTCTCATCTCTTGTTCCTGAAATAGAGAATTCCCATGTATTCTGAGATATAAAATGGAGCGTGGAGCCCTCAGGATCAGGAAAACACACATACCATTTCTCTCACACACTCCTTTCACACACTCCTACACACATACACACAGCCCCTGGGAGGATGGAGCTAACCTTAATTAGCCTAACACTGTGGTGAAATTGATTGAAATGCAGAACATCAATTATTAAGCCTAACTGTTTTCATAACCCCACACACACCCCGCCATGTAGCACATGTAGGAGAAGGAGGGGAGGGATAATAGGGGGTGGAGGCGTGTGTGATGATAAGAAAGGAAAGGTGTGAATATACGTGTGTGTGTGTGTGTGTGTGTGTGTGTGTGTGTGTGTAGTACAGTATCTCATTGCTAAGACGAGTAACAAGATAAGACGAGACAACATACTGTAGATTTCACACGTAAAAAGAAAAAGCATAATGCACAGACGGACAAGAACAGACAAGTGACACGCACACGTAAATGTGAATCACTTTGCAATAAATCTGAATAATTATTGTAACAGCTCACATCGCCACCTGGTCTTTTCAGTAAGAGGGATGCATGTAAAAGGTTGGAAAAGAAAGTGCTCTACCTTAAAGAATGAGGCGACTGCTTTATGTGCAGTCAAGATGCTCTTTGACAAGGATCAGATTTGATACACAAGTTTCAATGGTTTTGCAATAGCTGAAATGCATCAGCAGCATCACTGACTTCCACATCTTAATTTGACATATGATTACATTTACCATGAATATCCTGAAATTACTGTATACTTAATGTAGATACAGTTGCTTTTGTACCCAGTTCTTTTCACTAGCTGATGTTATTCAAAAGTCAAGATTGCGTTTGATAATGCAATAAGTTTTGAAGTGTAAACCCCTAAATTCTGCCACCTCTCTTCCTCCCAGAAAACTTAAAAAGCATGTAAGCAAGCAGAGAGAATCATATGGAGGGTGAGGCCTTGTGTCTACGAAGTATGTGACACGGGAGGTAACAGCAGTAGCAAAGATCCAGCTGCTGGTAGTCAGAGCTAACAGGGCTAACCAGCCATAAGCAGCTGTTGTGAGACTCTCCATGTCCTGGCTAGATGAGTCCACTGTAGCTCTGTCACTAGAAGCACAGTCACGGTTGTTTGTAAAAGTTTGGTACCTGTGTTGTAATGTTAGCTAAGCTAACAGCTCAAAGAGGCTAATTCTCCGGTGTCCGTGGGGGAGTGTCAGGCTACAGATACGTAGCAGGCCACAGTCTGCAGAGAGGTTTCACTGGAGTGGACGGGGGGGGGGGGGAGGGGGGTTGGGTTCATGACCAAAGCTGCCACCACATACGTCACCTGCTTCCAGATCAGCCAATAGCAAAATACAACTGCACTAGCCAAATTTTAACCAGTAAAGGGAGGTTGCTATGCATATTTATAGCACAATATTTAGAATTCAGATACTTTTGGACTAAAAGGTCCAAGATTTGGACCTGAATCAATCAATAACCCTACTAAATACTCATATACTGTGCACATCTTTTCAGCAGAAAAACCACTGATGTGACTAATTGAAACAATTAGTTTGGAAAACCAATTGTGACAATTAAGAGTCCAGTGTGTAGGATTTAGTGGCATCTAGTGGTGTAGTTGCACCATCATCTCAACCTCCTGTTCCAAGCACATAAAAAATTCTAGGGTGGCTGTGAAACTCGCAAAAAGCACAGAAGGTCCTATCTAGAGATAATTACCTAGTGATATACAGCTTTTTCACAGCAGACATTTTGAGATTTCAGTGCAGGTGTAATTAATAACATTAACAATGGCTACATTGCATAGAGTTGTCCCAGTTCCATGGCCCTGGTGCTATGATTGCTAGCTCCCTGGCATGGTTTATGCTGCCCTTACATGCAATCAGGCAAATGGCAGACAGACAGCACCTTCCTCACAGCATGGGAAAAATAAACTGTCCGACAAAAAGGCAGGACTGCAAAATATATGTTGCTACGGTGATGTCATGTTGTTTACAACAGACGGAATAAAATATATTACATAAAATAATTTAGTGTATGTTACTTTATGTAATTTATTAATTATTAGCATCTCGTTGTCCAGATTGTCCATGTTTTCTCCTTTTATGAAGAAGCTACATAACATAAATTAAACAGTCGGTATCAAATACCGTCATGGGCTGAAAGTTGAAATATTTTAACTTTGGACTGCAATGCCGGTATTCTCTGCCAGCCTCACCTAAGTTTAGCATCCTGCATACTTCAATGAACTACTAGTTACACCTGTGCCTTTCCTGCTATAACAAGACAAAATGCCTATGAGGCAGATCAGTAACATTTACATGTATGATTAGACTGGAAGAATAACTATGACAAAAATTGTCTATTGGAAATTGATTCCAGTTGAATACAAACTTGATACTGTACTCTATGGCCCATCAAACTCCTCTGTGGCCCCATGAGACTAGCAACCACTGCTGTTCTCCTGTGACCTTTTGAACTCAACCTTAGTGCAGGTCACAAACTGGTAAGGGTGATGTCATTTCAACCACAAACACACTTCCTGCTGGTTGATCTTAATGGCCTGTGGTTGGTTGACTCATTTTTGTGATAACGTAGAACTCACAGGTGACCAATAAGAACAAAAAATGTGTTTGAACTCCACTTCCTGAATTGATTTGTGGCACGCTATTTTTTTAAAGACCAACAATGGCCGAACAATTTGGCCATTAGTGTCCCAGGTTTGAAGATAGTTGGTTAGTCAGAAGCTTGACAGTTTCTAATTCATCCATTTGGGACTGTACACAAGCTGAATGGTACTGAAATGGACTTTAGTTGTGGTTTACTTAATGGCTTTAGCAGTAACACCTCCAGGCCTAAGCCACTGAGTATGGTCCTTTAACATTTTATGATGAGTCTCAGGAGCATGATTTGCAAGCAGGGACAAAGGGGCTTGTTTTTAGTGTGACACGTGCACTTTCCAGCTTGTCCTAACCAATGCATTGTGAAGCCCAAGGGTCAATGATCTCTCTCACTGCACATGGTGTTATGGTGTTTTTATCCACCAAGGACAATATTCTTTCCATCAGATGTTTTGTTAAAAAGAGAGAGATTATGGAAATTAAAGTTTAAATTTGCTGGCTTGAGTCAGAATGAAATAACACCAAGTGTAACACTGACAGGTATAATCCCATAGCATTGATGTCTATGTGCTATGCTTTTTGCCATTATGATGCAAACCTCATTAGTAACACAGTGCTTTAGGGCTGCCCCAACCAAAGATCTTCCTAGATGACTAGTAGTCATAGTATAAAGTGAATAGTCGACTAGTCATTGCACATTTATGATGTTAATTGAATTATTTAAATTAGACAGTATGGATTTTTATTTCAGTCGATATGATAACCAATAATTACCTGCTTCTCATGGCGGATATCAATAATAACCAATAACTTCAAGTTTTTGTAATTGAAAAAAAAGGATGATGATGTAGTTTTTACACACTTGATGGCAAGAAAGGCTCATATGTAGTTAGCACAGATGGATGATGTAATATTCCATAGCTCTGACCTAACCAAATCCATCTGACATAACTATTGATAACACAACAACAAAGAACCGTTCTGACTCTTCAAATATTTTTAGTTTTTCTAGTAAAAGTTCATTAAAAAAAACTTCAGGCCATCAAAAGTTTTGTTTTGCATAAGAATTCTAAATAAATTATTATTATGGACCCGTAATTTAATTTAATATATAATTAAATATAATATATTATTTATAATATTATTAAATATAATATATTATTTAATTATCCCAATAATTCAGAATATAAATTTCCTATTATCGGCCACCTAACCCTAACCCTAACCACTGCCCCGATAATTATCATGCATCCCAGCTGCTGTTAAAATGATAACGGAAAAAGTGGTAACAATTCTGAATGTGTCAGAGCAACCAGCAAGGAGACATTTAGTGCATTTATTTTTCAACAAGTCTTGTGTTTGAAAAACAAATACTCGCAGACTTATCTTAACTTGCTTCAAACTCGCTCCTCTTCCTCCGTTTCATGCCTCTCCTGTCCCTGCCTGAACCCGCCCTGTCTTCATCCCCAGAGTCATCATCCTGGTCGGAGCCGCTGTACAGCCGTTAAGGCTATGAGCCCATTTCAGTTGTGCGCTCCTTGGCAGTATTCCCTGCTGGGTCCCCTCTCCTACACTAGTAGTGTTTAAACTCCCCCTGTCCTTCGAGCTCCCTGTCTGGGTACAGTGAGCTCATAGGACCGCTAACTAGCTAGTGACAACAGCTGGTACAGTTAGCCTGTGCAGCAGTGCACCAGTAAGTGGCTTCCTGTATCACAAGAGAAATGGCCCTTGTTGCAACAAATATGCCAGACTCTAATCTAAAGTTTGATGTTTTTGTTTTTCTGCAACTATCCAACTAATGAAAAGTGCGTCGACTAAGATTCTTCACGACGACTAACGGTTAAGTCGACTATTTGGGGGCAGCCCTAGGGGGCTTTAGCCTCTACTCTCCAGTGATCATACAAAAAGCCCTTTGTGCTGTCCAACACTTGTGTCACTGCCTATACACCATGGGTGTGCAGAGCCTTTAATTAAGAGAATTATGGGAAGCTCTTCTCCACTGCAGCCCCGCATAGTGAAGCTGGTAATGAATGGATGTTTAATTCATGTAAAACATTTCTTTGTACAGCTCTAAAGCAACAGTAATAAAACTGGTTTAGTGCATCTCCTCTGAAAAACCATAACCAGAAGATGCCTACAGTTCTAGCATTCCTTACTGCGCCCCCTCTCTTCATATGACTACAGCAATGCCCCGTCTCCCTGACTTGATGACTCTCTGACCTCCAGTCTATCTTTGTCCCAGCGCTGCACGGCCTCAACCCACTGAGTCAGTGGAAAACTCATTTAGGCCTAATTACATGGGCTAGGCTTCTGCCTCTCTTACTTTCTTTCACTGAAGAGGCACTTTCTTTCTTTCACCCCTTCTCTTTTCTCCTTCACTCTCTCGCTGTCCTTTTCTCTTGCTCTCTCATTTCTTCTCTCCTTGTGCTCCAGTTACCAGATCAAGGTAGCCCTGCACTACTAGCCAGCCAGAACACACACACACACAGGACATCCAACACTCTACTGTAGCCAAGAGGCCACAGGTACACCAGTACAAAGGCTTTTAGATGGTGCATTGTTATTTCCCTGGGGTCAGCCATAGGTTAGGACCCAGTCTTAATTAGTTGACATAACTTATAGATGATTACCCCTCTTTGGGTCCTATGGCCCCCAAACACACCAAACACACACACACACACACACACACACACACACACACACACACACAAAGTGCCTTTCTAAGATCCAAAGCCAAGAACTAAAGAGGGTTTGTCCAGGAAAGAAACCGGTTTGATGTGCGCGCACACACACACACAGAGAGAGAGAGAGAGAGACACGCATCATGTCTAAGGTTTAGAATCGAGGGGTCAGGTAGGTGAAATGTAAGGAACCCTGGGAGGAACCTTACCCCAGGACGTCAGACGGCACAAAAACAACGTCAGAAACAAAAGTCATATTAATGATGGATGACAGTCTGGGGTCAGCACTCAGGTCGTATGTCAGGACCTACACTGCTATGTCACCAGAAATCGAAGATGGCAGACAGCTAAAGTTAAATGTGTTTTTAAAGATCCCCCTGTATGTGACAGGTAAGATTTTTACCTTAGATATAGACAGCAACATAAAGACAGACAGAGACATGAATAGCAGGAGATAATACACACCAATACATTACAAACCAGGAAATCATCCTATGTCCGTACTGAAATGTGTGATTTAAGATGAGCAGTACAGCTTAATAAAAAGTGGGGGAAAATAGCAAAAAGTGAAAAAAGCTCTAATATCTGTTTGTGTTTGAATGTATAATGGGAACAGAAATCCCAAGAATGTATTTTTTTGGATTTCTTTCACACAGAGACCAATGAACGCCCATAATTACACTCTAATAATCTACTCTTAATGTGATATGATACTGACAGAAAAATTATCTTCTTCAGGAGCGGATGCTTACCAGCAAAGAAATCTGAAACTGCCATCACTCTCCAGGACCTGCCAACCTTATGTTCTTATGAAATCCAGGCTGGTGTAAGCTCACTGCTGCAATACATATGCTGCTGAGTGTAATTTACCAACCTGAATTACTCTCGTAGTTATTGGAAAGCATTTTGCATTTGCAGCCGCTGCACGAGACAGCATGGTTACAGCACGTCCGATCGATATCCTGCCCATAAAGCAGACGCCACAGTCACAAGAATTAACGTGCTTGTGTCTATAAACCATTCAGAAACATAAGCATAAACTGAAATCCGTTCTGCAACCACAAGAGATAAAAATGACTGCCACCATTACCAGTCTATATTACACTTCCAGAAAGTTTAGGTACACTCAGGATATGGTATTAATTTGTTTGGGAAATGCTTACTGCTCTGTACTGTAATAGGGCTCAGGGGAACGGATGAGATCCAAGGCCAAACCATAAGGAAGGAGGCCGAGTATCAACAACAACAGCTTAATGATGCTCTGGTAATGGAGCACAAGCGGGTCACTTAGAAAGAGTACTCACTCTGGCAGGCAAAAACACACTTTGCACACACATGGCAATAAGTGCACTAACACAGATGCAAATGGGAAGACCTAGAAGGTGCCAAATACTTGTGCGTACACACACAAACAAAACACAGGAGCGCGTCCACACAGATGAGTAGAATAACACACATATCAACTGATCCAAGGACTGCTGATGTAAATTAGCAATTTTACTATATTTGGTACATTTCCATTATAATGAAGTCAACTAATGTGCCCTTTTCCTGATAAATAACAAACAAACAAACAAACAACAGCCATACACACGGACACACGCGGTCTCTTCCCTCTCAAAAAGTGTTCACTCCAACTCCACCAAACCTTTTAACTGCAAAGGTTTTTAATGTGTTTTAATGTCTCTGGGATGTTTAACTGTAAGACCGTCATTTGGCTAAGTAGCCTGCTGCCCTGTGCGCAGAAGGGAGGGGTTAGAGGTTTCACTCACTGACAGTAAACAAATCTAAATAATTCAGGAGGAGAAATTAACATTTTATTTATTTGTTATTTATCAATTACTGTTTCAGGGTTGTGATCCAATGTCTATGTGTGTATGTGTGCACAGAGGGAAAATGCAAACATAATTGTTAGTCTTAGAGGTGCAATAAGCCTCGAAAGGAGTGTTTTCAAAACACCAGATTAATCTGATGCAACACAGATAAGACATAATATTAATTGTGTGTTTGTTGGCGTTTGGGTTTTAAAATTATTAAATTATTTAATCGCATGTTCTTCGTAAAAACACATTTCTAACACATTCACAGATAATATAATAATCATGCAGACTATTATTAAGGCGTTCAACTTGATGAATACACAACTTCTTACTCCCAGGTTTTTCATTACTGTGCCTCTAGCTCCCTCTACTGACAATCAAAGTGTATTACACACACAAAGTATACTTCAACTGCTACAATAACTACCACTTGTGCTTATCCTGTTGTTACATGTATTAATTGCATTCAACATGTCTTGGATCTTCCGTTTTCGTACCAAACTACAGGATAAGCTCTGCTAATAATCCCTAAATTGTGCATCTATTCATGCAATTGAATAGTGAGGAAAAACATTTGAACAGTAAGATGTATTTGTGTAACATTATCTCTAAACATACAGAGAGATATGCTGAAATACATTGTAAATAAAAGTTCACCGTGTGCAAACCCAATTAATGAAGACATCTAAAGTCTTTGATTTGTACCTTTCATGTAAATAGCAAATACTAATACATGAGAGGTATGAACTGGGGCCCACAGCTTTTTAACTTATTGAGAGTACAGGGTAATTTTCTGTTAAAAACACTTATAAAATGTTGTTATTGATGTTAATAGTGGAAAAAAAGCCTGGCTAACAAATAGTTTGTTTAGGTCTTACCTTAAATGTTAGCAGCAACCAGGACCCCCAACAGGCAGCCAGCCCAAATGGTGTGTTCCTTCAAGTTTTGAACTCAATCTTGAGTTGTTTGCTTGACGAATTATTTTTATTTATTTATTTATTTTTTTCACATTTAGGAGGTAGACACTAAAGCTTCTATCTAGCAAAGGCTCCCAGCTAGCGTAAACGTGAGATAAAAAAAATGCCCGCCAAAAGTACCTCCGCCATCTTCTTACCACACCTGGTTCCCGCAGGCCCAATTAATTGATTAGCCCCGCCCTGTACCAGCCCGCCATCGGTAGATCGAAGATAAAGCTAAACACACCATAACAGTGACATGGACATATTAAATTGAGATATATTTAGGGCCATTGTTCGTTTTTTTGTTTTTTTTATTAAATAAGCTTCAGTGGGGAGAACATTTTAAATTCACTGGTCATAAAAAGACTAAAGAATGAAGAGCCATTTTTTCATTAACAATACATAGGCTATGGGAGTGTATTTCCCCATGAGAAAATGAAAGTGGGATTTTTTTTCCCATTTAACCTAATATGTCAAATAAATGAAACATTTAGAGGTTAATTGTCAGTCTTCAATGATAACCAACTAAAGATAGATTTGTGAGAAAGGTAGCAGACTCGATTTTCAGTTGAATTAAAACAGCTTTATTAGTGTACACTGTAAGAAGTTGTCTGTATATGTAGAATAGTTGGAAAGCCTATGAAGATCATCATCAGTGTTTGAAGAAGACAGAAATCCTAACAGCTTGTTGTCTAATGGAATATGCTCTGTCGATAGCAAGAAAAAGGAACAGTGTGCATGGTAAAATAAAAGTACAACTATACGATAACATCACTAGTGACATGTAGAAGCTTCACTTTCCTCCAAAAAGCCACCTTCTTAGGAATTCATCAGAAAGAGGCTTATTTGGGGGTACACAATTGTCATCACAATAAGAAAAGAAAATACAATATGTAATCTGTAAATAGGAATGTGGACCCTTAAAATGAGCAGATGTAGCCTGCACGAAACCTCATTTGGTCTCATCTTCCATCTCCAAAACAGACTTCTCAGGAAGTGAGAAAAGCTGGTTAGATTGGGGGTACAATGCCGGGTGGCACCCATTTAAAGAAAAAAAAAAGTTGATACAAAGGCTTTTGCTGGACTATGGCAACATGCATAAAACAGCATGTCTAGCCATCAGAATACACTGTGCATATTTCCTACATTGGAAAATGTTTTTGAGTATACAGCTTTTTGATATCACTGCATAGAACTGACATGTGGGTTAGCAATGACACAACAGCCTACTATATTTTCATTTTAGCATTTTAACATGTGTACTGAATCAAGTTTTTTTTCCTAATAAATGAAAGAAAATGACAGACCAGCAAAGGGACAGGACAGACAGTTGGACAGATAGATACACATATAGACAGACAAACATCACTGCATTCAGCTGGTTTTAGTCTGGTTACAAGTGAGAACGTCAAAAAATTTGACCCCGGCAAATGGTCGATGAATGAAGAAAATGGTAAATGGTATAAAAGTATAGTTCATGATTTGCCGTAGTCAAACTAACTTCAAAACACGTTGTCCTACAGGACCATCATTTGCTTTTGAGATTTTTCTAAAGTGTAAATCTTTCAGTTTGGTCCGAGTGCTCTGGTACATCACCCCGAGTGAGGATGGCAAGTTTGTACCAAATGAAAATCTTTAATCAAAGTTCCTGCAGGATGCTGACAATATATATGAATTGTCTCCTCTTTTTTATGATAAACTAAACCTTCATTAAAGTTGCAATTGCAGCAGTGAGTATGTGTTTACATGCACACGAGAATTACTGTGCACCCAGTTAAGACCACTGTCAGGTGTTTGTCTCAGTTTGGAGAAAGTCAAACAAACTATCTGGAATGTGACAGTATGAGACAAGATAATGATGCAAGTATACACTCAGTCCAATTTATATACATTTATATGTCCCACTTACAATCCCATTTTTCATGGTAACATTGCTGAGGAATACACTTGGAGTAAAGACGCCTTTCACTGGGATATAATATCACAACACATGTGCATGTAAACACACTTCACAAATTAACCTTCCAAAGTAAGAGCTTTTAAAATTAAATAACTAAAATTCAGACTTTTTTGAGTTGAGTTAGGATTCAATCCAACAGTATTATTTTTCAGTATCAAAACAGTTGGTATTAAATGCATTTCTTTTCTAATGACCATGGTATATTGAAAATAAGCAACAGGTATCTTGATTTGTAGCTAATAATTTCAAACTAATCGAACCCCAGGAGGACATTGGAAAGTTAAAAAATTATATTAAGCCAATAAAAAACTGGAACTTTCAGGTTTTCATCAGCAAATGGGTTTATAACACAGTGGATCTGCAGTGTACAGGACATACTGTAAATACATGCATTCAGTCTTTGGGACAGCACTCTCATAATTTGGGTCAAACCCATAGAGCTGAAAACTTGGTAAGAGTAAGGCAAGAAATTACCTTTATAACACATTATAGATTCAGAAATTCACCAGCCGCTTTTACCATTTTAGTAAAGAAAAGAAGGTGGATGGAAATTACGGTGTCTTGGCCTCTCAATCATTAAGTACACAATTTGAGCTGTTTTCAATGGTAAATTCAGTGAAAATGTTATATCCTATGCTACATACCTCATAAATCATCGGCAAGCTGAGTTCATTCCATACAGTGGGCATATTCTAAAAAAATATTGAATTCTAATAAAAAGGAAGAAAGCTTTGAAGATTTTAAATATATTCATATAGAAAAAATACATGGAAATACAAAAATGTAGCTAAAAGAAGGTGTAAAGAAAATAATAGCTGTGTCGTATAACTAGCTAGTCAAATACTTAAAGCTTAAACACTTCGAGTTGAAAAGTTAAAATACCAATGTAGGTAACAGCTGGCTTTTAAATCAGGGCAAGAAATCTCATTCAAATCAAATGGATGTTCTTCAATAAGCCAATTCAGACAATATAAAAAAGGGGGAAAAAAATCTTTATAGTGACCATTTAATATATTTTTTTGTAATTGTCTTTACTTCAGTTGGGCTTTTCAACATTCCTATCTGTACATTTCAAAGCATATCTTGCTGTATTTTACATCAAAGGCAATTTTCTTGTAGCAATATCAAGGGTGCATAATTTGGGGCAGTGCAAGTACGGTATAGAAGCTATTTTTTTAAGTCCCACACTGCAGGACTTGTTATCTTTGTCTTCCTATCAGTAAAATGTCAATAATGGGGAAACCGTGCATTAGTCCAAGCATATAATCAAGAGACACAGAACGTAAGTGATGGGTGTTTGTCTTTTTTTTTCCTGTTAGACAGCAGGGGGTGACACTGAGGCTTAGACTCTTGAACTGCCTCCATACTGAGTCGTATTCCTGCATATCTCCAGTTCCAACCTACAAGTCATATGCAATATGACATCATTGCAAAAAGTTAAAGAAAATAATGTAAGAGAGAGCGCAAGAGTGTCCACGAAGGAAACAGAGAGACAAACTGTTTGGCCTCAAAAACCAGAAGGGGGCAAACTTAACCGTGGCTTACTCCTTATGCTTTTATTACTGTCTGAAAAACATATTCATAAACTGTGTGAAGTTCCAGTGGAGTGACATGTCCTTACGCTCTTGCGCTGAGAATTCCTTTAACTTAGTTATTCCAGTTATCTGTGCTGTTTAGCCACTGACAACACTTAAAAAAAAAAAAAAAAAAAAACTCCTTGTGGAAGAACAAAAAAAATACTTCTTTGTTCCAGCTCTGATCCACACTCAGACATCTGCCTCGTTGCACGCTTGCGAATGAATGGGACCAGTCGACATTAAACACCACAGAGAAAATGATTGGTCGTTATGTCAAAGCAAAGCTGTTATAATAGTAAGTCAAGTGGTGTGTGAACTGCAAAGGTTTGTCTGTGTTACAGTATATGTGTTTGCATGTGTACATGTGAAGACGAGGTATGTAATATTACTTATAGACATCAATTTGCTCTCCCAGTGGTCACCCCTTTTAAGAGCTGAAGGACCGTCAGTTCAGTGTAATCAGGTTTGTGATCCTGACAACACAGGACTGATAAGGAGAAAAGCAGGAAAAGTGGAAATCTCAGATAAAAATGGAAGTTTGGTCACCAAAACCAAGAAGAAAAAAAAATAATGTCCAGGCGTGAAGCTGACTTTGGTTGAACATGAGCCTGGAGTGGCAGTACTACTGTTGGTCAACCTTGTGTAAACGGAAATCTTGACACTGAATCAAAGTTGTGCTGTGGTAGGTAGGTAGTGAAGAGGCAAGGTGGACTAGTGCTGGGAGAGACTGTCTTGTAACTAGAAGGTCACATGCTCAACCGTTCTCGTGTCACTGACTGGGACAGTAGAGCCCTGTCCTGCTTTGCGTTTCTGGATCGCAGCCTCAATCAAATACCGAAAAACATGAATGTAGTCTAGTCCCTTATGACATCACTCTTGTCATTTTGATATTGCAGGGTGATTTCAATTATAAGGTCCATGGTTACTGGAATGTCAACATCAATCCAACAGAGCCTGAGGTGATCAGGCCCACTCTGACATCACTTTTAACATTCCACTATTGTCCATCAGTGATGTCATTCTCCCATCCTCCAGGTCCATTGTGTAATCCTTTTTTTCTTCTTTGTTTTTGTTTTGTTTTCATCATGTGCGAACATCAGTTTAAGACTGCACGGTGGTCTCCCTTAGGGCAGACTGGTCGAATGTTGTGAAATGTCAGTTTGAATTTGCGTAGGCAGCAGACGCAGCAGCAGCAGCAGCAGCAGCACCCTGTTTAGGACATACTGGAGCAGCGTACTGATGGTGAACCCATCTGAGTCAGCACCTTATCCAACCACTGGAGGGGGCCGTTGAGATGCAGCTCAATCCAACAGGGAGTGCTGGTTACGGTCTGACGTCTGTAGGGATGAAATACAGAATATACATAAAAGGAAAAACTTCTTGCGGGTCCAGATGAGGCTTAAAGTGTTATTGCATGGCATATGCTATGAGTCTATATTGATTATAATGTCAGTCACAACCCTAGTAGCATTATTTAGAAAATGAGTAGTATTTTCTTTCAGCACAAAAGTGATGGTGTTAGACAAAGAAGCGGCTATATATAAAAATAAAATTTACATTAGAAAAATCCTACAACAAATCCAAAAAAAGTGAAAGGGAGCTTGCATCGCCAAGGTCTGACCACTCTGTGGTCCTACTAGGGTTGGCCTGGGCTCTACAGACAGTGGAGACACTGACTGTTAACCAGACAGGCCACACAGCGGCTTAACCCTGGCCAGTGAGAACAAGCCAAAAACCCCCCACAAAAACGCTGCTGTCTGGCTCCTGGGAGGGTACAACACAAAGCAGAGCCAAAAGCAGAACAGATGTTTGCTGGATGGATGGTTGGAGGGCCACAGACACAGAGAGATACAGACAAATGCCCTGTAATCTCTGACATTTTACAACAAAAGGAGGAATATAATGGAGATTATACGCATGCAGCACAGATGAGAACATGCACAAACCTTTTACCTTTTCAAACACTTGTTTACATAATGTACATCGTCACTTCCTCAATTTTATATGAAGGTGCACCTGTATCTATTTACCTTAATTACAAAGTGGGGGAGACAAGACAGTGTCACACAGTTTTATCATGTCATAAGATATAACCTGAGTAGTGATTCATACTCTGACAGTAAACTATTTTTTTTACACCATGTGACGTGTAGGGTGCAATGCCAGATCTGGATTTGAGGCTTGAGTCATTTTTCAAAATTGATTGTAATTGTAAAACTATTGATACACAGATTTTTGTTGAGTGATATTTAGGTTTAAGCAGTTGTGTCTTTTTCTCAAAGATGAGGCTACAAAATGTTTAGTTTTGTTTAAGTTCAGTCCATTAAGCTGAGGGAATATGACATCAGCTTGTGAGTCAGTATTCATGGCAGATGGTACAGTTGCTGTTTGCACTGAACAGCATTTGGAGAGTCTGCAGGCTTTGCTGGGCTCTAGCTGGACCAACATGACCTTAGCCAGTGCAGGCTTAAGTGTGATTTATACTTCTGCATCAAATCGTGGGTATGCCATAGCCTGATGTGCACCTCCCCAAAAATGTAAATACATGTTGTGGCGATGCGGACCACAACAACTGTGATAGGTCCCCTTGGGTTGTGTGTGCATTGTCTGAGAATGGGAAGCGACTCCTGCAAAACCCAGATGAGTTTATAATGCGGTTTGAGAATCCCCCTCTTCAAATGCTTATATTCTCAGATAAGTGTGTCGTGACGCACACACAGACAAACAAGCACACATGTGACACTGCCTCGCTGCATGACATGCTCTTGTCTGTCCCCTCGTATACCCTTCAACCTTTTGTTTGACAGGCGGCAGGGAAAAAAATTAAACAAGGAAAACGCAGGACAGATTGAGGAGAGAGACAAAGGAGAGTTTCAGTTTCAGTCGAAACTCAACACATAGAAACCCCGCCACCAACTACATTTTTGCCTGTGTTATCATTTATACAGTGCACAATGTATAAATGCTCATAATGGCGTAGGTCACTTGCGTAGGCTGCTTGCGTTCGGTTTTTTTGAGCTGCAAGCAAACCTGCCCAGGGCTGTCAGCATATTATAGCTGATGTTTTTCTTTCCCCTTAAGCTTGTTAAAGTGAATATAGAACTCAAATAACCTCTGATTCCTACAACACGAAAGTTACACCCTAACAAAGAAAGGGTAGATCTAAGAGCCACAGTGCCCAGAGACAGATAACTGCTGTTAAGCTTCAGTCACTGCAGAATTTATATCAGCAAGATTTCTGAGCGAAATCAATACATTTCAATGGAATCACTGCAGTCAGTGGAGTCACACACAGGGGTTAAGTAAATTCAAGAGGTGATAAATTGCAAACCAGTGGCAGTGGTAAACTTCCAGATATGGAGGGTGTTCAAACTGGAGGAAGCTGCATCAAAATAGCTGTGTCATACCATCCAAATTAATGGGATACTGTTCTGCCAAATGTCAACAGAACAGTCCACTTCATGTTCATTTTGCGGCAAACAACAGTAGCCACTGCCTGCTAATAGTCTTTATGTCAATAAGCCATAGCAAATACAAATTGGGTCTTAATATCTTGCCTAAAGGTTAACTAAATAAAATAAAAACATGACTTCTTTCACAAGGATGCATTAACGAATTTTACTCTCTGGTCTGGTCAGACACCTACAGCCCTCCATTCAACATGGATGATAGTAAAAGAGAGAATGATGTGCTTGAGAGTGTAAGTTACCTGTACTCTGCTCCCCAGCCCTTGACAAAGCTCATTCTGATGGTGCACATCCTGGTTAGTTGGTAGACTGCCTCAAACCCCTGATTGACTGACTGGGCCAGCAGTGCAGCAAACTCCTGGTTGTTAAAAATCTTCAGATTACAGCCTAAAAAAAGGAGGGAAAAAAGGAGGTGTGAGTCATAGGCTGGTCATCACTATCAGATGGGGTTTATTCGGACATAGAGAAGCTTTCTCCATGTCTTGGTAGAGAAGGTGGACTGAAATACTGAGGACAGCAATGGAAATACTAAACAAAAAACAAAAAGTGTTCTATGAATTACTTTACAACAATGGGTATTTTCAAAAGTGGTGATTCCACTTTACCATTTTTGTGAACACAACTTAAAACCACCATGCAGAGACATTGTGAAGAGTGGGTGTGTTACATGTTGGTGATTATTCTTCGTGGGGCTGACAAGTCCGACCCCTGAATGTCTACAAGATCCTTGTTTCCTTTCTGTACAATTCTGTGCCTCAGTAATGATACTGTTCACACTGCTCATTTGGCCAGGAATGAAATGTTCAAACTTACATGGGTACAGATGAGTCAGTGTGTGTGGGTGAGAGTCTGAGAAAAACTGTCACAATGTGGAGGGCATTAGCACTCTTCCTCAAGCTTCACTTTTATCAATATCAGGTGAAAAGAAAGGTCATGTTCCACAATCCAGTTTTATATTCATCCATAAGCTATTATGTACCCACTGTTACCAAGAGTTTTGTTTGGTGATACTGATTCCTCATATGGATCCAAGCTGCCAGATAAAACTTTCAGTAGTGGCTCAATTCATTATTCCAATATATCTCCTAGGCAAACTAGGAAGGAGGCTTTTTGCCAGATGTACAGCACCTATTTTGCAAGAAGGAAAAATGAAGAAGCACTATTTATGTGTATAAACCTGGTGGTATCTTGCAGACTGTGGCAGGGTGCCAGCCGTATCGCTGGTTGCAGTTGGGACTCTGGACAAAAATGGCACTGTCACTGAGGCACTCGGCAAACACCTCCCCTCCGATGTAATACAATCTCACACCACGACCTGCAGAGTGTGACACAGGAAAAATGTGAAGATAAAAGAGAGCAAGAAGAAATTCTGAATTCTGTGCCATAGAAAATATCATGGTTATTCAGCAGTATGTCCATAATAAAATGAATTTAATAATCTTGTAATGCAAAAACTACTATAAATCCCAAAAGCTTGACATCTTGAGCCTTGAAATGTTATGATCCCTAAAACTGCCATAATTGTTACAAGATACAATTAACTCAAACTAATCAGAGTCGTAATTACTGTAAATCTCAGTGTGCTTGTACCTATATGTCTCCTTGTCATTTCAACAGTTGCGTTCCTGTTGACATTGCTGAGAAGCCCTAGACAGAAGCGTTCAGAGTTGGAGGGGTCGGTGAAGCCGTCGACTGTCAGAGACGGCTGAGAGGCATGAAACGTCTCTCCGACCCGCTGGTTTAGCTCATAGTAGGCTATCGAGCACCAGAAAGCTGGTTCGCTGTAGGTAACAGGCTGAAGGTCTGAAAAGATATCAAGGAGGAAACATTTTATATTTTCTATTACCCAAAATGATAGTCCTTCTAGGACTCAATTTCTGGTGAAAGATTATATGTTTTGGTCCATTTTCAATATGACACTATTCCCATTATTCAAACTACCTTGGCTCTCCAATAAATCACAACAACAACTCACACACATTTGATTTTACTTTCAAGAGCTATATATCGACTTGCAGTAAATCTGAAGAAAACTGACAAAGCTATACAAACAAAGCAGTCTTACCCAGGCCATGACTGACAGGTGACAGGGTGCTTGGTGACATTTCTGCTGGTGAGCCTGAGGGAAAAAAGAAAA
Source organism: Dicentrarchus labrax (assembly GCF_905237075.1). Taxonomy (NCBI): domain Eukaryota; kingdom Metazoa; phylum Chordata; class Actinopteri; family Moronidae; genus Dicentrarchus; species Dicentrarchus labrax. The sequence continues at coordinate 16,425,567 of NW_026136710.1, read as the reverse complement.
AACACTTTATATATCACCTTTTCAAGATCTGTATTATATGTGATGTGAATATGTATGCATATATGCAAGTATGTAAATTGTGCTGTTGTTGGTGTTAGTGTTTGTATTGTTTATGTTCACTGCTGCTATGATGTATGTCTGTCTGTAGAATGATTTTAAGTTGCCAAAACTGATCTTCTAACCCATATTCTAAGTCTTTTTCCAACCAATGAGATACACAGCAGCATGTCCACTAGCACAACACTCAACTAGTCTACCTGTTTCCATACTTTGATTCATCTGCTGGTCGCTGGTCTCTCCATCTTCACTGATATAGCCAGGCGGAGGGGTCTCTGTAAAAAAGACACACACAACAACGCAAACATTCAACAAGAATACATTTTAAACAACACACTGCTGCACATAATCAGAAAGAGTTCTTTGTGTAAAAAAACAAAACAAAAACAAGTTCCTGCCTTGCATACAGACCTGGTATATAGTTATTAGGAGGGTCTATGCCAGCAGGGAAGTTGGTGTTTTCAGGAATAGAGTTTGTAAAATCATCTAGAGGTGGAAGCTCTGTCAAAATCTCTGTGTGGCGTGGCACCAAGACTGGAGGCAACACTGGAGAGAGAAGGAGGCAGTAGCTCAGTGAGTAGGGACTTCGCTTGGGAACCGGAGGGTTGCTGGTTCAAGACCCATAGACCACAAACAAAAACAAAAATCGTTGCAGCCCCATCACTCCCCCCATCACTCCACCATGTCCACAATTGCATTAACTGTGTGTGTGTGTATAAAAGAACAATTTCACCCTAGGGGATCAATAAAGTATGTCTTTATCTTCTTCTAACAGCTATACAAATCTAAAATAATTAAGAAAAAACTGAGAAAAATAAACAACACAAATACAAGTGATGATGAAACTTCAGCTGCCGTGACCGCCGTCATTGTAGACTTAATAGAGGGCACCTTGAAGATCACAGTCAGAAGTACTCCGTGTAAAAACTATGTCACAGAAACACAATGCTCAAGGATCATTACCAGGCGTCTCCACTCTCTGGTAATGGTAGGGATTGACACACACTTCATCCTTTTTGAGGTTGAAGGCATACTGGCAGGCGTCAATGGCCCTCAGCTCGTGGTGGCTGTGAAGGTCGGGCCATCTCCACAGGCGGCAGTAGATGACGTGGGGCAGGCCCTTACGATGTGACACCTGAAGACGCCCATCCAGTGACCTGTTGGTTGGAAGAGAGGATAGCCAATAGCTCAGTGATGTGCCCACGACTTCACAGGAGGGATTCTTAAAGACGTCTGTGCTTTAGTTTTTAGTGTGCACCAATAAAATATCCAAATAAAATGGAGTAAATAAGGAAGGTCACTAATGCATCAACCAGTGGAGTGCAGAGCATTGGTTATGTTTTATGGCTAAACCTTGTTTTTGAAACTCATCAGCACAGTTGAAAAAAGCCATTGCACAGTCACAGTGATCTCTGAAACTACCGCTCTGAAACTAGTGCAAAAACAAAACAACACATTCATCTTTTCTGCTCCAATAATTTACTAACTTTGTTTGACAAAAAAAGTACCTACATTCTACACTTTATTTATCATTTTTATGGAAATCACCATTAAACTCATCTTCATGAATACATTTTGAAGGGTAATCAATACTACCACCTAATCTGATAGCACCAGCAGAGAACATAACTCTTATTATGTGCTTAATGCAATAGATTCTGTCCATTGTTTTCTTATTGCCTGTATTACATAAAGCATTATTGCACTAAAGGCAGTGATAAGGTTGTATTATGAAAGCCGATTACATTACAGTCTCAAAGTCATCTGATGCTTAATAAAGGAGAAATGGGCACACAAGCCAGTGTGCAGTGATACTGTAGATTACAGAAGGATAGATGAAATTTTTTTTCCTGCATAATGTTTGCAGGAAAGTAGAGATGTAATAGCGATTGTTGACTCATTGTGTGTTTGAGTGCATGTGAGTATATTCACCTGCCGTGGTCAGGGTATCCGTACATGCCTGTAGAGTCCCACTGCTCTATCGTGTGGCCTGAGCCTAGACCCCATAGATCTGAGCAATTACTACAGACACACAAACACACACACACACACACACACACACACACACACACACACACACACACAAGACATGCATACACACAAACACACACAGAGGACAAGTGCAAAAAGGATAAAAATAAAAGAAAACAGATGGTAAACATGAGGCGTTTCTTTCCAAATTAGTAGGATGAAATCACAAACATGTACAGTTGGTCTCTTATTGGCACAAAGGAAAGGAAGTAAAAAGATCCGCCCTTGAGCTTTTCAATAAGAGACACTAACTGGATGACACATGATCATGTGACAAATTGGTCAGACACTGATGTGGTGCAAACAGATGATGCAGGAGGTATATAGGATTGAATTATGGCGGCCTGTTAAAACTTTTAGCTGGGAGGTGATACCAGATTAATTCTTTTTCCTGCTCACATATGTGATCACACTCACACTGAACAAAAACACATCTGATCATTTTACTTGTTTTTAAGGCTTTAGGTTAAATAACCTCCTGCAATGCCTGATTGCGCATAATATCTGAAGTACACATACACATGATTCACATTTCTGCATATTATTTCTCAGACATGAGAAGTGTGATGTGAAGCAAACAGGAAATATGCATTTACACAACAATGATATGTGAATGAGGAAATAAAGAAATTCAATAGACAAAATGTGTCAAGACGTGACGTAACAGAAAAAAACAGATACAACACAAATGTGTGTATAGAAAATACAAAAGGGTGTGTATGAAGAAAGAACACACCCCAAACGTTTCAAAATGGCTCTTTAAAGCTTGGATCGGAGACGAGAAGAGAGGGGATTCTGTTGTCTGATCAGGGCAAAGTAATTGCCAGACCTGTCTCTACAAGACCTGCTATCTCAACACTTATCAGCCTAAGAGTTCTACAACATCAAACCCCATCTATACTGTATCTCCAGACACAGCTAATGTCTTGCCTTCTTCCATTCTCACTTAAAAAGGTCCAGTGTGTAACAGGATGTAAAAGGAGGATCTATTGGCAGAAATGGAATATAATATTCATCGGTATATTTTTATTAGTGTATAATCACATGAATATAGGAATCGTTGTGTTTTCATAACCTTAGAATGAGAAATTTTTATCTACAAACGCCACATGGAGCGTTCCATGGAGTCAGTCATATTGAACCACCATGTTTGCACACAGCCTGTCCTTATTCGTTCTATTCATCAATAACAGATATGAACAGTGTTCAGTTAGTTTCAGTCTGCAACTTCACCGCTAGACACACAGAATGGGCCTTTAAAAGGTCGCCAGTACTATCTCTACAGTGTCTTTCAAAAACCCTCTTACTGAACAAGAGTACTATATAGCAACGACGTATATATATATATATATATATATATGTATGTATGTGTATGTATGTTGTGCTTTTCCTCTATCACATTACTTACCTCCACTCAAACAGAAATCTACAAAGCCCTACAGCTGCTATCTCTGGACAATCATCAAGACACTGCCCTGACATCCTCCACCACCCAAAAGAACCCCCCCCCAAAAAAAAAAAAACGACAAATGCAAGAGTCAGAGCGGTTTATCTTAGACTTTTATCAACCTCACTTCACTGTGTTCAAAGGGAAGTGAGCTATGTATCAAAGGCCTGGAGTGCTATCTCCCAACAACTAACACTAACACTAGCACTGTCAAGTAGTACATCCGGACCTACGATTTGATGGCAGCGTTGCCCCTACTATGTAGTTATTTCATCCAAGCCAGCATCAATCTGTGAAAATATATGGTAACCAAAAACGCTTTCTCCAGACAACCATACATCTGTTTAAACTCACTAATTCCAGTGTTTAAACTCTGATGAACCCAGGACAGGCTACCTGTCCCTTAATAACAATCTGTGGTTTTATTGAGCCCTGTGACACTAAGTTAACAGTGAGCAAAAACATCTTTATCGTGTATTTTCATTTATTTGTGTACCAAATAATTTCCTTCCTAACCAACTGGTTCAGCACAATCAAGTAACGCCAAACAAAAAGGTGATATGACTCATTGTACAGTTGAAAGGATGTCGGTTGTATGGTCCAAACCCTGAAATCCTGAGATAAAAAAAGAGATTGAAGACAGCAGCAGTATTCAAGTGAATGTCTAAGAACCACCATCACCTTATCAGTACCACTTCAGAAGCTACTATCTAGCCTACATTCCTCAGAGTGAAGAAACAGAGAGAGGCCTGGCATCAGACAGTTTAGCCTCACGTTTCCTTTTTACCCATTTTCTATTTACAGTATTCCTCCTACTGCCCACTACTTCCTCAACAATGAGACCAGTTTCACATATACTGTTCAGCATACAGCATATAACATATATGCAGTAAATATGCTGCTGTGTAGTCATATTGGATCAATATCTACTCTATGTTTTCATGTACTCGTTTGAGCTTTCATGATATTCTAGCACTGCCCTGCTTCATACTTTACTTAGTAAACTTACTTGCTCCACTGACCTGCACTGACCTTCTCTATAACTTCAATATCAAGACATTTAAGTCGGGCGGCTGTGGCTCAGGAGGTAGAGCGGGTTGACCACTAAGGTGAGGTGGGTGAATGTGGCATGTATTGTACGACGCTTTGAGTGGTCGGAAGATTAGAAACGCGCTATATAAGTACAGTCCGTTTACCATATAATTCAAAGCAAGGTGTACATCTACACAGCATTCATGAAGGCCTGGTGACGTGAGTGGATAAGCCATCAGACAGCAATACAGTAGAGAGAAAGTATCCACCCACCTGCTACATCACCATTTGACATCACTCGAGACCCTTCCATGATAAAGGAAATGTAAACACACACAAATGTGTACACAGTATATTTGCAACACCTCTGCTAACAGGGCCATGTTGATTTTTCTTGCCACCTCTCCAACTTCTAGCATAGATAGAGGTCCATACAATTCTGTTAATACACTATCCGATTGTTGTCTGGATCCCGGTATACCCAGGGTAATATCCAGTGTAATCGAGGAAGAAAATGAAGTCTTTTTCCCACGTGAGGTCCTGTCTGTCAAATTAACCTGTGGACTTAGGGTGGTGGTGTGACGAGAAATAGCATTCTTCAGTGAAAGACACCATTTTAAAAACAAGCGGTCCTAAAAGTGTCTTTGAGCAGGACACTAAATCCCCTGTCAGCTCCAGGTGAGCTGATTTGTGGCTGACATGGGTGTGGAGTGTTGCATAAGAAAAGACCATTTCTTTGCAGGGACCAATTCTATTATTGATAGTTTATAATTAAAGGAAACTCAAAGAGAAAGAAGAGAGAGGGTATATTACACAGAAAATCTGAGAAGGGAAGCTCATAAAATCTTCACAGAGCAGCCAAGTTATCTCCCCTTTCTGTTGAACCTCAGTGGATTGATTGACGTTAATCACATGCTTCTCATGGGGCTCCCCTGACTTTGCCACCTTTGTCATGATAAGGTTTCACCTGGTCTGGTGACTTGGCTCGTGTACATAGTCATGCGACACAGGAGAAATCTATACTGAAAGACACATGACCTGTAACCATTCAGGCTAAGTATCTACAGTATTAGCAGGTCTGGATGCACAAACTATTCAACTTCAACACAGCTGTGCGGTACTTTTATTTAATATCAATACTCAACACAACTAATATTTATTCTTTCTAATGTTTTGTTACAGGTCTTAGACAACCTTCACTATAATATAAAACAGTCTGTGTGACTGAGGGGGATGATGTGTGCATAAAAGCCCACTGTAAACACATAACACCATGCTAAATAGCCATTCAGATTGCCTGATAAAAGCAAGCTCTCCAGTTATTTGTAGATTCTATTTCCAATTAGAGGTGCACCAATAGCACTTGTTCAGATTAAGGCAGCAAGTACTTTATTAAGTGGAGCAACCAATGTCGAGTACCGATCTGAATACACTCGTAATGTATCTAAACAAACTTAATTTACAGAACAACACAGATACTGATGCTGCAAAGCATTAGTGCATCTCTACACCTTAACTATTTGAATACATAAAAAAACTTCTTAGAATGTCACCAAATGTTAGTGCCTATGATAAACTCTCAAATCATTTAATTTCTTTTGATTCAATTACTGTGATCTTAATCTAAGTAGAACCTTATAACAAGCTATGTTGACCCATCTAATCATATAATGAGATGAAAGGCAATACTGAAACAAGGTTTGGCGGTTCAGAATTTTGTAGCTGCAAAACACTACAGTATAGGCACGATCAGAGCCAGTCACACTTGAAGCGATTGATCAGAATAGAGCAAACAATCAACAACGCTGCACGCAATGTAAATGCACGGATATGTGTTCTGCATATAGAAGCTCAATGCAAAGCAAGTTTGGTTGGTATGTGTGGGACATCTGTTTCCTCCAATCAGGTTTCACTTCTGCTGCCTTGCTAGCCTATGGAACAACAGATTGGGGAAGTGGCCCTGTTGTTGCACAACAGAGATTCTTTCTGCACCCTTGTGGGTGACTGTTACCCCCCGTTCTTACTTTCATGTGTGTTTACACATCTCGTTGTACTGATCTGTATCGGTGGTATTGTGGTATGCCAGTGCATTCCAGTGTGAGTGTGAGCTCGATTTGAAGTATGTTAAGGCTGAAAAAATTGCCAGTTAATCAATTGGTTTTGATCATTAATAATTTAAGACATTTATCAATCAAAAATGCTGGTTCTTAATCAATCAATCTGTCTGTAGTATGACAAAACTAGAAAATGTGTATGAGTGGGAGAGACAGTATGTATGTGTTTTACCTAAACATCATGGCAGATGTGGTTCTTATTATTCCTTGTGACAATAACTATGTTATATGTGTGTGTACAAATGTACAAGACAGAGCCAGAAAGGGGAAAAAAAACAAAACAGGATATGTGTGTGTGTGTGTGTGTGTGTGTGTGTGTGTGTGTGTGTGTGTGTGTCCTCATCTCACCTGGGTATGGTGACACACTTTGTGTTGCTGTTCTGTGTGCTGATGGCTTTCTCCAGCTCATCCAGCTGCCCGGTCTTCTTCAGCTTCTTCACCAAGCTCTTCACAGCTTTTTCACACCATTTGTCCTCCTGTCCTCCTCCATTCTGCTCCCCTACTCCTCCAATTCCTCCCCCTGCTCCTCCACTCCCAGCTGGAGTCTTCTTCCACCCCAGGAGACGTTTAACTACCGGGGGAGTGAAGGGAAGGATGGAGGACATGGTGGCCTGTGGTATGTATGTTTTTGTGTGTCTTAAGTTTGTTTTGATGACCCTCTTAATCTGACGTAAAGAGAAAAGGGGAGAGGGGAAGGAGGGTGATACAGGTGAAGGGTTGTTGTCTGAATTCCTACTGGAGATTTCAAAAAAACTATATATACACAGAATAAATGTATGTATTCCTTAATGTCTAGTCAGAACTAGGGCATTAGTCTTGAGCAAATATCAGATGATCTACAAAATGATCAGATAGGGAGCGGAGAGGAGTACATCCAAAGAAACCTAAAAAACAGAGAGGGGAAAGAAAGCTCACATCAACACTTGCCAACACAAAGAGTAAGACAGTTCAGAAGATGAAGAAGATGAAAAGTCTAATGAAATACTCATTGCATAACATTTTCCTCTGAAACGATGACATCAATTATGCCCACACATCCAGAATCGTGAACAGTTTTTCTGCCCTGAGCCATAACCATCATATCTACCATAACCCCCTGCTGCTAACTCTCCCACCAAGTACAGTTCTGTATGCATCAGCCAGTCTGGTAGTCATAGCGCTACACACCCTGCACACATGCAACTGATTCTGTTTCATATTCAGCACTCGTTTCTCTGTTGGTTGACCTCTGATGAACACACTCTGTTGGTGGTGCCCATTTTTTATGTGCACTTGCAACACGCCCTTTTCGATTACAAAATTAAGCTATTCTGTTTGCACAAACGGGTTGTGCCATCCTGCAAAGCCACTTACTTATTTACATCCTTTAACGCAGAGACCTTCTCTTCTTTAGGGGGTGTCTGATGTATTGGTTACTTTATTGATACTGGGGACGATAATTCCTTATATACGACATATCCTATCAGAATTTAGACAAATATAGAAATTGTACATGCCGTATACTGAAACACTGAATTTAGTATTACTTTGATCGTCTCAATTTCAAATGTGTTTTTGTAATCTGTTTAAATGTCACATTTATAAGCCAGTTTTGATAAAGGTCTACTTTTCTCTACATTTCTGACAACTTTAGTGATTGTTATAGTGAACAGATTTATCCTTTATTTACAAAAACGACAGGGTGACACATGTATCAATCATCATCAACCAGCATTTCACCATTTGTACTGGACTGTTGGGTCACAGGTCAGATGCTTAACCTTACAGATGCTGTTCATACAGCTGCAACTCTGCACAAATCACTGTATATGTGCATACTTATATTTTACTCCAAATGGCAAGGGTGTTGTGTCACAACATATGGCTGCTTTGATTTATTTGGTCAATCTTTAAAAACTCATTGAAGACAACTTACAATTTATAGTCATGTTCAAGCATCTTTATTACTGAGAAGAGAGAAATATATATACACTAATCCTATACTAATCCTAAAGTAAACTTATCCCATTATCGAAACCCAGTGTTCACCCTCTCATAAGAAAGCTGAGCCGTGTCGGACTGTGTTAAACCCTGCTCGGGAGCAAGGTCTTAAAGCCTTGTCAGACAAAACATGCTGACCCGTTCACACCAACTGCAACCCTTTTTAGGTTTCACAGATCCTTTTATAGGACTATCCAAGGTGAGCAGTTAATTGTTCTGGAATTCAGAATCTGACAGGCAACGGTGCTGAAAACAGCAGGCGAAATGTGGAATTCAATGGCGACAACACACACTAAACATCAAGTTCTGGGCACTGACATGAGCTCTGACTTGCATTTATAGCTTAAACTATATTACAGCTCTAATGTTATTGCCAAGGTACATTCTCCAGTCTAATGGGGAAACACACAGCAGATCTACGGAGAATACTCCAACTTAATTATTACCAAATTTGAGAACTTGTCCTTTTTTGTGGGCCCAGTCCTCTCAAAAGACTTAAATTGTGTGTAACGGTGCAGCAGATCCAATCAACGGGAGCAAATAAATACAGGTAGAACCACTCGGTGATGCATATCTCTCAACCCTGCTGCCAGGGAAGAGGGGATAACTGTCCTCGGCATGCTACTCTGAAAGTCCAAGCTCCTTCTAAGAATTAATTTCACAGGCTTAACCCTTGGACTGCTTACTAATAGTGTGAGAGTATGAATGGCTTTCAGAAGGAGGCAGACCATTCCTGCAAATAATTAACTACAGTCTTAAACTTCACTACCTGCAGTTGCTCGATTCTGTCAAAACATTCAAGCATGCTATCCACTACAGTCAGCACACAGTACATAAAGAAGTGCTTCAGGGAACAGGCTGTGATGCCACAATACGAGAAGGATGGAAAACACATAGTGTGAAAGGTAAATACTACAGTCCGTGGTTATTAAGCAAAATAAGGGATCACTTGAATTTATGATTGTGGTTATTCCTTTTTGCTGAAGGTTGCTACACAAAGGAGGATGAATAAACTCCTACAACAACAAAACCGTTTGAGGAAGGGGCGTCCCAGGAACAAGACCCTTGTCGTATGAGGGAGCTTTAAACTGAACAGAAAGTCTTAATGTAAGGAACAACAACAACAACAACAACAAAAAAGCACAAAAGGTGCTGATGTGGCCACAATGCATATGTCTACTCGAAATGCTGACTACGGCTATTACGGCCTTGTGGGCAAAACAAGCAACGTTGTTTTTGGCTGAAACGTCTCGTCTTTTAGTGAGAAACTGTGTGTTTTGGGTTAACGCCGCGAACACACACACACACACACACACACACACACACACACACACACACACACACACACACACACACACACACACACGGTTTGAAGAATAAGCTAACGCTACTAAACGGCGATTCAGACTAAAACAGCCAGTGGACGTAGACTTTGATAAGCGTCAGGAAAAAAAAGCGAGTTGATTCCAGTGCTGAGTGTCCTTTGCTGTGTATTTACATGTACAGTGAAAATATTCAGGTTTCTTTTGTCTCGATATGACTGATAGTTCCCCCTCTCCTCCTCCCCTCGACTCCAACAGAAGGGAAAAAAAAAAAAAAAAAAAAAAAAAAGAGTAAGAAAAAACCGCTAGCAAGCTTGCTACTTTGTGTCACAGACAAATAAACAGGTCTGTTGCATGTTTTGTCGCTATCAAACCAAATCAGTTTCATTGTTTAAAACACACTTACCCGGCGAGGAGTTGGAAGGACGCTGAACGGTCACTCAGGTACCTGTCGGAAAACCCTGCTTGTTCATTTTAAATGCATCCGGAGAGACTTTAAACTGTATTTTCCACCTCAGAGCCGCCGGGATGATGGCCCCTCATTCAAAGCTCAACCAAACATGTATCACTTCAGGGAAAACATAAACGGCAACGAGACGCCACGATGTCCCGCCTTCTCTTTTTTCCCATTGGCTGAATCCCGGGGTTCAGCCGATAACCTGTTGCCAGACGTGCGTTCAATTGGCTCGAGGTCGTGTCCGTCATATGTTGTTACGTACGAAGGTATGTCGGTGATGTTTATCAGTGAGTACCTTGATTGTCCTTTTTTACAATTGCATAACACTGTAGCTCGAGTCGTCAATTAAATAGAATAAAATAGAATAAAGACAAATCTCATAAATAGAAGAATAAAACAGAACATGTTTTAAAAAATTTGAATCAATAAAAGAAAAAAAAAAAAAACACCCCTGCACCGCAACATGCTCACACTTGTATGATAGCACCGCAACTGTTGTGTTATTTACTGATTAATATTAAGCAGTAGCCTATATACAACTGATAAACATTATAGCCTATTTATTTTTCTAATGTTTTTTTGTTTTTGTTTTTGTTTTAATTAGGCCAAGCATGGTTAGGTACTAACCTCTCTTTATTTATTCAAAACTGCATACACACGATCAGTCCATATTAGGTTACGTGCTCATATTCGTGTTTTTACTCAAATGTTAGACCAGTTCAGAGAGATAAATGACCAGACGGTTACGGTCGGGTCAACCTTTCATTGGGCATCTGGTCACATCATAATGCAAATATGTAGACCTAGGCACCTGCAGCACCTGCACGCAAATAAAAGCCTTGCTCTGTGAAAGAATAATCGCCGGATGATGAAGCTGCTTCCAGACCTCAGCTCAATCTGTGCAGGTATAGGTAGTTGGTCACGTGACGTCAAACCTATGAGTATTTTGCTCATCGTGCACTGTGGAGTTAAAGGAGCCAAAGAGGCGCATGCTCAGTGCGCACTGTCACCTGGGACCTGTTGCTCGGCTGCGGCTGTCACTGCCTTTGTTTTAGATTTTAAAGATGCTTCTCTTTATCCTTCATCTTAATGGACGTGTATGATTCGCTCCAGACCTGCTGTAACCAAGCCGGATGAAAACACTAAAACAAAAAGAGGACACCACAAGTCGCTGTGTCTTTTATCTCAGTCGGCTTAACCAACGAAATACGGCCACACACTTGTAAGTAATGCTTTGTCTTTCATTAATTGTAAGAATGGCTGCCACTATTTAGAAGATTATTACAAATGTATGCTGTACAGGATATAGAGAATCAGTATGTTGGTGATTTAAGATTTTAGATTGTTATTTGACTGTAGCAGTAAATATTTTACATGCAGTGGAATTATGTCATTTAAAAAAAAGAAAGAAGAATAACATATATATATATATATATATATATATATATATATATATATATATTTGTTATATAGATAAAGGACCCATGAAGCCTTAATTAAATGTATAGCAGCCCAGGGCAAAATAATGGCAGTGTTTACCCAACTTTTAGGAGCTAACGAAATAGGGAGTTATGTTACATGTTCCACACTGTGTCTACAGGGGCTGTGTGCCTACTGGCAGGTGGGTACGGGATGATGCTCTGAGTGTGTAGACAAGAACAGATAATAACCCTCACTGGACCATCACCAAGGAGACAGAAACTCCAGAGGATTGCCTGCAGTGTTAGCTATAAAAATCTCCTAGGTAGACCAATGCCACCGCAGTGGTCTGAGTTCAGCAAGGGAGGGGGCAATTCTTTCTCTGCTATGATTATTTAAATTTTTTTTTATCTCTGTTATTTCCTATGTGTGTGCAGGTGTGTGTCTGATTTGTACACTACAGGCAATGGGCAAATGCTGCAAACGCAACGGGAGACTGCTGTGCATGTGCCTGCTGCCTTGCATGATGACCGGCCACCTTCTGATTTATATATTGGTGTCCATATTCGTCACGATCTCCTACAGTCCTCCCAAAATAACCATCCACTATATTGCCCCGGGGATTTCTGCTAACTCCTCCGCGTTCGCCTCTCACCCACTTGGCCCTTTCTGGAACCTTCGACTGGAGGACAGCGCACTGTGGAACCAGTTGCAGCATGCTTGGGACCGTCAGCACAATCCAATACTGAGAGGAAACACAACTGGCATACTAAGGAATCCAAAAGCTCAGATTTTATCAGACATCGAAGATGAATGCCTTTCTGACTGCATGTCTCACAAGTGTTCAGTCCCTCGCATGCAAGATTTAAACAGTTTGCCGGATCAAATGAAAGCATTCATCAAGTCAATGCACTGCAGGGAGTACCCCCTCCTTATCAATCAGCCTGGTATGTGTAGGAGGAACAATAGCAGCTTTGGTCTGGATTCTCCCATGCTCATCATGGCCATCAAATCTCAAGTAGGGAACTTTGAAAACAGACAGGCCATCCGTGAAACTTGGGGACACAGTGGGCTGGTGAAGGGTGCATCTAGTAAGAAAGGCGGATTAGTGCGCACAGTGTTTCTGCTTGGAAGACAGGACTCAAGCACGGGTCCTCACCCAGACCTGAAAAACCTCCTGGAGCTTGAGAACCAGAAATACGGGGATATCCTGCAGTGGGATTTCAGAGACACTTTCTTTAACTTGACCCTAAAGGATCTGGTGTTCTGGCATTGGCTCCAGGAATACTGCCCCACTGCCAACTTTGTGTTCAAAGGGGATGACGATGTCTTTGTTCGAACAGACGCCCTTCTGGATTACCTGCACAAGCAGTGGGAGGAGCACAACCTGTGGAGAGCCTATACAAATGAAACTAACATGGATTTGTTTGTGGGGGATCTAATCAATAACGCAATGCCAAACCGTGAGCCATCCACTAAATACTACATACCAGAACGTTTCTACAAAGGCGCGTACCCACCGTACGCTGGTGGAGGAGGGGTGGTGTATTCTGGCTCACTTGCGTTACGATTGAAAGAAGTGTCTGAGAGAGTGCGCCTCTTCCCAATAGACGATGTGTATCTGGGCATGTGCCTGCACAGACTCGGGCTCTCTCCAATCCACCACCCGGGATTTTTAACATTTGATCTCCCAGAGACAGACAGGGGCAATCCCTGTGCTTACAAGTCTGTTCTGCTTGTTCACAGACGGAGTCCCAAGGAGATGCTGACACTATGGAAGCAGCTCCAGAATCTGCCCGGTCAGTGCTGAGGCTCGTTTGCCTACCAAATAGGGTACATTGAGCACCACCGCGCTCATTTGGAAAACGTGTGCATCTTCGTGACTTAATCCTCATGTCAAGCAGGTGGTACCCTGTGAAGGTCATATACAAAGTACTGTACCTTTCTTCCAATGAGTTATGTAACACTGAGGAGGACACTGATCTACCTCAAAGGTACTTTTATTATGAAGGCATCACACAGTAAGGGCACACACTTTTTAAATCAGTACAGGTATGTATTTGTACCCTTTCAATTTAAAGAACATTTTATTTTACTACCTTCTAAAGAAAATATAATACCTTACATGTTGTTTCATAATATTTGAAGAGAATACTTTAGATATCTTTATACTATGTTACAAATTGTCACAATTACTATAGACAAAACGCTACAATGATTATTTTCTTCTCATCTGTTATTGAGAATGAAATGACCGACTCAGGTAATGTTACCCAGTTAACTACGATTTTGGAAGGGGGGCACCCTGATAGGCTGAGTCCTTGCTGCAGAGGCCATGGGATCAAATCTGACCTGTGGCCCTTTGCTGCATGTCATCTCCCTTCTATCTTCCTCTTTCCTGTCTATCTTCAGCTGTCCAATCTAATAAAGGCATAAAGCCCCAAAATAAGGCAGATGCTTTTTTTGCTGTCCTCATGGGCTCCACCAAAAAAATTATGATGCTCAAGGGTAAATAAATGTTTGTCTCTAAAAACATAATTTTATTGAATATCCTAATTTATTTATTTTGCTTATGGCATTATAATGCAATTCTGTTTTAGTTGCAACAATATTTAAAGTGGGATTTAACTCATCCAGCCATGAAAATTAATAAGCCACCAGCTTTGCATCAACAGCCCATTAATCAAATTTAAGTGATTATTTACTAATTACGGTCTAATCTTTGTAGATTTCATCACTTCAGCCATGTAGCTGCATCATACTACAGTACACTAATTAAATCCGCAGTTGTGTGTATCATAAAAAGATACTGAAGAGAGTATTTTATACTCCACTTCAGTCATGGTCACAAAAAAGTGCACTGGTTTGCATGTGGCTGTTTAAACAAAGATAGATGATGTGAATTTCCATCTCTGCATTATGCTTTTGGTTATTTGGCTATTTCTACATACACACAGGTCTGTGCATGTTTGGAGGCAAATTAAAAGGGAAAATGTTTGTTTGTCACTATTAACAAGGCAAGAGATTAATGTATTCATTATATTTACCAAGACAAAAGTAAATATATTTTGCATCTGTTTTAGCCAGACAGAGTTACATTAAAAAAAAAGAAACTACGAGAACAAACTACATTTGCCCTGCTGGAAGACCAATGGGAGGAGATGGGAAATGAGACCCCAGGAGATGAATCTCCTCCAGGGAGAATGCAAGCAGAAAAACAGCAACAAAAAGATCAGACACAGACTGCCATTGTATTCTAAAACAGTAAATTATAAGTCAAACAGTAATTCTTAAATTACAAAGGTGAAATATGTTTAGAGAACTGAATGCTTCCCTTCTCTGCTCCCTTCTCTTTATTGTATTAAAACCTATTCTTGTCTGGTCTCTATAATTGATTTTAGCACTAATAGGCAGACAGTGGCTTCAAACTAATGTGGTTGCAGAAGAAGATAAGTGTATCTAAGAACCATAGGAGAAAGAATATTGAGCTGCTGAGCACTAAAAAGGAAATGGAGTGTTGGAGGCAAGGTGAAATATATTTTGATGTTAAATGTAACTACATACCAAAGCCACTTTGAACAGTTTTTAATGCTTTCTGTCTTTTTATCTGGACCAATTGGACAAATAAAATCAAAACTAGTATCTAAAAAAGGGGGGTACCATTGTAGGTAAGTGATTACAGCTGTGAATGGACACCTTAATTTAAAGACATGACTTTGAGTGACATCTAGTGTTAAACTCCTGCAAATACAGGGGGGTTCCTGAAGACAGGAATGATCCAGTGACTTCGGCACTCTTGAGTAACAGCCCCACCCAGTGGAGAGCTGTGGTAATGACAGGAAACTTCCTGAAGCTTCTGGAGCTCCTCCAGTCAGAATATAAAACCTGGGACAGTCCCACTGCTGAGACAGAAAGCAACACAGAAGAGAACAGACACTTTAACAGCGATTCATCTCACAACAAGAGGACTCAACACTAAACACACAGTGAAGATGCTGTGCTCTCATGGATTCCAGTCTGCCCTCAGTCCATTCATGGACTTGTACTGGCCTGTACGCAGTCTGTGGCCAGAGGTCAGACCTCTGCTCCACCAGCAGGATCTACTGCAGAGAAACCTACAGGAGCTCTGCAGCAGTCTGGAGCTGATGGACAAACTTCAACACAAGATCCTGGAGGAGACGGAGCCTTTCCAAACCAGCGTGGCCGTGCAACCGCTTTCCTACCAGCTGGAGAAAGAGGGAGAGGACTTTGGCCTGACCCTGGACACTCAAGGCTTTTCCCCAGAGGAGCTGTCCATCAGGCAGGTGGGCAGGAAGCTGAGAATCAGCGGGAAGACAGAGAAGAAGCAGGAGGACGAGAAAGGCTCCTACTCTTACAGCCGGCAGGAGTTCAGACGAGAGTTTGATCTGCCTGAAGGACTGAACCCTGAAGCCGTCACCTGCTACCTGGCTCCAGACGGGAAGCTCCACATCCAGGTGGCCAAAGCTCCACGTGTTGAGGAGGCTGAGAGAGAGCTGACTATCAAGAGGAGCTTGGAGGAGAAAACACAGCAGAGTGTGTGTTCACAGGCAGAAGGCAGCAGCACAGAGACACACAACAGCACACAAACCTGAAGACGTGGACTCATCTCCATCTTGTTCTAACAATGTATAGTCAATGTGTTTAAATTATAATTATGTATTTTTTATTTGTGTATAATCAATAAATGTACTGAAACTTAAACTATGTTTTTTGTTGTTTTTTACTATTATTCAGTTTGGTAAAAAAGAAAAAAAATAGACTAACATTTTAAAGGATAGAAAGTAAATTTCTAAGGGTTTGTCTCTGAATTAATTATATGTTACATTCATTAAGTTTTTGGTGACCGGACAATCATTCTATAACTTTGATCTAGTTACCATCACGGTAGGATGTAATATTACATTTAAAGGAATATGTTTATGTACTTGAGACAATGTGTCATGTATTGAATTCTAAAACCTTTTGCAAAAAAACTCTTCTCTTAATAAAAATAAAATATATATTTTATGTAGAAGTAAAACATTCAAAGTATAATTTGAAAGTTCAATTTGTGTAGAACATTCATTTCACTTTCCCTTTTGACACGAGTTACAGCCTTGAATGTGGGTGTTCAACAGGAATTTGAGCTGAAAGCAGTGTATGATTGAACCAGAATTAACAATAGTTCAAAAAATAGTTTGATAAGCAAACAATACGTGGATTTCCTGTTAACTGAAAGGAGGAATAGTAAAGCCTTTTCTCCACAAACTAATTACCCTTTAGTAAAGCTGCCTGTATTTTGTGGCTACATTAAATCATCAGGTCCAAATCAGATCCTGAGACATGAACATTTTGAACGAATAGGACTGATCTTGTGTCGTCACCGATCACATGTAACAGCTTTATCCAGTGTGGCAAAATTTCATAAATAGCCAGTCTTGTTGAAGCTATAACGTTATACTACCCATAGTATAAATTGGCAAAATATCCTTTTAAAAAAGTATGACAATAAATATAAGTAATGTGTAAATATAAAGTATATTCTATGTGTTAGAATTGATCCCACATCAAAATATAAGTTATATATGCAAAGGACAAAAGAATAAATAAAGAAATGACAAAAAAAACTCATTTGAATTTAAACACTTTTATTTATCATACTCAAAAAATACAAAAGCATAAGCTCATCATTTATCACTTGTATAAAATACATAACTATACATTGTTAGTTGTTAGAACAAGATGGAGATGAGTCCACGTCTTCAGGTTTGTGTGCTGTTGTGTGTCTCTGTGCTGCTGCCTTCTGCCTGTGAACACACACACTGCTGTGTTTTCTCCTCCAAGCTCCTCTTGATAGTCAGCTCTCTCTCAGCCTCCTCAACACGTGGAGCTTTGGCCGCCTGGATGTGGAGCTTCCCTTCTGGAGCCAAGTAGCAGGTGACGGCTTCAGGGTTCAGTCCTTCAGGCAGATCAAACTCTCGTCTGAACTCCTGCCGGCTGTAAGAGTAGGAGCCTTTCTCGTCCTCCTGCTTCTTCTCTGTCTTCCCGCTGACTCTCAGCTTCCTGCCCACCTGCCTGACAGACAGCTCCTCTGGGGAAAAGCCTTGAGTGTCCAGGGTCAGGCCAAAGTCCTCTCCCGCTTTCTCCAGCTGGTAGGAAAGCGGTTGCACGGCCACGCTGGTTTGGAAAGGCTCCGTCTCCTCCAGGATCTTCTGTTGAAGTTTGTCCATCAGCTCCAGACTGCTGCAGAGCTCCTGTAGGTTTCTCTGCAGTAGATCCTGCTGGTGGAGCAGAGGTCTGACCTCTGGCCACAGACTGCGTACAGGCCAGTACAAGTCCACGAATGGACTGAGGGCAGACTGGAATCCATGAGAGCACAGCATCTTCACTGTGTGTTTAGTGTTGAGTTCTCTTGTTGTGAGATGAATCGCTGTTAAAGTGTCTGTTCTCTTCTGTGTTGCTTTCTGTCTCAGCAGTGGGACTGTCCCAGCTTTTATATTCTGACTGGAGGAGCTCCAGAGGCTTCAGGAAGTTTCCTGTCATTACCACAGCTCTCCACTGGGTGGGGCTGTTACTCAGGAGTGCCGAAGTCACTGGATCATTCCTGTTTGATCAGGACGTTTGCTGTTTCAAATAATCTTATGCAAATAGTCATCAGTACAAATGAGGTATGTGTATTAGGTTCAAATCAATCAATTAAGAAAACATACTTTTTCAAACATAACCTGGTGAGGGCATTATGCTATTTCTTTCACACGTGTCTTCAGGAACTTTATCTTTCTTTTAAAGATAATCTTTTCATGCCGTTTGCCAATCTAGTGTGTCTTTTTATGTTTGAGTGTGTGTATGCGTGTGTTTCTCAGTGCATTTTCTTTTGTAGTAAGGTTACATTCCTGAGATTTTGAAAAACTACACACTTTCAGAATTGGTTTAAAATGTCAAAGATGGAGGATAAAAAAAGGTTAGTCCTTGTATTTCTTTTTGAAGAAACAAGTAAATTGGAAAGTCAGAGAATGTAGGAAACAGGAGAATATATAAGTGGGTAATCTTTTTCATAGAGACATGTTTTCTAGTTCTTTTTATCGTAGATTCTATTAAAACGGACATTTGATGAATACTACATTCAACTCACCACCAGCTACTTCTGAAGGAAAATAGGAACCCATGAGACGCAGTTTCTTCAGTGGATGTTTAGTTTTGAGTTTCTCAGATGAAACACCATCTTGCTTAATATCTCATATATCTCAGCATGAGACTGGGCAAGCTTTTTATGTTCTGCTCAAACTTTCTTCTGATCCTCTCCTGTCGTTTACACATCTCTCCACTAGATGGCGGCAATTCCCTGCCACAAATATTCACCAGCAAAATGATCCTCCAAATCCCAGCAACGTTCCTGCTATCTCAGCACTTTACCACTAGTTGTCATCCTAGTTTAAAAAGACAAAATGAATTTTTCTAACACACATGAAAAAGCCTCACTGCACGTTGCCACATATGATTATACAGAGCTTCACAATTTGCACTTTTCATATATACTATTTTTATTTTTGTGAAACTAATCTAATCTGGATGCACAAATGTAAAAAAGTTAACATTAAACAGAACTAGAATAGCACTTTCATGTTTTAAGACAGATTTCAATGCAAAAAAAGGAAAGAATATACACTGTAGAGAAGATAAATTATTATCTGGTCTTGTTATATTGTGTACTAATAATGCACTGTGATTGTGATGGAAATGAATATTATTTAATTCACTTGTTAAAAGTAGTTTACATCTTTCCTCCGCCAGTTTCCTTTTTTATTTATTTATAAAGTGTACAGAAAAGATTGACATGGAGGACTGTGCAAAGAAGTAGGGCACCAACAACAACACAGAAGGCAAGATTTAAACCCACAGTCTTCTTTTCAACATATTCTATCTCAAAGACAAAAAAAAAAAACAACAACAAAAAAAAAAAAACAAGGAAGGATGATGAAACCTGGACTGGCAAACACGGAGCTTTGTTGCTCGGGGATATTGTGTCAAGGCATGGTGTCAATATTTTTGACACATAAAGAGAATATATGAGTTTTTTGAGGAGGGGGGGAGATTTTTGTTAGGCGTTCACCTTTGGATGAACTCCCCAAAGTGAAGGCAAGATAGAAGTGAGGAGGAGGAGGAGGAGGAGAACGAAAGGTAGGGAAAATAGCGGAAGGATGAGGAGGAGGATGGGGAGGAGAAAGCAAGACTCAGCTCCATGTAAATCACCCGCATTGTTCTCTTAATGCCGCCTGCGTGCGCAAACACTCGCATATATAGAAGGTGCCGGGACAGACACACAAACAAACACACACACACACACACACACACACACACAAGAGAATATTTGTGAGAAAAGTGGCACTTCCTTGTTCCTGTCTTAGTTTGTCCCTCACAGAGATGGTTTTTAATGCGCCATAATCCCCCTCTTTCC
Organism: Dicentrarchus labrax; assembly: GCF_905237075.1. Classification (NCBI taxonomy): domain Eukaryota; kingdom Metazoa; phylum Chordata; class Actinopteri; family Moronidae; genus Dicentrarchus; species Dicentrarchus labrax. The sequence continues at coordinate 16,405,253 of NW_026136710.1, read as the reverse complement.
CCTGAACACATAAAAGAGATATCCTTCTATCTGTGTAAGTGGCTCTGACGGCCACCAGCTCATCACAAACACACACACACACACACACACATACAGCCGCCAGCTCATCAACATGCAGTTATTCCTTTGGCTCTGGATCGCAGGCTGTTAATTGGCTGCCAAGCAGAATGTGTGTGTGTGTGTGTGTGTGTGTGTGTGTGTGTGTGTGTGTGTGTTTGTTTTGTTGTGTGTGTGTGTGTGTGTGTGTGTGTGTGTGTGTGTGTGTGTGTGTGTGTTTGTGTCTGTACTGCAGAGCCGGGGTTGCTTACAAATTCCCGTCACGTCTCCGAGCCTCGATTAAGACGTTGCTCCAGTTTTCGAACAGACAGACATGTGGGGAGGAGGGAGAAGTAGAGGTAGAGAGGATGCAGCAGGGGGTGAGGGTGCGCTGAGGGGGGAGAAAGATGAGAGAACGCCAGAAGAGTGGGAAGAGAGAAAGAGAGGTGATGAGGCGGGACTCGGAAAGGGGGGGGGGGGGAATGGGGAGAGAGGTAGTGAAATGCTGCAGTGGTCCTGGAACTGATAACTCTCCTGTACTGCCTCCCTTATCTCTATTATAGAGTTGCAAAAGAGGAGGTGTTATTTCAGGTGGAGTTCCAGTAGGAATAGACCATGTCAGGTGACTGGCATTGCTGTACTTCCAAAGCTGGGAAAGGTGTGAAACGCTTCTGTCTGAATCTTCAGTACAAAAGGAGGACATGCATTAGAAAATACCTGTTTCTTTGATTAAAAGAAATCTCATTACAAGTGTGTGTACATTAAAATGTATACTAACATTTAGATACCCGTTAACACCATTTAAATCCATCCACTTTCAGATCCTGGGTCAATTTTGGACGTTGATGACACTATTGTGAGACCAGTGAGTTTCAGCTTGGGGCCACCATCAAAGTGTTGCTTTAGTTTTGACCTCTGGAAAATGTTTCCCTTCCCTGTGCATGTTGGGAGCAATTGAATTGCTGCCAAATCCCTACTCTCGCATCAATGGCAATGGTGTTGACACACACTATGACAACGTTGTCAAGAGACATGACAGCATCAACTGTCTCAGAAAATTCACAAATTTACAAGTGTTTAAGTGACACAGCTCTTTAGCAGCTGTCGGTATCATGACCCATGGCTATTAGGAGCTGAGGAGGAAGTAGTGTGGTGTTGTTGTCCACAGAGGCAGGAAGTCATGGCAGAGAGATATAGGACTCAACCACTTTGTTATTACTGGAACCATGACAGTGAAGGTCTGCTAACCTTAATGAAGTAGTCATTTTAACCCAAACCATGATGTTTCCATAACCCTAACCAAGTTGTTTTTGGGCCTGAACCCAATCAAACCTAACCCTAGCAATGTAAGATCATAAATGTATTTTGTCATTTAATTTGGAGGACTTTGAAAGAGTTCAAAACACCAGCAGCCATTATCTTCTGTAAACCTGAACGCTGGCTTTGTCTAAACGTATGTCAATGTGTGTCAGCATGCGCCACTGTTCAATTTCCCCCCTGTATGACTACTTCTGCTATCTGTATGGCACAGTTGGTGTGTGCAACAGATGTCAAATGGTGTAATTTACAACCATATTCCATGAAATTGAAACAATTAAAACTGATGGTCATAACATAAATCTTAACTTACGGTATCTTTATATTATCCAGGAGACCTTTGTGTTTCTGTACTGAGGACCATTGAGAATATTATTAAAAAACACTTCTCAGAGTGGGATGAAACCCGAACCAGCTGCTACTCGCATTCCATAAAAGAGAATGACAAAGAGTGAAAATTAGCAAAAAAAAGTGATTGAAGACATGAAGGAAATTGCGAGAAGCTTGGTACGACAATATATCAGGAAAATAAGATGTGAGCCAAACAATTACACAAAAAAGACACACTCACAGTTGCAGGCAGCGAGCGGAATGATAATTTGAAGGTTATAGATTCTGAACTTTCAGTTTTTACCCTAATGAAGCCATGAGAGACTGTTGGACGTTTCTAGGTCACACATACGCACAGTCACACAAAACACAAACTTTCTCTCAATTGCATGTGCATACTGTACAAACACACACACACGCACAACACACAGATTTCACTGCAGATCTCCAGTTATGTAATCATGCCAGAAAGAGAGAGAGAGAGAGAGAGCGAGAGGGGGGACAGGCACACCAGCCTAATCAGACACCAGCAGCACACACACACACACACACACACACACACACACACATTTCTTGCAGCTGTCTGTCAGACACTGACTGCAGCCATGTCGCTCTTTCCCAGCTGCAGCAGGCTTGTTTTGGTTTGTTGTTGACAAGTCATCATCGGTATAAATATTTTGATTTCAACCAGAAAGTCTTTATTATTTATGCCCAGTCATATGGCCACGGTAGACAACAACTGCTCAGTTGCTTTGTAACGGACATAAACAAGGCTTTGTGCCTCATGGCGCTTGAGCTGACACTCAGCGGCGTGAGGTCAGCGGCAGCACATGCTTGCGATGGCAGTAAAGCAGCCCATTAGCACGGCATTAAACGAGAGAAATCCAATAATACTATCTTACCTAATTGACCTCATTTGTTACCTTTTTTACTTTCTGTTCTCCACTCAAAGGTCAGAGAAGAGAGGTAATTAAAGAACCTGCTATCTTTGCTCTTTCGTGAATGCATTTGTGTTTCTTCTCTGCTTTGGTGACCTTGATTCTCTCTTATTTTCTATGATAGTAAAAGTAAAAGTGTACCCTTTACTTATGCGTAATCTCTCTCTGTCTCTCTGTCTCCCTGTGTAAGTGTGTGTGTGGGTGCCTAACGGCGTGTATATATGTGAAGGATTGCGGTCTAAGTGATCTCAAGGTGCTATCATGTTTGTTTGATGGAGGATAATTAAATAGGTAATAGAAACCAGCCTGCTCTCATCACTATCGATTCATTTGCAGCACACACGCATACACAAACACACACAGACCCAATACCCTAAAGCCTCTGGTCTCTAAGAGGAGATGTCTGATACTCCCACATCAGCTATCAACAACCTTTCATGTTTTAATGGGTTTGTTTAACCTAATCCACATTAGCCCCCATCCTTCAGCCCCACACCCACAAATTCTTCAGTGCAGCATTCCAAATCCATAAACTGAGTCCTTCACTGAAAAGCGTTTGTTTGATGAAAATCAAACAGATGATCCCACAAAGGACCCATCCTCAGTCACAAGCCTTCAGTATTCTCTTGATGCACGACTTTCACTACAAATTAAACTATGACAGCAACATAAGAATAAGACTGTTGCTAACAGTATTCTACAATAAAGCTCAATTTTGCATTTTTACAAACTGCTCTCGATGGCTTTGAGCCAATGTCAGCGTGTCTTGAGCAGACACAACTCATTGCCAGTACATATTTTGATCAAGAGCCTCTGGCTATGTTGAGATTTTCCTTTATTTACAAAGAAAAGGGAGAGAAAACTCTATAAATGAAAGGGTACCCTCAAATGACTACAAAAAACTTACTCCTAGTGGTATGGACTCATTCAGATAATTTTGGGTCAGAGAACCATAGTTTGTTCTGTTGATGTTCTGAAAGTTCTGCGGCCACCCAAATAGCAAAAGTAAAATATAATGTTTTAAATAATTATTTAGGCAGCACAAAACACTAAAAAGAAATACATTTCCATTTTCTCCCATCCTGTCAGGGTGGCAACTGATGTTTCAATGTCAGATATCTTGGCACACATCTACATGGCTCGACATGACTAGGTGAAGGTTTTTGTTTTAGGTGAACTGACCCATTAAGATTTTGTTATGGTGTCAAATAGCAGTCCCAAATTTCCTTTTTCTCCTAACTCTCTGTTACAGCATAACCGCTATTTGGACTGACATTTTTTGATATTTGGAACTTCTATTGGGAACACAGAAGCAAAACAAATGTGTACATAAAAAAATCATGTTGAATGCTTACTGTATTTTGTTACCCATAGTTCAACTAACAATAATCTCTGATCACATGTAAATACAAACATATTTATTTACATTTATTATACATTTTTCGTGTAGCATCTGTTTCATTGTCATAAATAAAGCGCCTGTTGTGGTTTTCTTTTCAAAGTGCATCATTTAATTTAACAAGAGCGTCATAAACCGCAGCATGTTTCTCTGCTCCATGTGTGCCTTTGTTCTCCAAAATGTGTTTAGTTTGTTCATGTATCTGTATGACAATGATTAGCTGTGATGGATGCTAGTGACCCAATAATTGTGACAAGGACACAACATTAACATTGAAGCAGGGACAATGGCAGTGCAGCTGCGTGGCCACTGCATTATTCAGACAGGATGGATGGATGGAGAAAAGGGGAAGGAGAGAAAATGGGGAGTGGGAACAAGAGGGGGACAGGAAGGAAGGATGAGACAAGGGAGAGAAAGTGGGGATAGAAGTGGGGCTATGTATGGAGCAATTTATGAATAGAGTGGTGGAGAGAGGGAGGGAGAGAGGGAGGGAGCGCAGATGGATGTACAGTACAGATGGATGGTTGTAATGGGGGGGGGGGGGGGGGGGAATAGGTGGATAGGATTTGGGATGAACTAACAAAAGGAAAAGTGAGGTAAATGGTTCTGCAAGGGTGTTGTAGTATGTGAGTGGTATCTGTACCCAAAGCATTAAACATTGAGTAGAAGATGTCCTACAGTAATACTATATTTCAAGATATATGATATATGAATTGTGCAAGTGAATACATATATGAAGTCGATAACTGGATATATCTAGAACACAGGTTGTCAAACTACGGTGCGTGGTACATGAGCTGTCACTATGGTACATGGAGGAATCTCTAAAATCTATATCTACAACCTAAATTCTATATAATTCTATATATATAAGCTAAAATTTGATGGTAAAATAATAGGCGGAAGTGAAATGAAAGGTTCAAAAGTGCTGCAATCGTGGCTCCGAACGAGAACTATTGGGAAGAGAAGTGTAGACCAGGAGAACCTCTTTTCCACCAAATTTTTTGTGTCATTATCAGGGATTCTTTAAAGTGTTGAGCAGCTCATTATTTCATGTATTTACCAATGATTGGCCATCACACACACACACACACACACATACCATGCAGCCCCCATCCTCGCTGCCATAGGAACTATTAGTGGAAACACCATGGGGACACATAGATAAAGCCTCTCATTGCCAGAGTACTGATCTGTAATCACCGCTGTCTTTTAACAAGGAACAAGACAAACTGGGCCCCGAGGACCGTTTTTTTGATTGTAAAGCAGTATTTGTTCACTCATTCTCAGCGGTTTCAGGAATTTTCTTTTCTACTTTACCTTCAATTTCATGTGTTTATTCCCCTGTTAAATAGCCAAAAAGAGAACACTGTTAGCTCAATATCTGAAGAAGAAGTGTAAGCAGTGTGTGCATAATTTGAATAATTAATCAAGTGAAGCCAAACTCTCTTGTAAAATTGTTAAAACACACTTATTTGTGCCATTATACATAAGCTTTTGGCCAGTGAGGTCAGGAGGTTCGATATTGCAGTGCTTGTATTTGGCCCTATCATGGTCTATTTTAAGTTTTGCTCTGTGTTAAAATTTGTTCCGTCTTGCCTTTGGTGTCAGCGAGCGATAAAATATGCATGGTTTGGACTTTTCACCTTTCCGATTTTTATTCCTTGTATAAATCAAAGGAAAATGGAGCCTTTTATGGTTGGAGCTCATCCATGTTTGATGTGCAGCCAGGAGGGAGACCTAGATAATAGAAGCTATCAGAGACATACAGCACTCTGTGTGTATGTGTGTGTGCGCACAGGGTTGTATGTGTGCGTGCGTGCATGCATGTGTGTGTATCCTCTTTTGGATTCTGTTTCATTCCCAGGCATTAATGGACTTGAATGTATTACGACATACACTTTCCAAAGGTCTGACACCGAGCTAAACGGGTTCACACACACACACACACACACACACACACACACACACACACACACACACACGCTGACGAACACACACACATATGCCTGTACTTAATAACCGTATTAAAAGTTTGATTGCAGTAAAATGCAACAACATCAGACAGAATCAGCCACAGCACCTAATGAGGTCAAGCAGTCAGAAATGTCTTTTTCTTTCTATTTCAGACAGATGTTAAAAAGCATTTGAATTGTGTGCTCTGAAATGTGCTCATCTTAACCTTATACATCATTCATTCGGTGCTTATCCATTCAGACAAATCATCCATTCAAAGTAATTCAAACATTCATTGATTTTCTGCCAGGGAGACTAGAAAATAAGAAGAAAATACCTCTAGGGGGATATCACTAAGGGAAAAGCACAAAGTGATCAAAGTAGAGTCAAGTGATTCATCATCAGCTGTGGATGATAACTGATTGCCTGCTGGGATTGTCCTTATAGAAACTTCACTCATATCTCTATCTGTGCATTTTGTTGTTCCCCTTGACAGTTCGATCTCGCCGTGGGACAAAAATCAATAGTCATTTTAGAAACATGACTTAATAATGACTTATTACACACTGTAGTGAGCACTACTGTTGAGACAGAGGTCAGACTGAGCAACCATTTCTCTGAGATTTATGTTCTTATGCAACTATTTTGTATTAGCTAAACATGTTTTGCTACCAGCAGTATTTTTTTAACCAACATATCAGCAAAACCTTTATTTTGAACATACCCGCAAACATTTTCTTTTATTGCAATATCTTCTTAAGCCAACTGAAGTATTGTTATGGTAGTTATGGAATTTGTCATGTCTGAGCACTTATTTGGGAAAAGATTGCAATCATGCTCAAAGGGGAACTCCACCGATTTTACACATTGAAGTCTGTTTATAGGTCCTGGAGAGTCCAACCGCATGTGTTAAAAAAGTTGTGCACTGCCTTTTGTGGCTCCAAAGGGTGCTGCATCTGATAAACTGCTCCAAGTGACTGAGTCAGCATTGTTTGGGGCTGAAGACTACGAGTTTGAAAATGAAGAAAATCTGGGGGTTGTACAGTTAGAGAGAAGTGAGCTTACCAGACCTTTGTACTGTGGCCCACTCCTCGTCTCTGCTTGAGGTTAGTGGGTGAAGGCTACATTAGCCACTACTAGCGTAACTCATGAGATCTCCAACCTCAGTAAACGGTTTCTTAATGAGTTTATGGTCTCAATCGCTAGTTTCAAGTCTTCTTCCATACAGCGTGATGTTCATTATGGAAATGATGGTCCAATTTAGAATAAAACAGACAATAAAGCAGGGTATGCTTTAGGGTGTGGCTGCCTTGTGATTGACAAGTGATTCTCACTGAGTCCGTACAGCTCAGTGCACGAAACTCAGACCAAATTCTCAAATATCAATCAAGATTATTTTACTGCACTTCTCATCTAAAATCTTCCCACAAACATATTTTAGTGTACTGTTTAGCTGTAATAGGAGATTGTCCAGGCAAGCTGCCATTGTTTACGGGCGAGTCAAAGCTGTGCAGCCAATGAGCACAGCTTAACTCGTTGTACATAACCTCTGCTGGCTCTGTCGACAACCATAATACCAAACTCGAAGCTTCAAAACCATAATCCAATAGGTGACGTCTGTAGCATCAAATTTGGTCACCCAAAAAGAAAGGAATTTAATTTGTGCTGCTCAAAGCATTGGAAAATTACATTTCTCACCAGATACAGTGTGTCAGTCCCACAGGATAATCCACAGTCTTAGCTGTCAGGTTTTAGAACTATTTCTTTGGTAATTCCAATAAAAAAACAGTGTAAATAAAATTCCATTTGCCTTCTTCACTGAAATTCTATGGTGGCACACACTGAGATCTGGATATTTCAAAACCTGTGCACTTTACAATGAAAGTATCTGCATGGTTTTATAAGATAGACAAGGCATAACGTTTTTTATGATTTGGGTGAACCAATCCCTTACAAAAGTCAATACATACAGTAGTTGAACTCACTTTGTATGGCACCCCTCCTCCACACAAGAGTGTCACAATGTACTGACAATTAATGTGCATTCGCCAGTGAATGTACCTCACAATTCAAACTGATTGCATGGAATTCCAAGGAGACAGAACTGAGAGCCACTTCATTACACATATATGATACATTACACATATGTAATACTGTGCAAGATACCTGCATATATGCAACAGAAGAACATTCTTAAACGCTCAAATGATACACACACATATAGAAACACACACACCACACACACACACACACACACACACACACACACACACACACACACACACACACACACACACATTCTTTATTGAAATACAATATCTAGGTGATGCATTGGAGTCATTAGTGTGCCTTTGCAGAGCACAGTGAATATTAAGACAAATGGGATGTTTCTCACAGACACCAAGGCATTCTTGCAGCTATTAACTCCAGTTTATACATATCTGAGGAAAACCACAAATTTTCATATCATGTGCTACAGAAAGTGGTGGTCCTGGTTTTCGTGATATCAGTAGGAAATTGCATTTTCATGTAAAGAATTCAGAATTCTTGCCTTACATTTTCGTGCTATGTTGTGTGCTGAAGAATTGTGATGAACTGAAAACTTCAAAAAATAGAGTTTAATCACTTTCTGGGATCAAAACATTTGCTATTTGTTCATTTGATTTGAATTGCATCAAACTGATTGGATTGCGATAAACAAAAATTAACCTAATTGCACTCCACCACATTTTACTGAACTGATCTAAACAAAAATAAACTGAATTGAATATATTTATGCAGATTTCAATCTCCCAAATGTGAAAGATCAATAGTGTCACTATGTCAACTGTAAAAAAATAAAAATACAAATCAGTTTTACAAGGGAAAAAATATATTTTTGACTTCATGAACCAAAACGTTTGCTCAAACTGTGAGAAACATCTGGTCCTTCTCTCCCTAAGGATACTTTCACAGAGGTTTTTTGCTGCTTTGCATTATTATGCAACATTCTTAACCCAGTCAGAATTATTAAGGGTACACTGTGCAAGCATCACTGTGTGGGATATCAAAAGTTAATAAACAATGTTATGTGGCTTCACATTTAGAAGCAAGCAGTGTTGTAATGAACAAAAGTAGAGCAAAAACACCTCTAATGAAGCCTCCAGCCCAGTTATCTGTAGGTGTTTTATTGCATTCTTCTCACCAAAAGCTGAAACAGAAGATCCTGTATCCAATATAAGACCAACAATCCCATACTGCAGTACTAATATTGCTGTTTCATCTGCATTGCCTTTTATTTATTGTACGTTACCCAGCCACTACACCCACTCGGCCAGTTCACCAAGAATTGAATTGAATCATGCACCTTCATAACAGCAAAAAGTAAAGTGAGTCCATTTGTAACATGCTCCACATACACACACATTTTGTACTCACGCACAGTGCATGCACACATTAACCCATGCATGGTGAGGCTGATTATGGAGAATGTATGGCAAGCAGACGCTGTGGAGGATAATTCCCTTCCAGCTCTCAGTGGGTAATGTCAAAATAATTATCAGACCAGACAGCTCAGTGGGCAGGCAGCACCTCTTCATTATGGAGCAAGGTTGAGGGGGGCTAACAACCTCCAAATGTGGCAGTGCACACCATGCAAGGTTTGACGTGAAACTCTTAAAATCCATTCCGCCTTTATCCTTAGTTTTTGCTGCTCTTTGTTAGCACTTCTCTTACACGATCCTTTAGTGCCTACAGGGGTTGTCATGGCCGTATGGCTTTATCTCATGGAACGTTTACGTCTCTTTTACCTTTTGTTTGTTCATCAGGTGAAGTTAATGCTGCTGTAACACCAGCTGTGATATTTGCATTACAAGCATCTGCATATGCAAAATACGCGGCTGGAGATTTTTAAGATTCAAGTCTCATCCATTTTCATTACATGTTTTAAAGCTGTTTCCATACTACATATTTTGGACCAAAAAATGAGGTCAAGGACTACAAAAGGTGGCAAAAACCCTGTTTTAAAGAAAATTAGGAAAGGTTTATGTTCTTGGTTGACATAACATTTGCAGATTTGATGATAAGAAGAAAAATAATCATGTATATTACATTTTCAGCTATTGGTCTGACTATAAGATAGCCAGAGTTAATGTATTTATTTTACAGATCTGACATATTAGCAATAATTATGACATATTTTTCTTTGCATCACATTTTCATAGTCATTGCAAATGATTTCATCACTTAAAATGGAAATGGGTTTGTGAGCATTCAAGAGCATCGTGAATGAAATTGCATCGGATACAGATGCTTGATTTAGTTCTTAAGGAGAAAATAGGAACAAAGAGTGTGTGCCCAGCCAAGTCAGTTAAAATCTGTGTGTATGTGTGTGTGTGTGCCAGAGTTGACAGACCTCATTAGACCAGAGAAATAGCAACTGTATGTGCGTGTGTGCAGTGTGTGCGAGGTATTGTGGTTGTTATAAATATATTACCTCCCCGTGTCTCAGGTTAACTGCACGTTCATCTCACCTTGACTGACCTTCCACACACACATGCATGGCTGCACATACACAAACTTGAACACACACACGGAGCCATTGCACAAAAGGGACCTCACATTAGGGACATTTCTGCTCATATGATTGACTGCTTCGAATAAAGGACCTTGGAAAAACATCTGGGCAAGTGACAAATACGTCCCTCTGGCTGCCGTTGTACGAAGGAGACAGATACTGTGGGTGAGAGAGAGAGAGAGAGAGACAGAGAGAGGGAGGGAGGGGGAGAGGGGGAGAGAGAAAGAGAGCGCCAGTGTGTGTGTTGAGTTATCTCCAGCACTACACAAAGACCTGCCAGACTGCTACCGCTGTCAAGGTTTCTCTGTGAGTGTGTGTGTGTGTCTAAATGTGCGTCCTTGCCAGCCACTTGACATCACACAGCCCTCTCATGGCAGGCTTCTCGGATCAGTAGCAAAATGGATAAGGCTATTTACCAGCAGCTTATTTGGTCTGGGTCAGACCTCCTGTAACAGTTTAATGGGTGTTGAGGGTGGCTGCTACATGAAGGCGAGCAGCTTTATCTGGCCACATGCACCTTGAGCTTGCATCTGGATGAGAAGTGATTTTTAAAAAATTACATTGTCAACTAGGAGGCCATGACCTGGACATATGTGGAAAATAAGTTTTCCTATAAGTAATTGCAAGGGGTCATTGTACTTTATATCAAAGACAATATCAACTGCCCAACTAGAACTCTTTTTTATTTTTTATTATATATATATAATCAATATACAATTAATACAGCTCGGAGAATGAGTCCTTCCTTGAAAAACCAATATAAATGTGAGGTGACCATAACCTCACAAGGCTTATAATTTCCCTTCAAGTTTCTGCATTTTTAAAAGGCTAGGTCAAGCTTGCATCAAAAGAGCACTGCCGTTTTAAACACCCAGCCCACTGTAAAATCTGCACCAGCACCCGCTTTTGACTACAAAGTACTTTCTGCACCACTTTCCTGCAGGACTCTTACGATAACGTTTTTATTTAGACAAGCAAATTGCATCAAATGTGATAAGCAGCCAAAACAAATCGAACGTCAAACTGAGACACACAGACAGATGTAGAAGCACATACAGTACAAACACATAAAGTACAGAAAAATGCATTCATTTACCCACAGACATGCCAACATTCTGACATACTTACACAGAAATCCACAAATTCATAGACACCCACACAGTCACGCCTAAACTGACAGCTAAGGTTCTGCTGAAGGTCATTCATAATGATTAAAGAGGCATCCCTGCAATGATTTTCAAATGACCCTCGGGACGCCTCGACCACTGACACCTTTTCAATGGAAAATTACTTTATCGTGCCCTGGGATACCTGACTTTAGACTGACACAATGACGGTCTAATAGACAGCCAGACAGTTAGCAACGCAGATCTGGGACAGAGATGTAAAGGCAAACAGAAACCCAGACAGGAAGACCTAATAGAGTCACAAATTAAATGTCATGCACATATGAAGATGTACAGGCATGTAGCAGTTGCGCAGATGGAGCTGGTCAAAACAGAGAGGCAGACGAGCAGGCAGGCAGGCAGGTTACGTGAAGACATGCATACATACAGAGAGACAGCCAGGCTTGCCCAAAGCTAGAGACCAGTCCATCCATCCATCCAAGAACCATCCCAGTCAGCACCAGTGGGAATATGGCCCCTGTGCAATCCTAACACGCACATACATGCACACACACACACACACACACAGAGATGCACACACACCCTGCAGCTCTTTTTCTTCAAGTCGCTGATACAGAGGTTTTTGTAATAGCCACATTGATGGCTAATTTCACCTTCATACACTTAATGTGTGTGTGAGTGGAGTAATCACCTTGAGCCATGCAGGCAGTGGATTCCCCAAGAGATCAGCTAGGTTTGATTTGACATCATAACACACACACACACACACACGCACACGCACACGCACACGCACACACCATTTGGTGCTGATATTTACATATAAACTACTGTAGCACCGTAAGAACTGTGCATTACCTTCGCACGTGATTCAAGGTTATTGCAAAAATCACAAAAAGAAGTGTAAATTAGTTTCTTTTTAATGTATTGCAAAGGAGATTAAGCAAATAATTTTATATTGAAAGAAGAAATAAGAAGTCCTCCATAAAGACCATTCACTACATTGTGCATATGATTTAGAAAATAAAATCAGATATACTAGTCTTGTATAATACACTAATTGTTAGCAAGGCTTTCACATGTTTGTCTCTTTTGTAAGAGAGGGATCACAGAAACACACAAGCTGCTGACATCAGCAGCTAATGCATCTGACAGACACACCATTGCCAGGTCTTGCATCATCAGGTTTTAAAACATCATGCATATTACAGAACCTTACACCTCATTATCACTATAACCTGGTGATGAACTGTATTCTACTGGATTCTGTTTTCAGCCTTGATGCACCATTGACAACAACAACACCAAATGTCTCACAACATAGATGGGAACCGTGTTATTTGGGGTAACTTTCTGTACTTGGGCAATATTTGATTTGCTTCCTAGATCAAAAGCTGCCTGTGTTCATTTATCCATCTATCCCTCCCCTCCCAGTCTCCATCTAGACAAAGAGAAAAAAATGCAAACCGGCTCCCTTGTTACCCTGACAATTGGTATCTCAACCAATAAAGCATGTCTAATTGCATTGCTGGGAAACATCTTTCAGCAATTACATTGTTTGGCTAAAATACAGTAGCTCATTACATAGAAACCAACAAGAGATATAAACAGACAAAAACAGATCACACATCCTAACAAAGTACATTACAATAAAGTTCACTGCCTGTGGTTTGGTCTATTAACTGGTGAAGATAGCAATAACAGTATGAAGCTACAATGCACACAGCTGCATCCATAAAACATTGCTAATTGAAACATGCTCTATTCATCACTGCTAAAATTGGCAAGGTAAGTTTTTTCCCCCACTTTCTCTAAGGTAAACCCAAAAAATGCATGGCTTTGTCACTGAGGACATCTGTAAACAGGACTAGTAAACTACAAGTCACGCTAGCAACTGATTGTACTTACTGTACTGCTGTATTATGCTCACAGGGCCCTAACGTGGTTAAGTTCAGCAGATATTATGTTTACTATGTTTGTCATCTTAACTTAACTATTCATCCCTAGAGCTTGTTGCTAGCATGGCTAAAAATTCAGTGAATAGTGAAATAGTGAATAGTAGAACACAGACTTTTACTGCATCCTAAGCCCAGGTAGTACTGGTGACATACACATACAGTAAAGCAAGAATGAGATGGGGTGTGTCATGCTTTGGCATTACTGGACAATGAAAACTACTTCAAGAGATGATTTTTAAGATGTTTTATTGCAAAAATATAGAATTTGATAACACACTACAAAAACATCAACACAAACATAATACATGACAGTCTCAAAGACAAATCAATAGCACATCAATAGCTAAGTATTTTTACTGTGCTTTCAAAGAATCACAAAACAGTTATTCCGTTGTTAAAACCTTATATGTGAGTTACTGATAACATGATCGTCTTTTACCTGGGGAAAACCTAATAACCGCATACTTGCTTGTGTATGTTGACACTTTGAGTGAAAGCTGCACATTTTCCCTAAGACCAAATGTGTCACAACCCAACAAATGTACCTATTTTCCACTTCCTGAGAAGTTAACTATACAGTTATGAAGTGGGCGGAGCCATTGGTAGAGAAGTATTTTCCCCACTGCAAATATGCAAATTTGAAGTTTACTTTTAGCAAAAATCTCAATGTAACTCATCACACAAACACTGGAGTTTTTTACCCATATACTGGTTGTAAATGTTTCAACTCACAGTGGCTTCTGAGAAACAGTCCTTTTCCCACAATGTGGTTCGTCAGTAGCACAACATACTACATTACCCACACACCTCATTAGCTGTTGCCATGACAAAGATGTCAGCTAGCGATGTGAAATCAGTTTAAGGTTATTCCAAACATCCTTGTGCATTTGACTTTTTATCAGCACAGTTGCTCATTGTCTGGAGCTGATGATTCAACTGAAAGAAATGCCATACTGTCTACTTATTGGAAATGCTCAAACAGCTTGTCAGAAATAGTTATATAGTCTAAGGAAGTCATTAGGACTGTCACTGCCCAGACATAACCCCGCCCACTTCTCTGCTTTATTTCTGAGGTTTTTAAAGACACCAACACTATGTTTTTCATCATTATGAAGTGTCTTAAAACTATTAGGATGCCAGTACAACCTTTTACGGTTGTCATATCCTCACACATTTGTGTATGCAAATATGATTTTTTGCTATTAATATCAGGTATTGCTTTTGTACATATGCTAGAATCAGACCTCCTATCTAACGATGTATGCAGTGCTTTTTTTTTTTTTTTTTTTTTTTAAAGGAGCCAATTCTGAAAACTCCAATGTGTAGGAATGCAAGAACTTATAAAAATTTGTTGCTGATTCTGATGTTACGTCAAAGGTTTTATGTAACCTAATTTAACACAAAAAAATTGGCTCCTGCATAAACACTTCACTGCATGGTTGATGGAGTCCCAGCTGACAGTCATTGTCGAGTAACAACACATCAAAAATCTCAGTCTCTGCTGGTTTGCTGTGCTTTGTTTCTTCCTGCTGAATGAGAATTGCTTAATAAGAGACGGCCAGGATAAAATCATGCCATTGCAAAAGTGCTGAGAATAAATCATTTGAATGAATTAAGATATTTGCGCAGCAAGACCTATCATTAAACTGTATTTTTTATTGTTGCTTGCACTGAGAACAAATCAATACCTGTTTTTACACTTTTGTACTTAAAAGTGGTAATGCTAAAAATGGTAAAACAAAATGTCTGGCTGAAGTTTGTTGACATCAAGGGCTAGTGCTATTGACCTTTGTACAAAATCCTATCATCCGCTTGTTGTCCTATAAGATTTCTGTCAAACCCTGTGCTTACGTTCTGAAGGTGTATCGTTGTGCCGTACACAAGAAAATGGTGCTCTACATCAATGATGCTTTAGTTTTCCATATATATATATAGCTTTGATTTGTTTTTAAAAATATTACCAATGCTTTGTGCTTAACTGTCAAATTGCGGAAGCATTGAGAATATGAAGTGATATAATCAGCATAATGGAACACAGTAATTATAGTAATTACATAGTAAATAATTAAGAAAACTTTGACACTAAAAAGTCAGTCACCTATAGACATTTTTAGTCAAACAAAAGGGCAACAGATTTCTCATAAAGTGCAAATTAAATTAGTTCCAACATACACATTGTCTGACATTCTTGTTATTGCCTGTAGATATTGTTGGCAAAAAGCAAATACATAGAAAGTTGGGGCACAATTGGGGCATAGCATTTTGGCAGGGGGAGGACATAATGGTGCTTGAAAGATGAGAGGCACTTATAAGGGTGTACTATTCACCAATTGTTCATGCCCCAGGCATAGGCTTTAAGTTGAAAATTAAGTTGAGAAGGGTGGTTGTAAAAAGCCAATACCATGAAATTTGGACAGGATCAAAACACTGTGAGACTTCATCAAACGCCTATGGTATTCATACGGCTGAAGAAGTTTTAATTGAATACATGCTGGATGGTGAATTAAAAGCACCCAGCATGATAACTTTCACTGTACATGCCTTATATTGTCTATATAAAAGGTGCACCATATCACTGATGCATTCCCCCGCTAAATTAAAGATCTGCATAGCCACAATAGTCTACATACAGTATATATGTTTTAGTGCCAAAGAGTTTTTTTGAAGACATAAATAAGACCTACTTGAATAAAAAATTTACACTGTGGCTTAAAAAAAGGTACAAAACCACACATTTAATATTGCAAAATAGCTACTGTTCCCCACCATTAAAACTACAATATAGTATATTAACGTACAAGCTCCACAATGATAAATGTAGACTAAAGAGACTATGCAGATGTTTATCTTTCAAGTGAACTTTCACTCTGGTAGAACATTTTAATTTTTAAATACACATACGCATAACACTTGTGACCGTTGCCCACTCACATTCTTTTATGAAACCAGTCAAGAAGGATGATCTTGAACTTGACAGCAGGTGTAAAAGCTTAAAAGCCATGAGTGAGGTGGGTTTTTACCACCAAAGAAGTCTTTTACTTTGACTCCTCTTGAACTCATGGAAGTCAGAGTGTTTTAAAGCGAAACATGTTTTCTAAAAAAGTGAAATACCCCTTTAAAACCTTACATTCTTCTTATGTGCTTTTCTATGCTTTTCATACAGTCAAGTGATACCACCTCTTATAAAACTAGCTTTACAATCTCATTTTGTTTCCACTCTTATGCCACAGCACTAGCAGTACACTGTTTTTAACCAAGAAAAATATTAGCATGTCATCTGCAAAGAGGATGGATATATATACTGTCATAACTCAGTTCCTGCTTCAGTGAACACAACGGTGAAACGGTCAAGTTTTAGCAATAAAGCACTGAGTAGCAATGTATAACAGAGCATACCAAAAAAGTTAAACAAGGGCTTGATCATTGACATCATTGTATATCTACCTACATACTAGAAGTTCACATATTAATCCTTGTGCATACTTCTCCATCTTTTAGAGACAACAGAGTATTTATTGTTGTCTCATTTAGGGCCGCTGAAAATATTTCTAGGTCTTGCATCAAAACTTGAAATGAAACACAATCACCAACAACATAACATGAATATCTGATAATTCTGCATACCCTTTAGGGCACCCTTACGTGGGGACAGATGTGCTGGTTGCCCCCACCTGACATTGGCCCAGGTCTATGTAGCAGGAATGCTGATTTAGAATATTTGTCACTATTTACTAATGTGTACTACTCTGAGATGCTTGATCAATACCAACTTGTCCACATGATGGTAGACAGAAGAACAAAGCTCCCTGCTTTAAATATATAATACATTATATACATGAAAGACATGTAGGCAGAGCTGCTCAGTAGTCCAACAGAGAGTATTATGATGAAACACAAACCGTCTACATAATTTTTGCTCATTTTTTTTAAACAAGTATAAATAAATAAATGATTATCAAGTTGATCAATATTGCCTCCTTATTTTCAGCAGTCCTGTACGAGTGAGGTTTATTGTGGTGTGGCAGACGTGTGGTGTAGACTGGTGGACTGAACAGATTACTGAGGGTTTTCTGCCGTACCTGAAGGTTGTTGGTTCTAATTGAAGGCTCCATGAAAATCTGAGTGTACTCTTGAGTGAAGGCTGCATTGGGATTCTAGTAGAAATTCCATTAGAAGATCAGTAAACAGTCCCACTAGGATCTTGGAGATCCTTTCCAGGAGTATCTGAATGGCAGTTCCATTTTTACACAAACAACTGTTCCATCAGGTTCGACTGAACTTTCCATGAATGACATTTCCACTGGACTGAATGTTCGAGCTAAATCCTACTGGAAGTGCCTTTGAACATGATGTGAAATGTCCTGTGTGACTTCCATTTGAATGTCCGATGTAGAAACTGCATGAGATCATCAGAATATGGGTGAAGAATCCATTTGTGTCTGCGCAAAAGTTCCAGTAAATAGTCCTGATAGACTCTGATTGAAGCTGTGTTACTGATTTGCATGTGTGATGTTTTCGCTAGAACCTACACGAAGGTTGCAGGGAAACTGAAAGTTCGTGTATCCACTATATGAAGCAACTATCAATTAGAAACTGGATGGTTTAGGAGTTGAGCTCAGTTCTGTAGGAACCAATCAAGATCTCAGTGGAGATTCCTGCAGATTTTCAAAGCAAAGA
This sequence comes from Dicentrarchus labrax, assembly GCF_905237075.1. Lineage (NCBI taxonomy): Eukaryota > Metazoa > Chordata > Actinopteri > Moronidae > Dicentrarchus > Dicentrarchus labrax. The sequence goes on along the minus strand of NW_026136710.1, from coordinate 16,386,963 downwards.
TGATGGAAAGCTGAATCTCTTACACAATCTGCAGCTTCATTCAGAGGCTGGTTTTAAGGACAAGAATGGTTCTATTTCCACATTCTATCCCTATTTGACAGCATTTACATATCAAACATAACAGGTTGATGCTGCAACTGAGCGCTGTGTTCTATGTAATAGTGTAGTGCTATACATTCAGCCAGAAATACAGATATAGAGAGGATCCTAATGCCTAAAGCCTAACTTTTCACACTTTTCTTTTGTAGGTTCAATAAGACCCATCTCTTCTGGAAAAAGCGAGACCCAGAAGGTCTCCTTGTCAATGACTGCAGTATTTTAAATTGCAGCCTCTCTAAACAATGACTCTTGCAATATGTACTCCTGTCTTGAATTGCTTTGGAAGATAATGAAGTATATGATGTTGAATGCGAGTCTGGACCGTGAGCAGTACAGCTGGATTACAACAGCAGTAGTGTCACTTGAAGACTTGCCAAACGGTCATCAACTAAATCCAAAGCACATCAGCGTGGCATAGCAAAGACTAAAATGAATGAAGACTTTGCTCTTGGTCCATAATTACATGTTTACCCTGCCTGAGAATGCCGTTCAATTCAATTAATTATCATGGAACTGTAATTCTAGAGAAAATTGCGAGAGAAAAAAGTCAGTACTGTTCAGATCCACTGGGTTCAGATCACCTGAGACAGGCTGAAGAAGTTCAGTTTGAGCCCACTGCATGAAACTCCCATAATTGTGATACAGCCAAAGAAAGTGCTGGTTGCTCTCAGAGCCAGATCTGCAGTCGATGTTTCATTTTGATCTGAGAGAATCCAAACAGTGCACAGAGATATCAGAATCCCCAAGATTCACAGAAATGGAATAAATAGAATGAAAAGTCTTCACTTGAGTCCAGTTCAGTTAAGCTCACCATCATATTCCCTTCATGTAGCAACACTCAGTTCAGTTCAGTTTGGTTTTAGTGCTGCAATGTCAAATATCCCCAATGACACCACAAGCAAACTGCACACACAAAGAACCACAAAAATGTGGGCCCCCCAGTTTAGATCCATAAACACTGGGTTTCCTTGTCCATAGAAAGTGCTTAGCCGCTCTAGGTCCAACAGCAAATCCGAGTCTTTTCGTCACATACTAGGTCCATATATTGTGTGTATGTTTATATGTGTGCGTGTGTGTGTGCGTGTGCCTGTACATATGCATCAGATGTTTACAGTAGAGTTGGTGTTGTTCATATGGACTCTCATCTCCTGAATGCTAGTGATGATTTTTTTCTGATGTCCAGCCAGGTTTACTCCTACTCTTCGCAAATCTCTGAAAAACAGCACACAAAGAACAGGCCCTTATTTATCCAGGAGTCTAACAAATAAAGACATTTATGAATCAAGTGATTGACTTGTTGACTGTACTATAATTGTTTGCTATTTAAGTTTTATTTGTAATGTTTCTTGATGCCATTTTTATTGAAGCACAGTGTTGTTGGAAGTATGAGAATCAATATAATATCCTCACAAAGAGCTCTTAAACAGTAGATACCCTGATTAAAGCAATTCAAAAAATAATTTATAATGTTATTGTTATAATACTGATATAGTTGTTTCTGTATTCCTGGTTTATACATTCATAGGTCATACTGACTTTCTGTGGCCATCTCTACCTTTAAAGAAGCTTTCAGTTCTCTAAAGGGTGCTGGCTTTTTGGAATTTTTTCACAGGCTTGCAACCTCGTAATAGATCCTGCTTTCTCATTTTGCTTTGACCTTCACAGCATTTTGTGGCAATGTTCATGGCTTCTCTAACCAGAAAAAACATGTAATAATAAAAAATTAGTTCAGTTTTGTATGTACTGCAGGTTTCATTAGGGGTTTTATTAGAACTGCATTCCACATTTGAGTCTGAATCATGTAATTTTACTAAATTTTGAACTTTAAAGGGTCAGTCTACCCCAGATTATACTGAAGAAATAGTCCCTAAAATTTTATTTTTTAAATATAATGTTGCACTGCTAAGATCTGTAAATAACTTTGCAATAGGGTGGCAGCAGAAATCCCAGAGACAGATATCTTTACACCTGAGCAAATGAGCTGCATGGCTGGATGTCCTAGCACATGTTTATGTTTGTATGTAGGCAAGTGGTCTTACTCTGATGTCATCTGAGCCACCGTCTCCAGTGAAGAGTAACCTCCTTCCATAAAAAGCTCAGTGTAACGACCCATCTTGATGGAGTCGAGCCACTCCCCTACGGTCTGGCTCCGAGTGCTGCAGCCCCCTTCTACACTGGCATGCTCCACTAACAGGTTTGAAACCCTGGTAAACAGTTGATGATACAGTAAAAGAAAGAATAAGACAGTAATCAAATGAAAGAACAAGATTATGCATGTACCATTTCAGACAGTATCCATTGTCAGGATGTAGCAGAAGTACATAAAAAAACATAATCAGCACCAGTCCTGTTTCACATCATTATCATAAATATTAAGGTGTGGGATTCACTGTGCAATCAACTACATTCTGAAACTCAAGTCCTGACAGTTACTATTGAGGTTTTGAAATGCTAGTTATGCACTGTCACACAAAGCTAAGGATGCCCACTCTCTCTGACTGCCATTCAGATCACTCTTCACGCTACTAAATAGAGCTTTCCATGCTATCAAACAGAATTGTTCATGCTACGTAACAATATTCTCCACACTGTAGCAAGAACAGGAGTGTCCTGTGGATCAAGGACTGGCCCTGTTGGCGTCCCTTTAATCTGGCTAACAGTCATATGATATAGCAAGGGCTGTTAGATTGGCAATCATGAAATTGATTCATTTATAGCTGTGTTCCTGTGTGTGTTTCCGAGTGCGTACATGGAAAGGAGAAAGGAGGACAAAACACCTCAGATTATTTCATTATGTCTGCAAAGACAGTAAGGTAATGAGGTTGTCTGACTAAATGTCTGCTTCAGAGCACTTATAGCCATTTCATGCCATTATATGCTAATGCAATGCATACACATAGTGGGGAAATACTAATTGAATGTTCAAATGTTGCGATAATCAAAAGATGCCCCACTGAATACAATTCACACTAATGCAAAGTTTTAAGAAAATCAAGCTATTTTAATTTATTTCTCTCCTCGTCTTTGTCGGCATGCAGCAGTTAGTGACTGTGTCCATCCTCATTTAATTATACAGCTACACAAGACTTCAATAGAGACTCTATTTACATTTCATCCAAACGATGATGAGTCTATTAGCTTGCAGTGCGGGATTTAATTCTCTTATGAATGAATAGGTCAATTAAAACACAATGCATTTTCAAGATTAAAAAAGTGTTGGTAAAAGCTCATGTATATCTTTTTACCGAATTGGTAACTGTAAAAAATAAAAAAAGGCTAAAATTGAAAGATATTCATATCTTACTCATATATCAGGTGTAACAGTTGACAATCCACTGCTTTAATCCCCCCATCCCCTTTTTTTTTTTTTAAATCAGTAGTTTAAACAAAGATTTTCTTAAAATCATAAAAAAACACATACATTTTTTTCTTCAAAATAAAACCATATACATGTCGTTTTTCTTCGAAATAGAACAATGACAATGACAAACAATAGCCACGTATATCTGAGCAATTGTTGTCATTTCAAAGAAAATATATCATATTCCAAATATATTGTGTGAATTCATACCTGTGTGAGGAGTTGACCAGTTTTTTTAATGAGCTAGGGTTTCGAATGAGTTTGTCTAGTAGACAGACAATCTCATCAAACTTGGGCCGGTTGCTGCGTTCTCGTTGCCAACAGTCCATCATAAGGTGGTACAGAGCCTCAGGACAGTCCATAGGACCGGGCAACCTGTAGCTTTCCTCTACTGCCTTTATTACCTGCAGACAGACAGGGGGTTGGGGAGAGACAGATAGAGGTTTGTTTTTTAAAAAGTCATGAAGTTGTACAATACACCATTACAGAGATTTTAAGGTTGGGAACAGAAATTGGATGGAGTGAAGAGAGAGAGAGAGAGAGAGAGAGAGAGAGAGAGAGAGAGAGAGAGAGAGAGAGAGAGAGAGAGAGAGAGAGAGAGAGAGAGAGAAACACCCAATTGACACTGGCTGAACAAAAGGTTTAAGGTTAGCAGAGTGGGGACCAGCAGAACAGAGAAACCCCCTCCGCCATGTAAGTCTCAGTCCTCCCCTCTGATCACTTCAACTTCAACTAATTTTTCTTTGCAGCCAGTTAAAAACAGACTTGAACATAAACCCAAAATAAAATACACAACACATAAAACTTAAATACAAATAAATGCAAAACATATATTAAATGTATATGCTACAGAAGCTCACATAAAATAATGTATATCAGAGACCACCACCAGTTGCCAGTTGCTAAAGAATAAAATAAGATTTTAATGATCCCACACTGGGGAAATCCTTGTTACAGACCAAGATACAACACAACACACAAATAGATGCATAAATGCAAGACATAATATAAATAGAAAATAGACGTATGTACACTATACTCATTTTTGTATACAGATTGATTGCACAGTACAGGTATAATATAATATAAACAATGTGTATAAGAAATTATAAATATAACCCAGCCATATTATATGTATGATTGATCATCAGCTGACTCATCCTGAGCATTTAACAGTTTGATGGATTGGGGGCAAAACAATTTCTCACCCTCTTAGACATGGCCTATGGTAAGCCATGATGCCACTGAATCTTGATTAATGTTTAAAATACAATGATCAGTTTTAAAGTTTGCTCAAGAGATTTTGTGACACAGTTTCATCCGAGCAGTGAGCAACTCTGACCGATCTGCTGATTATGTGTACTTTAAGACAAAGTGGTAATATGAAGATGCAACATAAACCCCACAAGATTGGGAATCTGTTCCATCACTTTTATAACCTTTACAGAGATAGATAGCGACAGTGAAAAACACCAACATAGTCTAAAGAAGACGATGAATCATTTCCAACTTGTTAGACGCCTCAACGTGTAATATCTCTCTCACAGCAGGACCTCAACAAACTTCAGCCAAAGTAATGTTACTTCCAGTCAAGATCCCAAATACTGATATTTCCTCCAGGGATGCTCATGCGCTCTGACTCTACACTCAAACCTCCATGAAGTTAGCAGGCAAAAACGAACCCGAGGATCAACATTGTTTATTTTACACGCTACATAACCCAGTTAATCATTTCCGCAAGTAAAAAAGATGCAGCACTGAATCAGAGATTTTTTTTCTGGGTGGGGTGGGGTGGTCGAGTTAGATGAATAATAAATAAATCCAGCTCTCTCTATGCTAAACCCTGCAGTGGCAAGCAGGCTGGAGTTCTCAGCCTAGTTCTGCCAGTGCAAGACACTGGAGGGAATTGATTTGTCAAGTTCATGACAGCCTTTACTTGTGTCAAATTCACACAAAAGACAGACGTGATAGCGCTCCAATACACATGCATGCATGAAAGTGCACGTACGCACAGACCAAAACACAAGAGAGAAGCGCAGCATCAAATACTCGCGGCGCTCTGAGAGGGAGAAGAACTACACATAGCTGACTGGCAGGGATGAAAGATCAGAGGATGAAAATGAGAGGCCGAGGTGGGAGAAAGAAAGGAAACACGGACGAGAGGCGAGAAAGAATACAGACAAAGATTGCATTTTTGAAAGACAAAGGAGGGGACGAGAGACAGTAGTGAGCACGAAAGGGGTAGAAATGGGAAACAGAAGGAGAGAAGCTTAGAGAAAGAGAGTGTGAGAGCCTGCACTTTCTTGCGCAGATCAGAGAAAATCCAGCATAACGCTTTCAATTAAACATCAAACGTCTTCTCCTCTCACCCTCCTCTCCTATCCTCTCTTCCCTCTCTCTAGACTTCTCTGAGACAGACAGCCTAATAACCAAAAGGAGGAGGGAGGGGTCTGAAGCAGGGGATGAAGAGGTCACTGGAGGGCTGTGCGTGCATATGTTGCCTGTGTGTGCGTGTCTGTGGGTGGGAAATGAGTGCATGTGTGTGGTGTCTGAATCGAATGCTACAGTCTCACTCATCTCTATGTGACAAGATTGCACTTCTCCTCATTAAAATGAACTCCAGACCGCACTTTAATCTAGGTGCTACCCTCTTCTCTCTCCATCTCCCTCTGACTCACTTTTCTTGGTCTCCCCCTCTGATGAACAGACACACGCAAGTCATGTGGGTACTTGCTGAGTAGAGCTACCACTAGTACACAACTCCACAGCCACTCATTTACAAGTTTTACAATTTTGCATTTGGCCAAATATCTTCAAAAGTACTGTGAATACTGTTGTAATTGGAATATAAAGTGAAATGAATGTTGTTTATATGTGATCTAAAAGCCTTGCTGGGTGATAGATAGCCTAAGTGAGTGTACAACCCACTATTTTCCCTCCCACATTTTTCTGCTTAGCACTGCACCTCCAGTATATACCTGTTTCTCTCTTTTGCTTACGCACACCTTTCTCTATACCACACAATGTCTCTCTGTGTTTCCATTAAAGCTTTTCATTCTCATTGTCCACACGTTGCAGTAATAGATTTATAATAATGGGTTCCCACACAGCCCTCCCTAATTCAACCCACATTCAGCCTCCTGATGTCTCACCTACATGTCTTTTTCTCCCTTGATGGCTTCATTGCTGTCTTTATTATACAAAAGTCACAGGTTCCCAAAGCACAATGCAGTCGGCCGTGTGTTAACATTTTCTACTCCAATTGAAGTAAATTCTTTGCATGCAAACTGCAATGACAGATGAAACGTATGTGTAATGCTGTTAATGTGTGTACATTCAAAAAAATATAAAAAATTATAAATATACCTGTTATCCAAAATCTATCATGACCTGTGTTAACATATGAAGCAACCCCATGTTGCGTCTAAACCCCAAGACAGAGAAAGAGTGTCCTAGCTGAGGTTCAAAATTCATTCTTGACCTTGGAAATAGAAACTGCTGTTTCAGCTGCTCAGCTGAACTTTCCAAGGTCCTTAAAGCAAAAGTTTGACATTTGGGGAAAAAATGTAAATTACTTGATTTCAGGTGAAGAGTTACATGAAAATATCGATACCGCTCTGATAATACAGAGCTACAGCTAACAGTCGATTAGGGTACTGTAGCAAAAACATTAAAGAGTCACTAATTAATATGATATATATGTATCTTTTTTGTTTCTTGAGTGCTAAAGAGAAAAAACAACAATTTCCTATTTTTCAGGGGGTTACATGCTGGACTACTTCATGGCTCTTTGCAGTTGCCAGGCAACCAGATTCCAGGACTTTACTGGTTGCAGCCAAGAAATAATCCGGCACATAACCCCACTCTAAATGGCAAGTTGTTAATTTTCTTTACTATACTGTGTTCTTTACTGAGAAAAAAATGAAATCTGAAGAAGATCATGCCTTGCAAAATTCTATTCATTGTTGCTTATTATTGTATTTAGTTTTTGCCTCTTATAATCTTGCTCTGTGAAGCACTTGGGGCTGTATATTTGTGTGAAAGGTTGCTACATAAATAAAACTGAGTTGCATTGTTGCTACAGAACAGCTACAAGATGGGCCTCACGCTGAGATCGTTGTCTCAGTTGTCTAAAGCTATTTAATGGTCGTTGTACAATCCTGCCTTCTTTGAATGCACCGCCCCCTGGGTGAAAAAATAATTCCACTTGGAGGTTGCATTGTGGGGTGAACAGTTCAAATCGAGACAAATTCAGATCAACAAAATACATAATGAAAATACAAAATGCACACAATGCACGTATTTCCATAACAATGTCACATCACACTTACATCTTGATTGGACATCTCCCAGTACGGCCTCTCTCCATATGACATCACCTCCCACATGACAATTCCGTAACTCCACACATCGCTGGCAGAGGTAAACTTCCTGTATGCAATCGCCTCTGGAGCCGTCCAGCGAATAGGAATCTTCCCGCCCTGTGACAAATTGTAAGAACATTTACCAACAAAGCAAATACCTCTGTGGATTTAAAGGAAACTAGGTTTAGGAAACATAACTACAACTTTTAATCTGTAGCGGTGCTTGATAGAAATAACTGTGATATGTTTACATCCACAACAGCTCGGCACCACACTTGTACAAATGACCTTCTGGCGTATGAATACAGCTGCAGTCATTCAAATGGGTTTTTTTTTCCTACACAAAGATGGAAACCAAGAACAGACCTTAATTGAAACACTTCTGCCACATGTGGTCCAACTCACAATTTCACTAATGAATACCAATTTAGGAACACATTCATGATACCAAGTTTCACTTTCTTTTACAAATTCCCTGTCCTAACTGTTGGGGGCCCTGAGATTCCTCTACTTGTTTTCCTCATCTTCATTATCGCGCTTTCATTGCAAAGATAGAAAAGTTCACAGGATGACTGCTGAGTTCCAGAGGAAAATGTGTTTTCGGCTGATGAGTAGTGAAATTAGCTTGATGCAGTATTGATGAACACAGCAGCGGGATATCTCAGGGTCTGATTATTTGAAGGGTGTGAATTATGTTATTCTCACTGCTCTGTCAAGGAAAGAGAGCCAGACAAGCCAGAGAGAAAGAGAGAGAGGGAGCGCAAGAAGAAATGTAGCCTGGCAGTGAGAGGTGAATGACAGGATATTTGGCGCTAAGGCAGCAAGACTCAGTGCTAATTGAGTGTTGCGGAGACCGAGCTGAGTACTAATTGGCCCTCCTTCTGCAGGAAGCAGCCCGTCTCTGGCTGACAGGACGCCACTCAGCCTGGGACACACAGCTCAATTTAAAACCCGCTGCTGCCGTCTGTGTGTGTGTGTGTGTGTGTGTGTGTGTGTGTGTGTGTGTGTGTGTGTGTGCGTGTGTTTGTGTGTGTGTGCGTATGAATGCAAGTTTGCGTGTATTCGGTGTGAGCGAGGCTCTTGTGTAAGAGTTTTCCCACTTAATCCAAAATTTGATATACCAAAATTGGTGTGCACACACAGAGATACACACCAGATTAAATATAAATGTACTCAAAGACACAACAGTGTACCCTCTAGTTTATCATTCCTTTTCCGCTCTCACACTACTGCTAATACAATAAGTTAATTCATCTATTAGTTGATTGGTAGAAAACTGACAATTGATTAATTGTTTCAGTCCTTTATTAAGCAAAACTGCCAAATATTTTCATTTTATTTTATAGGGGAGGATTTGCTAATGTTTTTACGTCACTGAAAATGATCAAAAATATATTTTTGGACCTGGACTGTAGTCAGAAAAAACAAGGCTCTGTGAAATAGTGATCAGCCTTGTAGACTTTATTAACTGAAAAGATAATCTACAGATAATTGACAGGGAAAATAATTAGTTGCAGCCGTATCACACACACACACAAACATGCACAGTCTTACCCGCGTGGTGTACGCAGCCTCCGGGTCATCTTCCAGGACCCGGGACAGGCCAAAATCAGACACTTTACAAACAAGGTTGCTGTTGACCAGGATGTTACGAGCTGCAAGATCACGGTGGACATAGCCCATGTCGGAGAGGTATCTGAATTTGTCAACACAAAGGAGAGGATTAAACCTGGGTCCTAATGATGTGCTCAGTAATTCATTGTGTGTTTGTGTGGACTCATAATACATTATGCGCACCTCATGCCAGACGCAATGCCACGCAGCATACCAACCAGCTGGATTACGGTAAACTGACCATCATTTTTCTGAAGAAAAGAAGGGACAAACGGGGAAAAGACATTCTTGTTAGAAGATATTCTTAATCAAACCATCAAACAGTGAATAGAGAGCATTCAGGGGAGAGTGGAAGATAAAAATGGGACGGATAATATCACGTGACAAATGTTTAAAATCAGAAATATTGCAAATCCACTAAAAATAAATCATTCATGAAGTTAACTGTCTGCCAGCATCCCCCAAAATGAACTTTGCTGACCCAGGATGACCTACAGTACGTACATGTATTTGCACTTTCAGTTAAGTAGCATAATGTCGGTGCAGCTCTTCTCCATAGTGTCTACACTGCATTGTAATTCTGTATTATATATGCACTAGTTCTGTCTGTAAGGATAATGGAGTCCCTGTGTGGTTTGACATTAAAACCTGTCTGGGAAAAAGCAGTGAAACAATGTGGTTCAATGCTGATGGGTTTTATTCTGTAGTTTTTGCAGTGTAGCCTGCAAAACTGGGTCAATATAGAAAGGCAAAAGAGAGAGCACATGGATGACCTCTGCAAAATGATAAGAATTCTGCTGCCTAAAAGTTGCCTTCAGCCAAGAAAGCCATACTGCCATTGATAGCCACAAAGCCATTTACTGTAACTTACAGTGTAGTGACAAAAAAACAACTCTTCATGTTCTAATTTATCTCACATGTTTTATGTCAGTGGAATAATCTGAGGGTACACATTTTTGCAGGCTACTCTCATATACACTAATTCCCGGAAATATAAAATTATCTCTATGGTAGCAATGATAATAGCAATCTAAAGTCATTGTTCTCAATGTCTCGTATCACCAGTGCCCTTTTGTACATCAGGTCATTCTTCCCACGTGTTCTTAACTCTCCTGCTTTGTGAGCAGACCAGAACCAAGATTACAGATTCCTCTAATCCTGTCCAGAGCTCATTGCTGCCCTGTTGCCCAGAGTCACACCATGTTTTATGAAATCAGTCTCTGGTACAGACACCAGCTGAGCCGTGTCTTCCTTGAGCAAGTCACGGCCACTTTTTCTTTCATGCTATGACTCAGCCTTATCTTGTGGGACCTTCAAATTTCCATACCCCAATATTAATAATTAGGTCTTTCAATAACCGAGGCAAAGAACTTTTGCCAAGGACAGAATGTGTTTCTCTCTACTATTGCATGTTGGTCAAGGGGAAGCTCCCTGAAAGAGCTCACAGACTTATAAAAGTGACCTCATTTGAGACAATTTATTAGACCTCCTCTGGTCACAAAAGGCTTTATAAAACTTTTTTCACATATGCAGTTGTATACCGCAAGACCTTTAAATGTGAGGAACTGTGGAGGTACCCTTTAATTCCAGTCCAAACACTGACCCCATCACTAGCAATTCCCCTCAAGTGTTTTAGTTGCATGATCCTTACCATAACTTAAATAAAAGTGTATTTGCCTTAACCATGATCTTGCTTTGCTGTTGTTGCATTGCACAAATATTGTAATAATTTTAAGCACTGATTGCTCTGAGATATTACCATTGAACAGATTCCAGTATCTGCAAAATTGTTTAATATTAATGTCCTGTCTGGTGACAAGATCGGAGCCAACAGTCCCAGAAACTATGTGTACAATTTTTCTTGTAGTGTATTAACAGCTACAAAAGAAAAGAGAAATTTGCCTGACTGCTTAATGCTAAAGGAGAAGGTGTTAGCTTTCATACAGTACTTGAAAAAAGTAAATTATAGTACTAGAACTGCTCTTTCCCTCCCATGGAAAACACTTTCACTAGGGTTCCTCTTAGTTTTCACCAAATGACAGCTCTCACTGTTAGCTTAAGCCTCAGCTCCTCCCAATCCAAATGTAAACTGTCCATCTACAGCAGAACATCGCACTTACATGCAAAATGAGATGTTAAGCCAGAGATGTGAGTTATGAGCCTTATAGTGCAATGCCCATAGCTGTAACACTTAATCCAGGAGCCAGTTCAGCCCCTGCTTCTCTCATGGCCGTGTCATTTATACCGGCCTCAGTACACCAGCCATCCATGTAATTACTTCACAGGGTTTTCTGTGCTACTCTGCCTGCTGTTTCCCCAGCTCCTCTGCCTCCCCTTTGCATCCAGGATTATTCCCAAAGGCACACAGAGCTGTCACGTCAGCAGTTTCTAGTGACCACAGCCCCGTAGCACATCTCTTCAACCTTTCCTTTTCTGTCTTTTGTTTCACAGCATCCTCCCATTTTACACAGTCAGGGTGAGAACATATTCTTCAGGTACAGGTCTTTTCCAGTCTGCCTTGCCTTTCAAGCACACCTATCCCTCCAAACACCACCATGTTATTCTCACCTTTCACACATTTCCATAATTTCTGTTCTGAAATACGCCATTACTGTACCATCTTGCACCTGTATGACCTTATTTTTCTCATCTCTCCATTAGCCATCTGCTGCAGAAGTTTACAATTTTTTTGCAGGATTTAGGCCTTGTCCGCCAACTGAGCATCTTGCCATTGTAACCAGCGAGTAGACTGAAGTGCTCTGGAGAGGGATCATTTACTTCAGAGATTTGCCACCCTGCCTCTTCATTATAGTTCACCTTCTCTGCTCAGCAAAGTCCAAATTGTCTAGACAGTGCAGACATGATTCCAGCCCTGAGTGCTCAGATTTCTTTGATACACTTAGAAGTGGGATCCCTTTCAGTATTATTTATTGTTGCTCTCCTAAATGCTTTATCTTATGTACTGAGAAATAATACTTATGTCAACCTGAACACACAATTAACTCTTCTTTCCCCTTGAAAGAGTGTAACGCCTGCCTCGGCTAAGATTTTTTCTTCCTTAGTTAACTTCTGCTTGAATGTGTAGAATGATGATGTATTGAATCAGAATAATGATAGCTTTGGTGGGCACATTCTCATTTCACCCCACCTGATCCTCTTTGCCCACAGTGGTGTATCTCTATGACAAACAGCTCTCATAAATGTATTTTCCTTTCCAGAAGATTAATTGTTTTGCCACCTCTGTGATAATTGTCCCCACAATATGCAATATTAGCAAGGAGTCGCTCTCCAGCCTTGCCCGTTTGCCACTTCTATCAGTACAGAACACTGATCTAGGTCTGAGAGCTCACATTTAATATACCCCAAATATGCCACTAAAACAATTCCTTTTGATTGATTCTTGAGAATCAGTGGTGGTTTTTCCTTATCTCTCTTCTCTCCCATCTTTCCCTCTTCCCTTTTTTTTACTCCCCATTGTTGTATATTTCCACCTCTTTATCTACTGTCTAATTCCTATGATTTTCATCCTTTCTCTCTTCCAATCCTTCACTTCCTTTTCTCTAGATTCCCCATGACCCCACTCTTAAGCATCCTGTCTGATATACCTTGAGGAAAGTGTCCAGTGATCCATTCTCCATGTATTCAGTGATGATCATCACTGGCTTGCCTGAAAAGCAAAACATGAAAACATTCAACAACCATGAATATTACAGAATTTGTACTTTGGTCTTTCCAGGACTCAACTTTTCCGACATAGTAAGTTTTTTTATCAGTATAAACTGTGCTACTACATCAAGAGTTAGCTCAACATCCCTCATCTCAGCTGTAACTTCAGTTTTTCCATATAACCGCATCATGTCAAAGTTCCCATTGCAAGACATACATATATATATATATAAAATGCTATGTTTGGATTTGACTTGTTTACCTGTAAATATCACAACAAATGAATATGGAGATGAAGAGTAATAATTACAGTGTGTGTGTAACCAAGTAAAAAAAATAAAATAGAATTACATATAAGAATAATGAACCTGACTGCCGTGATGCTGTCTTTACCCTTCCTAGACACACACTACTGGAGCTTTCTGAAATATTTTACTAGTAATTTTGTTGTTACTCTAACACTTGATGAAATCAATGGCACGAATGTTCAAATCAGAAAAAGGGGATTTCAAAAGTAGAGCCTGGATAAACCACAGTTGAAGCTGTCAAAGCACATCTGAACCTGACTGATGAAGAACACTTGAGCGTGACAGATGTTAAAAAAACCTTGACAAAGTACAGCTTATCGACTGAAGAAATCACAGCCGAGTTTGACAAGCAAACTTTAACCTGACAAGTCGAGCTTGAGATTCCCAAACATCAAGACAGTACAACTGCCCTATGAGTAGCCTGAATAATCTGCATTGTGACATACATGCGTTATAAATGGCAAAAAAAAAACGTTTGTTAAATCTGACTAGAAACAGACAATGACTCACTCTTTGTGACCACGCCCTCCAGGTGGATGATGTTTGGATGGTTAAACTGGCCCATGATTGATGCCTCCCACAGGAAGTCGCGTCTCTGCTGCTCTGTGTAGCCTGCTTTCAAGGTCTTTATGGCAACCTGGATCTCTCTCTTCCCAGGCAGCCTCAGTGGTCCGCTGCACACCTCGCCAAACTCCCCTGAGGAAAAGACATAGAGCATGACTGTGGCCTCAACATTTCAGCCCACACTAATCTGCAAAAGTCTTGTCATATGGTGAAACAAACCTTAACAGTGATCTAAATCTAAAAGTTCACACTGTAGTGTTTTCATACTGATTAGTTGCTTTATTTGAAACCAGGTATACGTTTGAAGACTACGAACCCATGCTACTTTAAAAAGCTGTGGAGAAAAAGAAAACCTAAATAAATTCGGGAAAAAAAACTTTATTTTGTTGTTGATACTGAGTTTGACTACAAGGGCATCTTCAGATATTTCTCATCTCCACCGGTTGCAATCCATTTCTTATGTTGTTTGTTGTTCCACAATGCAACCAAATGACTGACTTCTGTATAAATACCAGGCAAGCGCCAGTCATCTCAGTGCTCATTATCACAACAGATAAGAACCTAAAAAACACAAGTAGCCTTACACTGAAGGGCCTATTGAACTGCAGAATGCTTGTGAGGCTCACAAATGTTTCAAATCAACATGTTTGTCAGCAGAGGACGAGCACCATTTAAAGCTGTGAGAAGTGTTATTTTCTAGCACAGTGTTTGGCTTAATTGACTGTGTCTAAATGTTCGTCTATATACAGAGACATGCAATCAGGAATGTGGCAGGTTTATGCAGGTTGAAGAAAATATGACGCACTATTATAGAGGTAACGAGAAAATAGTTAAATTCTATACAGCAAGACAAAATTAGGCTAGACTCATTACTGTTATGACTGTACATCGAGTGTGTTTTCATACAGTATTGTCTGAAATTAAGCTGATGAATAGTACAATATTCTACCCGAGCATGCTTGACTGAACAGGTTCACTTTGGAATGAACAATAATGTATTCTCTGATACATTATTCTGGCCAAATCATCCCCAAACTGACGCTCAGAATAAGAATCAGGGCATCTGCAAAACACATACATAGAAAGACACACAGACACACAGACACACAGACACACACACACACACACTCACAGAGTCAGACTCACCAGCTCCGATGATCCTCTCTATGGAGATGAATGAGACGTCGATCTCCTGGGTAAATTCATGCACTGCCTGGTTGGGATCTTCATAGGTGAGGGGGTCAATGTAGGTACGCACCCCCGGGAACTTTACTGCAGACACACAGGCATGGCGTCATTACCATTTAGATGTCATTTACCATTATTAACATATATTCAGGCTTGAATACACAATACAATGCATGTATACATAACAATGGTGGTCCCACTCTTTACCTGAACATGCTGCAAGCGTTGTATTAGGCTGTTGCAGACAATGTTGCAAATCGAGGAGCCTGATTACTTTATGGCAATATTGATTTTTGTTTAGATTTTTGCATCCGAGTTGATGTAGTAGCTTGATTTGTCCGTTTCTTGTTTGAATTTCCATAAATGTGTCTATTATCTTTTATTCTGATATAAATACACAAAATAATGTATACTGTGATAGTGTGATTATCCATATGTCTTAATCAATATTTTTTCTGGCTTTTCATATTGTTGAGGTGATGTGATTTAGTTCTTGCTTTGACCTCCTGAAGCCCTTATTATTATTATTCTACCTTTTAAAACACATCACTCCTACAGAAAGTACTTACCAAAATTACCTAAAATACTGAGCCTAGGGAACAAAATACAATGATTCATA
Organism: Dicentrarchus labrax; assembly: GCF_905237075.1. Taxonomy (NCBI): domain Eukaryota; kingdom Metazoa; phylum Chordata; class Actinopteri; family Moronidae; genus Dicentrarchus; species Dicentrarchus labrax. Next base: position 16,371,180 of record NW_026136710.1, on the reverse strand, counting down.
ACTTCAGTTATCTCAAAAACAAGACACTTTCTATCACTTTTTGAGGGCCTGATAAGTAATAACACTCATTTTTAAAAAAAAAAATCATTTTATTGTATGAATGAATATGACAGTAAACCACACATATTGGCAATGTGGCATTATTTTCCCCCTGATTTCTCCGGAGCTGATGTACCCGTCATGGTCGGCTCTGATGCTAACAGATGGATAGCTGGATACAATGCCAAAAATGTGGTCAAATATATTAAGCTGTCACAGCCTATAAATCATCATAGCTTTGTGTGTCCTCTGCCAACATGGCTGCCATGGAGCTGGTTGGTAGTTGTGTCATTCAAAGAATAGCTCCTAGTGACAAACATTGTCAACCGAACTGGTTGAGAGACACACACACACACACACACACACACACACACACACACACACACACACACACACACACACACACACACACACACACACACACACACACACACACACACACACACACACACACACACACACACACACACACACACACACACCCGCCTACAGGGATGAACAAACTCATGCAGACTTGACCACTGTATGAACCCTCTAGTGTACATGTAGAGTAAACTTTGGATGAACTTGCCAACACACATACAGATATACAGAATGAGTGGGGTTTCTTAACTTACTGTGACCATTGTGGAAGTGCATCTTCTCCTCTTCAGGATCCTGCTTTGCTTTGCTGTAGCCACACCGCCTGAGACACAAACACAGCAGAATCAGTGTCATATTACAGTATTTCTATGTGCAAACCTTGACAATTACGCGTGCATAAATGATAATTTCATCAACACTGTTAAAAAAAGGTGGATGCTAATCAGCAGTATTTTCAGCAATAAAACAGCTCTGGCAATCAGCCCCCCTATTGTGACCTCCACCAAGGAGGTTACATTTTGGTGCCTTTTGTTTGTTTGTTTGTTTGTCAGCAGGATTACAGAAAAACAAGTGGCCTGATTTTCATGAAACTGGAATGGTGTAGCATGGGCTAAGGAAGAGCCTATTTAATTTGGAGCAGATCTGAATAATGGGGCAGATACACAATTATTATTCAGTTTCGTTAACATTGCGAGATAGGTCAGTTGTAATACAGACTGGTTGCGCTTGCAGATTTGCATATCACAGAAGACTGGACTATTGGCCTTGGTGGATGTATGTGCTCTCAGTGTGCCCTTCAAGTTATTTTTATTTAATGACACATTAAAAAACATTCAGTTTCAGAGAGATAAATTGCCTCTGCTGCATCATTTAGCAATGACATCATTTCTTTACATCATTTTCCAATTTCTAGTACAAGGTTGCACAAATGATGGCCCTTACGCATTTTATCTACTGTATATCTAAACGAAGAGCAAACAGTGACATTTACACAGACAGAGATTAGAGTAAAGATACCACAAAATGGTCCAGACACAGAAAAGCAAATCCTGGCCAACTGAGAGTACGATCACACAGGGATCTAAGTGCAACATAAGCTTTTTATTTTCTCATAGGATCTGCTAACTTACATTTCAAGGTTCTCAAAAATATTGCTGAAAGTGCTGAAAACTACCAGCCTTTTAGACGTTAGCAAAGGACTGCAGTTTTCAAATAAAACAACTTTCTAAGAAAGCCCTCGTCAACAGATCAACTCTGACTTCTGGCAGAGGAGAAAGCAGTCTTGCACTTACAAAATAATGCTTTTTGGTCAACTTGCCCAAAAGAAAAATGACATATAGGAGAGATTATTTGCGTCACTGGCTTTTGACTGCATCTTGATATATTTTTCCCTCACGCTCATTTGAGAAAACATGTCTGTGTATTTCGGACGTATAGGCCAAAACCTGTATTCATTTGTTTGCCGTGTGGATATGTGTCTGTGTGCTCAAAGCTTCAGTATGTCAATATTTAGACAAGCAGCATCAGAGATAATCACAGATAACCCAGATTAAACAGGAGGATTGATTTTAAACTTGATCCTATACACAAACACACATGCAAACATATAACGCTGACTAAACAGACACAGAGACATAGCACTAAAATTTGTATACTTTTGAGGTGAATGCATGCATTTACTCTACTGCATTTGTCAGACCATGAGTCAATAAAATGTTTTAGATGGCTGAGTTTTCCTCACTTTTTCGTTCTTCAAGACAAAAAAAGCCAGTGCTTGAACACAGCGACAACACACACACACACACACACACACACACACACACACACACACACACACACACACACACACACACACACACACACACACACACACACACACACACACACACACACACACACACACACACACACACACACACACACACACACACACACACAGGGGTCATGTCCAACTCTTTCCCATCACAGCTCTCTGTAGGACAGCCAGGCTTGGCTGGAGGGGTTTGGTATGGGCAGCTGGATAGTCTGGGGGAGGGGAGTCTGTGTGAGTGTGTGTGTTTTGTACATGTGTGTCTGCCTGAGGGTATTTAGTTTGCCGGGTCTGTTGAGTCAAGGGGTTTGAGCAAGCTCAATGCCCAGCCTGCCCTCCAAACTTCCTGTATGTGTGTGCGTCTGCGTGTGTGTGTGTGTGTTAACCCATGCATACATGCATCAGTGCTTATGTGTCTGTGTCTCTACACATGTGTGCTGTGTCTGGATGTCTATGCATGCGTGTGTAGTCTGGAGGGTCATGCAGGAGCAGGGGAGGGGGAGGCGGTATACAGTGGATGGGGGGGTTGTGGTGCTTGTGTCCCAAATCCATCACTGGAAAATTTGGCATTCCTCCATCTCTCCTCCCCCACACAAAAACCCGAGCCATCCTCGATCCTCATCCGTGTTCGGCTAAACCAAAATCCCCACTGTGTCTTTCTGATTTGCTGTTTAATCCTTGAACATCACCAGAGCCCCCCACCGTCTATTCATCTGATCATTCTGTCAGATAACTACATATTCAGAATATCTTTGGGAATACATTTCAAAAAAGACAATCGAATAGTTAAAGAGACAGAGAGGTTAATGAATGAAGGAGCAACAAAAGGTGTGTATGGATGCAAAAATGATGAACGATAGATGGACATAAGCTTAATAATACAAATACATGAATGGAGAGATGGGTGGAAGAACAGACCACACTAGTATGGATGTGAATCTGAATTCACACTGAGCCTTGTAAACCTGCCCTCAGTAAAAGGATTTGGACATGTATAGCTGGTAATGAACTAAATTAAATACATATCACAGGAAAATGTGGTTAGAGAAGATGGAATCAAGAGTTCAGAGACTTTTATAGATAAACAAAAGAGTCTGGGGGACATTTATGGACATAAAATCAATTATGTGCTTGAGAGCTTCCTTTGCTATATACATTATTTGTGTATGTCGTGTGAAAATCATATCAGAAAATTGGTTGTACCATTTAAAGGACAAGGTTAAGTATAGGTCATATGAGCCTGGAGGCATGCAGGTACATGGAGCACACACAGTGCTAAATGTCGATGTGTAACAGAGAAAAGTTGCGTCACCAGACTTGAGGAGAATCTACTGGCTTGTACAGTATGCATCGACCCCAAACCACTAACCTAAAAACTATCCCTTAATCCTGACCTATAACAAAACTCTAACCTCAAGCCATTTATCTAATCCCATGAACACATAACTGGGTCAGAAATGAGATTTGATATGCATTTTTGTTTGTCAGCAATAGGTCAGAAGAGTACAAGGGGATGTCCTCTCTCTCTAAATGACTAATGTGCTTTACAGACTGTATTTAGAAATAAAACTGTGACACTCTTCGTTTCCTTTCATGGACAGAACAGTTCCTAAATATATTAAGTTTGGATGTCCTGTCTTGTCTTTGTAAAATTCTGTTTATAAAAAGTTTACTCTCATCATCCAATCACTTTACTTTCTCCAAAGGTGAGAGATTGAGGGATGTCACTACAAACTGGCAAAATTCCCACATCTTCAATAAATTCACATCATACATTCAGAAGCAAAAAATTGAATGTCCTTGACACGCTACCAGCTCAGTGTTACTTAACGATTCCAATAACACAACATATAAAACTTACAATGCAACACATGAATTATATCTTTATAAAGTCAGAATTTTCATTGTATTCCAGCACTCTTAGTAGCATCTAATGTGCTGCAGATATCCTATCCACAGGAGAAATATGTGTGTGGGCATACCTGCATGTACTTACACCTGCATATGTATAAATATATACACGCTTTCCTGGTTGTGTCTATATTTCGTTCGGTGTGTATTTGAGTCTTACCGTCCACTGAGCAGGAATCCAGCGACTACTGCCAGCAGGACCAGAGCCAACGTGATGGCCACGACGACTATTGAAGCTTGAGCACGCTCACTGGTAGCTGTTACTGCAGGAAAAAAAGAGGTGGGATAAGACACACATGGTACACACACAAAAACACACCTGGCATCTCTTTTTCACGCAGCCTCCAAAAGCAGGTGAAAGTCACATGCAAGTTGAACTTTATTATTACTGCCATGTGTACTCACAGTAAGGGCTTGTCTGGAATTCAAAACGTCGGCTGAATGCGCCATAGCCTGCTGAGGTCCTGGCTCGCACCTGTAGTGCATCATATCCAAATATATCACATCATATTTTCATGTCTATGCATGTGTTAGACATGACTTTGATTCAACAACTTCTTTGTAATTGTTTATTCACATCTTCTTTTTTCACTTTAGACTAAACTGCTTTTTTTGCCATCCTTACATAGATGCACATATTTGTTTTGTTTGCTTTACCTGGAAGATGTAGACTGAAGAGGGCTTCAGCCCTTCCACCACCATCTCAGTCTCCTTGGATTTAATAATAGTGTAACTCGAGTCCTGCTCCTGCAGTAAGAGAAAGGGAGATGGGGTTAGTGTATTTCATTTGAATGCCTTACATACATTTTTGTAGCCTTTATGATTATTTGTTTATCTGTGTTGTCGCCTGTATCCCCCCCCCCATTCTTCTACACATTTCTATGGCTAAGCTATAGTGGTACATGTGTGAGTGTGAGTGTGTGTTTAAATGCATGTGTGGGAGGATCGGTTTCCAAACTGTAACCACATCAGGTTTAAACAAAGCTAAATGTCCCCTCCATTAGCCAGAGGCCATTAGCTAACCACTGACCACAAACCCTGCTCTGCTCTCCTGTGCACCTTTGTTCTGACCTTCCCAGAAAAGAAGACAACAGAGGATGAAAGAGGGAAAAGAGGAAGGGCACAGGAACAATGATCTGAATACAAGCATCAAATTGCTGTCTCTACCCAAGTCCAACTTAAAAGAAAACCACACAGCTACAGAGCGGTCCCAAGAAAGAGCCTTTTTGAGGTACAGGTTTTCTCAGTGGCCAAAGTAAAAAAAGAAAATGCTTCAAGTTAAACTGAATGTATATTCAGTTGTATCTCTGAGGGCCAATTTGAACAAAAGTTTCTGTACCTGTAATGCATTAAATATGTGGAGTACAGGGCTGTTATAAGGCAAACATCCACTGGTGCTTTGGGTTAAATTAGCATCATCATATTCTCAAATGCATGAAATACAGCTTTTTCAGCAGTTTTAAAAAACGGCTTTGAAAGTTAACTCTCAACCTCAGAAGTATACATACGTTCTGCGATAGTGCTGTTAGCTCATCACAATACTGTTTGAAATTACCAGTATATAAATTTGCATTAGGGAGAACATGAGATTGACAAAACAATTATGAAATGATTAAAAAAGTACTTTTTTTTTACCTTTTCAAAATACTTGATCTCGTACTCCAGGATGATACCATTGGGGCGATCAGGCTCCGCCCAAGAAATAGCGATGCTGCTCTTTCCAGTATGATCTTTTCTCACCACACTCACTGGGGAGGGTGCTGCACACACACAGATATAAAGACATAGTTCATTTTATTTCGAGCACATTCATTTGCTGGAGTAGTACAAAATCTATAAGTTTAATATGATGCAAGTGAATCTCTTCAATTCCAGTATTTAACATGACTGACCTAACATCAAACAGTGATTAAACACAAGAGAAATGGGTATGTTGGGTACAATCAGCATCTTTAAGACAGTCCTCTCCTGATGACACCTCATTCTTTGATGCTTACATGCGCAGAGCTAATTGTAATGCTTGCTGTGATTGTTGTTCAGTATGAAATATTTAACTGAAGATGAAACAAAATCACAAAAAAAAGACCAACACGCAGCAATGTACATCTGTGTTTGCTGTTGGGTATTTCTGTCATGCTGGGTGAGAAAAAAGAAGATCTGCCATGTTTTATCATATTTTCTCCAGAGTTCCTTCCTTGGAATTTAAGTTTGTTAGTTACCAAAGTTCCTCTGAGGTAATTTGGCGCAGTCTATTGAGCTTGAACTCAACCACAGAGATTATGTCTGGTTCCAGAGCAGCTCTGCCTCTGAAAAAAAAATGTTTGCAATCTGGCTGCACCTGTGCCTCATTAAACTTCCTTTTATATTTTGCTATTCAGTAGATGCTGGCAGAGGAGCCACTAACGTCAACTATGACTTTACACATCTGGCACAGAGTTTTTGGTATACCAAGTTAGGCGGTCTGCTGAGGATGGAATACACATTTAAAAATTGTTAAATAATGTAGTGACAAAGTGAAAATCCTGCAAGCACTATATAGACTGTATTTACTGTGGTAATGTTATACATATCACGTATCAATTCTAGTGGTTTATGTCTTAAAAAGTGGCCATACTATCACAGGAGAAAACTGTTTCCATTATAGTTTTTTTATTCTGTAAGTTCTGAAGTCAAGTGAGTGTGAGTTTGCATCAATCATTGGGCCATCCTGTTGTAACCTGAACTGTTTGCCCATCTCTCAAAGGGACAGTTGGAGAGTCTCTGACACATAAAGAGCTTTTCACCAGGCAAAATGCTCCCTCAGGCAACATCCTGATAGTATGTGTTTGTGTGTGTGTGTGTGTGTGTGTGTGTGTGTGTGTGCCTCTACTGCAAATGCTAAACACCGTTTAGGTTTCAATAGCCTCAGCAGAACTCCAGAGGGAATAAATCATCGCTACAAACACAGTAACTGTATCCTGAGTGGATGGTCGCACAGAAGTGTTATCTGCAACATCTTAAAAGCCTGAAACCAGAAACCGAATCACACACACACACACACACACACACACACACACACACACACACACACACACACACACACACACACACACACACACACACACACACACACACACACACACACACACACACACACACACACACACACACACACACACCCCGCTTAAATGGTATAAATGCTGGGATGCGATGATGAGAGAGATGGCTTCTTTTCCCAGCAGCTTAACGGGTAACAAAACCCCAAAATCTAAGTATAAATCCTCCAAAAAGGGATGCAGTTTGCCATGCTATATTTAATCAAAAGTTGAATAGAGGGTGTCATATGAAAGCATACAGAGAGTAAAGCCATCTGGTATATTATATACATATAGATTTTGGGTTATATAAATAAACCTGATGTGATATTCCACATATAAAATATATAAAATTTGAACTGAGATTGAAGCTAATTGATTGGGTCAAATGTTAGAAGAAAAGAAAAATTGTGAAAAAACACCCATCAGAATTTTCCCAGAGCCTAAGCCGATGTCTATAAATTGCTTGTTTTGTCCGATTCAAAGTCCAAAACCCAAATATATTCACATAACAGTAGAAAACAGATACATAATGCTTTATAAATTACTTAAATGACTAAGCATTGTTTACATTTTCAGTGTATTGACTAATCATTTAAGCACCAATTGTGAATATATTCCAGAAGTTCACTCCTATTCTTATTTTAGTTAGTTAGAAAACTACATGTTCAAAATGTGCAAGACTAAAGCTTCCTTTATTGTAATTTACTGTTTTCTGTACATTTAACAGATTTATTTGAAGCACATTTGCACGACATCCATATATAGCACCCAAAACAGCGTTTTGGTCAACAGAAGCACTAATCAAGTGTTTTAAACATCCATAACTGAGAAATGCAAATGCAGAGAGAGAATGGAAGAGAGGAAAGAGAGGGAAGGGGTGCTAAAGGAGGGGGAGGACGAGGGGGTGGAAGACAAGCGAGAGGCTTGACAAAAATGGAAAAAAAAAAAAGAGATGAAATATATGAGAGACACATCGAGGGGGAGATGTGGTGAAAGAGTGTAGACAGGGCCCTAGCAACACTTTCATTTTAGCATCAGTGAAGACAGTGGAATCACACTTCCAAGTTTAAACACTTCCTGTGCTTGTTACATCTGCTAATGAACAGTACAGGAAGGCAGCCCACAAATGAACACGAACCTCTTTTTCCCCATGATTTACATCTGTGTGCTCTTTTCTGTTTTTCTATCAACCTGAAGCTGTGAATCCTTCTATTTCACGAAGAGAAAGGTTAGAAAAGGTTGAAGTGAAAGCTATTCAGTGGACGAGTGCAGCCCTCCAGTGTAACAACTCTGGCCTCAGATAAGAGCAACGTTATCACAGCGCAGAACATGAGCCTCTCAGACCGCTATCTGTCTGAAGCATCACCAAAATCAATACAGACCTTCAAATATCTGGTTTATTATCCTTTAACTACCCTCAGAGAATGACAGAAAGAGAGAATGAGAGAGAGATAGGAGACAGAGAGAGAGATGGCTTCTTCCTGAGGTTGTAAAGTAGCAAAGCTGCTCTCATCTTTTGTTTGCAACTTAACCCCCTGCCTACTTGCTTTATCTCATGCCAGTCTTTTGTCATACATTTGAAACGGTGACAGTCATTTGGCAGCCATGAAACAATCCGTCGTACTGTACAATGCATTGCATTCCTGTCAGCTGAGACCTGCACATTTTAGTCAGGAAGTCATAAAAATCCTAACAAGGATCCTGAAAGAAGTGGGAACCTTCTTGACCGTGGGGTTTGCAACGTTCACAGTGTCCGGCAAAGGAACTATGCAGTATGTTGTTCCCTATATCAGTTCCCTTATTTCATGTAATCTCTCTGTCGTCTGACTAATAAAGGGATATAATCCATAAAAATATGGTTAATAGAATACCAAATGTACGAATTCAACCAGGTGGAGGCAACTGTCTTATGAATTGAAAGTACAAGATGTCAGGTATGTGTAAAGAAACAAAACATATTATTTATTTTAACAGAGACTGAATTCCCTAAAAGTCAGAAGAAACTACGCACAAAAAAGATGTTGAATAATTTATTAATAATTTCTTTCATTTCCTCCTATATTGCCTTTGACCAGTAGGGCCAGCACTGCTGCTAGCAGCACGGCAGTTGGTGAGTGAGGAAGAAAACATGAGCTTTTCTTTCTTTCTTCCTCTCTTTTACAGTGATAATAAATGAAGAATCTCTGAGTGGTTGAAATGTTCAGGTTCCTGTTTCTAGGAGCATGATACGCGGTCCAGTCCCAAACCACAGCGTGTAATAGATCAGCCGATCCACTAGGGGATACTCTGTCAGTGTCACGTTTTGCCTCGCCTAGATGTACAATGTACACAGGTGTATGAAGATGGCAGTCCGTGTAGGGTGGAAGTTTGTGGATGGATGGTTCCAACAAACACAAGACTGTCACCCAAGAGACAGCTGTTTGAGTCCCATGTGTAAAGTCGAAAGTCAGTCTTGACTTGTCAGGTACGTAACTTATGATCTCTTCCTAAACCTAACAAAGTACTTTTGGCCCCTAAACATAATCAGACAGAAGTGTTACCAGATGTTGCATATTTATTATTGTTAACATGACTGAGGAAAGTGCACATGCTGAAAACGTGACACTGCCACAGTGGACTGGTGTGTGTATTTTAAACGCTTTGGCGCAGTACCAGGCTGTGATACGCCAACAGCCTTGAAACAGGGCTACTGGCATCCGTACTCAAAATATAAGATCCCCCTTAACCCAAAACTGAAGACTTCCTGCCTTCATGTGCCCCACGGCCAGCTGCTTTCCTACCCACTCTCTATACCCATATGCTCTGCTCTACCAAATAGCTCGTCTGTCTTCTTTAATCCTCGAGTTCAATTCATTGTGGTTTCAGTGCAAACACTCTGGTGACCACTACTTTTACATCTAAACAAAAGTAAGACACATGGGCAGAGCACCAGGCTGTGCACTTATTTATTTTTTTTTAACCACCCACAAGGTAATGTATCACGATTCATTTGATTAATAGCCTACAACAGCAAAAACAATGTATGGGAACATTTAGTGTGCAGTTACCACACAGTGCTCCCACACTGTGAACAACATGAAAAACAAATGGCCAGAAATAAAGACATAATAGAGCTGAGCTACCACAGAAACTCATTTATGGTGCACATAAAGCTTATTGGCAAACAAACACCGAATTTGATTATTGATGATTCATGGCCAGTTATATTTCAAACTTTTTTTGATTTTATAATTTGGAATCATGAATGATATTTTCTCCTTGTGTAGAATGAACAGTATGCTCATAGTATGTCACACAAGTCTTTTTTGTTTCAGTTTTATACACAAAGCATAACCAACTATCTCAAACATAGACAACTGGAAATGCCATTGGGCTGCAGGAATAGTTCTGTAGTCAGTTTGGTGATTCATTTTTTATTTTTTTAAATGAATTTTTACAATTTAATAGTGGTTGCTAGCTAGCTACCTTATCAAAACTATTGGTGTGAAAGGCGACATCAAAGCACAGCAAAATATATGACTTGAATTTTTAAAATGGTTAAGCTGCACCAGACCTCTGAATGTTTTCTGAATGTGTACAAGCAGTTAATGTCCACCCTCTCCTTCTCTCCTCTTTTTTCCCTCTTTCTTTTCCTCTTCTTGCAATCTCTCCCTTCTTACCTCCCCATCACTTCTGTTCCACAGTTTGTCCCCTCTATCTCTACCTCCGTCTTGTTGTTCTGTCCTTCTATTTCCACCTTCCCTCTTGCCTTTTACCTCTCCTCCTCACGAGTACCAACACTTTATTATTCAGCAGGGCTTCACAGGGACACTGTGAAATCACCTATTTCACGGATCCCTTATCGAGTGTGACACTTCCCACACATCAAACGGCAGATCCTCTGACTCTTTCTCTCTGTCTCTGTCTGTCTCCCCGTCGCCCCCGTCTCTCAGTACTTTTGTCTCAGTATCTCCTTTTCACCTTTTTACCCTGTGCAAAAGCACAGTCAAAACGCACAACCCAAAAACACAGATGTTTACTATACTGATCAAAGTCTTCATTGGATAATTACATCTGTGATACAGAGGCGAGGCAGGATCAGAGTGTGTTAGACAAAAAAAAATGAGTGTTTTCCCTCTTTCTAATCCTGTTAATCATCACATTTATCTTGTGACCCTTAGAGAGGTCAGGAACCACTTACTTAAGATAAAGAAGGTCTGGATGTGATATTTTGGTGCTGTGATGGGTCTGAAAAATTACTTGTTAATAAATAGAAATAATATGAGTGAATTAATTTAATATTGATATAAAGTTTACAACCACATGGAACCTTCTGTACCTCCTGTTCACTGAACTAATGGGCAATGCCACCAATAAGGGTTAGATTTGCAGTCGTGCAGTGGATTTTATTGAATTTACTTGGCAAAATATTTTATTTTACGGTACAGTTAACTGTAAATGGTTCATCTGAACACTTTAAGCATTTGCATGTGAGCACACACGTTTGCACATATGTTCTGCAATCTGTATTCCAGATAATTGGAACAGCCAAACAGCACTATTGGTACAGCTGTTCAAAACCTGTCAACCTTCCAATGTTTCCAGTTTGTTATCCTGTAAATGTTTTTCTTTTGCATTACCAACCTGACTCACTAAAATGGATCACACCATTTTGAACCAAACGCTATTATTTTCTCTAAACATTCATTTATGTGATTTTGGAATCACAACAATCACAAGGACATTTATTTTGTTTTGTTTAAATGAAGTTTCATTAAAGTCTTATGTTACAACTGTATTTATTCTTTATTTTTGTGTGCACAGTCTGCCACTATTTGTAATATATATGTACTGTATATTTATATGTGCTGCCTTATTGGCCAGATTAGTATATTTATCTAATCTAATCTAACAGGCTCGTGCCACGTTCATGCCAAAGAGCAGCACATTTTATCCATCTGTGACTCTGCCAACCATGTATAATCTAACATAATCCCTAATCTCCATTTGGTCCAGTGACTGGCTAACTTTAATCCAGCTACAACTCCAATAAACTGAATGCGAGTTCTGCAGTCTGATGTAATCCATTGAGGCTTCTGACAGCCACAGTGACAACACAGTTAGAGGGCCGTCAGTACTCTCGACTGTCAGGCAACCGTCTGCCTCTCTCTGTCTGTCTGTCTCTCCTACACACACATACTGTATTCATCCTACTACTACTCATATTACTACTACTACTTCCAACTATTACCACACTGCCAATGAACCATCTGTTCAACAAATAGGAGCAAACACACTCCTTCAAAACATTTTTTTCCCTCCAGCCTCCCCTACAGATGGAAGCCCTGGGAAGGAGAGCATTAAGCTCATATTTTTCTCATTTCATTACGCTGTGTGCTACCCATTTCATTACAAGCAAATAAATAAACAACACAAGCACACACCTCATGTAAACATAAAAACTGGTTCCCAAAGCAGATGTGAATTTTAATCTCAATTTAAAAAGGAAAACCAACAAAGCTTCCAATATTTACAGCTACGGGGAGCAGTTGGATTCTTTCATTGTGCAATAGTAGAGTGCTCTTTTATGTTTGGCCGCTGCGCTGCTCACTTCAGTGTTGTTGGTTTAGGGTCTTGCTCAAGCATACTTTAATTACACAGATTTTCTAAACTGCTCTGGCATCGTAGATAATAAAATATTTCAAGCAGCTACAAGTGCACAACATTATACCAGCTGAAGTTTTCGTTTTTGCTTGGAGTTGATCGATAATAGTACTTCCCAGCTTAAATATAACATGTAAACTTGCAAGTCATCAGCCTGATTCATCACTGTTGATAGGCATGCAGAATAACACCTGCTACCACATACACAAACAGCCTGCGAATCAAGAGCTTTCATTATGCCACCAATTCCTGCAAATCTTGTTGATGAAATGTACTGCTTAATTGAGGGGACCAAGCTGCTTTTTCAATGACAAATCTGGATGCAAAAGCAAAAAGCAAAAAGCTTTCCACTGTGCAATGTTCCCTCATTCACTGCAGGGATGGTACGCAAGGGAAAATTAATACAGCGACAGATTTGTTGGACAAATACTGTGATAATTTGATCATCTGGTGTCTTTGTTATCAAACCCAGATATTCATGCCAGGAATCCGACACACAGGTGGGTCTGTGGCAGTCCCAATAAAAGAAGGGGGAAAAAAAGAGTTATGACAAAATGGTGATGATTTCAGTTGGGAAATTCAGAACATGTTTGAATACTGGGGCTGGGGGGAACAGGACAGCTGTGGTGTTGATTGGAGAAATCATGGGGAGGCTATGATTGGCAAAAAAGCAGGTACTGAAAGTTTTGACAGATCTGATGCAACATACCTGCCTGATTGGTTGTCACATTAAGTGACACATACTGCTTTGCGTGGTCTTTGGCCAGCTCTGACACCCCATTGACAGCCTCCAGCAGAAAGCTGTAGTTGGTGTGTGACTGCAGGTCGGCCACCATCACGGAGGTGTTTGACACGCCGATGCGGCGTGGCAAAAAACGTACGTTGGGGCCGCATTCTTCCAAGCCCCTTCCATCTGGCAAGACCCGTCTGCACAGGATGTTGTAGCGCACATCCTTCCTGCCACCGGTTTCCATGGGGACTGACCACTCCAGAAAAACGCTAGTCTCGTTGACATTGGAAATGGCATTACGTGGAGCAGAGGGAGGGCCTGAGAGACATGGAAAGAGAGGTAAGAAAAACATCCATGAAGGTTAAATAGTTGTCATGCATATCAAAGAACCAAAGTACATGAGCAAAATTGAGCAGTAAAACAGAAGTATGCATGTGCAAATAAAAAGGTCTTATATCCTCACGTGTGCAGGCCATATTGGGAGGGTCAGAGTCAATCTTATAGTATCCATCTTCACAGCTGCAAGCAGTGGCTCCTGTCTGCCTGGCCACACTGTGGGGTGGACATTTACTGCAGGCCAAAGACTCCAGCAGCGAACGGTAAAACCCCACTTTGCAGACTGAAAGACCAGGAGGAAAGGGGGGGTGGATGTCACAGGGTTTTTGGGGTTGGATAAAGAAAAGATGAGATGATTAGAGTAGACATACAAATAGGAAAAGGAAGGGGGTCATGGGGAGAGTGGTAAAAAGTGGGGGAGAGAAAAAGCGGGACAGCATGGTTAGTTCCTTTGAGAAAAAAAAAAAAAAAAGGTCAGTAGAAAATTCCCTGGGTGGTTGAGGTTGTTTTGAGGTTCCTCATCAGAGACACTACAGTAGCTGCGGAGTTGAAATTAAAAGCAGCATTTGTCACCTTGTTTATGTTGTCACATTTGTAATTTGTCTTTGTTTCTTTTGAAGACTGATTTCTTCTTATCCCCCTTCAGGGATTATTTCTTTTATCCAACCTGTGCAAGCCTGTTCTCTTTTTCATGTTTTTAGGGGCTTTCCATTTTATTTATAGCCACAATTCAATTCAGTGATTTGTTAACAGGAATTTTGTTCTTGCATCGGCTGTACAATATAGGCTGACATTGTTTTGGGAATCCTGTGGGATTCCCGTGCGATTGGAGTCAGTTTGGGGCGGGCTATGAATCATATTAACAACAGGTCAACTCCATAAATATGCAGTTCTAATATAAATAAACACCATTTACTTTATTTTGAACACAACGCTAGTAATTCTGTTGTCTTTTTTATTCTTCTTTATTCTCTAATGTCTGCTCTGGTGGCTGGTTGCTGGTTGGTTGCAGCCACCTGACCAGTGCATGACGTGTTTGGAAAAGCACAACACAGAATGGGACAGGAGTTATTTTTCCAGGATTGCGATGGGACAGGAGTGAAAATCCACTCACGTGTCACCTCTACTGCACAATACTGTATCCACAAAGCCCCCTATGTGAAACATATACAAAAAAATTCAACAAATACAGAAACAGACTCACACAGACAGGCGGTTGATCTAAGTGGGGCAGGTAAACAGCAGGGTGACACACTCAGAATGTTAACACGCAAGAATACATCAACAACCTCCGTTGCCATGGCTGCGCCCCCAAGCCAACCAATCACTGACTTATCACAGAATCCTTTTCTCTCCGATTTTTCTGTTGCACCCAGACAGATACAAATAGACACATGCAACAGAGGATGAAACACGAATGGGATATTGGACTCCATAGATTACTATTACATAGATATTGTGTAGTCAATGAAATTTCTGACAGAAGGGAGGATGCCTGTGAAAGGAGTACAGGACAAGAGAGAGGAGATGTTTCATCCATGTGTGTCCTCTAAGACTCTAAGGATAGGAGCAGTTATTTTCACCCATCGTTTGTTAACGTGGTCGTTGTAAAGCCCATTCAAGCTCTAACTGTGATTAAGAGCTACATAATTAAACTTCGGGCAAGAAGACAGGAGGATAAAGAACAGGAGAGGAGAAAATACGGTAAGGTAAAAAGGAAATAAAATGGGAAAAGGGAAGAGACAAGACGAGGTAGAAAGTCAAGTTTACGAGGGGAGATGGGGATAGAAAAGAGGAGAGAGGATGAGACAAAGGAGGAGTGGAGTGTGGAGTGTGTGTGTGTGCGCGCATGTGTGTGTTAGGCGTTAGGCAGCGGTGGCTCTGATTCCCCTTGACGGAACCTTGGTCTATTGTCATGGAACATTAGGCCTGAAAAATTCTCCCTCTGCCCTGGATCGCTCTTGTGTCTCACCTCTGCTTCACACACCCACACACACCCCACACACCCCACACACCCCACACACCCCACACACCCCACCACCCCCACACACCCCACACACACCCCACACACACACACACACACACACACACACACACACACACACACTTTGTTTTTGTTATATTACAGCAGACCAGAACATGCATACTGAGAACCACCATGCATGAGGCTTGTACAGCACTAGGGGAAAGAAATAAAAAATAAAAATCTAGCAGTTTCCTGGAGCACACATGCAGGAAAGCCTGCATGTGTTTGGCATGTAGGATGCCACACATATCCTAACTATGAGTTGAGGCTGAAGACATTGCTTTTGCGGCATTCATGAAGCTGGCCTAGTTTTGAATGAGCACAGTAATACATTTGATAACTCATGCTCAACAGAGCCGTGACAATAATGTATGCCTTTAGGGTTTATGTTATTCAGTTGTGAAAAGATGGTCTAAACGGTTTATTTTTGCTTTCCTTACATTCATTAAAGGAGTGAATATAAAAACATCTCTGTCATCATCACATCCCAGCATTTAAGCGTTGAGTGAGTGTGTGTGTGTGTGTGTGTGTGTGTGTGTGTGTGTGTGTGTGTGTGTGTGTGTGTGTGTGTGTGTGTGTTGAGGCATTCAGGGCAGTAGGACACACCTGATCCTTTGTCTGCTTCAGCCCGTTGTCACACACACATTTATGGTTGCATACAGATTTATTGCCATAGTCTGGTGTCTAGCTCTCCTTGACTCCATCCTCCAAAGCCCCATGGCCAAATCAATAAAGCTGGGGTGGCAGCTCATTTCACATATAGAGACAGACACACACAGACACACACAGTGAAGTACAATGAAGAGGCATAGAGAAGGGGAAAGAAAAATAAAATCCCCTTGAGCATATTAGTGATTAGTGATGGTAGGCTCAGATAATATTCCAATATTACTATGATTATTTTTATTTCAATTTTTATTTATTTCTTTTTTGGGGGTGGGGGACTAAGCTCTCACTTCCTGGTGTGTCTGTGCCGCACTTCCAAAAGATCGCCTGTCAATCAAACAGTAGGCTTGTGGGCACAGTGTGGTACTATGATGGCTCCTCACTTGGACTCCCTGTTGACTGAGTTTTGAGTTTCTGTAGATCTTTTTTTGTCTGTTGGCCACAGTGGCTGCAAGCTGTCATTGCTGAGGATAACCACTTTGTTTTTCCATTTATTACACACACACACACACACACACACACACACACACACACACACACACACACACACACACACACACACACACACACACACACACACACACACACACACACACACACACACACACACACACACACACACACACACACACACACACACACACACACACACACACACACACTTATCAGATAATGTTCACTATATGATCTCAGATTTTCTAGGCAAAGACTTACAAGACTCTTAGTTAATGGAATAGCATTTCTTTCCCCTGGAAGTTGCAAATGATTATGAGAATGATATAAACATTTGCAATTAAAATGTGCAAATTGGTGGGAAAAAAACCCATTGCGTGCCACTTTAATGAAAGTCAATTCCAGTTGACTAATAAGCACCAACAGTGTGGATGTTAAGGTATTTATTATCATTAATTCTCGCTCATTTCCATTTAGGATAAATAGATTATGCATGCTCTACAAGAAAAGTGAACACAGAACATGTGCTGAAATTAACTAAAAGCAGGTATTGTTAGATATGACATGACGGCACGAGTGCAAATGACTGCATAGTTTTATCATGCTCCATTTCTGACAGTTGTTTTTATTAATTATGTGTATTAAGGATTTGCTAGAGACAGAAGAAAAGGGCATGAAGATCAGGACTGCCAGCTGAAGGCTGAAACTGGGATAATAATGCCACAGAGAGTGAATAAGAACATGTGTGTTCAGAGTGGGATTTGAGAGCAAACCACAGCTTAAGGGTAGCCCTAAAGTCTGTGGTGTGGCTGTTAGGACAAGCGCAAAAAAACATGCAAGTTGACTAAATGTCATTTAAATGGCAACTGGATCACTGTACATGTGACTTAGTGTTCACGCCTTTCATTTAAACTGTTATCAGTATCTACTACCATAGTGAAATTAAGATTTTTACTCCAAATGACAGACCCATCTACCCTCATAACATGATCACTGGAAAAAATTTACAACGCACATACAGTGATTTTAAGAAACAGGGTATTTTGTGCATTAATTTTTTTTTTTTCCAACGCGTATGTTACTGATGAATTGCCTGCAAAACTAAACTAGAGTAATATTCCCACCAATTACAGCTGTACTTTGTTCATTCACATGCTAACATGTCAAACCAATAGGTGAACAGGGTAAACATTAGGCTACCTAACCCTAACAGTATTATCACTGTGAGTATGTTAAGATGCCGGGAATATATTGCGATAGCGATTTGTTTTTTAAATCTACCTTAAGGAAAACTGTCATAGTATGAAGAACACACCCCCAATATGCATAAAATCTAAGAAAAAAAGGTAAAATTTTTATGTAACCAGAACAGTGCTGCATTTGTATTTATTACGGTTCCTGTAACAGTGTTGATACAGTGTTTTTGAGAATAAATATTACAAAACTTTTTGTTAAAATGTGCAGTGTATTAAAACATTTGCAATGGATAATACATTTCTCAAAGTGCATATGTTTAGACTCTACCACTTGTACCATATCTCAAATTTCAAGCCCACACAGCTTACTTTATAGTCTAAGAATATATACATTCTTTTGGTGAAAGTTTAAAATTATCATCATTATTATTTTTCCAGTGACTATTTAATCTTTTAATTTAATCATCTCTTCATTATTTATCTTGTTGGATGTCTTACAGTGAAATGTCTCCAGATACAAGGACAGGCAAGCTGTTAGATCTTAGGATCAGGTGCTTTACTGGTTTAATTGTCTTGAAGGGACACACCCACTCACACATACATCTTAATATCCGCACACACACAGACACACATACACTTCCTGTGGCGAGATTAGTTATGGTCATGGCTGGCTGGCTGAAATGGCTCATTCCTCATTGTGAATGCAATTTGAATAGACGGCATTGGTGGTATTAATGTGCGTGCGTGTGCATGTTTGTGTGCGTACATGCGTGTGTGTTGCCCTTGGGCAAGCTGTCTTTCTGATGCCACGCAGCTCTTAATGCACAGCACAAAGGGTAATAGGTAATTAATATGCAATACACACTAATGTGCCTGTATGCATAAGTGTGTGCGTGTTTGTGTGTGAGGTTAATACGTAATTAATATGCATCACACACTGGCATCCCAGGCAATTAAGGATCCAGCGGTGTCCATCGATGCTTCTAAACGAGCGTCCTCTTTAATTGGAAACATTTCATTGTAAACATGTTGATTTATATGACTGGCTGTCGTTTGGTGGGATTAGAGAGAGTAAGCGATTAAGGCAGAGGGAGAGAGACATACTTGAAGGGGGAAGGGGGTAAAAAAGTTAAGTTAAAGTTAAGGGCCCCATACTGTGCATCAACATAGCATCGGATTTAAATTCACTTATATGAGCACGGGCACAGTATGGATCCATATATTAAAATAGATTCCTAAAAAAATATTGCTAGAGAAGGGTTAAAAGTTACAGGATCAAGCGTCCATATTCACAAATATTCTTAAGACATGAATTGTGTCCATATCCGTTGGTTAGTTGGTCAACGGTGCTTGTAGAAACTAGAAAATGGTCTGCAGAGATGTAGAAAGAACGCAAAAACTTTGACATAAATCAATCTAAAAATACTATACTCGATTATGAGTAAAAATTTGTGCTTTCAAAGTACAGAATTATTTCCATGAAAATGTATGCATTCGTTATGTCTCAGGATTATTGTAATGGCACTAAGATCCTGACACTTTTTTACGCCTAATCTGTGGGTGCTTGCAATTTGCGTTGTGTTGTGCAGCTGCTGGTTGGTTGAAGATGATACGAGAGAATAACAAAAAGCAAAATGGCTCATTATTTGTTGTACGTGACATTTACTTATATTTCCATCTTTCCAGAGACTCTTCCAACTGTACACGGATTTAGCAGGATTGATATAAAATTAAACTTTTACAGAAGAACACAACAATGGTCCGGCTGAACTTCAATACAATGCCTATTTTGTTAACAGATACTATTGTGAACTAATAAACTAGGCAAAGAAACGCAGTAAATATCCTCTTCCTGTATTTGTCCCAAAGCGAGCTACTGGCCTACAGAACATAAACACAGCATGTGTGTGTGTCCATTAATGAGGCTGTCATACCTTCACAAATTATTGCTGCATTACTGTGTTTGTGTGCATGCCTGTGCATCTGCGCATGTGTCTTTGTCGAAGCACGCTCATATTTGTGTGTGAACACAAACAAAGCTGGATGATAATAACATAATAATATACAATCAAGTCAATGGGGTTTTCCTGTCTGCTGGATGGCAGAGAAGGTCATTGTTCAGCACCCATTTATTCTCACAATCAGGCCACAAGCAGAAACCGAGAGGTCAGACAGGTCATGATACCTTTCAAACATAAATCAATGTATTGCCCTAGTCAAAGTCTACTGGGGGAGATAAAAAATTAGCAGTACATCATAATGATTAATCAAGTGTCAAGTTATGGTGACAAGATGTGTTGGAGAGTAATTCAACCAACTGAATAACACCAGACTATACATTATATTACTCTTTCAGCATTTAGCTGACACTCATTTGCTTGAAACAAATACCAACCGCTGCAAACACAAATTGCAATCACCCACAGATTAGGTATACAAGGGTCAGGATCTCAGTGCCAATACAATACTCCAGAGACATTAGCTGTCAGGTCAGACATACATGTAAACTACATGTGCATGAAATTTGCTGTGAATCAAAATTTTCTTTTGACCAATTTCAGTAAGTATGTAGAATATTTGTGCTTCTGTGTGCACATTTCTGTGTATGCAGAAACACGTTTGCAGATGCACATGCCATGGTGTGTACACGTCGTACCTTTAGTTCACCAGATGCTTGCTGACAGTGTTTTGATTCCATGCAGGAAAAGAAATCGCTTTTATGTCTTTTTCTAAATCAGCCAAATGTTACAAGAAATGATCAGGTAATTTAGCGACATAAACAGGTTTTGTATTAAAATTGTGTGTGACCAGTGTGAATGTATTCCATCATCAGCCCTCAGGCACAAGGGCAAAAACTGCTACAAAACTGTAATTGTTCCATGAACTATCATTTGGGAAACCCCATCATCTGACCTCATGCATCAGAAGTGTCCATAACTACCAGTCTAACCAGTTCTACAAGTCACTGCTGACTAGGACTCTGGAGACAACCAGGCTTTCATGGAAAGAAGCTGGCTCTGCTGAATGAAGCATTTTATTAATATTTCACCAAGTGCAGAAATGTGTGTGTGTGTGTGTGTGTGTGTGTCTGCTCTTGTATCTTTGTGAGGACATTGTGGCTGGCCAATGTTTCTTCAAGGAGGTTTTTAAGGGGTTTAGACTTAGTTTTAGGGGTAGGGTTTGAATTAGATTTAGGTTAGGGTTAGAGCAAACCAGGTTATGCACCTAGTTACTGTATGGTGGTTGTAACTGAAGTTAGGGGGCTAGGCGATGTGCTGCACCAATTAGACTCCTCACAAGTATAGAAAAAAACATGTGAATATGTGTGCATGTTAGCAGGGGGAAGGGTAAAAGGGAGGAAGCACTTCTGGGAAAGTCAGTTTACCCAACAAGCACTCAGGAAGCACTTTAGTTGTCATGACAGCATCACCACGTTGAGATGATGGGGTGATGGAGAGGGGCTGGGCGTAAAGATGGAGGAGAGAAAGAGAGAAAGATGCAAGAGGGGAGAGTATAGTGAACGAAGCCAGTAGCAGCTTCCAAATGAACAGGATCTAAAAAGATGAATGGCGACTCTTTCCGCAACATATCCATGTTGATTCATATTTCAGGAGATGATGGAATAAAAAAGATTCCTGCCACTTGCAGACTTTTCATCATTCACTGTGCTGTTCCTGCTCTTGAGCAACTCAGAGATGACAGAACTTGTAAAGGTTACTGAATACTGTTTAACTCAAATGATGAGAATTTAAAAAGACACATTGCAGTAGATATACTGGAGGAAACTTCTGATCTAGCGATGCCAGTTCTGATCCAAATTTAGAACTCATAAGTTTAGGCTGCACTTTTATATCCATGGCAGTCGGGCCAATATTGCTAAAACTGATATTAAAATATACAGCAATAAAAAATAAACAAATGACACTTTAGTTAATTTAGCAAAATGAAACAAAAGGTCTCACAACCATGACAGAAAATGACTTTAGGTTTAACTTTTCCCACTGTCCTTTCTCCTGGGAACCCTGTAAAATGAACCTTATCACCACATATGGCTAATCATATTGAAATGGCAGATGCCGCCATAATCGTGTGTGTATCTCTGTGTTATGCAAGTGACTGTAATACCCTTGTCACCACACCATCAACCACAAGCCCCGCACTGCAAGTGTGAGCCGCTTGTTCGCTATCCCATAATTCCCAAGAGGGAGAAGGCAGAAAGCCTCCTCACATTACTGCGCCAGTGAGACAGTTTCTGATGGCAGCACCACCACCATGACCAGATCGAGTTTGACATATGCTGCAGTGACGTCTGACAGGCAGGCAAACATAGAGGAACATCAGGGGAGCCCTGGCACTGAAACAAAGTATTGTCAAGGGAACTCCAGCTCTACCCATGACACACTTAGACGACACTCGATGAACGCAATTCTCCGTGGTTTTATTATTCCACCAGTGTGCGGCACTTTATCATTGCATGTAATTCTTTTAACTGATGATACCAACAGTCGTCCTCGTTTTCATTGTATTCCTCATCTGCTGTCATCCCATTTCCTCCTCTCTGCCTACTCCTACCCTCCCCCAACTTTCCCTCGCTTCTTCCCCCGTCGCTGCCCATCTCTTATACCTCCAAGTCTTTTTTCTTCTGTCAATTCAGTGCAGCCCCAATCCAACATCACAAAGCAGTCAACCCAAGCATCCATTCAGCCTTTATTTCATCTTTCCAACATGGCATTCAGCTCTTATCCTATCATGCCAACATTCTAGTCAGTCCTTATTCCATCTCTCCCACACCCAATTTATCCCATATTCCATTATTCCAACTTGAATCCTGTCCTTATTCCATCATTCCAGTATGTCATCGAGCTCTTTTACTATAATTGCAACATTTCACTCATATGCCTTTATTCAATCATTCAAGGGACCCTTATTCCATTGAGGCTTTAATCTAAAACTCCTTATTTAGACCTCTGATTACAGTGACATTATTTCAAGCCCAAATGCAATCATTCAAGCAATCCTTTATGTCCTTATTCTACCATTGTTTGCAATGTTTTGCATATGTGTGGTTTTGGTGTCATTTCATTGTTGGATGCAATGTTAGTGCTGTAACTTCAAAAAAGTGGAAGTGGAATCCATTCCTGTTCCATTGAGCTATTCTGTCATTGAGTGTGTTTACATGAACACTAATAGCCGAGTTGTGATCAGGCTTTTGGAATATCCTTTTTAGGTGTTTACACATGCACACATCGTATGTATGTTCCTGAAACCTGGATAAGGTTTAATACCAGTTTTGAGACACCCAACTGCTTCTTAGATAGTGTGGCACGTAAACTCCTTATCCAGGTTTCTGATCAGTGTGGGTGGCAGTGCTGGTGCATCTTCAATGCAATTTGCTTAGTTGTTAAATAAAAAGAAATATGATACATGATATAATCATACTGAAAGGAAATTGGATGTTGGTCATAGTGTTGTTCTCATCTCCAAATCTCATCAAATTTGGTTCTTCCTTCAGAGAAATCAATTGATAAATGAATGACAGAAATTGGGCAAGAATAATGTATAGAAACATAAATAACCAGGCTTTTCATGTTCCATGTAAACATAATATCTGAATACGATCCAAATCATTCAGCAATTCAGCTCTTTTTCTGTGAACCCAACATTCAGCTCAAACATTATTCCAATGTTCCATTCAGCCATTATTCCCACATTCCTTCTAGCATTCATTCAGCCTAAATCACATCTGCGAGACTGAACTCTATCTACAATCCCCCCCTTCCTTCTCATCTATCTCTTCATCCATCTGCCCACTTCTATCCTCAGTTATCCTTCCTCTTTTGCTATCACCACTGAAACAACACTCATCCATCTCTCTGTCTCTCTGCCCTCACACCCTGTGGTGAGAAATCTTCAATTTATCTTGTGTCCCCTTGTTTTGCCATCACTTCTCCTCTCTGTAACTCTTCTGTATATCCTTCCATCCATCTACCCATAGATGTACTCCCCTCCTCCCCCATTCTCTCTCTTCAGTCTGACAGTGCTGCAGGCTATCACCAGTTATCTCAGCTAAAGTTGTGCCTACATCTATACATCTCACACAACCACATACAGTATCTTTAGATCTCATCTGACACAATCTGGCATAACAAGACTGGATATCCACACGGTTTGTATGTAAATACATTTACTTTCTATGCATCTTTCACTCTTTTGCTGATACTTAAACTATTGCATGCTCACTGCAATCCTATGCAGGGAATAAATAGCAAAAAAAAAAGACAAATAAAATGATCAAATGCAGAGGCTGTATGATAGGTGTAAAAAGCAATTACTAACACAAATCCAACCATGCATTCTCGTACAGATGTTACAGTGCAGTAATAATATTTTATCCAGTGTATTTAGCCACTTTGAAAACCCCTCACTCTGGTGGTGTACGTGGTTGAATTTTTTCCATAAATACAGATGTACTTTTGAGAGTGATGTATGTGCGTGTGAGGGAGGGTGAAAAAAGACTCAGAGTTGGATTGTTGGTGGAGAAAGATGGACAGATCTGTAAAGCAGGGAGGGAGAGGGAAGTGGAGTGAGAGGCAATGGCAAGAGTGTAAAAGACAGGAGAGGGCTAATGTAGGTGGCAGCAATAGCGAGGAATAGAAAGAGGGAGGGATGGAGAGGGAGGGATGGAGAAGCAATGAATGATAGGCAGTCACAGACAGATATGGTGAGAGACAGAAAGGAAAAGAGAAAGAAACACTAGAGTGAGAAATATGGGGAAATGAGAAATTGAGGTACAAACAGAAAGCAAAGGTGTGAGACCGGAAGAACTAGGGAAGTAAGAACGAGGAAGAAAAAGACAAAGAGGAGAAAGAGCTGCCCATAACGAGTTCTGTCCTACATTCACAAAGGCTGTGTTAAATCATGCTCTACTAGGCAGCGCACACAGCCAATACAGCCGAGGTCCACACACACTTACACATTTTCTCTCACATAAACACCTGCAACCCACTGATTCACAGTCGACAGTAAGACGAGACAGCACTAACTAAAAAGGCTGAACAGGTTATAAAATAAAATTTGGTTATGAACCATGCTGCATGTTTTTAAAACAGCTTTAGCTGACACTGACATTCACAGAGAGGGCAAAATGGGCATAATAGAGTGGAAATTGAACCACTACACCGAGTGAAGGTTCTCAAATCCAGATCGGCAGATGTTCAGAACCTCCACATCTGAAAGGCAACCAGGAAACCACCCCCACTCCCAAAAAAGACTCGATGCGAGTGACTGAAATGCACATGAAAAACTGTTTGCTAAAGCAGTGAACACATATGGTAACAAAGCTGAGAGAGAGGAAGCCCTGCCATGTTTCTCTCTGTAGACCATTTCAAAAGGCTGTCAGTCTCATCTGCATATGAAACTGTAAGAAAAAAACCTTGTAGCTTTATCAATTACTGGGAGTGCGTTCTACTCTGACAACTTACTTTTAAGTTTGTTTACATATTTTTTTTGTATATATGGACCATGATTAAAAATAAACTCTATTTTACTCTGAGCACCAATGGTGTTTTTATTCTAAACATTTAATCAATGGAAAATATTTGCATATCACACAAATTCATCTTCCTGGAAAGCAAAACACTGAAACTTATTATAAAATGGAAACCAGTGAATCCTTCTGCAACATTAAAACTTTGTTCTGTTGCGAAAGGACAGTGAAAACAGGCCATGAGGCACACTGTGGAAATACACGGTAGCAGGGTCAGATTTTATCACAGTGTCATCAAAATAACACCCTCACACCCCTTTGTAAATGGGAGTACAGAGGGAA
Source organism: Dicentrarchus labrax (assembly GCF_905237075.1). Lineage (NCBI taxonomy): Eukaryota > Metazoa > Chordata > Actinopteri > Moronidae > Dicentrarchus > Dicentrarchus labrax. The sequence goes on along the minus strand of NW_026136710.1, from coordinate 16,345,102 downwards.
TGCTGCTTTTTGGCTGGCTCTTTTAAGCTCATTACACCATCCATTTTGCTTTTTGTTTCAGTTGTAATATAACACATAGATTTCAAAAAGAAAACATACACAATATTAGTCTTGCAAACTATGCATTTCTCCTTTCCCTGTGTAAAATTAAGACTGCATATTTGCTAAAGTGCTACTAAATTTCTAAAACTGACAGTGTACATAAACAGAGGTATTGCACATGAAGCAGGCATGCTGTTGGAGCAATGCAGCTGATGAAGTTCCTTTTACTTCAAAGAATCATATTGTTAAGAATAACAGGACTACTGAGAGCTCTGTGAGGCTGAACTTACAGACACAGCGGTGCTTTGAACTACATGCCAATGTCAGCATGCTCAAGTTTCAAAATGACAATAATACCACGCTGAGTACATCAAGTTTAGCATAATAGACTGCTAATATTTGCTAATTAGCAGTAAACACATACAGTACAGTTAGGCTAATGGGATTCTCATCAGTAGGGCTGTAACTAACGATGTTCTTCATTATCGATTCATCTGTCAATCTTTTTCTCCATGAATCAATTAGTTGTTTGGTTCTTAAAAAGTCAGAAAATGTTGATCACCGTTTCCCAAAGCCCAAGGTGATATTCTGAAACATCTAAGTTGGTCTAAAATCCTAAGATATATAGTTTACTGTAAGAGGGCTAAATAAACATATTCACATTTGAGAAAGCTAAGAATTTGGAAATTATTTCCTAAAATAAAATAACTCAAAAGGGGTTAATTGATTATCAAAAGTGATAATGCCAAGTCACTGTTGGTCTGTCAGTCGGTATCCCTTGAGCAACACTGCAAGCATGCTAAAAACTGGAGAAAAAAAAAGCCATCTAGAGTATTTTGCGTACCATAAGGATTAGCATGACAACAGCTAAAGCTAGTCAAACTAAGAGAAACCTGCACACTTCTAATAATGCGTTAAGATACAAGTCCAAGGGTCAAAGGTTAGAAAAAACATTTTCTACATGCAAAATATGCATGCATTTTAATTTCTGAATGAAACTACTGCCAATGTAGAGTTATTCTGAATTATTTGTGTAGTTCACGTATTTTAATTATTCCATATACACTTCTTTTGATTACAGTATTCATGGATTAGGAATCCTTTCCTAAACTTCATAAATTTAGTTGATGTGTTTTAATACACATGACTGCAGCCTGTCATTAAACTGCACTGATATACACGGTACAGAATGAGCTCTCATGTATTACTGCTGAACACCAGAATGATTTTTTTTAGCCTTGTCAGCCACAGATCTGTAACAGTCTGTGTGACTGCACAGTCTGTGGCAGTACGACTCCAGGCAGGCCAGTGGCATACTGACAGCTATTTCCTAATGATCTCCCCACAGAGACTCCATGTCTGACGAAGTTAAGCTAGAGATGGTGCACACTTTGTTACACAGCTACTAAGTTCTAACATTTGATTATAATGAACTGATTGTAGCAAAGAGATGTCCTGGTTTTAAAAGGCCAGGATTTACTGTTGAATCTTCTGGAGGCATTGTGTGATGAATTCAATAGAAAACCAGATATGTGAAGTGCTCCTTGAAACCACTGCTGCCATGCACACCAACCAATCACCCTCCTTTTCCATTCAAGTCAGCGACCATTGTATGCAATCATACAAGCTTCGTGGCAGAGGAATAGTATATCTGGTGTGTTAGCCCATACACACTTACTCATACATGTGCAATTGCAAAAAGCAAAACAAAGTAGATCTCTAAGAGTTGTCTGTTTGCAGTTAAGCATTTGAGAGCAATCTTTTAGTTCATCGCTTGAGACTCACATTTGATCAGAAGGGTATTGTGTGAAGAGATGAAACACTCAAGAGCTACCAAATAATCATATATTTGAAATGGCTGTACCACCCAGCTTCATGCCGCTATAAAGATCTCTGGAATTCTTATGAAATTTCGCCATGCCACTCAGAGCTGTTCTAGGTTGCACAAGTAGAGTCTAGTGTGCAAGTCTGAAAATTGAGTAATTTAAAGACAGCACAGAGGAGGATTGGAGAGGAGTGAAGGAGAGAAAAATAGAGAGGCCCCGGGTGCCCGTGGAAATGGCAGTTAAGGTCGGCGGTGGGAATGTTTGGGCTCGAGTCAAAGCAGAACAGCGGCTGTATGAGAGCAGCAAAGTGCTGCGGGGCTCGGGGGAATACCCTCCACTATGCTTGGGAGAAACACACACACACACACACACACACACACACACACACACACACACACACACACACACACACACACACACACACACACACACACACACACACACACACACACACACACACACACACATACACAACACACACAGAAAGAAACACTCTTAGTAAAAGAATAAACAGATCCGTGCAGACAATACTAAAAACAAACATGTGCATGGACATAAAAATAGACAAACAGGGTGAAGAAACAAACCAAAGGAAACACACAGGCAAGTGTGCTCACAAACCAAAAAGACTTAAAATTTGAAATACTATTTTAAAAACTAAAAAGCAGCAAATTCTCATAATAACTACATACAATTAGTGAGGCACTTTTGCCTGATAAATGAGTGACATGACTAACTAATTACCAAAATAATTGCAGACTAATTCTTCATTGATTCATTAATTAATCAACTAATTGTTTAAGCCCTACTCCACAAAAATACTTTCCCTTCTTACCTTGACAGGATCCGTTGATTTCCTCAAATCCTGTCTGGCACACACACTTGCCGATGGGCACCAGCCATTCTCCCTCCGTGCTGCAATGCATCCTGGGAGGCTCATACAGAGGCAGGGAGTTATTGACGCAGCGGCCCACTACCTCCACCAGCTGCGAGGCCTCTGAGCCCGGGATGGTGCCGGGGAACTCGGCCAAACTCTTGACCAGAAACGGGCAGCGTTTGTAGAAAACACGCACTGAAACTAAAGCAATACAGGCCCCCAAATCCTGGAATGCCAGGTAGAAGCCCTTCCGGGTCAAGGGACCTAAATCGCGGACTTCAGTGTTGAGCTTCATCACGCGGTCCCCCAGATCCAGCTCGGTGAAGCTCTCATCAGCTGCTATGGTGTCGATTTTGATGTATCTGCTCTCCTTCATTGCCCTGTCTTCCTCCTCCGTCATCCCCGTTCCATCTCTCATCTCTCCTTCCTCCATTTCGTCGTCATCCCCGTTAGTTTCGTAGTAATACATGTTAAACGTCTCCTTGCAGGTCCCCACTCCCCCGGGCAGGCTATTGCAGTCTCTTAGGGTGAACTTGAGCTCGATGAAGACCCGCTGGGCTCCCTCAGTCAGGATCCAGTTGGTGTGGAGCCAGTTGTTCTGGTTCTGCTCCATGACGCGGCACACTTGGTAAGTGTGGATTGGAGCATAGTCCTCGTCTACCTCCCCGATCTCCTCCCACTGACAGACAGAAAAGAGGGAGAATAATGAAGAGAGAGCACACCAAGAGGGGAAGATACAGCAAAACAGGACCACTTAGTTTTGATCAGGAAAGTATCTTTGGGTAACGAACGTCATTACTTTTTTGACATTAACTTAATGCCAGAGGCGGAAGTAGTATTTAGTTCCCTTACTTAAGTAAAAGTACTAATACAACATAAAAATACTCTGCTACAAGTAAGATTCCTTACAAGTACTTGTTCTACAGAAAATGTAGTGGAGAACTAAGTACAATATTTCCCTCCAGAATGTGGTGGAGTTGAGGAATAAAGTAGTATTAAGTATGAGCACCTCAAAATTGTGACGAGAGATTGAATTTCATATGTAACTGGTCCTTTCAGTTTCAGTTTTTTATTCATACAAAGTTCTTTTAGAGCCTGATAGACAACATCTTAAATTCGAGAACTTTGGCTCCTGTCATTAAAAGGCTTTTGCAGATAAACATGCTTATAGAACACTGCAGCCAGCTCCCTTGGGTCCTTGGAAAAGGGACCATATCAGCCCTATTATGGTTAAGTAAAAGTAAAGTTCAGAATTGATTTTAAGGTTCTCCTATTTGTTTATAAATCCCTTAATGTGCTGCCCCACTCCTATATTGCAGACCTATTCTAACCCCTTATTCTATTATTCATTCAGGTCCCTCAAGTCAGCTGACTTGGGGCTCCTAGCTGTCCCACGTTCTAAACTTAAGCTCAGAGGTGACTGTGGCTTTGCTGTTGCTGTGGAAGCCAGCCCCCCTCCCCCCAATCAGATCTGCGGCCTTCATTTTAAATCCAGGCTCAAAAAGTACTTTCATTCTGTAGCGTTTGATTGCTCCTGATGTGGCTGATTTCTTGTGTGGTTCTATGTGTTGTATATCAGTACCTATGACCTGTGTGCATTGATTTTTACATCTGCGTTTCTTTTTTTATTCTTGTTTCTCTCAATTGGGATTTTCTCTAACTGCTCTGGTCTGTACAGAACTGTGGTCAACAAGGGTTGTTTTTAAATGCGTTTTATGAATAACTTTGATTTTGATTTGATAGTACTTCTCAATGTAATGATTAGAAAAAAGACGTATAATATGATACCAGTTTTGGCACTGCCAAAACTGCTATTACTGGAAAATCTCAAATAATACCCAGATGTACAGAGACTTGACAACCATGGAAATGTAGTAAGAATGAGCTACAGCAATGCCTTTTTGAAAGGCTTACCAGTGGCGAGGAAATTATAAGAAGGTGTGTGCGTGTGCCTCTGTGTGTGTGTGTGTGTGTGTGTGTCTTGTGTGTGTGTGTGTGTGTGTGTGTGTGCCTCTGTGTGTGTGTGTGTGTGTGTGTGTGTGTGTGTGTGTGTGTGTGTGTGTGTGTGTGTGTGTGTGTGTGTGTGTATGCATGTGTGTGTGGCTAGGTATAGATAGCAGAATAATCCTCATCCCTTCCACCTCATTTCCTCCCATTGCCACAGACAGAAAAGAATGAGATAGTGTTATAGAGTATATATGCATTTACCCTCAATGAGGGGTGGAGCTATTGTCAGCGGAAAAAAGAATTAACGTGCACTTAAAAGGTGTGCTCGTCTGTGCATGCTCTATAGTGACACTTCTATAATGTGTACCGGTATGTGTGTGTGTGTGCGTTTGTGTGTGTCCATTTCTGCCTGTGTGTGTGTGTGCATATATGTAAATTAGTCAGTCAGTATTCAAGCTTGTGTGTGAGCATCTGCATCCATGCCTGTGTATGTGTGTGTGTCAGACAGCAGCATTAATTCCGTCTGCAGGTCTCCTGGGACGTGGCTATTATCTGCATCACTAGCACTCTCCCATGGCTAATACAGGCGCTTCATCATGTCACCGTAATATGGCCAGAGGGACCAGACTATGATCTGGTGTTATAGCTTAATAGCCCATATTAATCAATCCTTGCTGTAGCCGTTGTGTACTACCTCCTGTCTTTGTCTTTTCTCTCTCTCTTCTCTCTCACTTGTTCTTCTCACCTGCCTCTTTTGTTTTCTGGTTATCATCATTCAGTTTCTGATTTTGGGAATGAATTAAGGCATTGTCGAGTGCTATTAGATATTATGTGCGTTCTTAAATGCACCTGCTTCTGTGTTCATATTTTATAGTGTAATATGTTGCATTCTTGTACTTCTATCTTGGAGCAGAGCAACTTTTAGATCAAGTTCTCTAGATTAAAGTTTTAGATCTTGAAAGTTTTTTTTTTTTTAACCGACCTCCGCTCTTCAAAAGGGCTGTTTTGAAGAAGTTGACAATAAGTTGAGGAGTTAAGGTTAGACATAGCTAAGGTCAGGGTTATAGTAAAAGCATCATCTTAACAAGGGTCTTTACAAGCAGCGTAGATGCACAGACTGATATGTGTGTGCTTGTGTGTGACTGAGTCAGTCCCTGTCTCTCCCAGACTCCAACCCAGTCAGTCCCAGTGCAGACATTAAGCCTCTTACTGGTTAGATCACACAGATCCACCAGCCTGTTCTGAGCTTTACACAGCTTAACACACACACACACACACACAATTATTGGTAGCCCAGCAGGAAGTTTAACAGACGACCTTCTCTAGTTTTGCCTGCAACCAAATGGATTCAGTATTTGTGTACAAGGCGTGGTTGCCAGTGTTGGTTGCTGGAACTCCTCCAACTCTGCAGCTCTACTGTATTAATAGTGTTTGATGACTAAAGTAAATGGGACATGACACTTGCTTAAGCTAAACTGAGTCATCAAACAATGATTTAAAATGAGCCATTTGCAAGTATACCATATGAAATGAGCACTGAAACACACACTTCGATTAAAGTTAGCAGGGGTTTCTTTGCTTTAAAAAGGTTCCATGAAATTATATCCTTAGTTCCTTGTTGCAATAAATTTCCCTTTAAAACAGGATGTTGAGACTAGAAATGTTCTTTAATCTTTAAAGACTAACTGTACATCGCATTAGGCAGGTAAGGGCCTCCAAGGTCAAGGCTTGGGGCAGAGAGCAACATACTAACACTGCAGGGTCAGGACCACCTACGTGAGGCACTGTAGAAACAAAAGCATGCACTAACAGTGTACCTTTTAAAACCTAATGACTGTTTGTACATTCATTTTAAAGAAAGATCTATTTCTGCTTTGCCTCTTCATTTCTAAATGACTCTGTAAAGCAATGATCCACCTTTTTCTTTTTAAATGTGATATTCAGTTCTCGTCACTAATGCAGTTCACACAACCTCTTCTTAAAGGGTCAGTTCACTCAAGTTCCAAGAAAAACTTACCACACGTAGTATCTAGCCATACTCTGGGATTTACCCGCTAAAGTTTACAGATATCTGTTTCTGAGATTTCTGCTGTTTCTTTCCTTCAAACAACACCACAGTTACTCAGAATAATGCAGTCTGCTGTGGGTATCACCTATAGAAATTGTTGACTGCAAAGACTGAATTATCCTGAGTTAGAATCTCCCTACGTCTAGACCAAAACAATCAGCTTTTTTGGTGCGATTTGGGTGAATTGACGCATTCACATGAACAATGGAAAAGCCAACAGATTGAGTTCTTAATTTTCCGTGGTCCTAACCTCTCTTTCACCTCTGCATGGTCTCTTCTCCACTTTGCTCCCTACACCAGACTGTCCCTATAGGCATCCTTCTAGCTTATCATTAGTGTGTGTGTATTTATTTTGTTGACTATGTGTGCGTGTGTGTGTGTGTCTGTGTGCAACATCCATCAGTACACCCCCTGTGGCTGTGCTGAGTGCCCTCCTGGCTCTAAGTCTATAAAGCTGTCTCCAACTTATTATTACCGGCCATTACCGCTGACCGTCACGACACCTTAATAGAACTGTCCCTCTCACTTCTTAACCATACAAGAATCCCCCCCCCACACACACACACATTCCTGCCTCCATCTCATTCTTTCGAACATTCCTCTGCTTGTGCCTTACTCCTCTGCCCGTCATTCTGTCTATCATAATTTTCCCTCTGTGTCCTCTATTCTTCCTTTAATTATCCAATCTTAAATCTAACCCAGAAACACTGTTCGACTGCTTCTCCCCCCCAACTTGCAGCTTCTGACTTCCTGTCTTATTCCTTGTCCCCAATTCCTTCCCTTGCACACACCTTTCCTTTCTAATCTCCACCATTCTCCTCGTTCTTCTCTCTTCTGTCCCTTTTACCCTAGATCCTCTTCATGATAGTATAATGTGTTATGGGAGAATGGAGGATCCGCTAAATAGAATATGAGCTGCAGCAGCGCAAATCTCTAAGCAAACACTCCTTGAGCTGTACAAACAGCCTTCTTCATCAACTGTTAGCCAATATCAGGCCATCACTGGGTGTCTGTGCCCGACCATTGCTCAGAGTATTGCAGAGTGTTCAGCACCTGTGATGCTAGCGTGCCTTTATCTTTGGTCAATTGAGCATGCTAAATCAGCGGAGGCGGTCGATGAAAGTGATTACACAAATTTAGGGTGGCTTCACCTTATTTTTAGTTTCTGTTTTGTTCTTCTTGCACAAGCATAAGACTGTGTGCAATGGTCTGGTTGGTGCATGTCAGCTGCCAGCTGGCGATCAACTAAAACACTTTTGATGAGAGTCTTAACAAAAGAGTTGAGGTGACGTACAGTGAAACGTGTTTCATCAGTCAGCTTTTGTCAGTGCTTTAAGGTCAGCTTGGTGTGTCAGGCCTAGTAGATATTGCTTGCTAATGTTCAAATAAGGAGAGAGCAAAGGTTCTTGGATTTGCCAGACTGATTGGAGGGGATGGACACAGATGGCTCTGACAGCAAAATAATCCATATTGTGGGACCCTCCCTTTAATGGCACCTTCCTTCCTCACTTTTGTTACTTTTCTTGTCCCTTCAAGATGCTTGAAGAAGCATCAATGGATAAAAGCATCCACCAAATGGCACATTATCGGCAGCCTGCCCAATCTATGAAAAAAACACTCATCCAGTGCAGCGGGAACACGTAATGGTGGTATTAGATGACAAAGAGTTGACAGCCAAACAGTTCTAATGGGCAAGGAACCCAAAATCCCTTCAAGCTTTTTCCCACCTTCATCTTCGTTTCTTTTGCCCCCCTTTTTGTCCAACAGTACTTTAATATTAATGCTAAGGATGCAAGCTTCTATTAAGCAACTAAAATGACAATTATGATGTTTTAAAATACCAAATGCTAATTGTCTTCTAAGCAGCGCACAAATGTAGAGCTTCAAGTGGACCATGAGGTCAGAGCAAGCCTGGTTTCTCTCTCACACCTCTGTGTCCATCTCCAGCTGTTACTGACTGTCCTGCAGTTCTCCGTCTCTCTCCAATTCTCTCCACCTCTGTCTTACACCACACCTCTCTCCACATTGCCAGATTAACCTGCTGGGGGGCCCAAACACAAAAATTTACTCTGGCCTCCTGCCAGCTATGATATTTTCAAGACAGAGTTCAAAATTACATTTTAAAAAGGGCACTTCTTACGGCCTTCATAATTTCAGAATATATTTTGCTTCTGTATAAAGAAGGCTGTATATATAGAAAATAAGCCTCCACTTTAAACACTTAAAGTAGTTCATCTTAAATTATTAAACCAAAATCTTGTTTTATAATCCACAATCTTCACTTTCAAGCTACTGTGTCAGTGTCGTGCTGTTCATTGAAATGTGTCATAACATTTCAAGGTCAACTATCAAATTTCAAACACTTATTTTATGACATCTCAATTTTGTCTCAAGAACTTTCAAAGCACATTGAAGCTTTGGAAGAGGAAAGCAGTGGAGAGAATATGGTGCGATAAAAAAAAAAGACAAGCAGATGACAAGAATAAAAGGGAAATGGGGATAGAGAGTAAAAATGAATGTTCAGGGACAAGGAAGGATGGGAGGGGTTGAGCCAGAAAAAAAAAGTGAAGAATGAGAGGAGAAACAGTGATGGGGGTGGGAGGGGTGGAGGAGGAGAAAATGAGAGATGGAACAAACCATCTGGAAAACGAGACCAACTTCCGTGCCTCCTCAACATCTTATTTAGCCACGGAAGACTGCTGCTGCCAAGTGTGAATGTGTGTTTGTGTGCTTGAAGAACGTGCAAGAGCATGCTGCAGATTGGGTTCTGTCGTATAAATACTGAACATGATAAGAATTATAAATAGTAGACAACTATAACATCTGTTATTTAAAATGCCAAACAGGGATATTATTTATTTTGTCAGTCCGTGTCAGGCAACAAGTTGTAACAGCTAAATGAAAATGTTACAGCTAATAAGATAGGATGTCATTATGAGATCCTTAGGTTGTCTTATCACGTCTTTTATTATTTCTTCCTCAGTCTACCATGAATGCAATTATTTATGCAGTTGCATTGTTGAAAACCACACACCATAATCACATCTTCATTAATATGATTGCGCATACGGCTGCTTTTGTCAGCACTATCTCTCCCATCTACATACAGCCACAGAGTGGGCCGTGATTTGAATACCCAGAGATGAGAAAAACGCTATGGTCAGCACTATTGGTCCGGCGTGTATAGCTGCATATTTGCCAACAGGAGTTGTGACTATATGAGAGATTTTCCAAGTGGATCAAATAGGTGCACAAATGAATTCCTGTTTAAACCAACCACAGCATTATCAATCCCCTGGAGGTTGGGGAATTTAATTTTTCCCAAAGAAAGGTGGCAGACTCTGCTGTGAACTACTGTCTCATGAGTCGAGGTAGTGTTGAAACTGCAGAATACATTAATGCACTTTTTTTAAACACTATTTCTTTTTCATTAAAATACACTATAATACCATGAAATAACTATTTTCCAACTCTAGTAAGTCATTCTCTAATTAGCTTTCACCCTGGGAATACTTGGAAATGGAAACTCAATTCCTGGCTTGAGAATAATATATTCCATGGTGACTTTCAATATCTTATTCATGAATTCAATTTACCCTGATAATGAACTGAGAGTTCTTGGAAATTAAACAACCTTTAACCTTGAGTTAACAAATGAAGAGGCTGTACTTCAGGGTAAAATAATAAAGTTACAGGTGTCTTTCGTCATACACAGAAAGTGAGATTATGACCTAAAGTGTGCTTACAAGCAGTAGCTAACGGTTCCTTTTATGAGGACACAAGTTTATTTTTAGACATATTCAATAATTTTTTTTATCATCTATGGTAATCACATAACATTTCAGATGGGTAACTGGATTTCTCCCAAAACATTTTATGAAGTGTATTAAATGTGTCTATAACCACACATGTAATACATCTAAATACCTCTACTTAATAGGAGAAACAACGTGCCTTTTAAAAAGACAACCAGTTAAGAGCTTGAGTGATTGCTGACAACTTAAGTGTCGACACAACGGCTATAAAAATAAATGTACAGTATATGTCAAATTCTGATGTCGGCAATTTGAAAAATCTTAGCAATACTCACCCCATTCTTAGGATAGGCCACCCATCCAAGGTCTCCCATCACAGAGCGAGAATCCAGCAGGTTCACTGTTAAAGATTAAGAACGCAGACTTTAAGTATAGACAAACAACCAATTAATCAAAACAAAGCCAAGAGCCATGACATTTTGACTTCCTCATCCTGTAACACAGCTTCTTACACTCTCATTGTGTGGTTCCCACCTAGAAATGTACTTTTCTGTGAAGTTTTCTTTTTCTTATTTTTATTTACTTAAGGATAAAACCACATAAAAATAATTTTTCGTATTCAGCTAATGAAGGTCAAATTATTTCAGGTGCACCGCAAAGGTGGACTGCTGTGTATATTCAAATGTGACTTGAATTGATACAATCCCAATCACAAAATGAGGATTTGCGAAAAAACAAACAAAAAAAACGTCCGATATGTAGTGATATTGTAAATTCACTCCCGATCTGTTCCTCTGACCAAATCTTAAAAAGGCGGGTACTGCAATATAATTCCCATTAAATATCTTCTCTGAATGTTTGTCTCTCTTAAAGGCTGATGGAATAAAGAGCACTTTCAATTTGTATTATACTAAGCTGGTATTAAATAAATAGGAAGATGTTTTGTGTATAGTAGTTTAAATGCCACTTCAAGAGTTAGAGTTGACCTAACACTTGGCATGGCCTGGAGTGCTGTGCTAAGAACAGTGGCTATTATCTATTTACACCCTTTAGTGGAACTGCACTTTTGTGCATCTTGTGGACCAAAAACTGCCACTAACTCTATTCTCAAACAGTGCTCTCAGCTCAAACTGGTCCATTAAAATCCTCCTTTCCCAGCCTCTCAGTTGAAAGCTGTCAAGTGCAATTACCTGACCAGTGCACTCCTCAAAACATGTTTCCATCTCCACTTCTGCAGCACTGGTGACAGTGCAGCCTTGTGAGTTCTGTCTTATCTTCTTTATCAGTGGGGCCAAATGCTTCTACAGCGAAGTCACAAAAGTTCTTGTCAAGTGCATTTCAATGGTGAGCTCACAGAGGAGTTTTTGGAGACATTCAGAGGCACTTTACAACAAGTCAACGTTGTGAACATGTCATCAGCCTGCAACCTTTTCTAACAACATGGGGCTCAGCTTGAAGCCTGTTCATAATAGTGCTTATTGTGCGGTTTGATCCATAGTTATGTTTCGGTTATTGGATGATGTTTCTACGGCATGTTACATAAAGTGAAACATTCTTCAAGAGCATTTTCAAAGACACTGAACACAGTAAATCACATCAATGAATATATGGTATGTCTCATTTTAGGCTATCTAATAACAGCTTCAGAACTCCTCTGAGATTGCCATGACATGACATGGCACCATCATAAACATGACACAAGTTTTGTCAGGCTGGAGTTCAGTTTTCTTTATCTCATCTGCGATAAAGTTTGACTTGTTTTGTGTCTGACAAAGTGTGTACTGTAATTCAAGAGAAAGTCCAACTAAATGATCCATTATCATTTACAGGTTTTTGTCTCCATAAAATGAGTAGTTTATCAAAGTTGTATCTGTTTCATGCTAGCTGGAAGAAATATCTGAAAATCACTATTTTGGTCCTTTTGTTTTTCAAGTTTAAGTATAAAAATATCTTCTACGCGTTGCTGTCTTAGTGCTGAGTAAACACATTATATACACATTAACCTATCCTGAGAGGCATAGAGTTTATATATTTATTGCTTTAGTATAACCTGTTTAGGTTTGTCTACGCCCACATCACACGTGTGATATACTCTAACTCTGATCAGCAACTTCTTCACACATTATTAGCTGCATCCTGCATGCTGTCACCTCTAGGTTCCTTTTAAAAGGTATATCAAGTTGGGGGCCAAGATCACCCACTCTTAACCCTGAAATTAGTCATGTAAAAGATTTTTAACCATTGTCAATATAAACTGTAGTTAACAGCTATGTTCCTAACTTGATCCACTAAACTGAGTAAACCTGGGATAAAATGTAATCACACTCAAGAAAAATCCCCAACAATTAAAAATATGCAAATCCAAAACACTTTATATGGCAACATTTTCCCATAAGTGTGATATTTTTATTTTCACATGAAATCAGCATTAAAATGTCTATACAAATTTCTATTACTGTCTTTGGGAAGGTATAACTAACGTGCCATCCATAACAACTGGTGTGGATTTTGGGATTGGATATGTCAGTTATTTTCCCACAGGAAGTGACAAATTAAATGTGTGTGTGAGTGCTTAACAGAGAAAGCTGGACTGCACATTATGAGATGTTTTTCTTCTCTCTTCCCTTGGAATTAAAGAAAGCATCACAGGCTGGTAAAACTCTTGCTGACTTAACCCTGCAGGAATTCTGGGCACTGAAGTTAAACATTTTCAAAGTTTTACTGCAGTTGCTGCAGTTTGGAGCTGCCTAGTATAACATTAATACAGAGCAAACAGTTTTACTGTACATAAGATCTTCAATCAATCAACAATTAATCTCATAAATACTAGCCATATCTCAAGCCAGCTGTTGAGTGCAATATGTTCAGTGCCATGTCCGATGATAATCCATGTTATAAACCAGTCGATCTGAACCTTGCTCCAATGTCAACAAAAGAACAGACATCCACAGCGATGAGGTGGAGTAAACAGAGCAAAATATGAAGGAAGAGCTAGTTCTCTGAGAGACACTCGCCCTGAAACCCCTCCCAGCACACACACACACACACACACACACACACACACACACACACACACTCACACTCACACTCACACTACTCTAGTCTTACTGTCTCCACTGCTCTGCAGAGAATAATAAAAGATGTCCTTAGGAGGCGATTAGACAACTAATTAGGCCATAAAGAAGAGATAAGTGATGCTGAACTAGATCATAAGGGATACGTTACCTCTTTCACTCTCTGTCGCTCTCTAAGGATCAAACCACCTAACAAGTTAGAGCACAGCCGTGACAATCATCTACAGAACTTATTATTAAAAGTCATCACCACTGAATGAAGAGTGATTTAAAGTCTTGTAGAGACCTTACTTCAAGGATAAGTATTTCAAATATCTTGAAGAGTAAGTGGATTTTCTGTGTGGGGAATACTGATAAAATTCTCCTTGAAATGACAACTGGATATTTGATCTGAGATGCACAAGGATGTCTGGGTATTTATTTTCAGTTGCACACTTGCAGTCAGGTGATGGGTTTAAGTGCCTCTGTGACCTCAGTGATCCCAAATACAATCTCATTTGAAACTATATTTTTCTACCTACAGCTGTTTAAGCAAAAAAGTCCACAACACATTTGCCTCTTTCCTCAGTCCTTTTTTTCCCCTGTCTGATATCTGATTGTGGCATTTGCATGTTAGCTTGCATCGCTCTGGGCTTAATGGCTTGCCTTCTCTCTCACACACATAGACAAGCAGACAAACAGGCACTTCTTTCAAGCCATTTACTACAATTAACCCAAATCCTCCATCCACATTTGATCAACACCGTTACAAACAAAAAGCAAAGTGATGGGTTTTAAACTCCCTAAAGTGTAGGCTCGCACACCCGAGATCGTCCTCATTAGTCAGACGTTATTATTACCCGAACACAAAAACAATCTCTAAAAACAGATGTGAGGCATCTGGCTCTGTATCGAGATGTTCTCAGGAATTGAACAATTTAAATAAGAATAGATTAGCTGCATGAGAGGAAATTAATCAAGGTGGCACAGTGTGTACAGTTTTACTCAGTATCATTCATCAGTGGTGGCTCCTCACTGCAGGATAGCTGTCCTCACTGTTACAGAAATGTTAATATAATTAACGAGGAATCAGGACTTTTCTCTTCTACTTTTTTTCAGGGTACAAACTTTACATATAGAGGCAAAAGAAAAGGTGAACTTCAATTTGAAAAACAGTCTGCTGTGTAATGTGAGGACATATACGTGGCCCAAATCAGCATGTAGCCTGATAGGATGTTTCTCTCATACTAAGACAGAAAATTGATATGGGCAAGTAGCCAAAGTCCCCAATGATTCTCCGAAGATGTCTAAAGCTGAGCTGAAAAATGGTTTAATCTTACTTTTTCAATTACAATAAATTGGCCCAATGAGAGAACAGCAGTTATTTTAATTATGGGCTTCACGTTCCTCTCCAATTATGCATGCGATGTATGATGATTCATCGCAATGCAAACATGCCAAATGAATCTAAAATGTGCGTTTGTGGCAGCCGTTGGCGCAGATTCTTCAGGGGTTAGATGATCAACAGTTTTGCAGTCAGATCTGACGCACTTGTAAGAAAATAAAACAAGTTTTTGAACAGTGTGCTGGCACAGAGCAAAACAAAGGACAGGTTCGATAAATGAAGACAGCAAAGAAAAGATGATGTGAGAGATCAAATGTGGGTGTGTTTTTGAGGACTTATCTCTCTTCATTCACTGCAAACTCAGGATCCAGTCTGCCACTGATTCACAATTCACAATTCTCACAGCCTGGGGCTTGCTTTTAATAGAATTTTAATATTAAATTGGAGATATTTGTTATGGTGCCAAAGACGACAAACCCAATGATTAATTACTTCGATAGATTTGAAGTAAAATACTCCTTTTAACTGAACTTTTCAATCTTTTGTGGAACTTGTATGTCAGTTTGCACCAGTATAAAAAATGAACTTCATTCTATAAAGCACAAATAGAAATGCCCAACCCCCTAGGTCTTTCAGAGACCAATACAAAGAGGTATTCTAGGTGAACTTTAACTATTTTATGTATTGCCAAAGCATGCCCTGCAAACCGCTCCAGGAGTGTCCTGTGGTCACACAACCACTTTTGTGAATCCAAACTTTGACCAAATAAATATGCCATGTGAAGAATAGGCAGGTTGATGAATGTCCTCTCCTTCCCGGATAATGCTGTCTAATAGCCCCAAACAATGGCGTTCATCTCGAGCTATTAAAATGCTGCTCAGTCTGCGGACAATAGCGTGGGAACAATATTTGACACACTGTTAGATACATGTTTTCCCCCTTTTCTTTTAAGCCACTTTGCAAATGTCCATGTTTGGCGTTTAGTGAGGGGATGCTGGTACATTAGTTCAGTTGGGATAAAAACTGATTAGTTAACAGTTTGCAACCCAGTGCCGGCATATGGAAATAATTGCGCCAAATTATGAGGGGTGCCAATGAAACTGTGAATATCTGAGAAGATAAGTAACATTACTGCAAGCGGCAGCTATCTGAACTCACTGGCTGTGAGGCATGTTAACAGGATTCAGGGGTTAAAACGATTCACCCCCCTGAAAGACAGAATGCCAGACTAAACCTAAAACAATGCTAAAATGGAAAGAAGAGAAATATCGCAGCGAAATCCCTGAAGTTCCCATTATTATAAGGGAAGAAAATCACTATGGAGGTCAATTAAACTATACCACAAAGCCAAGCCAAGAAAGGGCGGATTCTTTTTTTTTCTTCTTTTATTCTAAAATAAAGTGGTTTGAGGTCAACGTTAACTCATCAGTATGAGCACCTTAGCACAGGACGTTTAAGATCATGGAGAGATTTTTGCAGCGCGCTGTGCGTCCGTCGGCGCTGCCAAGTCCTCAAAGGACTGGTTATCTGGTGGGGCGCTTGTTCTGTCCAAAGGTCCTTTTTTTATTTCACCTTTTTGCCGTTTCGGAACACACAGTCATTACAGACTTAAGGGACACGAATGTCATAAAGATTATCAGCACAAATTGATTTTAAAGGCGACCTCCTTTTCGATCAAACGGCGTCGGATACGTATAACCAGGCTGAAGGAGACCGACGGTCTGGGGCATCAGAGGTAGCCTACAAGACGGACCTTTAACCGGTCAGACCTGTCAGTGCCAATTAAAGCCCAGCCACGGACCAAACAGCGGTGCCATTAACCCAAAAGTGTTTCTGTGCGTGTTTTACCTTCATTTGCGGGGATGCACCACGCTCCGAGCAATGCCACACTCCAAACCCACGTCCATGCCACCAGCCGACTGCCACAACTCCACCAACGAGATTGCATGGCGCATCCAAAAAAAAAAATACACAACCGCTAACAGTGGGGGAGAATGTTCCTAGACAACAGCAGCTTCGGTCAGCATGAAGCGGGATACCCTAATGAAACCATCTGTATCGTTCTGCGTCTGCTCGGAGATAAGGGAGCTCATACTATGCGGCTGGTAGAGGAAGGTACTGAGGAGCTGTGTGCGCTCCGGGTTTGGGGAGGCGGGCAGCGCGCCGGGGGTAGGGGGGCGGGTGGGGCGGAGTGAAGCGCCAAGCCTCTCCAATCACAGACCCCCTCCACAGGTGAAGCCCATTGCAGCGGGACTCGTTTCCCCAACTAATAATCGATTACTCCTCACTTGATACCACTCACAACTCTAATGTCATTACTTTATGGTGCCTATTAAGCTTCTCCCTCTCCATGCGTTTCAGCACTAGGGATTATGTGATGAACAGAACGGGGCCTGTTACAATATGACAAACCTTTTAAAAAACATGTAATTGCACTTTTGTGCTGCTTTCTGCTACACCCCCCCCCCCCCAAAAATGACTTGATGGGAGGGGGGGTCGTGAATTTAACAAAATTGGCATTTTATGATCAATAACTGTAATGCCACTGGGATTTGTTTAAAGGAGATTAACAAAATTATGAACCTGCTACCAAATTTACTTTGGAGCCTAATATTTCATCAGTAATTGTAACATCACTCAAATAATTCCTCCATATCCTCATGGAGTGTCTCCATCAGAGGAGCATGATTGCTTGACTGTGAATGCAAAAGTAATTCCCCTGTAGGGAGCAATATACCATGTCATATTATGAGTGATATGACTCTGTACGGAGAGAGATGTGAATAGTAGACAAGGCCCCAGCAGTCATGTAAATAACCATGGATGTAAAGTTACGATTTGCCATTTAGAACCAGTGTGCTATGTTGCAGCGACAAAGCACCCTACCACAGCAATAAAGGAAACAGGCATGAAATAAAGTGACATGAAGCCACATGACACAAACATAGGTATTTTATTTTCATACTGCAGCCAGGCAGCATTTTATGTCTCCATATATCTTTTTCACTGTTTGTTGTGAGGTATGAGGCCAACCTCTCAGCTAAATGAAAGCTCAAGGTGTGATTTTTTTTGGTGTAGTCTTGCCTCACTCTTCATCTGATGTCCATAGTTGCTTAGGATATAATCATTTCTCTTTTTCTCTTTATTTTTAAAAATTGAAAAAAAAAAAAAAAAAAGGAGAAGGGTAACTGCAACGAATGTCCAGAATGACCGGAATTAATCGAGGGACAGTGCAGTTATATGGTTTGGATCTTAACCACCAAGCCACTAGGACGCCTCTATAATACTCTTTCTATTCAAGACTGGTGACCAAGCATTTGCTGTCCTGGTTCAGGTTATGGAACTGTCTCCCTCTGGGGGAACAGGTCAGCAAACTATCTTGAGTGTATTACATCTCATTCTTATAGACATTTCTTTGCCCCTCAGTGTGGTCATGCTTAAAACGATCTCTGGTACATACTTACATTCTTTCAATTGTAACAGTGAACCACTTTGTGATCCTGGTTTTGAAAAGTGTTCTAAAAATATACTTTTACTTACAAACTCACACATATTTGTCTTTTACAGTAGTAGCATTCAGCTGTAAACAACACACAGACTGCAGGTATTCGGGGTGTGATTTCACTGATTAGTTCCTCCTCTTTGGATGAAAGACTTCCAGTAGAGCGTAGCTTGAGATAACCAACTTAAACAAAGCAATGCCATACAGGAATGTGTGAAAAAATGTATTTAAAAAAGTAGAATTGAGTGTGGTTCTCTGGCTTATCAGTTGGTTCATTACAGTGCAAACCAGAACAATCTAGCAGAAACAGTTATACAGTAACAGTTTCATGTTAAACGTGACCATACAAGCCCTTCAATAAGTCCCACAGAACTGTAGATGCAAGCATCTTTGAAGTGTGAATATGTATTAACTATACACCCACCCCCAGCACAAACACACACACATCCTCTCTGCCAAGTCTTCACACTGTAGCTGTGAATGACAAATTGTTCTTTGTCTGCCTTCTGCTTAAATATGTGTTGAAGTAAAACATTCTTGCCACTGATTCTTTCGTTAAGGCTCCTCCTGCACAGTTGAAGCTGTAAAGCAGTGTTATATCATCATCATTATTCCTCAAAGTGTGTTGAATTAATTTATATTTGCAGGATCATACAACTGTAAGACATCTTTTGATGATTCAGTAATGGCATCTTGATCTCCATTTCTCCTCAGTATTCCTTGTCTCTCATTTCTCACCATCTAATTCAATTTCTTTCACTTCTCTCACTGTTATCTACACATTTAGGAAAAAGAACACTGTACTAATGCACCCTTTCACTCATCCTCCAAGTTTTTGCAATCTGTCTTCCAATTTTTTTTCTGCCTCCCTTTCACTCTCATGGTGCAATTAGATTCTTTGATCACTGGCGGATTCAGGGTGAGATTCCTGTGGCTTACCCTGCTGACACCTCCCACGCTCCTTGTGTATGCACACAGACACACACATACATACAGGCACGCATGCATACATGCATTGTTGAATTCCTCACTCACCCGAGCTAGAAACACACATTCGGATCTTCAGAGATCCCACTGCGACCTTCCTTGTAAACCCCAATGGATGCACAAATTCCCATCTCCTATTTTTGTCACATATTTTAGCATCTTGACATCTCAAATGTTGCCTCTTTTACAGTCAATGATGGTTTGCCAAGCACAACCATAACTGTAGGTGTAATGCCAGGGTGGTGGCGTATAGACGTGTAGGGGTCTGATCAGCACTGACAGCGGGTGTGGAGGTGGTTCTGGGATGCCAGAAACCGTTGTTGTCTCCTGGAGGTGTCGTCGGCTTAATTCTATAAAATGTCTGTGGAAGAAAGTGCAAGAAAAATCCGCCCCCAAACCTCAAACCAGCCCCTAACAGTCAGCTATCAGTGATGTATCCTCTAATTTTGTTGTTTGGGGATGTGTTTTTTCTTGTTCCTTCGGGTGGTAAATTAATGGATGATGCAACATCAGTTTAGAAACCGAGAAGCCATAATTAACATACATCTGCTAAATGCGCACTCACAACTACTCATAATTGGTTAGTACTATTATATATACTCCACATACGAAAACTGAAGTATGGCAATGGTTAGGCAAATAAAACTAATTAAACCTGCAATAACAGATTGTTTTGGCTGTGAACACAACACTGGCATAGCATTGCCTATTTAGTTAATAAGGCAAACTACTGCACATCCAGCAGATAGGGACAAACATTAGTGTTGATTGTCTAATCAGAGGCTAAGTAATACGACATCATGCAAACTAGTAAATACACAACAAACGAAATGCCAATAATACGATCTTACGTGTCAAAATGGGTATGCCATTCAAAATAAATTTTCTTTCTCTTTTCTTTGGTGCTAAAATGCCTCGGTAGGATTTTTTTTTCACTACAGGACACAGCACCATGTTACAGCATTTTCCAAAACCAATGGTTTGGTGCAATCAGATGTGATGGTACCTTGGGGCTGAACATTCAGCTGTGATTTTGTGTCTGCCCACTCATGACAGTAGGGGAGGGAATGGGAACGCAAGGTCAGGCTAGGTCAGTAGAGCACACACACACACACACACACACACACACACACACACACACACACACACACACACACACACACACACACACACACGCATATTTGTAGCAGGGAGTACCTTGTTGTTGGCTGTATAGACACCTCTGTCCTTTGCAGAAGTAGGGCTGACTCAACTGGGAAGGTCTTGATTCACACACAAAATGTAATTCTACATGGCAAGTACTTTACTGACAGAAAATACAAACATAAAAACACAATCTAAGAAAATAATCATTGTTTTTCAGTAAAATAAGCACAAAAGCCAGCAATTTTACAGAAACATGACATTTCTCAAGTATTTGTTAGCTGATTCCTCTATGACCTGATATTGAAAACAATTCATTCTGATTGGCCAGTCCACACCACCCTGTGGAGAAATGGGTCTTTAGATATAGTTGAGGAAGACCCCCACCACCCTACACACACACACACACACACACACACACACACACACACACACACACACGCTGCAACCCCATTCCCAAAATAATCAGCTTTGGGACTTGACCAGCTGGCATCTATTGCAAGGAACTTTGGCTTTTTCCAGAGTGCCATGGCAGTATGTGGTGAGACACTGAAACACATCAGGCCTACAGAGCAATGACTCTGATGCTTTTAGTTGCTCTTTTCATCTGATGCTCTGCAACCATCAATATGGTGGGTTGAAACTGTAAAAATGCAATTTGCTTTCACATTAATTTCTTCTTCTCCATTATTTCTTAATTTGGTGGATATGATGACTTTATTCAGGTAAACAGCTGTAAGTTTACATTTGAATTCACAGTCACCAATTACCTGAAAACAAGTCAAACCTAACACTGCTTTACTCCTTAGAGCCTGAATTAATTATAGTTGAGTGGATTAGCAGAAAAACACATTTACAAACCTGATTTGAGGAGTTCCAGAGAGGACGATGGACCTTCTTTTATGGCAGACATTTTGGCATTTCATAGCATAAAAAGCATAATTACTAACATGAATGATGGCTGCATTCCATTTAGATCCCAATTCCACTGCCCAGCTATTGTGCTTGCTGGCTCACTGGCATGGCTTACTGAAGCACTTAAATGAAAAAAGAGCCATCATTTATGTTGTAAGTGACACCTGTGTTTTCAAGACAGGTAAAAATACCAGCCGTGAAAAAGATGTAATGGCAGTGTTCACGGATGGGAAGTCAGAAAGACACAGAGGAGACAAAAGCTGATCTAGGAGATAACGTGAACGTCATTATCTGTTCAGATCTCACAGTGAAACTCCTTCCTGTCAGTTCGTCATGACTGCAGGAAGAATGAGCTGCTTTGCAGGGTGTTACAGCAAAGCCCTCATAGCGCCATCTAAAAGACACTGTTAAGTTTTACATCTCTAATATAACTAGTGGGCTCCCATGCAGGTAGGACTAAAGGATTAACAAATCTTATCTTCGTTCCACTATCTTGCTGAGATTAAAATAACCTGCATCTACTTTGATAGTTTTACTAACTACTTCACAAGTTATCACCCCTCAAACAAAGTTCTGCATTTCAGATTCTGTGGCCTCTATTTGACCCCGAAACATGGGGCACTTGTTTTGGGCTTATAAAGTAGGAAAGCACACACAAAAAAAAATACACACACACTCACACTGACATGCACATACACACGCATACACAACCCCGTGGGCATCGTTAAGCCCTGCTTAGCAGCTCAGTGAGGCTGGCAGGCAGTGCTGCTGATATTCTCTCTCTATTTTGGCTGTTCCCCTCTGCATGCTGCTCCAAATCCTACTGCTCTCTTTTCACACATTTTATCTCCCAACTCAGGACCTACAGAATATATACTTTATATGAAAAAGAGTGTGTAGGGGCTGGGGGATAACTTATTCTAAGTGCAATTTATGGTGAAAAAAAAAATGCCTTAGGATCCTAGATGAGCCATGACATAAATACTAAAAAACAAAGTGCTTTGATTTAGATTCCTTCAATATGCAAAGGAAGAAACACTGACTTTTTTCTTATGTATCTATTACATGTAAAGCAATATATCCTACAGGTATATTTGCAAATGTAATATGAACATGTAAATCATCCATATTTAAAACGTAACAGGACACGAAAATAGACAACCAGGATATCAGCTATGTAGACTGAAAAGGAATAAGACAATGATAGATGAAAGATGCAAAACACTAGCTAGGTTTCCATCCAAATGGCCAATTGTAACCAAATTTTGAGAAAATCAGCAAAAGAGAATGTGACTTAATGAGAGTGTCCATCCACTACTAGAAGAGTTGGTTGGTCGAGATAAACAGCGGGTGGCTCTAATGCTCCAATAGGTTGCCATTAAACCATTGCAGAAGAAGAAGATTAAATGAGCACCAGTCCAACCGAAATTGGTGGAAGAAAATTAAACAAGAACATGAAGCAAATATGCCATTTATGTGTGTTTTGTGTGGATCGAAACCTAGCTTCTGAGTTTTTTTTTTTTTTACCATCTTCAGTCATTTCATATGGTTGTGTTTGTTTGTTTGTGCTGTTTTTCGCCTGGTCCTCATACAGCAACATATGACTGTATAAACAGTAGATTATGATGCATAGGACATTAAGTAAATGGTTGTGAGTACAGGTCCTCCAGAGCAATCAATGATGTTACATTCATTAACTTCCATAGTGGATGTGTGGGCTGAAAATTACGCTGAGTGATGTTTGTTCAATTTTAAAAATAAAGTATAGACCAAAACTAAACTTTGATCTCCTGAGCTGGATTTAAATTGCTACATAAAACAAACAAACTTGTTGACTTGTTATGATTTTGTAAACAACGCTTGGGCCTCAGGTTCAGGCAGTTCTGTTCACAGGAGACAGTGTCTGTGGTTTGATTACACAGAAGTCAACTTGGAGGAGAGATGAGGATGCTCCTCAATTCAGACTAACCCGCAATTCAGGGGCTGCCATTTTCGAGTTATATAATTCCCCCCCCAACACATTGGCATCTTTTTCTATCGATTGCCTCCATTTCCCACAGGCATGCCCCGCTTCCCCATCCTTTTTTTTTTATCTGTTTCATCCTTTTTGTCTTCTCCAATCTACCCCCTCCTCTCCCTCTCTACTCAGCCAGGCTTCCCCCACTCCATCCCTACAATTTTCTGCCACTTCGCTGTTCTCTCTCCCTCAGCTTTTTCTCTAATAAGGCAATAAGGCCTTCTTTCTCTTCTCTGTTTAGCTCCTATGCTAACCTTTCTCATCTGCCCCCCCAAATTTGATGCATTTATGGTTAAGCAGCAGGGTTAGGATTAGCAGAGGACACTAACTTTCTTGAGGGCACTTCATCACATCTTCTCTATTGGAAGGGCACCCTAGAGGGCTTTTTCTTTTGTTTTATCTACCATAAATGGGAATCCATGAGGAAACTTTTGCAACATTTTTTAGAACATAGGGGGCACCAGAGGGGGCAATTGCTCCCCTCCTGAGTCCACCAATCTCCAAGGCAGTATCTATATTGGGTTTGAGCATCGGTTTTACATAATTTTAAATTAGCGCATGTTGCTCTAAGGATTTAATTGTACAGCCTCGTCACCAAACCTGTCTGCAAAATGTAATCAGAACTGATTGGACTGATGGCTAAAATTAGCTAAATGGGACCCAATTTATATAAATGATTAAACTCCTTCACTTAACACGGAGGACCATTTAAACCTTGTGAGGACATCATGCCCTCACAAATATATACCTGAACCTAACCACACACACACACACACACACACACACACACACACACACACACACACACACACCCTTCTTTAAAGCCCTGTATTTCCTCTTTCTATTAACATACAACTTCCACATCATGGTGGCTACACACACACACACACACACACACACACACACACACACACACACACACACACACACACACACACACCCTGGGGGTCCACGGCAATCTAATCAATTGTTTGTCCAGTTCAGTGGTGTTAGCAAAATGCTGGCATCTTTCTTTTTATTTTCCTTTTTCTATCCATCTGTTATCCGTCCATCTCACTCTATGGGCAAAACAGTGACAGCAAGTCAAGCTACACAATTTGTTGTAGGAAAATATTGCACACACATCTCTGTTTCCCAAGCCTCAGGTCTTCAGGTATAGTGACAAACAGAAAACAACTAACATTTGTAGTACAATAATACATGTGAACATCAAAACTATACAAAATGTAGTAGCTGCTTTACTGTAATCGCAGTTTTCAGTGTTTAGTACTCTCATTGTTATTTGAATGATATGAATGTAGAGGGGCAACGCAGAAAGACACATTGCATGACACTAACAGTATCAATAGTATTGATCCAACATCTGAACTATGTGACACAATGATAAGCCGGTGAGTTACAGTCACAAACACTGAAGGCACCAGCAGGCACAGTTGACATTTTTGATAGCTGGTAGTGTAAGTAATTTACAAGCTAAACCATGATATTATTTTTCAAAACTTAAGTAGCCAAAAGGCAGATCATGAGTGTTCTCAGGAGAATGTGTCGATACACAACCGTCCAGTAGAGGACGTCTGCAATGTTTGTACAGTTTTGTGCTACCAAACAGACAGAACTTGCATCTTAAATTCGCCCCACAGTGTGTCAGTGATAATGTACAAGAGTGGGAAATCATCTGCAAATACATTTTTAGAAGGGTGAATGAAGGGCAGAATGCAATACAAAGCCTTGACAAAAAACAACTAATTGTAGTATGTCACAACACTTCTTAGCTGCACAGCTGGTAACAATAGATTTTTTTTACACAAAATATTGATTTGAAAAGATTCTCCTTACAAGCTAATTTGGCTTAGTAGCCTCCTTTATCAATCAAGTTCAGCAGAAGTATGATACTTTAGTTCTACCAAGAGTGATTAATAAATGAGATGTCAAGCATTCAGTTAATGCACATCTGCATATTTATGCATATCTTCCCTGTACTCATAACAAACAACAGCACTAACTACCTGGACTCATTTTCCTACTTAACTTCAGAGCATCAGAAGTCAATATTCTGATGATTTCTAACTAACAAAATCAATATATTCCCTCGAGCCAGTGCCAGTCACATATGGTATTTGTTCACAAAGCTCAAATATGTAGCACTGGTTCTAAAAACTATTGTACGTGTACCACTGGTGGATGTGAGCTTACTCTAGTGGTACTCAGAAGAATATCTGAAATGTTTATGTAACAATTAAAATAAATTAAAAAACATACATGAAATATAAACGCAAAAAGATTCACATATTCAAATACTGTACAAAGTTTATCCTCCTTATTCCACTTTCCCTTATAGTGATATATATGTCTGTACCAAGCCCCTGTCCACACATGCACATGCTGCATAATTTGAATGTTACATGTGAAAACGAATAGGTCCCTATAGAGCAATAACAGAATAGATGGTGTATGTGTGCAGACGGGTATAAGAGAGGGTGAGTGTGGAACTTCCCCAGGGACTAAACATATTTCATAGTTACTTTCCTGTTACACACAAGGGAGACAGTTCTAGTGTACAACAGTGTTTGTACCGTATGTGTTTTTTTTTTTTGTGTGTGTAAAAATGTTGTCTTAAGTTGGGATGAGGGGAGTTGATGGGAAACAGTATGGAAATAACAGCTGTCACTGCTGGTTGAGCAAGATGTCACACATTCAAACCACCCACCTATTACATTCTATTTCAGCAATTCGGTGACTAATTTTGCATCACTCAACCCTAATTACTCCAAATGTAAGCACCACTCTTCGTCATAAGCCAAAGGCATCCTCACAACTTTTTCATAATCATTTCACAGACATGCAATATCACTGGAGACATATGTGACACTACTATAATATCATGTTAATGTGTTGTGTACAAAAGAACTTAAATAAAAAACCTATTGTTGTAATAGTATTAGATTTCTATCTAGTTTTCTTTAAGAGTATTTGCAGAATCGAATGATGAGGAGATGATATTCCTAGCCTGAATCTGACATGTCATTACGGTAATATTTTAGCCACTGAGCCATTATTGAATAAAAGTAGTTTTAATCTAGCCAAAACAATCAATCAAAAAAATATATATAATTATACAATTTGTTAAAATCTAATATAAACTGTTGAAACAGGCTTGTATAGCCAATTTGTGTGTAACCAGCTGCCACAGAAAATAAGCAGCATCTTATTATCTAAAACTGAGCGGTTTTTACAGAATTGTTTTTTTGAGTTCAACCTTGATCTTTGCATTTCAACGCAAAAGCATGCTTCACTGCCCATCGTTCACTGTCAAACGTTGAGCACTACCTGTTTTTTACTCCTGTCTACACCATGTAATCCTTTTCATGGTGGGTGAAAGCACAAATGTTCCATGTATTATTATTTGCATATCAAGACACTGAGCTTTTTTTTTTTCAAAAACAGACTTTATTAAATCTACAGTGGAAAGAGGCAAAAGGTTGGGAAGAGGAAGCGGGTGATGACAGAACATTTAGAATCTGAAAGGGTTTGGGAGGTTTGAGCCAGGAGGCAGCATAATGAGCGGAAAATTGGGCTTGTTGGGCAGAGGGTCACCCAATCAAATATTGAATTGTCTGGGACAGTCTGTACAGGAAAAGTGAATGAGACGGGCTTTAAGTGTGCTATAAATAAAATGAGATGACCAGCCACTTGAACATAGACTTGATTATGTCTATATATTTGATTATAAAAATGTATGTTACACTAAATAGGCCTTTATTTTATTTTTTCCACAAATACACTGTAAAACATAACAGCACAAAACCTGTTCTTATATTTATACTAAAAGTAAAACACATTATAAACACTAAATGAATTGAAGACTTCACACCAAGTCTTACTGAAAAATGAAATAATAAACCCATGAAATTCCCCTCAAAAGGCGAATTTGCCAAGCTAGGTGGACGTGCAGTTCATGTCATGCAGAGAGCCTCCTGAGAACAACAGACTACAATTTGCCACAGTCTGGGATTTTGCTGTGGTCCTATATCCAGGATTGTCTGTCGTTTCCACAAGGGACCCATATTTTTCAATACCTTGCAAAATTGATTCATCACGCCATTGTATAGCACAAATGTGCCAGCAATTAAAGCCACTAAAGCCAGGTCAGGGGCTATCTTTTACAGCACATTGACTTCTTACATTGCTTTTGAAACATCTTCTTTTTTCTTTCATACATAATATATACATTTTTTGCCTTGCAGTTTTATTATTTCAGTCTCCCTGACATTGCCAGAAATAAAGACATCAAGCTCAGCACTTCACCACTCAGGTTAAACTGAATTTGATTTGATTAAAAGATGTGAAAATATGAAATCTGTTCTCGAACTAAAATAGAAAAAGAAACTGGAGATGTATGCAAGCCAGTACATCAATGCCTGTTTTTTTTTGATTTTTTTAGCACCATGAAAAAAGCATTTGCTCTATCTTCAGAGCTATGGAGGAAGCAGTGGTACAGTGCCAGTTTAGAGGAGAACATATATACTGCACTGGTGTCGCTGCCTGATGCCCGCAGACACAGATGGTTTTGTGACTGCATACTGCCTGCCAGGAGAGAGCAGTTACAGCTGGTAGACACTGCAGAGGCTCTCTAATAACAGCTTGTCAATGGGCTCACTGGATGCTCATAGCGTATCACTAAAAAATTAAGCCTGTTGTTCTCAATAGGTCATTAAGTAATAGGTCATTACTTTTACATTTACATCTTTTGGCAATCAGCTGCATTAAAATGATATTTTTTTAATTAATTCTACCCATAACAAACTGTTATGGGTAGAATAAAGAAATCTGGTTATATGGGTGAGAATTGGCACAAATCACTAAGCACTAAACTTAATTAAAATTGATATGTCAAATTTAACCTCACAGTTGTCCAGGAGTCTCTTTTTGGTGGAAAACAATGAAACCCATTACTTTTAATAGCTGGTTTATTGCACATGCCAAGGATTCCTGAAGGTCAACATGCGAGTACATTTCATGTTTCAGATGTTTTCTATTTGCCATATGCCATTACACATTACATTGCCCATATTTTATGTTAAATGCGGCTACTCGGGATGCAAAACAAATTTTTACTTAAAAAGCTGACGTTACGACGCTATCTCATCTCATCAGGCCTCATCATTTACCTGCCAGGGGAGCAGCGGCACAGCTGGCGACACTGCAGTAGTGCTGGGAGAACAGCTTGCAGCCACACATAGGACAGCAATGAAAAGAGACATAAAATGACCTTATGGCTTTATGTTTCTTTCATGTGTTGGGAGATACTGTGGCCAACAGTGCTGAGACCACTGATGTCAGTCAAAACCTTCATTTGCCCAGATGAGATGAATTTTTCAGGGAGACCTGGTAAAGACAACAGCAGTCACAGGATATAAGGCACAAACTGTAGCAGCTTAATCGTTAGTAGTTACATTTAAAAAAACATATCAAAGTAATTAACAGACCCAATTAATCTAAAAATATGAAGCTCATTGACCTACATCTACTTTTTGGATAGGTAGCTGAGTGGTTTTCTTGCCTAACCTTGTGCAGCGATGCAGTGCAGTGCAGTTTGTATTTCTTAGCACCATTATTAACAGTATTAGACATGCACAGGGACTTGAATGGTGCATAAAAGAATAAAGTTTCAAAGCAAGTCCACATTCCTCTCTCAGCTTATTCCCATCCCCTCGATGTAACCTCTGCAGGGATCTGTGCTTACTATCTGACTAATGCCGGTACAAAGGAGGTGCCAGATGAGCTCGCCTTCCAATTTACCATCCAATATTTTCTTAATAAATAACAAAAACATAGAAATAAGCAGGACATAGACAAGGTGATTGTTATTGTGTGTACATATGTGTGTGTATGTGTCCTGACAGGAACAGGATAAGCGGTTTAGAAAATGGACGGATGGATGGACCCACTTATTCTAATTCAGGGTTCATGTTGGATTGGACTGGAGCATATCCCAGCATACGTTGGACAGATGACAGAAAAACACTCCGAGCATGTCAGACTCCATTATAGACCCTTTTATATTAATCAATGGAAAATTTCATTTTGTACTAACTTCCCACAGTTTGACAAGAGGAGAAAAGAAGAGGATTAAATGCCTCATCAACAATTCACATAACAGCTTGGACCATCTGATGTTGCCTTCCGTGACAAATGTGTTCTGCACTGCAACTAAAAAATGCTGTCACAAAAACAGTCACTTCTGCAGAAACCAATCTTCTATGCTGTTCCTGCAATGTATGTATGCTGGGACCTTTAATCAATACTATAAACCACGACAATCATTGTTGTCAATAACAATAACCCATCATCATTGTCTAAACGGACTGGTTGTTAAATATGGGCAGAAATGTTGTAGCTGCATGGTGTCTTACTCTGTACCTTAAAGA
Organism: Dicentrarchus labrax; assembly: GCF_905237075.1. Taxonomy (NCBI): domain Eukaryota; kingdom Metazoa; phylum Chordata; class Actinopteri; family Moronidae; genus Dicentrarchus; species Dicentrarchus labrax. The sequence continues at coordinate 16,315,197 of NW_026136710.1, read as the reverse complement.
AGTACAACCAAAATCCATTTAGAAAAATGATACAGTCACATGCAACACATGGAAGTGCCATATTAAGCCAAATATGGGTGTTGATATGGAACAAACTAAGTGGATTATTCTGCAGAATGGTGCGTTTATACCTGCACAAGTGCACGCATTTCAGTGTCTATATGGCTTGTATGCTTATGTATGTGGATAGATTTATACCAGCATAATAGCTGGTTTGTGTGTGTCTGAAAGCCACATGCCGTTTATCCTGGTGTTGCAGCTCTCTCCAGTTGTCCACTGTAACTGATACAAATTCAAGCTGATTTCAAGCCTATAAGGGATGAAAATATAATCGAAAGAGTTTCCAGGCATTTCAAAACGTTTTCTTTTTATCACAGTGTAAACAAACTCTTAAATTATTACCAATATTACTTCTAATATTCATAAAGGATAAATGTCCATAAAATATATTTAGAAATCATATGAAAAAGCACTCCTTATAATCGTCATATTCAAACTTTTTATTGTATCTTGTTATCTTAACAGTGAGAACAGAAAGCAGCAGAATAAATTATCATGTGCCAAAATGTAAATAAGTAGGCTAAAGACCAAAAATATGGGTATATAAAAAAGTTCAATATCTAGACATTCAGCTTTTTATTCGTCTTTACCAGATTAGTTTTGCAGTGCAGCGTACAGCTAAGTGATGTTGCACAGGTGGTATTTGTACTACATGATCTGATATTGATGCCTAGCTGAAGATGGGATGAGTCACTGGCTGAGGACACTCCTCTTCTCAACCATTGTGGAGGGGGTGGGAGACGTTGTTCAGTACGCTAACCATCTTAGACAGCCTCCTCTTTTCTGTCACCACCTCCAGAGGCTCCTCCTTCAGTCACTTAGCCGGCCTTCCAAACTAGCTTGCTGAGCTTGTTGGTGTCTCTCGTCCTCACGCTCCGTCCCCAGGGCACAGCAGCATAAAAGATAGCGCTGTCCACCACAGACTGGTAGAATATCTGCAGCATCCTGTTGTAGAGGTTGAAGCCTCTGAGCCGCTGTGAGAAGTCAGAGCTGGCTTTGGCCCTTCTTGTAGAGGGCCTCTGTGTTCCACGCCCACCCTAACCTGTCATCCAGGTGCACTCCAAGGTATTTATAGGAGTGAACACCCTCGACAATCAGCTCCTTCATCTTGCTAATGTTCAGCTGCAGATGCTTCAGTCTGCACCACTCAACGCCGATCCCCTCGTTCCTCCTACTATTCTCCTCTGCTAGACCCCACAATGGCAGTCATCGGAGAACTTCAGACCAACTTTACAGAAAAATAATTCTTTCTTTACTGTTGTTTTGTTTCCTTCAAGTACATTGGTAAAATATTATTCATTATTTTGAATGTTATGTTGTCAGCTAAATGTAGATATTTTAGCGGGAATATTTGGGGATATGTATGAGGAATATAATGATGATATAAATCATTAATACATTAATTAATTTAATTTCATGAAATAATGCAGACTAGACAATTTCCTACATGTTCTGGAAGCAATGTCCACCTCCGGTATTAATTTAAATACAGATAACAGAAACACGCACACAGATAGCAGCTTTGCATTACACCCTAGCTCCAGTCTGAAATTCCGATTCTTTTTAAATCGACACACTTTTTCATTCTATTACTGAGGACCACCCACCTTATTTGTATTAACACATTCAGTTTCATGGCCTTTAGCATGGCCCCATGCCTAATTAAAAAGGTTATGTCTTTATGTTCACTGTAGCCCCATTAATTATCCAGATAGATATTATACATACCCTAACACATTCTACATTTTATTGGATTATAAAATACTGCATTACACGAGTGCAGTCTGTGACTGTAACTAAATGAATCACGCTACATTTAATCTATCTGTCTGATTGCCTCCCTCTCTTCCACTCTCACATACAACCTACACACTAGCAAACATGAGGAGAGGGAAATTAAAACTTCAAAGGAGTAAATGCAGGGAGAGAGAGAAAAAGAAAGAGAAAACCCCCTCCTCTGGTACGATAACCCCCTGGTGGTTGCCACGTCTAGTTATTTGTGCCACTATGACAGCTTTGTTAGGTGTTTCTGCGTTTGTTTGTAGGTGTTTGTTTATATGTGTTCTGCATCTATTTTAGAGTATATTTCACAGTCTGATTATGTGAAGTCTGTGCATGCTTTGTCTCGGTGCAAATATACCTTTACCTAAGTGCATTCATTTCAGTGCCCATGCCTTTTTGTATATGTGAATACATTCACGGCTGCATAATACTGTGTGTCTGACAGTCACATGCTGTTTATCCTGGTGATGCAGCTCTCTCGAGTTGGGGGCAATGAGACTTTTTTACCAGAGGATCACAGACAGGCCCTGTCCCTAACAATACACATTCTCATCTCCATAATCCCTCCATTCCTAAAGGGAGGAGAGAGGGAGAGACAGAGCATCAGAGAAAGCAAGGGAGGGAGATGAAAAGAAGGGAATGGAGAGAAAGAGTAGGGAAATAGATGAAAGATGCTGAAAATGAGGGATGTAAAGAGGAAGATGATGGGGAGAGGAAAGGATAAAATGGATTGGATAAAGCAAGGGGGTGAGATTAGGAGGCAAAATTAAACAAACTGGGAGGAATGGAAGAAGACAGGATAAGTGGGGAAATGAAGAAAAAAAAAGTTATGGGGTCAAAAGAGATTAAAAAAGGTGTAGGGAAAAATGGGACAGAAGATGGTTGGAGATGGAAACATGTAGAGCACAGGAAGAGGAAAAGAAACAGTGAAGTGGTGCAAGAGAGATAGGGAGAAAAAGAAAAAAAGTCATTGGGTTTAGTGACAGTTTTATTAAGGGTGAGGATGCTGTGTTTGTGTACTCCTTACTCTGCCAATGGTAATATGCACGCACACACACACACACACACACACACACACACACACACACACACACACACACACACACACACACACACACAGTGCCAGACAGGGAATACTGTTGCACAGGAAGTGTGATGTCAGTTGACCCCAATATAAACAAAGAGCCACCAGAGTCTCACACAGACACACACATATGCACACACACACCTACACACACACACACACACACACACACACACACACACACACACACACACACCCCTGGGGCATTTGGCAGAGCCCGTGCTTCAAATTGCAAACAGCCTGATACAGGAAACATCTAATTACGATTAGTGTGTGGCAACACAGGCATGCATTAACACACCCTCAGTGACACATGCATACTGCAGAGTGCACATGCTTCATTGATACACAAACACACAAAGACACAGAGAGAGTTATTTTTGATGACCGAGTCATCATTTGAAATGCTACATGCAGTTTTCTCTGAGGGGGTGTCAACCTACTTCTACTCAGAGATCACTGAAAAATCAACTGGAAACATAGAGAGAGAGAGATTACAATGACAGAGAAGCCAAGCAGATAATGCAGCAAGTATAGAAACTCCAACCTGTCAGATGAATTCTAAACGATCACTAAATAGCCGCAGGCATAAAGTGAGAGTGATCCAATTATTCAAAGCAACTGTGCAGTGATATGAAGAAGTAATGTAATGTATATTATTGTTTCTACGTTTTGAAAGCTTTGTTAGATTAACCTTTTTTCTACCGTACCAATGGATTCGCCCAAAATAGTCATGAAGTGCTTAGATAATCTGAAGAATCTGCTTCCTAGACCTTGGATCGGTGGCTCTAGGAGTCAAACTCCAACGCAGACAAAACATGTCTTATCTATTTTAATGGATTGATATAGGCTAAATTAAAAACAAAGATGTACAATGGAAAAAGATGGGTAAACTGTGATAAACCTTGTCTAAGCTTCCCACAAGATACCAGTAAGTTTTAGAGTTGATCTAAAAAGATTTTACTGATTATCTTTAAAACACTTCAGCTTCAAGCTACATTGCTGAATTTCTGCTCCCATGTGAGCCAGAAGGCAGCCTCAGATACTCAGGCAGGGCTCTGCTGGCTGTTTCTAAGTCCCTGCTCATGACTAAAGGTGACAAGGCTTTTACACTCAGGGCCCCTCAGCTCTGGAACTAGAACCTCAGAAGGCTCTGAGGCTGCAGAATCAGAAGAGTCACTTAAACCTAAACTTAAGAAATGTTTTATTTTACTTCCAACATGTCTTATCTGTTTTATTATTATTGTTGTTGTTACTGTATTCTTCTTCTTCTTCTTCTTCTTCTTCTTCTTCTTCTAATTATTATTATTATTATTATTATTATTATTATTATCATCATCATCATCATTATCAGATGGTGTCCTTCAGGACGAAATCTTATTGAATGGGGGTTGACGGCCTAGAGCACATAGGGTCTCCTCCAGAAGTCCTTAATGGTATATAAATAAAACATCCTCTAGCTAAACAATAAAGAGAAGCCCTGCAAGAGCCAACATTGCGTTCGCCAGCAACTCTTTCTCTCAAGTGTGAATGCACTGATGTAACGGCAAAAATATTTAGATCGAACTGATCTAGGTTCTAAGCTCTCCTTTATATAGCATATTACATTAAAGCTGATTTCTCACCATCTATTAAGTGCAAGACATGCCCTGCTGGGATAAGTTTGGAGAGCAGCCAACTCTATTTTACAACCCATAATTACTGTAAGTCACATTTCCACTGCATTTCTTATTGGAAGATGTAATATAAAACCTGAACGCCGGTGAGCTAACAAGATGGATCTATATAATACATCAGACATGGTATATGTTATACCTAAAAACAAGTGAGCTGTTATTTCTCTATTCTCTGGACATCTTGACAAAAAACAAAAGGGTATACAGCCCAACTTAGAAGGAGACCTCACCAAAACCGTCCATTAAGTGCCACTATTGATCTATAAAGGGGCAGTGTCTCCAGCTATTGATTTTAAATGGGCGCTCTGGTAGCCAGAAGATCCTCTAAAGTTTCAGTTGAGTGCAAATCCGAGGGTTTTAAGTAAACGATGGAAGAAACAACACTTCTAAAATGACATTAGAGAAATCAAGTGAAGGCTGGATTTTTACTTGTGACCTCAGGTGCCCTCTGTCTCTCTATGTGACCTTTCTAACACTTCATGACCCACGGTGGCCCTTTCCGTATACCGACCTCCAATTATACCATAAAGGACTGAGGGAAGTGCTTTTTTACCAGATAAAAAGTGACTTTTGGCAGCTCCCAGCCAGTATGGTCTATGTTGGTCAATCATGCCAACAAAAAATGTGAATGAGATGCTGAACTGATCAACAATAACTTTAAATCAGTTGTATATATACAATATGTGAGCAACAATATTGCACACATTGTTCTAAACACAGCATGCTCTGTAGTGTAGACACAATATAATGAGTACTCTCTCTAAGTTTTCACAGTTTGTGATATTGTTGGCAATACATATCGAGTCCATACATATTAAAATCTATATTTTATATATATATATATAGTCCAATTTTCTGTATGCTTCAGAGATTATTTCATTGCCTGGTAGGCTTATTGATCACAGTGATTCTTTTTGCTGTGCTGTAATGGGATTACCATTCGGAGGAGCCATCAGACTGCAGAACTGCTTACTGCGAGGACTATTACATGTAACTTACACTGTAATATGAGAGACAAACACAGTGCTCTTTCCTTAATGCTTCACTGTGTCTTAGACACATTACTAGAAAATGTTAGAGAAAAACAGGGATGTTCAAATGCAGACTGAAGCAATATCTGCATTTTACTGTACCACATAAGCACGTATTTATGCATACTCTATGCATGTATTGGTATGTATGTACGCCAGGGCATAAAATAATGGGTTTGTACATGGAGACAGACATACATACATTTACACAAATAAAATGAAAAAGAGATGGAGAGAGAAGAAAAGTGAAATATAAACCAGGATCAATCAGGAAGCTTTTGCAAACCACAGAAATGTACTCTTGGGATTAAGATGCCATGGACTCTTACTAAGCAAATCTTGGGGAGCTGAAAAACACAAATAAATGATGTAATGTATCCAAGTAAGGAGAAACTAAACCATGATGTAATGACATATTTTTGTCTGTATTTACATTTATATTTATGTATAACAAATGGAAAAAGCTTTATGTAAAAAGTAGCTGATAGGAAAAGTATGTAGGTACATGGTGCTACGCAGTATTTGATACAAGATATGAGATGATGGGTGTCAAAATGCCTTTGCAAGTTCAACTGCCAATGTTCTCACAGAGATATTTTGATATAATTTTTACGGAATTTCTTTTTCACTTTCCCAGTGTGGTTTTGCTGAGAATTAGGATGTAGTATGGATTTGGAACACACTGCTTTTGTGTTGCTCAACAACACCTCAGCATGGTGACTGTCGTATTCTTTTGAACCTGTGTGCCCTTTTCCAGGTGGAGTGTCAGATTTAAAAACAGACAATTGAGGACGTCTCTGTCAGTGACATCTTTCTTCCTTTTTTTTCTTTTTGCAAGCTTTTCTTTTTTTTTTTTTTTTTACACTTTGTTTTCCAGCATACTGGCATGGCTATATGGAAGCAATTGCCAAGATGCTTAGCCTTGTTCCAACTCTATTTGTGGTCACCTTGTCCTGCCCTACACTTGCACCTCTTCCAAGGGTGGTTGCCGAGTGTGTGTATGTTTGCTTGTGCATGTGTGTTTGTGTGTGTGTACCGGGGTAGTGTGTCATTGTCACAATTCAGCATTCTATTTTTTCTGCTCTCAGCTCCCACAGGAATACTGTCCCCCATACGCTAACACCCACCCATCCTCCTACTCCCCCACACACACAGACTAAGACACACACATGCACGCTCACAAATGCACTATCTCAGTCAAAAAGTCATTGGAATTCAGATCATGTACTGTACTTTGGGGTCGTGACTTTCTGCTGTGTACATGGCCCAGAGCTATATAGCAGGGGAGAGAGTGCACACTCTCTCTGTGATCTCTCTCTCTCTTTTTCTGTCGGTCTGTCTGCTCCTCTCTCTCTCAAACACACACGCACACAACTGCTGAATGATGTTTGAATCCTGATCTTTTTGCTCCCAGCGCCAGACCAAAGAGAAGTGATCCAAACTTTTGTCTCCACATCTCACTTCTCCACCCAACGAATTACACCTGTCTCTGTCCACATTTACATCCCTCCTCTTTCTTTCTTGCTGTCTGTCTTTCAGGATCTGGCAGCATTAGTCAGAGTTGCAAGCAAGTAAACTCATACCAAACAGACATTTTCAAAGGAGACTTGCTAGGTACATTTTGGAAGAATAAATTAAATACAGATGCTTTGAGGAGAATTTCCCTTCAAAAGTCTGAATGATAATAGAGCTTTCATTGCTATTACATTCATAAGATGGAGTCTTGTTGCCACAGCAATAGATTCTATGGGAAAAAAATATGCAAAGAAACCAATTGTCTCCCCACCAGGCAGTGCAGTTAAGCTTGAACAAATGTATTCTCCTCTTGCTTTGGTAAAACAAAGGACCAATGATAAACTTCTCTCTTTACTGCAGACTCCTCCCCCCACCGCCTGATAGAGATGTCTATCACATAGGCTAGACGCAACCCCCTCCCCTGTTTTAAGCTTTTCCCCTCATCTCTTTTCCTCTTTTCTCCTATATTCTCCATCGCTTCTTTGTCTCCCTTCTCCATCTCTCTTTCTCATGCCTTTAATCTCCCCATTTCCATCTTTTTCTCCCTACGTTGTGAACTTGAACAGACTCTGCAGCATGTTCCCCCTCATTCAATTGTATTTCTGTAAACCCAAATCCTGTTGCCTTTCTCCTCTTCTTTTCTCTCACCTCCTCATCCCGACACCCTCTCTGTCTTCATCCTTTTCGTCACCCTCTTTCCTCACTCAGCCCTCTCATCCTTCCTCCTCTTCTTCCCCTTCCCCCTCTCTGCCTGTATCTCACTCTGTCCTAGTTTCCACAGCCTGCGTTATGAATTATGTGCAACTAGCTTGCCTCATGAAAGAATCATCTTGGCCGATGAATAATAGATGTTGAGGAGAATAGAAGTGTAGGTTACAAACTGTGTTTACCCTCACTGCCTCATCTACTGCCTTATTAATTTCATCATAGTTAAACAACTGACTGACTCATTTTATCAAGCGACACGCTAGTTAAAAACTGGCAGCCACTGTGGTACCAAATCTGCCAAAAATTGGAAGTGCAAGTATATTGGGTCACTGCCTCAGACAGCTTTATTGATTTCATCATACGGTTAAAACTGTCACCCGCAGTATTAGAAAATCAGCCTTATTGAGAAAGCTTTATGTCAGGCAAACCTGTCCTCCCTCACTATGTTAGCTACTACTTTACACATCACGGTTATCAAATAAAAAAATAATTTACAGTTTTTCAAAATAATATAATTCAAACACTCTTTTCTGCTTGGTCCACCATTCTTGAAAGACTGAATGTCTGACTGAGTTGTCATCCCCCTACCAGTGTTGTTTTTTGCAGTTTAAAATTTTTAGTGAACTACTGCTGCAGATGATGCAGGTAGAGAGGGCTGTCCATGAATTGAAGGATTGTCAGTTTGACCCCTCACTAACTCTCGGCTATATGTCGAAGTGAACCACAAATTGCCGCCGATCAATAGGCCAGCACCTTGCAGGATAGCCTTCCAAGATTTGTGTGTTGAACGGTTGAATGAAAGGTAAATTGTAAAGTGGTTTGGATAAAAGCGCTCCATAAATGTAGTAAGTTTACTAAGTGTGTCATTAAGCGGCTCATTCCTCTTGATTACCTATAGTTTGAGCAGTCGTCCATCTTTTGAGCAGTTATTCCTGCAAGAGAAGACATTAAATCAACCATACAATAAAAAAGAAGAAGAATTTCTACTATTTCTCTACTTTTCTACTTGCATACGTATTTAAAATTATTCCTATGGTATTAACAAAATCTGCGTCATGCCCATCCACAGCCTTACCTCTATCCTTGCAGTCGCTACATGAAATAATGAAGTATTGCCAGAGAACGATGGCATTAGACATGAATTGTTTTGTTAAATAACTAAATAAACTAAATTAATAGACCCTAGATTATAGTCTATTTTCTCAAGTCAAGTCATTTCAAAAACCACAGTTTGCCTCAGAGGGCTCTACAATTACACTTGCAAGGAAAAACCCAAAAAACCCTTTTAAGAGGAAAAAAATAAATAAATAGAAGAAACCCCAGGATGAGCCATGAAACATATTAATGTATTAGGCTGCAATATATAGTACTTGCACTTGCACACCACGTTGGACAGTTTTTGAAAAAAGTATCCTAATGTAGTCTCGAGCTGTCAGCCATAAGCAGAGATGAGGAGCGGGTTACAGAGGTCACTCCTTTCCAACTCCACATGCCCCAACCGACACAAACAAATAAACAACAGGTTTCCTGCAGCTCTCTATTGGAGCCCCAAAAGGTTTTGTAGAACTTTTTTCACATATGCAGTAATGTGTAAACTCTGTGGAGTTCCCCTTTCATATCACAGGCCTGTTATCCATGACCTGACAGTTGTGAGAGTTGTGAGAGACAGTTGTGAGAGCTGGAAGTCTCTACCCAAAAACACTGACAACAAAAGATATGAACTGAGACAAAATGAAATAGGCAGTGCAAAAAGATGCATCTGTGCAGGTTGCAACGTTTCACTTTCAACAAAAAATGCACACTTACCCCAAAACTGTATGACTCCTGCCTATAACACAGTTGTCAAATGTGGGAAGGAGAGACAAATATTTGCTTTGCACGCCTTAAGATTAGCTGACTATACCATGAATAAATAACAAGTTTGCATGAAAGAGAAAGACCTTTTTAAGACCATTATGAATGTAATTTAAAATCTATTTTACATACTGGCAAGGATATGGTGGAAAATCAGTGTTGGTTCCGTTGCAGTTTCGTTTTGTGGTTGTTACAGCACGATCACTACAAATTCTTCTCAAATCACATCTGAAAGTGTGACTGAAAAATGAGACGCTTACAAGTAATGTTCTTCATTAAACTTCAATAATCCAATGAAATTTTAAGACTCGTTAAAATCATATTTAAGACAATTTAAGTCCTAAAATGTATTTTATTGAATGTTAACCTTTTTCAGACTCTGATTTGCATATGCAACTAGGATTCCTGTTCACAGCTGCTATTATATAATTTCTATGATACTCAATGATGAATTGTATCAAGTGCATCGCCTGCTATCAAGGTCAAAAGATGTGGTGCTAGACATCAACATTGTTTTCTTAAGGGTTCATCCAATATATAGATCATGCTATCATGCATTTGTCATAGAGTTTGTGTTCAATATCCTCTGTTGAACATCTCAATGATTCTTACATTTCTTCACACAAATCGGACGAGGCTGTTATCAAAAAAAATAAAAATGTTAAAATGGTGATGTACAGTATGTTTCCTGTGTATACTCTGAGACTGGCTGGCAAGCAAGCAAGGAGAAAGAGAGCCAGGGGTAGAGAGAGTTGTGCGGTAATTATAGATCAAGAGGATGGTAATTCTACTGAGTCCCTATCCCTATAGGGTGGAGGGAAAAGGGGGGTGAGAAAGAGAGAGAGAGAGAGAGAGAGAGAGAGAGAGAGAGAGAGAGAGAGAGAATAGGGAAGACTCAGGGGGAGAGAGAACGAACAGGAAGAGAGACTCAGAGAGAAACCGAAAGGATGGAGAAACAGAGAAGAAAAGGAGGATCGGGAGGAGGAAAAAAGAGTGAGAGAAATGGAAAACAATGGGAGATGGAGGATCTTTTTTAGAGATCAGCACATAGGTCAGGATTAAACCATACCTCATCCCACAAACAAAAAGAAATACAACAAAAAATCATGTCATTATGGTTACTTTTTCATTGTACAAGATTAACTTTTCATTTCTACCAGCATTGTAGTACATGTAACAAAGGTCTGCAGTGTACCAGATAGCTGCTAGTCCCAAACTGTGAAGAGAAAGTTATGCTTCCCATTCAGAGACAAACAGACATGTTAAAAACCGTAACGTTATTGTTCTGCAGGTGTTTCTGAAAGGACCATGATTGCACTGCGCCAGCACACACCTTATAATTATTAAAGTTTGTCAAAAGTGCAACAGACAGCACTTGCAAATGCATACCTTAAGTCCATTATTGTTGGGGTTAGGGTTAGGGTGACAGTCAGGGACATCAACCAACAATTACCAACAAGTACACCAAAAATGCTCCAAGGGATCACATAAAAGTCCAAATCGGACATACTAGTAGGCCCCTTGTGTCAAGCAGCTGGCAGTGTAATGTTCAGTGAAGAACACTAGGCTAAGCAAGATGTACTGTTCAGTCTCACTTCATTAAGCATGAGATCATAGCCTTTATTAGATCAGTTCCACTAAACTAACTTGTTACTTCTCCAGTTGGACTAATTTGTGTGTCTTATGCAGTCAAATGATTTGCCGGAGCTTTTAAAGCAGGCTGAGTAGAAGAAAGCACAGTTCAAACCATTAATGGCAGAAAGCCCTTCAAAAGAACATGCTGTGTCATGGTCATAGAACAAGCACTGATGATGCAGTTTTTTAAGGTTCAATGAGAGTAACAATGAGAACGAGCGACCCTCATGTGGTTGTTCACTCTGGTACAACCTCTCCACTTTTATTCTAACTCCCAATTAATTGTATTCATCCAATCACTGCATGTGTTCTGGCCATCTATATCGCCTCATCCTAATGAATAAACTTGCCCTTTTTCTCATCTTATGTTTTGCTCATCATACAGCAATGCAGTCTCAGATCCTCTTCTACAGAGAGATCAGCCCCAGTCTCTGTTTGTGCAATCCATGGAGTCTGTATCAAAACGTACCACAATAAATTATCCATATCTCATATTCATGTGTGGCAAGGGCTCCTCTAGTTGAATAGTCTTTCAGTAGTTGTATCCTAAATGTTAGAATCACTTTTATGTATTTCAAGATGGCCAACACATCAGATTCAGTTATCAGTTAAGGCTTACTGGGCAGCAAGACATATTAGACTCAAACCAGTATGTTTTTAATACTATATATCAATTACACAGTGAAAATAAAAGATATGTAATAATACATTTGTTTGCCATTTGTTAGATGGAGATAATTAAAATAATAAAATAATCACATGCCTATGCCACACACGCACGCACGCACGCACGCACGCACACACACACACACACACACACACACACACACACACACACACGCTAGGAAGAACAGGAAAAATTGTGTAAATTGTGAAAAGAAGTGCAAAATAATCACAAACACAATTATGGAGCTGTGAAGTGCAAGTGAACTTGAAAAAGTGGCCAATTCACAGGATTGTTTAATACTTTCACCACAAGGCACTAAAGACTAATGCCCCATCTGGTCCTATGGTGGCTCAGGAGGGACATTTTCACTAGTGGCTCCACCATCATAAGTGAAAGGCCTCCTTGGAAGTCAGTGAAGGATCAGTTTTGTCCCAAGCTTGTTGGTGTCTAATTCACATTTTCTCAAATGCAGGTTACATACAAGAAATAATCCCCACTCATTAAAGGGAACAGGGATCTTTAAATATGAACTCATCATTTGGTGTGACTTAACTTTTATTGTGACTGGTCATCTGAGCCGAAATACCTTTCCTCCTGCTACCTGCACAAGCGGACACCGCTCACTTTTTGGAGGTCACAAAACAACTTTTCCCAGCCTGGCTCATAGGATCGGCAGCTGAAAGACGCAGCACCAGCAACACTATTCCCCCCTCCTTTCACGCATTGGTTCGGTTAGCATAGTTTCAGATAACTTAACAGTGTTGACAGATAAGCACAGGATGGTTTAACTACTGTTAATGTTAATGTATGGACGTGTTTTCATTAGGGTTATGTGATGTTGATATGATTAACGCAGTCTTTGAGACACCGCTATGGTGATGTTAGTTTATTGTTATTCTTCACACAGACACCTTATTTGCATGCAATTAACTCCCTTTCAACGTGGCACCGTTAATCTAAGATCGCACACACACATACATCTATATTCGACTTCAACCTCAGCACACACGAGGAGAGGAGAATCAAACCTTGCGCTCTTCTCATGTCCTTCGTCTCTGACCAACAAGTGTTTCATGCTCAGTTGAAATATGGCCAGAGAGAACAAAGGGCATCCATCTTTTCTGGTGTGCAAATTTGGAATTTCCCCATTGTGGGACAAATAAAGGAATATCTATCTATCATCCCCCCCTCCCATTACATTTCAACTTGTCACAAATCAATAATTTATTGGCTATGATTTCCCTTCTTTAAGGGCAGTGCCCTAAAGGATATTAATTCAAGTTATTATTTATTATCTTTGTTAATTAATCAATTCTGAAGAAGAATTAATTGATTACACCAACACAGTTTGGTACCTGTTTAAACCGGTGTTGCACTAACACATAGTGTTGCTGTGTTTACCTTAGCACCTCCGGCTGACCTATCTCAAATACCTATTATAGATGTTATTTATGTTTTCTTTTTAACACTTAAATCACCATCAATTAAAATAGTTTCATGGCAATACGTTTTCTTTTCCAGTTTAAAACCATCTGCAGTGCAGTGGGTTCTGACAACCATTTCAACCTGTCTAGAAAGTAATATCCAACTCTTGCAAACTGAATTAATTTTGCAGCTTTTATAACTCACTGTTTTGGGACAGTGGTTCCATCATAGACAGATTGTCATATTCAATGCAATCAGTTTCACTTTCCCTGACTTTCGGTAACAGGAGGTTCAGACACCTGCTGGTGTCGGCTGACTGACTGACTGAGCTCAGTTTGCCGTCCTATACACAAAGTCCTGGGATAAAAATCTTATTGTAAACTTTATGATCGCACTTTTGCTTTCCTTTGTACAAGAAAAAGAAGAAAGAAAATAGAAGAAATAAATCGACCAGGTAAAGAGAGAGCACAGAAGACAGTGTGGCGTCCATCATGACAGGTTTAAATGAGACAGACAGGTAAGAATTGGAGACAATAAAAAAAAAGAAACAGGGGCAGGCTCAGGCATAGAAGAGTGAAAGAGGTGGGTGACAGTGAGAGAGATGGAAAAAGCAATAAAAGAGAGACAAGAGAGGAAAAGTAAAGAAAGAAAGCTAAGCAATAGAAATGGAGAAGAACGGAGAGAGAGAAATGAGCCTGCCTGCTCTCTTGTCTCTTTAAGCTCAGATATCTCAATATTGACAAAGCTAGCAGCACACAGTACAGTCTCCTTGGTTGGAGTCAGGAGGATACAAGCACAGCCTGCATCCACACTTAAAAGCTCCAACACCTCATTGATGTTTCTATCCCCCCATGGATCGACACCAGGACAAAGCTTTAAGTCCTGCTCTTCTTCAAACTGAATATCAAAAGTTTTTCTTATGTGGTCTGAATATGAATATAAGATCAGATATCTGTTCTTTACCTCTCCCCCTTAGAGGCAACCAAAGTCACAGAAAGATGTAATTTCTTCATGCTTAACTTTCAGTTGCAATAATCTGACTTTCTGCACTTCACTGTTGGGGAATGAACTGAAGTGTGTTCTCAAGTGTAAACAAAGGATACCCAACTTTATTTTCTGAAGTGTACCATGTATATGTCTAGAAGAAGCCTATACTAAAGTTTTGTTAAACTGCTACCATTTAAGTGGCAATTTGTATTATTTTAAGAGTTTTTCAGTAATGCCATGTTATGTTGAAATTGTACTTTCTATATACTTTTGGCAAAAGAAAAGGCACTCATAGTTTTGATCATGCAGTTCAGAGGAGCCTTAAAGAAAACCAGAAAGGTATATATAAATATAAAGTAGAGTTGTGAGTCATATTTATGACAATGATTCTAGTGTGATGCAGCAAATTATCTCATCTGTGTGAGTGCTGAGGCATCTTAGAAAATCTGAATCCTTTGTATGTCTTCTCTTGTACTCATTAAAGTGCAACATTTATACAAAATAAACCCTTTTTTTTTGCAATTTTTGCTAAATGCAATCGAATGTTTCCATATTCTCATGCGACTAAAGATTCAGCAGAAAGTCGATGAGAGTTGATAGCCTTTTGGTTGTCAGTGCAATGTATCTCAAATGTCTGCACTTACAGTACATTTGCACGGTTGAACAAATAAATAAGGAAAAATGAAGCATGCCATAGCCTTTATCTCTGTAGTACAACTAAATAAATTAAGGCGTCATTGTCAAACTATTTTGTATAGACTTATAAGCATCGATCAAACATATGTTCACTTGGTGCTACCAGCAGCATTTACTTCACCTGCTCCCGACTCCCTCCTTACTTCTCCCTTTAGACTGGTCAATGCATCACCTCTAATCCAATGGCTTCATTAAATGATAAAGAATGTCTTTAATGAGCACCCCTGTACATTCACAGAGAGGTGAAAAAGAAAGAAAGGGGGACCTAAATAAATAAGTGCAGGAGAAGACAAATGGGTATAAAGGGATAGAGGGGGTCAGATGGGGAGACAGATGAGAGAATAGAGTGACAGCTGTTATGAGAGCATGAGAAAATATGATATAGTCACATTCCACCCATCAAAATATATTTTCACCATGTATTAAAAAGATGGCTATTGATAATTTTAAGGGCATTAAATGTTCAGTATCAGACTAAATTGTACTCAGGGTCGGAAAACTCTACTCAGTGGCTCCAGCTTAATTTGTGTCTGAGCATCAAGCTCATAAAGGTCTGGGAACGTCAATCCACGCTTGATGTCCCCACAGCCAGACCATGAAATACCCCAATAGTCTGGATCTAAAGTGATAACACACTCATTAATATAAATCCAATTCTCATTGTCAATACTAATTAGTAAAGTTTGGCAGAACTGTAACAGGGCACAGAGTTTCTTTCAAAGTTGAATAAGGCAAAGCATTTCTGTTCCAAGTTTGTTCAATTGGGTATTTTGCCAAACTATATAGCACGTGCTCATTCCAAAGAGAAGTTAGCAATAATATTTATGCAATGTCTGGTTACAC
This sequence comes from Dicentrarchus labrax, assembly GCF_905237075.1. Lineage (NCBI taxonomy): Eukaryota > Metazoa > Chordata > Actinopteri > Moronidae > Dicentrarchus > Dicentrarchus labrax. The sequence continues at coordinate 16,299,234 of NW_026136710.1, read as the reverse complement.
TTTTAAAATAAAGTTCTTAGTTAGATTTTGGCACCAAAAACTAAAAAACACAAGGAAAAAAGTATGGATCGGCGGGTCTATTACACGCTTTGCTTTATACTGCTACATTCTCAAAGGTCTTTTTACAGAGCTCACACTCCATTTCACTCTGACAGTTGGAAAAAAAAAGGACTTGAATCATTACACAGTCGTATCGAATAAAATAAACCCTACCTGTTGCGTAAGCCTGATGTGAGATAATCAGCTGAAAAATGCAATTAAAACATGTCTTGTGAACCCAGGGTGTAAGTTTTATGACCCTGTAAGTTTTACAGTAATGTGAATTACCCTCTAATAACTAAGTGTAGCAGGAGAAAAAAAAAGAAAATGTGGGAAGCCAGTGAGGGATCATGTTCTTGTTATTCCACCGGCAACTCGTCAGGGAATGTGCATATAGGAGGTTGGACTCTAGATGTGTCCTACAGGGGGGCCCACACTGCCGTCCCCTCAGGCTAACAGTAGTGTTAGCAGCCCATATAAGGAGATCATATATGAAGCATTTAGTAAATTGAGACGAGCTCTCTCTAGGCTCCTTGGAAATATATGAAGGACAGTTTCTTTCCTGACAAACTGAATGAGGGACAACAGGAAGGAGCTCAAGGTAAACACAACTGGTGATACTTGGAGATTATTCTTTATAGTCCAGTTCTGGTATGGATTGGTCCAAGGAGGTTCAGCTTTAGTTTGTGAAGTCCAGTTGATTGTGCTTTTGGCAAAATGCAAATGAATAGGGAGATGTTTTCAGGAATTTGTAGCAAGGAAATGGAAAGTAACAATAGTATTATCCGTATAAAACATAAAAGTACTTGTGTATTATGGGTAGTTACCAGCTATTTAAAATGATGCTCTAAACTTGCCTTGAGCTTCAGCCCTGTCACATCTCTTCAGTCTTTGTATCAATGCTTTGAGCATCAACTTTTAAAAGTTGGTTTTGCCAACCAAAATTGGCAAAATAATCTTGTTTCAGTGATTAGTTTTCCTCTTCGGTCTTATTGACAACACAGTGGCAAACTATAGCTTATTACGTTTTCATGTTGTTTTTCTTTTGCAGTTCAAACTGCCCAACTGATGATGGTCGTCATTTACAAGCATTAGTCAGTAGCTGCAATACATGCACAAGAACTGTGTATGTGTGTGTGCATGCCGTGTGTGCCCTCTCATCTCTCTGATCCTCTGCTGCGCTGAGATGCCCACTTAAAGCCTTTCAGCCCGAAGATCTCTCACATGAAGTTTGTTGCTGTCACTCAGTGCACCAACAAACAAGCCTGCTGCACCAACAGTTCCCACGCGAATGCGACACGCACACATTCCCATGTTGGAGCCACTCTCGCTTTCTCTCTCTTACACGTGTCATTCTTCCTCACTCTTCCTCTTTCCCTTCTTTGTTGGGGGTAGGAGTGACGATAAGGTCTTGAAAGATCAGGCCAGGATATGAAAGGACAAACGGTGCTCATTAATTAAACATATCCCACAGTCAAATCAGATTCAGTGATGATGGGCAGGGAACACACGGGTGCGCTTGGATGACAGAGCAGCTGGCCTGAGGTAACTCCTGTGGCCGCCATGTTTGCGTGCAAACTTCCACTTAGTGTTCATGTTCACAGCAGTGTAAACTCACAGGCTAAAGCAGGCCTACGTGTGTGGGTTAATGTGTGGGTTAGCGTGAGTGTTTGTTAGGCTGTGTGTATGCCGGGGCTCATATTTTATTGACGTATACTCCTTAGAGGGCGGCTAAAGCTGGCACTGTGTGTGCCTTCAGAGAGCTGTGTGTTTTGGCTGAGGGGAACTGTAGCAATCACACACAGATAAAAACATCACAATATAGAGAACAAGGATACCTCAACGCAGGAACAGAGGGAGGAAGAGGGCTAGGAAGAAGTGGTGAGGGTGCACACACAGGCACAGGCACACTCTTTCACACACAAACACATGCACACCGATGCTGGATCTGCAAGCTTGCGTGCGGATACATGACTTTACAGGGATGCTGGTATAGAAAGATGTACACCGTATAGGCATGCATTCACTCTCACACGCACACACACACACACACAGAAAACCACACATAATCATGGATGCAAACGCACATACACACGTACTAACCCGTAGGGAAGGGCATCTTCCTTTTAAAGAGATGCAAGTGCACGAACACTCAGTTTTTATGTATGAGCATGGACACAATAAATAACATTCTTACCCATACACAATGTGTATGGCTTGCCTAAATCCTTTGGTTGCATGCATGGGAAGCTACTATCAGTCTCTCCGTCTCCTCTTCTCTACTTTCTCTATCTCCACTATGTCTCAACATATGCTTCACCTCTTATATTTTGGCTTCTCCTCCTCTCCCTTCTCCTCTTCTCTCCTCTCCTTCCCTCTCCTCTCCTCTTCTCATCTTCTCCTCTCCTCTCCTCTAACATCTGTGATAGCAGCTGGGTGCAGATTCTGTCCTGAAATAGCTGCCTAATATAATCACAGCTAATAGCATTATACTTCACACTATTTACATCCTGGCTGAATAAATTATCCTACTCCCATCCTCTCTGCTAAACCTCCTACACCTGTGTTTCCTGCCCCCACCTCTCTGTATGTACTTCTGCCCATTCTACTTCTTTCCTCCTTTAATTATTGCCATTCACTCTTTCTCTCTCTGTTTGTTCCCAGATATTTGAGTAGTCTAACAAAATGGGATGGGAGAAAATATGAATGAATTAAATTAGATCAGTCTACTCATTAATGTTTGCTGTCTCCATCCTCATTTTGAACACAACTGCAAACATGCACACACACAGGGTTGTTAGGGTAGAGATCTGTCTCCCTAAGCAGTGTAAGGAAGCTGTCATCAGCAAGACACAACCTATAATCGGGGTCACAGGATGGGAGGTGTATGTATGTGCACCTTGTGTATGTGTCTGTTGTTGTGCATGTGTCCTTGTCACAGTAGCTTACTAATCACAGAGCCGTTATTGATGGCTCTATAGACAAATACACACACACATGCATACATGCACACACACACACACACACACACACACACACACACACACACACACACACACACACACACACACACACACACACACACACACACACACACATAGAGGAATTGAGACTTTCTTAGCCAGTGCAAAAAAAACCAAAACACTTTTAAGGGAAATATGGTAACGTTTTTGATGCTAAAAAGGAAGACAGTTTGGGAAGGAAACTTTCCCAAACTCTCATGGAAGAACACTGAGACCTTCTAATGGCTTCATATTCAGTGTTGACATTATTTGTGCGTTCTTTGTGAATTTTTTATGTTGAAAAGCTTGAATATTTAAACAATGAAGGTAGCTGTGAGAAGTGATTCAAAGCAGCTTGTTTTTTGATGACAATTTATTCCTTTAATAAGGTACTCTGTGTGGATAGATACATTCTACCAGTTAAAGTGTTTCCATAAACATCTTTTCAAGAACTAATGGCACAGTATGTGAGAGCTAAAATAGAAATGATACTAAATAAATATTTACTTTATGACTCTCCATCACAACGATTCTGCATAAAACATATTATACAATAATAAAGTCTGTAATGTATAAGAATGTATAAGAATAATACAGACTTAAATGCAGTTCTTGTATGTTGTGCAGTAAACTGGAATTATATATTCATTCATATTAGTTCAATTACTCCCCAAAACACATACTTACTCTTTTCAGTAAATGACCCAAAATGACGTCTACAGTCAAGTGACAAACCCTTTTAGTGCCCCTATGAGCGAGGAAGTCAGGTGACAATCTAGTGACAAAGTCTGCATAGGGAGGTGGTCGGGGTGGATGGATGGATGGATCCCCAAAACAATAGATTTTAACATGAGAGACCGCTGTTTGATTCCAAACAATGGTATTGTGTCTCTACATAATATATCTTGACAATTTAAAATTGGAAGCCTTATTTATCAAGGACCAATAGGAACCAAGTTGTAATACGCAATGAATTGTGGGATGGTTGCATCAGGCTGTAACATAAGCAGTAATACACAGCTACTAAGATAATAAAGACTTGTATTTTAGTTGTCCGTTGTCTCATATGTGTTTCTTTGCAAACACAAATACCCTAACCAAGCGTTTATTATTGTAACCATGACAATGAAGTTCTCCTAACCTTAAGGTAGTCATTTTAATTCAAATCTCAATGTTTTTCTATCCTTAACAAAGAAATAAACCTAACTAAGTTGTTTTAGTGCCTCGACATGACCAAATCTCTAATTACTTTCTATCTAATTATAAAACTAAAACTAATTATAAAACTGATTTATTTTATTTATTTTAATATCAACAGTGATTTGCAAAAGTTCTGAAAGGCACAAATAAATAATGCCATTCTGCCGGTAGGGACAGTACTTGGTCTCATGTCTCTGTCATCTGGAATTTTAGGGACGTAAGCACTCAGGATCTTTTTTTCATCCCAATCAGTTGAGGGCACATTTGTAGTGCAATCAGCTGGCAGCTGTCTTTAGAGGCAGCACTGAAACAAAACAGTTTCATTGAGTAAAAATAGATGATGCATCCGAGAGCTGAATCACAAAGCATGAAAGTAACAAGATATTTCCATGTTCTTATTAACAATGGTGGTAAAATTACTCTCATTTTATGTCAGTGTTTGGTCATTTTCGCACAATAATGCAAGACAGATGCAGAGTAGATAACTTATGAGAACCTTAACAATAGCAGCCATTGTAGCAAAGCAGCGAGAGCCAGATCTGCTGTCAAATTATCTGCTATGATAAATAATATCTTCATTAATCATAATAATCGCTTTTACCACCTGAGACAAACATGGCAGCTGGTAGGCCAGGCATGAGCCGGCCTGACCAATAGGAGATGTTTATACTGAAGAGACCAGGGAGCAGCCAATCCTCAACTGTAATTATTTTCAATAGAAGCACCATGACCTGACCTCCATCTTGACACTGTGTGAGTTTCTGTGTTTGTGTAAAGAATATGTAACATGGGAGAGTTACTGCACGAGAGATGGATTTGGAAGATGACGTGAATGGATGGGGCTTGAATGGAGGTCCCAGGGTGTGAGAGAGACATGACACCTCATTATTCAGGTCTGTGGGTGTGTGACTGTGTGTGTGTGTGTGTTTATGTTGGGATAGAGGGCAGGGGGTTCAGGGATGCCAGATGTCTCATGAATTCAACAGAAACACAGAGGCACACCCACGACCCCCCGGCCAACATGTTTGTTCACATACTGATCTTCTTCATGATTCCTAAATGTCGTTGCATGGTTTGCATGATGCTCACAGCTGCTCATATTGGCATCATACACCCTGATTTCCTGCCTATGGAAACATCTTGGTATATATATTTTGTAGCATCATATGTGCAGTATGTTGTATGAGTTTTGCATGTAATCAACCAAAATCTCAATTTGCCACTTGATATAAAGGAAGAGGAAACCTTGCATCTTTGCTTGTTTACTGTTAAGATTTGTATTAAAATGTGTTGTTGATTCAAATATTTTACACTGCATGACAATAAAACCTGTGTTGCTTGCAGAGACAGGTGTGAAACCATCTGGGTTTGTCAAAAAATATTAGCCTTACATCAGTTGGTAAACATAGCTGCTCAGAATCTCAATAGCATTTGTGTTACTTCCAAGCTGAGTAACTGGAATGGACAGAGGTTGGAAATTTGTAAATGGGAAATTCCGGAATTTAGATCATGTTCCACATTCCTCAGCTCATATCATATATGAATTAAAGTGAGGATGGACTGTTTTGCCGACTTGCACTTATATATCTGCACAGCAATGACTTCAAAGACGCATGCATCGTTAACACGTGGATTTGCATAGTGCTCCATCTGGTGTGGAGTGTGTTAAATGAAAAGACCTCAAGTTGCAGTGAGGATACAGACATTTGCTGGCAGAACTGCGTTCAATAAAACTCAAATAAGATTGATTTGTATGAATGATGAGGTATTGTTATTCCAGTCAAAGTCAATATAAAGTCAAATTACATACTGAATACAATGCATGTACATTTCCGTAAAAAATAAATCCACGCAGAAAACAAATATGTAGGGATCTACAATCCTAAAGTCAAAATGAAACAACAATGCAACATGTCAGTTCTTTCTTCCCTTCTTTATATACATGACAAAGAAGCTCGTCCTCAGACAGTCTGGGGTGGTGTATCCATATCAATACGCTGGGCCAATCAATAATTGACTTCAGTTACACCACTTCCTGGCCACTTTGACACCAATTGACCTTTTGCCTCAGCTTTGTTCTTCTTTTAGATTAATAAACACAAAGTATCCACACCTGTCAGAGTTACTGGTGTGGAGAAGAAGCCAAACAGTCCACAGAAATAGAAAAAAAAGGGGACTTCATTGAACAAGTAATTTCACCATCATCTACTAAAGGTACACTGAGTTTCAGTTTGTGATTTTTTTTAAATGGGTAAATCTCGAAAAAGAAGGAGGGGAAGACATATTTCAGTCCAACTTTTGGCTCTGAAATATCAAAATGAAAATTTTGACACGAGAGACTGCCGTTTGTTTCCTTTTGCCTTCCTACATCTGGTAGTGGTTTCTTTTGCCCATGACAAAGATTGTTCCCTGAAGTTAACAATGTGGTTATTGTAACCATAAGGACAAAGGTCCCCTGTAGTGAAGTAATAACTCAAATCCATACCACTATGTTTCACTAAGCTTAAGCAAGGAGTTGTTTAAACCATGATCTTTCCCTAAACCAAGTTGTTTTTGCATTGTCTAAACATACACCCTCAGAGTGTAAGATTACAGCAATAATCACTTTTTGCTTTAGTGATTTGTAATGATTTTTGAAGGCACCAACAGATAACATTGTCCTGCTAATATCTGATGTCCTGAATGACAGTTACAAGGTTTGTCTTGGATACATTAAGTTAATACCAGGACTAATGAAAATCTTTGCACTTTATTTATTTTATTTCGTATTTAAACATATATAAATAGACTATCTTACTGCAACAAACACCTGACTTAAACTGATATAAATATGTCTTTACCCAAGTAAACAGGGGCTCTGGTGATGAAAAATACTCCACTTTGAACTGAGGTCCTGTGATCTGTTTCTCGTCGGGCCAACCAGATCACCTAAGAGCAGAGCCGCTGAGCCAACTTGATCCATTATTAATTAGTCAGCAGCTCAATCAGTGTAGGATCAATATAAGGTTCTGTTTTTACAGTATAGCAAGCAGTGAGACCAAGCTGGTAAATATACCCCAGAGAGAGATCAAGAAAAAGGTTTGATAGATGGAAAGAGACACAGGAAAAACAGACAGCATAGCAGAAAGAAATGTTACATATTGTTAGCATTGCTTTATTCAAATGGTTTATACCTTGTTACCAAGACAGACTTTACTGTCTTGAGTCACTAGGATAAATGTCCTTAACATCAACACATGCATTCTTACACACAAATGCAATTGCCTCTACCTGCTCATACACACAGATCATTGTGAATAAATAACACAACACAGATTTTTAATCATAAAAAAAGTCATTTTTGTGTGAAAATAAAAATAGAGTTTAAATAAACTCTATGAAGAGTGTTGTGTTTTATTGCCCTCTGCAGGCTAATAAAAAACAACACATAGAAAGAACATTTGTAACTTCAATAAACAATAAACTGAATACATAATGTAATATCTAGGGCAGGGTTTATATGCACTATTAGGCATTGTGATGCTGTATATGATTTTTATTTTTCAAGATCTTCATTAAAGATTGGGAAATGAAAAGTGATGACACTCTGAGAAGTGATCAAAGACATCCCCACACACACACACACACACACACACACACACACACACACACACACACACACACACACACACACACACACACACACACACACACACACACACACACACAAACACATGTTTATGTCCCTTTATTCCTCTCAGTCACATCAGCTTGCCAGCTTTGTCTGCTACACATCTCACCGTATGCCCCGCCATCTGGGGACGTTTGCTCCTCCCTCTGTTTCATCCCTCTGTTGTCCCTCTCCCTGCCTCTCTATCTGCTTTTTGTTTCATTTCCTAACTTCCTCTGTGTCTCTACCCTCGTTCCCTCATTTCCTGTCATCTGAGAGTGTGAATTTCCTCCACAGTATGTTATGCTTGGTCTCAGGTGAGTGCTGTCTCCTTCTGTGGGCTTGGCAATTGCCTATGTGCTCTCCATTTCCTTTGTCAGGCTCTCCGTCTCTCTAGGAACATGTTAATTGCTTCTGGACACTGATCAGTGTTTATTAAATTGGCCTCTGTTCACCATAGCAGATGCTCATTCACACTGTAGCAACTGTTGGCTGGTTGGTTTTTGCTCATTCTTTGTTTTTGTTTCTAAGAACGCTATTTATGGACGACTTAAGAGGCCACACATGTCATTACTTCTCATGTATTGTTTGTTTTCTTGCAATTAAGTCAGCAAATATTTATTATATTACCATTATTGTTAATTATTATTATATTATAGAATTATTATATTCATTATTAATTCATATAATTTAAATAATGTTTATTTTATCTCAACAAAACAGGCTTCTTATGTCAAGACAATGAAAAAACAAACAAAAACTGTGTTCTTGTGTTGAAAAACTAATTATGTTGAGATGTAAAGAAAATAAGCTTGTTTTGCATTGTGGAATATCTTACTCTTCCTTTCACCTATTTCCACCTTTAATTATTTTCACCAATAAAAACATTCCGCACTTATTTTATAATTTATGACAAATTAATGGACTTCTGTGCTGCTGTTCATAAAATCAAGTTGCAAGTGTCCATAATTGAAGTTATGCTTCATCTTTGGCCTTTTGTGTCCATACACAATGCCATCATTCCACGATGACCTGAGAGGGGTTTCCTAGACGACAGCAAAGACTTTGATAATGATGACAGATGATTTCACATTGGGGTTGTGGTTGTCAGGGTGATGAGTCAAACATTCTAGTGAGGGCAAATGCAAGTCTACAGAAGTGTCATTTCTGTCACTTGTGTTAGCACCTTGGTGGGGGTTTCAAAAGGCCACACTGTCCACAGTTTACATGAGGATGAGTGTACTTTCAATAGAAAACTGTTTCTGGAAAGAACTGAATTTTAGATTTTTTTGTAATGCTTTGCCACAAACTAAATTCCATTCACGAGAGAAATTTCAGAGACAGATCTCAAATTGAATCTAACTATCTAAAGGACCAGTTACCACTAGAGAGAAGCAAGAACATTTTCCTTTTTTTATTATTATTTATTTATTAATTTTTCCGTAAGATCCCTATTTCACTGCAGCCCTTTTGAGTTGAAATACTAGGGTAAACACAGGTGTTTCCGATGATACTAATTAAGCTTCAGTTCCATTCAAGACTAACGGAGTCAGGGTGCTGCTATTGTGCATGTTGGCTCACTGGAAAGGCTCTGCTACACTAAGTGGAATGGAGCCCTAATTAGTATTATTGGTAACACCTGTGTTTACGCTACTATTTCATATTAAAATGGCTCCTGTGAAAGAGGTCTCTTTGGGGGAAGCAACCTTTTAGATTAATTTGAGGGTGAGGAATCACCTCTGTGAAATGCTTTGAAGTCCCAGAAGACTAATATAACACCCCAAATATATAGATCTACACTACACAATATTTGTTTTTTTGTGTTGAATTTCTATCCATCTTTAGGTAAATACTGTAACTTAAATGCTTAGCACAATAAAATGTGTTTCCATTATTAGGTCTACTATCCATTACTTTATTTGTTATTGAATTAAGTGATTACATTAGTCCCATGCTTGCAGGGAAAACTCCCTGTAATAATGTATTTGACAAACCAGAAAACATGTGATTCACCAGAGGAAACAATATGTAATATATTGTACCGACCGCTTTGATGGTGCTGGACTCCTTATCACCGCCGCTTTGTTCCCCATGATTTCACTGTATAATCTTGGAACTTGTGTCCAACTTACCTGACTGCTATGCAGAAAAGCATTTAGATTAATAAGGCTTTCCTAAGATCACAATGCCACGCACACCAGAGCTATTTAATAAAGTCAACTGTACAGTCTACATTTGCTTGATCAGCGTGAGACAGTGTCTTAAAGCGAATGTTTCAAGCCAAAAACGTGAGAGTTAGCAACACTTCTATGCTAAAAGAGACAGATCTGAGCTCAGACAAGGTGTGACTTAGATGTCAGTAGGTGGATCTCAGCTTTAGTGGAGCTCTGGAATGATTAACCCCTGTTAACTCCTGTGTACAACAGTTCCACTACAATTAATGGTCTTAGGTCATTCACATAGAAATGGACATAAAACATCTTAAGGCACTACCATTGTGTCACATCCCAACAAAGAAACAGAGAACTAACTCTGACACCAAACTCTACTGCAGTGAAGAAAGCTTCATCCACCCACTGTTAATGGTATTATAAAGATATTTTTTCATTTCTGGGTCAACTCCATTAAAAGTTCAGACTGACGGGCTCATCAACTGGTGATGAGACCATGGTCTGATTAGTGCATTCATGTCCAGGTAGAATATATTATATTAGAGTGGTATCTGGTACTGACCCCAGTAGTCATTAATGTCCTGATACCCAAAGGGTTGGATTTCTCTTTCTGTGTGTCTCCTTCCATTCTTTCAACCACTATGCAATCCCCCACTCCCAATCACAATGTCCATCAGTAAAGGCATAATTATCTTCTAACCCCTCAGGATAGTCGGACAGATGAACAGGTAGGAACATATCGTATCCAATGTGTATTAATAGGTAGATATTATAACAGGTTTTCTTCATTCATCATGCATTCCAGTCTCCAGAGCTCACCTATGTCTCAGTCCCATATCCTCTGTCTCCAGGCTCATGATGAATGCCCTGTTTTCTTCTTTCTTTCTTCTTCCGACATGGACGGTGAGATTATCAATGTTGTAGAGCTGCAAGACTGATGTATGTCTAAAGGTATACATTCCGGTAATTCTCACTTTGCAATATGTCAATGTGTGCAAAGCAGTCAGTTAATTGAGCAAGAACTGGCCTGTTTAATCACATGTACACACACACACACACACACACACACACACACACACACACACACACACACACACACACACACTCACACTCACACAAAGAGAAGGAATTACTGGCTCATATGTCATTCATCCAGATGGACCTCTTCACTGGGCCTTTTAACTGTCACTTGAAACCATAAACACATGGGCACACTCCTACACACACACACACACACAAACACACCATCAATGCCGTGCCAAAGAGTAAAACATTTGAGACCACAATGACCGTCGTTTTCCATCCAGACATCTTGGGAGTCCACATGACTTTAATTTACAAGTGTTGGTTAATTGGTAATTCCACTGTTTGAACCAGCTGTAAAACTGGCACAGCTAATGGCTAAAACTAGTGACAAAAACTTGTAAAACCATCTTGACATTACAGAGCATTTATGTCAAAGTATTGCAGACAGTGCTATAAACCATAGTGTGTTTTAATCTGCAAAGGATCAATGGCTTATGACGCGTTTGTAGAAAACAGACAGAATGCAGGAGTCTGCTTTGTGTTTATAACGCATGGCCATTTTCAATGGCCCTGCACTCCCACACAGAGGTGTACTCAGTTACGACTGATTCGACTTCTGCCCAGGTTAGAAATTACATGAGGAGGCCAGACTCAATAAAAATAATGAAATTGGAAGTTGTCCTTTTTTGGACTGTCTGTGCATACAATACACTGATTTTGTAGGCTGTGTGTGTGCAGCCTTTAGGGTTAGGTTAAACTTAGAGCAAAACATTTCTTTAGTATCAAAGATACTATCACAATGCATATTAACACCAATTCAAAATGACATGCACACATTAAAAGAGACATATTAAGATGTGATTTAGTTAATTACACCATTTTAGTCAGTGCTCTGTCAGCGGGACAAATACAGTAATTTCTAGTGTGTTGTTCAAGGATTTTGAATTCAGTTTTTGGAAATTGACCTCTCAGGGCAGGAGGAGAAAAACGCCAAACTCCTGAAGCCAGTGGACAGACTTTCCAACAGAATATTCTCTCAAATCCATCTTTCAAGATCCATGCTTTCAAAGATAAAAAAAATAGCTTAAGCTTTGGCTTTGGCCGTGTTTTATTCATAGAAAGTTCTTATGAGATTTAAATATAATGGAATCATATTCTAACTACTATAAGATATCATGTAGCCATAAGAACAGATCTCTTGAGAACAAGAACACAGTGCTGATCATTGTCCATGCCAGTTGTTCAGAAGATCAGCCACTGACCTGCTTTTAACCATAAAATACTAATTAGATCCATTAATTAGCACAGTCCAGTGAGATTCATGGCAATGAAATGGTCTGTCTAGAGTGTTGGATATATGTGTCATATATGTCTCATTTTAGTCCAGTGTACATTCCACTAGGGTTATTTTCTTATATTAAGGGCTAATTACTATGAGGCAGGATAGACAAGTCAAATTAATTTGGAGTACAACACAATAAAATATAATAATAAAATAATTATACTTCATTTAACAACCTTCCCCTTTAACAGGATGACTGTTAGTGTGTGAATGGAGCTGAAATGGCCAAAGAGGGTGGTTGGCAATGGGAATGGGAAGGGAAACCTTTTTTCATTCCAACTGAAATGTGTACTTACTACTAAAAACATAAACATATTATGCTCTGAATAAACTTGTGACAGCACGCAAAACTAGAATTGTTGTCATTTTGCTCATGTAAAGGACTTGAAGGACAACATTAAATTTCCTTTAGAGTTGAGAGACAGACCTAAGCTGTACGTGTAAATGTTACTAGTGGTGCCTCAAACCAGATTCTAAAGTATAATGATTGTAGTTACAGTTCTCAAAACTATGTCTTAATATTATAATGTTCCATTAAATGTAGAAAGAAGGATGGTCCGTTACTAAGCAGCAGAAAGGTTGGTGGGTCTTTCTTGTAAACTCTAATCCTCTACACGCAGTGATGCCAAATTGAGCTTAAGTTATATGGTGTGTGTCCACTATTCATTAATGAAACACAAGCATTCATCTTTATTTTCTCTTGTATATTTATTGTTCCTCTGCTTAAAGTAGCAGAAGAAAGTGCCTGAGGGGAGATAGGTCATTAAAGTACATGCAACTAGCTCCCCCTTCTGGTAAGAAGCCACATGTGACTGTGTTAATTGGATGTATGTGCCATAAAGGCTTTTAGTGGAGCTCTTGTTGCCCTTTGTCTGCATTTATTTCCTGCACTATTGTCTTTCACTATAGATGCTGTTTTGTAACCCTCAGTATTGTTATGTACTGTCATCTCTACGACAGTGTCACAGAAGCAAATCCAATCGATATGGGGAATGATGTGGTTCTGATTATTATACCTGTGTGAAATGCTGTAATAGCAGCTTTCATTTCTGCCAAGGCAAACAATGTAAGTTGCTATGTATTTATTATTATTTTTTATCCAGGGAAACTAGAGTGATGATATACTAGATGCTCTGTCTTCATAAACCTTCACATTTACACACACACACACACACACACACACACACACACACACACACACTGGGAGCTGATAAACATAGTGCAGCCTGTCTTTTACAGCCACAGTCAGAACATGCATACATGCATGCATGAACAAGTCCCTTATTCTAGAGCAATAGGAAAGTGGAGGTTATATTATATCTTGTCACTAATGGCTTAGTCTGGCAGCCAGCAAGAAATTACACTTTAATACAGTGAAATTATATTTTTCATGTACTTTTGAATTTCATATAGCATTCTGCTTTGATTATGGGAAATGTTACATGTTCACTGCTGAACAGCAGGTTTTATTTGCCAAATGTATGATGATCACAATAAGTATGCATGTAAGCTTAATTTGACACAGCATATACTGACAGCCAGCTTTAACTGTAGTTTGTCAAAGTACATCAAAGCAAAAAGAAGGAAATACAGTGCATGTGAGGTAGGGTAAAGGTAATGACACATGTTCCTGTTTTGTGGACTATTCTGTCCCCCCCCCGCCCCAAAGAGCACACTCCATCATTATTGTTGAAGTATCCCTCTAAGCACCAGTCTTTAATTACACTGCTGCCTTCTCTGGTGAATTACTTGATGTATTTTAAGTGGCCCTGCTGCCAAGCTTAAAAAGGTATGCTAAATAAATTCAGTTCATGTCAAAGTATTATGACACTAATACATTTTTACCCAATTATGCATCACTGAAAACTGGATTTTTGTGCACGCCTTGCTGTCAGCATAATAAGTGCATTCTTTTAAGCTTTTTATTTCTTTTAACCTGTTTTACATATCGGGAGCTCAGGGAACTTTTTGCTATTTACCGATAAGGAGACTTCACTGTATAGACACTATCTAATTTACAAATAAGTCCCCAGAGAATATAATGTGACAAATTGCTTCTTAACTGCTTGTGCACTTTTTTACAATTCATGCTAAAACAATAAAAACTACAAAAACTATTAAAATATGTAGGGGACATTAAAACAGCTGCAAGTGAATTAAAAAAAAAATAGAGTTGATCACATGAAGAACATAAAAAGGTTCAAGGTTCTTTGCTGAACAATTCATAAAGAATGAATAAATGTCCTGTGGGCTCCTCTCAGTTGCAGGTGCATGGGAGGCCACCAAATCAGATGCCCTTACCTTTGGCAGTGGCAGAGGGGTATACGTACCCCCATGACCCTGGGAGCTGTCTTGATGGAGACAACAACTCCTGGTAAGGTCACCCAAGACAATTTTGAGGGGTCAGATGTTAAGAACCATCCCAGAACCCTTTTGAATCTGCGACTTCTGGAGAAAGCTACCATGCCCAGAATAGAGGGACTAGGGCCTCTGAGAGCAAAGCCAGGTAGGGAAGCCTGGCAGCAAACGCCTGGTGATCCGGCTGATACTTATGGGGCCCAGTTAGGCTCAGTCAGAAGGGACAGGGCTTCTGCCTTCTGGGCCCATCACTTACTTTGAAACTTGCCAGTGGCCTGCGGGCGAAGGCAGGTGCGTTGGCGTGCTTTCCCAGGCTACAACAATTGGAGTTCCATATTAATCCCTTCAGATTGAAGCTCTAACTTTTATACAATGTTCTGACAACAACTAAAGAGGTCTAATAACCCATTTTAGTTCCAGATAACCGTAAAGGTAACCCTGATCCTTAATAAAAGAACACCTTGTTATAATATAATTACAGTATAGTGAAGCACACCTTCTATTTTGGTGCACTGAGCACTTTAATTGCTGTAGCAGTTGCAATACACAACATACTGACATTTGGTTATGTGAGATCACTGTTAGTAATGAATACCAAATAAAAAAAAAAAACACACCACAATGTAACTGCTAAACTAACCACTAGATGTCAGAACCAGCTAGTATATTAGCCATGCAGGGCAGACCAAACATTGGCCTGGTTTCCATCAGGGACTTCAAGGACTAGCCCAAGCTAAGTCATTATTCATGACACTCAATTCCCCTCAAGAAATCAATTCACTGCTTCCATCCTGTTTGGAATGTATTTATGTTAATTTCTCAGGGTAACTGTGCTTGCCTGGCACAAAACACACAATTTGGTTTTGATTACACAACATGTGCAAAGGCAAATTGTGCATTTGCATGCATTGAAGAGGGGAGCCCTGGTGGGATTAAATCTTGAGGGTTTCACATGTAAGGGATTAGGTTGGTCAGTCATAAAGTATAGCAGGAGAATGTGAAAGCTGAGCTCTGTCACCAGGAGCGAAAGAAGGAAAGAAAGGAACAAAGAAAGAAAGAAGAGGTGATGAAATTAATTAATATGTAGAGATTTTTAGAGAGAATGAGAAAAAAAGAGAAAATGAAAGAAGAAAGAAAAAGGATTTGCCAGCCTTTTTTCTCAAAATATTAAAATATCATGAAAAGGTCCTTTCGAACTATTCTGGAAACAAAACATCTGAGAACAACCATGAGTGATGATACTAGCTTATGGGGAAACACCATGTTATTATTATAACATGACTCTTGCAAAGAATCACAAGAAGTGGTTTATGCTGTCATAATTAATTTCCAACCAGAGAAATAGTAGTCTAAGTAATGTCATTTAACTGATGTTTTTTTTCCAGATGTTTGCCTGGTCCAAACCAGGACAAACAGTATTGCTACTGAGGATGTTGGTGTTTTTATGAATGGTGTATTTATTTTCAATTTGAAAGGGGGATAGGCTGCAACACTACAGCTGGTTCACCTTGTAAAATGTCAGTATGCAAGCTGAACCAATAATTTTTTTCTCAGTAAAACTTTAAAATGCCTCAGTTTGAACAGAACACAATGGTTTGCACTGTCAAATTCCACCCCATCACAGGATGTTCCTATTAGAGCACTGCTTTAATTACCAAGCTTAAATGTGACTTTTACATTTCAGTCAACTTGATGCTGTTAGGAGTGGATGCTGCAATTCATTTGGCAGCACTAGGTCCCACAACATTGCTTTGATAAGCTTTTTTTGGCTGCTCTGCTAAACCTAATGGGATACTCTAGATCTACTGTACATCATTTGTACATGTATTTCCCTGTAATTCAGCAAGACTTACACTAGTAGATACAGTACCTTTAGAAATATGTGTACTTGGGCCAGAATTTCACATTCTTTTAAGTGGGATTGAAGAATGCTTGCCTTTGTAACTTCATGATATATTCATCAAAACATCCAAAGAATTTGAACATGTCGATCTGTATTTTCTCCACAGGTGCTGCACTGCCTGACTGACCCTGTGTTCCAACTAGAAGAAAGAAATTACACATTTACAAGCTCTTTCTCAAAGATCCAAAGCAACAAGCTCAAAAAGATACACATTCTGCTACCTCAGTGAAACGATTTCTTCAGCGAGAAGTCAATTCTCATTAACCACCATGCTAGGTCCATCAGTCCCCAGCTGGTAATGGCTGCAAAAGCCAAAGTGCTTACCGCTAAATCAGTGTAACAACTGTTTACACAGATGGTAGCAAGCTAGTGTAGTATGACCCTTGTGCTTTTTGAAACACAGTATTATTAATCTCTTTTTTAAATGACAATGTTTTTAAGATGAAATTTCAAATAAGATTATCTAAACGGATTTTGAAGATTTTAAGGTTTTAATCTGTAGACATGGCAAATTATGGTAAACCATTTGTTTTAATTCATAATTTCTCTAAACTGAGGCCATCAATCATAGTGTAAGAGAGGTTATCATTTTCTGTGAAATGCACATAACTCATTTAGGAATGAAAATGTGTTTCCCCTTTAATCTCATGCTGTCTTGCTCTTTTTTTGCTGCCTCTCTCACTTTCGGTGAGTCTCAGGTCTTACAGGTCAAGGAGACATTATGTCCTGTGACGCAGAAAACTTGATGACATTACTCATTTTATCATAGGAATCAATTCTTCTCAAGCTATTTGTTCTGCATTTAATCAATCAAACCTGACATATTACAACACCAATCAACATATTTCATAGCGTTTTCTACTCAGCTCTCTTGCATCACAAATGTGTGTTGTGTGTGTACTTCCTAAGGGTCAACATTTTTGGTTTTCATTTATTTTCACTGAAAAATAATTCGATATCCCCATGTATCCAAACATGCATTCTATGTTTTGTTGTTTCTGATCACTGTATTTTGCAGTAAAGATTGTCCTTTTGTGAAATGCTTCGGGGAATATCTAGTCTGGAGAAATATGGCAAGCCTGGAAGGATTATGCTTTTGGACTTTGGTTTTTTGAGTCCTTCCAAGTAAAAAAAAACAACAAAAATAAAAATTAAAGAAATGTTGAATGCTTTGCTCAGTCTCGGCCAAGTTACTTGAAAATTTCCATCAATCAGGACTTATTACTAATTGAAAACATAATTACATTATTTCACTAATTACTCAAATGTAAGCAGTTTTCCAGGTGCAACAGCTAGCATTGATTGCATGCAACACTACAGAGGGTCTTCCCTCACAGTGAAGCTGTAGGGTTCACACACCTTTAAAAAAGTTAACAACATACAGGAGATTCCTGAATGTAGGCTGACCAGTGGCTGATGTTAGCAAACTAGCTAAGAAGACACAACATGTATACAAGGGAACTTTAAAGTTACCCAGAGGTGAATTTCTTGGTACACATTTTCACTCCTTTGGTAGCCACCAGCCCAGCACCATGCTAACAGGTCCCAGAAACTGGTGCCCCCAGAACTTTTTCATACTGCTGGCCTACTGGCGCCACCAAAAATCTTATGGTGGCAGACATCAAAAGTGTCTGGTGGCTATTAAATTGTTAATGCATTTGTTGTCTTTCACATGAACTATTGTAAAAAATAAATAAATGCATAATTAATTTATATAAATAATAGCCATAATGTAAAATAACACATAGAAGCATATTGTGCATACAGTACTCAAAAGCATATTATCCATATTATCCACTTGGAGACACCACTGGTTCTGAACCAGCCTGTCAACACTGTATGCACAGACATTGAAATTAATATCAACCCTCATTCATTTTTATCCCTTTCACTACTTGTCACTGAAAAAGTAATCACATCACTATAATGTATTAGCAATGCACTACCGCCCAGCAGTGTTGATCTTGTACATTTTATTTCTTTGATTTAGATTTACACCTAAAATAGAATTTTTGCCTTTACAGTTTTTCTTGATTGCTTTGACCTGCTTAAAGAAACTGGGATCAACTGGGATTTCATTGTCATTATTTTACTTAAACAATAATGGAGCTTGAAGCTGAGGGGGCACATCATGTCTTCATTTTTGTTGATGAAGCTGGCTTCAATCTCTGTAAAGTGAGGAGACATGGAAGGAACCTCATTGGGTACAGGGCCACTATCACAGTTCCAGGACAGAGGGGCGCCAACATAACTATGTGTGCTGCCATCTTCAGTGATGGTGTCCTATGCCATATCCACACTATTGGCCCATACAACACTAAGCGCCTCATAACATTCCTAAATGCACTTAATGACAGGCTGATCCCACCTGAGGAGAGAGTGCCGTTGAGGCCTGGCATGCCACCCTTTGTCATTATCTGGGACAATGTGGCGTTCCACCACTCTTGCCTTGTCAATGAGTGGTTTGCAGCACATCTTCAAATGATGATGCAGTTCCTTCCAGCATATTACCCATTTTTGAATCCCATAGAGGAGTTCTTCAGTGCTTGGAGGTGGAAGGTTTATGATCACCATCCCTATAAGCAGATGCCGTTGCTGAATGCAATGACTGCTGCTGCCCAAGAAATAGGTGCAGAGGAATGTCAAGGTTGGATAAGGCATGCAAGAAGATTTTTCCCTCGGTGCATTGCAAGAGAGGATATTGAATGTGATGTGGATGAGGCCATGTGGCCCCATCGTCAAGACAGAAGAGTATCAATAGTGGCTATTTCTTATACTTTACTGTAATATATTTATTTTTATAATTTATTAATTTCTTATACTCTAATAGATTTTATTTTGGTTTACATGTCTTTTGTGTAATATTTACAGTATTTCAGTTTTCAGCCACAATTTGAAAAAAAGAATCAATGGAATCAATAAAATTTGCATCAAAGCATTTCTGATAATGGATCCAATTCTTTGCAAGATGGCAAATTTGACATCAAATGGCACTGGCATGAAAGCTACGTACAGTAATAAGCTACAATGATAAGCAAAGGAAGGCAAAATTTGCTTTTGTTGCGTATTTTAAATATTTTGGCACGGTTAGAGCCTTTTGCAAACAAAATGTGTAATTTTGACCATGAGTGCCATTGTTGCGGCCTGTGTGTTAACTTTTTTGAAAATGTGGAGTTTGAGTTGACTGCTGCATCAAAGCAGTCAAGAAAAACTGTAATAATGTATTTACATATTTATATGACAAATTCATGCCACAGAAAATCCAGACACATGCCTACACAAGAAAACATATCCATACGCCCCAGTAAAAACTGAAACACGTCATGTGCTACGTGTCTTCAGGAAAAATACATATCAGGATACCTTGCAGAGGGTAGCAGAGACTGAGATGTTATCCCTGTGACAACTAACAAACCCTGAAGTAAATACACTTAGTCTGAATTTGATCAGTGACTCAGAAGAACCTTTGGAATACCTCACAGAGGGACTGCATGTGCAAAGATACCTCACACTCAAAGGAATACGGAGAAGAAAGAAAGATTACTGTACAACCAAGCTTGACTTCCTATTGTTGCTAAACTCCGTAGATTAAAGAAATATTTCAACAGTATCCAAAACTGCGAATCAAAGCTTTTCTGAAACAAAGTCGACTTCATCAGCATGTACCCCACACGCAGCAGTGTTCAGGGGGCAGACAGCGAGGGAAGGAGAGCTGAACTAAGTGTTACAAAGAGATGTAATGAATATTTACAGAGAGAGAGTGTAACAGAGGGAAACAGATGCAGAGAGAGGTAGATAGAAAAAGCTGAAAGGGCTCATGCTCCTTGTACACACACACATACACACTCCTCGAATACAAATACTCGTATGCCTGCACGCAGTTTTTAGTTACTCCTACTAATCATTTATTTTCTGGTGATATACTAATATTTAAACAGTGCTCTGCTCCTGTCTCAACACTTTTTGAATGTCTCAACATGAAAAAATGTCAGCTGAGTTAACGGTTTCAATATTTCCCATTTTAGAACATTGAAAACGCAGCACAAGTGTCTCACTGAGGTGATGACACCTCCTGTGGTGAGGATTAACTCCACCAATGCATGTATGTGTGTGTTTGTGTGTGAGGGAGTGAGTGTGAGTGTGAGTGTGTGAGATAGAGAGCCCCAGGATCTCATGAGAGAGTTTATTATGCCTTAGGGTTAAAATGTGTGTGCATGTGTTTATGTAAGCTTGCCAGTTAACTGTCCATACTGGTTTATATGCCTAGTGTGTATTTTGTGGCTGCCTGCATTTTGGTGTGTGTGTGTGTGTGTGTGTGTGTGTGTGTGTGTGAATGCACTTACCTTTAGTTTGATTAGCTTGATATGCAATTGACTTTTTTAGTCTGTGTTCATCAGCGAGCACGTCATAGTTACGTGTGTAGTGTGTAATGTGAGCGTTTGAATATTTGAACAGGCGGACATCTTTTCCTCTTGTTTACTTTCCTGTTGGCCGGAGGCTGGTTGTTTATATTGCTTCCGATGTGATTCTACCTCTCTCAATAATCCCCTGTTCTCTGAGACAGCAATACTATTCTGTCCCTTTCTCTTTTCATCACACACTAAGTTATTCTAGTTTTTATTATTATGTTATCTCTTTGCTACTTATTTTTATTTATTTTTTTTTCTGATCACTGAAATAGAGGGAGCTAAATGCTGTGTGTCAAGAAATAAGCTATGTCCCGGTATCTGAATATACTGCATTTGCACACTGGAGGCTTGATTAAATGATCCTGACTCAAGGTCCACTTACTAACTTTTTCAGTGGTTTTCAACTACATTTCACAGTCTTCATCAGCAGATACAGTTTGCTTAATCATCATGGAAATACAGAGCCTCTGGTGTCATCACCAAACGCAATGACAGCTGAGTAAATGTCCTCCGTACAAATACATATTTCTGTTTGGTTCAAGTTTAAGAATGGACTTTCACACTCATGGTAATTAAATGATTTTTACTGAAATACTCTTGTATCCCTCTCACACCAACGACATGTGTTCAACCCTCATTTCAGGAAACAGACCCAGTTGGATCAGAGTCACATGAAGTGCCACATTAATGGCACACATTACGCCATCTGTGACACTTCCACCATTATTTGTTTTCTAAGGTATATTTTGAATTCTAATATCAATCTCTTTAAATCAAAACAGGAAAAAAAAACGTGAAATTCAGTCTCACAGTCATGTCTCACAAAAAAAAAAAATTATGCCTGTGGTATTACATGCAAAATTAATCAGTATACAAATATTTTAATTTTGATAGAACATTTTTCGGTAAACCAAACATTGGGAAGTAGCCCACGTCTGTTATTTTTTAGCATGCATCTTGTGCGGCTTTGCCATCAGCAATAAGATAATCACTATAATTTCACATTGAAGAAAAGTATTTAAATGAACCACCAGTAATAAAAAAACATAAATGAGGCTATTTAAAATTGTAGGAAAGACATGAACATTTTTGAAAAGTGACATTTCCCTGTACCAGCAGCAGCGTGCGAGGGTTCAGGTATGTTCCCATCTGCCTCCAGGCTATTGGATCATGTTTCGCGGTGACAGCTGTGCTTCACCTAATATTGCGGCAGGCAGCACAGTGCATGCAAGAGTGACGTTTAAAAAAATCTGTGTTGGTTCAGGAAAGAATGACTAAGGGAAATGTTTAAGTTTCAGGTCAGGGATTTTGGTGAGCAGTGGAAGATTTTGACAAAGAGCAGTGAAGAGCACAACATTTGCTATGATATGGCATCCCCTTGTCCTTCATCCACCTTTTTGTGGTTTTTCCTCCCCTTAGTGTGTTTACCTGCACTTTAATCATTTAATTATAACCAAAATTAACACATTTTAAGCCATTTTATTTTTACTTTACTTTTTGTCAATTGCTATTTTCTATTTGTATTTATTTATTCATTAAGGAACAGTGCAAATTATTCAATGTTAATAAAAATGTAAATGTGCTCGAGTTAGCCAACACTGACTCATTTTCATCTGCAGTCCTTTGTCTGAATGTTAAAATGGTGCTTGCTGCAAAGGTGAAGCATTTGGCATTTTAATTACAGTTAGTCATATCACACTTACATTACACAAGGCCACAGCTAACAAGTCCTCACACAGAAAAGACAAAATCAGCCATTTGTCAGTGCAACAACCAATTTCACCCTTCCAAAAACAACTGGTATGACATTTTTCTGGTCTAAAACCCCAGCAACACATAAGAGATATGTAAGCTACCACACATCCGTTCAGATATTAACTGGACTACCCGTACCTAGCAGCTCATCTGTCTCTCTTTACTTCTCTGTCGTTCTCTGTGTACTTCACTTCCACTTCTTCCAAACTTCTGTCTTAGAGTTATTCTGCATCTCTGTCCTGTTTTGTTTTACTCTCTCTTTTCTCTGTTTGCATCTCTGTTTCTACCTGCCTCTGATGATTTCCCTCTCTCTTTCTTTGTGACTCTCTTTCTCTGTGCATCAGTGACTTTTTGAAGTTGTTTGTGATGAAAGATGTTTCATCCCCCCCCCCCAACCCATACCCCGACTGTGCTCTCTCAATTTTAATTTTTCTTTATCACATAATAACGTCAGTTGCAGTCTGATGTGCTGTCAGTCACAATATATCTCCCCAATGACCCTTAAGATGTGTTCACACCGACATTGAACAGTTTCTGAACTCTTTACTGGTTCATCCTTTTGATCAGTTTGTTTGACCGACTGAGAATAATGCTTTTTGAACTGCGGTGGGACCAAAGAACAGCGCTGAAAATGTCACAAGAGAAATATCAAAACATCAAAGTAAGCTTAGTAAGAAATGAGAACATAATGTGAGTCACCTATTGGAAATCACTCCAAAACTAATTTATGGAGTTTTTCAAACAGGGAGTAAGGAAAGGTTGAGTGGTTGCAATTAGGTATTTGTACAGTATGGTCTGCAAAATGAAGTCACTGGTACTGATGCTAATATTTGTGTCTAAGTGGGAAAGCTAGTCACATGATTTCAGTCTGCTTTGTTAGGAGTCCAAACAGAATCTGATACCAATTACACAAAAGGACACAGGGGAGTGTACGCAGAGAAAGACACATGTTGACATGCACTAACAAGCTGTTAATCATACTGGTAAGACCCAGCCAGGGTAAACATTTAGACAAGATGAGTTGAAATAGTTCCAAAGTATTAACATTGTGGCAAAAATGCAGACCAGAATCCTTAATAAGGTATGATCACTGATCATCAGAACTGTCCAATAAACAAGTTACTTATGGGTCCATGTGACTTTTATTTGCAATCCCCATATGAATTCATCATTTGGCAGTCTGACCCTTAATGAATAAAATATTTAACAAACTGCTGCATAGGATTCACGATCACAGAGCCGAGCTGTGTGTCTTCACGCTGACATACTGACTGTCAATACTGAGAATCAAAGGACTAAACACCTGTGTGTGGTTCCCATGTGCATTTCTGCGCATGTGTGTATTTGTGCTTGCATGGGCAAGTATACATCTATTCATGCTGACGTAAAAAGGTTGCTCCCTTGCCTGTCGACATTCATTTGGCTGTGTTTGTTTGAGTGTGTGTCTAGCTAATCATTTTAACTATCTCTCCCAGTCTGCACACCAACCCATCCATTCCAGCTATCCGTCTCCCATAAGGGACAATTATGTCCACTATGCTTCAAGTGTTTGTTTTTATGCATTTTTATGCAGGATACAGTACATGCATCAGTAACTTGTTTGTGTTGCTGTGTAGAGTTTGATGATGGGCTTTTATACACATATATACATATATATATATATATATATATATATATATGTGTGTGTGAGTTTGTTTGTGGCTGTGTAAAAGATGTGTATTTTTGCTCTGCTATCTAAATCATTCCTCATTCTGCTGCTCAGCACACCAGTCCACCTGTCAATCCAGCGCAGAGGTTCTCTTCCTCCCACGAGACAATTATCTACAGTCTGGTTCATGTGTTTATTATCTGAATGTGCGTGTGTGTAAGAGGGGTGAGAGAAATGGCATCAGTAGCAAATGGAAGATGGTGATTTACTCCTGGCTTTTATTTCCTCTGGGATTACTTCCTACTTTTCCCCTTTCTCTTCCCCCTTTTTCCCCAACCTTTTCCCCTTCTCTTACTCTCCTCATCCCTTCTTCCAATCAACCATCCCCTGTTTCTCCAACCTTTTCCCCTACTGCCCCCGCTTCTGTTTTCCTTTCTTTCTTGTCTCCCCCTACACCATAACCTTCCTCCTTCCCTCTTCTCGCCACATCTAATCCCTCTTTCCCTTCCACCTCATCTCTCAATGTGCACTTTTCACCCCTCCCTCCCTCCCTCCCTCCCTCCCTACACCCCTCCACTTCTCCACCTATCTTCCCCTATCTCTTCCTCCCTGCCTTTGGGGTGATATAAACATCGGTTGGCCAGAAGGAATCTGGTTTTCAGAGCAGCAGACAGGTGAGACTTCCGACTTGAAAGAGTCTGGCAGAACATGGACATCTGCTTGTTCCTGAACACCTGCCAGATTACACTCATCTTCCTCAATGGATTACAGTATTTTTCTGCGCTCCCTTTTCCCTCTCTGACCCTTATATCTAATTCCTTCCATGCTGTTTTTATTCCTCTCCACGCTTCAGTCTTTATCGCACCACTCAACGCTGTCTCTCCACTCTCCTCTTGTGTCAGGATTGTCAATGATTTGTCATTTGTCAATCATTTTAAGCAGCCGTTCCAAGCTGGTAAATAACACACAGAAATATGCATGCATATACACACACGCACAGACACATTTTAAACATCCACACACAGATTATGCACTTAAGTAGATTGCACTGTGATGCACAATATGACTAGACATAACACAACGGCACAACCTTGTCACACACAGTAACTGTGTGTTACCGCACCTCTGTTCCTCTGCAAGATTAGCTTTCAATTTACTTAAGGTTCAGTCTGAATTACAATGTAATTCATAAATGTGAGGGCTCTGCAGTGAAAAACAACCGCAAGCTATTTGATGATTAACCAATCCAGGATCTTTTGGATTCTCTGAGAGATAACTGTTCTCAGCAAAACAGTTTCAGTAAATACTGGACACCATATGTGCCAGAAATCAATAGCAATTATACAGTAGGATTATGAAATGAATTACTAATATTTGTCAATGTGAGATTGGTCATAATATTGCAGGGTTAGAGCTTCAATCCCAAATGAGGCCACCCGTGTGAACAATGTGTCATAGCGACAGGTGCTCCATGCCTCTAGGTCATCTAATTAATCTCTTACTCTGTCCCAACTCAAAAAGGGCTGGGTCTTTCAGAGTCCGTATCGGTATACAGAGTATGCCATCACTGGCCACCGAAGTCTGTCTTGTTTTTAAAATAGCTGTTGATTTCAGTCTTGTTTGGAGGAAAGAAACAGTGAATCAGTCAATTGTTTAATGAACCATTAAGGCAATCCTCATTAATTTGTAAAGATGGGAAATAGCATAGACCGTTGCAGGTAGGTGGTGGTTTATCTCTGATGAATCATTTTAACAAGATCAATAAAAACAAAACTGCGAAATCTAACTAACTGAAGCCAGGCCGCATAAAATAGATGTATCAATTACTAATCTGATACTTTTGTGCTGAAAAGATATCATATACCTAATTTTTAGTTTGAACCTTATCAAACTTTTGAAGGCAACTTTCCAGTGCTAAATTTGGAAATGTTTGATGTTGCAAGAGTTGAGGAAGGCTGCCCAAATGCACCATAGGTCTGTGTGAGGAGGCTCATTTGTGGAACCACCACAGATTCAGCCCAGCCTTCAGGTCCTCAAAGGATCCTGTCACCTGTCTTACCCAGCTGCTCGTCATCTGCCATTAGTTTCTGCAATTAGACTTCCTCTGCCTGCCTCCTTTGTTTGCCTGCACTGACTGTATTTTCCTTTTTCTCGGCTCCATTCCATTTGACTGAAGTGAACGGAAGTAAAGTAAGCCAGCATGGACAATATCAGCCCTTGGATTGGAACGTAAAGCCTAAATGAAATGCTTGCATCATTAAGGTTATTTTTTGCTATGGCTTACCAGAATGTCTGCAGTGAGAAAAGCTATATATATATATAGACCAAGTAAAGACCGGTAAAAGCTAAACCTGTCTTTGCCTCCTGGGTCTGCTTTTAGGCTTTGGGTTTTAGGTTTAGGTTTGGGTTACACTCTCCAATGTGAGGCATTTGGGATAAAACTGGACCCATCATTTCACATATAGTCTCTTATGGCACAGAAATTGTGTATTCTCGTGGTCATTCAATTGACAGTGTAGGTATATGCAGTGTATTTCTAGCTTTTGTAAAACAGCCGGGACATCAATGTGAGTGCAAACCAGTCAGCTGACTGGGCTGAGAAGTCCAGACTTGGCAGCACTTCTAAAGGAACCTCAAGAGAGTCATAGAATATTGTGTCAGGGTCACCTGAACGTACACTATTGGAACTTATTTATGGAAACATGGTGTCCCATCATGCCGATAGCTACATGATACCCCAGATGCCTTTGTTGTGGACTGGAAGTTTCTGACAACATCAACTGTCAGATCTACATGAAGATAACTAGTCAGTGGACTGTCCGAGGTATTGAGGGCACAAGTGAAAAAGCATCTTCAAAACAAGTCCCAGAAACTGTATTGTATTGCGATGTTGTTCTATTTTAGAAAAAAACATTTTATTGCCATCAGTGTCTATTTGTTCCTCCTGCATTTTTAATGTTACATTTTGAAATTGATAGCCAGTTAAAGAACATCACTGTGCAATGAAGAGGGGCAAGTTCAAAAGCCTCTCTTCAGTTATTTTCATCATTTTATTTCCATTTTTTAGTCATTCCCTCTCCCCTTTCCCATATTCCATCCCTTTCCGTCTGCCCTTCTCCAGTCTCTCTTAAAAACCCTGCTCTTTACTTATACCCGTCTTATATTAATGTATTATGAACATTTGTGTCATCCTCAATAGTTAATAAAGATGAATAACACCTGTTGATACCCTGTGTTGACCCTTTACTTCAACTTTAAAAAGAGATTAACCACAGCGTGAAATCATCATATCTTAGGTCACCATTGCACTTCATCATATTATCTCTGTTCCTGCCCTCTTTCTCCTCATGTCTCTGCACAGCTAATATCTAAAAACCCTGACCGGATTAAGGCTTAATGGGCCCCTGGGTGCACACCAAAGGGCCCCAGCCACACATTAACAAACAAGCTGTTTGTAAGGATAAGTGCGTTTTGTGGCCTTTTTTGGGGGGGAGATTTCTTCCTGTTTTATATCATTAGATCAACAGACGATTATTTATCTTCAAAATGTATACCTTCATACAACATTTAAATCACCATATGCTACAAAATACTGACCCTGGGTTTGTGTGAATAAATGTTAGCCATTTATTTATTTATATTTTTTTTTCTTGTTTTATGCTGCTGAAGCTTGGAAACCAGTAAAAAAGGATGTTACACATCATTAGCATTCCTTTTCTACATTTCCGCTTTATAAATGCAAGGGCCTACTGGCAAACTGAGCCCATGAGCACACCAAGGGCACCCTGATGGTGGACTTAGCCATGCTGATAGCTGAATATATTTATCAAGTGACTTCTATTTCATGGTGTCCATGTTTAACAGACTTAATGAAATCAGTGGCAATACTGAATAATAATTATTTATTATCAACCTTAATCAGTTCATTTGTAGAGGATATAACATGAATGAAGATAAATGCCTGTGTGTGTGTCATGAAAATAAATGACAATAATCCCATTAAACACACAGAAGGAATTATAAGGATTAGAGAATAGACAAGGTCACATCAAAGGCCAGGAAAAGACAGGATTCAATAAACAAAATAAACAGTGTGTATGTGTATTTGTGTGTGAGAGTACCCGTAAGTGAGTGCATGTGAAAACACCTTACAGAAGAAAGCAGAATTATTGATTATAATTCTGCTGATGGCGAAATGGTAATGACAAGATTGAAAACATTGATTCGGTGAGAATAGACTGTCCTTGGACAAGGCAGGATCTACATCATCTGTCCCCGTCACACAGTCACACACATGCATCTGTGGGCATGTACACACCAAAACACATACAGTATGTGTACGTCATGATATTAAAAAAAAAAGCCAGGAAACACTGAGGTAATAAACCCAAATAACCCTAATGATTGATGATTCACCAGACACCAAAAATAACTGGTCTGTAATTATTTTGAATTTTCAAATTTAATTTATTCAATTAACTTTTAACTTTTCACAAAATTGTATTTTCCTACATGAGGGTGTGAATGCTGTTTCAAAACCTTCTTTTCGCTGGCAGGAATAAAATTCTGGTCCAGAGATACTAAATTTATGATTAATTTATTTTCAGCTGGCATAAAGGTTATCAAATTTAAATATATTTTTTGCTGGAATGACCCTGTAAAATGCCCACCATTTGTAAGTTTCAATTGCAGTAAACTCCCCTCATGTCCCAGAATATGAGCTCCATCCCTCCCAAAGTGTGTAATAAGAGAATAGTAATCAAATGGACTTACAGTATGTGTGTTCACATACACCTTCACTGTGCCTGACAGCCAAGTTTAGACAATACTCATAATGCATGATGTATAAAATGTGCATGGTCAGCAGGACGCTGTTGTGACAAATTCATGAACCTGACATCAGATTTGATCAATTCTGTTGTCCCTGGACTTCTTCTTTAAGAAGAAAACTTGTTTTTTCTACTTTATTGGTTGGTACACGACAGACCTTGAGAGACAGGATGATTTAAGACAGATGTTGCAAAGTTTTTGGTATGCAGCATTCGGCATAGTGCCACAGAGCAACTCAGAGAAAAAGTTTAATGCCAGTTCAGTTCCTCCTGAGATGTCCAAAAAATACATTAGCGCATGTTAATAATAAATCATGCACTATCTGCACAAGGACACTGGTCCACAGCCTCAATTCTCAGTCTATATCACCAATCTTCAAATAAACCACAAGCATGCCCATATTTTTGCTTTTTTGTGACCCAATTCAGATCCCAAAACTTTATATGGAAAAGAAAAACTACCACTGTGCTTTTCATTATTATTTTGGTGTATGAATCACATAGATAAAAATATTTTACAATCAAGGCTTCAGTAAGGGAAATAACTTCACTAGTGATGTCGGCTTTCATCAGTTCTGCATTTGTGGTCAGATGCAAGGGGATAATTTAAGACAAGGATCAGAATTTTGTAGAAAGATGTATTTTTTATTAAAATATTTAATTAAGGAAGAGAAGCTTAAGATGGGACAGTCAATTCCATAGCTCCATGGTAAGACAAGACATGTAGACATGTAGATATTAGCATGGCTGTAAGGAACTACAGACTGTATTGAAATATTGACACATGAACTGACTCATGGGTATCTAAAGAGACATTTTGAAGACTGAAGTTGGGTTTACTGGTTGTCTCCAGATTTCAAAAACCAGAAAATCAATATCTGTACGACACTGTGAGACAGGGTGGCGTTTGACCAATCTAGGTTTCAAGTGATGAATTTTTACATCACCAGGAATACGGTCAAAGCTTTAAACTCAAAAAACAAAACAAAACAAAAAAAATCTGCACGGTCAAAACAAAATGTTGCCTGTGTTATTAACGTGGCAGTTTGGTGTACTCCCTAATTCAGAGGACTGACTGCTAAATAGTTTGCTGATTATTTTCTTTCCCACCTCCAAACCTTTCATCAAAGAACGATAACTCATTAATGTTATCTCTATTGTCATGCTGTTTTCCCATCAGGATTTGCTGTTAGGGTTAATTAAGGGCAATTACACAACAGTGGAGATAGAAGCTATTAAATAAATACCCATGTTACTAACTTAATTCCGATTAAAGAGTCACTTTTTCTTTATATAATTCTTTATAACAACAACTACTACAATGTCAGTGAAAGTAAAGTAATACAAACTTGGTTGACTTCTTGAGGATCACGACAGTGTAGCACTTAGTATAATTCCCAGTGTATTCTGTCTCAATCAGGTTTATACGAGGTGCTTTCAAAGTACCTTAGGTGGGACAAATGTTCAGATCAAATGCATTTTTTTATATATTACCTCTTGGCATTTTGCTTTTGTTATCACAGTAGAAACTGACAGGAAATAGGGGGAGAGTCAGGAAATGAAATATCACAAAAGTCTTAAGCTAGACTCAATCACTTGAACTGTCTAAAACTAAGATGGTGAACATTCTATCTTTTTAACATCAACATGTTAGCATTGTCATTGTGATCATGTTACTATGCTAGTGTTATAATTTAGTTTGAGGCACTGCCTTGCTGAATGCTGTGTTCATGACATATCATAGTTATCACAATTATGAAATACTGATTTGTCAATAATGTTCAAGTCAACTTCCAAGTCTTATTAATGACTGGGAAACTCAGATTTTTGTGAAATGCTCCAATATGGCAGATTTGACACTGATGGATGCCACACAACAGCCAAAGACCGTCATCAATGTATTCATTGTAAATGTAATGGTAACAGTGTTATACTCTCAATGCACAGTACATAAAACATCCATCCCATATGTTGTAAACTTGGCAAAATACATCCTCACAGTGACGTTTGCATGGATGTAAACTCATAGAGCTGTGGACATATAAATTGTGTTTAAAGTAT
The DNA here is from genome assembly GCF_905237075.1 of Dicentrarchus labrax. Lineage (NCBI taxonomy): Eukaryota > Metazoa > Chordata > Actinopteri > Moronidae > Dicentrarchus > Dicentrarchus labrax. The sequence continues at coordinate 16,267,842 of NW_026136710.1, read as the reverse complement.
GATTCATTATTAAATGGTCAAAATGCAGGTTGTTAAAAGATGATCAACCAGATATTTTTCCTAAAGGTCTTATTTGACTGGTAATTTAGAATTACTTGAGGTAAACAATGAGCACTCAGATATGAGAATGTGGGTGTTTGTATATGTATTTATATACTCTTTATGCTCCGTACATAAATCAACATTTACTTAAATGAGGAGTGTCAACAAAGCAGCATAACAAACAAAAGTGCCCCTTCCTACACTAATTCTGTCAGCTACTTTGTTGTAATACCTCTTAGCTGCTTTATACTAATAATGTTAGTGGCGTCTCTATACAAGAGCAGGCTAATATTGTTATAGCCTTTGTATTTAATTAGCAGAGCTGTAGCTGTGACAGGGCTGTATTGACAGAAAACTGAGAGAAAACCCAATGAGAGGAGTGTCATTAGACTGTGTGTATGTGTGTGCTTTGAACTGCCAGTATTTGCATTAGAGAGCATGTGGGTATTTCCTTGTAGTCTTGTGCATGTCTGACTGTGGCTATGTGGGCTGAAGGAAGGGTCATTAGATGCTACAGTATTTCTATTTGTCAGATAGTCATCAGCTCAATCCCAGCCTAATCACATAATGGCTTAAAAGGCTGGCAGAGAGAGAGGGAGAGAGGATAAGAGAGCTGGATGCTTAATTGCCATATAAGACATTAACATAGTATCACTGCCCAATCTGGATCACAAATACACTAAATATTCAACCAGCCTCGCCAGAAAATTGTTATTTTGTAATTACATTTATTCCATTCAGCGATAGACTGCCTTTTTTATAAATCATAGTTTTATCAAAGCTTTGTGAAAAACCACAGCCAATTGTAAATTCCAGTCTTGCCAGTTATTTAAGTTTTCAGTCAGCAAGGTTGTGTTTAAATTGACACTTGGAGAAAAAAAATATATATAGAAATGGCCCCTCATTTCACCCTCCAGACCAGAACTTCAATACTGGGCGATCCTGCAAAACCCTGGATTATGTTCAATGGCAAAATATTTGTAAATGTCCATTACCAATACTTATTTAATTCTTGCTCTAGTAATATCTGCACATTGCAGAATGGCAAGGTTAAGGTTCTGGAAGGATCATGATTATGGTCAATAAAAAAAAGGAAAAATTAACTGCAGGACTGTGCTGGGAGATGAACTCTAACCTCATGGATGGAAATTGTACTTGCTACACACCAGTCCACCACCTCAACCTCCACACTCTTACTCTCTGCCTTGGGACATAAAGGGCACACTAAATGTTTGAACTAAATACTGATTGCTGGACATTGTTGTGGAGGTAAATTGTCCAAATGGATATCTTTCCCAGGGATACTGGCCTGCACATGTGTTACACGTCAACTGGGTAGAAGCAGTGGCTGTATCTACAGAGGGCTCTGTCAAAAAGAATGGAGGGTTGTTCGGCAATAAAGTTGGTCATCCAGAAATGCACTGCATTAACTGAACGTGAATGACCTCATAAAATGATTGTCACTTCAACAACTTTTCAGGAGGTTTGCTGTATTATATAACGCTGAGCAGTGTCTCATGGCCTTCCGAGATCATATTTTATCATCTCACCAGCACAAGCACACCCTCACCAGCGTGGATCCATGTGCAGTTTTTTAAAGTAGTGCTATTTTCTGCTTGAACGCTACACGTGTAATATTAAGCCTGGACTGGTGGTGGACTGACCAACAGATCAATCAACCTACCCACATTGCCATCCTTTAATCCATGTTGCTAGCACCAAATACTATCTTGAATATTGTTGTGTATACTGTTGAAATATGATGTTTTTTTTTCTCGAAATAAATATTTGAATGTTATTTCTTTTTAGTCCAAGTCTGGAAGAAGTCAGCACTATTAAAGTAGCACTATATACACACATGCACAAACACGCACGCACAAAAACGCACACGCCTGTCAGCTTTCCCTTGCATCCTCTGCTGGAGGTGTGGGCAGTCAGAGTGACGGTTAGAAAGGTCTAATCTTGACAAGGATGTCAGTTGTGAAACTCTAAACTTTTATGTCATTTGAAATACAAGAGAGAAGGAGTGAAGGAAGAAGAAAATGGAGACAGCGGAAGAGGGACAAATGTTTTGACATCACGATAGTCATGTAATTTAGCAAGCAGGAGAGAAAAGGTGGAAGATGGAGAAAAGAGGACTGGAAGGACAGAGGGCTGGAAAAGTGGGAGGGAAGTGGGAGGAAATGCTGACATGAGTGTGGAAATAGGATAAGGAGAGAAAGAAAGGTTTAAACAAGAGACAGGAAATGAGAGTACAGGCACAGCGCAGACAGAGAAGGACAAAGGGATTTTTATTCCACCTCGCACATCTCCAACGTTAGAGGAACTTGGATTGTATTTGTTAAATTAACATATATCTGCCACACTAATAACCAGTTTAACTAATTGAGATGTATAGCTCACATGGCCTAAATACGTTGCGCATTGTCATTGCTAATCCACCACACTCAGAAGGCTGCATGGTGCTGAAGGCTTCCTAATATTGTAGATTGGTTATTCATATCTTCAAGCTTTGCAATACTTAGAAACTGACTTTTGGGTTGTGATTCCACTCAAACCAGCAGCTGGAATGAGCTGCTGAATTTTAATGTAAATGAAAAACGCACTTTTTCCACTTTTGGACACTAAAGTTGAATGACATAATGGTTTATTTGTAGATGATAAACAGTTAAGTGCCACTGCGGAGCATGTTTTGATCATCTTAAAATGAGACGTCAACCAGTCTTAAGTTGATTAACAGTGGATGTTGCAGTCTAAGAAGAAACATCTGCACCCAAGCTTCCCTTAGGTAACAGGAATGTGAGGGCTGAGGGGAACAAAAGTAAAAAGGAAGGGAGAACAGAGAAGAGAAAAAGGAGAAATCAATGTATGTAAGAGAGAAGACTTCAAAGACCAGAAGCTAAACTGAGAATAGAGAAGAAAAGAGGGGGAGAAAGTAGGAGTGGATAAAGTGCTATAAACAAGGAGTGCTGATCCAAGTCAATATTGACACTTGAAATATCAGTGCAATTTATATTAAGACAACCTGACCAGCGATCCTTTTCAATTCTCTGCAAAGCATGAAGTAATGAAGGCAATGATCAGAAAATCAATAAAAATCAATCACAGTGAAAAACTAGATGCCTGTCCAAGACAGCAGTTGTAGACAGAGTCATTTCAGGTCAAACTCCTGTCTTCAAAAACAAAAAAAGGAATTATCCTGACACAGCAAATTATAGAAGTAACCTTGGATTATTATAAGTTCGTTTTCGAGGAGACTGACAACTTTTAGTAGAATCAATTGTTTTGAAGGACTCAGAACATTGGATTGCTGAAGCAGCTGTCAAGTTTTGTAAGAATCAGATATTTGCTTTAAAGCTATACTTTGGGGTTATTTAGAAGAATGCACTTTGGTATTATTACATAGCAGATGTGGGACCAAGTAATTATTTGTAGGTCACAAGAAAGTCTCAAGTCGTTGAAATCATGTCCCATGTCAAGACAGGCAAGTCCTAAACAAATCATAATGCACTCTTCATTAATGTAAAGCCGACCAACAAATAATAAACAAAACAAAATTATTTTTGGTATCATTTTTTCAAACTGGTGGTCTGTAAAGTAACGTGGTTTTCCCTCAGGTTGATTTTATTCTGTCAGACTGGTTCGAAGATAGCGGATGTGGGGAATTAGAGTGAGTGTCATCTTGCTGGGAATCAATAGTGTTAACATTACTGGATTCAAGAAATGAAGAGAAATTAATTCATTAGCGGCACACTTTTTAAATAACATACTTTTCTAATTATCAAGTATTTTCAAGTCAAGAGTCTCAAGTCGAAGTGAATCACCAGTTATTGGTGTTAAAGTCTAAATTGAGTTGAACCGACCTGTGGCCCTTTGCTGAGTGTCATCTCCTCTCTCTCTCCCCTTTCCTGTCACTCTGCAGCTGTCACTATCAATTAAAGGCAAAAAAAGAAAAGTCTAAAGTCCCCAAGTAGAGTTTGACTTGAGTTCAAGTCATTTGAGTCCACACCTCTGCTGCTCAGTAACTACTATACAACTTAGAATTACTACTGAGTTCTATGGTACTGCACACATCAAAGAGTGATGGGAGTCAGAGAAGATACTGCATGTTTAAACATTACGTAAACATTCTGGGAGAATGGAAACATGCTCTGATAGGCTCAGCCTGTGGCTGAAGAAATTACAGATTTAAGGAGCCATATAAATTTCAAAAATATTTGTATGCAGGAGAGGCAGAGAGACATGTTCCAGAAGTGACTGTGTCAGACGGCCTGTAATGAGCTTTTCCTGCATCGCCGCTGTAGAACCAATTAGCTTAAAAGGGGTCTAGTGGTAGACTGACTGTGTAGGATGGATCACTGGTGTACTGCATGTGTGCTTGAGTGTGTGTCAGGGGTAGGGATCACATGTGTGTGTGCACACGTGTGTGTTTCATCATATGCTTGTGTATGGTCAGGAGCTGTAGTGTTGTGTCAGCACAATTATATTACCCAGATTTATGCTCACTTGTCAGACACACACACACACACACACACACACACACACACACACACACACACACTAACCCCCTCACTCTTTGTCATTCTCTCTCTAGGCCTCTCCTTCTTCCAACAACCTCACACTTGTTTCTGCAACTATTGTGGAATCAGAAAATCCCAATTTCTTAAAGAAATAAGCAGGGTTTCTCAAATTATCTCAAAAATCCTATTACTGTTTCTCCATACTGCTTATTTAATATTAATAAAAACAGAAGATGAAGAAGCACAATCATATCACAAACAAGACATTAAGGCTATGTTTCTGGCTCATGTTTAATCTTCAATCAATCACATATGTTTATGACCACCAGTTTGATTAAATTATTACAAGAAAAAGTCAGATTTAGATAAAACTGATGTGTTGTATTGCAGATTAGTCCTTCTACAAAAGGAAAATAGTCAGAAACCAAACCTCTTTCTCACAAACCTCTCTCACTAAGTCTAAACATTGATGATTACATGATGAAACACTCATAACGGGGTGAGTGCGGAAGCCTTACACTGTAAAGTGAAGACATAAAATAAGTCAAAATCTTTGATTAACAGCCCCAGAAGGCAGAAAGCACCGCTAACTGCTTCTCATATATCAGCTTCCCCCAGCACTCAGCCAGGATACTTAAACATCACTGTACAACCAGTCAGCTAAAGCAGTTAAAAAAAAGAAAGAAGAAAAAAAAAGACCAGCCACCAGAAAAGAAGGCATATGAACAGGCAGGTAGAAAGACTGGATGATGGGCTTTTTAAATAGGTATCAAGTCTGTCAGAATTGCAGATATATAGACAAGTCAGGTTGAAAAGCAATCAAACAGGCAATAGTAGTCAGATTGTCAAAAAGATTAAAACATTTATTTTGATGTTATTCTTGTTAAACCTAAGACAGATCAAAAGGTAAATCACATATGCTCGTATAGCACACAAGCCACTACATGCTATACTGCTACATATGTCTCGTCATGATGCTGGTCACTTGTTTTTCTAGCTATGATGCCAAATGTTTGAATTAGCTATGCCCATATTCATTGAGTTATCTTTTTGTCTCCAGTCGCACATGTTATTGCTGGTTCTTCTGTATTGGTGGTTCTGAGTGCCTAATGTCTCACTTCAAGTGATGTTGTCTGAGGTTCAACTTCGTCATCATGGCAACATTTCTCCACCCGAGTGTAAAGAGGAAAATATGGAGAAAATAAGTAGTAGTAATTTTTCAAGATATTTAGATTTAAAAAGTATATAAAAGTCTACTTTTATGAAGGTACTGAGAATAGACCTATGGAGGCCAAATAAAAGGATATTTTGTGCAGTTTAGTTTTAATCTTCTCAATTCATTGAACATGTCAGCACATGAAAAATGTAAATCTTCCAAACACAAACATACTTATTTTTTCACAGTTTCTGTCACACAAGATTCAGTCTAGTAGTATACACTGCCTTGGCATGCATATAAAACCTAGAGTCTCGTCCGAAAAACTACAGGACTCAAGTCAGTTTTTAGATGCCATCAGACACGCTCTATCTTCTCCATAAATATACTTTTCTTCTTTAGGTGGAGCTGCTTTTTGGGCTATCTTGCTCACTGAGGTCCATACTGACACCGAAATGATGCAGATATTTGCTCCACAATAACGTCTTTAAACACCCCACACACATTTTTCTGTGAGTCTTACCAGTAGACCATACAAATCAGGTTTTCAGAACAATCTTGAATGCACCAGAGCTGAACTTTCCTCAAAATTCCTCATTTCTAAAGACGAGATATTAAAAATAAAAAGTCTTGCTGTGCTGTGGTGTCACCTGCTGTTTCACGGATTTACATCTTGGAGAGAAAGCTGAATTAAGAGAGGAGACGAGTAAAAAGGAAATAAATGTTTGCCATGTTTGAAGCAGTTGTGGGACTGTCTAGAGTTCAGGCTTGTTTTTCTTCTTCTTTAATCCACCGCCATGAAACACTTTGGAGGGAGGCAGGGGGAGTTGTCAATTGATCCAGTGGGAATTTGACCAAAAGCCAAGAACAACCAGTGTGAGCACTGGCTGGCTGATAGCTGCTGTGCCTTACCAAATCAATTTAGTAAGCAGTAACATTGTTAAATTAAATCATAGCGAAGACTGGATTTTCTTTTTCTAAAACAAAACTGAGATCCCTTTGACTTTATACTTTAAAAGGTCAATTCAGGCAACTTTTTTTCCAGTATTATATCATTTCTATTAACATCTCAGCATGTACCAAGCTTGATCTGTGTTCCTGCACTGTTACTTGCTCTTTTGCTGTATCCATTTATGTTCCTTGTAGCCTTAGGTTCCCTTAAAGCTACTTATTCTACTAGAAATCCAGGGTTTTTCTATGTAAAAATGCTCTGGTCTGATCATCCTAAATTACAAAGTGGAGTTGCAACAGAGGACAACTACCCCCAGACAAGCCCTCTATGCTAGGGATCTCTGGCATCTACTCCAAGTCAAGTCCTTTATTATTCTATACCTGCCAATACTGAGTCTAAACCAGTACTAAATGTTGATGAAATGTGTATCTGACACATTGCAATGGAGATTGTGATCGGCTTTATTTTAGCCAATACGAGCCATTAAAATATGTACAAATCTGCCTTGGTATGATCAGCTTGTGACCTCTCGGCTATGTACAACTATACTCTGAAGCCTGCATGTGTTAATTTTTAAGAAGGTGGACAACGCTTCAAACGAATGCTGGACATGTGAAGCAGCCATCAGGCGTGTACAAACACATAGTTAAAAGTATATTTTTCAACCTTAAATCACATGATAATATTAAAAAGGCATTTAATAGAGAGGAAATGTCTGTGGAAGCCTTTTGCAGTTTTGAAACTGGTTTTGGGAGCTAAAATTGTATCTCTCTTTTGCAATAGTTGTGAGGGAGACAGCCACAGTGCCCTTTTAAGTACAGTACATCAATGCTCAATCACATCAAAATGAATCTTTTTGTTGGATTACAAAGCACAGGACGAGAAAAAGAAGTATATAGATTCAATAGAGGCTCTGAAAAGAGAATGTTGTAATTTTCCTAAATTATGTCACCAGGTGGTATTTTGAAAGCACAAGCAAAAAGTAGGGCAGTTCAGTGAGATTTATTCATTTTTCAGCTATTCTCTTGGATATCTTCAGTTTAACAGTATATTTGCATGTGCAAACATATAGAACGTGCATATAAACATAGTGTATTCAAATATTCTTTTTAACAAGAAGGAAGGCTGTACATGGGTTGTGTTTGTTGAGGGTTTGTTTGGTCTACATGCTTACATGTGAAATAAAAATCTATGTTTATGTACAGTAACATATGATTGAGTCTGTTTGTAGCCATTTGAGTCTTTACTTTATGTTTTACAAGAGGATTTAATTTCTTAATATTCTTGATATTCACAGTTTAACATTTTTCAGAAGTCCAGATATTAAAAAATACAAAGCCTTACTGTGTTGTGTCACCTGCAGTTTCACAAATTGAATTCAAAATACCCATCCTGTCATAAGTTAGGAAAAAACAGATTGGACTCAAATGCAAGACAGCAGAGGTAGCAGGATGTCTGTGGTGATTTATTGAAGATAATTTGTGTTTAGGAACAGGTAGGCAGGCAGATAAACTGGTATAAGTCCATGAAAGGCAATAAAACCCACTCAGAGACCAAATGAACTGACACAGAAGCAATAAAACATAAAGACTGAATATACTGGTGAAGGGAAGGCTAACAAGACACAGGTGAAAATGGCCGGGCAAACAATCAAAACTGGAGGAAAACGGACAAAGACAGGAAGTGAAGCAAAACAAGACATAAGAAGAGGAAAATTCCAAAATAAAACAGGAAACAACGAAAGAAAACGCCAAACCATGGCATATGCTGCATGTGTCCAGAGCAGGAAACAACTGTCTGGTGTAACCAGATCCTAGGGTTGGATTCTACAATATAATAAATAATGAAATCTGTGAAATCTATGTGATTTAACCTTTTGTCACAAATGCAAATACATCACATACTTCTCTGGAACTTCTGTTTATACTGGATGGCAAAAGGATAAAGAGAAATAAATACAAGTGGCACAACATTTTTCACAATAAGCAACAAAACTTGAATAAAAGAGATGTGACAAGGATATAAATCTGCTTACTGGAAATAAGTTGACAGCAATCATTGAAAAAAAAAAAAAAAAGAATATGCCACGTTCTGAGGAAGAAAAGGAGACACTTTGTTTTGTACTTGTCAATGTTCTCCATATTTCTTCATGTATAATACCTGTCAAACGAGCTCGTATCTTCCATGGAAAGCCAGGTTTGTGAGACAGTTGTGCTGATGAGCAGGGGAAAGTTGCTTGTGATTTTAGAACTGCAGAGTCAGATGTATTCATGAATCCCAATGGAAGTCAATCCATCTAGTTATCTAATAAAAGGAAATTCTGCATATAGTTCAGGCTCCTCTATCAAATATTGGGTGGAAGAACTTTTGATAGTTAAGCACTGACAGTTGAGCACAGAGTGTATTTGGCTTGATGTTTCATATATTGTTAGGGTGGTATATTGTTAGTATAATGGTGCGTCGCTGCATTCGCACCTCAGCATAGATGAGTGTGTTTATGTGTGGACAGGTATCCTGCCAACAGAAACTGTCCTCCCAAGAAAACTGACAGCATATGTTGTTAAAAATGCCCCAGAAACAACATGTGATGAGGTTCAAATGACAAAGCCCCTATAAAGTAGGAATTTTGACTTTTTTTTCGTCTAGTAGAAGTAATGTAAAGTTGCTATGGAGCTACAAAGTCCACAGAGGAAGGAGGTTGGGATAGTTTGATGGGTCAACAAATTTACTGCTGTTTGCATCATGTTTGCTATCAGCAGTCAATATTGGTTTCTTTTAATAATGACTGATGTTTTCCATTGATATGGGGGTGGCCATGGCTCAGAGGCAGAGCGGGTTGTCCACTAATCCGAAGGTTGATGGCTCGATCCCCTGCTGCTCTTGTCGAAGTATCCTTGAGCAAGATACTGAACCCCAAATGGCTCCCGATGCTGTGTATGAATGCGTTAGTTTCTGTTTGATGGCCTTTGCCATTACTGTGTGAATGTGTGTGAAAGGGTGAATGTGGTATGTAGTGTAAAAGCACTTTGAGGCACTACACAAGTACAAGTCCATTTACCATTTATATGAGTAATTCTGGAGGGACATTTCTAACAATGTCTTTCTTTGCTTAATGTGGAACACTTGTTGTGACGACATTAATGGATGACTAATAAGATATAACCCTGAGATACAAGTTCATATATCATTACATTATATGCCTACATAAGCCTATCTTGATCCCACAGAGGGCAGGAACTCACAGAATCATCTTTGGTTTGCTTAATGACTGTGATTTATGCAGCATGTCCCTTTAATCCAAAATGTAAATCATGGAAGCAAACTCTGTCATTATGAGCTTATTAAAAGTGACATGCATATAATGCACAATTGTGTGTGTGTATGTGCGTGTTGAGTTTGTTAGTGCACGCTTTTGTTCTTGTAATTGAGGAGACACCATGAAGGATGTGTTTAGACCACATTTGTGTTATGAGGTATTAGCACTAATGAGATTTCACCCATCAAAGACTCTTTCTGATTACAGTTATCACCAAAAGTGACCCTTTCCAATCTGCCCCTGCTCCAAGACTATAACACACACATACACACAAATCCATCTTGCTCAACAATCCTCAGTCAGCTAAACCGTCATTGCAGGGTTCAGACTTTTTTGACAGGAAGATATCAATTGCAATTCTCAGAAAGAGTTATAGACTGTTGTAGACAGGTAGACAGACAGGTAAACACATGGTGAAACATACAAAGACAGACCATAAATAAAAGAACACAAACAGATACATAGCAGGTCCACAATTTTTTTTTATTTTTCTACCTTATCTGTGTTGCATGTTTTTGTAATGAACTGAACCAAACTGAACTGATCACTCCCAAAACACGAAAAATTTAGTTGGGCTTGTAGACACATTTGTTGAGGTCGAGCTGCTCTGCTCTGTAAGTAAGTGGAGCCACTGAATCACACTATTTAAACTAACATTAGTGTATATGAGGGAAAAACACACTGTATCAAATTGCCAACTTTGTGTCTATAGCTTGCAACTGTGACCGCTTTTTATAATTTCATGCCAAGCTCTTCTCAGCCAAGCGGGAGACACGACAATGTCGGACGGTCAGTTGGTCGGTTGACCACTTTGGTACAGACTGGAATCTCAACACCTTTTGGATGGATTGCCCTGAAATTTTGTCCATTCATGATCCCCAGAGGATGAATCCCACTTAATTCTGATGCCCAGATATACTTCAACAAATTCTAATAGCTAATGGCACAAGTACAGCCTCAACGAGTCTCTAGCACTGCTGTTTAAACTGTAGAAAATTATAAACTGTGGCCCCTCTGACTAAGTCTCAACAAATCAAAATTACAGACTGTTTAAAAGAAAATGCCTTGGTCCATCAAGTGGGCACCACATTAAACATAACTGGCAGTGCTGATGGGTGGGAAACTAGTGCGGGATCATGTTCTTGTCACTGCACTTGCGACTCCAACAGCTTGACCAGAGCACCTGTGGGGAAAGTGACAGGATCTGGGGACACAGCGTGAGCTTTTGTGTGCGTCACATCCTCCCAGGAAAGCTCCACTCTGTCAGGTGAAAATAAGAAGCTGTCAACTCTGTGTTTATCAGAGGCTGTCCAAACACTCCAAGGATCAACAGTGGGAGTTGAACTGCAGTGCACAGGGCATCAGTCACTCCAAATTGGGAGAAAAAGGGGGAATTAATTGCTTGATAGTAAGCATTTATCTACATTGTGCAAGAAATGTATGAAAGCCCGATATCACACACACCTGCTGATCCACCGTGGTAGTGTCATGTTTTACCTCACTTAGGTGTGAAAAGAGAGCAATAATAAATATGAAACTGAACTGTGGTCTGGTTAAATAAAACATCTTTAGAAATATTTCAGGTGATGGTCACAGTTAGGTTTAGGCACCAAAACTACTTGGTTAGGTTTAGTAAAAGATCATGGTTTAGGTCAAAATAACTACTTCCCAAACACATTTAACACTAATTATTGGTTTTACACAGGAAACAAAGACTTCTCCTAGTTTTATGTGTGAAAGTGTGAACCCCAACTTTCTCTCTAAGCTGAATTTGTCACTCATTATACTACGTATGTCCTTTGTTCTTGTCATTATTGCCCCCTACTAGTTCTGCACCTTCATACACGTACTTCTCACATATAGGTGCACATCCTCTGGTGGATCATCAAGTGTATTGCACAATTAGGGCGTGATACTGGGCTGGGATTTCTTTCCACTTGGCAGAGGTCTTTTACATAAAACACTTAAGTTCCAGAAAATATGACGGGTCTGGTCAAGTTGTGAATCTCCTGTCTCAGCAGCTCGGCTGAGTATTTCTCGCTCACTGGACACCTTATGAACTTGTGTTAAGCCCTAATATGATGGGCTCGACTAGGGACGCAAACTGCTGTCTGTGGGAGTTTTAACGCCAGAGGGCAAGGGCCTGGTTGTGGACAAAGTATTGCAAGAGTCTGCCAAAACAGATAATGACAGCCATCAGCAAGGTGTCTGCCTGTGTGCACCACATGGCAGGTAATTTTGATGAAAAGTGCACCCACAACGATGCAGGCCCCTTACTTACAATAACTGTGTTCAAAAGAAGCCAGATTGCTGTGTGTGCATGTGAATGAATGTGTGTGTTCAACCCGAGCAGTCTAAATGAGAACCCTCACACCCTTAAAAACCTATCTAGCTGTTTTTCATCAAGTAAAATAACAGCAAAGCAGCTTATAACTGTGCCAGTCCTCACAAATCTATCACACAGAATAAATCTATTCTGCCCATCCTCCATTTAGTTTTATGTTGTCAGAGTGTGATGGTAATCTCATTTGCATTAAAGAAAAGTACATTTTTTTAGTTTAAACTTTATTTATTTAGCTTCTTCTGTTCAAAAAAACCTCCAGACATTAATGTATTGATGGGTTGCATGCTGGGGAATGCAGAGATATTCCCCTGCTAATCCTAAACAATAAATTTAAAGCAGACGTAAAGATGCCCTTTTAAGCCTAAATGTTTTCTTAAACCAATTATACTAAGTGGCAGTCATATAGTGGTCTCATCTTGGCTAAACAGACTGCTTTCCCAAAATATAAATTAAGGGTGGAAAGCTTGTGAAGTAAAATAAGCTTTTAATTTTTTCTTTTTTTAACAGTTACACACTCACTCAGTCCTGTAAAAAGAAGTCCATACAAACAAAATCTTCTAAAGCTAATTTAATTTATTTAATTAATAAGGAAAATAAGATGGGGTGTGGAGATATGTAAGGAGTCAGTGGTGGATGAGTGTTATGAAACATGTAAACCTAAATTATACAGACATGACGAGGCCATGAGGATAAGTTGAGGTTGCCCAGCCACAGAGAGATTGTCCTGAGAGAGCAGCCCTTTTGTGTCCTTTGCCAGTCACACCCCTCAGGTGCAGCCTGTTGCTCTGATAACCCATCCAGACTTCTGCAAGAGGAAAAGGAAGCCAGGCAGGTGGGCAGTCACACCATCAATTAAAATTGACAATTGAGACCAGAGGCTTTCAAATGTGTCAACCTTTATTTTTATAACTGAAACGAATGGTACTGTAAACAAAAGTTGTCTATAAGTAAGGATGTTTCTTGTAAAATATGCAATAAGTACGATACAACAGATTTTCTGTTAATTCTGTGAAAACTCCCCTGACAAGTACAGCCATTTCTTTAATAATCTTTAATTTAAGAGAAAAAAAACTTGTGGCTTGTGACCCACCTTACAAAAAAGCCCTTGGAGCTCCTTGTTAGGTTTAAGATGTCTATGAGTTTTCTTTTATTTTCATCTCATAACTCCTCAGATTTATCTTGCAAACCTTTGGAGTGGCTGGACCCCTAGGTTGGGAACCACTGCTTTAATTCAAACGACTTAGCGCTTGATTTAGGATGCGTTTTGTAGGTCTTATGCAGATTATGATAGACACGGTTGATCTGTTCTCATTGAGATATGGCCTATTTCATGTGTGCATTGAGGATTTGGGGGCTGACTTTGCTTGCACATGGGGTTATTCAAAATACAAATACAAACAGCCAGTTCAGTTGTTTTTTGTTTATCTCTGATTTAAGTCAGGCTATTCGGATGAATTAGATTTCTTTCTGTCATGATCCCTCATCTCACGCTGCAAGTTTAACAGTCTTACTGCTCAGGATCAGACACATGGTCACAGTCACAGCGTGTGCACTCAACAATTGTAAGGAGACACCACTGCAGCAATATATATTGTACACATTTAGACTTAGCACAAAAAAATTCAAAATGGGGTACCCAACTTTAAATCTTAAAACCCTAATGCCATCAAATCTAAACAACAAAATAGGTTGTTACATAAATGGTTGCTACAAAATGATCCATATGATGATAAGAGAAATGGTCATGGTTAAAAAGCAGGGTCAGTTGTCCTAGGCTTGGGTCAAGATGGGGCCTAAACGGTTAAAATACTGCAATCTTCTGGAATAAAGGGTGGAGGGCCCTTTGAGATCATCTTGTCCTGGGCACGAACAAGACACATTGTGCCTTGGTTAAAAGTAACATTGAAATTGGTATGAAAGGTATCAAAGTGGAAATGAACAGCACTCACTTATGTCAAAGTCACAAGATTTACTTACCCATCCATTTACCCCAACCACCTCCCCAAGAGGTTCCGGAGTGCCAATAAATCACACTAATGCACACACTGCTCATAATGCACATGGCCGCTAGAGGTCAGATAGAATGAAGCACAGGTCTTTTACGGTTTTTGAACAAATGACACTGTCTCGTATGATTTTAAAATTGTACTTTACATAAATTAAACTGCTAAATGCCTAATTGTGGCAAACAAATTATGCCACTCCTGTTTAGCAGACTATTTCAGCCACTCTCTATTTTCAAATCGTCTGCTAAATAAACAGTAACTGCCTCTGAGTCAACTAGCTCTTTGTTGCGGCTCTCTGTTGCCTAAGTCATCTAGTGGTCCTCATTGTTGTTTGGGATCTAGAGGAGGGGGCGATGAATGCAGCTGGATAACTGTGACCAGCTGCATTATTATATTTTCATGATGTGTTCCTTTCAATGGGACTGTGATGTGTTGACTTTATTGAGTATGATATTCTGTCATCTCTGTTAGAATATATTGAATCAAACATATTGAACAGATGTGTGATTGAGGACAACTAAATTGATGCTACCACGCATACTCTTGTTTAAACACAGCTGGTTTAAGTTAAAAGCAAACCCTGTCACAAGATAGTAAAGACCAAAAAGTCTAAAAATGACTTGTCAGAAAGGAAGAGCTTTTGGGGAAACATGGGGAGCTCAGCTTGTGTGCTCCATCGACAGGAGTGCTAAAATTTGAAATGGCAAAACTGACTTTTTGATCCCCTCTTGAGCATTGCTAAGCTCTCTTGATCCAAGTGAGATGTCAGTTTGATACATAGTCAGGGTACAAAGAAACAGCACTACTAGTGAAAATCAAATAAATTTCCCATTAATATTTTACAAAAAATATCTGCTAGAAGGAGAATACTTTCTGTAATTTATATCATAAATGATATAATTATATATTTAATCATTTTCAGTGAATTTAACATAACATGACACATGCAAGAGGATATTACTTTACATTTTTTGTGTTGTACCTTCTCTGTGTGTTGAGTTTGACTTTGAGCATAGCTGTGTGCCTATTCATGATCACTTGGGGTCTGAGATTTCTTGATAGAAGAAGAGAAATGCGAGCACTCACAAGAGGTTTTACAGATAACAAAGGAAGAGGAGCAATGAGAAGAAGAGGGCAGGAGGAGAAAACGATGCCTTTGGAGATTGGATTTCTGGCACGACAGAAAGAGAAAATAAAAAGCGAAGAGGTGAAAGGGGAGAATGACAAAGACATCTTACTGTAGAGGACTAACGGGTCAGCATCCTGACAAGAAGGGTCACTTGGGAATCGAAGCAAGGAAAGGAGAATAGTGGAGGATGGGTAACTGGAAGATATAGCAGAGCAGAGCTAAAAATGAGAGGTGAGAGGGGAGTTCAGGTGTGGTTCAAGTGTTGAGTGAAGAGGAAAAGGAGAGATGAGGTGACAGGGTGCAAGGAGGAAAGATGACAGCAAGGTAAAAAAAAGGGGCAGTATATGAGAACACATACATCTTTGCTGACTTTTTCTGGTGGGTTTAGACGAAGTCGTGGAATATGTGTGGAATCTGAAATAAACAGAGAATGAAAACAGCCTTCAAGTCTCTGTCCAATGGTGCTTAAAACTTAAAACTCACTCATTCTGGTTCATGGTTCTGAAACAGTTGACTCCACTTGGTGTCCACAGTTGTCTACTTTACTATGTATGTGTGCTATTAAGTATTTTCATGTAAGTAATCATAAGGGAGTGATTTCATTCATGCTCCGGTTTCTGTCTGTGTATCTTTCTGTGAGGCAGAAACATTTGAAGGCAAGACACTCTTTAGGTAAAGGACAGTTTAGCTGAGTGCTTTTAATCTTTTACCACAAAAGGGAGTGAAACAAGCAAAATGGCCTTTCTCTGACTTTGGTGCCGCTTAACAAGTGTATCTGGATGAAACAGGGGTAAATCATTTTTTGGCAGATTTGGCGAGAAGGCAATACATAGCCTGCACAGATGCTATCAAACAAACTGAACAAACAACAAAATGAATAAATTAAATATTCTGAGACTAATTCCCCACTCCTAAACAACAGTAACGTGGGTGCATATTCTGTATAATAGTGCACAGACAAATCGGATTGGAAAATAAAAAATTCACATCCTACAGTACCATAAATGATTCCACAAACATTCACAGTCACATATCATGAACACACACACACACTTCTGTTATAACATGGAGAAAGAGGATGTATATTCATTTTGTTTAAATAAAGAAACAGCTCTACAGTGCTGTATATCGAGTAGACTTTTGGGTTTTCTCTGAGACAGGAAAAAACTAAAACTAAATTACAGTTCACAGCAATCTGTATATAGCATGAAACACACTGAAATACATGAATAACGAATGAAATGAATGTTTAATATATTATTTATGTAATTTTATTTCCTCTTACATACAACACATAGTCTACATAGCATTAAATATGCAGACATGTCACACAAGGCTCAGTTTATCTCTTTGTTCAAGCTCCATTCTGTTTGTATCTGCACTGTTGAACCTACTTGGCCTCTTGAAAAGCCTCTGCAGCTCATTGAGAATGCCATTGCAATGCTACTGAGTGATTCAGCTATATAGAGGACAAGACTCTAAATAGATCAAAATAAGGTAAGGAGTATAATTTTCCATTCTTATTTATTTATTTATTTTTTTGTCTTCCTAAAGGTGGTTTATATCATGTTAAGGATTTTAAATTGTATTCAAATTTAAAGATCAGTTTTTTTTCCCCACGGTAATATCTCCCTCTAGATTATACACTACTTGTTTGGCTTTAGAGTAGTTTCTGTAAAGTTGTGGTGAGTTATGATGGGTAAAGTCCACAGGGAACTGCTTTTTGCACTTCTTGCTTATTTTTCTTATTATTTTGAAGATAACTTTATTCTGACTGAGAGCTTTATTTTAGCTGCATGTTAAAAAAAAAGGTTTATGTATTTATATTTAATCTTACCAAAGAAGCATTTCCTCCAAACATCTGTCGAGTCTTAAACAAACGGCGGGACAAGGCAGACTTCTCAGCTGATGAGGCGAGTGCAGCAAAACAAAGCAGAATTTAATTTCACTGTAAATAACCTCTCTCTCTCTCTCTCACTCACATACAAACACACAAGGAGAACAGCTGTTAGTGCTAAGACTGCAGTAGTAAATTATCACATCATAAATCCAGTGTTTGTACTGGCGGGCCAGACGCCATGCTCGGGAGCTCACATGCAGCACCAATCAATCAGCAAAAAGCTGCTCATCAAACACATACACACACGTATACAAACACACACGAACATACAGGCAAAGAGACCAAAGTAGACCACACTCAGGAAACTTCTGAGCTCACATCACACAGTGCCTACAGTCAAGTCAATCAATTTTCCTGCGCTTTGATTGATGAAGCTGTATGACCATATGCCAACCTGCCACGTACTGTAACACACCAAATGACATTTGAAATGGTTACAGTTGGTCACAATCAAGCATCATTAGCTTTATCTATGATAGTGCAGATATTCATAAACTTAATGAGAATATTTCGTCTGTTTCAAGAGCAACGGAAGCTCATTAGCATTTTTTAAATATTAACAGTGAATCAAATGCCTTCCTGTAAATAGACGTTTGTGTATTCGCAGCACGTTTTCAAAATGCTTCACATGTGATGTCAAATTGATGAAGAGTTTATTATTATTAGCATGTGTTTTTTTAAGTTGCATTGCATTAAACTCTCTCGGCCCCCGTACTCTTCTTTATGCCATGAAAAATACAGTGGCACCAGCATGAAAAAAAAAAGCACAAACAAAAAAAGAAGACAAAGTCAGAAGTGGGTGGACACAAAATCATGGGCAATACAGATGTAAAGAAAGGCTCAGGCAGTCTATATGTATGTGTGGCCAATTGCCATATTGATTAGTTTAAGAAAGCTGCATGCTCAGGGTTTGTGGTTTATTTGTGTACGAGTCTTGCCTATAATACCATCTCCTTTACTTGAAATATGCATCTGGAGGAGAAAAAATCAGTAGGAATGGGAAACTGTAGAAACAGACAAAATAAAAGGATAAGAAAAAAAACAAACATTGAAAGAGCAGCAATGGAAGAGAAAAGAGATAGAAAAGGGAAACAGGAAAGAAAGAATCATGGCTTCTGAACAAGGGCCAGATGTAGAATTAAAATTCCCTGTTTTAGTGTTTAGTATGCTGGACACATTGTGGATCACTCATCACTATCCAACTGCCTTGGCACTCAGGGCGGCTCTCTCTCTCTCTCTCTCTCTCTCTCTCTCTCTCTCTCTCTCTCTCTCTCTCTCTCTCTCTCTCTCTCCCTCAGCCTTTGATGCCAGCTGAGCTTGAGAAAAGGACGGGACATGAGGAGGGGGTTGGGGGAACTGCACAATGCAGATGTTAAGTGTGAAGTAGAGTTGACATGCTGTGTGCAAAATATTTCACAAGTTTAACCCTGTGGGCTTGCATAGAGGAGGAGATGGTTGTACAAAAGCTTGCAAAACAAGAGGTGGTGCATTACTTTGCAGATGAGGAATGAAACACAGACTCATCAGTCAAAAGCTTTTGAGGTGATTTTGGCTTTTAGCTTATATCAACTTGAAAGCCTACAGAGAGATGTAACGTGAATATTGGAGAGGGACATGCTGGCACAACACAGAGGTCACAAGATTTTTGTTCATTTAGGATCAACATATTGCTGCTTGTTCTTGCATGTTATTTACATGTTTGCAGTCAGTAAGGGCCAATGAACAACATGATGCACAGAACTTGATTTTCCACTAATCATGTCAGTTCTATACTAAGCAGCATCTAATTAATACTCAGAGGCAATCAAATTCCCTAATGTCCCACCATAATCAATATGTTATAGTGTAGTTGGCATGACTAATTGTGCTAATTGATTAGTTTAATTCATTCATTTGTTCATATTTCAGTTTTATCAGACATTCCATTTCTATTTTATGGTGTTAAACTCCCTGTAGGTCATCTACCAAAGTTAAGTGCTGTATAATTGTCTGTAATGTCTTTTTGTTTTGAATGTAGATCCACTCCCATGTCAAGCATATTGTGACAGAAACTAACTGTAATGTATGACATCCAGCAAAAGGCCATAGGTTGGAATCGAACCCAGGCCACATGGTGATCTACCAGGTGAGCTACCTTGTGCTCCAGGTTGACAATACGTTTTCCTTGTGCTCAAACAAACTCTTAACTCTGAAAAAATGCCAAGAAAAACCGGAGCACTCATACTTTATATACATATTCAACAGATATACTGTGTATGTGGGAGTAGACATCTGAATTGTAGAGAGAAATGAAGGTGGTATGCTCACCTACTGTATAGCTTGGGAATATTGCTTCTTGTGATGTGATTTTCTAATACTTCCACATCCCAGTGTGACCCAGGCCTATCATTGTCCACATTTCCTTATCAGCTAAAGAAATAAAAATACAAAAAAAGGCTTTTATAAAATAGAGTTTTCCAGAGGGATTGTTGAACATCCCAGTGGAGCTCAGTGGTGCTAATCAGCATGGCAACCCACAAGATAAGATGGCATCTCCTCCTTGCTTGACACTTATTATTATAGCCCTGTTAAAGAAAGCAACTGTTGTGGTAATCACAGCCCAGTAAAGTCCAGAGGATGAAGATAGTGTGTGTGTGTGTGTGTGTGTGTGTGTGTGTGTGTGTGTGTGTGTGTGTGTGTGTGTGTGTGTGTGTGTGTGTGTGCATGCTTGGATAAGTACAGCACAACAAGGAAAAGTGAAAGACAGAATAAGAGATAAAGGGAGAGAGATTTATCAAAGGACGCAGACACCTGTTTATGTTCAGTCTACCAAAGTTGATTTTTTTGACAGGCTGGAATTCCAATTAGCACACGGGGGAATGCAACTATTGGTAAAACAATCCAATTATTGTTTGGAGCAGATGTTCTTTCTAGAAAACAATACGCAGCTAGAGACTGTTTAGTCATTAGCGATGTGGCCTCTGGAGCAACACCAATATATAGTTAAAGTGAATGTTTCTAAATCCCTGCACACCCCCAGTGTACATTTCCAATTTCCGACTGTCTGTCTCTGTGTCTGACATTTCTTCTATTTTTTAATTTCTATTTTTTTGCTATATATATGTATATATATATACATATATATGATGCACAAATATGAGTCATCATCACCACTGATGTATCATGCAAGATGCCCACCTCTGCATCCCTACATATTGATGCATTCATGAATTTCATTAGCACAAGTTCATTCCAACATACTCTCTCAATTTCTTCTTGAATGTTTACATATTTCTAAATGTGGGAAGTGATAGTATTGAGAATTATAATTTTCTTTATATATATATGTAGATTAGATAGCGATCTTTTTTGCTTTCTAGTAGCCTAATAATCAGACTGAATGCCATTTTGTTTTGACTTCACTGTATTTGTCAGTGTTTGTTTTTTTTTTTCACTAGCCAATCAGTAGTGACTAATTTTTTCCATTCTGTCATGATCATTGTCAGTTCTGTCAGAAGCTGTGGAGGTGATTGCTAGGAGCGGTTAAGTTCAATCAAAGAAATATGTCAATTTAAGAGTTGCCAATTCTGTAAAGCAACATACAACTTGTACACCTGCATCAATCTTATCCAACGCTTGTTGCTTTTTTTTTTTTTTAGTAAAAAAAAAGAAAAATCTGAAATTCAGATAGCAATTCGGAAGTCTGACACCATGCTTGCTTTCTATTAGACGACAAAACTTACAAGATAATGGAATACCACCATAAAAAAGTGCAATTAAACAATAACTCAGACATAAGGACAAAAACTGTTGATTTTTAAGTATTATCCTTCTTTAGTTAAAATATTATTTATATTTCAATTATGGCATTTTTGCATGTTGAAAAATTCTCAGTTAGGTTAAGAGTTTTTAATTCTGACTGTGCCAGATGGTTTGTTACATAGGACCATCTTAGAAGTTGACATTGGAAACTGTTTGGAAAAAGTCAGGCACTTGAATTGACCTGTCTATCACTGTCAACCAATCAGATCAACGAACCATATAAAAAAGCCAAACTCTTACTGAAGCCAGTCAGAAGAATAGTGAAAACATCTTCTCCATTGAGAAAAGTCTTCAGAGCTGTTCTTTGCTCTTCTTTCAGTGAAGAAATACTCTCCAGTTCTGATATAACTGATGCTAGCTGTATCTAAGCTAACTTCTTCAGCAGGCACCATTGCTGTTTTCCTGTCACTTCTCCCGCATGTTGTCACATGAAAGCACATAGAAATGTATCATATACTGAGCCCTGAGTTGAACATCCAAAAACTGTTCTGCTGAGAGCAGGGAGGAAGGGAAATTATGATTTTGTGCGCATTTGTGACTCTAAGTAACAGCAGAGAGGTGGATGACAAACAACTAGTTGAGAATGATGGATGTATGGAAGAGTTTGGCTATTGATCTGTGATGCTGTATGCTAATGGATTTGTGTCTCTGTTTAACCTGCCTGTCTCATGATAGACATACACACATACAAACAAAAGTGCACACAGAGACCTCCTGCATCTCTCACACATGGTCACAGACAGAAACAAATTATTTCTGTCTCGGATGTTCTGAAGAAGTGATCAGGATCCCATCTCACTTCCCCAAGGTTCCCATTGGGCTGCTTAATAAGGGTTCTAACAGGATTTCCCGCACAGAGAAACTCCTGCTCTGATTGGTTGTAAGGTCCTGGAGGGCAAACTGGAACGTGAGAGGTCAGAGGTGTCATCATTATCAGAAACAATGAGGGAAGGGAGAGAGGAAGAGACGGTGTCAACTCACACACAGTCACAGAGACTGGAGACAGATGGCTCTCATGGGATCATATTACACAGAGTGGTGAGCAGAAGTGGTGTGTGTAGCTGCAGGAGAGACATCCATGAATGATCAGACAAATGATGGTAGTTTCTGTGTGTGTTCGAGTGTGTCTTCATGTATGTATTGTTTTATGTCTTCTTCTTTTTTTTCATTCTCATACCCTTTGTGAAAACCGTTTCAAGTTTTTGGAAAATGACTGGTCCTCACTTCTTCAATGGGCAGTTTGAGGGTTAACACTTTACTGTAGGATTAAGGTTAGAATTAAGTAGGGCTACAAATACAGACAGACTTATCGATGCAACGTGTGATGTATAATGTTAACAATTATTTACAAATTAACTCAATTACTTACTAACTCGCTCCTCTTCCTCCGTTTCATGCCTCTCCTGTTGCTGCCTGAACCCACCGTGTTTACCCCCCAGAGTCATAACAGCCTTGTTTTCGGAGCCTCTGTAAATCAGCTCTCCTCCATTGGTCCCCTGTGCTTCAAGCTCCCAGTCCGGGTATAGTCAGCTTGTAGTACCACTAACTAGCTTTTAGCAGCAGCTAGTACAGTTAGAATATGCACACAACAGCAGACCGGTAAGTGACTCCCAGTGTTACAAGAGAAAAAGTTCATGTTGCAACAATACCCTGATATTTTCTCCCCGGTGACAAGGCACAGCTCCTGAAAGGAATTTTTCTGTGACTATTTGACTGATGAAAAGTGCGTCAACTAAGACTCTTCTCAGCAACTAACGATTAAGTCGACTATTAGGGGGCAGCCTAGGTTTAGGTTGAGGTTAGAAATAAGAGTTGATGTAATGCATGTAAATGTGATGGTCAAGGTTAGGGTAAGGTGCTAAATGCACTATGTCTATGAAGGTTCTCACAAGGATGAATGTGAAAGGTGTGTTTGCATGCATGCAAATCAACATACAGTATGTCCATGATTGTAAATACAGTATGCATGCGTATCTGTGTGGTTCTGTAACTGCAGCTTGCTATTTATGTCTAAGTGTGTGTTTTAATGTGTGTATTTTCATCGATAGTGCACACTATGCAAGTTCATGTGTGCTGTCCATATTGAATATCTGTATGTCATTCCATGTGTGTGCCAGGCATGTGGGCGAGTATATGTTTGACAACTTTGGCATACCATTCCATGTTTTTCAAGCTGTGCATGAATGTCTGCATCTGTGTCAACATTTGCAAGTGTGTAGTCATATGTGCTTAAGTGTACTTTGATTGTGTACGTCTGCATGTCTATTTTTGTATCAAGGTGTTTTTGTGTGTGTGTGCATATGTGCCTCTGTGTGTGCATGTGTGTACGTGTCTTAGCAGGCCCCCAAGTGGCAGGTCCGCTGTCTGTCACAGTGATACAAGTTGACAGCAGGGTCTTCTTCAATGAGCTCATTGGAGCTCAGCCAACAACCTGTTCTCTCCCCCAGTTAGTGCATCTTCCTCTCTGCCCCCTTCTCTCTCTTCTCCTTCTCCTCATGTAAACCTCTCTCTCTCTCTCCTGTGGCTCAATCTCTTCCCCTCTCATTTATATTCTCTTTCTTCCTTCTTTCTTTCTCTCTCCCCCTTTAACCTTCCTCTTACCTTTTGAAAGGTATTCTACCCAGGTATAATGAGAGTGTAAACACAGGAGAAAGAAAAGTGCTACGTTTTCTTTTCCTGCCTCTGTCACACAATGTCAACACATCTAAAGGCACGGTTCCATCAAATGTGGCTGATACTCGAGAGCAACTGAACACTAGAACATCCCATCAGGGACAAGCCTATGAAAACACAGCCAAATGACATATGAATTATAAAGATCAAACCTGTCTAGTGCTGCAGAAGTAAACATGGGATGGATAGTTAAGACACTGAACAAACTGGATTAAATGCTGTGGCACTGTTGTTTTTTGCAAATATTGCAATAGAATAAATGATGGTAAATGAAACTAAGAATAAAGTGGAATCAAATGAAAGAACGAATACATTTAGTGTCATTACTGTGTCATTCTATAACAATGCTCACTGCACATAGGCTGAAATACACCACATATTCAAATAAGCCAGATTCTGAATGTTGTGTATATATTTTTTTATCAGTGTTACGGACACAAAATTTAACTTTTCAAGTTTTTAAACTTAAAAAAAAAACATAAAACATTAATACTATCCCTACAATACATACATCTACCTATGCTGTGCATACTTTATATACTGTTATATCCACCTACCTCATATACATATTAGTCTGTGTCTATTTTGTTGAACTTGTTTTTCTGTTTATTTTTTGCTGTTGGTCTATATTTGTACATTGAGAGCTAGGTAAAACCAGAGTCAAATGCCTTGTATGTTTGCACATACAGTACCTGGCCAATAAAGTGATTCTGATTCCGAAGTTTACCACATCTAATTGTCCTATGTTTGTTCTCTGCTGCTAAAGAATAACAAACACTTCTTATGAAAAAGCAGGATATAATCACTGCCAACCAGATATAGGGCATACAGCTCTTTTTGGTTTACTATTGTAGATAGTACCTGTTACATGATACATTTGGTATAACCTCAGTCAAGGTTTCCAAGCGAGCTAATGCAATACTAAAAGATGATGTGAAAATGCTGCAGACCACCGATTTAGCAGACGGAATCATTACTAGAATTGTCACTTAAGACTTGCATGATGTGGAATATCCTCCACACACCAACAAAATGGTAGCCTGCATGTTGTGGTTAAACAGGTTAAACAGACTTAGATGCATGTTGCATTTATTGGAGTACAAGATGACCATGATTGGTGACGCATTGGTGATTAGGAAAGCATTCTAATGGGTGAAAATTGTCAAATCACCCTTTAACTGAAAAAGCCTCAGGGAGGAACAAATTCCACCTCCACAAATATCAAGAGGTCGATCGCAATCTGGAGAAATGAATGCCATTAATGCTCTTTTCAGATATTCAGACATTTGTTTTTCCAGTGTTGGTTTCCTCGGTAACTAGACTAACCCTTTCCGGAGGGTATTTCAGCCAGCCCCAAATGACAGGACATGATTAGTAATAGACGTCACATTCCCAGGAGACTGCATGGGATAATCATGTGACTCACACCACCAGAAGACTTGCTAATTATGTGTAGCCTATTACACATAAAATCTGGCCTAATAAAATAGCCTTGATAGAATTTATACCTATAGATGACATTGCAACATCACATTGGTTGAGCATGCATTGTCCCACTGGCCTAGCATCAC
This sequence comes from Dicentrarchus labrax, assembly GCF_905237075.1. Lineage (NCBI taxonomy): Eukaryota > Metazoa > Chordata > Actinopteri > Moronidae > Dicentrarchus > Dicentrarchus labrax. Next base: position 16,242,432 of record NW_026136710.1, on the reverse strand, counting down.
CAGACTAAATCACAAATGCTAATTCTCTCATTATTAATTAAAATAATTATTAATATAATAAATATAAATTATTCTGGCACCTCTCAGTTCATTTTCGATTTCTAAGGTGTTATCAATGAGCACAGACCAAAATGCCTCTAGACGCAATTGGATAGACCTACAGCCAAGTATGGCAAACACATCTTTGTCATCAACAAAAGCTTTAACTGAAGTTCTTCTTTTAAAGAAATACAGTTTGTTTATTTCTGATGTGATAGCAGATTCAGCAGAAACAGTTTCACATCAGTGGCAGCCATCTTGGTTGTTTACAAAAATACCTCAACAGCCAATGAGGTTGCACTCCTGTGTACAGTCATCGTATAAAACTTGGGGAAAAAAACATCGATTGGCCACTGACCAGATCTAGGACTGGTGGAAATTAATTTCAGTAGGAGGGCAGCCCAAAGTATCGGCCAGAGCAAATAAAACATGAGCTCCACTAACGAATTCTTTAGTTCCCCTGGGTTTACCTGTAAATGTAATCCATCAGATTAGAATTTTGTTTTAAATTTTAAAATAGTTGAATAGTAGCTCTTTGGGGGGAAAGTCAAAGACAAGCAATGTGTGTAAATATATAAATATATATACCTATATATGTTATAGTTTTAATTTTTCTACCTATGCAAATATATACATATTCATGTTTCTGTAAAAACATCAATATTAACAGAAATATGGTTATATTACAACTGATTTGTTCAAAATGATTCCATATCACGCTGCCTCTTACTTTTTGTTCATTTTGTTTAGTTTGTTGCATTTGTGCTGAGGCAGTGAGCTTAAGGAATGCAACCCACTGCTTTGTTGTGCAACCCGACTTCCTGATATTGATCGATGCAATCAAAATGATTAACTAAGAGAGAGAGAGAGAGAGAGAGAGAGAGAGAGAGAGAGAGATGGAGGGTGGGAGGAGTGAGGGATGATCGGGAAAGTAAACAAAAGCAAATTAAGGATTGGAAGATGGGGATGGATGAGGGGAATCCAGGGGAGAAAAGGAATACATAAGACGTCAAAGCAAGGGAAGGACAAGAGGATGGATGTAAAGGGGGGACATTAGAGGAGGGTAAATCTGATCTAAGACTGATTCAGGGTAGAGTGAAGCACAGTGAGGAAGATAACAAATTGCTCACATGTCTGAATTATCTTGTTGTCCATGTCCCAGTTTGGTGGTTCTGTATTCATGTTATGGTGTCAAAGTTGTTTAAAATGAGCACTTTGGCGAAGAAAAATTGGAACAATAAAATTTTTTATAGAAAAATTGGAACAATAAAATTCTCTCTGTATTTCAACCAATAATTTTATTTTGACACACATTTTAATATTACTAGTAGGCAGATACTTCCTTTGTGGTGATCAACACATGGCTAATTTTAATATTCAAATGAGTATTAAACTAATTTGTAAGTAAAAATAAATGTATACTAATCTGTATTTATTACAGTCCGCATTTAAATTTTTTTAAAAAAAAAAATAAAAAATAAAAAGTACATGGCCATAAAGTGCACTCTAGGGTGTTAAACAAAAATAGAAACAACCTACTGTAATCAAAGTGACTTAAAACAAACTGCACTTGTGCGAGACTCCCCACCTCTGCTTTAAAATACTAAAGATCACCTTGCCAGGGTCTGCTGGATCGAACTGCAACTAAAGACTATTCCAGCTCCACCTACCAGATCCTGTATCCACAATACCTAACAATTTGTGTTCTTTTTATATTATGGCAGAGTGATGTGTTACCAATTTGCTCCACATAGCAAAGCTTCTCAGCAATTCTAACTTCACAGAAAATTGTACCCTATGCTCTCTTATTTGCTCTCTAACATTACTTACCTGAAGTAATGAAACTGCATTATCAGTGCAAGAGGAACAACTTGAAAAAAGGTTGACTTTTTTAAAAGGCACCAGGTAAGATGTACCCAAACATCTTGTCTTTTTTCTTTTGCTGTCACAGACACAAAATGTAACTTTCCAATGATTCAAATTTAAATTACTTTGGCTACTCATCATGCATCAACAAGACTGAAAGTCTAGTCATGCAGCTCTGTGAGGCTATAGGCACAGGGGTGTTAACATGCTTACAATGACAACGCTAACATGCTGACGTGTAGTTGGTTTAATGTTTACCACGTTCAGCAGCTTATGGTAACATACATGCGTGCTGTGGGGAGCGGAAGAAACGAACAGATGCATGACCTAGGAGCTTCACTCTGCTCTGATCACCATTCCCATCCTTAGAGCCATGAAGCTAGCGTAGTTAAAATAGTCATGTTGTCAATATTATGCATGCATTTTGAGGTTATTTTTTGTCACCCATCCATTGTAAAATATGGGAAAACATGCTTCTATGCACCCTTCTTTGTTCTGCATTTTGGGTCAATACCCATTGTGTGTAGGTGTGTGTGTGTATGTGTGTGCGTGTGTATGTGTGTCTGTATGACGTAGCTGTCTGTGTGTGTCCTTTATTTACCTTGGGGCAGTAAATCAACCTGTATATGTCTGCTGTTATGACTGTAGTTTATGAGCTGACAGCTGATGCAGGCAGAGACAGAATGACAGCTTTATGACTGTGTGTGTGTCATTGTGTGTGTAGCTGTCAGGCAGACAGCCACGCATGTATTTGTACAGTAAAAAAAGAGACACAGTTACAAGTTACACACTCAGACACCGCAAAAACAAATTTTGTAAGTTCATGTCAGCTCTCAGTTTTGCCAGTGTGTTATTCAATTGGATTTTAGATGCTACTGTAATGCAGTTAGGAGCCATTTGCATCCAATTATATTTTATGAACAAAAATGATTTTGAATTAAGACTTTAAAATCGCTCCAGCACTGCTGAATTAATCGCCAAGGTACACTATAAGAAACACTATTTAATAGGTCAGCTAATATACTCTGCACCTTTCCCCTGTGGCTGCATACACTTTACTAAAATTTCAATTGTACGATCATATTAGTCTGCTCAGCTAAACAAGTACCTGGAAAACCATATGTAATAGTGATTAAAGGTGTCAAAAGAACACAAAATTCAGGGTTTAAACATCAAGTAATTTAATGTAATGCATGATTAAATCGAAGCCAAATGTACAACTGATACTGCTTGCTGAAGTGGCAGAGAGGAGATTAAGTGTAGAGAACTTAAATACATGCACAGTCACACACACGCACACAAACTCTGGCAGTGTTTCTTGTGTTTACATTTTTGGTACCCTTCATTTTTGTAAAGCCTTTTTCGATAAGCCAAATTGCTGTATAAATATAGCTGACTTAGAATTTTGGGCTTGATAACTCTGCACCACTTTAGGTAAGTGATATAAATATGAGTACATACAGAGACAAATGTTTCTCGGAGATACATGATTCACTGCCATCAGAGTCAGACTGCATGAAAATGTGGGTAAGACGTGATTATGTATATTGAAACTGATGACTCATACATACATTGCACTCCTACAGAGGATTATGTAAATAAAGCCAATTGCCATTGTGAAGTTTTAATTAGACTGCTCTTTAAAACGTGGCCATATATGTCAAAAATGCAAATTAGCCTGAGTCATTTATTATATTTAAGGCTTGCGAGATGAAATAAAAAGATTAAAAGTGAATTGGTTCACATATTGAACAAGTCACCATCCCAGATAAAGTACTTAATGTGAGAGCATAAATCTAGTCCTTCAAGTGCAAATGTGTTTCATAGGCAGTTTGCCAATGGGTTCACGGTTTACTTGATAATGTGTTGTGTCAAATACAGCAGAAATCAAAACTGTTGTCAAAGACTGTGGTGGGAAAAACACCTTCATGTTGAAGCATTGATCAATTATATTTCATATATTTCAGATCATTTCTGATTATATCAGTACGGCTACAGCTGCATTATAATCTATCTCAATTTTAACATGGGAATTACATTTATGAAGTACTAATTATTATGTAACTCTTTGGTTGTTGTTGCAAGAAACATAATCACTTTGTGGAAGTTATGTTCACCGCACTGTCATCATACGATTGAAGTGGATGGTTCCCTGTCTCAAATGTGGTTATGTTTTGGTTGAAAAAAAACCCAATAAACTTTTGGTAAAATGTTAATAAACACATTGTGTGTGTCAAGTCACTGCAATGCTGTATTAAACCAAGACCACAAGTTTCCCTTACTCTAACTAAATGCTATAAAAAAAAGTTTACTCCTCAGTTCTAATAGCTCCCTCCCTGTCAGCAAATTTAAAAAATGCATCAAAGACAGCAGTGTACCAGGAACAGTGAGCAGACCAACCATGAGCTGCTGTCAGCTCTCTGTGTCCGTGTTGCCATTTGCACACCTAGTTTTGAACCAAAAATTAAATTTCACAGACTTCCACTAAAAGCAGAGGATGTGCGATGGGCTGGTCACCTATTAATCATAGGGTGTTGACACTGTTTTTTTTTTTTTTATAAATTATGTAAATTAGTCCCAAACAGCCAACAAATAGTTAAAGCACGTAATTTCCCCTAAAACCAAAATATTTTAAACAGAGTTTTTGATATGCATTTCTTTTTTTAAATTTAGACAGCTAGGCCTGATCCACATCCTGACTCTGTATGGGATCTTTTCATCTCACAAAGCAAATAAATATTTTTCCACTCTATTTCCATTACCCTCTAAAGTAGGAGTATATGACTAACTTGGTGCATGACCTGGCACAGCACACACTGAGAACAAGATTAGTAAAAGTCAGCCATTTGAGGCTCATGCACCAAAGCTTGAGCTACAAATGAGTCCATTAACTCAACAAATCAATCAAGTGAAAAATTATTATTTCACAATCCTAATTTACTCATGTGATTAATAATATCACTATTTATTGCATAATCGAGTAGAGTATTGTTGGTTTTATTTGATTAATCAGAAATAGAGCTATTTCACTTGGTTATTCTGGGAATTGCTATTTATCTTCCTTAGTGTGTGTGTGTGTGTGTGTGTGTGTGTGTGTGTGTGTGTGTGTGTGTGTGTGTGTGTGTGCAGGGCAGTGAACTCCATTACCTTTTCCCCGCTGCGTGCCCCTGACGTGTCTAATGTGTCCTACCTTGCCTTAGCTTGATGAGCCTGCTGCCTCTTCTGTGTCTAACAATGTCTAATGGTCAATTGTACAACACACACATGCAGGCACAGAAAAAAAATGAGAGAAATACCCCAACAACTACACACAGTACAATGTCTGACGGGGAAATTGAGGCTTGAGTTGTAAGAAATAACTGTGCAGGGTTATGTGAACACACACAGATTCAGAGGGATTTCACAAAGTGGTGCCCAGCGTGGGATGTAGTTAAGAAAAACAGGTAGACAGAAGCTCAGTGGGGGACTGCAGATAAAGTTTCAGTTCTTTCTTCTAACAAGTCAGCCAGTGGTCAAGTGGGCGTAAACACACACATACATGAGCGCCAGACCTGGTGCAACATTTGCCAGGATCTCATTTTAAAAACTGTGTGCATCTACATATGTGTGTGTTTGAGTTTTTTTTTTTTTACTTTTAAAGACTAAAAGTGATACTGTCAATAATTCCACAAATAATGAAATTACATAAAATAACGTGTCACAAAATTGGATGTAGAGTGAAGAGAAAAAGGGCAATTTAGGGAGGAAAAAAGAAAGAGAGAGAGAGAGAAGACGGCAAGATGGACCATAGCTCGGATCATGCAGTTGTAGCATTTAGGCAGAAAGACACTTTTTACGGAATTAAAAAGATTTTTGCTTCAGGCAACTCACAAAACTCTCTCTGCTTCCTCCTCACGGCAATGACGACAGGATTTTTATGGAGTGGGTGAAGGGAAGATTGGCTGGCTTGTTGGCATAAATGATCCAATGCATCCCACCTGATACTGCAATTGTAGGACAGAGAGGTAACAACAAAATACACCTTCACAATCCTCTCCCATCTCAAACTGCGGCGGTAGTGTGTTTGCACTAATAGCTATAGGTTAAACTGTGATTTCATGCTCATATGATTTTTTGTTTAATCTCATGTTATATAACCAATATCGGTGACAGTATGAACTGTAAAAGACATGGGGCTCTCTCAGTCATGTTAAAAACCTTTTGAGGATACATTTTTTTCTGAATAGAAATATGTCCCCAAATACAATTGTTTTTAACGGCTCAGCCAACATGCCACCATGCCAAGATGTGTCAGATAAAAAGCGAGATTATGTCGCCTAGGAGGAATCCCTCAGGGTCCTGTTTTGTACATCATATCAGATCAGAACTGGAAAAAAGAAAGCATCCTGCAGATAAAATGTTTTTAGTCCATCTGTGAGTCGTCACTGAGAAAATATTTTTAACGTTTATACAAAACTAGTTTTGAATTTACTTTAATTTTAATAGTCTGTTCTGCAAGCTGCAATGGGATCTGATGTTTGAATGTCAGAATAGATAAATATCTGTACATAATTTTCATATGCAGGGTATTGGCTTATTTGTAAACAGGGAAGCAGCACACATGCAGCAAAGTCAAGCAAACTATTTTAAAACAGTTGAATGCACTCAGTGATGAGAAATCATCACATCTGTCACCTCACAACACACACACACACGCTCAGGAACGTCTGCGTTCCACATGCAGCATCTACAGCTTGAATTTGTTAGCACACTCTCACTGTAGAGTGCACAGCATAGCAAGCACGCGTCCCATGGGTCAGACAGCAAGGTTAAACAGGCAGAGAGGAAAAGGAGAGGAGGGAGGTCACCGCAGCTTATCTTCTTTCCTGTCATTCTGTCTGCTGCCCCTCAGGCTTAACACAAGAGCACACACATGCGTCTACAGATACACATACACACACTTCAGGCCATGATGATGACCCATGAGGACAGTCTGTAAATTGGTGGGAGAGACTTATCTAACAATGCTTGCACCAAAACTAGGAAGAAAGGCTGTTCTTCCATGTGATTATCAACCACTCTGCATGTGTGTCTTTCTGCTTTTGGTTTGTCTTGGTCTTTTATTGCGTTAGGTGCATGAAATTATGTCAATTCACCTATATTTTTATCTCACTTAAGTCCAATTGACATGGTATTTACAAATTTTACATGGGCATGACAGGTAATTTGTCATAGAGATTTTCAGTGATTTCAATCCCCTATAAATTTGGCATGCTGTATTTAGTAAAGTAAAATATCCATGACAAACTACCAATGGTCTGTTACGTGAAGCATAATTTCTGCCTTGGCATCTCCAAGGAATATTTTATTGCTGTCAAGAAAGTGAGGCACAATGAACACTAGAGCTTTCCCCCAGATGTCCTCCGCTGTTGCAGTTCCAGTATTGTGAGATATTTGTACAATAAAACATATGATGTGAAAAGGGTTTGTTATACTGGGTGTGGAAAAAACAGGCATTGTGCAGGGAACTATTCTGTTGACACAAACAGGTCCTTCCCGTTAATCTTGGTGAACTTTGACTGCAGGTTTTAGAATAGTCTCTCTAATATGAGAAACACACTGAGCCTTAGTCATTTACTCAAAATTAAATTAAATAATCAATAAGCTGGTGAAGCACCCACTGTAAGTAAGTGCACCTTTTGTCCTTTTTTGATTAAATCTTAGCACCTCAAGCATGGGAGGTGATTGGCAGAGTGTGGACAGTAGTCATTGTAGAATTATACAAAGAAAGGCCTCGGCCAAAATAAGGACCAATAAGAATAGTGACACATGTACTTATCAGGAAGGATGACACCCAGAATAACAAACTCAAAAAAAGAGGGAGCAGACTGTGCTCCTGGTGCCTGATCCTGCGGACCTTTCGAGTGAAGCAGATCGGACCCACAGCTGCGTTATTTACTTATTCTTTCAAATAAAAGAAGTTGAAGACTATACTTCCTTTAAGGTCCTTTCTCAAATTAAAAATGCAACAGAATCAAAAGTGAGAATTTTATAGTCTATAGCAGTCTATAGTCTATTTGCTGTTTTACAGTCATATTCAATACACATTTATCATGTGCTAACAGGCACTTTGGCTATTTTATTTAATTTTTTTATTACTGTATGCAGCATGCATATATTTGTTTTGGAGAAAGAACATACCAGTGTGCCAGTCACACATAGTGGCACACTGGCTATATCATCTCTATCAGCCGTGACAGCACAGTGATGCCATGCAGTATCTAGATTTCGGTGCCAACTTCAAAATCAGGAAGTGATAAAACCACTCCAGCAGTTGCCTGAGTGAACACACCTGGTCTTGGGTGGGAAGCCGGTGGGGGATCGACCTTTTGTCACTGTGCTGGTGGTCACACCTTAGTCATTGTTCGGGGCACACAGCCAGAAGAGGATGGGATCTGGGAGGAATAGTTTACACCCTGTCACATCCTCTTTAGCAGTCTAAAATAATCGGCAGGTGACTCCATGTGTATCAAACAGACATGTGGCTGTCTGCCCCCCCTCACCTGGCTGCTTACTGCTTGTCACCTCCAATTTCCCACCAGTGCAGAACTGCACACTGTAGAATTAAATGGCCATGTGAAATTGAAAGACAACCAGAAGTGGTGATATGTGTAGTTTTAAGTTGTACAACAGGGGAAGGAGGCAATAGACCTTTCTCACAGCAGCCATTTTTAAATGAAATAGTAGGGTAAACAAAGGTGTTACCAATAATACTAAATACGGTTCTGTTCTTTTCAAGTCAAACAGAGTCAGGGTGCTGATATTGTGTATGTTGGTTCACTGGAAAGGCTCTGCTACAAAATGGAACATAAGTGTCATTGGTAACACCTGTGTTCACACTACTAATTAGTGTCAAAATTGCTGTTGTGAAAAAGGTCTATTTGCCCCATATCTTAACCACATAATGGGGGAAATGGTTGCTACTGTCAGGACGTAAATTAGGAAAACATAGTCTAGCTTTTTGTTTTTCAAGTTTCATGTGTGAGTGTTGGATTAGCATAACAGATTTGGAGGTGGATTAAGACTCATTTTTTCAGGCTGCCTCTGTTGGTCCACATCAGGATTTAAATATTCTTCAGAGATTAAACAATCAAAATGGGGAAACATACAGTATATATGTTTAATAATGTGACCACTTGCTTCTGTATTTATGCATCTTTCTCCTCTCTATCGCTTTTTGATGTATCTCCTTCTCTTTCCTTTAAACTGTGCATGTCTTTCTCCCTCTCATCATCTCTTACCTGCAGCATCAGCAGGATTTGCAACAACAGGTCAGGTGTTAATGTGAATTTCCTGATTTATATAATATCCTTCTTACATAATCTCTTAGGGGGGGAATAAACTCACAGAGAGACACACAGTGACAACTGTCCCACTCTGCTGCTTTGCTGCCTCTGTTTGCTGTTTACAGCAGCAGGTACAGTTTAAACAGCCATGAACACATAACTCATACTCCACAGGTAAGCAGTCTGAAGCAATGTGAGTTGCATAGTTTACTTTGTTTCATATACCACAACAATATTTATTTAGTCTGACCTACTGTATGTACAGCTCCATATTGCAGGTATTGTTGTCTTTACGTGTGTTTGCTTGCATGAGTCATCACAATTCCTGTGTTGTTGTAGGAAAAAATGTTTACTATTTTATTTCCATTCTGCTTCTTTCAAAGAAATTCCAATACTACATTCTTCTTGGAATTTGTGTCATTGCGAGTAGTGAAATATGACTAATTACAAATATTCCAGTATTTGATCCACCAAAGGGATATTACCAGGTCACTAAATCTCAGCAGGCTTGTTTAAAAGTCAAAAGGATTAGACTGCAAGAAAATTGTGATTTTTTGGTATTTTAAAGCAAAGGGGTTCCAACTAACATCCGATTTTATTTAGCCAATCAAAGTATACGGCTGCCTGTGGTTCTTTGGCACCCAGTGATGTTTCTCTCAACCAATCAGATTGTTTCAGCATTTCTGTTTCCAGAGTAGCTCTGTACGCAAGCCTGTTTATGTAACTACAAACATGAATTGTATCAGAGAGTGATGAGCAAAATCCCTGAAACCCTTCTGCATTGGCTCATTCAAGTCTTGTCTGTGTGTCTCTCGGTAATCCTCCAACACAGGCTACAAGAGTTATAAAATCCAAGTGTATTTCACATTAAACACTGTGCCTGTATAACGTTTCCTGATGTTAGATAGATGCTTTCACAAAGCAAAAACGTGAGACAATCTGATGAAATAAACAAATCCACTAAGGATTTATTTCGCACAAATAGACAATGACATTTTTTATCACATTATACAAATACATGTTCAGCACTACTGCTTTCACCTGAGACCTGATGCTCGATACATTTGCATACATTTTCAGGGCATAGCAGCATGAGCTGTCAGTAATATACAAACACTGCTGAAAATGTGAGATCTACTTTAAAATCTAATCATGTAGTATTTCTTATAAACACACATTTATAAGTGTGTGTTTATAAGTATGTGTTATGTGCATTATAAACTAATGTCCTGGTGATCTGATGCCATAGTTTGTAGATTTTAACTAAGATTTTCACCATTATCAGTTTAATTCATATCATCCCTGAAATGGGATTTATGGAGACTTTGTGATGTTCCAGTAACTAGGATGGCTTCTGCTGCAGTTTAGCAGAGAATCCAGGTACGACCGGTTTTGCTTTCCTGATCATTCTCATACATGCATTTCTAAGCAGTCCCAGGCTCTGCCAGCAGTCTGGGTAGTCAGCAGCTCTGGCCCCGGCCCACGCTTTGTCTGTACTTTGAATAACTACCAATAATTGAAGAGAAAACCAAGGATTTGATTTCTTTATAGTTTCTATAGTTTCTATTTCTTTCTGAATGTCTTATAAGGATGGTCTTTTGTAGAGCTTTTTCTTTTCTTGGTTAAAATATTATAAAATATTTCTAGATTAGTGGACTTAAGGTGAACACCATGTGCGTTATTAACTTTAATGAATTTCCACAGAGCAATGTGCATTTGCCATTCATGGTCTGTGTTGATAGTTTTGTTTATTTGCCTCCAAACCATGTTATAGATCCAGATCTAAGATGTGAATTCCAACAAGACTGGTAGCTGTGAACACTCAATATTCTCCACACTGCAAAATAAGCAAGTGTACAAACCATCAGTCTTAACAGTCATTACAGAATCAGATGGAATACCAATTTGAGATTGAAAAACAGGGTTAGACAAAGGCTTATGTTCACCGAGAGGCTTTAAGGTGGAGTTTTTATTTGTCACTAAAGTGCATTGTGTGTGCCCTTAGGGAACTGTAATCATGGATCCATCTTCCAATATACCATAGGACCGACTCTAGAGTCCTCCATTTGGGCAGATACTATTGCAAGACTGTACCTTTTTGAAAAATACAACTTATAGTTCTCTGTAAATATTTTACGGATACTTGAACATGCTCTGCGACTGAGAAATGTTGTCAGCGGTCCTGTTGACAATGTCCACGCCATTTAGCTTCATCAGCCACAATAAATATGGCGTTGCATTCACATTACCTCGTTGATACAACAAGGTGAAACAAATTCACAAATGTTGCTATAAGCTATAAGTGTCAGTACTTGAGTGGTATTTTTCTTTCTACTTGGAGCTTGTAGAACCACCTTTTTTGATGAAATGATTCAGACTGTGAGGAAATGAAATTCCAATTCTTTCTTTTCTTCAAATTACAAGAACAAGAACAAATATGCAGAGTCCTTACACACTTCCTTCCATCCTCTTTAAGATTATTAAAAAAGAGAGTGATTCTAGGCAGCTACAGTTATTCTGGCTTTCACAAATCCTGTTCCACCCTCGTACTCACACAAGTCGGCATTTATTGAGAATGCATGCATCTCATCAAATCTACTTCTCGAATCGACTACACAAACATGTATATAAGTGCACACAGTACAGCCTTTGTCAAAATCCTACTGCGGCTTCCTCCAGAGGAGATTCCATTACAAACATTGGGCAATAAATTCCAAACCAAGATATTTAGCAGATGATTTATACTTATTATAGCTTAAAAAAGCTTTTCAGAGAAAGTGCACTGTCTTTAGGACTTGCTATATGAATATCAGTGAACTTGGTTACATGTGGGACGCAGTAGCTTTTCAATATGTCTTGCAGTGTGCCTACAGAGCATGAGGGTCAGCTCTGACTGATATGAATTATGATCTTTTGTTACATAAGCTTTGCCCCCCTAGTCACCACTGTCAGGAAGGAACGAATGCTGACTTGGGAGTGATTACATGAACAATTTATCAATCATTTAACACCAGCAAAATAGGTGGTGCACAATAGAGAATATGTACACATGACCTTTTGAGTGACAAGGATTTAGTGCAGACTGTTATTACATTTGACACCATATGATTGGCGAGTTTCCGATTTGTCATCAGTTGTCGGTAATGGCTATTACTGGAATGCATCAGTCATGTATGACTGCATAGTTGATTTGATGTTAATCTTCATGATTATCAGCCTCTAGTATTGCCCATTCTCCTGCACACACAAACAAAGTCAGCCTTCAGCTTCATCATGCAAATTCAAGTTCATTCCCACAGAGATGACAAAAGGGCATGTGACTTGCTCGCAACATTTGCTCTAGTCTTAGCCACTGACACACTCATAACTGTTGTGACTTGACTATGACAAGCTTGGCATGGTGTGGTGGCTGTTCTTTGTGTGATTCCAAATAAAAAGGCTATTGGCAAAGAAGGTTATATTTCTATGTCCAGTTTTTAATTTTGTTGAGGTGTACATCCCTAGTTATCGTCAGTTTAGGAAACAGCATCTTTACCAATTGACACAGCTTCATTAGCATTATCATTTGGGCCACTACTGTGTCGTCTAAACTTTCTGTGATCAACTCAAATTTGTACTCTAGCCTGCAAAACAGTATTAAAATGTATCTTTGGCATCCACTCTACTATAATCAGCTGGACAGGGGTGGTTTATAGCTGTTAATTTTTCAACTTTGATGTTTATGGTGTCACCAAAATGCTTTAAGGATTAATATTCATTATTGCTTTGAGCAAGGGCAAACAATTTCAGACAGTATCAGACTTCAAAACCTCTGCCTTGTTTCAAATCATTGTCCGAAATATCACTTTAATAATTCATTAGTTAGGGACATTTTTATAGGCCATCTGCTTTGCTTAGAAAATCAAATCCCACTCAAGCAATTTCAACAATACAGCCTGTTTTAAATAGAAGAATAACCATCTTAATTGGATGAATCCAACATTTCAATTATTCCCAATACTTTGTTAAGTCTGGAAATCAATACTGAGGCCAGAAGTGAAATAGAAAAAGTTTCTTAAATGCATTTAGTTCAGAGGTTTATTGTCACATGAGGGCCATTTAGCTTGCAGGCAGGATTCACAAAAATACAGCAAATAACTACAATAGATATGGGCACAAATCCAATCATAAGTACAAAGTATCATCATTTTCAAAGTATGGTATTTCAAAACCCTGCCATGGTTCTGCGTCTACCCAGAGATTCATTAGTTTCCTTGACACTCTGCATTGGATGTAAGACTTTTTCTTTTGTTTCAGTGTCATAATTACCCCTATTATTCTACTCACCTTTTGGCAAACACTGTACCCTCAGGGTAAAGGCTGTGTCATCAGGGTGAACGCTGTTTTATCAGGGTGAATGCTGTCCCTGGAGTAAGACATAAACATATAGTCACAAAATAAAACAGGAGTAATATATGCACAAGGAAAAAGACAGCATAAACAGAATTTGTATCAAATATGTGAACACATGAAACACATAATAGATGCCTTCAGGCTTTGCCATAATTCCATCAACCTCTGCTGCTTCAGGGTGGTTGAGCATCAGTATGGGATAGTTACATATTCCCCTTTGCAACAAGTAGCCAAACTCAAATGACCTGGCAACCTGGCACCAAAAAATGAAGAAGGTGGAATGACCTGGCGACCTTCAGACTGGACACAATCATCATGCATGGCCGTAACATAAATTTCTCAGGGTACAGACACATGTCCAAATAAAAATATGTACGTGCAGACCTCAACACACATGCATGTGCACTCCCAAGCACACATGCACATAAATGGAAAATGCCAAGCACAGTAGTTTTGTGAATCTCATTTTCTCACTTCATAAATTTTGCTCTGTATAGAAGTTTTAAGAGCCTTCCCAATAAAAGTCTATGATTCATGTGAGGGGTCAAGTAAATCCCATAGAGGTGAGCTAGGTAGCCTGTAAAACTTCAATACACATTCTCATTATTTTCTCACGCTCCAGACCACCCCCCGCTCAGTCCCACCACTTTCTCCACCTTAGCACCTCTTAGCACCTCCACCTCCACATCCTGATATCTTTCCTTCCATCCTATTCTCTTCACTTGTTTGTCTCCTCTCATTTCTTTTTTCACACCCCAATGTCCAAATTTCTGAATATACTTTAAACTAGGGTACCAAATAATTTCTATTTTTGATATCGATCAGTCTTTTGGATACTTTTAACAGATTCATTGCTTAGAGTAAAAATGTCAGAAATAGTAAAAACTAGACAAAAACTGGTCAGTTTACAGTTCACATTTGAAAAGCTGGACCCAAATGTGTGCTTCTTCCTTCCTTACTGAACTCTGTTACATCTATCTCACCTCATCGTTCCCTTTTCCATCCTTCCTTCTGTTGCCGTGCAATAGAGCAGGAGAACCATTTAGCCTCTTGACCCATGTGAAGCCATTTCAAATGTATTATTTTAACCTTGCATTTATGCTAGCAGACTTCCTTGTTTTTGTCAATCTCTTCTTTTCCATCTTCATACACCGTTATACGGCCCTCATACTCCCATCAATCTAGCTCCACAGGGCTGTTTAATATTATTTTTGCGCAACATCTTTATTTTACCCTCTGGTCCATCTCTTTCAATTATCTTCTCATTCTTCTGCTCCACTCTCTCCCCTGTTGCTTGACGTAAATACCTCTTCTCTGGCAGCAACAATCAGTTTGAACTCATGAGATGATGATTGAAGCCGCTTAAATTTGACCATTATCCCTTTTCTCCTTTGTTCCCTCCTGGCTGTGTATCAGTTTGTCATGTTGACTGTCTTTCGCTGTTGCTTCTTTGACTTTCTTTGTTTCCTCCACACAGTTTGTATTTACCTCTTCCACAGTTTTTATCATTTGTATGTATAAACAAAATAACCCTAAATCTATCTCCTCTATTGTTTGCCCCCATCAGTCTCTGTCTCTCCCCTTCATTCCTCACATCCAATCTCTGTCACCATCTTCCCACATAGTAGGGTAAGGAAATGCAATGTTAGCTTCCTGGTCAGTGAATGTTGTGTGCAAACACTATTAAATATCAGTATATGATTATTGCCTTTGCAGTAACAGGTTACTGTTACAACTCAGAGCTGGCCCTAAAGGATGTCTAGGCGGTCGCCTTGGGCACCACCATGTTGAGGGGGCACCGTACCACCAATAAAAAATCCTGATACGAACTTAATGTGTACCTGTGGCACCGCAGATCCACTAAACAATGGCCAACCCTGGCCATTTCATATGGTGGCACATGAGTGACTGACCTTGCTTCTCCACTGTAGCCAAGAGGGATGTCTGACTCAGCCAAGGTCAAAACCATGATAGTTATGTATCAGGTTTAATAATCATCACTCAGAAGCCCAGCCCAGTCTCAATTGTGATTATATTGGACCATTCTGCAGTACAGCATGTCAACATCCAATCCCAGTGCAGGAAGTGTGTTGGGTGTATGTTGTGGTGAAAAGTAAGGGTGTCAAGGTACTTCATTTTCTTAGTATAGCACTTACTCTTTTTACTCTAAAGACGAGAGTCCTATCTCAGGCTTACAATTAATGTTGGCTTTTTAACCTTTGAATTAGTTTTAAAACATTATTATAGCAGCAAACAACTATTTGCTATGTAAATAAATAGTTGAGTCATGATGTCCTGCAGAGAAAGATTTCACACTCCCTCCCTCTGTGTTGCCTCTGTTTTGTTTTCATAGCCAGTCTGCACTGTGTGTGAAACTGCTTTTTTTCCTCTTTACCTGAGTGAGTTAAGGATTTATTTCAACCAAACCAAAGTTGGTGATTGTTGGAACTGTGGACAGACTAACAAAGACTACTTTGATGAGTTGGTGTGGTTTTATTTTATTTCCCTTTAAATGACATTACAATGTTACAATGACATGGAAGGTAAAATTAGCTACTGTTTTTGTCTATGGAGTCTAGTGGTGAGTGATTGTAAAATTATTATAAAAAGTATAAACAACATGTCAATAGCTGTGTTCTCTTTGATGTTGTCAGACACTTGGAATAAAAATCTGAGCCTGTCAGTGGCAAAAGCACTTTCATACTTTGACTGGCTTGACAAATGATGCCAGTGATCGTTGAAAAGACTGTGGAAAGACCAACAAATTTGGTTTTGGTGTGTTTCATTTGTTTCTGTCCCATTGTTTGGTCTGAGATGCTGGTACTCTAGTGTGACGTTCTCAACTTATTTTATTGACTGGAATGGCAGTATGTGTAAGAATGACTGTTATGTTGACACTCTTCACTGTTAATCTTCTGATCTACAGTATAGACACTTAATAACTAAATATTATCAGATAGGGATCCCTGAGACTCAACTATGGGTATACATATGCATATGGTATCAACTTGGTGGTCCTTGACACCAAAAAGGTTGAGAACCACTGCTCTTGTGGGACATCCAGTGGCAAGACAATTTTGTATATAACCTTTAACTGTGCTTTTCCCCTAACCATAACAAAACATTGTGGCAGGGTAACTTTAATGAAAAATATGATAGCACTGAATAAAGGAAAACAAAAAAAAAAACAATTAACACAATCTAGGATTTTGCAGAATAGGGTTAGCCCTGACAATTGCATGTTGGTAGCATGTGGTGTGCAGATTGACAAATGGAGAAAATAGGTGCATGTTTAGCTCCTACAGGTCACAGACAGATTACATCAAGCAGGTAATTGCAGGAGAGACAGAGGAACCTCTCATTATGGTTTTAGTTGCACAGCCAATAGTGCCATTGATCACTGGTCCTGTTGACCGTAAGAAATTGCAGTCATTGTATTCATTAAACTCAGTTTGCTCTTTTTTGTCTGAGTGTGTAAATCAAGAGCTCAAAAATGAGTTATTTAAGTAGTTAGGTGTTAGTAGATTGGACAGAATAAATTGGCACTGCATAATCTTTGTAGAATTAGTCTTGAAATTATCACATTCACTCTCCTATCTCTCTTTTCTCCCCACTGTTCTGCTTCCTCCTACAGGAATACATCCATTTAAACTTCTATCAGCATTTACTCCATCCTTATTTCGACCTTGTGTGTCTTTCTCTGTTGTTCTTCCTCCCCTTTCACCTACTTTCTGTCCTGCCTCCCATTAATAATCAGTTTACAGTTCCAGCTGATGGTGTATGATATTTAATGTTTCATCGCTGCTCATTTTCAACGCCCTTAACATCCCATCCTCCCTCCATCCATGTCTCAAGTTTAATATTCTAGTACATCCATTGGAATTCCCCTTATTTCCACCACCTGCGTCTCTTCTCTTTCCACTTAATATTCATTCATCTCTCCGTTTTCGCAGGAGTCGTCCGGTTTAAACTGTTGCGCAGCTGGGATAAGGCTGTTACATTTTTTATTACAGTGCTCTTCCTTCCTTACTTTCATCTCCTCCTGTATTGCTCTCCCTCCTTCACTTTTCACCCTCTTAACACTCACATATGCACACATGCATGTAGTAACAGAGCAGGATAATTAGCTTAAACTCTAGGGAGCAGTAATCAGTAAAAAAGATAAGCTTTTATTATCAGTTTTTTTTCCACCATGTTGTCACCCAACCATCCTTTCATGGAGGTCCTCAAAAATCGTTTCCTCCCTGCTCTCTACCCTCTCTGTTTAAATTTGATTGGACCACAATTACCTTCCCACTGCTTCTATCTCCTCTACTTCTCCCCTATCCTCTACCCCTCCTCCTCCCCCATTCTAATAGTGCAGAACAATCAGTTTAGAGTCTTGGAGTGGTGATCAGTGGAACAGTTAAAGTTTTATTGTCCATCGGATTGTCGATATGGGTCGGCGTAGAGATGAAGCTGATAGCTGTGAGTCAGATCTGAGTCCAAATCAATAAAACTCTAAACTTTATTATGCCTATAAAACGCATGCGTACACACAGATGGATTCACACCCACCCTTGGTTAAAAAAAGAAAAGAAAACATGCGCAAGAAAAGATGTGTGCACACAAACATGTCAACAAAAATGGACACAAGTGAAGTCCATATTCAGGCACAAATATACACTGAAACTAACATTCATATAATATGCATACAAGCACACAAATACACAGATACACACGCATACTGGCAGTTTTGCTCATCCATCTGTCTTTTACACAAACATCTGGTAGTCGGCCTGACAACAGACAATGTCTCTATTCAGCTGTAGAGTGTGTGTTTGCCTGTATGCACGCGTCCCCACTTTTGCACTTGGAGGAGGTTTTTAGGATTCAACAAGAGAGTACAGCTGCCGTGCCAAGATGTGGGAGAAAAAGGACAGTGGGGAAAGAGTAGGTGTCAGATGGTGTGGAGGGCATATAAACACTCTTAAAAGGAGAAAGCTGGATCGAAGTTTCTTTTTAAATAAGGCTGGCTCCGCTGGCAGTGCCACAATACTTTCATTGTACCGTGGGAACAATTACACCTCGCTTGGTCTTTCCATCTTAATCTATTTGTTACTGTCTTCCTATGATACTCTTTCCCTGTTTCCCTCTGTCTCTCTTCTTTTTACTTCAGTTTTTCCGTCTATCCATCTCTGTCTGCCTCCTTTTTCTTCTCTAATTGTTGCTTTTTTGGCCTTTGTGATTCCCTCACCCTGAGGTTTTGTCCGGTAACATAAGAGCCTCTCTGTGTGTGGTTGACTGCTCGGTATTCATCGCATACTTTTCAACGTGATGAGTGTTACCGAATATAATGCATTCACTTAGTGAAGAATGCAATGCGTGTTTACTTACGTGTGTGTGTGTGTGTGTGTGGGTCCAAGTGCATGTGCTTTGAGTTATGTACTACATGGAGTCAGAGAGATGCATGACCAGACACTTCTGTTATGACAGCCAGCAATGAAAAACCACTTCTCAGCTAGCACCCATCATTGACATCGCCTTCTTTTGCCATCCATTCTTGTGTCAAGCTGCACTTACTCACACTGAATACACAGCGGGAGAGAAGAGTGGCATGGTGGCGTTGAGGACAGTGATTAAGCCAGCATTTCTGTACCCTTTTGGCTTGTGACGTTTCACTTAAGTCTTTATGTTTTCCATCTTTTTCATGCATATGTTTTGAGGGGTAATGTAACACTTAACTGCTTTGCAAAAGCTCTTCAGCTCTTTAACTCCCGCTCAGTTCTAAAAGCTTTTAAACAACTGCTCCGAATTCAGTTGGGAAAGTTAATCCATCACTCTGAAGGAGTAGAAGAAAAAAACTGTTGTACCAAGTCGTTTATTGCATATTTAAATGCATTGCTCACATAACAAATAGCAGTTGTCTAAACTCATTTTCACAAACCGATGAGTGCCATGAATGTCATCCTAAAGTGACCAACTTCTGTGATTGCATGCTGCAATTTTTTTGCTTCCTTGATATAACTGTTTAATCTTTTTCTGACAAGTGACTTGTTGGGATTGTGCACATAATGCCAACTCAAGTCATTAGGATACATCTTCTGCAGATCATGAATTTCAAATTTCATGGCAATCCATCAGTTGAGATATTTCAGTCTGGACCAACATACAGGCCAAACAGACAGATCAACATTCCCACCCGTAGAGCATGGCTAAAAAAGCACAGAGATGTTCCCAGTGATGCGAGTTGAGCCAATAAACCTGCGGGCTGCCCACTCACGGACAAAGTTCCAAGAGTCACTCAGCTGTTAAAGACAAGAATAGACCACGGGTAATGTGTTGATCATATTGCTCTTCTGGATACAGTTCATCCAGTTTCTATGCTCACTGTCCCACTGGCTAGTTCAAAGACTGAAACTATATTGGAAATGATCAGTTAACATGTAGCCTTTTGTTGCACACAACAAGGATTTAACTCACTGTTCCATCTAGCATGCCCAAAACAAAGCTTTATAAGCTCTTGCACCCCAAAACAAGCAAGCACAGGCATAAAAGATAACAACACACACATACTCACACACAAACACAGAGAGACCAATGACATCAGAGCAGATTAGTCACACGAGGCAAAAAAGACCAGAGTGATGGAAGATTGGGAGAGAAGAGCATGGGAAAGAGAAGGGGGGCATGAAATGAAGTTAAAGATGGCAGTGAGAATAGAGACTGAGTCAAAGTGGAAGATGGGAGAGTGGCCTTTGGGATGACCTGCCTTTGTCTGAAAAAAAGAGAAAGAGTGAAAGTCAGACAGTGAGGAACATGACCAGGGGCAACACCCATATCTGAGACTTTCCTCTGTGAGACTGAGAGCATGAATGAGAAAAATAAAAAAGTGTATGTGTGCCTAAAATCAGCAATAATGTATACTAGAGGTAAAACCTCTGTTAAATGATGCCTTCGGGCAGCACACAACTGGTGAGAGAACACACACATACAATGCAGAAGCACCCTCTGCACACACATTCATACATACAACAACCCACATAACTCAGAGGTTTAAACTCAAAGTCACATACACACACATAAATGCATTAAACTTTTAAACAGCCAGAAGCACACAAACTGACAAACTCTGTTTTACAGGCAGAGAAATCTCTATCATGTTGTCTGTTGACCTGCATTGGAGGGTAAATCTATGATTTAAAAATGATTTTGGTGCTTATAGTCTTTCATAGCCTCAGAGCATGAAACCAGAGGTGAAATAATATACAAAATCAAAAAAAGACAACTATTTGTGCAGAGGATGAATTGAGAGAAATAATCCTACAGTTCCTTATTCGAAAGAGAAATTTCCAAGGTAAATAAATAATGGTGTAGCAAGTCACTTGAAAGAGAGACAGAGACAACATACTTCAGTGAAAAGATGTACACGTTTACTTTCTCTCCATCTCACCAAAACGCCTACACCCATAAACAAATAAATACACTTTTTCCCTTACACACACACTATGCACGTGCACACAGGCACACTGACACACACCCCTTGCGGGTGGGCAGAATGAATGGCTCAGCTGTCCTGTATTGACAGCGGGATTGATGTTGTCTGATTCCCAGGTGACTCATTTGACCACAGTCAGAATGGACCTCTTTTCAATGCTTCACTGACTCACTGTGTGCATGTGTGTGTGTGTGTGTGTGTGTGTGTGTGTGAAAAAAGAGCAAATGAGTGTTTATGTTAGTGATATATTGCACGTCTCTGGTTCGATGAGTATGCATTGATAAGCATTCATTAGAAGGAGCACTACCAGATGGAGGAAGGGGGGGAAGAAAGAAGTGAGTAAGCAAACACAAAAAATGTGTGAGGAATTATGAAAGATGGTGAGAAAAAAAAGCTATTTGTGTTTAAGTTTCTGTGAATGTACTTTGATTTTAAATGTTTATTATTTCTATTCTATAAACTATTACTAATACTACTACAAGGAGTTTTTAACTGTGAAACTGTGTCTCAGTTTAATACTAAAGCCTCTCTATAAACTACATAACAAACAAGACCATCAGTTAGAAGATTGTCTATTTTATTCTTAATGCCTCCCACCAGGTCAAAATCAATTAAATGAGGAGATGGAAACACTATCATTTTTGTCCAGAGGGGTCACTAGATTAAACAAAAATTGAAAGTTCCATGTTGTTGCTTTCAGACATCTAAACTAATGTATTGAAAGGTGTGGAAGTCAGGAAAGAACAGTGCCACATATCAATACATTCTCCAAACACAACTCAAAAAATGCAAATTGTTACCATAAAAACGCAAACAGTTCCCCATAGAGAAACAACACAAAAACAAAAACTAAATAAATCCCACTGCCAGGACAAAAAGCAAATCCCCAACAGTATACAACAAACTTGAGTACTCAAGATTTTTCTTTGTTTTTTTTAGCATTCCTTGCAATTCCTTTACTTTACTTTTTCTTTCTTTTTACCTTTTTCTTTTTTTACATTTTCATTTCTTTTCATTTTCGGCCAAGCAGAATAATAAATTAATATTCCCACATCTGCTCATCAGTATTCTATATTCTCACAGCTCAGTTCATTTTCATTATTACATTAAAAAAAGTCCCAAGTAAGTGAACACATATTGCACAACTTCTTTCTCAAGACTCAGAATTTCAACAATTTGTATGTTTTGTATTGACTAAAAGTTGTATTTTGTTGCCTAAAAACACAGAAAGACACTCTTCAATAGTGATCATTGTTATGTAACTAATAATAACATTACTGTTAATAGTACAAATTAGCACAGTGACAATGCTCTCTTGTGTTAATGCAACATTACAACAGTGACTGCAATGCTGCCAGAAAATAAAGACTATATATAATTAATGGGATGGTCTCCAGTGGTTCATTACATATTTAAAACTCCATCTGCTGGCTTTGAGACTGCAGTGCTGAGATCAGCATGCATCTCTGTAGGCACACTACATGTTCTACAAACAATGTTGTTTTATGATTTCATGCTTAATTAATTGTTGTGTCTCCGTTGTAGGCCACGTGTAGCCTTGCAGGCTTGAAACAATCATCGTGGACTTTGTGTATGTTTCTATCTGCTTGTACATTGAGGTCCATAGGTAGGGAAAAGTGACACTTTTGTTGTTGTTGTTTTGTCTCTCTGTTCCAGAACTTTAGCTTCCTTCTTTTTTTATATGTGAGAAAAAATAGGTATGGCTACGAGCTTTAAATAAGCTTTTTCTTTTTTTGGGGCAGGGGGGTCTTTAAAAGTGCTGTGTCACCACTGACCACTAATTTCTCCTCTACACGTAATACACCTCTTTCTTCTGACAATGGCCTCTACTATATCAGTGAAGGTGGAGGAAAATTGTCTGTATTGCAGTAATTGCAGTAACTGGAACAAGGACAGGGGGTGAGAGCAAAATTTTCCATGTACAAGTGGACACCTGTCACTACGGAAAATGCACAGAAATCTTGTCAGTACTTGATAACACTGTAAGAGAAAATGGACATCTGTTCAATTCAACTGCTTCTTTTGGTGAACAAATGTGATTAAAAAAATCATTAAAAAAATTACGTCCATGACATTGCAATTTCAACCTCATGTAGGGACCGCTGGATCCATACTTAATATTTCCATCAATGTCAAATGCATAATACATTTCACATACTAGATTTCCATATTGCCTCTCATACACTCACCTCCCTATTATCTGACCAATCTTTTTTTACCAGCTCTATCTTCTCCTTGTCAGTCTCAGATTTTCCTTATTTCCTTTTTTCTCTCCTGTTCTCCACTGTGTTTTCTTTTTTGTTCTTACAAGAGCTTCATGGGAAATTTTCAAGGATAAGATGATGACTCCACCCTCTCCCTCTCATCTCTATGGGTTTTCAAAAAACCAATGACAACTTTTTATGAATCCATAAACTATTAATCACTTGCTTTTTGAGGCATGGCCTTTGTTGTTAAATTAGATACAGATATGCGATTTGAGGATTCCAGACAATAGTACAAATTTATTGTTGAAAAAAGCATGTTTGCACAACAAGTTTAATCATTTTAACAAAGTTTTGCTTTGGTTCTCTGAATATTTGATGATTAAACTCGCCACAGTAAGTAACTGATCTCTCTATGTTACCTGCAGAGCATCAATATGATTGGATGATTGACTCTCCCAAAGCTTGATCTAAGGGACTGTGGAGAGAGAATCAGGACAGGACGAAGAACCATGCCAGATTGTTCTTTATTGACTTTTCCACAGCTTGTAATTTTATATAGCCCCATGTTCTCAGAAGCTCACATCCAACTTTGACATGGACTTTAATGTGTGTTGGCTGGGGGATTTTCTAACAGCAGGGCCCTGGCCAGTGTACTTTCATCCTGTACTGCATCGCCACAGGACAACATTATCTCCCCTCCTCGTTATTGGCCATTATTAGTTCGTTATTATTTGCCAAATGAAGTGTTCAGTATATTTGTAATAGTAACATCAGTAAGTACATTAATTATCTTCTAAGTTGATGTAACCTTTCTACAATTAAATGTCTAAAAATGTTGCTTTTCCTTTGATACCAGATATTCTCACTCTTCCCTCATGATGTGGCTGTGATTGCCTCCATATGCTCCTTGAACAATTTACTAATATTCTGTGTAAAGACTCGGCCCCTGTTTTTATCACCCAAAGTGCAGGAGGTGGCAGCGACTCTCCTGTGTGTGACCAACAGATTTCTATGACCAGAGCACCTGCAGCACTGTTGTAAAAGTGGTTGGATTAGGAGGATTAAATTATAAGTGGGTGTGACAGCAGCTGGCATCAATCAAAGCCAATCAGATCAACTACTTTCATCCCTTTTAAATGCATCGCACACCTTGCTGTGGACCAACAGCTTTGTAATGTAGAAGAGAGTCCAGAACAGATTCCCCTATGAGGGAACCAGCTGCAGACAGCAAATTAAAGGTACCCTGTGGAGGTTTATTTTAATTTTTTTTGTAAACAAATTTCCTTTTACATTCACTGTTTCTCACCAAAACTGTATGTATCATTGAGGCCTAACTAATCTGTTAAATGCATTGGCTTTCTTTTAAAACATGTTCAGGGCTTTCTGGAAGAATTTGAAACCTACATTGTTTACGTCCATGGTTAGTTGATAACAATTGTCTTATTGCTTTCCTTTGTTTAAGCTTTGCTACGGCATTGCAGCCACAAAGTGTTGGTTGAGTAATGGGAAACCACAGGGGGGACAGTGTATTGCATCACTGCTAAAACAAGTAGGAATACAATGCTGCAACATGAAACATTTATAGCATTTTTTGCATTTATATAGTATAAGTGTGTATTAGTTTTGTGAAAATCCTAAAATTGCATGTGAAAAGATAAATATACTTGTTTCATTTCTTAAAAATTGGCACAGATAATCATAGCGTCAAACAATGTTATGTGATTTCGGAAGCAGGACCATATCAGTACTCGTTTATCAACTAAAGCTGTAAAATAGCACAGGATGCAGGTCTTTTGGATTATAGTGTGTCTGAATAGAGCAGGCCTCAAGTTTATGTTTGGGTTCCAATTGTACTTACCCTTAGATTGCTCCCTCTTTATGTTGACAATCCTTTCTCATATACTACTCACATATTTCGACACAGGCAATGCCATGGAAAGCCACAAGAGCAGAAAGAAATCAGTTCACAGTGAAATTACCCATTTCCTGGCACAAGGTCATTGCACTCTATCTCCACCACTATAATAAGACCCTAACGGCTGGCTAGGTGTGTTCTCATGCATATCAAAAAATGGGGAAAGATATGCATGTAATAATAGGAATTGTTGTCTTTTTTTATTATAACAAACTATAAAAACTTAAAAAAAAAACTAATACACATGCAGGAAATAGAACATATTGCACAAACACAAGCATCTCAATTTCTCTCTGTGCCTTTCTGTGTATGCTGCATACAACAGTGTGCACGTGTGTACATTGGGCATAGGTGATCTCAGGGAGCACTTCTATTCTGCTGATAGAAGAGCTTGCATCTGGCAGGTTGGGGGGTCAAATCCCACCTGACTCGAGCTTGATTACACAGACTTCTGGTACAAAAAACACGCCGGTTTACAGGGGTGGGTCATGACCTCATAAGATGTAAGGTCAGTAATCCCAGTCTGTTGGGCCTCAACCATTGAATTAGAATGCATTACTTTATAAAAAAAAGAGGCCCAGTGCCCCCCTTCGCCTCACAAAAACATCAGAAAACAAAAGCAAATCAGGTTTCATGTGGAATCAACTATAAGATGTTAACAATGTCCTCTCTGCTGGTGAAGAATAATGTAATGGTTTTTCACTGCTGTCATGGAGAAAGAAAATAATATGCAGATTATTCAGACTGCAACAAGACACGGACAGTATTTTTGAGACTTGGATTTTCCACTGGATCACACACTGACAGGGAAACCACATTACCACCATTATCGTGTTCTTATTCATGTGATGGTAATATTCATGACAGTCAATCTTCACCACATGTCTGTTCACAGCGATATTCAGGCCACGAGTCAACCTTGCCTCCGGAGGTTGACATTACACTAAAGAGAGTTACCAGTAACTAATGAGGGACTCAGACAGCGTCTCACCATAGATTAGAGCCAAGGGTAACTAGAAAGGACACATGGTGATGACATCAAACAGCTCTCTCATGTCCCTCTGGCTCCTTGTCCCCAACAGTCTACCACCCTTGAACAGACACACACATACCGGCACATTCTGGATAAGTCAAACACACACATGCAGGAAATTGTTTTAATTTAAAGGAACCACTCACAAATACCTTACAATTTCTATGCCACATACTGTACATGTGGTTGCATGTTCTCTATTTCTTCAGCATATGTTTCTCCCTCCATCTTACTATGTCAGTCACTTTCATCCACTCACATGCTGACTGTCTCTGATGTAATCTCATGTAACATTTGATTTCAGATCCATCAGTTTTTGATACAGATTAATAAGAAAACTAATATTAGGATGTGTCAAGACTTCTGTGTGTGGTAAACAGTTTACCCTAAACACTGCCTGTCTTCTGCTCATTCACATTAGCTTACGCCTGGGAAATTGTGCTTAGCATTAAAGGCACACCAGTGAGCGTACTGCATTAGGGAAATGCCTCCTTGACATTCTGGTAATGAGGCGCAATTCTGAGCTTAGTGTTATTAGGATCTCAGTTATTGGACATGGTAGATTAATTTTAACTGAGAGGAAAGATTGCACAAAATGCATTTTTTATTGATCTACAACAAGCAAGCATCACAGATAAGCTCAACAAGCTCTGAAGAATTCAAGAATTTATGTTACACTGTGACATATATCTTACTAGTGAGGGAAGCATTTCCACAGTCCAAAATTAGATTATCTGATCATTTTATTTCAACAGTGACAAACAGGTTCCATTGCATTATTGAATTTACAGAATCTGGTAATTAGATGCCATTGTGAAATCTGCAGCATTATGGTGCATTTATCCTAAGTGTAATAGTGGTAGCAACATAATCCCTGGCTCCTGTGACTCAGGGAGAGATGTGATTGCTTAAATGTCAACAGCAGAAGCATGGGAAGCCAGGTTAACAGTACAAATGGGCATGTCAAAGTTCACCAAAGTTGAACTGCCGGTTGAAGATCTATGTGGTTTGGGGAGCAAATCTACTAATCTGAATTTAAATACATTTTGTTTGCTCTGAAATGTTGTTGTTATAAAAGCTGGTCTGTCTGAGCCCTGACTGGTTGTATGTCTTTGCCTGTGGCAAAACAGGGTAAATGTAGTTTGCCCATTTACACTCTTAATAAACATTAACTGCTAACTAGCTGTATTACTGTTTGTACTGTGTGCTGCAGTTAGAGAAAGGTTTGTAAACACTGAAAATGTAGGATCAAATTCTGGGTTCCCACAAGGGCTCTCTTTCCCTCTTTGGTTCATATTTAATTCAAATAGAAATGGCTATAATTTGAATAGTTTTTGTTTAAGTTTTAGTTTAACTCTTAAATGTACATAAGAGTACACTCTCACAGATCCATGCAGCTGCAATTTCATATTACAAGCATATCAAAAGACTACATACAGCAGCCGCTCAAGATAGTGTTTTATATCCACACTTAATAAGGGCTACTAAAAGCAGTGCTTTTTCCACACTTCGTGATTTCCAATAAAAGCTGACACTGAACACAATCTTGCCAACTAACTTGGCCTTTTTCCACAGCACGTACTCACACACACACACACACACACACACACACACACACACACACACACACACATATATATATACAGTACACACACGCTGATAGAGCTGACACATTCTTAGATCTATGGGCTGTCCCTGCATAACCTCCCATAGTGCTAAAGAGTAGAAATAAAGCTGTTTCCTCATCATAAAGCCAGCAGTGTAACTGCACTGTGCTTCTGAGGCTGATACCATTTATCTCAGTGACTTAATGAATAAACCCTTAGTGCTCCTGAAAGAATTTGTAAGACAAGGAAAACCTGATGATGAAAAAAAGAATCGAAAAAGAAGACATTCACTCAACATCAGCTAAACCATCAGCTCAGGCCAGTATGGATGGAGTCAGTAGGAAAAGTCTGCAACAGCCGGGGGAAGTGAAGAAAGGAAAGGGAAACTTAAAAACAATAAAATTAAAAAATTAAAAGGGAGAGGGACACACAAAGTGCAGTAAGAGTATAAAAAGAGCGAGAGGGACAGTCGTGGCGGGGCAAAAAGAGACACCCATGGGTGTTAAAGTGCTGAGTGAAGAGGAAGGATAAAAAACACAGAGGTGTAGACAGAAACACAGCAAGACAGAAACATGCAGACACAGGGAGACAAGGGATAGAGACAGACAGAGAGACAGATGCTGCAGGACAGAAAAAGCAGGCGGAGGCCCCTGTGGAGTCAGTGTGTCAACAGAGTTGTAATTGCCATCTCATGGTGGACAGTCCGGGTGGGAAGATGATGGCGGGGGGAGCAAGAGAAAGGAAGGAATGTGGCAGCGATAAGATGGTGAAAGACAGAAGAAGGACATGGGGAGTGGCATGTCTCGTAGGATTAGCATCTGTCTGGGTTGAGAGAATGCATGGTTATCACTGCACAGAGGCGTTAACATGCATACAGGAAGACAAATACTCGTATCTCCTATACATATGACATTGGCAAGAAATGAAGTCTGACGCCCTCACATGTCACGTTGTTATAAGATCATCGTCATGGACACAATAGTCATCAAGTTCTGAAATCAACAACTCATTCACTATTACCTAAATAATTAACATTCAGGGTTACTCAATAGTGAGCTGAAGGCTAAATCAAGATTTTGTACACTATTATTCTACTAACTGCTCGGCAGCTATAGCATGAGCTACCTGCGTGATTTAACGCTAGGTGTGAGACGACGTGTGGAGTTCGCTCAAAAAACATCAATGGCGGCTGCTAGCATCAGAACTGGAGAGTATTTCTTCATTGAAAGAAGAGCAAGGAACGGCACTGAAGGCTTTTCTCGATAAAAAAATGTACTGGCTTCTGTAAGAGTTTTATTATTATTACTACTTTTATATGGTTTATTGATCTGATTGGTTGATTGATGGTGATAGATAGATGGTTCATCCAATAACCTGCCAAGTATTTTTGGACAGTGCTTGCCCTTTTAGAGTTTCCAAGGAAGACATTCCAGCTACAGCTACATGCACACTCTAACTCTAACTCTAACTTTAACAATATGAGAAAGAGACAGTTATGACTGACACCTAAAAAGTGTCCCAAGAGAATGTGTTCTGGCTAGAACATTATTAAAAAATCCTCCATTTGCTTAAAAACAGGAATGCACTGGTGAATGCAGAGGTCACTCATGACTCTGATCTGATTTTAGAATTGTGATTTTTAATGGGTAACAGAATCTTTGACTACTCATTTCAGTCTATCATTTTATCTATTACCAAAATGTTTTGGTTTATATAAATATATATGTATTGTTCCTGGAAACCATTTTATCTTGTTGGCTTCAAAACTGCTGTCTGGAAATTATGTAGATACGTTTTTTGTGACACATAGGTTAATAGCTTGCTCACAAGATTAGAAATTCAAATGGGAACCAACCTGTGGAAGCATGTAATCTATTTTATGCAGAGTTACAAGAATACAAGGGTCACCATCCCATTGGTAATGTGAATAAAGGGGTCTGTGTTGCTGGTTCTAATGGTTTTACATAAACATACAAATCTTAATTTGCATTTCTTTTGACAATCTCTTAATTGTTAGTGTAAAGCCAGTAATTACAATACATTAGCTGGAGGGGGTCAGGGAAAAGTGGCTGTCTGGCTTTGTCTTTGTCATTTTATTTCTTACTCATTACTCAAAAAAATATTATGGGGGGAGTGGGGGGTAAGGGGGGTGCAGTGGTTGAACCTCACCCTCTCCCAAAACAGCCTTGACAAACTACCATGAAAAATGGCAAAAAAAAGAAACTATAATCCAAACAAGAAGTTCAAAAACATCATACGCTTTACCAACCACTCAGATCATTGTATCTTGTCCAGAACAAATCTCATGATCAGTGAAGTAATACAGTGACTGTAGTGTCATGATTATAGATTATTGAAGTTATATATTTTAATATATATTGAAAAACGCTTTACAATAAGGCAGATGTTTTTTAGGCATTGTTGTACAGCAAGTACAGGTACTGTAATAGTGAGAGGATAGGTAGGTAGGTCAATTAAGAGCACATTAGGTCTCTTTGCATATTGCATGGTTGCAGTGATTGAAGTGCAGATGGTCTTGCAGGGTCGTGGTCCAGTGTTTAATGCTTTAAAGAATTAGGATCTTGAAATAAATTATGAGGACGATGATTCATGATTAGAAAGATTAAAGGGTGGTGTAGACGTGTAGCAGTACCAGGCTGTAGATATGAGCAAAGTAATGTATTGCATGTAAACAGCAGCTCTTTTTAAATCCGTCAGTCATAGTATGGCATTGTGGAGCTGTACAGGAACGGTCGAACGGATGGGCTGATTAAACGGGTTAACATCTTGAAGTGTGTGTGGGGGGGGTGAGAGTTGTCCTGTATTTAATATGCTGACACACTGTGCCAAAAGGAAGCATTTGGAACAGATGGCTGGCTTGGTGGGCAGGGATGGTGGCAATTCATCCATTTCCCTTTCTACATCCTGATGCAATGCATTTCATTTATATAGTAGACATTCATTCACCCACTCGGCAGTGAGGGAGCAGCCCATGGAGCAGAAGTTTCATCAGGTGGAACTTTGCCTCAGTAAAATGGAGAATGTGAATATATGTTTAAATACTGACTGTAAAAATGTACAATGATTGTTTGTGGGACCGTTGGCTTCCTAAGTTGCAACAGAAAGAATATCCTGTTCAGCTTTTTCTTCAGCTTACTGCTCTAAAGGACCAGTGTTTAGGATTTAGGGGCATCTAACGGTAAGATCACATATAGCAGCACTGCAGCAACTGAATACAGCTCACCTTTCCAAGCGTGTAGAAGAAACTACAGTGGCTCTTTAAGGTTATTACACACTAATGAAAACATATTCATGAATAATATATTCAATTTCTGGCATTATTTAGCAGAAAGAGCCCCATAATTCAGACACACTGGACCATTACTTCATTTATTTTATCACTGTGGTTTCTGTCTTACTATTGTTTTGGTGGGGGGAGGGAGGGGGGCTTTTAATAACCTTTATTTGATAGAGCATGTAAAGACTGACAGAGAAAGAGAGAGGGGATAAAATACAGCAACGGGCCACATGTAATTAAACACAGACCACTGCAATAAGGATGCAGCATGGGATACAGAGGTGATGTACTGGGGAACCCCTGTCTTACTATTACTATCAACAGCTTTTGTAGGTTAAAAGCCTGAGTGAACAATTTCAAGGTTATTTATTACATGCACTTTCAGATGTTTGAGTGGTAATTAGGAACACCCAAGCTTGGTAAAACAAGATTGTCCAATCATACATATCTGCATAACATCTAGGTGTGTGAACATGATATTGGTCCATCATGGAAAACTGTTTGTCACTATGTTCCCTAAGTTGACTTTACCCCTTGAGTAAGACTGTTGAAGCAGTGCCAGACTAATATAATGCAAATGTGATGAGGGAAAACAGGCAACTTAGTTGCAACTCTCAATTGTAGAGTGAGTTTAAGCTCCCAAGTTAAAAGAAGGTTTGCAGATGGATTGATTCATGCATCAGTTAACATAATATTTAAAAGTGGATCAGCTACAGTAAATTGGCTTAGCAGTGGCATGTAATCAAATAAGCCAATGTGGTTTAAAATACAGAACCTATAGCTGTTGGCTCTGAACAGTGAATCACATGAACTCCCTGATTTGGTTGACTACTGCTACTCCATGCCTACAAATGAGTGAACTGGTTGATAGAGATGATGTGTCCTCAACTATTAAAAGATCTATATAACACATCTTATTCCTGATTTCATTTGGAAACTGATTTTTGGAAGTTTATTTAACATTTGATGGAATTACACAACCCAGTTGTAGGTCAAACATCCAAAGCATGATGTTCAGTAACACGTATTCAAAACCAAACAAAAACAATCATAAAATTTTTTTGTCCATTTATTTATCAAGCATGATGGCCTGGGGGAACAGTTACAGTGTATAGAAATGTTATTTTTATCCCTGTGTAAGAAAAGACATGCAACAATCAATATAATTGTGTTTTCTGACTCTTTATCTCTTATTATTTAAGGAAAAAGAGAGAAAAGGCATTATTTAGAGTTTGTCTGTTTATTTTTATTATTTTTTGTTTTTTTTGTTTGGTTAAAATGCCAAAATGGTTCATGTCAGGCATTTCCCTTCATTTCAGTTATTACTTTGAATCCAAAATGTTACTTAATAATTAAGAAAAGATTTCTTAAACTGGTATCATTCAAGCTGAATTTCTCTATTCCATGATACATGAAGACTTGGAGTCACACTCTCCTTTTCCTTTCAACCCCTTCCTTTGATCCTTCCATTATCTGCTTATCTGCTTTTCATCCCTCCATTTCTTCTCCATCCTCTTTTATTGCTCCATCTTTCTGGCCCTCCTCCTCATCAAATGAGGAATCAGAGAGTATCTATCTTAAGTGCCACTCCCCATATCCATCCCTCCTCTGTCCTTCCCCATCTCTCCACCTCTTCTTTGATCTTCTTATTGCCCTGTTGAAGTGCTGTAACTTTTTTCTAGCTTCTTTTCATGGCCACTTTTACTGCAGTTTATGGATGCTCAAATAAAATGCATCATCAACTTGAGGAGCTACAGTAAACTACCTGACACTCCCCAACAAAAGCGCAGCACTCGATAGAAACCAAGTTACAACCACCATAAATGAGCCCAAAGTCATTCCCAAAGAGCATGGCAAATCAAGTCTTATCCAGCTTCGATAAAAGGACAGTAAGCATTGTAAAAGAGATTACTGCTATCTGTTTTCCATGCAGATTTTCTTTGATCGTGATATATGCATTTAGCTGGGTATTGTACTGCAGGACAAATAAATATGATGATTTTCAGACTTCAAGCAACGGACATTTCTAGCAGCATATTCCCTGTTCCATCTTGGTTTTTAGATGTGTTGAACAACTTTACAATCTCCGTCCTTGAGTTTTCATCATATAAAACTGCAAATAAAAAATGCTCTCCATATGTTGACTGATTATTTGGTCATAAAAGGACATCATCCTGGTTTTTACAGCAACTTTTCTTCAATTCTCAACTTTTTCTGGCCTTGCCAGAACTTAAGTAGTAGCATTTTAACATTTAAGCCAGTCTTGAGGTAGGTACACAAAGTTCAAGGATTTAGTATAGTTGCGTGACATTGTTAAAGTGGCTATATCTCTCTATAAAAGCAAGAAATCTCTGTCTGTCTGTCTCTCTCTCTGTGTGTGTGTGTGTGTGTGTGTGTGTGTGTGTGCCTCAAATATCTCTGCAGATCAGGATCAGACTGGCCTGAGAGTTTCAACATGGCTGCTGTGTGGTTTAAGGGTGCGCAACGTCGGCTTTGTTTGGACTACAAAGATACCGTTAATAAATTATTTCATAAATGATTTACGAATTCCGCTAGCATTGTCAACCATACCCACCATAGCCACGTGCGCACCAGAGCCAATCACTGCAGAGCCCACCCCCACGACAAACCTTAAGAAACATGCTGAAACATGCAGAATCTATACCTGCAGCGGCACGAGCGGCTTTATACCTGCAGCGGATTTTGCCGGTTGTTCGGTCCCGTTCTGTGCATCTAAACTGACTGTTGTGGATTACTGAGACTGAACGAGTCTGGACCGAGTCTGTTCTGGTCTGAGGAGATCCGGATACGTGAGGACAACAAACTGGAATCAGAATCTGTGGATGTTCATCTGTAGCTAGCTGCTACACCTTCAAACACAACCTCATTTGGCCATCCATGAAAAAGCTACTTAACCTCCCACTTTTCTATAGCAATACATACTTCCTACGGGCACTGCACTAGTAGTAACAATGTGTCAAATGACAACATGAAAACAATATGACAATGTGAAAGAGGTCAGTCATAGTGATGAAACTGGAGAATTATCACTTACATCAATAACTGCATGAGGCACGGCTCCATGGCTATGTTTGACCACGCTGGAGGTGTAAACAGTCACCACACAGCATCGCATGGATACCCATGTGCATCCCTGTGGTGCTGGTAGTCAGAGCTAACCAGCCATGAGCAGCTACTGTTGGACTCTCCATGTCAGGGAGCCCAGCTGAGCTTTTACAGTTACAGGAAGCTCAGAATATAATAGTTCTGTTCACTGCTACAGAAAATAAATAAATCTCTCACTTATGTACGACATTGTCTCTCCACCATAATTGTTAAATCTTGCTAACATTAACAGCAGCAACGCTACTGTTTGAAAAGCGTTGCTTGAGGCCATTTTTAACTCACCACCCTCCAAAAATTCTTGGTATTTATTTGCTACCCTGACGACTGTCATCAGCAAGTGCTTTCTACTTGACCCCACCGTCCCCAGTGTCTGTGAAATACTAACATAATACTCCAACAAGAACTTATGAGACATTTTTGTCTGTGTTTATATGCCCGAACATCCATGACACCATTGTACCGAGTTTGTTTCTCAGTAGAACAAAACTCCCCTTTAGCACCAATAAGCTCAAATATATTAGACCCAGAGAAACATTTAGGAGTTGGGTGACTAGGAGCTGATGGAAAAACTGTTTGGAATTATCTCAACATCACTCATGCCCAGTTATCAAGAAATTATTTCATAATTGTGAAAGAAGATGTCATTATTACAAGAAAACCCTTTCGTAAAGGTCATCTTGACTGCACACTGTCCTGGCATCGACACAGGCGCAGGGTGAATATCAATTACTGTCAGTATCACAGAGAGAGACCTCAGAGCTGATCCTGCCAGGTTTAAAATATGCTTCAGGCCGAGTCCTGAGCCAGCTCCATAGCTCAAACGTTTCAGAGGATTCATATCAACATTTGAAAACCTAACTCTTGAGGAACTTCTCCAAATATATCCTCAGTGAATTAGAGAGGTAATTTGAATGTCACACACAAATCCATTCCCAGTCATTCATTTATGAAGACATTTATTTCAATTCCAAGTTGACATTTTATCATTATTTTGTATCTGGAAACTAGTGAATTGATTGAATGAAATTAATGTAATACAGCTTATCAATGATGAAATGAAAAATGCATGTTGCATGCTCTAAACATTAACTCATGATTGCCACACTGCTTGATTTCCTGAAAAAAGAAAATACAATATCTCAGTTAAATGTGAAAGTGTAAAACATGATGCTCAGTTTAGGGCATTTTTGTTTAGTTCTTTTTTATTATTATTTATCCATTTGTTGGACCATTTTTCTAACTATACAGACAGCTTTACAATTTGCTTAATGGGAACATTAGCAGGGCAAATTTAAGTCCAATTTGGCTCTGTTAGACTACTTATTTAGAAGAGAAAATAACATTTTTATAGCAGTAGGGTGTGAAAACTGATCTGAGTGAATTGCACATAGGCTTTCTACAAAAGAAGCAAGATTTATCGATTTTGTTCAATTATCTCTGTATTTTGTACCCATTGTTGTTTGGTGCCACTAATTAGGATGGTTTAATGCTTAAATGAGCAGTTTAATTCAATATGTATATACATTGTTATTTTATGTGGGTGTAAATCATCTGCCCATTGAGTGACAGTGGAAACAGGTAGGCATCATAAGGTCTTTTAAGCAGAGAATGAGCGACCACTGTCAAGTTATATTACGACGGTGCGCTCATATGTATGCCTGAAGTAAAACTGTGATGTCAGTAGAGGAATCTTTATGCTTTGTTTGTGAGTCCTTTCAAAGCTTGCATCAGTCTAGCTCATCCCAATGTTACCTGAGCAGATGGTAGGTTCAAGAGGCTGAGAGGGTAAAAAGTCAGTCACTGTTCTATACGGGTAGTTTTGTTTCTTTCGCTCCAGCCTCCAATTGTTTTTATTGATCATCCTGGGGTAGTGACACTATATGAACACCTATCAGATTAATCTGGAGAATGGATAAATAAAGAAGTAATCATTTTTTTTCAGTTCACTAATGAAATCCCATCTTAAATCTAGTCATGATTTTAATATTCACAGATAATACTGTTTCAACACATTTACATTAGAACTGTTCATGTTCGAGTTTGTGATGCATCAAAATACCAAAAGTTAAGTTGTGTAATGCAGCTTATCAGCTTCAGTCAGTGAAAAACGAGCAAATAAGTATATTAACATTCTGATATATACACACACACACACACGCTCGCATCCTTGAATTTTGTACTACTTATTAAGACTTGAGTATTGAGTACATGAGTATTGACTTCACCCTGCCTTTCAACCTCATGTGGTCATTAACCTGATATTCTGACCCTAAAACAGTTTTCCTTGGCATCCATCTTTATGAAGACTTTCTGAAGTATTTTCATTAGGTTTTCTGGGAACTTTTGGACCATACAAAACATAGAAACCTCTCTCTCTGTCCCTGGGTGTGTAAGGCATAAGCTTCACGATTTCATCCCATTTCTGACCCAACTATATATTTTTTTGTTTCAGCAATCGGCACACAGGATGCCGCACATGATCAAGGCAGTACGTTTCTGCCTTACTGGTAACTGCTAGCCAACAAACTTCTACTTGTCTCTGAGCTTTCAAACAAAGTTTTGTTGCCCAGTCCGCAATGACTGATTGGCCATTTTATTTTACATTTTACATGTATAGTGTGAACCCATAAAGTGTGATCACAGACGTTTAACTCATACAGTAAGGGCTGTAACTATACAAAGATTTGTAAATTGAATGCCCAGCTTCTTTCAGCATTCACAAGTCTCTTTCCAACTCAACTTACCAACTTTTTTTGGATAGTGACAGAGTGACTGGAAAGGCAGGGAGACAGCAGGGAACAACGTGCAATAAAGGGCAGATTTGAACCCAGGAGGCTACAGGAAGGACTCAGCCTTAATATGTGGTAAGTGCTCTACCAGGTAAGCTACTGGGTACCCAGCATCACTTATTTCTGTCAAGGGGATAGAAGCTGAAATATAAATCAAGGACAGTTTTAACACTACAAGAGTCAGCGTATATGTGTGTGTTTGTGTGTGTGCAAGCATTTGTATATGTGCTGATGCACACCATGTTTTACAGTGTGCTTTTTAAGGACCCTTAGTTCACTTATTTAATCAATAGTACAGGGACATTTGTCCTTGTCAGTACAGAGGGTAGAAGCTTCCAGACTTCCTAATTCAGTAAGAATTAGAAAAAGTGGAAAAGAAGTTCTGTAAGATATAAATGCTCACCAATGGTCACCCCCTTTCAACTAAACTTAATTAACATTGACTATTTTGCAGTGAGTAGTGGTAGTCCAGTGATCAGAACATTGCACTGTCAGGGTTAAGGATTTAACTTCTACTGGGCCAATCAATGCTAGTTTATAAGGCACTCAAATGGATATTCTCTGAGAAAGCTTCGTAAAATCTTCTTTGAAAAGCAGTGGCACTGCATCTATTGCTATGATGGCAACATGATAATGGAGAGAGTGAGCAGGTAAGAGAAGAAGAGAGTCTGACACACAACCACAGGAATGGTTGATGGACAGATGATGAAAAAGTAAAAGAACAAAAAGAACTGACAGAGCATCACACGTATCATGAAAGGAAAAGAAAAAAGAGCCAGTGAGCAGAAGAGAAGAGCAGCGTTATCAGGGCGCCCCAGCCACAGCAAATATAATGTAGCAGTACAGTAACAGGCAGAATGGTGGAAACCCTATTTGCATTGAATGAGAGGCCACAGCCAAAACCTGCTGGCTGGACATGCATCCAGATGAGGAGAAGCAGAAAACCTCCACTTCTGTCTCCTTGTTTACCTGTCTCTCTCTTTCTTTCTCTGTCACTCTGAAGCAATTCAAACTCACAATAACATAATTCACCTTTCCTTATTATCTTCTTTTTTTATCTACTGTGTTATAATCTATGTTTTCCCTCATTTTTGTCCCCTTTTTTCACTGGATAACAGAGACGTAATGGTACCATCACAAAGTTTTGTGTGTATTAAGGTCTTATATAAAGTGAAACTTCACTCAACTTCTACTTCAGAGAAGGGAGGTAAGAGAGGGAGAATGTTAATTATTTAATATTTGTAACAGAAAGCTAAAGATGGGGATACAAAAGTTGGAGGAGGAAGGCAAATGTCTGAACTATTAACACAGATACAAACCCAGAATCCAACATCTTAGTAAAAATAAAACAGGGAATGATTTGCCTTAAGGGACACACAATTTAGTACTGAACAAGGACAAAAGGGAAAAATCAGGATAGACAATGTCTTTTCTACCCTTCTTTGCAAAAAGGATGAATATGTATCTGTATGCTGTATCTCAATAGACTGTCAAACGTAATTCCTTTAACTCCACCTTGTCTGCACATTAAGAAAATCTTATTTCTACTCATATGTTATTCATAAGTTACTTAAGAACAGACAAGAGAGGTTACAGCGCTAATGAACCAATGTCTAACAATTTGACATATGTGAATGAATCTCTTGTACTAAATGAATCGTTGCTGGTTAATTGAGTGAACTGACTCACCAAAGCAGCACTATAAACCCAATGAGCCGTTCAGCATGTTTTCACTTTTCACTACACTTCAATGTTCTCCGATAATCTAAAAACTTAAAGATGCACATAGTATAGGTGTAACACTGTTCAGATTCAAACCTGAAATTCTTGAAGTGGTTTGTTTTTATCAAAACAATTGTTCTTCCAACAGTCTTATTCAACTACTTTGTATTGGCATAATATGTTTATAGTGTAGATGTAATTTACTAGATTATAGGTGAATTGTTAGAACATAAATTTAGTTTCTGAGTGCAGCTCCTGAAATGAAATTGAAAGCCAAGAAAATTACACCTTTTTCATTTTTAAGGACTTTTTCCGCATACCACTTCTGCCACTACTGTTTTCCTGGACACTGACAAAAACATGCATTTGAATTGAGTAGGTATAATGGCAATAATCCAAAACTGTGTTTATATTAAGTGGAAGCAGATTCACAAAGAGCAAGTAGTGACAACTGGCTGCACATTAGAAAGGGTGATATGCTCAATTGCTCCGGGAGACCTGTGTATTAAGAAATCTAAACTAAAAACCACTTGATGCCACATCAAGGACCCACCAAGGTTCATTTAGCTCAGAACTGAGAGCAGAATACAGTTCCACAGAGGGAAAAAGAGATGGGAGCTTATCAAAAATTTTTCATTACTGCCTGAGCTCTCTGAGGGTTGTCTTTTATGTTATGGATCAACAGGCTTTCAAAGCAAATGAATAGAAGAGAGAGTGTGACTAAGAGAAATCCAATGGGAGAGAAAAATATACGAGGAAAAAAGCACATATTTATATATTCTAAAGTTATACTGTTTATACTGTACTCACAGTAGGACATAATTCTATCATACTGAGAATCAGAGAGGCGAGCAATGTCAAATAAAGGTCAAAAGAAGTTAAAAACAATGGACTCTTACCCTGTGTACTGATTGGACACAGATGCACTTACATTCATTCCTGAAGAATACATTTGTTAAGAATTAATGTTGTGTGCGTTTCTCATAATGTTTTATGACGCTTTATTCTTTTTAAATTATTTTCTCTGTTTGAATAACATAACAAAATGGTTAATCTATCAACTTCTGTCGTTCACAACATCACCCTGATGACCACTTCCTGCAACTTGATGAGCGATCTGTAAGGCTAATTAATGGTGGAGATCCTGCTGAAAGGACATTAGTTAATCTTGAATTTCCTCTCAAAAATATTAGCATGGTGAAAGTGCATCTTATCACATGAAGATAACTCTATCTAAAAATGTTCTTGAACTTCGTGAAAACTAATATTTCACTGTTTACTGGAATACTTGAATAAATTAATGTGTGATTAAGTGGGAGACATTATTATGTGGCAGTGTGATATGAATGACTGTCTGGAATGTTGTATTCTTAAATTTTTATTCATTTAATTTAACCTCTTTAAGATATGCAAATATGACTGTTCAAATATGCATTTAACATGGATTGAATGAATCTAATTTTTCTTGAGTGCACTGAGCAAATGAGATGAAAAAAATATGTTTACTTCTTCATGATGATTTGGACTTTCTTTGAAATTAACACATATCATAGAAATAACAAGATGTGAAATCTGCAATGGATTACTCTGCCAAAGTGGCCTCATAATTTAAACTGTTGAAATGATGGATGAGGCCCATCACCAGGAGTTTAAACTGGTCGCACGCACACATGCTCACATGCAGCTACTGTCGTAACGCACACAAACACTGCAGAGAAACACTTAAACAACAACACTACAAATGCACATGTGGACACAATTTACTTCAGCTTACCCAGACACACACACAACTCTGGCTGGTGGTTAATTGCTGCCTCATTAAGTCCCTGTAAGTTTGTGATGACTCTATTACTGAAATAGACACAGTGGGGCAATCAAAGAGTGACAGAGTGGAGAAAGAAAATGAACCCTCTTCCCTTCTCCTCCTTCTCTGCTATGACCTGCTCTGGGCTATGGATGGATGGATGGATGGATGGTAAATAGCAAAAGGACACTCACATAGCCAAATCAGAGGAGAAATTGCTGAGTGAAAGAGAGGTGTATGAAGGAGGGGGAGCTTTATGATGAGAGCAGGGTATACAGTATAAGATATAATGGGTACTAAAAGAGAAATGGTAGCATACATTTCAAGGATGTGCAGAGACAGACAGCCAGAGTGACATACAGAAATAGGGAACAGGGATTCAAAAAAAGTAGCAGTATGAGAGGAGCAGATCATTTCAGGCCAGCTTGTAGTGTAATACCTCAGCGAGGGAGCCCCCCTGCCAGGCCGGTAATCCTCTGCCTCTACAAAACAGAAAATAGAGAAAACTTTGAGAAATGAACTAAATGCTGACTCCAGTGCCTCCTCAAAATAAGAGGGTCCAAAATATTATTGGATTATTTAGCCGATTTCACTGAGAGACAGGCCGATACTGAGGGTTTTGTACAGTGAACATTGCACACTCTGACCTGCTTACTGGTATTGTGTTTGACTACTTTGTCAGGTAGTCAGTTAGGAAGCTGCATGCATATAACCTCCTCAGCAGCAAAGATGCATTTACTGTACACATTTGTAATTCATACAACTGTCTCTTGTTCTACCTTAGGTTGGCTGCATCACATCCATCCTTACACTGTCTGCCGACTTCATAAAGGAGATGAATATTCAGCACAATACCTAAAGAACGATATAAGATGCAATCTTCACACTGACACCACATGCCCCCCTAATAGAGTGGGTGACCTGATTAGATATTGGAGCGCCTTGTTGCATAATTTTAAATATAAATTAGAGGTAAAAACTATTCTGTTGAAACACTGTAACTGCTAATTGTTTTGAGATACAAATAGTGTGAGGATGACTTGGCACAGAAGTCTTCTCTTATTAATTTATTATCCATTTGCATAACTGCTTACATTCAGTGCAGTACATCATCATTATGGTGTGACATTAGGCAACTCAAGTGCCTCTTGCACTGCTTTTATGTGTGCTATGAACATGTAATGCCATTTGTAAAGTGTCTGCTACTCTTCACCTGAAGATTTACAGTTGGGTGAAGGTGAGGTTATGGCCGACTCATCCACTGTGTGGTTTGGTTGCATTGGCTCATGGGCCTATAGGAGAGTCTTCACTTTATGAATCTAATTAGCTCAAACCTGTGCCTCAACACAAGGACAAGACAAGATCTGGTAATGTTTGGTAATGTTTTTGTGAAACTTGTGACTCGGCACAGATCGCAGTCAAGTTTGCCCCGACATATTGAGCAGGGCAAATCTGTTTAATCTTTATATCGCAACATAAACGTGATCTTGGTAACAATCTTTAAATTAATTGAAATTTTAAATATAATAATTTTCTCGAATCTTTTATTTCTGGGAACACCTATACTTTCAAACTTCAGGCGACAGTTTGGCCAGACTCGTTAACAAGAAGATGTTCCCTTCGGCTATCGTATGTTTTGGCTGGAGACACCGGGGGAGGACTGGCAGGAATGGACACTCCTGAGGGAGTTATTAGTAGAGAACATAGTTTTAACTGATCAATGATTTTTTCATGGGACTGTGTGAACTGTTTTCAATGTGTCCATCTCCAATGCACTTGTTGATTTGCAGTTGAAACTGTAGAATAATGAACCACCAGAGTAAAGGAAAGGATTTCGGCATAGGCTATCTAATAACTGTTGTGGATTACAGAGCTGGTAAGAAACTTTATTCAGTCTGGCTGGTCTTAATACCTCAACACCTTATTACAAGCTTTAACTATAACCACATGCTCCATCTCAGATCCCTGAGGTTTTAGTTCTTCCTCAAGGCCAAACCCACTTTCCGGCCTTGCCAAACACAGAACTGGAACTGAGTAATGTTAAAATTCCATTTAAGTTATTGTCGTCATTGATCAGTGGAGATTTCACAAACCCTTAAAGCTGTGTCAAGGATAGAAGCTGGCCTCATGTAAGAGTATATGTCCCTGAGTTAAAAGTCGAAAAGTTAAAAGTCTAGTGAGCATCCTTTTGTTATTATTATTAATATCTCTCTAAGTGTGACTTCAATAGCATCTTAACCTTAACTTAACTTAATCTTATCCTTGGGAGAAAAACACTGACAGAAGGTCAGGATGTTCAATGGTAAATCCTGGGAGAGGACCAACAAGGCTATGGGTGCCCAGATACTAGGGAACTGAAGAGGGGTGGCTCAGAGAAGAAGAAGGTGGAGGGAAGGAGGAGCTTTAGAGTAAATCAGTCCCCCAGTGACAGGGAAATCCATAGTGCTTGCCTAAAGGGGGTTGCTGTTGAGTTAACCTCGCCAGTCGGCCGGTTGTACAGTTAACATACAATTTATTTCACTAATTATGGAATCCCTATCTGCAAGGATGGTGGTGTCCAATGGATGTGAGTCTATCCTGTGGGATTCTAGGTAAAGGGAAGTCATTAATGGTTAAGTGTTTGATCACAGCCAGATTCTCCTTCTAGTCCTGTGCTGTGATGAAAAAATGTTTTAGACTTGACCCTCCTACACAAAGCCCTTAGCTGTCCATGGAGTTGTCCTCTGTTTCTTGACCCTGTTTCCTGATTCCTCCCAAGATGGAAAAACCTTTGTATGCCTGTGGACAGCGGTTTTCTCCATTATTTTAAGAAAATTATCATATTGCACTATAAGACTGGTATCTGTCAATTTGGATGTGTTTGTTATATATATATACATACATATATATATATATATATATATATATATATATATATATATAAGGTAGGGTATGGCCCCTGAGCATATGTCTATTGGTAACTGGTGGATGGAGAACAACATGGTCTGGAAAGTTATACAAATAATACTTGGACAACAGGGGATGGAGGAGAATTATTTGGGTTTGAAGGAGAGTCTTACAGGCTGAAGAGAGAAACAGGTCAGGTGTCACCATGACAAGCTGTGTGATAAATGGTCTGATCACACTGCAGAGGAATTATGTATTTTTCCTTAGAAAGCGGTTTAAGAAGCAGTTTTAGTTACAGAGAGGTTTTGGAATTTAATGACTTTTTTCTCTAAAAGCTTGAAGTGCAATTTAGAGTCTAACCAAAACATTTTTTTTGGGTCCCTGTATTCAAGCTTTTATTTCATTAGTTAGCAAATTCCCCAAGTAAACTCTATAAATGAATTGAGATTAATTAACTGCTTGAAGTGTCAGGGTGATAATATGCACTCTGACTTGAAGAGCAGCTTTGCTTCATAATGTTACCCAGAATTTTCTTCATTGAACGTTTCAAATTATTTTGTTTTGTCTGTTCCTGAGATTTTTATTGTAAGGTACAATAACTAAAAAACTAAAACTACTTTCATTGTCTTGATCAGGTCACCAACAGCCATTGGATCTTACAGGATATTTACATAATACATTTCACAAGTATTAATATTCACATTTCAGTAACTGGTGAACTAACTCATATTTTTTGCTTAAAGACCATTACGAGAGAGTTTTACATCCTTCCCATGTTCCTTTAAACACTAAATGACCACTCATGCATCGTCACTGAGGAAGACTTTCCCAATAACAATAGAACTGTTTTACCAGACTGCAGTAAGTTTGTATTTATTAACATTTACCGTGCCCCAAGGATTTCATCTGACATTAACTTTGTCAGAAAATGCTCTCTTCATTTAGAGAAATGTCTAAACCCTTCGCTGGTGATGTTTTCTTATTTATATTGCATATTGTATGCATAGTGTTTGCTGTCCGTTATTTATTTTAGTTTGAGGGACTATTTCAGTGGTTTTACCCGATAAACTACAAATCTTTTGTTTCACTACAGTGGGAAAAAACATGATTGATCAGCGTCTGATGATTTCTGTGGGTTTTATTTTTAATGTGCAGAGATCTGCTGGAAAACTTGTTATAACTGCATTCAAGGACACTCCAATGCTCTGCTCTGATTTGAGTCACATGTCGAAAATGAGCAATGAACAGCTATTATATTGGAAAATTGAACCTAGAGGACAAACAATAACAATAGGTACACATGGACTTTGTGAAAATGATAATGTGAAATTGGTTGTTTTGTGTGTACAACAGGCTGCTGTTCGACACCCTCGAGTCTCTAAAATCAAAATGTTGTTGACGGCAGTCTGCTT
This sequence comes from Dicentrarchus labrax, assembly GCF_905237075.1. Taxonomy (NCBI): domain Eukaryota; kingdom Metazoa; phylum Chordata; class Actinopteri; family Moronidae; genus Dicentrarchus; species Dicentrarchus labrax. Next base: position 16,197,513 of record NW_026136710.1, on the reverse strand, counting down.
TGGCCAAAAACCGTGTTACTTGAATAAAGCCTTTCTGGCCTGAATTCTGTGTGTAAACAACACAGTGACCTGTTTTGTCAGTGTCACTGCTGAGTGACACTTGGCAGCTCAGTCATCTGCAAATGTCGTTCGCCTTTCCTCACATCTTGAACAGAATTGTACATAGTTGGGCAATAAATTATTTGATTTAGTTTTCCATTCAGACTTCTAGAGGTCATCACCTCAGCAACTGTTCCTGGTGAATTGTTTTTATTTTGCACAGACTTTGTCACTGATGCTGCTGCTATTACCAAACCCGCAATAGCAGTCACACCTAGTTGGATTTGCCAAGAGGTGAAAGGTTATTCTGTATTTTGAATGTAATTAATTTAATTATGAGCCCTGCTAACAAGGTCCATTTTGTATATATTAGGCATATTTTCCTAATGTAATGTCATCTAAAACAATATGCAAATCAGTCTGCCCATTATTTTTAGTTATTGTGTTATTATTAAACATTCAAGAAATATAATGTATCTTAGATATATATTGAATTTATATGCCTGCAAACACATCGTCATCCTGTATCTGACTCACAGTTTGCCTGTGTTTTGTTGTCAGGTTTGTCTTACATCATGTTCATGTGGCATGCTACACCCACATTTGCTTCATTAGAATAAAGTAATTTAGCTGCCTCCCAGACAGCTTTCATAGCTTACATGCAGCTTATCGTCCAAAAGCTCCTTCCTGTTGTTTACCTAGTGGTTTGGCTGTTTCCAGAGCACCTCTGTGGGACTAAAAAAAAATCTATTTATTTTCTGTTCTGAGCTTGGAGTCATTCACCCAGGTGCCTTAGATGGCTTAGAAAACATAATAACACAGCAGGGTTGAGGCAGCATAACACCCTAACCAGTCAAATCTATTGATTAAGGAATGTGTCTAATAACATGGGTCTATGTGTGTCAGTCAGGTGTTTGTGTGTAAGTCTGTGCTTGCTCAGGTTTGCAGCTATTTCTAGTGACAATGACGATGTAATGATGAGAAATTGGGATAGAAAATCGACTTTGCTTCCTTTGATTCAAAGGCAGAGGTGCTGTTGCTCTCTTGTGCATAGCATGCAGAGTATTTTTTGGCAATGCTCAGTTTTTGGCTGCTAAAAAAGCATGTGGCAGAGATACGTTAAAGTTTGGGTTTTGACAGATACACAGATTGTCAGGCCCAGGGCCATGCTGCACAGCTCCCAAATCATTCTCTTTCTCTTTGGTGCTCTTTTTTAGTCTTTGGCATGGTTTGGTTTTGCCCATTGTACTAATGCAAATTTTACAGGAAAAGACTACCATCTTATCCTGGTACAGCATTATGTCTCAAGCCTTTTTTATACACCTCTAACACTAGTAGTGTGGTTTTATTCTGAGTTTACCCACCAATTAAATATTTCTGGGTATGGGTCCACAATCTCAGACAGCTGTGTTGGTTTTAGCTGATGGGATAGTGCTTATTGTCAATGACAATCTGTCTGGATAAACATTCTCTCATTATCGACAGAAAACAGTAAGGTATTGAGGGCTGGTCATGTGCAGCAGTTGAAACTGCTGTCTTCTACATACACTGCACATGAACACACTGATAGTGCTGGTAGAGCATATGGGAGTTTCAGTAGTACAGAAATGTGTGCATATGCCATAACGTCTGTCAAATCAGACCCTTTCTCACAAATAACAAAATCATCAAGGAAGAAAATCTTAATCTAAAGAAAACTGAATATAACTATATTTTATTTTTGTATTGAAGGAGTCTTCCTAAATCAGTTTTTTTTATAGCAGAACATAATTGTTTCCCCTTTTTTATGGTTTGATTACTTGCAAATATGTCTGTATTTTTTCCCACATTATTAATGTAGAGGCTCCATCTCCAAACCTACAATCTAAGTATAAAGCCTGTTTGATTGATTGTTTCAGTTTATTCAGTTTTATATATATTATGATTATCGATCATGATCCTACTATACATTCATATTCCTAAATACATTTGTGCTTGATTAAGTTACCACAAAGTAATTTTTACCCATTACATTATAATTAACATACATAATGCATAGAGAGTTCAAGAGAAATTAGCCCTCAATTGAGCTCATTTCAGAGGCCTTGAGGCCATATGTATCGACAATGAAGTAGTAATTAATGTGTAAAAAATATGCTTATTCTTAATCGGCCTTTAAGCAAATGTCTCAACCTTTCTCTAAACATTAAGTGACTCATTTAAGCAAACTTTCCATTTTGTCTTCCTGAAGGAAGTGTTTTGGGTTGTAATTAGGGAGAAAAAACACATCTTGAGCTTATTTAAACAAGAAGAACTTCATTAATAAAAAATAGAAAAACACAGGAGTTCATAATGAGAGTGTAATCCTTATCAAATATGAGGTAGATATACCAGTGTCCTAGCCCAACTCTATGTTTGAGAAATAATGATCCACCATCTGTACTCCTCCTAAAACACAGAACACTGCAGTTGGTGTCAGCTTCAACCTCCCTAAAATGTCCTGTGGCATCCCTTTCTCCTTTAGCAGCACTGCGTGGGGATTGACACCTGCTTATCTCCAGGCTATGATCCAGCCCATAAACCTCCCGGCCATAATGTGCCTAAACCGATCAGCCTGTGCTCTATATTCTGACACTTTTCAGACAGACCCTTGTCCTTACTGACCTGCCAGTGGTGTACTAACATTCCCACATCAAAGATCATCTTATTAAGAATGAATAATTAAGGATAGTGTGTCCTTTTCTCCAGTAACTCCTCTCTGCTATAAAAATTCCCTTAAAAACCTGCTAGAATTCATCCAGAAACTTCTTTTACTTCTCTTCCTTAATGTACATGGATGCTTTGTGGTTACAAATATTATATAAGAGCACCAAAACAAAATTATTAGACAGTCAATCAATATGTCACTCTTTTATTTGCAGAGCATACTTTTTGGGGGGGTGCTGTTTATGGCTTCATGTGATAGGACAATTTTAAGACCGACGGGAGTGACGTAGAGAGAGAGAGGAAGGGATGACATGCAACTAAGGGTTGGAATAGATCCCAGGCTGCAGCAGCAAGGACTCACTCACCTACGTGGGGTGTGCACTCTATCAGGTGAGCTACCATGTGTGCCATTTGCAGAGCACAATAGTAAATAAACAACCAAATAATCAAATCATGACAACATTCAGCAAAATATATTATAGTTGAAAATTTCCTTGTATTAGTATGCTTGCACATTTCAGGCTGAGCACAAGCTCAAGCTGAGCTGGCTCACATCCCATCTCTCCAGCACAACCGTCATAGTCATGACAGGCAATCCATCATCTTCACCAGGCTACATCACCTCTGGGGTTCACCATGGCTGATAGGTCCAATCCTCATATCCCTGTCTGTGCACCTATATTGCAAAATAATTTGTATACATGCTGTTTATCTCCTTACAAATGATTCCCAGTTGTACCTTTTGTACAAAATAGACAAACATTCAAGTGCTGGAAATCTTCATTGTTTGCACCTCAGCTGAGGCAAATGTGAAATTTAAAGTAGTTATTTAGCATATTTGGTAGTTGTCCTGCACCACAAAGTCAGAGTTTGAAACTGTAGAGATTTTGACAAAGACTTCACTTTGGACATCTAGTTTAAGAGAATACTGTGATCTTTCTTTCTTCAACTGAGAAACATTAATAGCCACGACCGTGTAGGTGAAGGTTTAAAGAAATGTCAATACTGAATAAAGTGAGTTCAAGTGATCAACAGTGTGTGGGATTCATTGCTTATTTTCAGTCCACAGAGTTTTTGTCTTATTAACCCCTCACTAAGCTTGTGTAGGTGTCTAAGAACATTTTCAAACTTTCTACTTTTGAATGGTTTCATGTACTCATGCAACCTTCATAACATTGTATAACACAAAGTGAGATAAGTGAGACATGCTTAGACAGGCATGGTCCCAATGTTCTCTTACCATATAGCATTACAGTACATTACCATTTCATCAGATTATCCTGAGTTCCAATGTTGATATTAGCATCCATCCATATGAAGAGCTTTGTCCTTTTTGTAATAAATAGTGTCACATTAGCGATTGGCATGAAGCTAACGTCAGCGTGAGATTAGCATCACAGGGATGATGGCTTCTGGTCTGTGTCAATATTAGCATTCTCTTGTCTTTGCCGGTGTCATCTGCCGGATAAATGAAAATGCACATGAGCTGGTGTAATAAGCATCTCACTGAGATGAGTGAGAGCTATTGATTAAGTATTGCTGATGTTTGCAGAAGCAATTACCTAACACAGTATGGATCACAATGTGGCATGTCAGATGACACTGCAGATTTTGAATGCTTTTAAAATGGCAGATTAACCATGGCATGAGGGCATCTAAAAGACACAAAACACTCACAAAAATCTTCAAAACATCGAAAAATATATGAACTATTTTGCATTAGTAAACTACATTAGATTAGATTGATAGTTTTCAACTTTCAAAATATAAATTGTCCACCACCTAGTAGGAAAATCACACCTTTTTCTGCATTGGTACCAAATGTAATTCAATGTAATTCATATCCAACTAATTGGTGTATTACAGCATCTCTCTGTGTTGGAATTATGATGGAATTATGCTTCTCTGAAGATACATGCAAAGCTCTCTACGAACCTACACAGAGAAGAGTGTTATGGGTAACTGTAGATCGCAGAGGAGCCAACACCTCCCAAATCTCCAAGTGATTGAACTCTTTTAGATCAAAAAGTAAACTTTGAAAAGTTGTCCATGTAAAAGAAAAACATGAAAGCCAACGAGCGATGCCCTTACACGTTCGTCTATGTGCAGCCCCTGGAGGCATAGTTCCATCTTAAGTGTGAAGAGCAGTGGGGAGACATCTCCTCTTGAAGCGGGGAGGGATAAGCAGCTCCTTCACAAAGCAAAGTTTTATATCTCAGGTTCAGCAAAGTCAGAGAGGGCAGAACTGAGGGTCAGTAAAAGAAATAGGTCACAACAGAAATGCCCTACCTGGACTTCATTCTACTTTATTTGACTCCAGGCACTCAAATATTCAATTCAATTCAATTCAATTTTATTTGTATAGCACCAATTCATAACAGAAGTTATCTCAGTTATCTCAGGACACTTTTCAAATAGAGCAGGTCTAGACCAAACTCCTTATAACATTTACAGAGACCCAACAGTACCACCATGAGCAAGCACTTGGCGATGGGGGCAAGGAAAAACTGCCTGTTAAAACCCAGGACTGACCCTTCGGCTCTAGGTGGGTGGTCGTCTGCCGCGACTAGTTGGGGTGAGAGAGAGAGAGAGAGAGAGAGAGAGAGAGAGAGAGAGAGAGAGAGAGAGAGAGAGAGAGGGGGATCCTTGCATTATACATGGATGTGAGGAAAGGACTCATTGGGTTAATTTCTGTATTACCCAAATCTCCCACTTTGCCTCTGCACCAGTCAGAATTATATGAAGTGCTTCTAATCATGATCCAATCAAAGAGCTTTAAGCCACCTCATGTAATCCTCCCTCAAACTTCTGCCTGCTGAGAAAGGATGCTAATGTCTTTCAAATTCTTTAAATACCACAACTTATATCTGCTTACTGTTTTGTGTCACTTGAGTATGAAAACTTTACTCTGTAATTATATTCATACATGGGATCCATTTTAGGGAACATTCCCAGATGCTATTTTCTGTAAAAGGGACCACAAAAAAAACTAACTTACTTCCAAATAATTTCAGACAACCATTGGTGCATTTATTTTTGTTTTGTTTTACAAGATTTTCAATATCTTGTTCTGTGTGTGGGGCAATGTTCAGTTTCCAGTATTTGGCTGCAGTATTCGTCATGCTATGTGTCTCTTTACTCCCTTTCTCATTTGACTAAATGACGGTTTCTGAAACACACAGATGAAAACGTGGGGGAGAGGTGAAGCAACAGAAAATGTGGAGACAAAACAAGACCAGGCAGAAGAGATAGCACAAAGGGGACTCAGCCCTCTCCGACTCGGTCTGTGTGGCACCATGCTGTCCTTCGGGTGGCCGGCTGAAAACAAGGGTATTGTTCTCTTCGGTGGAATCTGGGTTTTGTAATCTGGGGCAAAGGTCCAAAGGGGGATTGACAGAGACTGCCTGTCTGTGAGATAAAACAGGGGTTTGGAGGGAAGGACTGTTGCAGTTCAATTCTGATTAGAAAACAGCACAAATAGTTAAAAAATGACTTTTCACTCCCCTGCTATTTCTCTGGAATGTGTGTATTTCTCATGTGTGTTTTCTCTGTTTCTCCTGCTGTCTTTTTCTCAGTTTTGTGTCTCTCTGCCCATCTTGTTATGTTGTGTTCACATTCACTGCATAGTCTCAACCCAAATAGGAGTACAGGACCCAAAGATGACTCATCCAAACTCTCAAGGTTATTTATCCCAATCATCCCAACCTGCTATTTTATTTTAAAGTCTTTATATGTTGTTTTGTTCCTTATCTTCTTTGAATTCCTCTAAATCATCGCTTCTGCAGAGAACTACTGTATTGTACATGTATTGGCAGTTCGTACACTTGGTCGTGGTAGTTTTATTGCCTTTTTGTATTCTGTGACCTCCACTGGATCATTAAGACCTTGCCAGAGCTGTGATAATTGTGGTCAGGATGCAAATATTCTTATCATTTCTTATCATTTCTTCCCTCCACTATTATCGTGAATAATAGCATGCATAAAAAGCTATTAGTGGCTAAGATTTGAATATAAATTGTTCTCCCCTTAGAGAATATCTTTCATTCATGAGAGGTGCTTCATGTGGTTTTATACACTCTGTGTTGAATGAACTGCTTTGTTACTTGATGTGTAAAAGAAAAATGGACTCAGTAAATGTAAACCACTGTAACAGTCTGAGCTCAAGTGAATAAACAAGACTAAAACAAATGAAAATGTTTGAATTCCTGGTGTGAGTTGCTGTAAAATGCATAATGGAAACATATGAATAAGCTACTGGAAACAACTTTATTTCTTGTTTTTTGGCTCGACCACTTGACCTTGGCAGAGCCGTGCTGTAAAATTTAAAGTCACACTGCGGACTGATTGATTGCAAGCGTATCAGTCTTTCATTTCTTCTCTTCATTCTGTTTTTTTATTTCATTTCTGGTAACGCTGGTTGTGAGAGAATATACTTCTTTACTCAATGCATGCCTAATTATGTTTTTTTTGGACAAACAACAGAAATCTTTCCTTGTTTTGTTTTCAAACACCAACTGCCTTGCTTTACTGAATCATTTCATTTGAGACTCAAAAGGGGAAAAACAGCATAAGGAAGTGGTTGTGTGTAAGATATTTGTAACAACATATACTTGTACAAAAAAAAATACTGCTACTCTGAACAAACATGTTGACAATAGTGCTATTTGCTGAGAAAAAAAAAGAAACATTTATAAATCAAAACATCACTTTAAAAGTTACAGCAACAACTTGAAGCTGTGACAGCAGACCGATAGGGGGATTAAATATTTAAAAATAAGGCGTTTGCTCATGCTGTCCCAACTGTATCAAGGCTTCCATGCAAACTTATACCTCAGTCATAATCATACAACTTTCTCAAAAACTATAGGCAAATAACACTATGAGACAATCTTGCAAAGATATCAAGTTTCCTCTCCTCAAATGCCCTTTTAGCTTCACAAAAGACAGAATTTGGTAGCCTGTATTTGTTAAAGTAAATCAATGTACCTGTATGCATGGAAGGCTGTGTGTCTGTGTGATCTGTGCGTGTTGGTGCATTTAGACCCAGTCGGTGTCTAATAGGTGCTCTAACCTTGATTTTTCTTTGTGCCTTCTGGTTTCATTTGTTCATAAGCCCTGCTGCTGAGGGGGAAAGAATTGAACCATGGAGGAATTTGGTTGGCAGGTGTAAGGGTCAGAGAAGTCTGCAGCACCACGATACAGCGAGCAGACTAACTGTCAGACAGGCAGGCAGAGCGACAGACAGTCAGGCAGACAGTTACGCAATGATACTGACCGAGGAGGAAGGCGGAAAGATCAGCAGGGAAGCAGACAGGTGAAGGAAATAGTCAGCAAGTCAGACAACCAAAGCAGACACGCGGGGACATGGATGAATATGCAGTCTGACAAGAGGTCAGACAGATATTCAGACAGGGACAAAAGAGGGGGGCAACTTATAGGTGTTCCAGCTAGGCAGGTGGACAGGCATGTGAAATCAGATGAGCCTGCAAGCAGGAGGACCAGCTGCCAGGTACAAACAAAGTTGGGCACACAGGAAGTTACATAAAGAGCTCAAAAGTGGGCAGACAGACAAAGTAAGAAAGACAAAAGCAGTGCTGGAAAAACATTTTAACATACATGTGGGTTTAGTTTTGGTCAGACTTTCATTAACTTTTATGTAAAAATGCATTTTAAAAAAACTATTTTCTAAGTCAGTGCTACTCAATGAACAGAAAATGTGGTTTATTCTCAGTTTTTCTGGTTTTACACAAAGTGCTATCACACATTTCTAAAAGTCTGTATTACAGCTGAGCTAACTGTGGAAGAATGAATGATAAAGTGTGTCTTCTGATCAGTCTGTCATGTTTCATTTCACGCCACTGATCAGGAGACTTGATATTATCACGGCAACTCTGTTATGACGAAGAATATAGTGAAGATGCAGGCTACTGTGGGCTAGTGAAATTACTTTGGCAGAGATAACAGACACTAATAACTAGGACTTTTTTCATGTGCATATGGCCCTTGTGACCCATTGAGCACACAAAAGCCATCTTTTTATGTGCTTATTTGATTTCTTTTTTAAAAGTAAATCTCACAGGGGATGGATGAAATAAAACGGGGTAAATGGGGTATGAAAAGAAAAAATAAAGGCAAACATCCCATCAGCAAAAATAAAAACCACAATGCCCTCATCCATTTCCCCCAAAAATGTCCATACAGTCCCCAAAAAGCATGAATTTCCTACGAGAGGCCCATGGGGAAACAGCTAGAATATCAAAGTAAAAGTATGAACTTTCTCCTCTGAGCTCAGTTCCAATGGCAGAGGTAATCTTCAACCATTGTGTGATTAAACTGTCTCTTTATCAAGAGCTGGAATTAGAATTAACACTCTGACTGAAGCCTTTTTGAAAGCCCTGTGCAGCACATGGCTGCCTGATATCCCATTCCTCCACATGGGGCAAAATGTAATAGCAAAAAAAACCACAAAAAAAACAGAATTGCTTTTTTGGTGCAACAACAACTATGATGACTCTTTCAAAGATTCACTCTTAAATCTCACCTTGAATCTTTCGCTCAGTGCAATTTTCTCCTTCTTCTGCCCCCTTCTGCTTTTGTATCATCTTCTTCAATAAAATATCTTTCTTGTATTCATAATACCCTCGATTCCTTAAAGAGGGTGCAGCTGAAGCAGCCTCTTATCGCCTCTCATTTCACACATTCTGTCTTAATTTACCTGTTCTCCTTCCTCTTCTCTTGACCTTACAGCATCCACTCCTCCACTCCTCCTCTCTATCTCTCTTTGCCTCACTCTCCATCATTTCTCCTCCCATCAATCCTCCCATTTCCATGTCTGTGCTCCCCTTCCCTCTCCATCCCCTCTGCTTCTCTCTCCTCCTTCTCCCACAGTCCCTCTGGTTGCCACCTACTCCTCTTCTTCCTCTCTTGTCAAAATCTCTATCTCTCTCTCTTTTCCTTCCTGTCCCATCCTTTGAGGTCATGCTGTATCAGATCGATCAGGGTCATTGATCTTCTGATATCCTGGTAGACAGCCTCTGCTTTCAAGACAGACCATTAGCCAATCATTAATCTAGATCAGACAATTAACCAATCATTAATCTGGGTCGCTATTTAAACTGGGGCTGCTGATGGGTCAATGGTGACCTCTGACCTGTGGGTTACCACAGCAACATGGGGCACATCAGTTAAACAAACCCTCCTTCAGCAGCTGTTAACGATCTAATCGGGTGTCCTTAGATATGATTAAATAAAACAATCTTATTAAGAGCAGGTGGCTGTCTGCTTTTGTCTAAATTGGCTGAGCATGCACGCACACACGCACCAACACACACACACACACACACACAGTGTAGGTCATGTCTACAATAAAATCTCACAAATCCTGTCAATGTGTTGCACAATGTTTTTGAACATGTTTAGATTATTCATGAAAAATTAACTTATGCTTCTTTAAAAACAGATACAGATATAGATATGTTGATATTTTGTGCTGTAATAAAATCAGGGCGCAGGTTTAAAACGTGAGATTGACCCTGGTTTAAGTAGGCACATGTGTAAATGTGTCATTAGCTGTACAGTAGAGCTGCAGACATTATACTTTGATAAGCAATAAATCCTCTACCTTGTGTAAGGCCTGGGAGCCATACAGCTGCTGGACACATTATTAGGAACACAGCAATCTTAGGTATTCATCATATCAATCAATCAATCAATCAATTTTTGTAAATGGATTGTTTAGCTTTTGTAAAACTGTAACAGAAGTGTGGATTTGTCTCTAATTGTTAGTGTGTAGTGTTGAACTGTCTGAGGTCAGGCTTTGAAGTGTAATGTACATATTATTATTACATAATAATGTAACATATTGCATATTTATGTAACCACTACGACAGGTTAGAATATGACCATAAATCGAAATCAACGCCCCTCGGACACAATCTAGACAAAAACCTTCAACCATTCTGTTGTTTATTGCTGGGCTGCTGTATAGACTAATGCGTCTTGGTGTTCTTGGTTCATGGCGTGTCAAGTTTTACTAGACTCGCAGAGGTGATGTTATACTTCCATAAAACAGTAAGTAAATTCAGCCAGCTATATGTCTTCTATTCCTTGTGGACAAGATAAGATTTGTTGCTCTCTTCATAAATCTAAAGCTCCGGTTAGAATCATTTGATCTGATGATCAGACCTTTCCATCTATCTATGTATCCATCTATCTATCTATCTATCTATCTATCTATCTATCTATTTAGTTGTGTGGTATTTCGCTATATTTATTCATAACCTATCCCACTGACACTGCTGGGGTGGAGGTAAAGTGAGGACGGGGTTAAGTCTCATTGGAACGTGCGCAGAAGACCGCGCTCTCGTGCTGGAGGTCTCGCCGGTACTAGTGTCGGTACAGAGGTTGACTCGAGCCAAGCAGCACGCGCGCTCTGGAAAGCTTCTACTCGGGTGTTTAACAAGGGGGAAAAGGTTTTTTTCTTTTTTCTTCTCGAGTACCGGGACGAAGTAATGTTGTCTTGGCTCCTGCGCTCTGGATGATAATGGGATAATTTTCCTTTGAAGCCATCAGATGTTTCCAGTGGTGGATTTCACTGTTTTGGAACGTGTTTGATGCGCATTAACCTGTTTTTCGACATTTCCTCCTCTGGGCTTGCCTACACACACTCTGCTTCATTTTTTATTTTTTTTTTTTCTGCCACTGGAATATCTGGAAATTGTACCATCTGATTCCATGACCTGTTTAATAATCAAAAGGCTTGAATGATGAAAATCTTTTGAGATGAAAAACAGCACTTTTGGGGATAATTTTTTGCTTGTGCGCGGCTCGTGCCTGATCTCGCGCCTCAGCAGCCTGTTGTCTGTGTCCGTGGAGAAACGCACAACTTTGCCACGAGCTGGAGCCGGAGCTGCTGGAGCGGGGGCTGCAGCTGGTCTGAGCGGTGCGCCAGGGCCACACGCAGGGGGCCAGGAGGGGGACCAACGGAGCGGCCCCGGTGTTCGGCCGTTCTGCGGTTGTACGGGGCATCCGGTGCAGCTGTGGAGCGCGGATGATGAAGACGGTGGTGACGATGATGATGATGAATGGCTCGGCAGCTCGAGCTGGCACCGGGGTCTCGCCATCATTATGTTTAGTTCTGTGCGCACTCGTCTTTCTCCCCCTGTGCGCTCGCTCGCACCCGCAGCCGTGCCAGGTGCTGAAACGGATCGGCCACACGGTTCGGGTCGGGGCTCTGCATGTCCAGCCTCGCTTGCTCGCCACCACCACCGCCGGCAGCGGTCCTGAGGACTGGGACAGCGATCGAGGTTTGATAGGGAACGGGGAGCGGCTGCTGGAGTTGGAAAAGCAGGTTAAAACAAGTGCCAGTGCGCCTGGATATGGAAGCCTCAGGACCAGGGGCACCGCCAATAGCCAGCGGGGATCCAACAGGAGTAAGAGCCAGGCACGACAGCGGGAAGAGAACACCTCGAAGGAGAACCGCGTGTTCGCACCCCGCGACTCGGTCCTGCTCGCGGTCGAGGCTCTCAACCGGGCCGGATTGCTGCCATACAATTTATCCATGGAGCTTGTCATGGCAGTTGGGTCCGGACTCGGCGAGCTTCCCGCGTTCTCCTCTTCCTCTGCGGGCAGCCCCGAGATCGAGGACCCGCTGTCCTTCGTGGAGAGCGTGTGTCACACCGTGGTCGTGCAGGGGGTGTCCGCCATGATCGCCTTTCCACGGAACCGGGACGAGTTTGTCAAATTGGAGTTCGTGTCACTTGCGCTCCGGGTGCCAGTAGTCAGCGTTGTGCAGAGAGAATTTACGCGCCAGAGTGAGGTAAAAAAAAAAAAAAAAAAAAAGTTATTCCTAAGTTTCATTAGAACTGCTGTTAACTGTTGATTACTGCACTTCGGCATCCAGCTGCAGTGGGCTGTGTCTATACAGGTGTAACAGATGTTATATAAAGAAACACGGGTTGCCTCCGTGACTAGTGAAGTTGAACACCATATGTCCAACAGTTCAATTCACACAAAGATAGATTTATCTCAGTTTTAAGACGTGAATAAAATGAGCTCATGTGGATTTATGAGGCCTAATTCACCATCATGGCCCAGATATTAGACAGAGGCTGGAAGGGGAGACACTTGCCTTCTGTTGTTCCTGGCCTTCTTCCTCCTCCTCCTCCTCCTCCTCCTGTGTGTATTAGGCATTCTTTCAGATGAAGGGCAGAACATTTTCCTTTCTTTTCTTTTCTTGTTCAGTATTGATTTCACCACTCTTGGTTAAATGGCCCAAATTAAGCTAAAGTGGCGATACACACAATATGTGACAAGAGTTGGAGTTCTTGATTTTCACATTTAAAGCTGGAAAAGGCTGCAGTGGCTTCAGACTGAAAGCAAATTAGGGAGCATGGACAGCACCAGCGGCTCTGTCCATGGTGCTGAAATCTACAATGTGCACTGGTTGTCTGTTTGCAGAAGAGGAGGAGGAGAGTGCATTCTCTTATCTTCTACAGAAAAATGTAACAAGTAAAACTGCGATTGAAGGCTGCGTGCACCCAGCAGCACATGCCCCAAAGGGTATATATGCATAAAGAAAAATGCTTTGTTGTGTACACAAAGCAGAAGTTCAGCACTATGGAGAGAGAGAGAGAGAGAGAGAGAGAGAGAGAGAGAGAGAGAGAGAGAGAGAGCACATGAGTATACTGTAGTAAAAGAATCAACTTGGTACTATACTTCATTTTAACAACTTACTACCTCCCCAGCTGAGATTAATCCACACACACACTCACACACGCACACACTAGTAAAAGCTTTAGATAACCTCAAGAAGTACACATCTACAGTATTCAATCAAACTCCTTTCAACAAAAACAACATGACAGCTATGACAATCTATCCACTAATCATTATTAGACATCTATATGACAATCATTCTTGAATCAGAGGACTAATTCTAAAGTCAAACCAAATTCAAACTCTAATGTCAGTATATAGAACCCATTTATGGCAGAGCCACCCATAAGCGAGACCAAGTTTACCCCAGAGGTGAATGCACACTGAATGGCCAACAGTGAGTCAACCATACATCAAAATATGAAGGAATTTTACATTGAAGTCAAAATTGTTTTCCCCTAACCTGACTGTGCAAGATGTTTTGTTACACAGAACTAAGAGGGAAGTTTGGAAAAGGGCAAGCACTTTCAAAAAATAGCTTTCAGTACTACGTCAAAGTATGTTGAAGGATGGTCTGGTACCAATTTAGTTTGGCCACAAACACATAGATTGAAGCCTGGCAAGATGGATTTTTTACGTGATAAAGGTTCTTTCACACCTGTTCTTCAAACGACCTCTATGTATATTTGGCTAGCCTACAGTATATATGCAGTCCTTTTTACAAATGTACCCACTTGACTGGAAAACTCAATTATAAGAACTTTTACATGAAGTAAAATATAATCTGCAGTGGCATTATCATTTTTTAAACCAGTGGGCAATATATTTTTACTATCAGCTTTGTTTTAACCAAGAGCTATCTTTCTGTAAAAGTAGGCAGGACTTTTTAAGAAATAATAACCATCCATCTTTTGAATTTAGCTTTGAAATGGTTTGGGTAGGTGAGGTACGCAATCTGTGAAACTTTAGAGATCTAAGGTGTTTGTAGGAAACAAGACCTGCATAGAGAACATCAGAACAACAAAAGGTTTTTGTCAGTGCCTTCTAAAACAAAATTATATAGCATTTTCTGGTCTCCCTTATGGATTTATGGTTAGGCAACTACCGTTTTGTTTAGGTTGGAGGAAGATCATCCTCATGTTTAAAATTAACCTTGACAGTTGGCAGGAGGTGGGTCGTGAGCTTAGTCAATTTTATGAGCTGAACAAAAAAAAGCTGTTCTTGTGCCAAATACACAGACTGAAGATTATCAGTAGAGTTTGCCGCTAGAATGTGAGAAAGAGAAAATGAGTTAAAAGTGTAAACACTCCAAATTAATCACTGGGACGGTTCATCAATTATCATTCTCTGGAAAAGAAACCTACTGAGAGTATTTGTGAGTGTGTGTATTTATTTGTGCGTACAGGTAGAAATTTCAAGTACAAGTAGACACACCCACACAGACAGATACACAAAATGATTCAGTGTAACTATGCACTGTAAACCTCTTTAATTAGGTGGCACTAACAGGGCAGTTACTGCATATCAATGAGTACCAACGAGCAGTAAGAGTTTTGTGTGTGTGCGTGTGTGTGTGTGTGTGTGTGTGTTTGACTTTCCACACACAACCGTTCTGGGAGTGGGAAAGAGCATCATTGTTTTTTTCAACACTCATCTCTCTCACACACACACACACACACACACACACACACACACACACACACACACACACACACACACTCACACACACACAGAAACACACACATCCGAATCATTAGTTAGACTGAAGGGCTCTGGGACACATGCCACCTACTGAGCTATAGTAATGTGGGTGTGTGTGTGCATGTGTGTGTGTGTGTGTGTGTGTGTGTGTGTGTGTGTGTGTGTGTGTGTGTGTGTGTGTGCATGTGCATGCATCCGTGTGTGTGTGTGTGTGTGTGTGTGTGTGTGTGTGTGTGTGTGTGTGTGTGTGTGTGTGTGTGTGTGTGTGTGTGTTGGTGTGTGTTTGTGTAGGTGTGTGTGTGTGCGTTTCTCCAGGGTAATATCTAATTTCCTGCTCTGTGCACAAGGAAGCATTTCACTGTAAGGAGTCAGCAGGTGTTTAAAGTCCAAACAGGTTCTTAAAAGTGAAATAACAGGTGTAGGTAAAGCAGACAAACCAGCCGACAAAGATTGATGGATGGATGAATGGGTGGGTAGATGGATGGAAGGATGAACTGGCAGAAAAACTGACTGCGAAATAGGCAGCCATACAAACAGATTGTGCAGTGCTTGTGTGTGACTTTTAGAGAAATGGCTTAACTCCCCTCTGACTCAATCTAGTTTTGCTTGCAAATCCCAACTGAAGGCTGACAGCAATTTCTCCAAAACAGAGTTTTCAAAATATGAAAACTTTTTGAGTGTCTTTAGAGGATATCATCATCATTTTATTTGCTATTGCCACATTTATTCAAAGTTTATAATTAAGGTTAAAGAAAGTTCACTGTTGAAAATTGTATAATATAATGAATCAGCAAGCAGCCTTTGATAATATAATCTGCCCACGGTTTGTTATATAAGTGTCCAAATGATGTGCCTGCTTAAGGACCAAAGCATAAAGTGACCCCAGAGTAAAGGGGCTAGGTGGGTTGGGAGTAGGTGGCAATGGGTCCTGGAAGCAGCACAGAACTGAGGATTTAGCATATAAAGGCCAGGGATGGAGAAACTCATGGGGAAAGGAAACTCCCTGGGAAAGACCAGCTGTTTCTGATAGGAGGACTGAGCTTGTGGAAAATATAGCATCTTCAGTGAGAGCATAAAGCATATATTATGCAAATATCTATTGCTACTTAATCCAATTATCTACAAATGTATGCTCTTTGCATTAAAATGTGTTGCAGATATTTCCTTTATGTCAAAGGGCATATACAGAGTGGATGTGAAGGCATGCAATGAAAATTACCAGCAGATGCGTGAGGTATCCACCGTGTTGCCGATTCATTAGATCCATCTGTACAATTTAATCAGTACAAACGTGCTAATGTCTTGCAAGAAATCCAACCGTTGCTAAGCTTATCATGTTCAGCTTTTGCAGTCAGTATCAGTTTAATCAATGTTGATGATTAAATATTATGTCAGTTTTTAAGGCTGTACTTAGTGGTGTTGTGCTGCACTGCATTAGTTTGTACAGGTGTAACTAACAACTGCACTAGTCAGTCAGTGTACAATTTGATAGTCTGAACATGTTTTTATCAGGACAGAAAGAAGCTACATATGAAGAAATGAGTCGATGTGTAAATACGTCATGGTCTTTGGACTTTATCACAGTCACATTAACTCAAAATTGGGTCATATTGAATGCCACAAAACAGAATTCGTCAGTGTCAGCTATCACAATCAGCCGTTTTATTTTGTGTGCTCCAAATCACTGACAACCCAAAATAGTCTGGATCAATCCTTACAACAGTAGCAGTAACTGATGAAAATGTGGCAAGTACACACATTCAAACTTACCAGCAATCATAGGCTGACATGCAGCGTATGAGGTATTGACAGAGAACTTAAAATGACCCACCTTTGTAGTGTTTTAAATCATGACCAATCAAGTCCTTTTTCATGATAGTTTTTTTCTATCTCTGTGTTTTGGCATGTGTAGACGTGTTAAACCTCATGTGCCTCACATACCCACTCATGCAGTGTGCCAGATATATAAAAATTGTGGTTTTTTAAATATATATTAAAAATATAGTTTACAACTCACAATAAGTGAGTTGGGACTGAAGGATGTCAGTATAAAAGTAAGATTTAAAAAAAGCACTTATACACAGTAAACCTAGAAATATCTTTTCAATTTGATCCTGGTAAATTAATTTGTAGATTACACTGATTAGGATATCGGAGTAATTATGTCCTAACCATCTATCTAGGGATAACAGATGAACGATAGGGCTTTGCTGACTATGGAGTTAGTGGAGTCCCTTCATAAATAACGCTGGGAGTGACATCAGGTGGACAGTGGGATGAAAGGTTGAGAGGTATGGGTAGGTGTTAGAATTAGGTGTTGGGGCCATATAGGGATTTCTTGCTTTGAAAAGATAAATAGTGAGACCCCCAGCACATTTTGCAACATTTGCAATATGTTGGGTTTTTGCTAAACCAACATTCTCTGTAAATTATTGCAAAGACGGGGCTGTGTTCTATATGTGTACCAAAGAAAACTTCTGTAATCTTGTAAAAAAGGATACCCATTTAAATCAGTTTTCACACAATGAATCATCTAATCAAAAAAAGATCAATAACCAAGTCATTACTACTTTATTTGATTTGTCCACTGGCTCATGATTCTGCCAGTCCCTGCAGTTTTACCATACAGCAAGGGTTGCAAGTTTCTTCACATAAAAACTCACAGCAAATACATTTTGGCTGTGGGAATCATAGGAAAAAAATGAAGATTTTTGAAGTGAGAAGAGTGATGAAAGAGAGCAAAGTGACAGGAGAGCTGGGATTTCCTGGTGCATCAAAAGCAGAAGACCTCTGTATTTATGTAACAGAGCAAGCAGTCGCACTTTCTAGCAAAATCTTCCCAGTTTATTTACACGAGGAACAAAAAGAGGGTTACAGATTTATGGTGATCACAGTGCACAAGTGGAGCAGCGGAGAATAAAATCCTCCAGTTCTCCTGAGAGATGAGAGGAGGTGAGGGTCTGATGCCCTGTGGACTGCATTACCATTTCTTTCCCTGACACAGGATTTCTAAATTTGAAATAGAACACGTAGTATTGCTTTTGTTGGTGCTTTTGTTGCAGCAAAAATCCATCCATGTATATGCAATAAGCAGATGAATAATTGTCTTATTTGCATGCCTATTGGGTAGAGTGATTAATGGGATAAATGAAATTAGCCAATAGATTAATCTAATGGACTTTTAGTGCAAAGCTTGTGTAAAAGTTGTAAAGTCAATTAAACAGAGTTGCTGAGGGCCTTTTAAGTGTGTGTAGTTCTGCGTGTGTGTGTGTGTGTGAGTGCATGCAAGCAAATGCATGACTAATTGATTGCCTGGGTGGCTGGTATGTTGAGCGTCGGGTACAGTATGCCAAGGTACACTGAAGCAGCACTGGCAGCTCATACAGCCTGTTCTGGCCTATTTAATTTTATCTAAAGTATTACAGGGCTGACTGTGTCAACTTTGAAACGTATCTGTTCTGATCTTCTGGCTTATTATAATCCTGTAGGTGCAATGCACTGTATGTGTAGAGTACAGTAGGTTTGCACTGGTCGAAGGGAGTCAGCGGACCTTTTCTGTGGTTTTTCCTGTTTCAGCCAGTTACATATGATATTTTACATTGCTGTCAACCATTTTTTAGAGCATTTTTAAGATGAATGTTCAACCTTGCGGAAAGCTGTTTTCACTTTCTTGACATATAAGAAATGAGTGCTTGACTTGGTTAAGATCATAGAGAGCATTTTAGTGACTTTTTTAAAGGTCCAGTGTGTAACATTTTGGAGGATCTATTAGCAGAAATTAATTATAATATTTATAGATTTGTTTTTTAATTAGTGTATGATCACCTGAAAATAAGAATCATTGTGTTTTCGTTAGAATTAACCGTTTTTGTCTATAGAGTCCTCTTCCACACAGCCCGGCATGTTAAACCGCCATGTTTTGAGAGAGATGGTTTGAGAGTCCTGCTGCTGAACAACTTCACATAATCACACAATTCCAGTATCAATATTTGCATATTATTTGTCTGCTGGATTGATTTTTTGATAACATCAATGAGAAAAGGAGACTTCTGAAATTGGTCCCTGCATGCAACATTGCACGATAACACAAAGATAACTGTGACTAAACAAAAAACGAAAGGCAGTGGATGTTTCACTGTGGATTAGTTATCTCAAGCACATTCAGAGGCTCTCAAAGGTGATTTAACATACTGAAATAAAATGAAACCAGCTGTAGCCTGCAAGGTAGAAAATCAATACGAAAAGGTTCTATAGAATTTGGAAAATGGTCAACAGCAATATAAAGACTACACAACATGTCACTGATGGGCTAATATAACACCACCTGTATGGTCATTTAACAAAATATGTTGTTAATTTGTTTTATATTGGTATAGTACAATATAAAACATCACTGACAGAAAGCCCATTTCCCAAATTACAAAGCAAGCAAGCACTCAGCCTCTCACACACAAAATTGAGATCTTGTTTATGTAAGATTTGTAACATTATGTATACTCAGACCAGACCATGAAAGATAGCGTAAATTATATTTATCATATCTATATCTTTGGTAATTCTACTGTCAAAAGGCAAAACAAATAATCAAGCTTTTCATTTTGCTATCTTTCTTGAGCATTTAACCATTTGGTGGATGGTTTTCATCACAACAAGACCACACTCTTTTATCATCCAACCATTGCTGTGCTCTGCCCATTGATCCGTCCAGGTCTCATCAATCAGCTGATGAATTTATGAATCACAAATCAGAGGTGTGATTACATTACATAGTACAGTATGTGAAAGGCCCCTTTGAAATGGCACCTGGTTGAATTTCTTTAGGTTTGAGGTTGCTTAAAATACAAATAGAGTACACATAAAAATAGATGTAGTGTATTTCTTATGATGTGAATAATGATATTCATGGAGGCAGGTAAGTGGAGGCTGAAATCCATTATATCCAACAGACTGTGTTTGTTCTCGAGGAACAAATTGAATTCTAAGATAGGAAGTAATTCTACTGTCCAATTTATAACCTTTCTGTCTTCCTTTCTTTCCTTTTTTCTTCTCTTCTCCGCTCTGCTACATCTGTTTCTTCTTCCTGGTGCCCCCTCTTCCTATTCTTATTCCTTTCTAACCTTCTTTCTTAACGTTGCACCTCACCTCCTCCTCAACCATCCTTCCATTGTCCTTACTTTGCCTTTCATGCTTTTTGCATCTCATCTTTCCCTTCTCCCTTTCTCACATTTTACCACCACTTTCCCAAATCACATCATTTTCTCTGTTCCGCTGTCTTCCATTTTCACCCTTCTAACCTTTTTGCTTGTCCTTTGTGTAAACCATTCACACCCGCTTGCCAAATCATCTCCCATTACACCTGCTCCTGCTACAATCTCCCAACAGAATTCTCTCCATTTCCAAATGGCAATGCGGACCGTGGAGGCCCCGCCATCCCGTCTCCTCTATTCCCTGCTGATGATGAATGGCTGGTGGGACATCAGTGTTGTGCTCTGTCAGGAATGGGACATTAGCGACTTCCTCGTCCTCATCAAGAACAACACCCGCTTCCACCTGGGCACTCTTGTCAACCTGACAACTGTCGCCTCAACCTCGCCACAGACTTCATCTTCATTATCACACTCAGGAGTGGCATCAGGTGTCGCAACAGGAGTGGATGCGACGTCGTCATTGTCATCTTTACCTTATTTCTCCCCCGCTGCCTCATCTCCTGCTTCTTCGTCCACTTCATCCTCCAAATCAGACCAGCAGCAAGCTCTCATGCGGCAGCTGGAGGCCCTGAGAGAACCTTCCTCCACGACAGGAGTGGTGACATTTGGGTGCGAGATCCGTGAGGTTCGCCGTCTGTGGACGCTGGCCACCCGGATGATGCTCCCAGAGTTTCACTGGGTTTTGGGGGACAGCCAGAATGTGGCCGAGCTGAGAACAGAGGGGTTGCCTCTGGGGTTACTGGCACATGGGGTCATGGGGTCCCCTTCTCTGGATCACTACGTCCAAGACTCAGTGGAGCTGGTCGCACGGGCGGTGGGCAGTGCAGCCCAACAGAATCCTGCCCTGGCACTCATACCTGGTACTACAAACTGTATGGATATACAACAGAGTAACGGAAGCTCGGGGGAATACTTGGCAAGGTAGGAAATCATGTTGATACTTTAGTGATAATTACAGCCACGCATATTAGAATTAGATTGCATTTTGTGGACATGAATAGTGTGATTATTTTGATTTTGATGATGTTCCATGTTTTAGCCCATTTTCTACAAATCTCATACTTGAGATCACCGTTTGGCAAACCATGCTGTTGTGTTTTAGAAATCTGAATGCATTTTGTCTGATTTCTAAGCATCAATCAGCTGCCTGCTGCACTGTAAAACAATGCTGATGAGACTGGTAAAGTGAACCAGAACAGTAAAGTGGAAAACTGTGATACTGTATAACTAAGGGGAACTGCAGAGTTGGGTGATAGTTTTCTGTTTGTCTCTTCACGTGTCCCCTTTCACATAGAAATAGCCATGTGATCCATTGTTAATATAAAATATTGATTACAACCATTCTTATTTTCAGGTTAAAAAAACAGTATGAAAACTTAGAGATTTGTCAGCAAAAATAGATATGGTACTAAAATGTACAAAAACACCATTATAGTCATTTTAAGGCTAAAATCTTTGTTTTGTGTTGAGGTCGATATTGAATCCAAAAAAAATATCCATATGTCTCACCCTCTCTCTCCACTGTGCTGCTTACATATGATATTTTGCTTCTGGTTTCTACTTTGTCTCCACTATAATCCTTTTGTTGTGGGAGAATGTACTTCTCTCACACTGTCACTGTTTGGTCATAGTCCAGCAGCAATCTCAGTCTGGAATTCGCCACAGAAAACACATTCATACACATCTGCACAGGCGCACGCATGCACAAGAATGCAGCGTATTTGAACACACACTATATAACTGCAGCAATGTGGTAAAATGATAACGTGTGATGAATTGCATTTAGCAGCAGTTTTCTAATCTGCAGCAGGGCCACTCTACTTTATATTGCTGAGATATGAGCGATGAAGAGTCTGTGATCACACACCGCTGCATTACAATAAGAGTTCGACCTTTCTTACTGAGATTCTCCTCAAAACACCTGAATCAGCAGGATGATCATTCCAGGAAGGTAATTATTTGAGCATGAGGAGCTTAGCGGGACTAGAGGAGATTTCTGATTGTGTTTACATTTCTGTGGTTCATCATGAGCTTCGTATAAAGTGTTGATGAGTGTTTTACATATCACAGAACAAAGAACAGGTGTCACGGAACCTTTTACCAGGTTTATAAGAACCCTGTCATTGATCCTGTGAAGGCAGGGCAGTGTCCAATATTGGGTACTGGGTCTAATCCAAAGTACACAGGGATTAGGATGAATTAGCCGTATAGCTGGCACAGGGAAATCTGTAGGTATTTGATAGCAATATATGATATACTATGACCAGCTGTGCATGCTGGGGAAAAGATAACGATCTATGTTTGTATGTAAGCTGCAAAGTTAAAGAAAAACAGTTTTCTCCAAGAAATGTTATTCCTTTTTTCGTATATCAGTTTGGACTGCCGCATCACATTCTTACTACTGGGATTAATAGATCCTGACTTACTGTTCTTTTTCCAATTTCAGCATGTCTCTCTAGGTTAGATTGGCGATAAATTGAATCAGGGTCATGATCATCATCTGTTACCATTAAGTTTTGTTCCCTGTAGTATGAAATATATTTGTGTGGGCAGTTGAACCATTTTACTGGTGTCCTTTTCTTTTTTTTTTGACGTTCTATTTAATTTGATTGTGGAGTAGCAGTTTAGTAGTCAGATACACTGAGTCACCTGTGTCTTTTTCCTACTGTTTTTTAGTGTGTGATTCCTGTGGATTTCCAATGAGCACCATCTGTGGCTGAAAAGAGCTTTTAAAGCTGTTGGCTAAAATTAGTTTCTTATTCTTACCAACCAATATTTTTTTTTGTCATAGTTTTCCTTCTTACATGCATCTTAGAGATATGTGATATTTCTTCATGTGCTGGTAAGCAATGATTAGCCATGGGTTTCAGAACATTACTCTATGTACATCCTTTGTCCATTGTTTTCCAAATCAGTATGGGCAGAATGCATTAAATTATAATATTCCATACAATTGCAGAGGGCTCAAGGACTGAGATGGCCTGAGGGACAGTAAGATAAATTAAAGCGTTGAGAATGAGGCAAAAGGTTAGAGTTGACTGTCCTCCAGTTCTGCAGAGGAAGAAGCCGATACAGTATTTGCACATGGATGTTGCTGAAAGTCAGGCTATATATAATTTGAAAGCAATTTTGACTTATTTTGCTTCAGGGCTGTAGGACATTTAGACACAGGAGAAGTGCTTAGATATATTAAAGTTTGATACTATTCTTTAATAATGCTACTAAGTTCAGCTGGGGATTATGATGAAGAGGATTGAAGTTTGGAATATAACAAATGCATACTATAAGTTTTTAGATTTTTGTCATTTTTAGTTCATATAAAACACATTGAATATACATATTTTCTAGTAATGCTATTATTACCTACTACCTACCTATTTCCTATTTAAATTGTTTAACAAAAGTTGTATAATGGGGTAATAATCAAAAAAGGGGGTAGTGTATGAAGAATCCATAGCTACATCACAGTGCAGCAACAACAGCTCACTTGGGTCTTTTGGAACAAAATAAATTTGTCCTATATCTGCTGTAATACAGTAATAATAAAAAAAACTATACAGATATACTTAAGAGATATGCCACATCTCTTAAGTATATCTGTATAGTTTTTTTTAGTTAGAATGTTAGAATATATGTTTAAGCCATCTGTCTTGAACATAAGAGAGTGAAAAAAGAAGCAGGTGTTAAAAGGAAGAGCTGATAAATAGACGATGTTTGCCTCCAGACAAAGCAGCTGTAAAAAGAGGCAGCCAGAGCAGATAATAATTGTTCAGTACAGTTTGTGTCACTGCCCCATTGTCCTGTTTTTGTCCACTAGTACTTTATAGTAGGCGCTCTGGTGGAGGAGTTTGTTAGGCAGTGCACAACACTGGAGTGAGTTACTGAATAACAACAGTGACTTCAAAATCTCCACCTGTTACCAGCTAATTTCCATGGCAGCACAGTGTTGCTGCAACAAAGATAATCACTGAACTAATTAGACATAGCGATTATAAAATCATCAATCGTCAATCCTGTAGCTCAGTGTTTATTTGACTTTTATTGGCATGCTTGTTGTATTTGCAGAAAGTGAAATTCCCTTTAGTAAGTCTTATTAACGTAGTTTAACCAAGATTAAGCTGATTGAAGACAATGACATCACAATAAGGAGAATAATAAAAGTTTATACCTCCACCCTCTTTAGTAATAATCAACCTCTATTCACATTCTTATTAGAAGGAAATAAATGGGGAAATACTGGAAAAAGATTGACACCGCTTAAAGCCACTATTAAGAGCTTCTTTTACAATTTAGAAATCATCTTAAAAGATGTGCCCCTCCTGACTTTTTCTCGATTAGTTCTTTCAAAAAGTAGTATTACATTGAAAAAAATCAAGTTGGTCATGGTAAAACATTAAAACGTTTTAGCTTTTTAGCTTCTGACCCCTGAAAATGCAGCAATGTCTGTTTGTGACCTATTTCTGTGACCAGTTTATCAAAGAACAATGTTCCCATCTTGAAGTTAAAATTGTCAATTTATTTACACATAGTTTTTTTCCCAGTTAATCATCAAGTTTTCTCTTGCGTACCTACCTTGTCTTTTTTCTTTTTTAGTATTAAACTTGCATTTTAAATCATTTCTGACTTTTCTGTTGCAATGAGAGGATTGCCTTTGGTTCTCTGTTAGAACTGTGGTACCAGGTTCTCGGTGGATGAGTTAACCTGGAGGGAACCTTTGTCACCACAATAGTGCTGAAGCCAGAAATCATGTGACAGATGAGCAACACAGACGCTGTAGCAGTTCTCAAGCTGGACATTGAAACCCTCCAGGGAGTATTATGATTATTATGGACTTGTGGTTGCAGCAGTGTCGCTGGTCGGGCAATCAACCAGTCACAAGAGGAAATAGCGGATGACATATAGAGGTGTTTGTCATCAGACAACTGTAGTGTAGAGGCTCATGGCAGGGGAGGCACTGTAGAAACCACCGGCTAGATGCTAAAACCAGTTCCAGTTTGACCAAGCAAATCAGGAGCCAGATGTTGGATGTTGTAGTTGGATGAGAAAAATCCAGAAAATAGAAGGATGCTTGAAATTTGATTCTGCTCTATTTGAATGTTAATGAAACACATAAGTGTAAAAACTAAATTAAAAACAACATGATTAAACAATTAAAGAGCTGCAAAAAATATATAAATCAACCAAGAGTATAGATTCACATCGCAACTGCACAAAGATAGGTGACAAGTTGAAAAGCAAAAACACGAATACAACAACATTTGGCAGATATTTATCCAGATATTTTCCTCCAGGCTAGACTAGCTAGACTAGCTAACTAGAGAGCAGGTGCCAAATAAGGAACTTCCACAAGGATGTAATGGATGAGGGGAAATGTTAATTTGAGGTATACGTTTATGATCCTCATTAATCAAGATGCAGCAGGCCATGTTTCATTTGGAAAAACCTCCCATCATATGAAACTTAGAGGTCAGTATGTAAGAGTTAGGGCCATCCACCGATGTAGCAGATTACAACCCCCTCACCTCATTCTCCCGTTCCAAGTGTATAGGAAACTACAGTGGCAGTGAAACTCGCCAAAATTCATTTTGTTTGGTTTGTCCATTCTGGGCTACTGTAGAACACGGCAGACTGCATGAAAAGCGACCCGCTTCCTCTGTAGACAAGAACTGCTCACCCTAAGATAACAAAAAAACTTATTTTCAGGTGATTAGACACTAATGAAAACATAATTATGAATATTATAGTCAATGTCTGCCAATAGATCCTCCACAATGTTACACCTTTAATCCAATATTTCGTCATCATAGAGTAAGTGACAATTTATAACATATTGTCCCCTGAACAGCAGTGTTTGTACTGCAGAAGACACTAACTCCCTGACACTGATTTCTTTTTTCAAAATTGACAAACTGTTGCTGTAGTTTTAAACTGATGAAAACATGCCAGGTGTAGTTTAAATAACACTGTTTTTTAAATAATTGAAATGTGTGGTAATGACATAAGTTTGACATGTCTGTATATATGCAAGTAGGCACAGAACACTGAAATTGCTCTAGGGAAGGGAGAGCGAATTAGCTGGTGTATTAAAGTGGCCTAAGTTGGATTCTCTCAATTCCCAATTGAAAATGGCTCGAAGGGAATCGTGCCAATTCTTACTACTGAGGAAAGTTTAAAATGTCCCCAGATCAATTTTCTTTTGCAATATACTGACATAAGTAATGAATGATATGAATGAAAAATTAAACAAACATAATCTAATAATGTAGAAAGACTAGCATTCCATTAGAAGTCAGATGATTTATTATTCTTTATTTCAAAAAGGGTTAATCAGTTACTGCAGGCTATTCTGCTTGGCTAATTTATTTATTATTATCATCTCTCTCTCTCCATTTGCCTTCTCAGGCTTCTATCTAAGAAGGATCAGGAAGGGTCGGGCTTCATCCTGATGTTCACACCCCAGATCTTTTTTTTTCTTCTATTAACCACCGGGTTCAGTTTGCTGATCATCCTGGGAGCTGCTCTTTCTGGTCATTCATTCAGTTGGTCCTATGGGGAAATTCAAGGCACATCACGTAGCATTATGCTTAGAAAACAAAAACAAAACTTCTAGAAATTACAATTACATGCTGTTAATTTGCAATCATCAGGCCAAATGTCCTACTTCTACTACTCAAAATAAACGTCAACATCTGTTTTATGCGAGGAATACAACAATCCAACAAGGAATTCTACAGATATTAATGGGTCCTTTAGCGCCAATCAATTGGCAAAATTGTCATTGCCCACATAATATTGCATTATGTAATAGGCTCTAAAATGTATGATGAAACAACAATGTGATTATTTTAATATTTTAGTCATTTTAGTGTGATAATTACATCCAAATACTGTTGCCTAATTGACCATTTGCCAAGCCCAGCCCTCCTTATTTAGTGTTGCTAAGCTTTCTGTTCTCACATAGCACAGTTTGCAATTGGTCTTCGGTTTCAGGCAATGAAGAGTTAGACAAAGGCACTTTTCTCAGTGTCCCAGTGTCTTTGGTGAACCTAAAACTGTGTCTGATTTTTGGCAGCGACAGCTAAAATGTAAACTTCTCCAAATTCAATGGAGTAGGGCAGAGCTGTTAACATTAGCCTTCACTCAGATTATAGCAGGACTAGCTCCCACACAGAGGGAGAAAGAATGTGCTATATTTTAAAAGGGCTTTTTTGTAATGTAACCTGTATATAATGTAGAGTGAAATGTTGCTGACCTTAAGGACATGAGGTTACTTTTCACTTAGCAATGTTTACACCTCATAAGCACACTGTTTAATCCATTCCTCCCTCTTTTGCTCCTGTATTTTTTGGTTTTGGAGAGGGCAAAAAAAGAAACCACCATGCAAACTGTATTGCTCTTACTACAGCCCCATTCACGCCGCTTGAACATGTACAGACATCCAAAGGCCTGATATGTCTGGTTACAGCTGCTAAGCTATGATTGGAAAATCTCTGTTTGGAGAGGGATTTAGTGAGCAGTAAATTGGTATACTGCCTTTGTTTCATAGTGATTAATCGGATTCATTAGTCTATTTTTTCATTCTTAAAGGTCCAGTGCGTAGGGTTTGGTGGCATCTAGTGGTGCTGCAGATCGCAACTCCCTCGCTTCACCTTCCCCTTCCTTGCGCAAAGGAGAAACTATGGTGACTTTGCAGAAAATGCAAACAACCATATCAAGAGCCAGTGTTTGGTTTTGTCCCTTCTGGGCTACTGTAGAAATATGGCGGATTCCATGAAAAGCTCATTCTAAGGTAACAAAAACATAACTGTTCCTTTATTCAGGTGATTATACACTAATGAAAACATAGTCATGCATATTACATTCCATTTCTGCCAATAGATCCCCATAAATGTTACACACTGGCCCTTTAACTTCAGTGCAGACACTGCTAAATAAAACTAAATATTTCCACATTTCCATTTCCAAGTTAGTATCTATATACATGTACATAACATAACATATGTGAATACAACCCACAAAAAATCTAAATATCATCCTAGACAATGTAAGTAGTGTAAGGAACATCATCATGTCTTCAAAGGTGTGGTAACAACAGCTTGGATGGTCTTCATCATATATCCTATAGTGGTGGAGTGGTAACCATTTTTAAACATTTTGACCTGGTGAAAAACTGCGATAGAGAATCTTTGCCCTGTTATATAAATTTGTCATTCGGAGTCTGTACAGGCATTAGATTTGTACCGAAACGTGATGTGTGTATGGTATAATTAGGGGTTACACAGTGTATGCTATTCCACTGTATTTGTATTTATAGTGTGTATAAGCCTGTGAGAGGGACTGATAAGGTTTGCCCACCAGACTGAGAGGCTAAGGGAGAAGAGTTACAGGGTAGGTGGCAAAAGATGTGATAAGAGAAAATGTGTGGTGCAGGAAAAGAAAGACAAAGACAGAGCAGAACATACGAGAGGAAGACATTTCCAGATAAATACTGTAAATAACCCCAGGAGATGCAGATACAGATAAACTGCAGGGGGCAAAAGTCCTGTCTTAACAGATAAGATATAGCCAGGACAAATTTCAGAAGCTTATGTTATGCATTTTTTTTCCCACCAGAGACGACCCGTCATGATAAAAATCATTTTAAAGTGATGCATGCCCAACAAAGCCAAGTATAGTGCCCTGATGTGCTGGCCAGCTGAGCTATAAAGATAGAAAATGCTATATAATAAATGTCCCCTTTGAGGGTTGCATTGCCTGAACCAATGCAAGTAAAACTCTTTCTGTTTGCTTCAGGGGGGATTGGTTTAACAAGGAGGGATGCTCTTGGCAGAAGCTTTCATGCTGCTAAGAAGGCAGCGGCATTTGCTTATTTCTCTATCGTTTGGTGTTAAGAGCATGATGTTTTGATACAAACTGAAAAACAACATGTTTCAATGTTGCTGATAAATATTTAGCAAGTAATATAAGTTACAAAAATGTAAATGCATTTCCATCTCTTTTCATTCATCTGCTTTTTTTGCTCACTCCTTTCTTTCTAGTATGGCCAGTGATGTGAACGTAAACGCAGCTTTGTGGTTACACTATAATATGCTTAAAATCTTGTTTAGGTGATTCATGAGGAAAGAACACGGACATGACATTGAGTTGGTGTTCCTGTGTAATAGATGTGATTCACCCAGACGTCACTCTTCAGCTTAAAATACCATCAAGACTCCTCTGCTTCAAATGCCAGCATTTTTCATTTCATGGGGTGGAAATGAATCATGTTGCATTGTATAAAAAGTTAAGTCACAGTTAGAAGGTATACTGTGGCAGTTCCTGATGTAAAAGAAGTCAAGGTCTTGTTTGACAGTCAGCGACCCTAAAAAGTCCAAATCTATCTAACAAGCACCTGTCCTTGCACTAGTATCACCTTGCCTTTTGTTGTTCAAGCTTCTCCGGAACAACTTTTGTTTCTATATTGAAAGCGAAGAAAGCTTTTGTAAAAGTTACACTGTCTGATTATTTACTTAAACTAAAGAAACTTGAAGAGTCTGCTCAGGCTTCATGAGCTATGCTCCATACAAATAATTGTAAGGGTGTTTTCACAGTCACATTCTTCTTGTAAGAACACTTAAAAATTCTAATGTATGTTACTCTATACATACAAGTCGTATTAATTGTGAGATGTACAAAAGTAAAAGTACTTGATGCAGAAAAAAATGTGAAGGATTTAATTAACTTTTGTATAGGTATATGTCATATGTCATGTTTAATAAGTTATTTGTATGTCTCGCATTGAAATCACAATCTGTTAAGTATATTGACTAGGAAAAAGAAAAACTAACAATATTGCTTCTTTACTATAATTCAAAGGAGAAAAAATATTAAGACACACAATAAAGTTCAAGTGCCTTAAAATTGTGTTTAAGTACCTACCTGTGTAAATGTATTTCATTACATTCCAGCACTAAAAAAGACTTTAATGGGTGGCACAAATATTTAATCGCAAACAATTACATATATCAATATATCCGTTTGGAAAAGCCCCTAAATGAAGATATTTGAACTCAAACACATTACATTATTGTGGAACATTTGTAAAGCATTGAATAAAAATATTTGAAATATTAGTCTAAAATATGGCCATAACAGATCAATAAATTATTTTCTGTTTTTTAACACGTTTCTTTTTTAAATTAATCTAAATGAATGTGTTAAATTTGACAGCATTTAACACCAAACTGGGATGGCAGCTGGGGTGGTCACACATTTTTTAGGGATGGCAGCTACCACACTATGCCACCCCTCTCTATCTGCTCCGAGTTCATCAACATCATCACAGGCAAAGCATTTATGTGGGTGTGTCAGTTCTCCCACTGCAAACTGGTCTGATTAGACCACACTCCATATTGTGGTCTATGGGACTTCAACCAGCGACCCTCCGGTTCCCAGGCCTAGTTTCTACACACTGAGCTACTGCCGCCCAATTAAAGTCAATAGCCAATATTTCATTAATAAGTGGAGCCAATCAGGATCAAGCCCAGTTGTAATGAGTACCCTGGAGTTCTGATTATGTGAGTGGAGCGGCAGCTATTTCCACTCCACAGCCAGTGTAGTCTCTCCACTCTGGGCTTTTTCTGCTTACTGCTCCCGGCCTGCTTCCTGTTCATGCATGAGAGAACATGGTCCATCACATCCCTTAAAAGGAGTTACATGGAAAAATCCACATGTACACTCAGCGCACTTACTGTATCTTAACCTGTTTGTTGTAGCATGTTTTTTACACTAGTGGGATAGATTGATGTCGGAGTGACCTTAGAGTGAAATAGAGCATCTCTGGCTTTAAAGAAGAAACTTTCTGCTGCAGGAAAAAATGTGAAAAACTACTTATCCAACTCCACTCAGCAGACATGCCTTGCCAGTATTAGTCTAAAACTGTCTGTAACTTCAGATTCCAACAATAAAAGACACTAAAATCCTCCCCATGTCTCGACTTAACACGAAATATTAACTCTTCTAATATGTGACCTTTTACTAAAATGTGACATTTCACTTTTAACACGCAACACCCTCTATGCTGTCAAGAGCATGTCACTTCCACTGTGCACAATGAGGAAAAAGACACACTCCCCAGGTAGCTTAACATCTACAAGCTGCAGTGAAGACACTGACCTTCAGATGGACTAGTTGAGCTGTCAGTTTGACTTAACGGCAGTTAAAGACATAGGAAAGTAGACAAGGTGGTGGAAAGGGGAATTTTCCAGTGAGCAAGGTGACACAAAAGAGATATTTCGGAAAAGGTCACATCATTTACATCATTAACTCCTGAAGGCATATGGAAGAGGTGTGCATCTATTTGCACAGAATGGATGCCAGGCATTCTTTCTTGCGCACAAACATATCCATTCCAGTGGACAAGTGTGTGTGGGTGTGTTTTTCTGTGTGTGGGTGCAAGTGTGTGCGTCTTCTCCGGTATCTGACACTCTCAGACAGCCAGTAGCATGGCTCAGTGAGAGAGATGGCGTAATCACTGGACCGTGGTCTGTCTTATCCTGTCACACACACACACACACAGGCATACACACAAAAACACACTCTAGACAGACACTGAGGCCACCAAGATAATATACCTCCCCGGTTCTGGTGTTACACCATTAAATTGGGATTTTTTTATAAACTAACCAAGGGTAAAATATAATCGTACATTTAAGCCAGTAAATCATAGCTACAGAAATCCTAAAGTGCCTGGAAAAGGAAAAGGTGGTTTTCTTCTTGGCAAATGAAAACTTCTTTAGCAGTTCAACATCTTGCAGTTAACTTGATTTTATGATTTGTTCCATGCCTCTCACTTTGTGGTCGTGTGTCATTAGGTTTCAGGTTTTGTCAACAGAACTGTGAATTTAAGCATCATGTCCTTGTTAACATATCAGCCTAGTTCAACGTGTATAAAAGGATGTAGTGTAGCGCGATGTTACAGCACAGCAAATCCTCTCAGGGAGCAGGCCGAGCTAGATCGATGAGTCAACAAAGAATGTGGCTTTGACAGTCTGACTCTCTGTTCCCCTTTTAAAAGAACTTGGCAACCACAAACTCTCAGTAACTTTAACCAAATAATTCTTATTTTAAACAAGACTACGATTGTTTCTGTAATTTTAACCAAGTAATTTTTAATGACAAAATGTGATCTTCCTGTAGCATTAGTGGAGTAGTTGACTAAACAATCTAAACTTGAGGTCTACTTACTTGCATGCTCAGGAGTTTTTGAGCATATCACATGGTCCTCATTAGGAATCATCGGATTACCATGGAACTGATGGAACTGAAATATGTTTCTAAGGTCAAACATGAACTGTCTGGGCGCCTGGTTAGCTCACCTGGTAGAGCTGGCACCCCATGTATCGAGGGTGAGTCCTTTCTGTAGCGGCCCCGTGTTTGAATCTGACCTGTGGCCCTTTGCTGCGTGTCATCCCCTCTCTTTCTCGCCTTTCCTGTCACTCTTCAGCTGTCACAGGCCCACTGAATGACAAAGTGTGAAAACTGGTGAGAAGTAATTAATTCCAAATCCAGTGTCAACATATTGTTGACATCTCAGGCCATTCATCACTGTAAATGGATGGTTCGTTAATTGTGAATGTTTTCAGCATGCACTTCTTAAAACTAAAAGAAACGAAACAACTTCAGATCAAATTGGGCTGTATGTGGCACTTGAAATAAAATAAATTTGACACCACTCCTGAAGAGAATACTGCCTAAGAATGCTTAAAGTAGGTTTAAGCATTCTTGAAGTAAACGTCTTTATATCATAAGCAAGAAAGACATTTCAAGCTTTAAATTACTGTAGTAAATTGGAAGAGCAAATATAAACATAAAATGTTACATTTTTAGACTTTTCAGTCGACCACTTAAAAGTAAATGTTTTTTACAGGAAGGATGAAACTAATTATTGACAAATAATAATTCTCCCTATTCATACATTTCGTCACTAGTGGGCAACAGATGTAAACAGACATCGCTGTGCTCTGTCCATGTTTCTGAAACAACTGTCACTATGTCAAGTCTGCAAGGGTGCATATATGTAACCAATGCTACAATCACAGTTTGAACTTTCTAAAATTTTTAATATATAAAGCAAAATGTTTTCCCAAAGATATTTCTACTCCTGGATGTGTTAAACTATTATCCACAGTTTCTTTCAGTTATTTCCATACACTTGCAAGAAAGGAAATGCAAATAATATACTTTGTCCTCCCACAGGTCAACTTAAATTATGAAACGACAAAAGATGATTTTTCCTCCTCTAACTCTTCTGCTATCCTCTTTCCCTCTCATTCTCCTTCCACCACTCTCCTCCCCATATCACCCGCTTTTCCTCTGCCATTTCTTTATTCTCTTTCTCCTCATTCCCCTCAGATTTCTATCCAACACATCATTTGAGGGCCAGAGCGGTTTTATATCAAGAGACAGTCACAGCCAGAATGTCATCTCTGAGGCCCATCACTACATCTGGTCCCTCCAGCTGGACCCCCTAGGCCAGCCAACCTGGACCCGCCTGGGACGCTGGCGCAGGGGGAAAGTTCTGATGGACCAGGGGGCCTGGCCAAGCCATCAAGGTTCTGGGGTTGGAGGTGACTGGCGCCGATCCACACGACTGCACATGAGGGTAGTGACACTGGTGGAGCACCCGTTTGTATTTACCCGTGAGGTGGATGGGGATGGGTTGTGTCCCGCAGGCCAGTTGTGCCTCGACCCGCTCACCAATGACTCCTCGGTTTTGGAACGACTTTTCCAGAACCTTGCAGGACACAACATATCAGTTCCCACAGAGCACAAAAAGTGTTGTTATGGTTACTGCATTGACCTGCTGGAGAAGCTGGCAGAGGACATGGGCTTCACTTTTGATCTCTATATTGTAGGTGATGGGAAGTATGGGGGCTTCAAGAATGGTCGCTGGACAGGACTGGTGGGTGATCTGCTCAGTGGCGCTGCCCACCTGGCAGTGACATCTTTTAGCATTAATTCAGCCAGAAGCCAAGTCATTGACTTCACCTCGCCCTTCTTCTCCACCAGCCTGGGAATTCTGGTCAGTACTTATTTTGTTTTTTTGTACAGATTCTGTTTTTCTTCTGTTTTGTCATATAATCCACTTCTGTTACTCTTGGGCGCTCCTTCTCTGTCATTGACCTCACCTAAACTCTCTCCGCTTGGTATGCTGGTGGTCAGTATCACTATGGCAGAGTTTTATTACTGCAAGCCCTACCTCACTGGATTTTAATGCAGTTCCTCATATGGGGTTGGACTGAGTGTACAGCTTTGTGGAGTGACCCTATTATTACAATTACTAGTCTCACCATCTGACAGGCATAGTGATGGTGGTAAACATTTTCTCCTCTCTCCTCTTAAGATATTCTGCTTTATTTACTGTGGCTTCTATATTTTCCCCCAGTCTCTCTCCCATATAACAGTGTCACAAACCAGTAGATTTGCATTTGATAACAGTACACTTTTGGATTATGAGTCACATTTTTGTCCAATTAATGGCAGCCTAGGGAGTTTGTGGCTTCCCTGAGCGAGTGAACTGTTTTCATTATAGTATCCCATCTCGCTTCTTCTTTTTTGTAAGTCTCCTGATCCTGTTTCAGCTTCTAGCTAAAATTGGTGAAAGAAATCACAAATGTAATCGGTTACTGAATTTCTGATGAGCAAATAACAAAACACCTTAGCCCAATGCTGAAACAGCTGCCACACTTGTTTTTGATTTCCCAGTCCTAACCCTTTATCCCCATTACATATAAGAAAAAGATTTGCTTTCAGACACTCATGTTGGGGACTTATTCCAAACAGCCTGTAAAAATTGAGACCAATAAATGGCACTTTTATTATATCAGTTATAAAAGTTTTCTAATCCTGTGTCCACCCATTACCCAGGTTCGTACTCGTGACACAGCTGCACCCATCGGTGCCTTCATGTGGCCTCTTCACTGGTCCATGTGGCTCGGCATCTTCGTCTCCCTCCATGTCACTGCTGTCTTTCTCACCCTGTATGAGTGGCACAGCCCCTTTGGCATGACGCCACGTGGACGCAACCGCGACCGGGTGTTCTCCTTCTCCTCAGCACTCAATGTGTGCTACGCTATTCTCTTTGGAAGAACGGTGGCCATCAAGCCACCGAAGTGTTGGACAGGCCGCCTGCTGATGAACCTCTGGGCCATCTTCTGTCTGTTCTGTTTGTCAACCTACACTGCTAATCTAGCTGCTGTCATGGTTGGGGAGAAGACCTATGAACAACTGTCAGGGATACATGACCCAAAGGTACAAAAGTCTAAAGTTGATAGATTCTAAATTGATCTACTCTTTTTTCTCAAAGTTAGAACAATTTTGGTTATTTCACATAAGAGAAATCATTCCTTCCTTTTCTCACTGGTTTTAAGTGGGTGGGTCACATGCATCCTCAGACCATTCAGGATTCAGAAACACTTGAATCAGAAACTGATTGACAGTTGTTTGGTTGTTGAGTCACTGTCAGTCAAATCAGATCAAACCACACACACACATTCCTGATAGCAGAGTTTGTTCTTTTGGGGTAGGCAGCTTTTTTTGCATCACTGGGGAGACAAATCCATAATAACTTTTCAGCATATTGTAATTCAAGTGGTCTGAGAGAAAACTTCAGACTCCTGCACCTCCTCTTGGCTCTGTTTTCAGACTATACAATATACATTTTCTTTCCATTTTTTTCCTCTTTATCAATTTATTATGATGAAAAAATGGCTCTTGTGGAATTTCTCTTCAAAAATGTCCCTGATGATCACTTAACAAGGCTGCAGACCACAAGGTTAGGTATCTGTTCTAAATTTTGGAAAGGGGCCCTTCTTGTATAGAGTACAGTCTTTTAAATTTTAAGTCAGCAACTATATTCTTTAATTAAACCAAGGTAAGGTAATTAATTCCTTTTGTCAACTCACCAACTCTCTGAATCACAGGAGTGCAGGGATATTAAGATTCGGTTCCAGAAAATAAATTTAAAAAAGCAAATCAGTAAAAAGTTTCAAACTTTCCCAAAAAGAATCCAATGGAGGAAAAGAGAAACTAAACTAAACTTTAAAATAAAAAACGTCGATATTAATCAATATTACTGCTTTTTGAAGTCATTGTAAGGGTAACATCTCAATTTATTTCTTCTTTCCTGCAGTTGCACCATCCCTCTCAGGGATTCAGATTTGCCACAGTGAGAGAAAGCAGTGCAGAGGACTACCTCAAGAAGAGTTTCCCTGAGATGCATGAGTACATGAGAAGATATAATGTCCCGGCAACACCAGATGGCATACATCAACTCAAGTAAGACAATGTTATATATACTTTAGAGTACACACATCATGCAGACACACACATAAACATTCAGGTACACACTCATAAGAAATCATGTACTGTACCAAGTCATTGCTGGTATCACTGTCATCTGTCCTCTAATATTCAGTAACTACCGACCCAGTTATCTCTTGCTGTCATCATTCCCTGAAAATCAACTCCTTTCTGGTTACACAAATGCAAAAAAAAAGGAATCTTGCATGTCCAAGGAAAGTCAAAAATCTGAAGGAAAAAAAATTCTGTTATTCCCCACCACAATCCTGCCTGTTTGCATTCAGATCCCACCCTCCTCCTTACCCTGCCCTTGCTGTCATCCTAAGCTGCTTCAACATTCAACCAGCATCCCTGTGGAGCAAAGCAGAATATAGTGAGAAAAGGCAGCTGGAATGAAGGCCTAGGCTGGGTAGGACACTGAGTGGATGAAACAAGATTTTTCTTTTTTTTACTGAGCTTGTAAAACGCTGATTAGAGGGTTCAAGGGAAAATGTCATCTTTAGAAAATTACAACTGGGGAACAAGACAGCATACAACTGCATGCAACTATGAACACTCAGGGCTCAGGGTTTACTCCCCAAGGGACCAGGCATTAGTTATCAGTTACAGAATCATATAGTATTCCATGTGTGCACTGGACTATCATGTTATAGTATAATGCAGCTACTGTACAGTGCATTGACAGCAGTAGCCCCATGTGAAGATTAAATTCCACATGCATTGGATTTTGGGATTTCTACAGTTACCTTTATCCATAGAACAGGTATTAAAGATGCTGTTTAGGTTAAAGTTATTTCACAGATTGAAGAAACAAAGCCTGCAACTTTAGCAAATACATGTATTTTAAAATCACCTTTTATTTTTTTAGTTTAAGTTTTATAAGGAAACTGTGAATTTTTGTTTTATGCCTTTATCATGAGACCACAAATTAATTATTTGAGAAAACAAGTTTGGTTATCTCAAGATACCAAGATAATCAACCAATTATCATGGATGCATGGTAATTAATAGCTAAAAATAAATCAGATGTACATTCTCGTAGCAACTCTTTTCAGTCCAGTCCTGAATCCTGCCCAACAGTTACGGTGGTGATCTTGAAGGTTGCAGTTGGGTGTAATAAAATGAACCAGACACTCATTTTTGAGTTCTCCATAATTATTCCGTGATTTGCTTTATCATGATAAATTATCTTGTTATCTTGAGAAATTGGCCTTTTGCATTAAATAATTATTGCAATTGAGGCTGTTCACAGCTTCTATAGTTTTGATTGCCACATGGAGTAAGGACAGTTGATGTTTTTTTACTTTTTAATTTTCATAATTTTGGATCATCATGACCATGATCATATTTGAGTAGTCGTTAGTTAAAGCCATTAGTCAACTAGTTGTTAAATGTGAACAGCAAACACTGTAATGATTCTGAGAATGTGACTGATTGTGAAGGATTTTGAAGGAGACTGAATATGTAGTTTTTGTTTGAATAAATTATTTCCAACTACACAAAAAACAAACTTTAACAGTTAACAGTTACTTAGTTACAAATAAATTACAAATCATTACAAACTCACTCCTGTCCCTGCCTGAACACACCATGTCTTTGTCCTACCCAGAGTCAGAGTCCGGGCTTGAGCCGGCTCCAGTTCTCATGCTCATTCTCCTGTGCTAGTAGTGTAAACAAACTGTTCTTTGACCTCCCAGTTACTATTACAAGAGCAAAGGTCCATGTTGTAACAATCCCCTAATACTTTAGTCCCCGAACAAGCTCCCAAGTTAGACATTGTTGTTTTTTTCTGCAACTATCTGTCTTAAGAAAAGTGCTTCCTAATATTTTGTATCAAGTTTTTTTGTTTGTTTTTGTTTTGTTGTGATAGATATAATATTTCCTTAACCCTGTTTGCTATAAAACCATTTCTTGTGTACATGTACTGAAATTTAGAGGTCTATTTGCGGTTGTCTTATTTCTCATCCCTGCACACTATGCACCCATGACAGTATGTGTTTTTGTCAATGGTGTTTTTACCAGTGTTTCAGCTTAATGAACATGTCTCACCACAGCAACTGAAAAACAACTACTAACTGCCGCCTGTCTGCTATATAACGAGACCATTTTGAGAAAGTGCACTGACTGGAGCATCAGACAACTGCCATTATGCTATTTTGGCTTGCTTATTAAAGTGGCAAATATGCTTTTGTGTGCCTTAATACAGTCTCGCATAACACAAGCTTACACTTGTAATAAAACAATGTATTATTCGAGAGTATTTTAAACCTGGGTGGTAACATAACTTACCTCAGGGCTTTTCAAGAATATTTTTCCCTGGTTGACCTCAGTGATTCAACTTTAACAGAACTGCTGTGTCTCACATCGCCTTGTATTAAATAAAGCCACAATGCAGAAACTTGTCCTGTCACTAGCAGCATTTTCCATTCTTGCCATCTGGATGCAAAAATATGATTCAGCTACTTTTACAGACATCAGGAGGAGGATAATGCAGAAAAAACAGCATCATGTTTTAATCATAATGTGTAGGTAACTAGTTGAGGTTGAGGAAGTGCACCGGTCATAAAATACATAACATCAATAGCATACTATGGGGGGGAGGACAATGACATAAGCTGCAACCAGGCTGCAACCTAATTCAACCTGTAATAATAAACAGCCAGCTTGTGCAGAGTAGATAGCGGAGGATTTCAAACACTGTCCTTGATAACAAGGAGAAAAATATAGAGAATATCTTGAAAAGGCTTTGTGGTATTTGTATCCCAGCAGGCGTTGGCTGTCAGTAAAGACATTTTGAGTTTATTTGCAAAAGCCTCACGGAGAGCATTTGCGATTTAATATCTCACCTCCGTATAAATGACTTGGAGTGAGGAATGCGAGTAAATTGGCAGAAACTGTAATTTTACTGGCATGGTGCCAGGAAGAGTATTGGAAAACCACGGGCAAGAACAGCCTGAGAAATATGCGGTTCAGACGAGGCAAAGAGGTTGTGAGAAGTTTGTTGAATCATTTACATCCCATTTTCAGTGATTGCGGTAAGCTGCCCTCTGAAAGGCTTTATAAAATACCCACAAGCACAAAGCAAAACAATTCATTCTCCCATGATTTTTATTTATTCATTTTAGTTTTTTCACTACTTATTGTTGTGTTAAGTATGTCTACAATATGAGTAAGATTGTATGCTTTATCATGAGACAATCATTGGACCTTTGTTTTGAATGTCAAACACAAAACAAACGCTCACAAGTTCTTTCAGTCTATTCAACTTTACCGTACCCATAAAATGAAGTGAAAGCATGAAGTTTACATCTATGACCTACCAAAACAGACAAATCAACCTCTTTACACTCTTTATGTAAGGTCAGAGTTGTAACATGAGGACAGAAAGAGAGAAAATACGACTCATAGCAGCAGAGCAGGAGTGAGATGACAGAGTAAGGTTAATTTAAGTTTATGTCTCAGGAGATGTTAATCATGTGAAATTTAGAGTTTTGTTAGTGCTATGGTTATATTAGTTACCACAATGAATTAAGAAGAGTGACTATGTCTCAGTTCATCTATCTGTCTGTCCAGTCATCCATCAAAGCATTTCAAATATCACTGATCAGATTCTCATAAATCCTAAAGGCACAATTAACACTCTGCTCCAGCATAATTGTGTGAACATCACACACAATGCCATATATTTGTGATCATATTTTGTGCAATGATTTACTTGATTCTACACTGTTTATTTTGAGAGTGTGCATAATTTGTGTGCACTGAAATGTTTAATTAGTACAACATGTTGTGTTTATGCTGTATAGTTCAGTAAGTATTAAAGCTGAGCTCTCACCATATCAGTCAAGATTCTGTCATTGCACTTCAGCTGTAAACAGAAAAGAATTTGGGAAATCCCTACATTTGCACTTCCATGTATCTGCTTTCTGTGTGTTTACAGGGCCGACCCTCAGCGGCTGGATGCATTCATCATGGACAAAGCTCTGCTGGACTATGAGGTCTCCATAGACGCCGACTGCAAAACACTAACAGTCGGAAAACCCTTTGCTATAGAAGGTAATGCATGGAAGTTTATTATGTGACAAATTACTAAAAAATTGAACTTAATACATGTGTGGCTTTTCTATCTTAATGGATTTTTTTTTGGCTATTTAATTAAAGTTATTTAT
Organism: Dicentrarchus labrax; assembly: GCF_905237075.1. Taxonomy (NCBI): domain Eukaryota; kingdom Metazoa; phylum Chordata; class Actinopteri; family Moronidae; genus Dicentrarchus; species Dicentrarchus labrax. The sequence continues at coordinate 16,156,715 of NW_026136710.1, read as the reverse complement.
TTATCAAAAATATTTTAGATTAAATAAGTCAGTCATTGCTTGAAAACACTACTCTGGAGTGTGGCACTAGAACAGTGTTCACAAATATGTTTGGTTTTTAATTATCACTAGATTTTAAGAGGTCTTTCTGCACGACCATGAGCAGTTTTAGGACAGGCCTAAATATAACAATATCAATCACTCAACATTAACCCAGCGGTTAATCGTCTGGCTTTCAACAGCTTAGATTCTCTTCTGTCTACTGTTAATCTCTGGTCCATTTAGCAAGCTTCTTCCTCCCACTGTGAAAATGTTCCCATGATGGTTGCTTCCATTACAGGCCACCACAGTCCCAGATTCCAGCGTCGTCGTTAATTACTTAATGCACCCTTAAGCCTTCAGGATACAATACAAATCAATCAGTGTACTTCCTACCAAGGCAAGGTACTTCTGTAATTGGCCATTGCTGGATTTGTCACACTTTCCTGGCATGCTAAGAAATTCTGAGATTTACTTCCAATGTCAAGTGCCAGCTTTGTTTTAGAGTGACAGTGGTGCTTTCTGATAAGCACGAAGACATTTCTCCTTTCTTTCCATTCTGTGCAGTTATTTCCCTTATTCCTGTGCACAGCTCTAAACCAGTGACAGAATATAATGGCAGTAGATGGAGGTGAAGTGAAAATGATTTTGTTGTTGTGACAGAGGAGTAATGAGTCTGTGCTGTGTATTTCCGCTGGCAGGCTATGGGATTGGCCTCCCTCAGAACTCTCCATTCACCTCCAACATCTCAGAGCTTGTTAGTCAGTACAAGTCAGATGGCTTCATGGACACGCTGCATGACAAATGGTACAAGGTAGTCCCCTGCGGGAAGCGCAGCTTCGCTGTCACTGAGGTAGGAACAGAACCACCTGTTACACACAATAGCAGCAAATGCACTGTTTTGTATGATGGAGATATTTAAATAGATGAATTTCAAAATATTGTATCCTTCATGACCTATGGATATGGTTTAAATATAAAGGTTTGTTTAAGCTGGTCTTATACATTTTTTAACACCAAGCATACCCAATCAATATTTTTATTGTAGCAATGAATCAAATGCAATGTGTAATGGTTTGCTCATAACAAGCTTTCAGAAAATGATCACCCAACTCTGCAGTCCCAGCTCTACAGAGCGATTTAGCATCTTCCAGCACATTGTTTTAAATTTCCAGCCTGCAATCTTCTTGTTTGGTTTCATCCCACTGCTCTCATCATCCTCTTCTCCAGCTGCAGCAGACAGACAAAGTGAGAATCCACCTGGTGAAAACTGTGAATTGCTTAGTAGCAGTAAAAGCCCGATATTTCCTCTGAGGGTTAGTGGAGACCAAAAGTTACACAGACAGAAATGGGACTTTAAATGAATGCTAAAGCCTTTAATGACGCTTTAAGTAAAGCAGTTGTACAAATGATAACGTCACCATAAAGGAACAGTCTGTATCATAAAATCGAAAATAAAATAAACTATCTCTCTGGTCATTTAGATTTCATAATAGAAAATACTATAATCATATAGACAGAGCTTTCCTGCATCTTTATTAAGTGGAGTTGGTTTTTATAATTCCCTTTTCCTTACCAAGAACTCTGCTTAAAAACAATTTTTATATTTGTTCTCACAGAATACTTTCCCTGCACTGCCTCCACGTACAGTAATTGCTCCTCACTAATTCAGACCCTGGCCCCTGACCCCCCAGCTGCTAACCAAGCTGTGTCCCTGTCATAACTTCAGTCCTAAACAGTCCAGGGGCTGTGGTCCATTCTGTTCTGCTATTACAGAGCACTTAGCTCTCTTAGCAGCCTGGCCATCTCTCTGCCCAGCTGTGACTCTGGAAACCTCCAAAGTGGCTAGCTCAGTGCGGACTGCACACTCCCTACCAAGCATGAATTAAAAACTCACTTCTTCATAGAGGAATTAATGCACCCCTCTGCCCCCTCTTCTTCCTGTATTTCTACTTTTCCTTTTTATTATTTATTTTTAGCAACAGTTTGACATTTCTGTTTTCCAAGCCACATAGCCTCTACTGGTTGCTCATTATGATGTCTAACTAAGAAGCACTCCTGGTGTGTGCCTTCTGACTGACAGCAATATCTAATTCATAAATGTAAATTACCATTTTGTGACTCATATGAGTAGCAGAGGTAGTACATTTCAGTGAACAGATTCAGTGTCGGTAAAGTGAACCATTTTTCACTGTGTAACAGCTAGACGTGTTACAGATGCTATCTACCGTTGCAGACATTTAAATTGCTTGAGGCACATTTCATTTTGCAGTATCATGCCCCCACCTGCCTACTGTGACAGCAGAGAAAGCTGCTTGACCAGTATTTTACTTCATCTGTGCGTCATTTTAACTTTACATACAGCATCAGTCCAATGCCATGTAGAAAACACAATGTGGTGGCCACCTCTCCCATTATAGATATTGTTCTAAGTTATAAAGAGTGTGTATCATTTAATTAAATCAACCTAAACTGAAACTTCATGTGCCCAGAAAGTCTAGTAAAAGTAGCATGTTTTGGCAAAGTTACAATGGGCTGTCCAAAGGAACACTGGACAACATCAGCAGGAAATTCATGTGATATAAGCAATGCGAATTACTCACTAGGCTGGCTCAGTTTAGTCCTGCTCAGCATTTTTTTTTTTTTTTTTTTTAGCAATCTTTTATTCCAAAGAATGACTGCTACACCATCAGCCTCAAGCCTGGCATTCTGAAGAGATGAAAAATCTGATGGATTGGCTTCAGTGAGGCAGCCAAACTCTCTGGCATTAAGCCAGCTCGCTGTCACCCCAAAGAAGTTGATCCCATTTGAAGTAATAAAATCAATACCAATAAATGACATATTATTCAATTACCTAACATTAAGAGGGCCCCAACTTAACATTACCAAGAAATAAATTGTGATCAAAGGGACAAAGATTATGAGTGTTATGTGCTTTATTGAAGTTATTCAGAGATTTTTACAGCAAATTTATGCAATTAATCAATGAGTGTGGTGAACCAAAGGAGGTAAAAAAAAAAAAAAAACAGAATAAGAAATCATTGTTCTATATGGCTGCGCACAGTGAAATAGACAGGAAGTGTGTGTTGCCAAAACTTGGTAGAATATGTGCTTAAATGTGCTGATCCAAAGAATGTTCTCAACTGTGAGGAATTTTGGAGTGGGTTGATACACAATAACTTACACTGCTTTTTATGCACTAGAGCTAAGTATTAGATTAGATTAATGTCATGTATCCCCAGTAAGCTTGTCTTACTCGTACAGGATAATACCATAGTCATTTTATCTTTTTCCTATCCAAATGAATCCCCAGAAAGTTTAAAATGTCTTCCCCAGCAGCAGTCAGATGACACTGCTGTCTGTATTGCCAGACTTCCTGGGAATCATCAGCTTTCACTCTCCAAGATTTCATTACAGCCAGCCCGTCAAGTCACAATACAGCAATGACGAATTTAATCCATCATGTATTCTTCTTCCAACATGACTTTATAATGCAATCACTGCAGCTGCGGCTGTTCCATACTCAGCAGTAAAAAGATTCATATGAGAGTGTACATCTGCAGTAACTGCAACAGGTGCTCAATTAAGGAAAAATTGGATATCACAGTAGTCGATGGCTATACTTGCAGAGTCATGGTGCATTTGTGAGAGGTTTTTCCCCATAGTGACACATCTATAATAGAATGAGTGTATATTAAGATGTGAGGGGGGGAAACATCACAATCTTAATGAGAATTGTCTCCCACAGTGAGATGATGAGTGTGGAGAATGAGAAAGAAGTCAAAATCTCACACTGATTTAAATAAAACACATTGTTTTCCAGGAGAAGAAACTAAGAAATGGTGATTATTTTATTTCAAATGTCTAATTATCTGATACTGTACACAGGTAATTTATGAATTATTCAGTTCAAACAATATTATAATTTTTTACCACTGCTTTATGCTGTTGTTTACTTCTGACAGGAGTGAAAATAGAGTTGAAAGCAAACATCTCGCAAAACAGTCTCGTCACACAAATGTTTTACAACTTTTACAACTGCAGCTGCAATGATTTGGTGTTATAAAGTCAAGTTATGGAAATAAATACATGATGCATTAGGTTTGTCAGTGCAGCGTTTTGTCTATGTGAGCTGTTTTTAATGGAATTTTGAAAACAATGGGAACCGATGACTCCTAGGAGGTCGGCCAAACTTGGTGTAATAGAGACATTTAAGGAACTTTTGACTGTGGTGAATACATCAGTTGGTTCACATATTTCATGGGTAATAATGGCAACAACAAAAAAAATAAATAAAACAATTACACAAGTTTTATCTTAAAAGTATTAACTGAAGAAACAATTTTGCATATGCCAGCCAAACACTACTGCCACGCCTACAGCAGAAAACAACATCTGCTTGAGTAAGATAAGGATACCCAAACACATGCAGTTTTACGATTGTTCTCAATTAATTTATTCTAATACAAACATAAAACACAGAACACCAGTTAAAAAAAAGACAACAGATAGGAACAAAACACAAGAAACAGAATCAAATGTGTTATCTTAAAGACATTTACATGTCAGTGTCATTGCCATAGTCAATTCGTTGAGCTCACCATCTGCAAAAGGATGCATATTGTATGATGTGGCTTGCTTAATATACAGACCATGGGAATTTCAACTGTATTATCAATAATTAAACATAAATGTTGTAATGTGTATTCTTGTTTTATCTTGTTACATGTCTGTTTTACCACCATGCAGCACAACCTGAGGGACGTTTTATAATTTTACCTCCTAGACAGAATTTTCTTCTCCTCCAGTAGGAGCAAAACATAATGCATCCCTGATCTCGTATTCTCTGCATCTCCTTTCTGTCTCCTTTGCCTGCCTATAACCTCTCTCACTCACTCACTCCGTGTCTCTCCAGACGCTGCAGATGGGTATAAAGCATTTCTCCGGTCTGTTTGTGATGCTCTGTGTGGGCGTGGCCTTATCTCTACTGACCACAATAGCAGAACATATCGTGTACAAGCTGGTGATCCCGAGGGTGAAGGAACCGCGCTTCAAATACTGGCTGCACACTAGCCAGGTACTGAACTCACACGCAAATACGCACATATACAACACAGTAAAGCACCATTTCAATCATGAGTTGGCAAAGAACAGCATTTCAATCAGCAGAATCACATTACAATCACCACAAGTACAGAACTATTTGTATAGAAAAGTGAAGTATTTAGACGGTGATACATTTTACTATTGTTCTTCCTCTTTCTCCCTCCCCTTTCTCACTAACACACACACCTGCAAAAACACTCATAGCCTCTAAACCTCCTAATAAACAACAGATTAATCATAGAAAAACAGACAAAATGATTTACAGTAAGCATGTGATAGCTGACGTGGCGTTTGTTTTTCCAGAGATTACACCGGGCCCTCAACTCAGTCTTCACTGATGACAAACTGCCGACTGTTACCAAGCCTGAGAAAAGGTACTGTCATTGAAGGCTCAACACTGTTTCAGTTCAATCAAATAAATCCACTATACAGATACATCACATACATTCATGCTTAATGTAATGGTTTTTTTTTTTATTAATTTGATTTGAGGACATCGGTAACTGATTGAACTGAATATGAACTGTCTTGTTGTTTATGACCCATTTAGCGCATTTTGTTTTCACTTGGGACTCATTAAAACTCTTGTCGTGCAAGGACAAAAAACAGACATCAGAAACAGGCTTGCAACTGACTTAAGGCAGCTCTAAAAGTCCCCCTCCACTCAAAAATATGTATTCCTTCTTGTTCCTACAGTGGAATGTTTGAGCTTCATGGTGCAGAATGACGTATGAGTCCTGGTCTAGTATGCAATTTATACAAGTGTGATGTAGAACCTTGAATCCACCAGTGCACATACACTGAGAATGTACTTCACTGTACATCTTTAGAAAAAAAATGTATATTCATAGATTCAGACATTTTTAATGAGGTAGAAGGAGTGGATGCCCTTTTAAATATTTTTATGTCGAAATTATACTTTTTCTTGCTAAAAAATTGACTATTTGTATACAATGATCAGCCATAACATTATGTCCATCTCAGCACCCTAATGGTCATAATGTTATGCAACACCATACACAACAAACAGTGATGCACTGTGTGTTCTGACACCTTTCTATCAGAACCAGCATTAACTTTTTCAGCAGTTTCTCTCGTCTGTTGGATTAGACCGCACGGGCCAGCCTTCGCTGCCTACATGCATCAGTGAGCCTTGGTCACCCATAACCCTGTCACCAATTCACCACTTTTCCTTCCTTGGACCACTTTTGATAGGTACTGACCACTGCAGACCGGGAACACCCCACAAGAGCTGCAGGTTTGGAGATGCTCTGAACCAGTTGGCTAGCCATCATAATGTGGCCCTTGTCAAAGTCGCTCAAATCCTCACATTGCCCATTTTTCCTGCTTCTAACACTTCAGCCTTGAGGGCAAAATGTTCCTAATATATCCCACCCACTGACAGGTGCCATGATAACGAGATAATTAGTGTTATTTACTTGTCACCTGTCAGTGCTCATGATGTTTTGGCTGATCGGTGTATGTTGTAACACACAAGTGGAAATAGTGGAAAAACATATGATGATGTAAATGTGGCATTTGTTTATTTTCATGTACTAATTTTAGGAACATCACAGTCTGCTCATCACTCCACACAGGTCAGGTTTTCGTCACAATTTTTAGTCTGTTTAGTGGAAGCTTTATTGGATGTTTAAGTGACATGCTTCATTTGTGTTTGGACTCACTGTTACGTACCTCTAGCAGATGTATATGTCTATTTCCATTGCACTTTGTCCCATTTTAATTTTATTGATACGCCCACTTGTCCACCTCCACCAAGTTTAAAAAACCTTTTTTAACACTTTTTTTTATGTCCAGTCTGGACATTGCTGATAAAGGTGGTTGGAAACACATTTCATTGTTTATTGTTACTCCTCATAGAGTAGCATCAAACTAGTGCACCCTCTACAAAATGTAATATACTTCCTACCACTTCAAATCATAAAATAAAAACTATTTTATAAACAGCAACCAAACAAAGAAAATTACTTTAAGGAAGCCAAGCAGAATTATGGGTAGTCAAAAGAACATATCACATATCACATATGTCATTCACATCAAAAGCACAGATGCACTTTTGTCACAAGCCAATTTTGCAAACTCAAACGGCCCATTGGCCAAATTATCAGGCTGAGAATAAGTGACACCAATTAACATCCAAGTGGCAGTTAAGGGATCCATTTTTAATCAGGAACTAAGCAGAATGGTCAGTCTGTTGGAAGCTAATTATCAGTAAGGGAAATGGAGGAAATAATCTCGTGCTGACGTCACGAGTATTGTTTGGCACAGTGGGGGAGAGGGGGAGATTTAGTAAATTGTGAAAGCTTCTCTTTGGTCAGTTTCAGTGCCTTTTTAAATGTTGCATGTTCCAGCTTAGTTACATAAACCTTCACAGTCATTTTGACACCACCACTGCAGTGTGTGTGTGTGTGTGTGTGTGTGTGTGTGACACTGTAGCCCGTTTTATTCACATTTGATCACTGCTCACATTGCCATGTTTAATGTCACATTGGAGCTTCCTCTTTGCTATCAGATAAGCATATCTGATGTAGGGTAAGCAAAGTGGGAATCGTATCGCTCTTTTTAAAGGCTTCTAAGCGGAGATCAAAACAACCCTCAAGCTTTTGCTGAGCAAATGAGTTCTATTTTATCTTTTCTCTGTTGGAAAAATTCTGCAGTGCTCGATTTCACATCTATCCCTACTTAGCACCACACACGAAGAGGACACTCAGGTGGAGCACTCAAAGTGGGGATTAAATACACGTAATAATTATGGAGCCAAGGCCATGTGAGGGATGCCTGTGGTAATGAGGATAGATTACCTACTGCTGTATAATTACACTCATTCAATCAAGCTATTTTGCATCGTGCCTGCACGCTGTCTAGGAGTCAGACATTATAACTGTCATATTGTCAGTGTCCTGCAGACACCCGGCGTGTCAGAAATGTCTGTCTCACCTTTTATGTGTGTGAGATTTTGTGCTGTGAATGCCAGCATGATGTCGGTTCAAAGAAAATTCACCAAAAACTTTCCGTGCTACTACTGCAGTACACCATAGAGAATATAAATATGGTATATACACGGCTGATGGCTTAAAACTACCACTGAGGATGGAACCATAATGTATTTAATTTTGCTAACAGTGTTGTAGAAAAGCCCAAAGGCATCAGAGAAGTGTGTTACGAGCAGTGTCTGTGATACCCTGAAACACTCTGTGATGTCCAATTAAGATCTTTTTAGTATCAAATGCAGCGTTAAGGTGAGCTTGAAAAAAGACCTTTAACTGACATCCACACTAAAATATGATTATTGGTCACTTCTAGTAGATCAAGAATATCAGTACCAATTTAGCTAGTCGTTTGAATGGAGATTTTTTTAGTCAATATTTTTTTTAATCAATATAGCATTTACATTATATTTCTCTTCAGTTTTAAAGCAATTTTGATGTTTCATGTATTATCATATATATTATAATTATATTTTAATATATATTTTAATTTTGTGTATTAAATGTTTTGTTTGTTTGTTTATTTGTTATTCATGTAGGATAACAAATACAGTAAATCATGCAATATCTGGGATGTTCAGGTTTGTATTTTCCTCACTTCCTAGAGTTACAGTTTCCTTTTTCTGCAACCAGAGCAACTCTTCAGTGTGAAAGTGAAATAATTGGGCTGGGATTGTGCTTCCCTGTTTCACTCCTGCTGTGTAATTTTTGTATAGCACACCATCGCCACAATTTTAGAGGAGCGCAAGCACAACCGATAAGAGCCACTGTATGACAGGTGAAAACAAGAAGACCAAATTTCACATTAATGTTTTCCCCTTCCACAAGGTGGTCAAGAGGTCATTCAAAGCTGTAAAGTGCTGCAATGTGTGTCCCCACATGTGGTAGGGATTCAGTGGCTTGCTCAAGGACACTTCAGCAGGGTGCATATTTTTCTGGTGCACCTGTGTCATGCTTGTTGAAGGATAGCCTCCCTATTCACTGTACTACAACTGTGCCTATGTCTTGTTGTGACTGCTGGTAGCAGCACCTGTACTGACAGATGGGTTGTGAAATACTGGTCAGTGGTGAAATATTCCATTCTAAGGATGTAACCGCTGCAGGAAAACATGACTGTGGCTGTGTTTGAAATCACATGTAACATACAGCTTATTACTACATCAGTATTTATATTGCATACTGCCTACTAAATGAATAAAGTATGCCGACAGTTCACACTGGAGTATATTCAAACATAACGTCTTCTCTGTATCACATGGCTGTATCGATCACAACAAGCTCTGAGATAGATCTGACTTCTTCAGACCAATTACAACATTACGGTCCAAGCTACCACTGAATAAAAAATTGTTTATTACAAATGTAAATGAACATTTCCTGTTACACTCAATGTGATATTTTCCAGTATTATTTTCAGGCAAATTAAGGTAGAAAAAAGGAGGCAATCTATCTAATATCCCAGATGGAGCGGGCAGCATTAGCAGCTACTGTGGGTATATTTTCCTGAGAAGGTATAAGTTATCTTATAATGTTCACCCAAAGCAGTGCTTAACTAAACAGAATAAATATGACCATTTATAACAATTGATAGAAATGTTGCTGAAGTCGTCTGCTGTGTTGGCTGCAGTGGTCTGTGGGGCAAGAGGGGTCTGTGAGCGGACTGGCCGGCTGGCATGAAACCCCTCCAGGTTGGCTGGATCACTGGTTCTTCTGGAGGTTCTCAACTCAATTCTCCACTGACTAGCTCACGCCATACTCAGAAATTCTTGCTAATCTGGTATATATCCGGGAGTTTCTTGCATACACATAATTCACATATTATACAGTTGAAACACACTACATACCCAATTTGACGTCACAGTATGAATAGTATGTTGGTATGTGATTTCAAACACAGCCTGTTCTTTCGTCATAAGCTGCATTAGTTGACCTGTAACAGAGAAGTATCTTTGATTATAGGAGGCTGTGAATAACAGTCTTGGATTCTGTACTTGGTATATGTGCCTAAAAACTCTGTATCCACAGTAGGTTCCAAGGACATTTATAAAACCACTGCGTATGGAGAAAATCAACATTTATGAAAGCATAAATGCAGGATAGGATGTAATGAGAGGAATCTGGTGACCCTGTAAACCAGAAGTAGAGACCAGAAATCTCTGAAAACTGAGAACTGCTAATGGTGTGGGGAAGAGGGATTTGGCCTCTCTGAAGAAAAGGAACAAGGGTATCACACCTTCCGAGTTGTGAAAACTAAATTATCTCTCTGTAATTGATGAGGAAAAGAATAGGGTGACTTTTAGCTGTGTATATAGGCTCTTGGCATCTTCATATACAGAATGTATAACAAAGAGCTCTCTTCTTTTTGAGTTAGAAAAGGAGACTTCCTGTGATGTCAGTCACTGGAATATAATAATGAGCTTCACAGCTCTTATGTTTCAAACCTTAAATGTGTAATTCCTTCTTTCATATCTCACACAACAGATATGTTTTGTATAAAGTCACTGATATTTTAGGGTGAATTCCTTTTAATCATTTTGGAAAATAATGATGATGTGGAAGGGCATCCTAACATGCAGAAAAATATAATGGCTTGTATTTCAGCATGCTTTTCATCTGCACACTTACCAACACTGCGTGGTGCACAGTTTCCTTTCTGACCTTGATATCATTATTTTTTGTCGGAATCTCTTGTGACATTTTGTGTGAGAAGTGTTTTTATGTTTTCCAGTGACATTATGTGAGCTCTGTCTCAATCATCATCATGCCTATTCATACCTATAAAATATAAGATAAAATAAAAAATAAGAGATAATTAATCAATTAAAGCAAAAACAATGCACACAAAGCAAAAAAAAAAAAGTAAACTGCGATTTAAAAGCCCAATGTTTCTACATTCATTGAGTGCTAATGGCAAAAAAGCTCAGCCAACAACTGTTTTCAGTCTAGACGGTGTAACGCCTACCAGGGACCTGCGTCAGATCACCTGGCTGCTGTGAGGTAGTATAATTAGTTAGAGAACATCTGTGCTATAAAATTTAGGACACTGACACAAACAGGTAATGTCTATAAAGATGCTGAAATGGAGTGATTATCTGAAGACTTCAGGCTTAAGAGATCTGATAATGTTAACCACAAATATTCCCTCTTTCTTTGCAGCCATATGTAAGCACAGGTGCCTTCTTGTCAAAGTGTGCATTTATCATTTTAAGATGAGATTCTTTTTATGTTCCTATACTCTGATGTCGCATCCTTCAGCTTAAGGTCTCTTTAGATGTCAGGAGTATCTCATTAGATTCTTCTTGTCACTTTTTTATCAACAGCAAAATACCTTTGATTCAGATAGTTCTTAAGTTAGGCTTCAATCCGTATGATGGGAATCTCTCTTCTATACTCCTTAATTTCAGCTTGCAGATCTGGTCCAATAGATGTGGAAAAGTTTCAGAGGAAACCAAATTTTGTTCTTTTCTGAGACTATGGCAAGTCAGAGCCACCCTATAAATAACTACAGGAAACATTAGAGTTGACTGGGAGTATATTATATTGTATTGGCACTTTATATTCTGTTGTGGTTGTGTTCTTACTTTCAGTTATAGAGAGCACAGAGTGATCTCAGGAGCTTTGTATAATGCCTAAAGTTTATGTTCATAAAAAAGTTTCTTTAAGTTGATTTTTTTTAGTTTGTACCATAACTTAAAATGGATTTGTAATCTGTTTACTACTACAACATTCTTATGAATATAATTTTGTCTTAAAAATACTTCCCTTGTTTTATTTGTTTGAATAAGAATTTGGGCATTGGCATTTAATTCACTGACTCATCGAAACACCTCATAATGTTTTTTTAGCAGACTAAAAAAGTCAGTAAACAGCCGACTACAAAAAGTTCAATACCATAAAGCTGATTATGTGTTACCCAAAAGATAAACATTTCAGTAACACAATATTCAGAATCAATTAAATGCCCTGCATTGAGAAAATTTTTGTCCATAGTTTGGTGAAGCATAAAAGCAAGGACACTCGCTGGTATTTTCTCTAAACCCTAGCTGACATCAGCCTTGTGTAATATCAAATCATGTATTGGTGATACCACTTTCTCTCTGCTTTCCTCCTATCGTGTGCTGATGCTGTGAAAAAAAGGGGGAGCTATGGGTAAAGGACCAAGGTGACTTGATGTTGCAGGAGTTTTTCATGGCCACTGCAATCAAAGGGACTGATATGTCACCAAGGAGAATCATGGTTGGATGTTTGTCTGGCTTTAAAGATCCAGTGAAATAGCTTTGAGAATATTTTTTTCCCGTGGTTTCTGATGCTTCCACAGTACATGAAACATGATTATGCACAATAAATCGGTTGAAAAGAAGGCAGGACAAATGCTGTAAAATTGGCACTGATTGAGGATCACTCTCACTCTCTCGCTCCTCCATCACTCCCAAGAACAGCGTGAAGATAAAGGATTTGTCAGGTGATAATATATGACATTAGTGATGTTGAACTGACACCTCACACTGCCAACCCACGTTACTGCTGCTAGGTTTCATTAGCTTAAAGATGAAGGTAGACCTCCAGGTTGGAAACTGGGGCTTGGGGGGAATTAATTGGACATGAATTTGACGTCTACCAGGGATCCTTGACAGTCAAGTTCTTGTTATGTGTCTTAAATACCTGCATGTTGTTGGGGGATATTCATTAAAACAAATATATAATAATATAATATTATATTTCAATAATGACATGATTATGACATCCTTGGCTGCTTTACCTGCAGCATCAGATCCTCAACAACAGATGCACAATGTTTATTGGATGTGCTGTTCTTGCTCTTACTATAATGGGCATGTTATCACAAAATAGGTTGGCAACTTGACCATTAGGCCAGCTCAATACAGTGGAGTAAAACGTAAAAAAGAGAGATAAGGTCATACAGTAGAGAGAATGTCATACATGATTTTAATATGGCTTAAAATAAAGATTTGTTGCTAAATGTCATTATGGATGACAACTATTTTTATTTTTATTAATTTAACCAGGAAGTCCCTTGAGTTTGAAATCTTTTCTCAGCGGGAGACCTGGCCAAGACAGCACACCAGTTACAATTTGCATAGCCTTACATTTTTCAAATGGGACTAGATCATTAAGATGCAGTAAAAGTAAGTAAGAGAAAGCTTTTTCCCCCAGCTCAGTGAAAACACCAGGAGTAGCCTAATCCACGATCATATATACATTTAAGTGTAGAGTTAATGATCAAACCTATTCAGACTATTTCAAGTTTTTTTTTTTTTTTTTTTTTTTTGCCTTTTCATGCCTTTATTTGATAGAGACAGCTGAAGATCGACAGGAAAGGAGGGCAGAGAGAGAGGGGATGAGCAAAGGGCCGCAGGTCGGATTCAAACCCGGGCCACTGCAGCAACTCTGTAAATGGGTTGCCAGCTCTACCGACTGAGCTAACCGAGCAGCCTATTCAGACTATTTAGATATGGAAAGCGTAGGTTTCTGACTAAAACAAGACTAAGAGTAAACAGCCAGGCAAGTGGCTCTGTGGCTATACTTTTACTTATAATTGTCATTGTCAGCATGTTGTAAACAACTCTAAGAATTTTAGCATGTTAGCAAAGACAATTTGGTACTTAGCACTAAATACAGCTGAGGCTGATGGGAATATCATCGGTTTTGCAGGAATTGGGTCATAAACTAAAGTAATGGACAAATTAAAATCTGACGTAATGGTGGTGCTAAAGGATAATTATTTCTTCCAGAGGGGAATATGACAGTGTGTATCAAATTGCATAGCAATCCATCCTATATATGTCAGGATATTTCACAAAAAAACTAAAATGTGAAAATTGTGGAATCAGAAAAGTCATTAGGAGTCAATCTGTCCAATAGTTGAGACATTTCAGTCTGAACAAAAGTGGTGGACTGACTGACCAAGCAAACACATACAGATGTTGCCATCCCGAGAGCCAAGCTCTTAAAAGAAATTAATAGCAGAACAGTTCACTTCAAACACAAAAACGCATTTTTAATTTATTGGGACATTCAGGGAGAAAACTGGCACAGCCTTTTGCGAGCATTCACCCTGGTTGTTTGTTTTCCTCCAGGAATCTCGACATGAGCCTCTTCACAATAGCAGAAATAAAAATGCCACCTTACACTTTTCTGTATATCTGTCTTACCTCCAGGTGCAATGAGGGAAACAACCAGTCAGCATCTTGGAATCCTGCAGAGTCCTCCCACTGCAACAGACGCAGGGTCCTTCCACAAGAGATGCAAAATGACCTGGAACGCCCATCTTCCCAGGATCTTCCTCCTCCACCACCCCCATCTCCCCTTCCTCCCCATTCTCTTCCCCTTCTGGAGAAACACCTGCCAATAGTAACCAACTCTAACGGTCGCTCTGACCTGTTAGGGCGGGTGTTAGGCCCAGGACTGGGGCCAGGGCAGGGGGGCTCCGGGCAGGGCATAACATCAGGACAGTGCCGGGGTTTGGGTGCAGGCGACTGCGGCCCCGGTCTGGGTGTAGGTAGGAACCCGCTGGTTCAGGAGCTGTCAGAACTGGAGGGTCAAATCCTTGTAATCAAGCAGCAGCTGCAGTCAGCCATGAGGAGGAAGAGAGAGCTAGAACAGTACCAATCAGAAAACCAGCAAGCAAACCAGACTGCACCCTGTCAGCCCACTAGTCACCAGTCTAACCAGTTTGGTCAGTATACCCAGTCCCACCAGCAGACTAACCAACACACAAACACACTCCCGGAGTTTTGAAGCTTTCCTCCTTTGTTTTGCCCAGAGAAACCAGGATAGACATGGGACTAGTTTCCAAAACTTCCTGTAGGTTCTGGAAAAGGATCCTTGTATGAGGTTGTTTAAAGATTTCTGGGCGCTAAATCCTCCATTGGGCTCAGGAGTTCCACTGAACACTGGACTGAAACGTTCTCCAGGGATCAGATCCAGCTCTGTAACTCAAGGAGAATTTTATTTGACTTCTGGAACATGAGATCTACTTAGACGGGAGGCATTGGACAAAGGTAAACCAGGAACCCTGAATCAAATTTGTTTTCACTAGCTTGTTGCTGTCATTGAAGAGCTGTGCAAACCCTCCTCTTCTTAACTTCCCTTCCCCCATTTTCTTCACCTCCTTTTCGTCTCTTTCCGATCCCTTCATATTTTCCTTTTACTACCATTCCTACTCCTCTCTCCTTCCTCTGGTCCCGCTCATCCCTTCCCTTTTAAGCCTTGTCTCTTCAAGGGTACAGATTTGCTTGCCATGATGATAAGCTTTATCATAGATATGACGACTCTTTGGTATTTAAGCTTAGTGGCCTAATTCACCTGAGTCTTATGTTGAGACTCATTGAAAGTGTAAATGACCTGAAGCTGAACCCAGCCACTTAAGTATTTATGTCCTTGTGTTTTGCTGAAATCTTGTACCTTTAACAGGGAAAGAAAAGAAATACAATTTGGTGATCAGTTATGACCTAATGATTCTGGCCTTTGAAAATGCATTAGATAATTTTTTTCTAGTGCAACTTACAATGGGTTGGTGGATAAGTTATTACACTAAAGAACAAAAAAAAGATATAAAGCTTCAATAAGACACCTCTATAATCATCAAGAACATCTGGTTGGCATCTGGTGATGGATAGGACAATACAAAATGTTATTTTAGGGATCACTGTATAATGTTCTGCACTCCACCGATGCACTTCTAGTTCCTTAAAGAAAGCTGCACCTACAAGTCATCATTTAACTCGTCAGAGTTTGACTTATGGCCTGGATGTTTTTCTTCTTCATAATGGTTTTGGGGTTATAAACAACACAGGATCTGAAGAAGAAATACATTAAATGGTAACACATAAATCCAAGGGTCTTCAGCTTTTTCCGTCAGGGACCTAAAACAGGGCCTTTTACCCCGCCACTTGAGATCATATCGGTGCTCTTGTAGTCTCGTGACACAACACAGGCCTACCATTCCATTTTTGGTACAAGCCCCTTGTTAAATAGTAAACGTAAAAATGAACATAGACCACTAGTCAAACTCTGACATCTTATTTGAATATGATGATTGATCACAACTGAACACACTGAAGCAGTCCCTCTGTGATGAGACCTGTTTTCTTGCATCTTTTCTGTTTACATTTGGATGTGTTCTGTTATTAAAAACTTACCTCTCTTCTTTGCACTTAAATTCAGTTTTTTTCTTCAATCTCCCTAAAATGTTCTAATTACCTCACACATGAATATAGAATATCCATTACAAATAACAACGCAGAATATAGGACAGTAGTGCACAGATGCACCTCTACTTGGTTTTTAATAACTGTATTACGCCTCCATAACCTTGAAACTGTTAGTAATGACAGTGTTTCATTTTAACAACCTTAATGTCACCTAGCAACAAAATTAATTTACTGACAACTGACTCAAATCAAGACCGGAGTCTTGATGACTATCGTGCTACTCTCTCAAGGACTTAAGGGATGTGCTATGTGAATAGGTGATGAAGATTAATCAATGAAACCAGTGGTACAGAACAATGGCTGACATCGAGGGCACAGCGATCAAACTGTGCATTGAGGATTTATATGCTGTAATCCCCCCCCCCAAGTCGGCCATTGAGATTCACTTGCAGTTACTCATTTCCTCCCATCTAAATAGATTCCATTATGGTTTTTTAAAAAAAAAAAACAACCTGCAGCTAAATACATAACCAACCCACTCAGAGCTTTGCTGCACACCTTGAAAGGATATTTGGTTGTTGCATTATTCTTCAGTCATACTGCTGGGGGACAGCAATTTGGACAGGAAGGCATACTCAGAACAGCGAAGGATGACATTTTATAAACACATGGCATGGTCAAATACTGCCCTACACACACACACACACACAGTCACACAGTCTCACACACACACACACACACACACACACACACAGTCCCTATCTATTTAGCCAGTGTGTCTGCAGGGTAAGCGCAGGCTGTCACAGCTGAAATGAATACCTGACAGAGCAAAAGAGCAAGTGCACTGGCTGAGCCATCAGCTTTCTTTGTGTCTCTGTGTGTGTATGCCTTGCTTAGCTGTGACATAAACATCACTGAAGTCGCTGCAGTCGTAACCGGATGGATCAACAGAAAAACTAAATAACAGCCTGATTTTAGTGTATCCGTGCTCATTCTAATCACTTGTCCAGGTAGCATGTGTGGTTGGATGGCAGTGGTGTGAGGAGAAAAGGTCTGCCTCACAGGATTTGAGACTTGGTTCATGTGAAAAATAAAGTCATATTCATATTGACTTATTTTGGGGGCTTGTCTAAACATAGGTTTGCTAAAACATCATATTTTTGTCCTGACCCATTCTCAGAGGCAACAGTGTGAGAAATCAGGTGTCTCCTTTCCTCGTCTCCTATAAGAAATTTTTGATTTTTTGAAGAATAACCCTGAAGATGTACTAGTCCTCTGAGAAACTTTCAAGCATTTAAAACTCATTATCTATTTAGTGAAGTTGTCCTGGAATTATTTAATTATTTTAAGCATCATGCTTGAGTACATATTTTACGGGTGTTTTCCCCCCGAACTCAACCTCCTTCTACCTTTACTGATCAAATGTTTAGAAGTAGGGTGACTTCCAGTTAAGTTCAACTTTGTGCAGCTTTGACCAAGTGGCTGTGAACAAGCAGCCAATAGAAACAATGACACAGTATTTATAGTTATGTTTCTAGTGTGCGCCATCACCCTGTTTTGTACAATATTAATACGTAAGTTCCATAGACTTTTTACAGTTTGTGATCACTCAATGTCTTTTTTTATGAGAGGGAAAATAAAACACAAGAGAACACAGTGTTGCTACTGACTATTTAATTTGTGGACAAACCAAGAAAAAAAAAATATATGCAGCATTTTAAATAAAATGCCTTTTTTGTTCTCAAAGTAAAAGACGTTTATAACCACAATGATAATGAGTATAGTTGAAATCATGAATATCTATAAAACATCTTGAGTTCTTTCTTCATGCTGGGCGTATCTTCCAATGAGAAATGGAGTCACAACATTGCATCACAATCCACTGGTGGGTCGGGGAGGGGAAGGGGTGCCTCAAGGAGGAAAAGTGAAGCAGGAGTCATTAGCCTGGTTTCCAATAAAAGGGCTAGCCAGGCCTTAAGAAAGTCACTGAGTTTCACTCCAACGAGCATTTCTGTCTCTCTTTTTCTTTTTTCCATGTATTTTCTAACGGTGTCTTCCATTGGGATTTCAGTTTAAATATAAATGTACAGCCTTATGAGTGAAATCTTTAGGCAGATCTGGCACAGGCTAGCCCTACTAGACCCCTCTGTAGAAAAAACCCTATTAACATCACAGTGAATCAGGAAATTGGGGTGAAACACACACAGAGTGATCATTTCAACCAATCATATTTCACTTTCATTGTGACTGATAACATGGCAATGCAAGTGCCAAACCCCATTTTCTGACTCGGAGGATGTCACTGACTCTTCCTTGTCATTTCCTCCAAAGGGGATTGGGGTTGTTCCCCAAAACACCTAAAACTGATACCAAAACATATCCAGGTTTACAGCAGGCAAACAGGTCCAAATGGATCATAATAATCATACAGATTGACAAAAATCTTTACAAAATATGACCTGACATGGTCAATAAATGTACAGAAAGAGATAATAAAAAGAAGGATTCTGTCTTTTTTCCTCTGTACAAATGACAAACATCACAGAACAACAACATCAATATTTTTCCATAGCAGATTTTTCAGACTGAGGGGGATAGATGTGGTGATCGACGAGGCAAATCACCAGACAGGATGTGATGTAAAACAGAGTGAGTCAGCTGACAGGAAGTGTGCAGGTTTAACACCGTCAGGATAGGCTACAGCACTCGCTCATACAAAAATGTACAAAACACTGTCCTCTAACTACAAACAGCACACCTTGGAGGGAAAAAAATGTCCCATGTTTCAAATGGTTTCAAGTATCTGGAAAAAACAATCTGTGCTTAAGTTTGCCTTGTGATATTTTTACAACTAATGAGATCTGTGTGCCTTGGCAGGTTGATTTGAGCATAGCCCAACTAGATGAGAACCATTAGAAACATGTTGTATTTTGTCCCCTAGGTGAATTAAACAGATATATCAGGAGTGTTTTTTGTCAAGCATTCGGAGCCACGTGGCATGCGTCCTCGTCATTGTGTCTGGAAGTGCTGTGGAGACGCAAACGTGACCCGGTGCTGCCCCCTTAGTCATGTGACCTCCGTCATCGATGCCGAGTGGTTCTGAAAATGGACGTGGGAGGAGGGATGGAGTATAAGGGTTGAGAGGAATAAGAAAGAAAGTAATAAAGAAAGGAGGGAAATGTGTGGAAATGAAAAGGTAGAGGAAATTATTGTCAACCAATATTAGGAGTGCTCTGTGTGAGGTTTGTATATGTTTCTGTGCAACTGGGAAGGAGTACAGGGGTGTAGTGCAAAATGTCATGCCCGTATGTTCTTTTGAACATGTGTCATTGCTTTGTGTAAAGAGAAAGAAAGAAAGAAAGAAAGAAAGAAAGAAAGAAAGAAACCCTGTTTTTAGTTGATGAATGCAACACCCTTTGGGAATTCCAGGAAATGTAGGAAAACTACTAATTGAGGCAGGACATGAACATGAATTACAACAAATTACAGTAACAGCAAATTACAGTACAAACCAAATTACAGTAGTAGTAAACTCAAAGTATGTGAAGGGGGATTTTTTTCTAAGCTTGCGGTCTTGAGGGATCTCTGCCAATTAATGGGGAAAGATAATGTGCATCATAGAGATTAGGTTTTTGAAATGCCAGGTTAAGTGTTTTGAGGTACCTGTGCGCTGAGGGTCTCCAGAGGGCTCTCTACACGGGGGAAAGTCATCAGAGGCAGACCGCGGTAATCTTCAGTTTTCTGTTTAGCTGCTGCACTGTGGACGCCTTTGAAGTTGTTCACAACACATATACCCTGTGAAGTGTGAGGACAATTCAAAATTAATAGCAAGGTAGGTTAACAATGCCACAGTGTTCAGTGGAGCTGAAACATCAAGGATTCATTCTCAGGATGGGAAAGTTAGTTAGCTAGCTGTGACATTCTGACCTTGTGGCTGGTATTATGACATTTACAAAAGTTACAAACTTTATGTGGTTCCAACCAGGCTGGGTTGCCAAAGTATTTGTTTACTAAACTTAAAGGTCAAGTGTTTAGGATTTAGTGGCATCTAGCGGTGTACTTCCAGATTGTAACTCCCTCGCTGCACCCTCCCCTTCCAAGCACGAAGGAGGAACTATGGCAGCTACGAAACATACAAAAAATGTGAATGGCCCTATTTAGAGCCAGTGTTGGTAAAAATCATGTCTTGATACTATAAAGATTTTAATATGCAGTTGCACTGCACTGCAGGCTTTAAAACTATTAAGAGCACCATTGAGATTTAGAAATATTATTTCTTTCTATTTCAGAAACGTTAGTGTTCTAATATAAAGTTTATATGGGAGCAAAAGATCAATCAACCATTGCATGAGTCAACAAAAGCCATCCTTTGATGTAGTCAATGGAGATGCTCTGGGGTTTTCCTCTTTGTGGCGTGGCACTATGCCCAACAGGACGAATGAACTAATGCCTTGTTTCTTTATTTATATGTCTGTTAAGATTCTTGTAAATTACAGTTACTTGTAAATTCTGTTGTATTGCCCATCTGTCGGGTTCTTCTAACAGTAGACACCACCAAGGTTGCCGCATTTCTGTACTCCACCATGGACTAGTTAATCAAAGAAGGCAGCCCGAGGGAGAACCCCCAACCCTCCTCCCCCAGGCCAACCATGCCCTTAGGCAGTGGTAAAGGAGAAAATGAAGCGGGGCGATTCACTGTTGGAGGATGCTCAAGGTTTGTGGCAGGTCATGGACAGTGCTTCTTTATTGCTGCCAGACCAAGCAAATAAATGAACCTCTTCTGCTGGACAACACTCCAGTATCACCTTTTCACAAAAACATACAAAATGTCTGTAATTGAAGTTAATAAGACTGAGTCAAGGGCAAGTCAAATATGTTCAAAATTCAAACCTTTGCATTCAGCTCTACACTGACACTCCTTTCTCTCTTGTTTTCAACTGTTCTTATTTACCCATGGATTATAAGCTACAGCCACCCTGCTTGTTTCAAATATGTTTCTGTATTGTTTCCGCTTTCTTGTTTTCATTCAACTGAAGCAAAGCCCCAAAGACTGCTTTCTTTCCATTTTTGCGTCTTGTCATCCGTGCTAAGAAAGGCTCGGGCCAAGCTGCCATCCATTGTCTCAGGTGAGCAAAGTGAAATTTGCCTGTTGCCATGGAAATGCTATAGCGATTTCCTCCAGATAAAAGTTCATATTTACTTGCCACAGGATCTAATTTTGTACCGAACAAATCATGTCCAGATTGACCTGACTCCTGTATTATGTTTTTTCTGATCTGCTTCAAATAAGATGTTCCATCATATGGAAATTCGGCATACCCTGAAAGCCTTGAATTAGATTGAAAGCTATTAAAAATTTAAAGGGGCTTTGCTTCTATAAGATGTGTTGGATCAACTGGACACCTATGTCTCCTGTTGGGATTTTACCAACATCATCCTGCAGCTCCTTGACAAAGCGCTTAACACTGATCCCTCAATCTGCTGGCAGAAGACAAACCTCTTGTAAGACCAAAGGCAGTTGCTGTTTGATGAGTCCATTCAGATATCCTCTCTGTGAGCACTGATAGCACTGGGATTTGAGCTATACCTACTTTTTACTCTCTTTGTACCAATTAATTTCCCTCAAGATAGCAGTCCATCAAATCACCTCAGTTTTCAGATGACAAGAGCTTGATAAGCTTCATCAGGACCATTGGGTAAATGTGACAGGGAGAGGCGGCCATCCTCAGTTCATGCTTTGCTGATTATAAGCTGGAAATCAGCAGGTTCAAAGCTGCTGAGGTGATGATTGACTTTCTTATGTTCATCTTTCCCTGGAGATCACTGACTCAATGTATATCAATTTTTATAGGTCAATCACTGAAAGCTCAGAAACTTCATTAAAGAGTGCGGTGCAGTGGCTCATCTTCCTCCAAGGACAAGCTTCTTCATGTTGACCACACTGCACATCACTGGCTTTTAGCTTCCTCCCAAATCCATAACAACATGGCAAGAGTTAGTATGATTGGTACTACTCACCCAGGAAACTCTAACTATCTATTAGTAAGAAAATCTACCATCCTCTGAACATCCTCTATGGTCCTAATTTGCCCTTCTAATGCTCACCACACAGTATCTGGACCCCTCCTCACGCCCTGTAGAGCTGTCTATAAATCTCATTGCTATCTCTATTTATTGCCCTTCACTTTCTCAACATCGAACAGGATTTTAACTAATCATGCACTTCTACTATGTCTGCACAAACATTTTAATGCTTAGGCCAGTCATTCAATAAGGTTTTTCCATATCTAATGCAACTCACAATCTAGGTGCAAAACAAAATGTATGAAATATTTATACGTTATGTCACATATGTTGGATGATATGCTCACAGAATATAACCAATGGCTCTATGGGTTCCTCCATGGATGTCAATGTCAGTCTCTCAGTCCCTTGGCCCTTCACTTTTGTCCAAATATGTTAACAAGTACTTGGTCGATTAATGGTACTCTTGGTACAGACAGTTATTGTTACCGTACAATGTATCCTCATGACTTTGGTGATTACCCTGAATTTCCTCTAGCGCCACCATTAGGTTGTTATTGGAAAATTGGGCTGATATATTGAGTTTGTTTTGGTCTATTTTTAAATATCAAATATCAGCAAGTCACTGTCATCCATCTTAAATATGATGAAGAGCAGTAATGTACTACACCTGGGTGTCTCCTACCAACGAGTAGCTGTAGTAGTTTAAATGCTAATATCATACTGTCAAATCGTCAATGTCATCAATTAAAAAAATGGTTGTCAATCCAACACTTTGTATTCCCTTCCCAAATTACTTACTTAGTTTTTGTCAAGATGTAAATTCCCATACAACCATTAAATCACAATAAATAAATGTTTGATCACAGTAGTAACAGAACATCTGAGGGGGTCCTCTTTGTTTGAATCAAAAGCTGCAGCTAATGATCGAATAACAATCTTCTTGCCTCAGCCTCCATGTTTCCTCCTTTCTCTCCTCTCTTTCAGACTACAGGATTGCCCAGTGGTAATTACATGTAATGAAGCCTCTGAGACTGTTAAATACATATTTTTTTATATATTTTTTGGGGTTTCCCTTTCCTTTCCTTTCTTCTCAATGACAAAGAAAATACAACTTGAGGGTTTTAGTTGTAATCAGCCTGCATTTAAACACTCAGCACAAAATCTGATGTTGACAAAGCCTTTGTAATTTTCAGTGGAACTCAGGCTGTTTGACAATCCATCACAGGCTACACCAAAGACAGCAAGACAGGGACATTTCTTGCTTGGAAACACAAGTCCAGTCTTCACAATTTATACCTAGACATGTCTTTTAATAAGACACATGACAAGATCTCTAAACACAACATTCCTTCCCCTCCTCTGGAGTACAGAACCAGAATTTATCAGATCACTGGTTCCCTTATGTTTCCCTCCATCATCTCTGAATTAAACACAACTACAATTTGCTTCCCTCAACTTCCTTTTTCACTTTTGGTCCTTCTGCCTTTCCTCACTGAGCTGGTTCAAAACCAAAGTGACGGCTGGTCTCAGTAGAAATCCAGGTGCCAGTTTAGTGTTTCCTCGCCTTTCTTCTCTTCCCCTCTTTCGCCCAATCAAACAGTGCATGCTTGCCTTTTTGCCTCCATCGTAACTCACCTGTATTTGAACCTCCTTCAAGCTCAGTATAAACCATGCTGCATCCTGTTTCACACCCTCTCCCTACAACACATCGTCACAAACTACTCTTTTTAGCTTATGCGTTTAAGAACTCATTACTGAACTGATACATGGCTGACCAGATGTGGCCTTGACACACACTTGTTATTGTCATTAAAGACAAATATAAATCACTACTAAGAAATCTGCTGTGTATAAGAATTTCAGGACATAAATCTGCATTAAGACTGACTTTTAAAAAAATGCTACTGAAACCATGTTACAGGCCTTGGTGAGGGCGGCAGCCTGCATTAATCATTTAATTACTGGTTTGGGTCAGTTCCAAAATGGAGCTGGAAAATACTATTATAATTCAAAAATAAGTCATGACCAGAATCCACCTCAGAATAATTATCTTCTCTTCTCCTCTAATCCTCAAACTTTTCACTCTTTCCATCATCCTCACCAGAAACAGAGCGACGGCTGATCCCAGTATGAATCCAGCCACTACGTCCGAACAGTGGTTTCGATACTCTGAGACTCGATTGAGGCCGGTGAGGAAGGCCGAACAGAGCGTACCCAGACAGAGAACAGGCTTGGCCAGACGGCTGGACTTGGTCTTGATGGTGCTGGTGATGTACATCTGAAAAGAAGTGTAGAAGATTAACTCTCATGCAGAGCAACTGGAAATGTTCCAACAGATGTGGAATCAAATATTTTACCATTTCACACAAGCACAAAACCTTCATTGCATGGCAAAACAGTTGAGGAGAGATGTCAAAAACTTGCATCATATGAGTGAAATAACTCCAAAACAAAGAGGTTTTTTTGAAAAGAATAAAAGATTAACCTAATATGGGAACCTCTAACTATGAGTGATAGTTGTGAGACATATGCTCTTGAACTTATACCATCTTGCATGCCAACCGAGGAGCTGTGCTTATCAAATCCCCTTTTCATCAACAATCTGTCTTTGTATTCCTCCATCTATTGCTCCAGCTGATAAAACCTGCTCTCTCTTCCACTTTGCAGCCGCTGAGCCCATCCGTCACTCTGATATAAAATACCAGCTCCTTCAAATAGCCTTTCAAAAAGCGATTCTTCCTGTGTTCCTCCAGGCACTTTCCCTAAAACGCCTGAACCCACCCAATGCTTGTATGAACTATCCCTCGACACACTTTCAAGAATAATGAAGTTTCTCCTTTCCAATTCCTCCATCTAAGAGCCGGAGGTGCCATGTAGCGACTTTTCACAGCAAATATTCCTTTTTCAAAGTTTTTTTAAATTACAGAAAACTATTCTTGAGATCTATTTGTCTCTGATTGCTTTGTTGTTTGCACCAAGATGTATACTAATTACATTCAGTCCCAAATGAGTAACTCTGGTGCAAAAAGTAAATTTGACATTGATTTTTAATGCTCGGGCTGTTGTTGAAGAAAATCTGGTGGAGAATTTCAATATTGGTTTTGTTTGAAAAATATTTTGTATTGAGAGGATACCTTCACTATATTTATGTACATAATAGACTTGATTTGATTTTAAATTCATTTACCAATTTACATATTTACATTTGTAACAACTCAGACACACAAACTGCATAATTAAATTCATATTTTTTAGTTCAGCAGTTAAATAACTCTTAATTATCCACAGTTAAACTGATGAGTGTCTCAAGGTTACAGACTTCCTCAAAGAAGCCACTTTTCTCACCCTAAATTTAATGACACACATTGTCTTAATACTATTACTTCACACATATATCATTTATAATTTGACTTTAAATCAAGTGTGAAACAGCAGGTAGAAACGTTTGATTCTCACAAATGTCCTGAATCCTATATAACAGATTCTAATGCATCACATGGTCTGGTGTCACAGCACTTTCGGGCCACTGCTTGAACTTAATGCCATTGTGAGAAAGCATTTGAGCTGGAAAACAATATTAATTTTGCCATGTGGCACTAAAAAAGCTGAACAAATAGTAATCTAACATCTAACAAACATTTATGTTTAAAAGTGAAAGGTTATATGATGTTTTTCCATTGTTTAAACCTCCATGTCTATACAATGCTCTCATTAAAATTCATTATAGTACCTAGTACTAATGAACATTCTTCTCACCGTCAGGTAAACAGCAGAGTAAACACTCAGTGAAGCATCCTTGGATGGGAACGACCGGCGTGCGTTCTCCACAACAATGGGGTTTCCAGTGCAGATGTTGCCGTTGATGATAAACTGGTGATTAAAACGACACTCTGTGCCGGTGTAGTTGGGCTTGCAGACAGAGAGGAAGTAGGGCGAGAGACCTCCTGTTACCACTTGGCCCGCATTGACAAAGATGTCTGTGGCAAACAGACCGAATGCAAACACCCCTGGGGCACACAGACACACAATGAGAATTTATAACACATAAAAAAACACAATCCATCAGCAGAGAAACATTAACACAGCTTTAAATGCTTCACACACATTTACCCCTTTACATCATGATGTAATCACCTTATATCCAGGGTTAAAATAGGCACGCTCCAAAATATTGATTTTGCAGCATATTCCATCATTTAACTCTTGCCTTAATCTCAAATAAAGGTTAAATAGGTTTGCTTCTTTGGTTTTTGTCAAGTTTGCAGCACACATGAATCTGCCATTAGTACTGACGTTGAATGCTGGACTAAAATCAGGTTAAATTGGAGGGAAGGAAGAGTGGACAACATGCAGAGAAAGAAACATAAACACAGAAAAAATACCATCTAATATGAATGATTGCACTGACACTTTCAGCCCACAAACCCTGACCAGTGTCTGCGTCTGCATTCCTTTTGCTGTGAAATATGACTGCTGATTATCTGGCCTGCTTAGCCATGAAATTACTCTGCTTTGTATTCTCATCCGGAGGGGGGGCCTGCAGAGGGCTGGGGAGGGGGAAGAGTTTGGGTGCCTGTGAGGGGTACAGGGACACGATTGTGTGAAGGGCATTGAACGGAAATAGAGAGGGGGAATTAGGGTGAGAGGAGAGGAGATGGGAGGAAGCAAGAGAGCGGGAAACTAAAAGCCTCAATGATCCTACAAATTTAAGAGACTGTTCGGGAACAGACGGAAATATAAATCATGTGAATTGCCTAATGAATTTCTGATGAGTGTTTAATAAATTGAACGGGTATTATTTAAAACTGAACAATACGGTTCTGTTATGCCAGGAAAGTCCAGCAGACAACCTCCTTTACTGGAACGAGACTCTGTCAGTTTGCCCAGTTCTACTAAAGCTTTGTGGAAAAGTGGCTGTAAAAATGCCAATTCAAACATTGTAGCTGGATGTCATGTAAGCTCTTTTAGAAAAAAAACGACACGTGAGAGATCAAACCTTATTCGTAATAGTGGTGTAAAGTTTCAGAGAAGCCTCAACCAGCAAGTTTACCCTTCAACCAAGTCAAAACCAGATGCATGACATGACATAACCAGTTCAAATCAAGCCAGATCTCTCAAAGTGTAAGCCCAAGAGGAATACCAAACAACCCAGTATTCTTTGTAATTGTACTCACACTTGAGGTGAGTTAGGTGTTTGCAACTGTTGGCCAGCTATACACAAAGCCTATCATAGTAGCTAACAGCAGGATCAGGATCATTTAAAGTCACACGCACTGGCATCATCTTGACACGCATCATCACATAAAGCTACACCACTGTCCTGTTTCCAAGCATCAGTGAGCATCTGTGACCTCAGAACGCGAGCCAATTTATCATCTTTGCTCCGCAGATCACATTCTCAGCTACCATCACTTCACTATTTCTAGTGTCTTCTTGGCAGGTCAGGTGTGTGCTACAGGCATCAAATTATGTACCACTAGCTGACACTGTCGGTGTGTTTGTACTTTATTTTCAAGTAGCAAGAACGGAGGATCAAAACCGTCTGATCTAAAAACTTTTATATTGTGTATTTTTGGACACCCTCACCCCAGGTTTCTTGGGTAGAAGAAGCTGCTGTCATCCTTGGCCTTGTCTACCTCGTTAACCTCATCTTCTTCTTCTCTCTCATTTCATCCTTCACTGTGCATCGACCTGGCTCTGACACAACGCAAAACTGGCTGATGCCGTCATATATCATGTTATTCACAGGTTGATGACCCTATTTGCTTGTATTCTCCGTTGGGAGGCATCCTCATTTGCCCTTTGTTGGACAAATTAGATTTTGGCAAGTCAGTACTATATGGAGGTTTTTTTGTAATATGAACAAAGTCATCTTAGACACCGAATCCTCGAGCTCTGAATCATCAGGCTTACTGTTCAAGTTGGTAGCTTTTTGCATTGGAGCTCCCCTCACAGGTGACTGACAGCACCCACATTCAACTGTCAGCTTAGCCATGATATATAGCATGCAGTTTCCTGGTTGAAAGCTTACTAAAAGACTGTGAATGCCACAGAAGAACTCTGATGTTGAAGATGTGTGGTTTACTGAGCTATTAACCTTATAAACAGTGATTTATAGTTTTGTACTACATTAAATAGCAGAAGATTTAGCTTAAACTTGACAGAATCCAAGACTGAAGTGAAGACAACTGAAGCGCCTAAATGTCACTGCATTATCAATGGTGATGTGATCACTGAAGTGCATTCTGATACTGTATGCATTTGAATAATGATGTGATCACTTTGCTACAAAAGAACAAACAAAACCACAGTCAGTGAGTATGAATATTTGCACTATACTAAATTAGATTATTAAAATCAGCAAAATTATGCTTATTTATTGGTGTTCTGGTCCTGCACTAAGGTGCTGCACCATGCAAACTCTGGTGGGGCAGGAATCTGGCACAAGGTACTCATTGAGTAACCAAAGATCCCAGGACCTGTGTATGATGTGAGGCATGAGAACATCAGCCGCCCTGTTGTGTCAGAGGATGCAAGACGTACACCATCATGTGTTTTGAGCACAAAAATCTTGAAACAACCTCCTTAATGCCTTTGAGATGTTGATTTAGTTTCACTTGAGTGTGTCCACTGTGACCAGGTTTTAATATGTTGTTCATGAAATGAGAGTTTGTTTTTTACCAGCACCTACCAAACTTTATTCAATTATGGTTATTTTTACCCTGAATGGTCAGTGAATCCTGTAGGATACAAATTGTGTAGATGTGAAAGGACATGCACACATATTTTTTGTTGTTAGTTGTTTTTAGTTGTGGCACCATCAGCATGAAGGAGCTTGGGGCTAGTATTTGACTATTTGTCATGAAAACCTTCTTACCTATGAAGCGTATGATGCGGCGAATAAGAGGGTTGAGGTAACAACAGTCTCCTGTCACAATGGTTTTCTCCTGGGCCAGGAGAGCTTCCCTCGTTGATTTCATCACGTACATGGACACCTCTCCGATGAAAATCTATACACACACACACACACACAAATGCACAGAAAATGCAAAACACAGATAGGAAGAGATTCAGAAAGATTCAGCGATGAAAATACAAACAGAAAGAGCAAAAGAAAAACACAGACAAGGAAAAGATGCAGTTAGGCATCCCATTATAAAGGAGAGGAACATTTTGCCCCTGCCTGTCTGGCCTGTGTACATAAACCACTGTGTCCTAATGCAGCCTTTCTTCAGGTCCATTATAGTGTGGACGTTACATCAGGTCTAATGGAAAAAGTGCTGCTGGACACACAAAATGAAACTCGTTGCCAGCTGCCTTGGGTGAAACAGGGTGGTACAAAAATATGTGTGTTCATGAGTGGGAGTGTGTGCATACACTGAGTGCATATGTGTGGACACGTGGCCTTTGGTGTGAGTGTGTGTGTTCATAAAAGGAGCTTGTTTTAAGCCCCAGGACAGGTAACAAAACTCATGTGTTTTCCTCCATCCCTCGTGAATGCTTTTTTATCATCAAGATGTTGTCGAGAAAACAACTCTAATCTATTTCTTTCTTTGTGGCTACGAGCAGCAAGAGCGACTGATTTTGTGATGCTGGAAAACTCCAAAAAGCAGACAACAAAGAGGGACTGACAGCAGTCACATAAAACGGGTATGAATGTTTTAAGGCTCAACTACTGGATTCAGTCCTGTCTGGATTTGTCAGCATGAAGACGGCTGAATTAATATTTTCAAACACTTTTTCCACTGGATGATGGACTGACATAAAGCATGCAAATACCAAATGAGACTATCCTCAAATGCATCGTGACAGAAATATACATCTTCTGACGCATAATGACCTAGAAACATCTGTCTTCAAAGGCAACATAACCAAAAAAGGCCTTTATCTTCAAATAGATTGCAACTGTAAAAGGCAGGCAACTTGTACGATCTCATTTGGTTATGGCTGAGCAGATGCGACAAATCAAAATGCAGAGGAAAAATGGGAAGACCGGTGTAAGAGTAATAGTTAAGTGACATAATTTCACCACAGGCTGTAAATATTGGGATGTTTGAAGAAAAAAAACATGATCTAAATGTAAACAAAATTATTCATGAGTCTCTTTAAGCATCGTGAGTATAATACATAATCAAAGTCGTGCGTATGCAAGGAATCCACAAAAGACCTGAAATATAGGTCAGTTTTGACATGAAGGCAGCTCAGATGTACCTTTACCTCCTGAGACTGTCTGTTATTGGCAAACTTTAAAACTAACTTCATTAAAATCAGATCATTTCCATTCAGGTCCCTGAAAGGCTACTAATCAGTGAGTCATTTCCAGATCCTTTTCCTAAATGACGACAATAACATTTTCAAGCAACTAGTAATTGCCTCCTCCTCAGGTATTTGTCTCACCAGAGTCTGCCTCAGCACTGAAAAGGTTAGTTACCACTGACTGATCGTCTTATTTCGACTCGTGTAAACCCCACTCTCCTAAACACAATTGTCTATAAAGCCACACCAAACTGACTGAAAATCTCCGAAAGTACCATGTCAGAAAAACTGAGGAACAACTTGGTATTCAATGACCCGCTGTGGTGTCTGAGCAGAAAACGAAAAGGTTGAACAATAGACACAAAAAGGAGAACATGCAAATCTTTCACAGGGCACCTAATTCTTTGAAGTAATTTGACATGAAATGAAAAGAACAGACCTCTGGTTCAACAGCTATCTTAATAACACTGACCCATTCACCAGCATTAAAGATTTATGGGAGCTTAGGTCCGGAATACCCTTGAAAGTCCATAAAATACTGTACCTGTGACATTAAAATGACAGATAGTAACAGCCCAAAGTATTTAACAGTACCTTTTTGTATGTGTTTCACCCTATTCACATTTGATTTCATTCACACATTAAATTTGACAACTGGCCCCTGCGGATAAATGATTCATGGTGTGGTTCCATCATACTGACTGCCAAAAGCAGTAGATTTTTTTTTTTTCCAGAAAATAATCAAGCATGCAGCCTGAGGCAGCATAAAACCTGTCTTGATTGTCAAAGTTTACAAGCTGTTGATTCTATGTGATGATCTTTTTCAAATTTTAATAAAAACGAACCTTAGTTCAAGTTGAATAAAGTTTATTTGTAAATATGTAATGCAATGCAAATGTGTTAGCTGGATAAAACAGCCCTGAAAACGACCAAAACAATCAGTCATTAATGCCCTCTGGCAAGAAAAATGTATTTCTTACTCTGCTTTTCACCCTTTCCGTTATTTACCCATTTTTCAAGGGTCTTCAAGAATCTTTTATTCTACCAAATGTCAACAAATGGTAACAAATAACAAGTCCCCAGAGAGGTGAGGCAGTCACTCTCAGTTCTACTAGGGTTTTAGTGTCTTTCAGCACGTTGTTTTGGTTGGCCCACAACATATTATACTCATTGTGTAGCCAGAAACACAACTCCATGAATGCTAATGTCTGCTAGAAGTGAAACTGTTTGCTCACATTCACTTTATAAAGTGATAGTTTAGCTGCCCCAAAGAGAAAAAAAATCAATTAATGCACCTTTAATGTCTTCTTAATGAGCAGAACATTTTCAGCATTGCTACCAAGACGCAAAAAAGGAAGTGGAAATAGCCATTAAGGACCAACACTGGTATAGAAAAAAATTCACTGGAGTTGTGGGTTTCCCCCTAGGATATCTCCGTCTTTAAATATCAAGTTTATTTTAAGAAACTTCTACAGTCAGTCATGGTGATTACCACTCTGTATCTAACATTAGTCAGCCCCCCGTTGCTTTTGGATCTGCACTTGACAAGAACAACATCCTTCTTTTCATTATCTTGGCTCCGAGGGTGAAAGGCTGACTTTCTGAAGCTTGTCCTAGGCTGAACAGGTTTATAGACCGTTGCATGAATACGACCTATCTAACCTCCACAGCCTCCCATTGGTCCGGCCATGTGGAACATTCTGCATAAATTACTGCCTCTTTGCTAATTGGCCAACATCCCAGCTATGTCATCATTAATTCTGATTGGCTGCTTCTCTGGTTTATGACGCATGTGGCGACGAAGCGATATATACAGTGTCGAGCACCTGACGCAGCACTCTCAAAGGGCACAATTAAAAAGTTTGGGATAGCATACAGACTGATAAAGAGACTATGAAATACCAAGGCCACACGTTGGCCAGTGAGAGAGAGAAATAAAGCAAATGACCAGCAGTGTTAAACAAAACCTGAACAGCTGACACAGCCCTCACATAAAACTCATTAATCCTGTCTATTGTTTATGTAAAAGTATACACAAAAATGAAATTGTGCGACCATAAGAGACAAAAGAACAGGCCATCACAATTAAACAAAAAAGAGAAGGGTAGAAACAAAAGATTTATACTATTTACAGTTAGTAAACTAATCATTTTATTTAGATATTTACAGTACAATGTACCAAGACCTGAAGTAGACGGTCTATAATGACATTTCCTATTTTTCTTCTTATTTTTTGTGAAGTAATCAGTGCAGAAGAGTCTGTCAAAACTGCACAAAGATGCACTCTAACCAAATCAGCTGTAAATAATATCGTCTGTCACATTTCCTGTCCAATCAGAAATGCTCTTCCGGATTTTAAACCAATTTCTTTTATAGTGTATGTCAGAGTGTGTGTGTCTTTGTGTGTGCAGGTGTGTAACGCTGTGGACTGCTGACGTGTCTGTACACCAATTAGCTTCAGGGAGGAGATGCGAGCTTAGGGGACGCATTTTATTTGGTTCAATAAAAGTGACAATAATTCAGATCTTACTTCAGCCTAACATATCGGTAAGCGCATGTTTAGAGCAAAGAACAAAATGTCCCAGATAATAAACACAAAAAGCAGGAGACACAAAGAGGCAGCAGAACAGTAATATCTCATTACAAATAAATGGGTGGCGTGTGTCCAGAAACCAGACATCTTCAACAATCACGTCCCAGATTAAGTGCCTCTTGAAATCGTAACAGAGAAGGAAGATGTTTGTTTGGGAAGGAACTCGGAATACAAAAATGGGATACATACAGTACACTGCTAAAAACCTTCCATAGCACTAATACAGTTTTACTAAATGTTAAATTTGCTGTAGAGTGCTACAGATAAGTGTGAGTGATGGAAGTGCCTGTAATGGCACCTTTGATAACCTTGACTTGTTCATCTCTAATGTTTTCTGACTGTATGTTTATATTTTTAACATTCTTAACAGTTTTTTTGAGAAGTATGTCAGGAAATCCTGTCATTGTGAAATGCTAATAATTCATTAATCAAATGCTGCTATTATATACACTTAATATACAGAACAAATGACTCAAAAATGTATTTAACATACAGTAC
Source organism: Dicentrarchus labrax (assembly GCF_905237075.1). Lineage (NCBI taxonomy): Eukaryota > Metazoa > Chordata > Actinopteri > Moronidae > Dicentrarchus > Dicentrarchus labrax. The sequence continues at coordinate 16,123,035 of NW_026136710.1, read as the reverse complement.
TGAATGTAACAATACACAGCATGCACAATGAGGAAAGACTTGGAAAAAAATCTTTTATGTTTTAGCAAATTGACTTAGCATACAATTTTACAGTCAGCTGGCAACTTTGAACTCACAATGCAAATTATTGTATAATAGTGTACAACTGATGCACACTTGCTCATCTGACAGTAGTGGATGTGAGTTCTCACAAAAGGTCTGACTGACTGAATTAAATGAACAAAAATCTGATAATGGTTATAATGAGAATGAGAACAAACGTGGTGCAATCTAAAAATGTAAGTTAACAGCATTCAGCTCGAATCCTTTAATCAACATCAAATCGTCTTTACTGTAAGTTTAGTTTACAACTCGATGCTTTATAATACAGTATTTTTAATCATGATACCACAGTATTTTCTTTCCAACACCTGAATCCCCAGATAATGTGCACTACAGTCAAAGTCAAAGCTGATGTATGGAATTGATTATTTTAAAGAATCATATAAAACTAACACAGCATATCTGAACTGATGTGATGCACTGCTGCAGACCTTAGCATATCTCCACTGCATGATTAAAACACACTGAAGCCTGTGCCTGAACATGAACCAGACTGTATCTGTATTCAGGGATTGACTCATCTCTTCCTCCACATATGGTCCATTTAAAACGTGAAAAAATGAATTATAATATTAAACAGACACATGCAAACACTCTTCAGGAGGTGTTCAGAAGATATTTGACATGGGTTTAATAATGAACTGACCCAGAGGCCCAGAGACATATGGTGCCCGGCCTGGTGTGCTCAGCAAGCATGGAGCGAAACTGACACCTGGTGGCTGTATGCCGCTATTCCTCTAAGAGGAATTTGAATCAGCTATACAGATGTGCATACTTATCCTCATAATATATTATTTAAGCAGTACGTGTAAAAAAAAAAAAAAAAAACTATACTAAAAATGTTCTTCTTGTTCCTAGAGTTGGATGTTTGAGCTTCACTGTGCAGAATGATGTATGTGCAGAGTTTGACGCTAGAAGGATATTTTCACATTCATCTGCTGAAAGTGGAAAGTTTCTCTGTGCTCAATGAAAATCTGATTTTTAAGGTGCAACAAGCATGATTTGTGACATCACAAATCATTCTGACGTCAACCCTGGTCCAGTATGTAACTTACTACAATTCATGCTGCCAGTGCACATACGCTGAGAATTTACAGTTAAGTAGGAGACATCTTGTCTACACCAGGAAAACTTCAGAAGGGACCTACATTTGCATATTCATAGATTCTTGACTGTTTTATGAGGTAGGTGAAGTAGATGCCTGTTTTCAGGTTTTGACTGTGGAAATTGTACTTTTTTTGCAGAAAAAACATATCAGAGACACATTATTGTTCCAAGCACACTAGTTGTATCTTGTCTTAATACATGTCTGGAGGGGATCCTTTACTATTTTATATTAACAGGAAATGATACAACACATGCAATATCAGACTTCAGATTTAATAGCTGTTTCACTGACTCCTACAATTTCTTTTAATCTTTCCCAGCTTTGACCAGCTCCGCCATTTCTTTCATGCATTGCACTGTGGGAGAACAGTGACTGTCAAAAGCACACTCAAAACTCGATAGTGTTTATTATGGACACTGTCGGGTTAGAGTATACCTGAATACACTACATACTCAAAACGTGCTTATAATTAGTGTGAAGTATGGATTTCAGACACATTTTCTATTCTGATATTTTCTATTCAACAACAGCTGTGAAAGGACAGAGTGACGTTTGCCTCATTACGCCTATAGTCAAAGGTAACTTGACTTCCTGCTGATGTTGAAGAAGTCTCACAGATGAATGGTGAAACAACATACAACAGGAAATCCAATTGCCTTTCATGACCTGGAATCTCAATGGATATAGTGTATAAGAAATCACATCACAGTCCAGGAAAGTATTTGTCATATGTAGCCCACATTCACGCCTCCTTGTACAGCATAACCCCACTGACACTTCACTGGCACATTCAGAATGATGTTTCATGGTGCACAACAACAAATAACAAGTCTAAGAGATACTGTATGATGTTCAAAAGATAGATAGCCAAAAGTTCAGCCTGTGAAATTGGTACCAAACTTATCAGCTGACCCATAAAGAGATATGAAAACGGTCTTCAGTCAGACAGCTTGCCATGACATTTTCTCACATATTTTCTCGCAGAGAAAGTGAAAGGATAGACAACTGCAGTAGGTAACAGGAAGATACGATGCTTGGCTGAGTTTCTATTCTGCACAGATGTCCTGTTTATTAAGTACACCTTGTAAAATTCAACACTGATGTAACTTATGTGCACTTACAAACACTGTCAAAAGGTACTATAGGTCAAATAAGATAGCAGCATATGTTAAGTGTAAATTAAGTTTGGAAACATTACGATACTTAGTAGTAGGTGGATCTAGTTTTTTTTTTTTTTTAATAAATATAAAAAATAATAGCTTTCCACTGGGAAAAGCTGCGATAAAAATGAAAGCTGAGAGACAGAGCCTGGATAAACAAATTCATGCCACATCTGATTACTGTTGTTTACACTCCAGCATGTGGCATAATAAATTAAGCACTGTGGTGAAATACACATAAAATAGTTTTTTTACTCACTATAGCAGTGGGAGCAGCAGCCACCACGCAGTACAGGATGAGAGGGGGTACGAAGCTGGACTCCTCTGTGCCGGGGTACGGCTTCATCAGCTCTGCGTCGTTACAGAAGAAACCCTGCACATGCACGCTGAACAGGTCCGTGCACTCCATGTAGTAGGCCAACAACACCGTGCCGGACATAATGACGAGCTGGAAGAAAAACATGTTGGAGCGAGACAGAGCGAGAGAGTAGAAAAAGTTGAAAAAAAGGAGGAGAAGAAGAAGAATGAGAAGGGGGAAAAGAAGAACTAGTTAGTTGTATATCCAGGGCACTGAAGGCTTTCCTCCTTGGCTCAGTTGTCAGTAGTTAAAAAAAAGTCGATTTCCTTATTAGATGATTTGTTCTTGGGGCTGATCCCTGAACATCACTCCACTCTTCTCTCAGCTGTGACGTGTCTAACAGGTTTTAACACAAAACAGCCACATAAATCCTTTAAAGCCATCGCTTTTTCCCTCTCTCTCTCTCTCTACTTATGCTAACTCGTCGTGTACAAGCAATCCCCCCCACCACCAGCGCCACCATCACTTACCACCTCCTCTCCTCCCTCACCCCCTCATCCTTTTATCCCTCTAACATCATCTTTTGTCTCTGGCCTCCTTTTGCTCTCCTTCTAGAATCGGCTGCAGGCAATTTAGTTTTTTTTTTTATATATATATAAATATATATATGGTATCCTTAGTCACTGATAATGAAGCAATGCTGGAATATAAAATGTAAGACATCACGCACTGCGAGGCTTTTAATGTGGTTTCTGAAAATCAGCTGCATTTGTGTCATTCAGGCACTAATATGCCGATACTGTCGTCAATCTAGCCAACCAGCTGGCACTGTGCTGTGGTTTTTATATCAAAGGAAAGTGATGAGATGCTAGGAAGGCTGCCGGATAAAAGAATGGCCCCATAACATCACTAGAACAGGAAGGAGGAGGATATCTTAGTCAGGTAAAAGTACTGCCAATTGATGTAAACATTAGTCACGTAAAGGTAATATTAGAGTAGTTATAGATAGTCAGCTTCCTATGGTCATAGTGAAATTATAAAATGTCTTAACTGTAGCAGAAGGGAGGAAAGAAGAGAATTATAAGATACTTTATTGACCCCATAGGATCAATAAAGTATCAGATTATTACAAACAGATTAGAGTTGAAAATATGATGCAAGCAGTCACGTCTGATTGTCTTTTCACATTTGTTTGCTGAACAGCTGCAATCTGCATAATGTTTTTATTTGTTAAAACTTCATATAGATTATAGTGACAGCAGTATTATGAATGGTTTCTGATTCTTGGCCATTTGTAATACTTCTCTCCAACACCAGATGTCACTATGTGACTACAGAAGGATCAATATGGCTTCAAAAGGAGGGCAAGACAAATCATAGGTAGAGTTGTATTACAATACAAGAACTAAATTTCATTACCTGTTGGGACTTTAAAATACTGAGGAAATTATTGAATGATGTTAATTATTTAACATTTTCAGCCAACTAGAATAGTGATTAAAATTATGTTTGTGAAAACAATGTTTGAATCTAGAGCTGAGCTTGGTGTAAACGTCTATATTCAGTTACACATTCCATTGATCTTATCTCACAAGTAGCAAAGACATCACAGACAACACAACCAGGCATTAGGCTAGATGTCTATCATTTAACAGTGATATAGTAAAGAAATGGCTTGTTGTGACGCCCACAACGCCAGCCTGCAAATCGAGTCACTGCAAGCCAGGTGAGTTACGGTAAAAGCCCCTTCAGACTAAACAATACAGCGTAAGTTGTTACTCATGGCTCTGAAAGCGAAGCAACCAATTCTGGGTCCCACTCGTTGTCGGCCTTTGTTTTCCACAAGTGAGTGCATTGTGAGTCATGCACTACATTCCAGTGACCACTGTTGATATTTTGTCATTTTACACTAATGTACAACTTTTAAAGAAGATTCATAGGTTGTTCAGGATCCCAACCAGGGCAACAAATCAGTGATCAGTGACATTCATATGAATTTCAGTGCATCACAGATACAAATATTGACTCATTTTGTGTTGAGGGCAGTAGTGTTAGGAATGGCAAGCTGCACTTTAATAATAGCAACAGTTCATTAACTTATCAGCTTGCTGACTAGTAAGTAAGATGGCATTTCGTGAGCTCCATTTCAGACTGTTTAGGAGTACAGACTAAAGGCAAGACTAGGATATCCCCCCAAGAAGTGTATTATAACTAACTGGGAGCTCTGGCCATTAGCTGCAGGATTTGCTAGAACCAATTCTGGTCGTTCTTTTTCCTATCGACAGTACTCGGTGACCTCTAGTGATCAAGACAAGGGTAAAAATCTGCCAAAGTTCCCCTTTAATTGTCAATTTATCAAGTAAATCAATTCTAACTTTTGAGGAAAGCTTCAATTTTATGTTTGTTTCTTTTGTTGGCCTTGTTCTACTGAGGTTCAACCTTGGGTAAAAAGCCACCACCACTAGTATAGCCCTTTTTAATTTGTCATGCTGGAGCATACAATGACCTGTATATGATTTTTCAAGTTCATATATTTTGCAGCAGCATACAGTAAACTGCCTATGGCTTTCCTGAGTCAGACACTACAATAAAAGTTAACGGTCTCTCAACAATATATCCTGTCCAATCCAATGAGTAATATCAGAACTAACCGTTGTTTCAAGCAAAACCATGTTTTCCTCTGTATAATATGGAGGGTGTGTGAACCAGACTGGACAATATGGGCAGTGGGGTTCAGACAGTGAAGGCAAGGAAGCGACTGTGCTTTACAGAGGGCAGCAGACGAATGTTGGCAGATCTAGTCCTGTGACAGATGGTCATGCCGAGATGTCCAGGTGTGTGTGCCTGTGTGTTTGTGTGTATTGGTTCCTTTGCCACATTTCTGAATATCACTAGCCTAGTTAGCAATATTTTTTTGCTTTCTCCTGTTATTACAAACGCCCCCTGCTGTGGATAACATTTTCACACAGCTCACATGCATTAACAACCACTGCCATAATACCTGGATGCACACCATACCTTGCAACATCATCAAAATCCTCTTGCTCTTTCATCTTAAAGCAGCTTGTCAGCAAGACAGACAGACAGACAGGGGATAATTTTATGATCTCACGTTGTTCCACAAACAAGTTCCAGCCGGATAATCGGCTAAAACATTATTCATATTCATTATTCATCTGAAAATATGTAAATTCCTTAGCTTGCAGAAATGCCATGTAATACCTTGTGGGATCACATACCTGAGGATGTCAGGTTTACAAGGAAATGCCTGAAAAGGGCAGATTAATAAAAGGGGGTGTACACTGGAGTACACTTGTTGAACTCTATTATTATTACTGCAATTTCATTTACTTTGACCTTTATCTTATTTGCATTTGGAAGAAAAAGACTAAAGCCTGCCTCAAGTTTAATCACAAAAAGAAGGCCGGGTTCAGCAGTAGCCTGAGAATGTAAAGGTTGCTGGTTCCTGGAGTTGGTTGTGAATATCAAGATGTCCTTGAACCATATCTTCCCTCCCACATTCATCCCAATCACCAATCTCTCTTAGATCTCTATAAAGCATATTCCCTCCATCACTCACCCCACCTCCTTCTACGTCTGCACACTATAAATCATAGAAAGCCATAAACAACCAGCGAGCCATTAGACATGATGAGAGTCGTCGGGCCGTGGCAAATTACCAAAACAGGCCACGAGAGACAGGCAGTTTCAGCTTGTTCAGCCCGATCTTACTCTGCTCTTCTCTTGTCTCTCCTGTAATCTGTAGCGGACCCCACTTGGTTCTAAGGTTTATCTTCTGATAAAGAGGTTAAGGTGTGCCAACAACGCTATTGAAAAGACAATTGTGGTGTAGTGTAATCCCTGGAGGCTGGTAGCCATTTCTGTGACTTTTTCGTGAGCTGGCTTTTGTGTAACAGTTCTACACCTGGACAAGTGTCCCTTTCTCTGTAAAGCATAACTTGTGGCTCCATTATATTCACGCCCCAGCCAGCGTCATGCTGCATTAGCTGTGTGAAGGGCAGACTGACAAGACTGGCTGTCGTAAAATGGTTATACAAAGTTACTGCACCATGCCATTATCCTTCTCCCTTGGAGGGTACAATTCACCTTTTTTTACCCAAGATTCTGGCAGGGTATTTTCGTGCAGCCATCTACCTCTAGGGAGTTTTAACATGCCACATTTCTCAGTGACTTTCAGGTAAGTAAATCACTTCAGAGAAGTGGAGAACAATTTTCTACTGCTACCATTTATAAATCATATATCATATATTATCATATACTTATAAGTCTAAAAATGCCCAACTCTTGTTCAACTTTAAAACTGTTCTAATCAATGTTCTAATCAATCAATCCTAAATAAAATTGGATCATATGACTGCCTGTACTGTTAAAGTGGTCATCTGTAGCGACAAACCCGAGGAGAATCTTAACCAATTCTCCTCAGCTCTACAGAGCATCTTTTAGCACTTTGCTGTACGTAGAATTTTACTGTTTTGTTTCACTTTCTTGGCTCTAAGCAACCTTATTTTAAGTTGAAGCAGGAACATGTTAAACACACTGTACACTACCAAACAGCAGACGGAGGCAAGCAAAGTTAGCAACTAGCTGGTGAACATAGTGGAGCACCTAGCAGTTAAAGAGCCACATATTTCCCACAGGAGTTGGTGGAGACCAAAACAGAGCTAAAAGGAGACTTAACATTTGACTTACACTCATCAGGTGGACAGAAACATGAAAATGAATGCCAATAATGCTGTTTGCTGAATGTGTAGGCTAATATCAAGTTCCAACTGTCTGCTAACAACGCTCCCTATCTATCTATACTCTAAAGTTTCCAGAAATATGAATGAATCCAGTTTTAATGCAAGGAAATGTAACTCTTGAAAGAAGAAATAAGTTAATACACTCAATGTTTTGCTATCCTGGTCTGGTGTGACCAGTGGCATAGAATGGTAGCAAACCCTGGATAGAAATGGTTATATAACTACGAGTACTGTCTCAGTCCACTGACTATGTTAAACTATGTTTTCACATTCACATTGGCCAGTGTTAAAAAAAAGTAACACTGTAATCTCACTTTAACTCAGTTATAAATTGTATAATTTAAGTCATATGAGTGAAATTTGTGTTTGCTTTTTGGATCCACTTGTGATATTACTTTGTTATATGTTTGTAATCACTTTCTACACAGCCAATTTCATCATAATAAAAAATCCAAACCTAATTGAATTTTTACCCATCACTCCTCTTCTGCAACCCTCCCAATCTCGTCTCTTTTTCGTCTCCTTCACTCCAAAATCTTTTGACTGTCAGTCGCAACCTGCCTCTCCTCCCTCACACTATGAAAACAACCAGGAAAATGTTATATAAATCCAGCACCAAGTCCTAGATTTTCATTTGACTGTCATGTTGTGTTAGTAGACGGGCAAAAAAAAGACTGACATAAATGGGCATGCCTGGCTTGCCCGGATTTAGACTGTGATATTACACTACTGTTGTCAAACGTGTGACACAGAAGACAGCTACTCAGTTCTTTTTTTTCTACAAAGGATTCAAAAAACTATATAATGATGAATAGTCAGCTGTTCAATTTTTGTCTGAGCCCCAAAGCAAGACATAAAATGTGTATTTTACAGTCTTTACTGAAAAGAAAGTGCATACCACTGGATTAAATGGCTTTAAATGAAAAATCACAGCTATAACCAAGACATTCATCTCTTAATCCAGACTCATTAATATGTGAAGTACAGCAGCTTGTGCAATTTGGGGTTTCAAGAAGGGGTCATCTAATCAGATTTCTAGGACTTTTGTGTCTGTTTTTCAGGCCTAGATGTGTGCATTCTGCCACACATGCTGAGGATTTATAAAGCAGGCGCACCAGTCTGAAGTCACAGTTACAGTTTCAATTTATTAAGTATTTTTAAGGTAGAATTCTCAACTTATTTCATACACATCGCAAAACAAATATGAATAGACATGTCAATCAAAGTTGATAATATATTTAGGGAAGAATATCCGCCTTTGAAAAGCAGGTGTAAACAAAGCACAAATGGGATCTCATAGTCGCGCCACAAAAATATCCAGAGAGCTACTCTGAATTTGTTATGTGAAAATAAATAAACAAATAGAGCCACAACTAAATCAGATTCTTAGAAAGAAAGACAAAGCGATAATTATTAAGGTACATAAGTGATTAATATATTATATTACAGAGTGTGGGCTGGGTATGGGTTTTTATGTTCATACAAATGTAAATTTGACCATGACAGTGACATTGGAAGATCCCTAAGGCTGCAACAGCATTTACTTCAGCTGTATCAACACCATCTCCACCTCCACCTGCTGCACTCTGCGCTGCAGCTCCACCCACACCCTCTCTCCATTTTCTCATCACAGCTTGCGGCGGTTTGTGTATTTTGTGCCTCTTATTCTATTTTTCACTTTCCTTAAAGGTTACTTGTCTTCTACTAGATCAATAATATATAAGTCCTACAATACCTACAATAGTAATATTATACTTTTATGAGTAATAAACTTTCGGTCAACATAAATGTGGAGTCAAAGCAATGCATTATTATATATTTTCTAAACTTGGCACAGTCATAGAAATCCCACTGCTGAACTAGGCCTACAGTATGCACTCTCCTTCTGCTGCCTTAGTAAATCAGGAGCTAAACCCACGCAGATTGCAGCCACAGAGCACATTGGAAAATTAAGCAAATCCATAGTTTTAAATTGTTCTTTTGTATATATTTTGTATATTTTTAGTCAGCAGCTTAATAATAATAATAATAATAATAATAATAATAATGTTGTTCTAAAGTGGGTCGATTGCTATTTTGAGGCACACAGCTGCTCGTAATATTCCGTGGTTGTTAGCTACTCTTTGTCCTCCAGTGGGACACAAGGCCACACACATATTCATACCAGTTGAATATTTACACAACAATAATGAAATAATTCAGGTGACAGGTGGTTTCAAATTAGATTTTAACGACATCTTGTGGGTCCTGACACGAAAACAACAACACTATTTTTTTTTTTTTTTATGAGATTTCTTTAATGAGTGTGGGGGTAACAGATTAAAACAAAATAACCACTGTACGACACATAAATAACAATCTACCTGTCCTCTCCTCAGCTTTGAGTCCAAATCTCAAGCTGCAGGCGTCGCAGATTGCAGGCATGTTTAATTAGGCTGTGTGCCGTTCCAAAACTAAACTTACCATGCAATTCCCCAGATAAAAGCCCCCTCTTTAGAATCCCCCAAGTTAAAATCATATTGCGTCAGTGCATTTAAGACAGAGAGACGGAGCAACCTCAGAAACGATCGGTTCCCTGTGGGGATGGGTATTTTGTTTTTTGAAATAATGACAGCCTGGAAGATTATTGCATCATACTGGTAGAGGAGATTGAGCACGATAAAAGAAAGAAATTACCTCTAAGGTGGACAATGGGAATTTTCACAAACGATTGTCGAGAGATTGGTTCATTTCCTTCAAGCCTGGTGCAGGTGATGTTTTGAAAAGACTTTACTAGGCCCTCGCTAACAGTGGATGCAGCCAGGTTTTTGTACACAAAACCTGAAAAGTCTAGGTGGTCCTAGTTATATTATTCAAAGCATGGGGCTCTGTGTATTACATAATCTCTTCCGGGGGGAGGTACAGGATATATCTGTTCTCTCCTCATTCTTCACTGCTCACCTCTACAGCTCTGCCTTTTTAATTAATATCTCATGATTTTTGCAACCTTTCACTTCCTTCCCCCTCTTGCATTTTCTTCATCCTCCCCATCTCATCTTTCATTCGCCTCCATTGTGTCCCATCTTCCTGTTGAACTCCATCCCAGTCCTCTCATCCTGTACTTATTTTTATTCCCTTTCATCGCATAGTCTGTTTTTCCTTTTCATAGTCACTCCCACAGTAATAGAAGACGGCATCAACAAATGATCATCTTGATATTACAGTAACGGAGGGAGGAAAAGCAACAAGTTACATGACTACATAAACAAATCACCATAAATAACCATCCCTCTTGTCACACTGCCCCTGGCGCTGAACTACACAGCAAAGCTGCTCCAATCAGGATGCTTTGTTTCAGTCATGTGACGGCACTACTGTCCCTCTGCCTTGCTCCGTTCATGACAGGCGAGGTGAGTAAGAGAAAGAGGGCAAAAAAAATAAAGAGAGAAGAAAGAAATTGCGAGGCACAACAAGATGGAGCGAAAGAGAGGAGGATAAGGAAGGTGAAGGGAAGGAAGAGCTTCTGTGACACCATGAGAAATGGGAAGAGATAGAGGGAGGAAGCAGGTTCTGCAGAGAGAGGAGGGGTGAGAGAGAAACGAGGCTGTGAGGATGTGACAGAGACATCAAAGAGGGAGAGAAAGAGAAAACAGGGACGGGCAGGGAGAGACAGGGAGATGGATAGGAGGCCTTTGGGAGCTGCCTGTGAAGAAGAAGTAAGTGAAAACAGAGTAATGAAAATTAAAGAAAGCTCGCTACTCAATGGGCTGTGTCTCTCTCGGGAACACTCTGCCTATGCTCTGCTGCAACATGGAGAAAATATACATGATGTGATACATTTTTGGGATTTTGATTTTAGATTGTGATGTACAATTTCACTGTCTTGTGTTTGCATGTTCTTGTCATATAGATCATGAAAGTTAAAAGATAAGAGTGTTTTAAAATCAACTTTTGTGGAGTCATTTTGAACTTTAACAGCACAGGGCTGGGTGTCATTGCTACATTATCATTAATGGACTTTCAATGGTATTATATTGCGCTATTATTTTACAAACTTGCTGTACAAATCAATGATTACAATCACTTTGGTGATTAAAATGACTTAAATGAGCAATTGAATGGATTGCATTACACATTTCAATAGTTTTGTCTGATGTAGAGTAGAACACTGTTTATTGAATTGAACATCCATTTCATAATTACCATCATTACATGTGCTTGTACCTATATACATATTGGGATATAAATGCCAATAAAAAATACTGTTATTAATCCTAATTTCAACCATAATAAAGTTGCACTCGTGTTATTTAGTATTGCACTCCCATAAAGATGATAGATTTGTAAGAGACAAATAGGAGAAAGAGTGGTCCAAATCGAAACAGCAGAGGCTGAGAAATCCTGAATTTGAATCTCAAGAATGGGTTAAGCCAGCAAAAACACTAGATCTTACATATCCCACAATGCAACTCAACAGAATCAGTAGATCTTCCCTGTCTGGTAAACCCTCTGGCTTTCTGCTAAAACCTTGTAGTCTCCAAGCCGGAGCATCGATAACCCTGATGACGTCGTCTGGGTTACTTTCAAAAAGGTCCCTAAAGAGACACAGAGGACCTTATACAACTGTCAGAGGCTGAATGACACTGTGTTGATGAGTAAACTGAACTCCATGAGTCCCTTTAAAAACAGATTTGAAGTGAACCTGTCAGTTTGCAGTTCAAATCTTGAACTCATAACAACAGATTCAAGTAGATATAAAAAATGAGGGTGTGAAAAATGCAAGGGTATAAAGCTGCACTCATAATCTTTATTTAAGGGGGAGCAATTTTCAAATCTCATAAAATTGTTAACGACACTCTAAACGTTTCCCTTTCCCTCATCTTCCGCAGTGATACGAACTGACATGATTAACTAATATAGCAGCCATTACTGGAACTTGTAATGATTTTAATTCTCTCATCTCCTGGTGGAGATTCATCAATAACCAATAACAGCTGCCTGCTGATTGGTTTCACTCTAGTTTAGTTACCAGCGATGAACTACTTTGAAGATGCAAATGTTGCTATGGTAACAGTGATGTCTCCGACAGATGAGAACAAGCTAAAGTTGGTAATATTCTACAGGAAGTCTGGAATAAAACTGATCATCTAAATATGATGGTTTCTTCAGAAACAACAAAGACATTTCACAGTCTGAGAGCTCATACTGACTCAGTGTCACATTTATTATTAGAGAAAATGCTAAATCCAAATGAGAAGAAGATGGTTAGGAAACTCAAAGGATGGTTATTTCAACTTTAAGGCCAAATAACACATTGCTGTTCATATTTCAAACCAAACTCAATTCCTCATGAAATCATGTTGTTTTTTTTCAGAACAGGAAGCTACCATACCTAGACCAGCTTGTAAGAAACAGCACTGATAAGGTCTGCCAAAATTCTTCCATATTTGCAGCACTGCTGTGTATGTACTGCTGAATATAGAGCTCAGACTGAGCCACCTAGATGCTGATCTGGGGATGTTGTCACCAAAGTAATATTTAGTTACCTATTAGCTCCCCTCTAGTTACACATCCTAATTAAACAAATTGCACAGCCATGATTAGCAATGTCCAACTGAGCATGTCACACTGAGTTCCAGCCAAGATACTTGAAAGCTGTAAACGAGCGAATTGCTGTACAATGATGACAGGTTGTCCAACAGAAGGACTTTCTACAGAAGCTGAAGGACTTTGTGATGACTAATCATGTGTCACAATTCAAAAAAAACATTTTAAAAGGAGGATGGTGCTTGAAATTTGTCTGTATCCAATATGTTTTTGCTGTACAGGGAGATTTCTCATATGATAGTTCATGTCTGGCTGCGTGGGAGTAGAAGTGACATATTAATTGACACAAATTGGATTTCTAATACGGCAATCACAGCATATATGTCTGACTTTTTCACAACACAAATAAGCGACATGTACCATTCATGTCGAGTCAACCTGGCATGCAGGAGGGTTAAGTGCCTCTCAGCTCATAAACGTGCAATCTTTCAAAACTCATTTCCCTGACCCATCTGCCTGTTATTCCAGATGGGGAGAGAGGTGTTGCAGAGCTCAAGTGCAAAGTTAAGCTTTGAATGTGTCTAAACAGAACGTTTTGCAAATTAGAATAGAAATAATCTCACAACCGGAGGCAGATTTTTGCTCCTCTCTCCTTGTTCAACGACATAAAGGTCCGGTAGTCAAATATCAATAATGTATATTGATATCTGACAATAACTGGGAGTGTGTTGAGTTAATGTCACTGATGTGAAAAGACGAGCAGAACAATAGTGTGATTCTTACATAACAAGTACTACAGCAAAAAATAGACAATATGCCATGAGGCTGTTCTAAAAGCAGCAAGGTAGAGGATCCCAAATCAAATGGGAAGCGATGATATAAAATAATCACATGTCACTTGTCTTGGAGGACATACACCAGCACAGCAGACAGTTATATTAATTTAAGAGACTTATGATGGAAGGTTGTCACAGAAAATCTCACAAAAGGTCAGTGAAGAAGAAGGCATGAGATAAAAGGAGAGGCAGAGACAGAGAGTAAACTCATCTGAGACTGTTATTTCCTCAGTGAAGCGTGTGTGTGTGAGAGTGTGAAAGAGGAAGAGAGAGAGGGGAGAGTAATGCAAGGCGTCCTGAGACATCTCTCTGATTAAGGACTTTCAGCTGACATGGTAATTAAATATGGAGGAGCAGCACAATTGTTCACACACACACACACACACACACACACACACACACACACACACACACACACACACACATTCAGCTTTCCACTCACAACACTTAACGCTCTGGTTAACTGTGTATAATTTACCAGAAGGGGTCATTTGCTAATGGTTAAATTGTCACTCTCTCTCACACACACACACACACAAACTCATCATGTGCATTCTCCAAATTCACATATGCATGAATTTTACACTTTGCACAGAAGCACAGATAATCATTTGAATTTGTGCAGCACACACACACACACACACACACACACACACACACACACACACACACACACACACACACACACACACACACACACACACACACAGAGCCTCTCACCTCTACAAAGATGAAACATGGGATGATGGAGTAGCTGCGCAGGGTGTTGTTGGACGCCATCTTGTCTCCTGTTGGGAGACTTCTCCTCTCAGGATTCACAGCTGCTCACTCTGCAAAGATGGGAACATAAAAGAGTTCACAATGTGATAACAGAAATGCACTGATGACATTTCTACCTATTACACCACATATATGTTATTACTGCAGGAGTACTCAGGGAAATATTGATGAGAACCCATCACCTACAGCTCAAAAGTGTATTGCTATCACAGATTATAACATTTCAAAGGCTTGATGATACTTAATTGGACTTTCTCATGTCTATATAAAATAATAAAGACAGAATAGTAGATGAGGTGAGGTAGCTGTGCTATGAGAAAGCAACAAATGAGCAAAGGATCATGTCTGTCAAAATCGCTACATTTGAGAAGCTGAGTTTGAAAAGCAGCTCTAGCCTATAGTCTGTCATCCTCCATCCATATTTGAGCGGAAAAGGACAAGCAGAACAGCTCAAATGACCTTTTTCTTTTGCAAATTTCCTCTGGGGGATTCCAGGAACTCCCAGAGCAGCTAGAAGATTCATTCCCAGCATTGTGTCCTAGGTCTACCCTTGGGTCTCCTCCCAGTCAGTCAGCCAAAGAGCGGTGGGCTGGAGGTTCCCTTAATGGTTGCCACAGCCAAGCCTGGTAGTGGAACCTGGAGGCTCTTCTGTAAGGGCTGCAACTAACAATCACTGTCATACTTGTTTACTTTTTTTGATTAGTCAATTAATGTTTTAGTCTTTAAAATGTCAACTAATTGTAATAAATGCCCACCATAAATTCCCAGAGGCAACGTTTTCAAATTGTTTGAGTTTAACGGATTAATCACACTACACTTCCTGTAGCTGGACTGCATTCACCTGAAAGAGCAACCAGGACTCATCGGTCTCACCACCTGCAAGAGGAGCAGGGATCGGATTGAAAGGGGCAGGGTTGGGGCAGATCCAGGCTTTGAGGACATATATAGATACATATACATACTGTATATACATACATACATCTATATACATGCTATATACAAATATAGACTTTTTAATGCAAGAACAAAACTGAATTCAGATGGTCTCAAAATGCAAATGCACACAAAATGGACTTTCCTATTATGTTACTACTCTCTGGTTGTTAGCAACCACACAGAGAGAACTGATCTCCCGCACTCAAACAAAGTATCTGGCTCTGCTTCCTTCTTTCCTCATCTTTTACTGCATTTCATTATAGCTTCTAATTGTCACAAACAATAACATGCACTTTCCCCAAGGAGTATAGTGAGCTTGTTAGTGAGAGCGGGAATCAATTAGAAAATACGTAGTGAATAAGAGTAAAGTAAAACTGCCGTCATATTTGCTTTTCTGGCCGGAGACGAGTCTGAAATTGCTTGTCACTCACTCGTAGCATTGTTTTCAGTTGCTGAGGGCTGACAGTGTAAGTGGGAGGTATATTGCAGTGGGTGTAGATTAGGTGGGTATTAAAAGTGGTACTGAAAAGCCAGAAATTCCAGTATCTGCTGTAGTAGCCTAATTGTTAACTTATTGGTATTATTTAATAAAGCTATGACCCCCTGCAGATATTTAATGCACATAAATATGTTTTACAGGACTGTAATCGTACTTAATTCTCCATTAAGGAGTAACATTGTGTCTTATTTGAGCTCTGTCTCTCTTTCATACTGTGCAATTCTGAATAATGAAAGGCAGAGACTGTGGAGAGGAGTGTGGAGAGGAGGAGGTTTGTTGGGGAGCCAAGTTGGAGAGAAAAGGAGCAGTGGAGTGTTCCAAATACCTAATTTAATTTTTTTTTTAACCATGCTTCTTTTTGTACTAAATAATGAATTGTCATTGAACGCTGGCTGTTCATTTTAACCACTAGAGAGACGATTAAGTCTCAGTTCAATATCAAGATACCATATTTCTGCTCAAATGTCGAAGAGATTACTGTGTTTGTCGTATTTTATATGTAAATTCACATTACCGGATAGCAGTTAACATTCAAAAATGGCTTTTAGTATGGAGGTTTTTTTTGTGATAAAATGTTCTTATCTGAACAAAGCAGCACAAGATTCAACAAAAATCCCGGACAAAAGAGTCGGACTGATAACAAGGATGACAGCAGCAGTCAGAATCTCACAGAGCTCAAAGGCGATATCAGTGTAAATATGGAAAATATAAATAGAACCTCATTAATGGCCACATTTACCCTTTTAGAAACATGTGGGTAGGTTATTTTTACTGAAAGTATATAGCCTACTGATACTGTACTTTTACTTTGATTAGTTTTTCTCAACATTTGTCTGGTAAGTAACTTCCGTCTATGAATCTATGAATGAATCTAGTGTAAGAAAGTCAAGATAAAGTTTCAGCAACAAAGTCAAACTAAAGAATCTGTACATCAGTCAGATATATACTGCCCTGTTGTCCAGCTAAATGGATGCCGCAGAATATTAGAAATGTGTCAATTATTTGTGTTTTCAATGAAGTTATTTATCCACAAAAAAAACACTGAGGTCAAACTTGACCTTTGACCCTTTTTTGGAAGTTAAGGTATCTGCATAATAACATGAGTTCCTGCCAAAGCAAATGGCATTAACTTACATTTGAACCACTCACACCGTTAACTGATCGCTATATAAAATCAGCGCATGATAATAATGACAACTTATACATAAATCTATTGATCATAGCACAATTAGGCAAGCAGTTTGATTTTGTTTGTCAAGTAGTGGACCTAAGCTAGCTAACAAGTAATTTCAGTAGATAATAGATAATAGATCATTTCTATTTATCACTGTCTTCCTTATAGCCTAACGTAATCTTTCTTACCTCGATCTTGGTTCTGCATTTCAAAAACATCTCCACCAACATGTTATCTTGGGCCATTCTTAACAGTTAGCTCCATCACTTTTTGCTTTCAAACTTTATTCAAGCTACTGTGTATGTGTGTCTGAAATGTTTTGATGATGGATATGAATAACTGTAATAGATGTTAAGGTTTTCTGCATTGGCTTTTCTGGGTGTTTTGAAAGATTACAGCAAAATCAACCCAGTGTTTTTTCCAGAAAACAACAAAATTGACTCAAGATATTTGCCACAAGATAAAAGAGAATAAATGTTTGAATGTTCCAAAATTGACAATAACCCATTTTCAAATTGATGTAGAGTGAGTCAGCAATCATTTACTGTCAATCTTTCACATGTTTTAATATTATTATATGGTAATAAGGATGCAGGAATACTTGCTACAAATACATCAGTTAAAAGGATAAAATTGTGGTATTCTGGCAACAAATCTTGTACAATCTTGCTGCAATTGGCACTTACACCTAAATTACTACTTCATTAGCACACACTAGTCAAGAATTAGTTTTAAAGCAATAGTTAGACATTTCGGGAAAAACACTTCTTGCTGAAAGTTATATGAGGATTCAGGCTAGGGTTTGGGTAAGATTGATACCACTGTCATACGTTTTCATAAAAATATAAGGTTACAGCCATTCTGTCCACGTGTCTGAAGGTAACAAAATCCACCTCCAAGCTCCACTAAAAGTCACAAAGTAACACATTAGAACCTGACAGGTTTTAGTTGTTTCATGGAGTAGCTGTTTTCCCATTTCTAGTTTTTGCCTTCCATAGAGTCTGCCATGTTGAGCTGCCATATTTCTATGGTAACGCAGAACCGACAAACCCAACATTCGCTCTAAATGCGTTCAAGCGTTTCACAGCCACCGTAGATTCTCCTTTGGGCTTGGAAGGGGAAGGTTAACTTTGCCTGAGCTTTGCCTTAAGTTGTCTATATATTCAAGATTTTTATGTTTCCTCGAAAGCCCACAGAGATTTCCTTAACATGTCATGTATCATAAGCACAGACTGCAAAGCTCCTTCTGCTACTGAAGACCTCACATGAAGTTCCACTAACGGAGGAAGACACTAGTAAGTACTCTCATCCCAATCAGTCATTAGACACGGACAGACAGTGATGCTGGCAGGTCTAATCAGTAACTAAGTGCCTGTCCCATCTCATTTAACACTCAATCCAGGCTAATCAACCCGATATTAGATGGAAACAATCTGACCATCAGTCAGTCTTGAAGCTCTTCACCCACTGGGATAAAAGGTTCAGCAAAAAAAAGTCGTTCTAATGTCTGTATATGAAACACAAGGCAGCACAATGACCTGCCAACCTACCATGTGGCACTGAAAATTTTAACGCCTGTGCATGTGTGACTTGTGATAAAGCTGCAGAATTAACACTTAACCTTATTAACCCTCAAAATAAAATGTTGTAATTTATATTGATATAGGAAGATCAGTGCAAACATCAAATCAGCGTCAACTACAGAGCTAATAGAGACCCCACTCTGCCGTTCAAGGACACTTCAGCAGGGCGGACCGCTGTCAGGTGAAGTTGAACTTAAGTGTTCCAGTTGATGGATGGTCTCACAGTTCACCAAAACTCTGAACAGCGAGCACCCACCTGTAAAGTCAAACCATCCATAAATCCATATAAAAAACACTACTGCTAGACATTCATGCCATCCGTCTCAGTGCACATTAACACTGTGATATCAGCCTCCAGTGACTCAGTGACTTTTCAGATTAAGGCAGGTAGGGAAGCATCAACTACAGAGAGGAAATTGAGTAGTCATGCTTGTAATGTAGTAAAAAAAAGACCCCAAAATGAAATGACCACACTAATCACATTTACACTGTCATACTTCTGATACTCAAAGATATGTGGCATTTCTTTAATCTTCTCTACAACCACTAACATGAATTAAATTATTCATAATTTCTGAAGCTTTCTCCACTGAACCACGATTTTATCAAGCCATTCAAATGGAAACAGTTCATGTCGCCAACTGTGATTTTTATCTCCGAGTAAAAGTTGATTGGAGTTTTTCTGTAATCTACAGCACTGTTCCCTATACACACAGTGGTAATGAGCAACATATTAAGACTGCAGATTAGATTATAAGTGGTGCACATTAACTATAATTTACTTGACCCCAAGGGTGGGCCTCACTGAATGCCATAGTTTTACCACAACAATGATTATGTGCAGCCTATGATACACGCTATATCACAAGACAAACACCTGCAATTGTAGTATTTGGAAATTTTAAAAAAAAGTCCAAAAAAGAACGAAGAAATATATTTAAAAGCAGAATCAGTCACACTAAGTAACTGTATTTTGAAGTTTTACACGTTTACAATCTGTAGTTTCAGAAAACTGTTAAAAAATGGACATATACCCATCAGACTAACTTTGATGTGTTTGCTCATTTGCACGAGTTTGTTTAGGAGTGAAAGCTGTCAATCAAACTCTTGCACAGACAAAAAAACTGGACAGAAATCACCTAAAAAGGTGGGTCTGGATCTGTTTCCAATCGGACTGGTGACAGGATTGTGTTGTAGTAGAAGCAAAATGTTGAATTAAAAAGCTAAACTACTATTACATTCAACTGCTGATCATGGGAACTGTCAAGGAAGCAATATGTGTTAGCAAACTGAACTGTGGATGTTGCGATCAAAGTATACAGTATGCACCTTAACCACTAGGCCACCAGATAGCCCAGCAAACAACAGCAACATATTGACGGAACTACAGATTTCCCCTGATCAACAAAGTGTTACAGAGGTAAAACAGAGTGTGCTGTGATTGTGCTTGCTCCATGTATTTTGTCAGTCCCTCCCCCTTATAAAGTCGGTGAAACATATAGCAAAGACAAACCAATGACATATACAAGGTCCACTTGGATTCATGATGATAATGCTCATAGTTAATTATTTGTAACAGATAAACATATAATGCACAGTGAAGCATTGCATGACTTACCTGTCACTGCAATTCTGTTTCTCTACTATGCAGCACAGGATGACAGTCACCAAAACTGTCCAATAAATTAGTTACCTATCTGTTCATACATTATAATGCAGTGTTTACACCAACTGAACCAAACTGCAGGTATGTAAATGATGTCCAACTAATTGTGTGTTTGGGGTTTTTTACACTACTGATGACATCGCTCTTCCTACTCAAGTTACTGAATTAGTACCACAGAGGGCTATTATGACGACATACAGTAATTTGAATGCAAGAAAACATGATAATAATCAAGTTGCATTTTATTTTGTAGTAACAAAAGCAGAAACAGTGACTGCCTGAAAAGTAGAACTAGTTATTAGCAACAGTTATCTTATTCAAAGTGGCTACAAACTTGAAATCTTTTGGGACGGGTGGTCTAGTTTTGAGAAAGACTCAAAAACTGTGTAGCCTAAGCTTTTATTTTGTTTTGTTCTGTGGGCAATGCTGCAGAGGGAATAGACAAAAAATGGCAATTTGACAGTTGGACTGTGAGCTTGATGATTTGACTGGGGGCTCCGTGACAGATGATTCGAATCAGAAAATTTAAGGGGGCCGTGCACAGTGTCAGAGAGTTTATACTACATTCATTTATTTCACACTCACTCAGAACAGCCTCGCAGCTCAAAGGAGTCACGGCGCTGAACAATTGGACCTAGTCACAGTCCTAGTTACAGTCTTAACGTGATTTCTCTTTTTCTCTAGCCTCGGGACATCGCAGTTTCAAAAGATGTTCCAAGGATCATAACCAAGGAGCATTTTTCTTCCAATTCCAAGAGCTAGTTAATTACAGTCAGATGAAAGGTGATCAGATCGTCTTCCCTGAGGCGAGCTCATCAAACGAGCCGCCTACAGGCCTTGTCAGGATTCATCAGCATCTCCTCTCCACTCAGCCAGCCTGTGATGACTTTGTCTAGACCTGACTGCTGTCCTCTCAGAGACGACAGGAGTGGACTGTGAAATATTGAGCCCAGAAATATCATCTGACTGACCAACTCCTGGTCTCCAGCTGGGTTGTTCTGCCTGACGGTGATGACTGTCTGAATGTGGCTAAACTGTCAGAATGACAGAGTTGGTGATAGAGCTGGGAGTCAAATGCTCGGCATGGAAAAATGAAATATTACCTTCTGTTATCACTGCCAGCATGGTGGTGGTGCAGCCCCGTGTCCTTCTCTCCTTCTGTACTTGAACAGAGGAGCATCGGTTATTGAACTCTACAGCTCTTGCACCACTCATAACGGTTTCAACTATTTTCGACCTCTATGAGAGCAAACTGATATTTAAATTATTTAACCATATGTGACGTGTTCCATCAAAATGAGTCGGATGTCGCAGCGGCCCGTTTATGTAGAAACACATTTTTACAGGAAAATACAATTTTGGGCTATTTTCAGTTTTTACATGTTTCTAATTAAATAAAGTCTATGCTTTAATACAATGTCAAAATTAATGTAAAATACAAAGGATAAATATAGCTAGCATAAATAAAACGAAACAGGTGTCAGATTTCAAAACACCGGCTAGCGTGTTTGTGTCATCTGCGTCATCTGTCAACTGTCAGTTTAGACCGACACGGACACAGAGACAGATTGACAGATTAACAGATTGACAGATTGACAGACTAGACAAAATGAATTTTCGCGATGACGACATTGCTCGACTTTTAAATTCAATTCCTGTAAGACATGCTACTTCAGACAACAACTGGATCGACCTTATTACGGACTATTTCACCGCACCGGCAGCTGAGAGTGACAGCGGCGGCTCGACCTCCGAGTCTGACTCGGTTTTTGCGCCACCAACACCAGCCGGCTCCAATCGTGATGGCGAAGAAAGTGAGTGTGACGGAGGCGAGGAGGAAGATATTCCACTCATGGCTGACCCGGTGGTAGCATACAATGTCTCTGATTATAATTATGTAAAGCACTTTAAATTGTAAGTTTATTTATTTGAATATAAACTGTTTATAAATGTCTTTCAATTCATTTGGAATATGGCGGAATGTTGATTGCTATCTTTAGAGCCCTTTTTCTCAATAACAAGGTTTGGTGACAGTCGACCTTTGGAAGGGCATGTCTCATACAATTTTAGAGTAGAAAAATTATTTTGGTATCGCCATATAGCTGAGACTTTCCTCTTTACGGCCATGAAGAAACTAAATGTGTTTCTGGTCAAAGTGACTCAAATGTCACATATTTTATTCATCTATCGAGCAAAACTCCAAACGTCGCTGATTTCAGCTTGTCCACGGGAGGATTTGCTGCTTTCCCTGTTTTAAATCACTGTAAACTGAATGTGGCATTTAAGGCTGTTGGTTGGACATAGCAAGCTATCTTGTATAGTGTCACCATGAGGTGGGCTCCGTGATGGACATTTTATTTTCTTTACTAGAATAATTTATTAAGCAGTTAACCAAAACATTCATTTGTAAATTACATCGCAGCTCTAGAGGATACATATACAGTTTTAATGTGACCTTACGGATATGGTTAGATTTGTTTTTCGGGAAATTCCCTTTCTTGCTGAGAGTTATACGACCAGATTGATACCACGCTCATATCTTAACCCTTGTAGGCTATTGTCGCAAATTCGCCTCAAACCGCTTCTGGTCTTGATGTAGCCAAGGTGGCATATGTATCCCACTAATGCCTGTTGATGCATATCCCACACATACCAAGGATTGTATTGGAATCACTTTTCGCATCTAGTGGTCGAATGTGAACTACATCCGGTTGATGAAACAGGAAGTGTCGGCTCGGCAGAGCACATGAATTTTTGGCAGTTAAATTCAGAAAATTTTCCAAATTTGAGGTAAATTGTGCTAAAATAAAAATACATACCAGCGTATTGGTTGCTTCTACTGCTGATATATTGGAATAGACTACATGTGACAAAAATTGTGGAAGTTATTTGCAAATTTAGGTTTGTCGCATTTTTGCTACATTAGGCATTATAGCTAATGTAGCTAATGGCTGTAATGAATATTGAATTTAGTAGAAATTCTTTTTCCTGTGCATATATTTCAAATGGTTTGATAAATTTAGCTCCTAATTAACTTCTATAATTATTGTAAGATTCAAGATTCAAGATTCAAAGTGTATATTGTCATGTGCACGTAAGGAAAACATGTTTCCCTGTACAATCAAATTCTTTATTTGCTGTCCACAATGAATGTCAGTACAAGTAGCAGTATAAAGGTATAAACTAGATAAATAATAAGTAACAGCACTATGTAAAAATATAATATAAAATATAACTATGCAGAAATAGAAATATAGACTATGTACAACTGTATGTGCAGAGTAAGTGTGCAACATTGAATTATGTCCAAAATTATTAATTATTATTAAATTATTGTAAGGGCCGAATGTATTAAAATGTTCAGTGCAATGTTCACCTGTGCTATGTTGTTAAACTATGTTGTTATTCATGTAAAGCCTTGTTGCAGCATTAGCAGCATCAATAAAATAATCTACATGGAAATTTGTTTACTTAATATTATGCCCAATTATGCCTAATGTGTAATTTGCATCATAGCTAATTTATATCTATTGTATGTGTTATTCAAATTAACAATCTCCACTTAATTTAGCATCTGCTTGAATGCAAAAACACAAAAATTTATATAACTGTAAATAAATTTAGGTAAATATGAAGGGTAAATATGAAGCTACAGCCAGCAGCCAGTGAGCTTAGTTTAGCACAAAGACAGAGGGAAGCAGCTAGCCTGGCTCAGTCAGAAATTAAGAAAATCCAGCACCTCTAAAGCTTTACACGTTATATGTTGTTTGTTTGGAGTCTTGCTGTCATCTTGAGACCATGAACCTGCAGAACCTCTAGGACGTTTCTGCTCCCTGCCAAGAAATAGTCGAGCAGCACATACATATAACAAATGAGATAAAACTGCTAGTGAACTTTACATTCTGTTCCCTTTGGACAGAGCCTGCAGGCTAGGCTAGGCAGGGTTTCCCCCTATTTCCCATGTTTATGTTAAGCTAAGATAACCAGCTGCTGGCTTTAGCTTTATTTTTAACAGAAAGATATCTCTCTAACTCTCATCAAGAAGAGCAAATCTGCATACTTCCCAAAATGTCAAACTATTCACTACTGTCTGATTCATCTGTTATTGTTACGCATAATGACAGAGAAAATGACAGCATGGGCAGCTTTAGACTCTTTTGCAGAGAGGCAGAACAGCTTTTACTGACACGCAATGTGACTGGACCTTACAGACCTGTTTTACAGAGCTCCCTCTGTATGTATAAATCCCCATTAATATTACAGTAATACTGCCTTAGATGTTTTCTATAGGTTGACGTAGAGACAATTATCATGATCTCTTTTTGTATAAATGTGGCTATTTTCAGATATTTTTTTGCATGAATATCAAGAAACATGTTTTGCTGGGAATTATGCCAACTCAGCATGGCAACCTGCGCACAAACCTACCCTACAATGATGCCTTTTTATTTGACAACAGAAAAATCATCAGAGTTTTTGGATGCTGAAAATTCTCCTGCTGTCACCAAATGGTTATTTTTCACATTTATTATACAACCCATATAGACCATAAATTGTTGACTTCTTCCTGAAATCATAAAGGTTCATGGCCAACAATGTATATAGATCTCATTTTTAATTCCTCATCTGCACAACAATGAGCACTCTCTACTCTCTCACACAGGAAGAAAGAAGTCCCATGGCTACCACTCTTGCCAATGGAGCATCTTTGTTGCTATAAATAGCTGGTTTTCATGCTTCCCTTGTGGCTTTCCTAAAAGTTATTTGTGGGAAATCAATCTAATTTGTCTATAGAAAACAGTATTAATGGGGGTTTCTCACAAATCACTGCCCATGCACATTCATTCCATTAGCACTGCATTCTTGTTTAATGTTAAGGAGTCTGTTAACATCACCCGTGGATGGATGGAAGGGTCACAATCTTCCATTAAACCATCTTTTAGAAGAATATCCATCTCAACTATGTCAGGCTGTGATGACGTACGCGCACATACGACTGTGTTAACATAAAATAACGTCATCTATCCTCTCCTATCTGCCCTCAGAGCTTAGCATCAGACAGGACAGTGACTCACAGCAGATAGAGCAAATACACAGAGAAACAGAAAGAGACAGAAAAGACATGGGAAACACAAACAGGAGGAAAACAAGAAAAAGTAAGGTTTAAATTATTTTTAAGAAGGTTGTTCATTTGGGGGAGAAGACATTTTGCTACATCTTGTGGGACATGCTGCTTGTCATTTCAAGCAGGAGTTGTAGACAAAGTCTTTATAAACAGTTTTTCTTTATACTGGCAGACACAGTTCTTGGTGCCTACACAAATCACACCTACAATTTGCACATATGGAAAGTTATATTTAGGGTTCAACATACAGTATATGTATTTTGAAAAGGCCCATTCTGTTTCTTAGATATTAAAACTGACGGGGCTCATTCATTATGTTTAATGACAGATATCCAACATCATTAATTTAGTCAGTTACAAAATAACCAATTACCAGTGCAATTCCCCTTTGCAATAAAATTGTTTAAATAAACAAAGTGAGCCGAGGAAATGTTAGAAGTGCATAATTAAAAAGAGATCTGCTGTTGAAAAAAAAACACTCATTACTCTACAGAAAATATGATTTGAACAACCCAAGCCACATTTTATTTTAGTTTCACAGGAGTGATACTGAGCCTTTTTTTTTATCTCATTGAAGATATTCAACAGCTTTGTCAACATTAGCAATCAAATCTCATTAACTCACTGTATTGACACCCAGATGGTGCCGAAGCAAAGAGCTCATTCATTCAAACACAGAACCGGGTTCAAGCCCTCAAATCGGTCACGCATTCCAACAAACACTTGCCAGTGTTCGGGTGTGGGAAGCTGGTGAGGGATCATGTCCTCGTAGCTAGCTAGATTAGAAAAAAATCTCACGAGCTGCTGCCCAAAGATCGCTTTTAAAAACACACTGATTTAGTATTGTACTTTTATAATTCCATGCAATACATTTAATACTATGTTGGAACCACAAGGGACCGTTTAAGTCAAAACACACCCAAATCTCCAACTGAACTGCTGGCGTCCATATTGCATTGTGGGTAATGTAGACACCAGGTTAACACAAAGAAGAAGAATGTGTGCAATAAGAAAGATGATATCTCTGGTTCTGCTGCATCAGTTTTAATCAATTTCTTATTTCTTAAATTCTTAATTCTTTTTTTCAGGTGATTATACTCTAATAAAAACATACCTATGAATATTGATATAACATTTCTGCCAACAGATCTTCCTAAATGTTACACACTGGACCTTTAAAGCTCTCCAGAGATACGTGTTTATAAAAACATGAATGATGGAAACTTGCTGTGTGTCTTTAATAAAAGTGATTTTTTTTCTTCAGATAATAATGAAAACAATGCTAACCATAATTACGGTTACTGTCTAATCCAGGCTCTACCAAATTCTAAATGACATTGTGTTGTATTTGTACTAGCTCTGATACAAACACTTGATGGTAAGGAACAGCTACCGGAATCAGTTTTTTGTCTTTTTTTCTGACAGAAAGCTTAGCAGGAAAATCTGCACAAAGCCTGCCAACGACATACAGTAGAAGACACAAGAATGTCAAACACAAAGACGAGTAAGATGAGATCGCAAACTGAATGAAGTTGACAGTAAAAGAGGATCAGGAATATCCTTTTTGAAAAGAATCAAAACTTCCCAAACTAAGATAAAAAAAAGACACAGTCCCCCAGAGACAGACTTTACAGTACGTGAGAAGAAGAAGCTGCACATGGAGCTGTGGCAATATTAAGCTTGTTTCTTCAGATGATGCTAACCAGCAACATGCTCACAGACACAGTCTCTAAAGTCTTCAAACACATGTCTCTATTTCCACATATCAAGGGTTTGAATCAGCTGCTGGCCTGAGTTTCACCCTGTGTCTTATTTCCTGATTAAGCAAAGTGGTATTTGTCTCTGAAGCTCATTTTAGCTCATTGCCAAAACCTTGATAATTCTTGCCTCAATGTCATATCTCGGTCTGCACATGAAAAAACACTTACATTTCATCAACACCTACTTCATTATCACTAAATATTCTCCTATTGAATAAACACAGTGCGGTGTGATCGCAACGAAGTCAGTGACTTTCCTGTTTAATTTTGGTTTGAGCTGCCGTCTACCTACTTTTATTGACTTATTGATTGTTCATAAGGGGGCTTCGGGCTAAATTGCATTTAAAATATTGTATTTCTCCTAAATTAAATTCTAAATTATATATTTAAATTGATTAGTCGTTGTTAAGCTCATTCAACAGGAATGGTTGTTATTGCTTTGCATCCCAACAAATTCCATTAGTAAACAACTGCAAATGCTTCAGGTATATTTGCATATGTATGAATGTAAATTTATAAGTTGGTCGAGTGCTCCAAGGCTTCTGTAAGTGTGTTTGTGTGTGTGTGTGTGTGTGTGTGTGTGTGTGTGTGTGTGTGTGTGTACGTGTGTGTGTTCACTTCGTGTGTTGAATGCTAAATGATGCTGTGCAAGTTTTTCTCATGGTGCCTTGTAACATCTCCAGAATTCAGTCTAAATTTAGATCAAACAAGCTCTTGATCTCAGAGTGTTCAGCTATTTTTCAGCCCAATAAAAACCACCAGAACCATCACAGCGCCATCCGCCTGATCCAGCTGGAGATAAGGAAATCTTTCCCTTCTGAGATTTCCCAATAATCCTACAATATCATGCTAGTACAGCTTCTCATCATCCTTGCAATCACTTAATTCAAGTACAAATCGAGAACCAATACATTCCAAAATATTTTCTAGGAGCTAGAATAATCTGTGTATTTTAGGTTTTGTAATGTGTCATGTAAAGATATGCAGAGCTTCTTAGGCTACTAATGTTGCAACAATTCTACACACATTAGTAGTAGGACACTGTTGATGAGTTTTGTCCCTCTTTGTCTATTTTTGACAGAAGCCACATCCAACCCGCAGGAAGTCAGACACAGAAACGGCATAGAGAATCCAGTCAATTTTCAAAATAAAGTAGCTCATGCAGACTCCGGATCGAATTTCATACTACATCAACATTGTGGCACCAGGCCAGAAGTCAACCAGATAGAGGCAGGTCAGAGGAGATTTGGCAGCATAGATGACGAGAAGTTCATCTTGGAAGCAAACACACTACTTTGTCCTTTTTAAGAACAAAATACACATGTCAACAAAGTCGGACAACACGCTCCACCTCTGAAATGCTCTTAACCAAGCTGCCCAAACGGTGTCACAGATGTGATGTCACAAAGCCATGCCTGGTACCGAAAAGGTTTGTGTGATCCCCACCAAGTGTCCAGAATAGCTCAGTGGCTCCAAGTTGACTCTGAAGTTGCAACATCTGCTAGTGCGGTAGGACAACATAGATCATTACAAACAAACATTACCATGTACTTTGAAAACTAGTAATAAAGACTCAAACAAATCCTATTTGTCTTTACCAAACAAGCATTTTTAAATGAAAGTGCTAATCAGTTTTCTATGTATACCCAAATAAGTAAATTATCAAATTCAAATTCCTCCATAATATGGTCAATTAAAAAAAACAACTGGGGCTCTCAGCCAGCAGGGATATTTGGCTGCAACTTCAAGTATTTCTCCATTAGCTCCCATTCCGACTAATTACATACACGAGTCTGGGCTAAGAAGCCCGCGCTGCATTTTGGCATGTTACAAATACTGGGTGTACTTATGTATTTGAGCCAACAACATACCATTCTTTCCCTCATATTAATCAAGCATCCTTGTAAATATAGATGTTTAGCCACATAAGCTGCTACTCTATTGTCTGGCTTCTGGCAAACCAAGTATAAATTTTCATGAGGAGCCGCCAGTGTCCCCAGAATTTCCTGTTCCTCTCTGACACCATATCACCTATATGTATCAGCCTTCTCATAGATAAAGGGAGGGCCACTCAACCTCCAGAGGCAGGCCTTATCTCACCTTAGGGCTGATCATTCCCGGGAGACATCATCGTGACAGATCTATTGCCCAATCAGGACACCCCCTCTGCACCTATAACACTGCCCCCACACATCTAGTTGTAATCAAATACTTGCTAGCAGTGGACCATGGAAGGGGTTTGTGTGTGTGTGTGTGTGGCAGTCTGAGTATGTATATACGTGTGTGCATGTGATCAATAGAGAGGCTCCAGTGTGGGAGTATGGGAGGCGTTAGATATCAGACAAGAGTTCAGAGGTCAGTCCTTTCCTGCAGTCTCACTACTATGTCCGTCTGGTGGTTTTTGTAACAACATAAGACACCTGCTGGTGTCTCCCTGTAATTATTCTGGTTTGTAACACATTTCAGAACAGCACCTTTCCGCTAATATGATTTTTTATTTCCACGTGTTAATTGCCCTGTACCAGCTTTGTGTTTGTGGCTGCAAAAGGCAACAAGAAAAAAAATAACATTTTACTCTGAATAGCCAGAAATTATATATATGCTTGTGTACTCACTCACTGCTGTTCAGGAGGCATGTTGCATTTGACTCATATGTTTTTGATTTATCACTCCCTATACGAGGATGGATACATACGCAGGAGCTGAATTTCATTTTGACAAATCTCTTGGGACGCTCTACTCTGTCGCAAGCAACCCCCTCGTTGTCCTTCACTTGGAGATTTAGGATGATAAGGCAAGCATTTGTGCTATGAAATCTCGATTCTAAAATATGGGCTTGCATGTGGCAGAGCCTAAACCAAACAGATAGCACAAAAAATGTGTAGATATAGCAAATAGTCAATAAAAAATGGAAACTATTTTGAATTACAGTGAGAAATGGAACAAAGAAGAGGCAAATGGAGATTGTGACTGCTGTAGTGTTTTACCACAATTTTAAAGAACTAAATATCCAAATGTATCCATCATTCTGGGATAATCCAATATTAGACTAATCATGAAGTTTCACTCGCTAAATCAAAATGTATTTAATCATTCTTAAACAAAACTGGACTAAAACTAACAATAATCTTTTGTATTTTTCAAAACACAAAGTCGGGTTGTGACATAATAATCACATTAACGATTGATAAATCTGAAGAAAAGGTGACGATGACCACATGTGACGTGATTAATAATGCTGCTCACAGGAGGACATCACTACAGTATATCATTGCCAGGCATGATGATGTCATTGTGACCTCAGCCTGTTTTGCCATCTGATTGGTCAAAAGTGACATAGGTTTTCAAGGAAGGGCAAGCACACAAACGCACACTACAGAAAAACAGGGCCTAATGTGTGTGAGCAGTACAGAACAGGACCTTATGCAGATGCAGTCTCCTGTATGTTCATTTAAGCGAGCGAGCACTTAAGACTCAAACCTACAACACACAGACACACAAACACACAAACACTGTTTAAATGCACACTTGCGCCGGTATGCAGAAGGGAGCGTGCCAAGAGGTATCTTGAATTCAGTGGGCCCTGCTGACAGCCAAGGAAAGGCTCACCTGATGCCCAGCCACCTGCCATCTGTCTGCTGAATAATACCATTTGCCTGCTATACTACAGGGACGAGCATGAATACACCTGTCAAATATAAACACACACAGCAAAACGCACAAACTCGTAGGTTCCAGCTACAAATAGCCAGCAGAAATATGTGCCTCTCTAGGTGGGTGATACTATCATTTTTTCAAGATTGCCAAGGAGGACACAAGGAGGATTCAACACAAACGTGCAACGTGCACACAGTTTGAATCTAAAGCAGCGAAAGCAATGCATGTAAGCAGACGGGAAAACACTATCCACCAATTAGAGAGTGGGTTATTAAAGATATGCAGCACTTTTTTTTAAGACAGTTGATATGTGCAACCCTGACTTCTGCTACAATGAGGGTCCAGTAACCATTTGGTTACCGGTCTGCTGAGCAATTCAGCTCATCTGCAACGCCTCTCAACTGTAAATTTGCAAATAATTTTCATTTTCTTGCTATTCACATAGGATTTTTTAAAACTGTATCATTTTGTCACATTCAAAGCCTTATATGCAACTTCAAGCTGACAGCAAAACACATCCCTCATGCATTTCCACCCGATTTGATAGCAGAAACCAGACATTTATCACAAAGAAGCCCTACCTTTACATCAGAAATATGATATTATTTTTGGATTTTCCGTAACAGAAGATGAGGTTTTGGTTCCTCAATTCAGTTCTCACATTGAAGCCAAGGCTGCACACCCATAGCACCCCCTTTGAATGTGATGATAGGAGAAGCAGGAGAGGATGATGACACTGCTGCACTGAATTAATTTCAAGGTTACACTAAACCGCTCATCAAGGCATCTTAATAAGCACTGGATTTCAGCCTTTCAGTGATCTGAAACACATCAACTGCGCCGTGCGTGTCTAGGGGGGCTGGTTGAGGAGAAATATCCTCCCTCTGATGTTAGGGGGGTGGGGGGGGAGGCGGGGAGATGGGCCAAATTTTTCTTGCCGGACTGGAGACACGTTTGCTCGGCAACGAAAGGCGACACATTTGCACAGATTTTTCCGCCTGCTGTAGTAAACCAGGGACTGGGACGAGGGATTTACATCCGTAGGGGCGTAAATACGCGCTGGAAGGCGGCCACTGTTGCTGCTAGAGACAGGTGTCTGTCTAAATACCGATATCGATTCTTTGCGATCATTAAAAAACACTATATTCCCCTTTCACATCGGCGGTGAAACCCCCGTCCCATTCACAAACCCGTCCGGACCGCCGGCTCCGGTTCGTTTTACCCAACGAGGCTCACGCGTTGGGACTTGATTAAGGTCCGAACTTGCCTCAGCAACAGACAATAGCTGCACAGTCCCGTTTCCTCTTACTTCTCCCCTCCCCACAACGGCATCTGCAGGCATCGCACACAAACACACTTACCGCGACGGGATGAAGCAATATTCCAGAGAAAAGGCGAATCCATTAAAGAAAAAGGAGGAGAAAAAGGGGGCTAAAAGGAAGCACTCCCACTACTACTAGTACTACTACTCCATCGGTTGAGCGGAGCCGCCGCCGCTCTCGGTTTGTGATGGGGATCACGCAGCGTGTGAGCGCATGAGGATGGATGCTGTGCCTTGTCGGGGGGGCGGGGACAAGACGCGTACTCTCGGGTCCAGTGAAGCGTACTTAATTCTGTGTAGGGACCCTGTGATACAGGCAAGAGGGCTGTCTATAGCAGGCATATTCTAAGCCAGCCTGCTCCATAGACCCCCCAAGGTCCTATAGGAACACTCCAGCTTGGTTTTTACCTCTTCTTATCCCAGAAAGGCTGCATGATGTCTTTCCAACCCTGCTTCTTATTCAGTTGGGCAGCTGGCTGTTGGGGTAGTTTCTGATGTTGATATGGGAGTCTGAAGATTCATACTGGTACCATTTTTTACAGAATCAATTCATTTTTGTATTATTGTATTAAAATGTGTCATTTGATTTGCCAATAATGTTTTAATGTTAATTTCTCAGTAGAAATAATCAGATAGATAAATAGACAATCACGATACTCCTTTAAATGTAGCCAAGTCCAAAGATACAATTATGTAAAATGCACATTCACAGAAAGCAATATTCTGATGTTAATCTAAAAATTGCAACGGCTGGTTTTATGATTGGTCTATAGGTAAAGATAGCTGTTGTCTGACTATCTGTCCAGAGCAAGTGTTAAAAACTGAAATGCAGCTCCTCTAATATCCACTAGGTGTTGGTTCAAGATAACTCAGACTGTACTGACATAGTAAAAAAAAAACACAAAAATACCAAAATATCTTCTAGACGTGTCAATTTTGGAAACAAGGTTGGTTCTTAAAAGCTAGCCTTTGCAACCTTTGCTTATTAAAGGGACTTTCTTTTAGGTTTTTAAGATTTATTAAAGTTTTTCTGCTGTTTTTAATTGACAGGTTTCTCATACTATCATCACACTGCTCCTCTTCCCACCTCAGCTCCATCCACTCTCCACCTCCAGAGCCCAAATTTGAATTATTTGTTATTATTAATTATTATTATTAACCCAAAATCCAGGCTCGAAGTGCTTCATTGACCAATTTATAATATCACAGATGGTATGTCACTGTCTACTTCCCCAGTCTGTTTTAATATTTTAAAGTAGCTGTGTGTAGGGTTTAGTATAGTTGCAGATTGCAACTCCCTCACTTCAGTCTCCCCTCCAAGTGCAAAGGAAAATCCTTATCTTTATTTATTTATATTTTAAAAAGTACTTTATTTTGTGTGATTTTTATATTTTATGCACCAATGCTCAAAGACAAATTCCTTGTATGTGTAAAAACTTAAATAATAATAATAAACCTAATTCTGATTCTAAAAACCATGGTGGTCATGAAACTTCTGAAAAATGTGAAACCCCCTAACTAGAGCCAGGGTTTGGCCAACTAATTAATTATACGGAAAACGAAAACCCAAAGATTCTTATTTGATTATACACTAATAAAAACATACCTTTAAATATTATATTCCATTTCTGCCAATAGATGCTTCCCACTGGACCTTTAAAGCCTTTATGTGTAAGATTTGAATATGTCTGACTTTGGTGCCGTCTGGTGGTAAGGTTGGACAGATTTGATCCAAAGACACTGAGAATGAATTCAATCAAAACAACACATGATTACAGCATATATATATATATATATATATATATATATATATATATATATGTCACATAAAAGTTCCTCAGCTACTAATAATTTTGATCATTTTAACACAAATTCTTCACACACTCAAGGATTTAAGATCCATTCACAGTGAAACTAGCCAACTGCCATCTCTGTCTCCCTGCCTTTCTTCATCCAGTTGTTGCTCTACCTTATTGCATAATATATCTTGTCTCAAAGGAACGTCTAAACCTACGGTCCGACCCCTGTGACCCGGCTAGATGTAGCATCAGCACCGTTAGTGCACTGCTGCCAAAACTGGGACAGACACATTGAAGTGAAACCAGGGTCCCCATCTCTGCTACAAGAAATTACTGAAGAAACACTGGTGTGTTCAGTGATCTAGATTCAGGGAGCACGCTACATTACACTCTGCGCTCATGCTCCCCCTCTTCCAATTCTCTGCTTTTTCTGCCCAGTTCTTTCTTTCACTTCTCCCTTTGTCTCTCATCCATGGCCCTCAGTCACATTTACCAAACTGAGCAGAAAAACTGATGTTACTGTAAAATCAAGAAATGTGCAGTCAGCAGAAGTTATAATTAACAACAGTGCTGAAGTAGTCTGAAGATGTGGATACATTTGGTACTATATTTAGGGTGTTGTACTGGATCTTAACGGGGGCAGTAGTAGCCTAGAGGAAGACTATCAGGCTTGTAACCGGAGGGTTGCGGGATATAAATTCCCAAATTATCTGAGACAATTGGCAGGGGATAGGAAGGCGTGGCAAAATCTTATCTAAATAACTACCAAAGGATGTTTAAATCAGTGCTGAGGTATGTTTGTGTATAACTGTGTGAATGTGAAAAAGGATGAGAGAAAGCACTAACTTCCAATACTTTTTTTCAGTACAATTTTGAGCCCAATCTAAAACAGACCTAAACATCAAACTTTTTTTTTTTTAAGAGTTCTGATCCAGGATGTTGAGATCTGGTCAGAATAGATCTGAGGCTAATAGGACTAGATCCAAAATGTGGTCTATATGAACAGACCCAACAGAGAGTGAACACTGGCAGCACTGGTGAAAGGAGTAGTAAAAGTAGGATTAGTATAGTATAAGTAACAAAAGTAATAACAGCAAAATATATTTAAGTATCAAGAGAAAAGTTTTCAATATGCAGAAAACGTGTGTTATAATACTTTATATTAATGGATTATTGTTATTGACGCATTTTTCTATCACATTTGTTTGGGGTAGTGGTAATATTAACTGCTTCTTATACTTAGTAGTTAATAGGGTAGTTTAATCTGTAATTACACACCACATTTTAATACTGATTGTGTTTTACATGTAAAATTGAATCTTCAAACTTTTAGCTAGTGTCTTTAGCTGTGAAATAAATGTAGTGTGGTAAAAATATGTCTCTGTGAAATGTAGTGAAGGAGAAGTTTATAAGTAGCATTTGAAATCACAGCTGAAACAGCAAAATAATCACAGTTCAAACTTCATATCTCACTTTAAAATGATGATTATGATGCATCATGCGAACAGAGCTGATATAATCTACTCAGGTATTAGACATACTTGTGCACAGACCCAAGACCTATACACCATACTTTGCCTTTTAGTTAGAGTGAACAAAAGAGGTAATACTCTATTTATTTCCTCTGTCTAGGTTCCTTTTTGACTCTCTATAACATCAATGTGATCACTTCTTTTTATAATGTTAGGCATCTCTCCACCATAAACTTTCCCATGTCAGCGCTGTTTAGTGGCAGAGAAGGAGCAGTAGTAGTGAACCGTCAGTAGTGCAAGATTCACTCTATTAATGTCTCTGTCTCATCAGGGGGGAGAAAAAAAGTGTTTTGGAAAGCTCTGGTTCCCAAGGTTCTCCCACTGGAATGTCGGCCGTGGGAAAGAGATTCATCAAGTTGTTTGTGTTTATAAATATTTTGATGGCACTCTCAGCAGAAACTGTTTACTCACTGACATTAATGCGTTGTTCCTGTATGCTGATTTATAGAAAACAGCCATCTGCAATACAATTCATGTGACATAAAGCTTATAGTGAAACGTTGGTGCTTTTTTAGTAATACTCTAAATTAGGAAATAGTGGTAAGATCTTAAAGAGTGTGAGTGATAGCCACCATAGGTTAACCTGCCAGTTCAGAAGACTGGGAGAAAAATGTGAATTAAGGCATTTATGGCCCAAGTATGCCAGATGCACAAGGCTCTCAGAAACGGCTGACTTCCTGTGTTTTAGTTTTAATCGCTTAATCCATACAAACAAAACATGCTTGTTGACAAGAGAGAAACAGTTGAGCCGCAAGTACACAAACAGCTCAGTATAATGGTAGCATGCATAAGGGCATTTCAGTGAATATGAACTTGTGAGACCGTGAAGTAGGCAGGCTAGGGCAGAAAAAAAAACTGGGTTAGGTTTAACTTTTGTCAGCTGAGAGTTGAAAGGACTTTAATGAAATGGAAAACTCTGATACATTCTGATGACAGCAAGGAGATAATTTGGCACTAAGAACATGAATCCTTGCCTTTGGAAACATTTACACTACAGCTGAATTTACAGTAACATGTGCACTTGCATTTTTCCTTAAATCTACTTAAACTGTCTTATCTGACACATGCAAAACAAAGGGATCAAAGATTAAACTGAGCACTGTATGTAGTGAGTATGAGCTTTTTGATTATGATGCCGCCGTTGTAGATCCATATGCACCTTTGCCCTGGGGACTACACACACATACACACACAGAGAAATATCAACTTACACCGCATCACATAGTGTGTGCGCTTGTCATCTGATGTACTGTATGCCGGCTGCTATTCTGCCAAAGAAGCTTCACACAGACTCAACAGTATAGTGTAGTGTTTCATATGATAATGGCAAGAATAATAAAGCATGTTGGTAAGGAGATGATTAGAGGCGCACACAATCCCAACATTGTGTTTTATTAATAACTGGACCTATTGATGCATAATGATGTACCAAAATCAATTAAGGCCAGAGTGTTAAGTGAAATATTTATTAGGTTGATCTAAAGTTTACATGACCCAGCTCTTGTGCATGCTCCTCAGCCATTGCTGACTTCCCCAGACTCACAACATTAGGAAATGAGCACAACTTCTCAAAATATAATTAATATTTTACATGTAGAAAAAAGTGAGTAACCAGGAGAGGACTGTGTGGAAAACAGTGAAATACTGAGGTGGAAATGAGGACGTGGAGGCAGGTGGGCAGAAACAATTAGAAATGATTGCTGCAAGAAAGAGACAAGTGTAATTACATGCACATCAATGCTATTGGAAAGCAGCAGCGATGAAAAATAATATCCACACGCTGACTGTGAACCACACATTTATTTAAACAGACAATGTTTGGATATTAATTGGGTATCTGTCACTTCAAACTCCTTTAAAAGTTGTTGCCACACCCACATACATATTTAGTTTTGATTTCATTTGGAAAAAACTTTTAAATAGCTGGTTTAGCCAACCATTAGCTGACTCTATTCATGTGACAAAGCGGTGAAAGTGGTGTGTCTTCTTCGTACTACTGCCACATAATCCTATTAATGGCAGACGAAAGCAATCTTTATATTACTGATGTCCACAGTGTATATTCTGTGTTCCAGAGTCCCTGCTCTTTTCAGTACATTTTCTGAGACGAGTGATAGTCACACTCCAGATCGCCCTCTTCAGCAGTTTGCCAACTGCCATGACTCCTTTCTCCAGCTCTCAGTTAAGTGTCTCAGTGGGTTTCAAAAGACTCTTCCTCACTATTTCTCCTCACTGTACTCTCTCTGAATAAGTGGCTGAATTTGTGCAACTATCTACTTATTGATGGAGCTTCAGAGTCGCCCTGAGGCTGCTGTGTGTGTGTGTGTGTGTGTGTGTGTGTGTGTGTGTGTGTGTGTGTGTGTGTGTGTGTGTGTGTGTGTGTGTCTGTGAGTGCGTGTCTGTGTTTTGTGTGTGTGTCTACGGCCCCATTATTCAAGAAGTTTATTGATCGGAGGGTGTTTGGTTTCTCGGCGGCTCCTAAGTGGTGGGCTCGTTTCCATGGTAACGTAACAGGCTGGCCGCGAAGCAACGGCCTTGGCTGTGATCAATGTTGCTGGAGAGACTTGCAAACAGCCATTCACACACATATATGCACACACATACACATATACACACAGCCTGAAGACCAGACAATGGAGATGTTTTAAATGTACTACTGTCTGTTTCCAGTGCTACCCAGAGATTCCCTTTTCCATTGTCAAGACCTATAGTAATGTTAGAAAATAGAGTTTCTCTTTACAATGACCTACCTCCATTTTATTATTTAGGCTATTAACATGACAGAAAGTACTGAACTGTAAACACACTTGTTTAAATATAAGTATAAATGAAGTTAGGTTTTATATCCCCTCAGATTGTTCCACTGTTTCCATGTGTTTTATCTGTTCTCTTGGTGGTTTTAATGCTCTGTGTTAAGAAATAAATATAACAATACAATTTAAATTGACAATTTGCTGACAGTTTGTGATCTGTGCAAAATAACTTTTGGAAATGGACACAAATTTTAACTGGGGATCTGATGGACAAGGAAAAGGTCAAAACTGACACAATAATCTTTGCACCTTGCTGTGCCCATGACATTAATCAGAGAACATTTGATAAATACAACTCGATGGACATCAATCATTTGCTAAGTAGAGCATGGCAGTAAAAGAGCCTGATTTTCTATTCTTCTGATTTCCTGAAATTCCTGTTTTTATGATTAATTCATAATTGTAGACAATGGGGTCTCAAAGTTTCACTGCATAACAATGTTTTCATCTTCTGAAAATAAGCATTGTCGTGTTTTTGTTATCTTAGAATAAGCCTTTGATATCTAGAGACGCCACAGGTCGCCTTCCATGGGGCCGCCATGTTGAACCGCCATGTTTCTACAGCAGCCCGAACAGACACCAAACAGTAGCTCAAGATAGTGCTGTTTGCATTTTTTGTGTTTCAGTTGCAATCTGCAACTACTGGCGCTTAATCCTACACATTGGTCCTTTAAACATTTTAAGTTTTAAGACCATATAATTTACACTGAAGCAAAGAAAAAAAGTCAAACCAAAAAACAATACTGAATTTTCCAAAAAGCAAAAAAATGAAATGTATAACTAAGGGACTGCAATATGATGCAGGGTTTATTTGGTCTATTTGCTATACACCATACATAGACTGGTGCAGTATGTGTTAGTTTGGTGCAGGGGCTGTATGTGGAGCGAGACGGTTAGCTTCTCCAAAGTTGTCTTGTTTATGTGTTGCATTATCTTAGCTAGCTTAGCACAGTTAGCCACCGGTAAGGCTATATATCTGAACGATCCATTGAGAGGACAGGACTTGCTGAAGTGCTACTTGCGCACAGTCACTGTGGCTAAACTCAGTATTGATGGTCAGTAAATACCTCCAACAAAGAGTTGCCATGTGTGGCCTAAAAGCAGCAAAATTGTATATCTAGAAGAGAGTTGAATTTGCCTTAAATGGAGATGCAATCAAAATATCCATGTGTCATTCATTGATTCATTTCATTATCCATTGTTATGTATATTGCTATAGCTGAGATTGAATCATTAGGATCATCTGAAAGGAAAGTTTGCACACAGGTATAAATGTAAAAAACAAACAAAAAAAACCAAAAAATACACGTTTCAACACACAGCCTGTATTGTGTGGGAGTCCTGCCGATCTGCTGCTATAAATAGCTTGGCACAGGAGGTTGTCGTGGCAACCAACAAACTGATACCAGGGTGGGAACGCTCAACTCCTTGAAGTGAAAAGCACATTCAATGGAGGGACAACCGGCGACAAAGGAAAGATGTAAGGAAAGGGGAGGGATGGGGCAGGAAATGGAGATGGAAAAGAGCAATGTGCACCAGAGATAGAGGAGAGAGGATGCAGAAGAACATGAGAGGAGGAGGAAAGATGTCAGTGATAAGACAGAAGGTGGGTTGGAGTGGAAAAAGGAGAGAAGAGGAAGATGGAGACGAATAAAGTAGTGATGAAATGCAAGTACAAGGAATGAAGAGAGCAAAGAGGAGACTGGAGGAGAGAAGTGGGATGAGAAAAAGAAGACTGGATGGGCAGAGGACCAGAGAGGAAAAGATGGGGCATGAAGAAGTAGAGAGGAGAAGGAGGAAATGAGAAGGAATTAAAAAAAGGCAAGATGGGGGGAAAGGCAACAGAAAAGAGGGGAGTTGAGAGTGATGGGAAAAAAGAAGCAGTATGTTGTAGACATGATATTATATAATTCATCTAATCAGGTCAAGAGCTTAAAAGCTCAAAACAGAGCATTCATATCCGAACCATATATATGCACTATATGGTTCCAGGCTGTTCTCCATGGTATGGGCTGAGCTTCTTCGTTCCACTTAAAGGAACAGTTCGACATTTTGAGAAATAAAATGTTTTGCTCTCCGGCCAAGGGTTAGATAAGAAGATGAAGATCAATACCACTCTCACATCTGTCTGATCAACATGAAGCTGGAGCCAGGAGATCGTTAGCTTAGCTTAGCATAAGGGCTGGAAACAGGGGGAAACAGATAGCATGGCTCTTTCCAAAGTTAATGAAACTACCAGCTTCTCTAAAGCGCACCATGGTACATGTTTCATCTTATTTGTTTAATCTGTACAAAAACAGGTAAAAATTAGTGATGTCCTTGTCAGGTTTTTTTTCCTATGATGTCAATCCCAGTCATTTAATATTGAGTATCTGCCGATACCAAGTACCGATCCGATATTTCTGTTTTCCTTGATAATACAGGTCTCTGCATTGCATTAAAAAAAATATTGCATGCATCCAAGCTGTTCCATAAAGGTGGGGTAAGTGATTCTGGGGAATTCCAATAACATGACAAATACAATGATATGGTGCAAACGACACAGCAAGTAATGTAACTATACGTAAGCTATGGTGTGGGTTTGCTAACTGTGGCTAAAGTTGCTGCTAAAGCTTATATGCAGAGAGGACGAGAAGGTTTCCCAGAGCCAGCACATGAGCTCCAGACTCTCCTGCTACTATAGCTAACATCACAACAACAGCATCTTAACAAACTACAAGGTAAACTAAATGTGCACAGGCAATTGAATGGCTGGAGTAACAACTTAGTGTTGTGTAGCTTATCAGCTTCATTTGTTGACTCTGTCTCCATCCTTCTGGTGGGCCAAATCCCGGGACCTGCAGTTTTTTAAGCGCCCACTCCCTCCTGCGGCAAAGTCAAAACCATCCGCTTTTGCCAGGTCCCCGTCCCACTGCAGTCCTCTATGCTACAGCACACAATGATGTGTACTTCCAACTTAGCAAGTTTGAGCAAGGTCAGGAAAGGCCCACATCCACAAAGTGAGGTCAATAAAGAAATAGTTCTCTGAGGTTGGTGTGGAAGATCTTGAGTGACCTGGACACAACCCATCTCTACTCACTGTTAAAGACAATACTAAAAAGAGGCACTATTCCGTTTTATTACCTCTAACCCTCCTATCCTCCATTGGCCTTGCAGGACAGATGCTGGTGCTGACCTAGACTCTGTCTGCCTCCTACCCTCAGAATCGCACAACGGCTGTCTGGCTTAATATGTGGCGTACCGCTGTGTTGAACCGACACTAATGCTGACATGAAGCTTTAACAGGATCACAGGGAGAGGGGGTGGGTCACGGCTGGGAAGCGAAAGGGTGCAGAGGGCAGGATTGATGTGCGGGGGGGGGTAGCGGAGAAGGAGATGTTTAAATGAGGGGGGAATATCACAGAGGAGGGGTTAAAGGGGAGAGAAGGGCAGAAATATGGTGCATTTGAGGGGAAAAAGAAGCAGGGAGATGTGTGAAGAGAGTGAGAGGTATGATGGGAAAACAGAGTGGGGACATTCAGAGAGGATGTGGGCTTAAGGAAGAGAGAGAAGGGGGTGCTGGGCGGATTAGCGAGGCAAGACAAAAGCTCAGCACTGTGGAGGGAGCAGGAGCTTTTCATATGCATCAGCCATAAATCATCACACCCTTTCTGTGGTGTTTGTCTGTCCCGCTTCATTCTGTGTTTGATCATAAACACAGCCGGTGGAAAATCATCTCTGTTTTTGTTGCCTCTGTTTCTACATCTCTCTTCATTTGTCAGTTTCTTTCCATTTCTCAGCTTCTCCCTTGCATCTCTCTCATTCTCCACCTCCATTTCTTTCTGTGTATACCCATTTGAAGACAGTGAAGGAGGATTTCCCCAGAGAAATCCCAAGATTTAAGTCCTCCAGAGTGTTGCAGTAAAGACGCAATCTTCCCAAAACACAAGTGAAATCAAACTAAAAGTTTTGCTTCAGAGCCGTGTCAGTGTGTATATAACTTTTCAAACTGTTCAGAATTGGAACATGGAGGCAGAACACTTTTAAATCTGGCCTTTGGGGGTGTCCTGATAGCTCATCTGGTAGAGCAGGCGCCCCATGTACCAAGGTTAAGTCCTTGCTGCAGCAGCCATGGGTTTGACTTGGCCCTTTGCTGTGTATCATCCCCTCTCTCTCTCTCTCTCTCTCTCTGCCCACTTTCCTGTCACTCTTCAGGTATCATTATCAATTAAAGCCAATAAACCCCCGCCTCCAAAATACTACAAACAAATATATATATATAAACAATTGTGTGTCCTTTAAACTGTAAGCTGGTTGCTGCACTTGAACTTCATCCAAACCATGGGATGGATTTGATTCTTTCATTGTAGTCCAGGACCTTCCACTTGTTTCCTTCAAAACAAAAGCCAGCACAACAGCACATTTTGCTTATTGAATGCCAGTTTTTGGTGCTGATGCCACACAGTTAATTACAGATTTAGAAATAAATAAATAAATAAATCACACTAACAAGAAACAGAAACAAGAGCCCAGTCTCATTCATTCCAGGGGGTTATACAATTTCTGCACAATGAGTGTAAAGCTTGACAAAAAAAGAGTGTCCCAGTTTTCATATCTGACAAAATGAGGACGTTGCAAATTGAAAGCTAATGGCACAAACAGATGCTGATACTTCAATCAGAGAGGGGGTTCCTCTAAAGTCTTTGGAAATATGAACTTTTTGTACATTCAGTGACCATCGTTAAAAAGCAAATTTAAAGCAAAAGATAGCTCACTGCTCACTGAAAATAGTCCACTCAACCCTGTTTTCCTATTGGAGATCTAAACATCACTGACTCTGGGTCTGTGAGCAGTAAAGATGATCAGACATCACTTTAGGTGAATAATTTGAACTGAATGGGTTGCAGATGTTCTCGGAGAAGCCTCGGAAGCATGAATGGGAATGTGATGTCACTGGAAGAGGATTTTAAATGGTTGCCATGGCAATGCCAATTAAGCTATACACTTTGAGTTATAAAGAGAGTGATTGACACACACAAACAAAAACTTTTGGAGGACTTTCTTTGCCTGAACTCATTCCCTAAACTGTAACACTCCACTGCTGCACTTCAGGCTGACATTTCATCGTAGCATCAATAATTTATATCTTAATTTAAAATCCAAATCCTAAATCTGCAATAGCCTTCTCTTCTTAATAAAATCACATTCTTTGCTTAACCTAACCCTGGGGCAAATTCATCATGATTCTAATCTCATCCGTAAACCCTCAGCCCGACCCAAAAATAACTGCTTAAAATGTGAGGAGCGGCAGGATGTCCTCAAAATGCAGATTTCTCTCAGGTTGTTCAACCTTGTGAGGACACGGTCCTGAACAACTTGAAAATCTATGCACAAACATGCACAAATACACACTCTGTCCACACATTTTAGTGCAATTTCGTACACAGGCCTTAGGGTTCTCTCTCGGAAACTCTGTACCTTGTGGTTTGACCTAAACGATGACAGCGATTTACACACACACATATATACAAACTGCGCACAAACATACACATGGTTCATACAAACAAAGGTGAGTTGGACAGCCTATTTGTGTGATTAAATCAGTGTTGCAAGGTGGAGGAGGCAGCATTCATCTCCATTAGAGACTACACGGGCTGAAAGCTC
The DNA here is from genome assembly GCF_905237075.1 of Dicentrarchus labrax. Lineage (NCBI taxonomy): Eukaryota > Metazoa > Chordata > Actinopteri > Moronidae > Dicentrarchus > Dicentrarchus labrax. Next base: position 16,078,954 of record NW_026136710.1, on the reverse strand, counting down.
ATGGAAGCGCTGTGACTCACACACACACACACACACACACACACACACACACACACACACACACACACTGGGGACACACGGACGCAAACGCATTAGTAATGGAGTTTGCTCAGGGCACTGAAGTGTCAAAAAGAGAAATACAATGTGAATATATCCAAATATCCAAATAGTTTATATGTTGCAGACTTAAATTTGGCATTATGAGTGTACACAATGAACATGAGTCCTACACAGAGGATCTGAACTGTAAAAAAAACTGTCCTTCACACCAAGAATGTAATTTATTTCCGGCCAGGGAAGAAAAGTGCTGCCCATGAGGATAAATAATGTAGACTTACATCTGCAGGAGATAAATAATACAACATACAATCTTTTGTTTCTTCCTCTCCTCCCATCGACAACCTTTTCTTCCCTTCCTTGCCCTCCGTGTTTTGTCACCTCTCCTACCCTAACAGAGTCTCACAGGCCAGTGAACACGGCACAAGTACAAATGTGATGCAAATAAAACGGCCACCCGTCTGTGCATATCTTCCGTGCTGTAAGATTTGTCGTAGAACAGAATAGAGTAGAATAAAAAGTCTTTTCAGCTTGTTTTTCATTAGCCCTGATGCTGATCCACCCCGCAAAGGTCACTGATGTCTCACTAAAACGGATGTTGTTATCATAAATGCGGTGAACTGATATGAACATAATGCTTGATTGCGGCAGTAAATGTTTTGTTTTAGATCTTATACACACTGAAGCGATGCTGCTGACATTATAAATGTCAAAACTGAGGTAATTACATTTCCAGAATGTGAGAGGGGTGTAACATAATATGCACGGCTGGACATTGCTGTTCTGTTGATGCCACTGAAATGACTCCACCCAGAGACGTTTAGCCTCACAAAGAACAACTTGCAAATTAATTTTTCCCTAAACGATTTAAGTTTGGAAAGTATACACTTAAGAATTGACCAAAAGTACCAATCAGGACAAATCATTAGAATATCAACGATGTTATGATTCATTCTCTCTCAAAACCCAATGAACATTTTGTATGTTTAAACAGGGTTGAAGATTGACTCTGACTCAGCAATTTGGTGGGCTGCAGTATTCAAATTTTCTGTGGATAGTGTTGGAGAAATTAGACTTTGATCACAGGTTGGTGACGTTTGATGACACATTTTCCTCTGGTATCATACTGTTGATTAGAGTTGTTCCAATACTGATATCAATATCAGAAAAAGGCCTCTGATACTGCCCAAAATGCGGGGTCAGGTATCAGCGATCCAATACCATGTTATTTCCCAGCAGTGTCCAGAGTTCGCCTTGTTGTTTCCAGGATAACAAAGTCATGACCCACCCTACTCTAACTCTGATTGGCTAGGTACTGACAACTATTGGTTTAGAGTGATTTCCAGTAGTGTGTCAGCAATTTGACTGAGTGTCAAACAAGATAACAAAAGAAAGTTCTGTGGCATTCATTCTCTGTATGTCTGTCTGCATGTTAAGGGGTTAACCTGAGCTAGAACATACAACAGTGATAGCAGTCATAGAGGGCTAGTGGATCACAGCTGTTAAAAATATATTTTTAATGCAAAGTTCAGGTATTGGAATTGGTATCAGGAAGAAAGGAATGGTATCAGAACATCTCTATTATACGGTAAGTACCAACAAAATGGAGAAGGGTCCAGGTGCGGCTTGGGCATTCAAGTCATGACACAAGAACGCCTATTGGGCGTTCCTGGTAGCGTTTCATCGACCAATCGCAATTCATACTTTGCAGTCACGTGGTTACCATGGATACCTGGTGGGCAAGAAATGCCAACTTCATCTGTCTATTATAGTACATTTCGAGTGAAGTAGATTTAATAGACGTAATTGAAGTCAGAAAACAATCACAGTGATCTTGATTTTGGATATGGACATTTATATAGTTTGACAAATTCCATACCAGGACTTGAATTACAGCGTGTTATATGTCAAATCACATGAGGAAATGATTGCCTTGGTTTTTCCATTCAGTACGTAGTACGACATTACGACGTACAAAAGAATAAAAGCATTTATTTTGATGGGTGGGCCATGTTGCAAAACCTCGTAGATAATTACAACACCAGGACATTGAATTAAACAATGCAATTGTTGTTAGTTTTAATTTACTTGGATGAGACCAAGCGCAGCGCTGTTTCTCCGCCTTCGCTGAATGAATGCCAGGGGGAACACTGACGTCCTGGCAAGATCCTTGATTAGTTTACTGGGTTTCGTTGCTGGAGAACGATGTTCTTGCCCGCCAGCCAGTAGTTGTGACGTCATGTGCAAAGTATGAATTGTCCTCAACAACTCGTAGAAATATAGACTAGTCCTACACATAAATGTAAGCATATTAAGATGTAATTGGACTAACGTTCTGTAGATGGCTTAGCTTGCTAACATTAGTTCTATAATATATTTACAGACTAGTTTTACTGGTATGAGGACCAATAACAGCAATGAAAAAATATAGTGTATAAAGTTTCCGGTTCAGCCCAGTAAACAATGTTAAATAAAACTATTAGCGCAACTTGCTAGCTTTGATTGTGTCGTATTGTTTAATTGTGACTGTGATGTCATTATGCATCAAGATAAATGTGACATAATGTGACTTCTTCTCTGCTTTGTCTGCATCCTTTAAACACGTTTACAGTCTTATTCATGAATTAGGATGACTACCAACTACTGACAGTGTGCATGTGACGCCTGCACAGTGACATCATTGTGACTTACTGTCATTATGCTTTAGTGTCAGTCTTCGTTTTAATGATTGTTACACAAACGCACTTTGACACACATGCCTTTTGAAACATCAAATATCTTTTCTTATAAGGATAGATAATGATCTGTCAAAGTAACACAGCATTAACAAAATTAAAAATGTCCTTGTTTCAAACTATTGACATAAAAGCCTTTTGGGGTCAAATAATTACACATTAGACAAATACTGGTGAAAGGATGTTGAAATGATGGATATTAAATATTTAGGATTAAAATAAGTAATCTTATTTAAAAGACACTGAGTAAAGGGAGGCACACAAACAAAGACATTTTCCTTGTCTGTGAGAATGTATGACAATAGGAGAGAGGGAGTGGGAGGCACAGCCTAAATTAAGGAGAGAGAATCTAAGGAGAAAGGAAAGAGGATGAAAAAAAAAACTAGATATGAAGGCAGGAGGATCCAGAGACTGAAAAAAAGGGATTATGCAGACAGCAAAGCAGCAGTATTATGAAACCACATTTTTGCAGCTGTGGCCTTCGGCAACGACATGAATGTATTAGGTCTAACACACAAGTCTGGTCAGCCAACTGAGGAACACACATAAAGGCAGAGAGGGAAACAGACTTATGTACACATACATATACAATCTCACATATAAACCACATGCATCATAGCTACAGCCATCCTCAAACTACTGCTGTTTGTTTGCAAATCACTTTCCTTCAGTTCTTCGAAACATCAGTCATAAGTGAGCTGGGAATCAAACGTTTACCCCTGGGGTTTTTTTAACATTTAGTTTAACCTTTCTTTATGGCGGGCGTGTGGACGGATTGCCCTTGCTAGGGTTACAGACACACAAATAAATGTATTCATGCCCTGAGGATTCCAGCACAGGGACATTCACAGACACCAAAACCACGCATGTAAATCAGCAGGATAATGCATGAGTGCATGTTAGCTTTTTGTGCAGCATGAATGCATTAAAGGTTGGTTGAGGACCCTAAACATGGATTCAAACTACAGGATAAGAGTTCTCGTCAATGAGTTGAGGGAAATCAGTTTTTCACTTGGTTGTCATAGCTTAGCAACTGTAGCTAGCTGCAGCAGTCAAACTTTGGATTCCTCCATATGTTGAAGCAGTGTGTATACAGGGCTCTAATATGAGTTTGGAGGTTGGTGTCTTTTAAAAAACAAACACCTTTCCTAAAGTCAGGGGTGGATCTATTTCTATTTATTATTTATCGATTTCATTGCTTGAAAAATGTGTGGCCACCCTAGCTGCCACATGTTGTGAAATGTTGTCAAATTTACGACATTAACATAGATTAATTTTAAACAATAAAGTGTTAAGAGAGGAAATTAGTTATACACACATTTTTCACTAAGTGATAAGCTTAAGTTCAATGAAAAAAGATATGTATTTGGAAAAATGTAAATAAAACAATGTACTGATTTCTAATGCCACCTTTAGATATTTATATTAAATGCTTTACTGTATGAGCCACAATAATGTAATGTTTTGAGTTAGAATATCTTCATTGGGGGTCAACAAATATTGATATGTAATGTTCGCAATTAAATCAGCATATATTTCTGCCACCCTACCACCCATGAATTTTTCTCCAGATACACCCCTGCCTAAAGTAGTAATCACGCCCCAGGTCAGGGAGGACTCCATACTACATTGTTGTGTGTAAGGTTTTCTTGAAAATACAGATTGCAATTGCTATGTTGTATTTTCCCTCAAATATCAGAGTTTAAGCTAATGTTAGCCTTTTATTAGATCTGTGGAAGATTACACTCACACAACCCCTGCCAAACTCTTTATTCAAGATTTTGTTTCGTTTGCAAAACACTAGTCTTCATCCTAAAAGACTTCTCCTAATATATGTTAAAAGTGAAACATACTGTTTGAAAATATGAACAATTAAGCATAAATGTGACCTCTGCAGCCAAACAGGGTTATGTCACTCACTGACTCTCTACACTCAAATTAAGAACAATGCTGTTTCTCTATGTCCATGTTATGTAGCTACACACAACAACAGGACAACAGGTGCACCGTTTTAGTCTTCTAGATAGATACACAAATATATAATATCCATTTAAGATCCTTTTAGGGTTCCCATTGTAAAACGAGCCAGCTGGAAACATTAAGATCTGCTGGAACTCATGACGCTAACATTGAAACTTGCCACAGGTGACAAAATATGCTAGAGACGGTTGTCACGTCAGCTGACAAAAAAACAGTCAGAGGCTGGAAATCAAGGATCACTTTTTTTTTTTTTACTAAAAATGTCAAGCAGTAAATCTGCAAACTCCACATATGCTTTATGAGAATGGAAAGCTTTACAGGCATAGCAACAGTAACTAAGGGGGACGGGGTCATTTGAAAGGTCCTCCTGAATTGCTGAGCTCGGCTACAGTTCGGCCAGCCACCCTGGGTAGAAATATCTTGGTCTACTATAATTGGGATCTCATTGTTTCTGTAACAATAGGTGAGGGACAAAGTGAAGTTAGACTAATAATGAGGATCCGATATATATCACTATGCAATAAGGACCAGCCAATAGTTACCCTTACTCTATTTGTGAGGACCCTTATGGACATTATCTGTTATCCCTAACCCTAATTCCTGACCCCAACCACTTGCTCTGACCATAACTTTAACCTAAACCTAACTCCTCAATCCTAAAACCCAGTCTTAACCCTTAACTGTTATTTATAGAAGTCAAGTCCCACCAAAAATATTACTAAAAATGTGCTCACTCTCAAGAACCTCGCAGAGATATAAATAAAATACAGTAACACACACACACTCACACATACACAGAGAGAGGATAAAAGACTAGACTGCATTGGTAAAAGCATTTACAAGCTCTCTCTCTCTCTTTTAGGTACTCTGCTGGGTCCAGCTATTTTGTCTTCCACAGCACTATTTTAATATTGTCCCTTTATTACACACACACAAACACACACACACACACACACACACACACACACACACCTGTGCCCGGGGGGAATTACGAGCTGTTAATTCTGATATTGATGTTGTAGTTGCAGCTGGATTGCACGTTTCGACACACCAATCACATCCCTCATTTGATGAACACCACAACAATGCTAACTGTGTGTGTGCATGCTTATGTGTGTGTGTGTGTGTGTGTGTGTGTGTGAGATTGTACGCTTGCTTTGTCTTCATGTGAATACATTGTGTGTGTGTGTGTGTGTGTGTGTGTGTGTGTGTGTGTGTGTGTGTAGGCATGCAGTGGTGTGCTCTCCATTTTAATGGCAATTCCGACAGAGCCTTTCCCATCTCCCCGTCGCCATGGCAACCTAGTGGGTAAGCGGCCACGTTTGTCTCGGGGGCCCTGGCCTTCTTTTGCATGCCACAGCTGCGCACACACACACGCACACATACACGCACACAAACTGAAATCACAATTATAAATACATTAAACCCACAAAATAAACATTTACTTCTGAAAACACACACACACACACACACACTATGCTATATTTTGTATGCACTCACAGCACCACCCCTCCACCCTTTGGGTTCTCCCCAAAATTATTCCCACACACCTCCCCCCTCCTCCAAACCACTGCTTGGGATTTCCCAGTTAAATACTAAAAGGGCTTTCCCAACTGTTCCTCCCTTTACAGAAAGCTCTATAATATCCCCCCCCCCCACACCCCCCCCCCCACACACACACACACACACAGGCATACAACCCTAGAGCTCTGAACTGAGCTATTAGCATGGTCTTTGTGTGCTTCTACTGAAGCTGGCTGGCCAGTCAATGGATTCTCCTCTCTGATGTTTTTATTCACACTGCTCCTATGTGGAGAAATGTTGATTGCAGCTGGACGCTGGTGATGACTAATATAACCTGACACTGCACCTCACCCCGTCTCAGCCTCGGGAAGCCAGTCCAAGCACACAAGCCCAGTCTTCTGCAAGCACGGAAAACAGAGCTGGTGAGCTCTGGAGGGTGGTTTAAATAGCGCTTTTATCTCGCCACCTCTTGAAACTCTTGAACCACGAGGTCAATTATTATTTAAATTGGGCATTGCAGATATACAATGAAGCCTGATACTGTGACTGTGTTTCCCTGGTCTTAAACTTATTCAGAAACTGATTTTGGCAGATAATTTAGGAGAGACTGGGTGTTATCTGAACAGCTGTTATGATATCACAGTGTGAAAACTGAAAGCAGAAACTAATGATAGCTCAGCGTCTGTCTTCTAGTGTACAGCCTATTAAATATTACACTTTTTCCTCTACAGCTGCCTGAAGATACGATAACCACTGAGTATCCTCAAAGCTGTAGCATTAGGCAATTGTTTCTGGCGTTTCAAGTGGAAGAAGTTATTACATTTTCAGTTTCATTATTTCAGTTTGAACAAAGGTGGACTGAGACAAATATGGAAATCTTGCAAATGACTATTAGTCTAAATAGAGTAGCTGGAGTAGGATTAAGGAGGCCGTCTACATCAGATGGGAAAGACGGATTTTGTACAAAGACACAAGTTACAATCCGTGGCCGTTGGATATATGTGGTGGAAAGATCTGGAAAAAGCTAGCATGCAAGAAGTTTTTATTAAAGTCTCAACCCAGGACAATTTCATTTTAATTACCACAGCACCACCAGAGAAGGTGGACCACATTCATGTTGTAGTTATTAAAGTGAAGGCTTTTAACATGAATTTTGTGAAAGAATCGATGCAAACAGCTCAGTTTTCATTCAGCTGTAGTTTTTGTGAAATTCCATCTGTAGGATGATATGGTTCATTTTTGGGTCAAGGAAATTGTCTTGATCTCAATGGACCTCTTTCTAAACTGTTTGGATAATGTCTGAAACGAATGGATTTTGTCACTGTACATTTAGTTTAAACTTTGATGGCAGACTGAGCCTTAAAATCACAGATTTACCTCCTGCTGTAGCTGCAGCAGCAGAGTATGGGGCTGTTTTGTTTAATATTTAATTTGTTTTAATAACTTTTCACTGACAAGAGGCATGTCATCATCCTTCATCATCACCCAAATCCTGCCTTGGATGTTAATGAATTGTTTATCACCCCCATTGTGGCAAACACATATTTGCACAACTGAAGTGGGTCATACAGCCGTACTTCTTGTTGGCTGTGTCAAAGTTTAGTATGTGTTGTGCTTTGTTTGGATAGCTTTGTTCTCGACAAAATCCAACACTGGCATTTAGTAGTTTAAAGGAATATATTTGATCGACTTTCCTTTGTGAGATGTTATGTAAATGTAAAAGACAGATCAACAAAGGGCACAATAATTGTTACATGCTACATTGGCTACATGCATTGTGGTGCAGATGGTGCATGCTCTTTATCAACCTACATATTGATTGTTATCACAGTAATATTTCCTCTTTAAGTCACTTCCATAGTTAAAGTCAATTAAACAGCAGAGAGATTTGTTGAATATACAAAACTCTAATTTCTTATTAAGTAAGTAGTAGTAAGTAATCAATTATATATTGCACTGCTTTTTTTCATACTGTATTCGGACCATATAAAATATGGGTTCATTAAACATGTGGGTCAGTTATTCTGGAGACAGTTGATTTACTGAGTCTCATTCCCAGGTTGTCAAATACCATCACTTTGGGTTGCCATAGTGTCTGTATTTGATGACCTGGGAATAATAATAATCAGCTATCTTTCACCAGAATGACTGACCCCTCCTTTAATTATATAAAAAAACGACAAAATGATACAGTTTTTATTGCGCCATCCTAAATGTCTAAGGGCCTTGAAAGAATTGATGATCAATAGTAGTGACGTTAGGGCGGATAATAGCCATAACATTATGACCACCTGTCTAATATTGTGTAGCTCCCCCTTTTGCTGTCAAAACAGCCCTGACCCAATGAGGCATGGACTCGCTAGAGCTCTGAAGGTGTGCTGTGGTGTCTGGCACCAACATGTTAGTAGCCGGTTCAAGTTCAGCATGGACCACAATGACTGTTAGCTTGAGAGATGCCAGTTCACCTCCTGGACACTGCCAAGGTGCCCTTGAGCAAGGCACTGAATCCCTAACACCTCGTATGTGTGTATAATGATAACAATGCAGCGAAAACACTGACTTTCCCCAAAGTGGGATTAATAAAGTAATTCTTCTCTCTTCTTCTAATTTTACAACACAGTCCATTAACTCAATTTGTTTTTTATAAATCCAAAGGCTGTAAAATTATACTTGTTTTTTTATCTTGATGCCTTACAATTGTTGATTATTTTTTCCATGCAATGTAGACTTTGTTTATTGTGGTATAATGTATTCGTACTTGTTTGTTTATGTCAAAAAACATTTCTCGCTTTCTGAACTGAATGACCTGAATGACGTTTATGTGTACTGTTGTAAAAAATAAAAAATGTATGTTGTGTTAAAGGTTAAAGCATATCAAAACGGTTTGTCTTATTTAAAGCTCTTTTTGTCTCCCGTGTAAGAAGACATCAGATGTGTGCTGTAGTAAAACAGTTTGGAGCAGTTTTGAAGTGGGTCAGAGTAAATCCCAGTTGTGGTTCCTGCGGTGTCGCTGGTTTATCTAAGCTGACAGACTTTCTGGATCAACGACCAAAACCCACTGGAGCATCACCAACTCGCTCTTTATCCATCTTTTTTTTATAAGAGATTGAGCCTGTCAGTCTCTCTGTCTGCCTAAATGTACAGGAATCTGACCTGGCAGTATTGCTGTAAGGGCACAGACTTCTTGCAAATATAACCTCATAAAGACACATAAGCCCATAACCGAGGATGACTCAGAACTAACTTTGCAAGATATGGAATAAATTGTCTAATAACTGTGTTCAGATATATAGCATCAATTTATTTTCAAACCAAAATGAGTTGTGAGCATCTTTGCAGGGAGATCGGTCCTTTCGTGTGTATTTTTTTTCATTAACATGCTTTAAAACATTTTATTTTGTTGTTGTTGTTGTTGTTGTTGTTGTTGTTGTTGTAAAAGTCTACAATGTCTATCCTATTCCTTACCCTCTCTAAACGTTACTGCTGCCTCAACCAACATCCCCTTTCCTATATTGTACAGCCACACACAAAGTTATGGCATCAGTGAGGGTATATTTTAGAAAACATTAGGAAAAAACGAAAAGAATCTTAAAAGGGAATTCATCAAAGAGATTGTAGCTAAAAGTTGCAGTGATCTTCTAAATGCTGTAAAAATGTAAAAAGTATCATTGAAACAGGTTATATCCACTTTAAAATCTGATAAGGACTGCCCTCTACTGGATGTATTGTGGCAGTGCAGTCACTGTATCATTATGCACTGTTACTGCAGACAATGTAGACATATATACATTTGTTAAACACAGCCTTCATTATTTGATATGTAAAACATCCTGGAATCCAAACAGAATTATTAATTATAACATTTTATTAGCATTTTTGTTTGGACTCCAATAAGTTTATAAAACACAAACTATGACCTCTCTTTTACCACTCCTGCTTTATAACATGCATCTTCAGAATACAACACTTATACATAATACCTCCATTGGAGTGTTTTCGAGCTAAAAAAGAAACAGGATACAGCAACACAAAACAAACAAATATAGCACACAATTTGATTTAATCAAGTTATAGTTGAGTATGTTGGATACATTGCACAGTTCTGCGAGAATCCCACCCCATATGTTTAATAATCTAATCACTGAACCTATAGACATTCAGTGGGGGCACTGCTTTCTGCCCTGTCCATTTTAATAATACCAATACTAGTCGCTAAAATCTGATTCTAATAGCTCTATGAATCCACAAGATGGCAGTATCCCCCATACTTTAAAAAGGACATTAACTACTACCACCACCATTATACTGGATTACACACATAATACATTTAATATGACATGCCTGTAGTCCAAAGAGGTATTATAAATGACATGATAAGCTTTAACATAATTGATTTGCACTGCTGACAAATTTACCAAATACATAACATTAAACCATTTAATGCTACCCCACTGATCTGGGACGATGATGCATTAATTAAACTACACATGATGAGTTATTACAATCTGAACTTTAACCATATTTCTGTATGCAACAGGCTACCTACACTTAGTAATATGACTGACGAAGACACACGGACAACTCTCATGACACAGACAGCCAGCAGTGTGGGAGTGAGAGAGTGCGGAGGGCAGAGGGTGCATGTGTGATGCCCATTTAAGGTCTCTACCTAAACCTGAAGAGCAGCCTCGGAATAACTGGCATACCACACAATATGATAACCGTGGGCTCAACACGAACCGTCAGGAAGGGAAAGAGGGAGCAGTGGAGACAGAAGGCAGATAAGTTAGGAAGAAACAGACTCTACAAGTGTAAACATCTAAATGTGTGACAGCCAGGAATGTGAAATGTGACCTTCACTCTGTGCTTTGAGCACAGACATGTTGTCGACTCTACTGCTAGTACAACACAATAAACACGGATAAATTGAGCTGTGTTTGCCGTGAATGTCAGGCCATTCTTCTATTTCTCATATCCAAATCTATTACCTTCTTTTATTTACACTATGGACGTTCTATTACCTCTGCACTACTTCTGTCCTTCCATTATTATCCTTCCTCCAACTCATCACCCATTCTGTGCATTTGCAATCTAATTGCTTTGGGTTTCTGCTTCGAAATAAAAATCTGATAAGTCTAATGAATGTATAAATATTTAAAGTACGCTTAATGCTGGATCTCTGCTGTGTGCTGTTCACACCAGGGTTTATCTATATTATGTAATTTATGATCAAGAATGTAGGACAACAAATTCTCTACAGAAAAAAGGGGAGATGATAGGAGGGAAAAATGGAGAAGAAAAGATAGGGAGAAGGAAAAAAGGATGGGATGGAAAAAACTGCCGAATAGAAGAAAAATAAAAGTGAGAAAAGAGTGACTGAATAAAGCAAGAATAAATATAAGAATGTACCTTCCTACTGTACATAAAAACAAAAGGGTTACCAGAAACATAGAAGGAATACATAATAGGGACATAAAAGATAAGAAGGGAGGGAAAGAGGGGGTATAGCAGCAAGGTCAGAATGATGGATGGGAGAAGAGATCTTGCTTTCCCTCTGCCCTCCAGTCACTGCTGCTAAGTAATCAGCTAGCAGGTTATAGACCCAATAAAAAGTCTGCGGAGCTTCTTGTTTGGAGAAATATCTGAGGCAGGTCCCCACAGACTAAACTGTTCTCACTGCAACGCAATTACAGCAGCAGCTGGATCCTGCTCTTGTAGAGGATTGGAAGAGAAGTTCTGTATAAAGAATGATGTGACAAATAGAAGCCAGCTCTTTACAGTAAATGCCTGTAATATCTGTGTTGCCTTCCTTTTTGTTGGTCCTCTTATGATATTCCAGACTGGCGCCCCTGACACATTCAATATGGGGTTTTTTTTATGTAGTTTGGCTGGTGGTGCTTTGATGATTATCTTCTGTAGCTCTGCAGTGGACAAAAATCTAAAATCCTACCTAACTTTGAGAATCAAGTTTGATGACAAGCATTCTCGTATGTCATAACTACAGCCAGGAACATATTACTGCAGATGGTTAACAGCCACATTATCACATGCATGTTTAGTCATGGTCACTCACTTTCAAGATAGTACACTGGTCTGTAAAAGATAGACCATGTGATCAAACTGATTGTGATCCTGCAGTGTAATCTGCTTAATAAAATCAATCTGCATGGAAACAACTGCAATCAGCAACACTCAGTCAGACTTTAAAACACTCTTAGATTATATTCAGATTTGTCTGAATCCGGTTGTAAAAAGCAGGCGTTGTTTGATTTTGACAGCTTCAACTCCCATGGATCAAGATGTGGAGCATTTGAATCCTGAACTGCAACCCCACTATAAGATAATATCTGTCCACGGTGACAGGCCCTAATTTTCAAAGACAGGGGAATCTTGAAAATCAGTCATCATGGTCCAATCAGGATTGTAAAGTGTATTTAAAACGTTATTTTGTTTTAGTTGTCTCAAACTGTTTTGAAAAATCCTGCTCTGTATCATCCAGGGTTGTCTATACGTACATCCATCTATTTTCTAGAAACGCTTAAACTGTTTAGGGTTTCAGGACGCTGGCACCTACTTATGGAGATGTATATATTTTTTTTTTTTTTTTTTGAGGATTCTATCTGGCTCTTTAAATGAATCCCTCCTCAGTCTCAAAGGGGAAAGGTTGTTCTCAGGGTAGCAGCCGGATTGAGGCAGGTGGGCCACTCCTTTCATTATACTGCACTCCCCTAAGGCTCTCTTTATCTCCATCCCTCTGCTGTCTCTTTGCCATCCTCTGCTCTCCATCCCGCTCTCTCATCTCGCCTATCTCATCCTCTTCCTCCTCTCGCTCATCACACCGACTCCTTGTCACAGCATCTTTTTACCTCATTCTCTTTCTCACTGACAGCATCACCTGCACATTTTTACATACAAATATACAAGTGACCACTCTTTCTCTCTCTCTCTTCTCTCTCTCTCTCTCTCTCTCACTCTCTCTCACACACACACACTTACACCCATTCCCTCCTGCTGGCAGAGCAGGGCGATTGCAGGAGCGGCCGCAGCAGCAGCTGCTCTGACACATTCTGGCGTGACAAATACACAAGGAAAAGGCAGGAGGAAAGAAGAAGGAGGAGATAAGGAGGAGGAGGAGGGAGGAGGAGGAGAGGAGGAAGAGAGAGAGAGAGAGAGAGAGAATAGGAGGACACAACTCTGTCTAAAGGACACCGGAGGACAGGAGAAGAAGAGGACAAGGAAGAGGAGAAGGGAAGGAGAGCAGAGGAGACGGCTCTTGCAGCCATGTCAGACACACCTTTGCAGAGGAACGGCACAGCCACAGCACCGTGAGTGGATGTTCTTTATATTTTTTCCATCTTTTCCCTCCTTCTCTCCTCTCCTTGCCCGCATCCCTCCACCTCTCTCTCCTCCATCTGACAGGCTGGGTTGTCATGGGAACGGGAGCTCCGTCATGGTGAGGCTGCTGCTCAGTCATGACTGGCGAGGAGACACACGCCGTACACCGTGTACACTCCTCCCTCTCCTCTCCTCTCCTCTCTCTGCCTCTCTTTTCTTCACTCACCCTCACACTCTCTCTACAAACCTTTCACCTCAGCGCACATCAGCCCTTCATCGCTTTGCTCTCTTGCACTGTTTTCCTCTTTCTATTACTGGCTACTGTCTTATACTTGTCCTTTTCCTCCCTGCCCTCCTTCTTCTTTATCTTATTCAACATCCCATGTCCCTGGATATGTGTGAATGTGCATGAATGTGTGTGTGTGTGTGTGTGTGAGATGTGGCATGTTTTAGCACGGTCAATGTGGAGACTGCAGGCTTGGTCCAGCCTCTGTGTGTCAGCACAGTCCGCCATGCTGCAGACCCCTTCTTCCTGTGTGTAATTTGTATGTCTGTGCCTGAAAATGAAAATCAACCTTAAAAAAATAATAATAATAAAACACAAAGAAACTTGTATTTGCATTGATGACTAATACACCGGTGGTCGTAAAATCACAGCCAGAAAAATATTAAGCAAACACTGGCAATGTGTTAAGAATCGTGTAACACTGGTAGCTTTTTGGGATTGCTGTTCGAATGCTGACTGTCAGGTCTTTGATGACGTGTCCCACAAGTACTAGAGATGTGCAACATCAGCAGAATTTCAAGTCCGACCTGTCAGCTGCATTCCCAGACAAAAATAGATTTTTACATATTTGAAAGGCACAAAAGAGACAAAATATAAGAAAATAACAAAAAATAGCCAGATATTTTACAGTAAAGTGACATTCAAAGAGGTACTGTCCTAAACATTTTCAGATAAATTATGTTTGTAAATGTGAAATGACAAGACATAAGTTATAGAATATAACTTAGATATTTTCTTTGATTGGAGGAAGTACCATAAATGGTGTTACATAGTTGGCCTGTTACTTTAAGAGAGAGCTGCATTATGGGTGGTTTGTAGCCTTGTTGCTAGGCTAACCGTTCACCCTGGTCTGTTTACCTTCAGGGAAGTCATGTGATGTAGTTTAGGTAGTGGTGGACTAATGGGTCGAACACAGGACTTCCACCGAGACCAAAAGTCTAATTAGTATAAAATAATTTCAGTTTTCATTCGCAGTTTGGTTAGATTTAGGCAACAGAACTACTCTAGGAAAAGGAAAACGTATTGGTTTAGGAAAAAGGTAATGGTTTTGGTTAATGGACCTTTTCACAACTAAAGGCTTTCAGGTAGAAACAAACAGCAGAAACTTCTTACATCTGCGTTTTTTTTTCCCGCGCATCGAACCTTTTCGCTTTTTGGAGTTAGCTAACTGCTAGCTAAAAGTCAGTAACCCACTTACTGAACACACGTTTTCATGCTAGCTCCTGTTAGCACAGAGTTAATAAACATAGAGAGTGGAAACGAGCGGGAAGTGGCTTATCAGCGTCTTTGCCACAGAATGAGCAGAAATGGGTAAAGCGACATAAGGTAACACAGCAAGGTGTCCCCAATGTAGCCAGCCTCATATGACAGCCTGCTAACAGTAACAGCGACGCTTACCGTGGTCCCAGAATTCACCTCGGCCAAGTGCAGGAGAGTAGCAAACAACATGCCTGAAACACCAAATGAAGAAAGACGGCACAAAGGTAAGATTATGTATTTATTTATTTTTCATGCTAGCTAGTCAAACTTTACCTGGAAAGAAAGCTTAATGGCTAAGTTGAAGACTAACAGATGAGTTCAGTAAATGTAGCTTGACTAAACCTTCCTCAACTCCAGAGCAGAGAAGGCCAAATACACTAATGAATGTAGTTAAATGTAGACAGTGCCATGGTAAAATGGGAGAGTTATAAGGGCAAACGCTTGGTAAATCATGAAGACAGATGAGTTCCTCCTGAGTCTCAATGTGATGAACAATGAAAGTCTGCAAAAATGATTTCTGTTGCACCTGAACGTGCTGCGATCAGCTGCTATATGAATTGGTGTGGAGAGAAGTAGTGACAGTGATACTGTAGTGAGTAGGAGTTGTTCTTTAACAGTCAAAGCTTTGTGGGTGTACTGTGTTGTATTCTACTGTAGCTACTTTTGGTGGAGAGATTCATATGGCTGCTGAAAAACAAAATTCAGAAATTCGTGACTAATTACTTTTCTTTTAAATAGTACTGAGGTGCTCATGACGGATTTGGCTTTGAAACCAGAAAGGCTAATGTGTATAAGATACAGTAGAGTCTTATGCACCTCCAGGTCTGATGAGACATGTCACTATGCATCTTAATCTCATGCAGCTTGCTCTCCAGCTAATCTTCTGTCTGTTTTGGGGACTTGAATATGTTATTTTTGTTATTCGGTGCATGCACATTGTATATCACGGATGATTCAGCTCTTTGCTGTGTCCTTGTGGTTTAATTTCTAAAAAACGCTGTCAGTGCTGCAGATTAGGGGATGCTGAGCGGTTAGCTGGTTTGAGTGATAACCAACTTCTTATATTGCGGCTCAATCAGCTGTCCACAGCCAGTTTGAGTGACAGGTCAGAGTGATTTTTGCATCCTGTGTCAGAGCCGCACCCATGGAGCAGGCAGGGAAAGTACAGTGAAGCATGAAGCAGACATGCTTTGCTGGTGCATCAATAGTTAATGTTCTAATTGGGAAAATGAGACAGTGCTGTCATGATTCAGTCTATCACATCACATCCTCGGTTTTCCTCTGTGCCGTAGGCTCATTTTTAATCACCAGATACTCCGTACTCTCACTGGGTTGTCCACTGATTCAGCAGAAAGACGAGGTAGTAGTTGTGGTCATGTAGAGTGCAGACACCACAATGGCAGATGGCCCATTCTCTGTTGCTATTTATTGCACACTCAGGGAAGTCTTACAGGGAAGAGACTCTTAATAGTGGTGGGATGAATTGAGCATATACACTTACCAACCCAGCAGCCCAGAGAGAGCACCAAATTAACCACCACATTTGTATTTTTGCAGTTACTGTGTTTATGTTCATCAAAAGTATAAAGTTGAATTTAAGTTAAATCAAAAGTATGGTTTAAAATATGGACATTGTTTGACCAAAAATACAAAACATTTGTTGACCAAAACAAGCAGTTTGCAATTGTGAAGAGCAGGTTTCATTATTTTTGTACATAGACTAAATGATTAATCAGTTAATCAAAAAATAATCAACAGACTGATTGATAATGAAAATAATTGTTAGTTGCAGCCTTTAATCAAAGCTCTCCTGTGTATATGTGACCCTGCAACTTCAACTTCATGTGTAGCCCATTCATAGAGCACAATTTCATACAAATGCAGTTTAAAGTGCTTTTCAGAAAAATTACATCAAATGTAAAACACAGATATACAAAGAAATAAGATGAACCAAATACCCATTCACTCAAATGATCCATTTCACTTTTTTTTTTAGGTATGTATGGTTATTGTTTTTCTCTCTCATCCCTCTCCATGAATCATGGACACTGGATAAGAGGAGACATGCAAACTGCAGAGCAGAGGAAAAAATATAATGGCATAAAGAGAAAGAGGGAGCAGAACATGCTGAGGTGGCGATAATCTGAGTGTCTGGAGGCCAAGACATCTGCCTCTCCTCTGAAATGCACTGCAGTACAAAAACGATTAAGAGCTACTTTATAGAATAAAAAATATCCATGTGTTAATATGCATGAACATGGATGCGAGTTCTTCTCTCTTCCCTAAGAGACAATACACTGAACAGATAGTACAATAAAGGCTAATTCATACTGTGTACCACCTAAATTGCCATTCATACTGGGTTAATGACTTATTTTGTTATCAGTTCTTACAATTGCGGGCAACATGAGAGGCCCTGCTTAGCTGTCCTGAGCTAGTTTAAGTTTTTTTTTTTACAGGCAAAGCATAGATTGGTCACTGCTTTGATGTTACTTTTCATCAAGTTGTTTGCGGTAATTGAAACCAAACACTAAAAATGATCTAGAGATTTCTATCGGCTTTGAAAAGTCCTAGTCTAAACAGTAAAATTAAAATTGATGGCTTTGGCCTTGCATGGCTGTAGCAGACAGAGTCGTATCAGTTAGTCAAACCAGGGAGAGTTGGTATCTGATTAGTTGCTGAAAGCCTGTGACTTCCAAAAGTTCAGCTATCACCAACTCTCCTCGCCTGCACTCGTCTAGACACTTTCGCAGTGGAAAAATAAACATACTTAGCGGTGACAAGGACAGCAGTGCTCAGGGAATTGGTCATATTATACTGAGGGGAAGGGATAAGGAATAAGGAGGGGAAAGAATTTCAGATTTTTAAATACAGTTTAATAGTTTTTAGTTAAACTGCATCTGCAGACAGACAGACAGACAGACAGACAGTCTGACCTTCCTCAGTGATGTATAAAATATGAATGAGATCAAGGTCTGGCACTCCCATAGGCAGAAATATGTCTGTTTGGGTTGTTTTTTCTCTTCCCCCCACCATCTCTCTCTCTCTCTCTCTCTCTCTCTCTCTCTCTCTCTCTCTCTCTCTCTCTCTCTCTCTCTCCCACACACACACACACAAACATATATACATATGTACCATGTCTGCAGCAGAAGAGACCAGTCTGTACCACATGTATGGCTCTATCTCGGTTTGCAGTTATTTTGGGGAGAATTGAAATGTGGGAGTACGAAGCTCAGGAAGGGCAGGCAAATGAGATTGCATTAACACAACATAACACAACATAACACACACACAGGTACACAACACAAATGCACATTTTATCTGACTTATTTTCTTTGTCCATATTTGCTCATTCCCTCTGCCTCCCACTCATGTTGTTATATTTCTCTGTGTGTGTGTGTGTGTGTGTGTGTGTGTGTGTGTGTGTTTTCCTGCCTCTGGTTCCACATCTGGAGGCCATTACCTCTGGGCTGGGATGGGAGGGAGGCGGGGCTGGGCTGGCTGTGCAGTGAGGTCATCGCATCGTCGTGGCGATGCAGATGAACAATGATGCTGTTGTCTCCGACAACGACCAACCAGTGTAGCTGACGCCAGAATTAAAGGACTGAAGGGGCGATGGGAGAGTTAAAAAGTTCGGGGAGAAAAGTAGGGTAGAAAGGAAATAAAAATAGAAAATGTTATAAAGAAGTAGAATAATGTTAAAGTAAGGAGGTATGATTTGTAATGACAGTGTGAGCAGCCAACATGATGAGGTGATTGGTGCAAATCCAGGTCAAACAGAGACTCTCAGAGAGAAGTTTTCGACTGCTGCTGGCTGTAAAGTCAGACAGCTCCAGAGCTGAGCCTGGTTTCATAACATAAACTAAAACCCGAAACAGGTCGTGGTCTGCACGTGTCCACATTAAAGACGTAGCAATATGTTTTAATGAGGGCGGGTCCCGGGGTGAAACAGTACTGTTTTTATTTTAGTATATTGATGGTGAACCTCAAGGAAGCCTTTAAGTGTGTTAAAATTGTGCTGTAGATTTTATCCAACAAAATGTGTAGACAAAGAATGAAAACCGTCATTCTCAATCACAGTCGCATGCATGCAAAATGTTAGCATCATAACAACAACTTTTAGCTTAGAAATTCCAGTATGCGCTAGTACTATAACTATTACACCAGACA
Organism: Dicentrarchus labrax; assembly: GCF_905237075.1. Lineage (NCBI taxonomy): Eukaryota > Metazoa > Chordata > Actinopteri > Moronidae > Dicentrarchus > Dicentrarchus labrax. The sequence continues at coordinate 16,059,607 of NW_026136710.1, read as the reverse complement.
TACACATCGTGCAGACATGAAGCATTGAATTACCATTGATTAGATATTGGATCTCTTGCCACCTGATGTTCCTGAGCTCCTTTTAGCTCTGTTTTGGTCTCCTGAGGGAAATAGCTGCTTTTGAATGCTCCACATGTTCACTGCCTATTTGATAACATTGTGTGTCTGCTGTTTGGTGCTGGGCTGGTAGTGTACAGTGGGTCTATCAGAGCTTTTTCACTGAAACAGCTGCTTGCTGTGTCAGCTCTATGAGAGCAATGAGAGTGAAGCAAAACAGAAAAGTTGTGGTCTTTTTACAGCCCAATCCCAAGGACAAATAATCAGGACCTAAACCCAACAATCTACATTCTCCTTACAACATATAAACTGTTAAAGACTGGACTAGATTAGACTATAATAATAATAATAATAAAATAGTCTCATAGTATATAACTTTTTTAAGCTTTCTTAAAAACTGTGTTACAGTACAGTGTTTTTCTCAGAATTAAACTGCTGAATGAACCACATTTGCCCGTCAAGGTTTTGTAAAGTTTATAAAGTTTAACAAAAACTTGGCATTAAATAATAACAAACGAAACAAAAAATATGTTGTATGTTCTACTCTTAAATTAGAAGATCATAAACTGCAGAATTTATGTAAAAACTTTTGATGAAGGGCTTTGCACCTGTTGCAAACTATAATGTAAATAAATTATTTGTTTATTATTTATTATTATTATTATATACATATAATATATAATATAATACACTTAAAAATAAAAAAAAGAATAATACAAAAATACAAAAACATTGTATTTGTAAAAAATAGAAATAGGTACTTTAAGAAGTCCTTTTTTCTTGTAAAACAAAACTGAAAAGAAGAGAAGGAAGAAGAAGGGAAGATTGCAGCAGATAAAAATGTCAGCACTCCTGAACTGCTGAATCTGCAAGAGACCTGTCTTTGTGCGTTAGTTTGCAGTAGATATTATAACACCTTCAAGCCACCGTATATGGTTCACTTGACTTTTAACAGCCCCCTAACACCTCTCAACATCAAAATCCCAGAGAACCTTAAATGTTTAACAGTCCACATGCAAATAAGGAAGCTATAGCTGAGGGCTGGATAAGTGTCATTGCTGATTTATTCTAAGTCTTGCAGCTGCCCAGTGGCTTTACAGGACAGATACTCTCCAGCTGCACTTATTTATTATCCATTTTTCCCTTGGAGTAACGCAGTGGCTGTTATGTCAGTGTGTGTTTGTATGAGTGTGTGTGTGTGTTGCATGCTTCTGTATTCCCTAAAGACTCGGCCAGGACTGCTGCTGCTGTTTCTCCTTATAAGGATGTCTGCTTGTGGAAGAGAGGGATGGAGAAAAGGAAGAGAGAGAAGGATGGGAGGGGGGATCAAGGGAGAGCTGAGTAACAAAAAGTATGTCGAAGAAATTGATAGACGATAGACAGGTGGGAGATGATAAGGAATGGGGGGGTGGGGGGGGCATGAAGAGAGGATGAGGGGATTAAGAGGAAGAGTAGGAAGTAAAGGGATCAGGAGAGAGACAAGGATGGATGGAGAGAGAAAGGAAAGAAGGCAGAGAGGGTTGCAGGGGTGAGGGTTGGAAGGGAAAGAAGACAGAAGAAGAAAAGAGGGATGGAGGGCAGAGATGTACCATGGGGAGGTTATATGGAGGGAGGGATGTAGCAAAGTAGTGGGAAAGAGAGGAAGAAAGAAAGGAGTTAGGAGAAAGTGTGGGACATGGGAAAGGAGGATTTAATATAGAGAACAGCAGGAGTGCAGCAAAGGAAAAAACAAGAGAAAAAGAGTGAGGGATGTAAGGAAGGATGGAGGAAAGAACAGAGGAACATTGTTGTGGTTGTTGGAAAAGAGAGGAGGAAAAAGAGGAGGGAAGTAAGAAAATAAAGTGAAAGTTAAGAAAGAGAGGAGACAGAGGAAGAATGGATGAAACCCAGGTGAACCTAGAGAGTTAAAATTAGGACACAGGTAACGGTGACCCATTTACACAAACCCTGCTTTTTGTCTATGTGTGTATTTGAGTGTGTATGAAGGTGTGTCGTGCCTTTTGAGGCGATTTGCAGTTTGTACTTTTTAAGATGTTCCACTGATGTTCTTCTACACTCAATCAATTCATGAAGGGACACAATTATCTGTTTTCTTTCTCTCCTGTTCCTGTTTTTCTAAAGTGGGAGGCTTCTTTTGATGTCACTTTGAAAGGCACTGGAATAAACATATGACCAGAGTGACCAGAAATAGATTCTGAAGAGTCAGCCGTAGGATTGTTTGTGTGTGGGCAACATTGGCGCATGTGGTCTCACAGAATTGTATTAAAACGATGAGAATATTTTAACATGCAGTATTGCAGGTTTTGGCACTTTGTCTCTCTTTGGAAAGTGAGAGAAATATATTGCATGACCTTTATCATGAGAAAAGTGTGTGTGTCTGTTTTCAGCGTATAGTGCGGTGGTGGCCTGTGAAGTTAGCAGAAATAGCACATAGTTGCGGCAATAGCTCTAATAGCAGCAGCAATTCTTTAAACTACATAATATGGGTGCAGGCTAGGATGGTGGAAGGTGTGTATCATGTCATAATGCAATGTAGTAAGTAGGTACAGTTTCTTTCTCAAGTTTAAATTTATAATTTCCTGCTATTAAGATAAAACTAAATTCATTTAAACGCACAATAATGAATTTCTGCTGCTGGAGAAACGCACCATAAACTAAACTAAACTAAAATGACAGATATCTCTAGGTTTGAACATTGTTGGAAACATTTGGGATAATGTGAGTGCACAACTCAACAAAATATATAACATAGGTCTAGTATTTATACACATCCTAATGTGGAAATGTTACATATTATGTCTTTAATAAAGTTCTCTTGGATCTATTTTTGTAATTCTTACCTTACATACAGAGGTGTTTTAGTAGACTGCTTCTTTAAACACAAACCTGAGCGATCAATGTTTGTGATGGTAGAGATTTTGATCTATGAAAAGATAGATTAAAAGATTTATTTCAGTAATTAGCCTGAATGAAACGGGCTGGCAGTATGATTGAAAAATGTCTGATTTAGTCTGTTCCATTTCCCATTGTCTCTTAGCTTTCAAATATGACAAATTACTCCTCTGCTTCTCTTGTCCTTACTTCTGCAATTTTATTTTGCTCTTCCTCCCCCTCTCTCTCTCTCTCTCTCTCTCTCTCTCATTCCCCCCCCATCATGCCATCACTTCTCTTTCCCTCCCCTTCCCTCTTCCCTCTCTCAGCTGCTCCTCCCAGCTGTTTAATCACACATGGCTCATGCCTAAAAAAGAGAGAGAGAGGGAGGGAAGGAGGGGACAAATGGGAGGAGAGACAGAGCGCAAAAGAAAGAGTGGGTGAGAGAGAGACGGAGGGAAAATGCGAGCAGCGGGCTGAGTGTGAGGCACATGGCCAGTGAATGAGAGACCTTTGCTTCCTCTCAGTGCGAGCTCCTTCTCCCCACAGTCTCCTCTCTCTGGTTGGATTACTGCTGAGGAAGGACCTCGTCTGGATACTCCTCTTCTCCTCCTTTTCCCTCTCTATTTCTTTACCTCTCGCTGAGGGACTCCAGCTCTCTTGTATTCCCAGATCTCACGTCTCTCTTTCTCCTTTCAACCCCCCTCTCCCTGCTCCCCCCCCCCCCCCCAGGATGTCGTGTGAGGAGGCTCAGCTCCACAAAGAGAGGCTGCAGGCCTTGGCGGTAAGTCGGAGTGTGTTTTAAACTATTTTCTTTTTCTTAATTTGACCTTCTGTCTGTTTGTTTTGCTGTCTGTTTGTCTGTCAGTGACTTACATGGCCAACCCCCGTCTCACCTTGACTCTATCCCTTTCTGTCATTCGCAGTACAATATCTCGCCTAACTGTCTGGCACCTCAGAGTTGTTGCAACTCCAGTCTGTCTGACTCTTTCTTTCATTAGTTCCCCCTCTCTCTCTCTCTCTCTCTCTCTCTCTCTCTCTCTCTCTCTCTCTCTCTCTCTCTCTCTCTCTCTCTCTCATGCTCTTGTCACATTATTCATTCATGTTCCATTCACGTTAGTTCAAACACATGTAGAGGGGCGGGAAAAAGTGTCTGCAACAGTTTTTGTCTCTTTGCCCCATACCAAAGTTCATGTTTATTGAACTCTGACCGATCTGTACGGCGTAAATACAACGGTAGAGGTGCAAAAAAAAGCTCGGTGACCCGTTGGGTGAGACTTAAACTGATCATGAGCAGTGATCTGACCTGCTGTATTATAATGTTTCTTAAGCCAATTACCTTTTATGAACTTACAACATATGGACCTAAACAGAAGATCAATTGGCCCCATTACAACTGACATCCAGTGTGCAATTTGTCTTTCTGCGTTTCACATTCTTCAAGTCAGCTAACGCTCGCCCACCTTAGCTTCTATGGCGGGAAGCTAAATGCAGACAAAAGCTAAAATAAACATTGTTTAATGTCACTTTTTATAATCTTGTCATATTGCTTTTTGGTCGGTTACATTAACATTGAATAAGCTTATTAATGTGAGAGCTCTACAGCATGACATCATAGCCTCCTACACCCATTTTCGTCACAGAAAACAAAGTGATTTTTGTTGCACCCATTGTAGTGCGCTTTACTGCTCCACTAGCCTTCTGTCCTCCGCTGCTGCTGTGTTTGTCTTTCTGTTCGTGCCAGCTTTCATCTTATTCCATGTCTTTTTTTTTATTTGGGGGGGCAACTCTGAGGAAAGTTGGTGGAAAATCAGTTCTTTCCGTTTTTTTCTTCTCGGCCAGATGTCTGAGGTTTTTAGGTGTATGTGCTTGCCAAGGTAGAAGGATCTCAGCCCGTGAGGTGGTCTCGAACATGTTTCGATACTCGCCGTTATGTTTCATGATCACCGAGGCATCTGTTGGAGTGTTTGGCTTCGGGGCTGGTAGGACTTCAGAGCAACAGTTAGACCCGGATTCACTGCCCGGGACTAAATTTGGCGCCAGCTAGGAACCACAGCATACCACACACACACACACACACACACACACACACACACACACACACACACACACACACACGCACAGAGGCACAGGAACACACACGTACACGCATTCATACACACAAGTGGTGGAACAGCGGCAGATGGAGAAACTATTTTGGCCACGTTGATCATGGCAGCCGTACCAGGCTGCATGTACTTTAACCATTCAGGCACTTAAGTGAAGCGAGAGTGGAAAGTTCTCACGATTTTGTAGAGAGGAACAAGCATGTCTGTGTCTTGCATCATTCTTGCATGTGTACTTGGCGAAACACTACAAAATCATTGATTATGTGTAAGTGAGTTTTGGTTTGGTGCACCAGGCCAAGAAAAACTGCAATATTCTGGTGGCAACCGTTGTGAACAGTACAAAGAACGCTCAATCTAGTGTAATTCTTCCCTGAAGTGCTATCAGAGATCCTTCTGTAAGTGCCAAGAGCTTTGACATACATTTAAAGTAAGGTCAGCCGTTGACTAGAAGCAAATCATTTGAGCCTATTTGTCTCCTCCAAATAAGCATCTGTCTTGTCTCAACTCTATGTGTGCACTATATCAAAGACAATAACAGCACTAATAGCTTTCAAGCCCTACCAGGCACTTAAATAGAGAAGGGTTACTATTACACTAATAGTACTAACAACTCTCTCAGGCAGCTAAGCACTCTGTAAGCCACAGACTCTGCCAGCCAACGCAGGTCCAGTGTAAATACAGTAGCTCGACAAAGTTTCCCAGAGTATCTCAAAGGGAATGGGAACGGGGTTATAAAACCTCTTCTGACTGTCAATCAAAAAACACTCGATCAGAATAATATAAACTGCCCCAACACTAAATTTGATTGCTCATTGGTGCTAAAACTAGAGCATATTGTCTTCAACAAGGATGAATCCGTCTGACTGACTTTCTGAAAAAGCATTACTTAAACCCCTGCAGAGGGGTGTACATACACACACCCACACACTGTCTCCGGTCTGCAGCTGACATGCTAATGATTTCATCAATAATTGATAGTCTGAGATTTCATTGTCATCACCATCAGTGTCTGACTTCATCAATACTTTAGCAGATCTCGAGCCAAATTGGAAGCTTCCTCTAAAATCAGAGCCAAGGGTTAGACCAGCCGTGTCTGTCTGAGCCGCCAGAACACACCGAGTCCGACACCAACTGTAAATAACATGTCACATGGACTTCAAGTGGGCCAAAAAAAAGGTAGCAGACAGCTGTCATTATAATGGCTCATGAATAAAGCATGGCACTTAATGGCTGTGAATTACTAGCCCTCTTTTTTGAAAGGACAAGATTCAAGATTCAAGACGCTTTATTTATCCCGAGGGAAATTACTGTGCAACAGTTTCAATACAAAGGTGGTACATACCTATCTGCTTGATCACAGCAGCAGTTTGACTGAGACAGTGTAGAGAGAATTTACAGGATTGGACCAAGGCATTTTAGTCTTCTCTACAATGGCTCAAAACTGGAATAACTTAATTTCATGTTTGATTTGTGAAAATGGCCCAAAAATAAAATCTGATTATTTTCAAGCTTAGGGGCATTTCATGATATTAATACATACATTATTTTGCACAAATGCTAAAAGATGAAAACATGATGTATATTTCTATGGTCCCGATGCAACTGTTTCCAGAAATATGACTTTAGACAGGTGTTCATGTATGTATGTATATTTTTTTTTTTGAGAAAAATTAAAAAAAAAAATTTTTTAAAAAAAAAAAAAATTAATTGTCATAATTTGTCAACCAGCTCTATAAAGATCACATACTGCAAGCACATATGCCTGTTTGTCTTATGATTTCATTCCTATATATAACATTTTCCTCTTAGTGCTTTCATATTTCTTGTTAATTATTGAAGGACCAAGAAAGGAATGAACATGGCATCTTTCTGCTCCTGCACAATTTATTTTCAGTAGTTTTACTGCTGCATCTCTTCCCCCATCATAACATGTGTTAAACTTAGCTAAACTACATTTAACATTGCTAAGATGGCTCTTTTTTAAGTTCTGTCACAGTTAGTGCTATCCAAACTGGAAAAAAATGCAGTACTGATTGGTTTGTTTTTTACATAATAAGATTTCTTAAAGCGTTAATCATTCGGTGCAACAAGGAGCGGGACATTTACTGGTGTCTAATCTAAGAGTTAAGTAGTCAACTGCCTCGTTTGTTTGATCCTCACAGTCTGATAGTGATTACGGCCTGTCAACTGCCAGCGGTACAGGTTGCCATGGTTTCTAATTGGTCAGATTAGGGAACAGTTGTGATGTCATGTTGTTAAATCCAGACCTGTAATTGGTATATTATTAACATGTAATTATAGCAGTCGGATGGAGTACAGCCTGGTCAGGGTTCGTTAAAAAACTGATTACGTGTGTGTGTGTGTGTGTGTGTGTGTGTGTGCATATGTATGTCTGTGTGTTGTCGTTTTTTTTCCGAAATTCGTGTGTGTTCACCAAAACCCTGCGTGTGGTTTTGAGATCAGCCAATGAATGATGAGCGCTTCATCTTTCTAATTAGCTGTTCCCCATGCGGCCTGCCAACCGCAAACGGCGTGGCAGAATGCATGTACGTCTGCGTGTATCTTTGCATGCACTCATTCATTCAACTTCTCTGTAGTGTCTGTGATATGTTTACACAGATGACCTCAGCCCTTTGGACTCTCAGCTGCCCCCTGACACACATACACACACACACACTCAAACACACAGATCGTCTGGGGCCAAGTCTAAGGGGAATTAGGAAGTGGTGCGTGAGGAGTGAGATGATGATGATGGTGGTGGTGAGTGTGTTTGTGGAAAGAGACAGAGAATGAGGAGCTGCTGGCACTGAGAACAAGACACTGTCGGGGACCAGAGATATTTCATTGCAAAAAGATCTGCTCAAACTATAAATCTATGTGCCTGCTATCTTTCTTTCTGCTTTATGATTTTTCTAAACAATCCTGCGAGACTAGTATGCAGTTATGAATTATTTTATTTCCTGGATTCGACCACAGGTTGTTGATCTCATTGGATGAGTTGTGTGCAGTAATCTCTGTAGCTCGGGGTCATTCTGGAAGCTGGTCAGTGTTCTGGATCCACTTAGTGAGGTCTAACGGAGGGAAGTGAGTGGGGCAGGGTGAAGGTGAGGGGGATGCTGTAGCTATAGACCTTGGCATGTACTGAGATTTGTGACTGTGGTATGAAAGTTGGAGGGCCGGGCTAATGGGCTGCGTTAAGAGAGTAAATAGAGTAGGGGGCTGGGCTGCCTGCAGGCATAGTTTCGGTTTGTGCAGTTTACTTATAGATTGACAGCAATGAACCCTTGAAAACAACTTGGAAAATATTTAGTGAGGTTTCCAAAATGCAGTGTTTTCTCACAACTATGGGTTACTTCCTAACTGTAGGCTGTGATCACACATTTCTAACACACTTATACATTTTTCTGTTACTTTAAGTTGCTTTTCCACTGCACTTATATCTGAATCATGGGTTCAGGTTTAATGGCACTGCCTTGTGCTCCAAGCCAAACATACCTGTTACTTGACTGTTACTGTGAGCACACACACTGCTAATATAAAACATTCCAAACATTGTGAAGGTCTTGAAGCAAAGGAACAGTTCTTACAGTTTTCTACTCTTTGTTACAAATTAGCCTTAAATTTCCTGTCGTTTGCTTTAATTTGCAGCTATTTTACCTTTAACTAGAATAGGTAATGGAAATGAAATCAACTGTTGTAAACTTTTCAGCCTGAAATAACCTCTCTAAAAGATTGTTTGTTGTTGTTTTAGTTATTTGCTCACAATCAAACACATGTCTGACTGAATCAGACACATGCTGGTGTTCATATGCGCTCTCTGAAGTGAAACTGTATACAGCTTTCCAGCCCTGGATAAGTGCAGCTAAATCAAATATTTCCCGCCTATGTGACAGATGTTTGCCGTCTTTTAGGCTTCTGTTTAGTTAACATGTGAACAGGCTTATTTGGTCAAAAAGAGTTGTCGGATTGCCCCCATCTGCTCTATTAACTTGGAAATACTGTATATGCAGACGGCACAAAGCCACAGCTGCTGGTTTATGATGAGTCACTGCGTCAGATTCAGTATATGTTAAGTTTCAACTGGCCGTGTATGATCGCTCAATGGGCTTCCTGAATTGGTATCTCGGATTTTTAATATTTGGCAGAGTGGGTGTTGCCAACTACCAAGTGAGCAGATTGGATCCTGGACAGGCAGGAGTGGATAGGTGGCTGGGGGTGGGGGGGCTTGGTTTAAGAACTTCAGCAGTTCATGGGGGTGGGGAGTCTGCTTGGGTGCAAAGTCATTTTGAGGGGGAAGAGGGGATGTGGTTTGTTGGGTAGTGGGGGGCCTGAGGCATGCCAGGCATTACATGCCGTCTAAAATTAGCAGCAGCTGTCTACTGGACATTCTGGCGTGTGTGTGTGTGTTTCTGTGTGTGTGTGTGTGTGTGTGTGTGTGTGTGTGTGTGTGTGTGTGTGTGTGTGTGTGTAAATTGAGTGGGGTTAGGCTTCACAGAGACAGGGGAGGCTGGAATGCAGTTCTAGTAGGCACTACTGGTTGAAAAATTATTTTCATGACATTTGAGCTTAGTTGGATAGTAAACAATGAGTGACAGCACAAACAAATACTGTCACTCTGGTTTGCCAATAGCAGTGGCATTGTTCGTCATCTCACGAGACCGCCATCGGGAGACATTAAAAAAAATGGTACGGCATTTGTTTATCTGTCTGTATGTCCATGTGAATGCAGAGGTATGCACACTCGTGTCTCTCCTCAATATGGACATGATGAGTATAGTCACCAGTTGCTGCTATCACATGACAACTGCATGCAAGACATTTCAACGATGTGCTAAGTTCGCATATTGTGACACCAACATTGGTTAATGAGTTAGCAGGTTAGCGTTCTGTTCATTCTAGACATAACAAATTAGCATTGTCTGAGGACGTTCATATAGTCGCCACTAATGGGTAAATGAACAGTTTCATTGATTTGGATGATTTTCAGTTCATCATTACCAAAATAGACCTTTTTCACAGCAGCCATACTGACATGAAATTGGAGGGTAAATACACGTGTTTCAAATGATACTAGGTTATGTTCCATTCAGGACAACCAGAGTCAGGGTGCTGCTATTGGGCAGGTTGGCTCACTGGAAAGGCTGTGCTACGCTAAATGGAACAGAACCTTAATTAGTATCATGTGTACTGTGTTTACCCAACTATTTCATGTCAAAATGCCTTCTGTTAAAAAGGGCTATTGTTAGATGACTTCTTTCAGCGCTAAATCTATACACATTCACATTGTAAGCATTACCTCCTTGTTTACACTATTATCGGAAGATCTTACAAGCTCAGTAAGTGCTGAATCAAACCCATGACATTAAACCGCTGGTCCATTTCAGTCCCTGTTCTCTAAGTGTTCAGGTATGGCTAACCAGCAGATTGGAAGATGATCTTCACTGTGAGATGTCTCTGCTGGGTGTGTTGGCATGTGCAGAATGTGACCCATCAGATCTGTAGCTTGCTCGTGTTCACAGGGCTTTACACCAACAGAACTTTGAAGCGTAACGGAGTTACATCACTGTTTTACCACATTATAATCACGTCTGCATGACCTCATTCCGGGTGGGTGAACTATGTCTATCAGTGGTGCAGCAGGCTGTTTATAGGCAGGAGTGTATTCACATTTAAGTGATGTGCATGTGTTTATGTACACATTCTGACACTATTCAGTCAGTATATGGGCCTTTTATCTCATCCTGGCTATTTGAAATCTGGTGGGCTTGGAACCTTGAATACCTGCTTGCAAATCAGGCTGTGTTCGTTCATACATCAGTATGTTGGACAACATTATGCAAACTACTACTTCAGGAAACAACCCAAAAACAGAGGGGTTTAGGGTTAAAAGAGACATCAGACATTGACTTTTAGCCTCTTAAATTCTGTCATTTCCAGTAAGAACACCACAGAAGAAGAGCGAAAGTTCATCACACTGTTTATCAGATACTGTAAGTCCTCTCCACTGCCAAAATGTTCAACCCTGTAGGACGAGAGGTTACCGAGTTCGTCCAAGTCCATGAGACTTTTGGTTGACTTGTATTCTCCAGCGGGGCTTACCCATTTTAAATATCAAACACAGAATTCTGTATTAGTGTCCAACTTCTTGGATGGTGTCAGCAGTAGTGGGAAAAGTGATGTCCCTTGTGTCAGTGCTCAGCAGCAAGCCAAGTGGGGCCAAACACTCTGTGAGTCAGAGTGTGGGAAGTCATGAGTGTGTCACCAAGAATGTCAACATATTTTCCTGAGGAGGAGGATGTGTTCTCTGAGAGGAGCAGGGCCTGGGGTCTCTCTCTTGTTCATTCAACTGCACAAGGCTACGGATTACTTTCATCTTTTAATTAACTTATCCGTTTCTGTTCTCGCAGACGGTGACTATCCCTCTGCCTCGGCAGTTATTACCTGCAATGTATGTGTGCTTGGATGAACAGTATTTGATTGGCCCGAGCAGTGTGTAGTAAGATTATGTTGCAGTGCCTTGCAGAAAAAAGTAAAGTCACTGTCAGCTATTTTTTTTGTGCCCTCCTTTTGTTTTGTTTGTTCTGCGGCGGTCACCCCCACTGCATCGCCTCATGAAATGAATGAACAGTCTGTGTTATTTGCCGCAGAGCCATAATCAGCCTCAGAGAGCCTTTAGCCACAATATAAACTGTTACGTTTAGTGTACAGTACTGTGTTTTAAGCAGAGGATTGCTGTGGACGGGAATGCCCATTCTATACATGTACATTATTTCTGGAATATGATGGAAACCAAATGGCACAATCAATTTGACATCTGCAGATGAAAGACGTTTTTTTTTTTTTTTTTTCATCTGCAGATGTCAAACATATGTCTGTGTGCATTTATGTACAGTCAAGGATTCTCTGACAGAATACACACACCTTGCCAGAGTACTGTTGTATTTTGAGAACATATTAGTGTGTGTGTGTGTGTGTGTGTGTGTGTGTGTGTGTGTGTGTGTGTGTGTGTGTGTGTGTGTGTGTGTGTGTGTGTGTGTGTGTGTGTGTGTGTTGCCCATTCCCCAGCCACATGTCCTTACCAGTCCTTGACATCTGGTGACCATACCTCTTCTCTGGCTCTGTGACTGTACTTCACAAGCCATGGGAACTGCTGCTGTGTAGGTTGCTGCGGTGTGGTGTGTGTGTGTGTGTGTACATACAGGAGTGGGTGTGTGTATATGACGGGAGAGAGCGAGAGAGATGACCTCAGGTTTAGTACACTTTTTTTCAAAGTCTGTGTGCAGCTTTGTGATGCGGGGTTTGTAATGATCCTTGTTTCCAGATTTTTTTAAGAACAAGAAGTTCAGTTTAACTATATTTTTACTCAGTTTGTGTTCCGATGCATGCTAAGCTCACCTTATTCTGAATACAAGTCCAGCAACCTAAGTGACCCCCATGCTAGACCCTTATATCCTGTCACTTCTCTACTGTGTGTAATAAAGGCTTAAAAATGTTCAAAACAATACTCTAAATGACTAAATAGATTGTTTAAGTGTCTACAGCTACTACATTACAGTCACAGAGAGATTGCTGCCATTATTTACTGTTAGTGGGTGCAGAGCTGTCTCCGGCATCCAAGTCAGATGATGACTTGTATGACCAACCTTCCACCCCAGCTTCCGGCCCAGGACACTTGCCAGCGTCGCTTGTCAGGAAAATGCAAAGATAAATCATACTCAATGGGTAAATGAGTCATTTTTCTGATGAGGACAAGTGTCTTCTGGTAAAAAGTGGAGAAAATGGTGGTGACGGTGCTGATTTTAATGCAGATGAGTTATGGTCCTTTGAAGAAACAGAAATACAACTAGTAGTGTAACAACAACTTACATTGGGAATAGAATTTTATACACGTCCTTCAATCTAATTTTTTATTCAGTTTTCTCCTGTTTTCTGATACTTGAACAACTTGAACTATTCAATTATCTTATATTTTTCTTCAGTGTAATTTTGTTTAGCTCTGCCCTTTCCATTTTTCTACTCTATCCAGTTCTCTTGTTTCTATTCTGTGTCACTCAGCTTAACTCCCTTTGAGAGATTATCCAAGGTTTATTCGCATTTTGGGGTTTTCCCTAATGGTTATATTTAGCCGACAGGAAACGTCCCAGAAATCCTTGTTCTGCTCCCACTGACAGAGTGAGAGAGAGACAGACAGAGAGAGAGAGAGAGAGATAAAGCCACATACACATCTACAGTATCTCATGCCCTTCAGCCCCAAGCAGAGTTGTACTGGGATCAGCTTTGTTTATATTCCCATGCATATAGTGACCTCCACATTGCCTCAGTACGTTTTTATTCAGTTTCAAACCTCCCACTCACCGTCCGCCCAGCCCAGCCTCCAAACGTCAGCCTCATTCATCTCCACATGAAGTTAAGGATTGTTCTCCCCACTCCAGGTTCAATCTCTGCGCCATTTGGAGGCTTCAAGGCCTAATCCCTCCCCTCCACATAGCCTGTAGACCCTGACCCCTCTCAGCCCTAAGCCCTGACCTCCGACCCCTCTGATACTTCACTTCCTCCCTGCGTACGCCCGAGCATCATTTTTTTCCCCCCATCTGTCCAGAATGAGAAGTCGAATGGTACAGATGGAGTCAGTGGAGTGGGGATTTGCTGTTACACTAATGAGATCAATTTAAACTGAGTTGGACACTGTGCTGCATAAGAGGCCATTAAGTCTCTGCTCACATTTAAATTGAATGTATGAAAACCTAAATTGCCCCAAAGGGATCTTATCTTGATGAGCATTAACATTAAAACACTCAATCAATACAACAGTACCCTTAAATAAAAAAAGAAAACTATTGAAGCGACTGAGAGACGCAGAGCAGTCAAACTTTTAAATGACCTGTTCTGAGTGGAGATTTCATTTTCCTGTCTTGTGTGTGGTTTTATTTTTTTGTGTCCCAGGAGAAGCGAAAACGGCAAACTGAGATTGAAGACAAAAGAAGCCAGCTCGATGACCTGGTGCTACAACTACAGCATCTCAAGGTTGGTGTGTGTTACAGTATATTTAAAACATGGGGGTGCTGCTGCTGCTGCTGCTGCTGAAATTACAGCCGGTCCATCTACAATCTGTTTTCATTCAGTGTCCCCAACTTACTCGGTGCAGGTAACCTGTTTACACATGGCTTCTAATTTTGTCAGGCTACTCATTCCTAGCACATGCCGCCATATAAATATATGTCTCATATTAAAAAAAACCCCAGAAATGATATCATCACAGCTATGACTGTGATCGTAATTTAACTTTTCATTTGCAGTTTTGACAATGTTGCAAAGCCAATGTGAAGGTTTTTGATCCAATCAATTATATACTATCATACTAAGAAAAATACCGAAAAGTGGAAGAAGAATGTTAAATCGTTGTCATATTGATGTCACTCAGCAATGTCAGAACAAGTGCAATGCCAAAGACATTGTGCTGCACATTGTAAAGATTATATAAAAGAGCTACTGTTTATGCTGGGATATATGAAAAAATCCCTGCATTATGATGTACTTATCGACCGCTCTGACTACTTGTGTTATTTACAGCCGTATAGTCACTGCCTGAATATGTGATAACCTGTAACCGTTTGGTCTCAAATTTGCAGAGGTCTGGGTTACAGTACGCATACGTGTAACAGTTTAAGGTTAGATATTGAGTTCAGGGTTGGATTAGAATGAGCTCAGTGTAAAGGTGAAGGTAAGGTAGAGAGTTCAGGTTAGGGTTAGAAGTTAACAGATGAATTTAGTCAATTATGATCACAAGAAAGCTTTACAAATGTGTGTGTATGACACCCATTTATCTTAATCTACTCAGTCCCTCTTTTTTTTCCTAAACATAGTTGTAACCTTGACCCTAAATGTCATAGAGCGATAAAGAGACAGTGTGCTCTTTATGTGCCTTTACAGTTTTGTTCCAGGCCTGCATGCCCGTTTTACAAATACGTGCGTCAGTTTAATTATTTGAACGGGCAGATAAATGTGTTAGTCAGTTTCTGGCTGACAGGTAGTGGTTCATTCCATCCAAACATCCAAATCTCAGTGCTCCTGGTGTGCAGGCCTTGGCCAAGCAGGGCAGGCCTGGCTGTTTTCTTCTTTCCAGAAAAACAACTCAAATCCAAACACACATAAACATATCCCTTAATAATTACTGCCAGCCGCTACTGGTAAGCCAAGATTTTCTTTCAAGTAAACACTGATTTGAGGTCCAAATAGCAAGTGCTGCGTAAACGGAGACACAAACTGCTGACAGATTGTGAGGTTGAGAAAAATGAACAGGCTTTCAGGCATCAGTTAATTTATGTGGGGTTCTTGAACCTTTCAACCAATGAGAAACGATTCCCTTGACCTCGCACACAAGCTCAGAAGAACACACAGCCAGCCCTGTCAGGTGGACACACACCAGATAAAGGCATCCTATACATTTTGAAGATTAATTCACCATGTGACGCAATTCCCTTAAAATACATTCTGCCAAATATTATGACCTTAAAGACTTTGATTTCGGTTTTCTTGTCATATTTTTTGAGTTTCATTATGTTAAATAATGTGCAGTATAATTCGTGAACTGACTGAGTTGCACTTTCCGCACACGGATGGCTAAGAGGAATTGTTTGGAAAATCCTGCAGCCCTAAATGCTGCACAGATGCAGGGTGGGTGGGGAAACGGCTGTAGGCGCCCATTAATACTACAAATATCTGTGGTAGCCAGTTTTAATATTTGCAATAAAAATACATTCCATTCTCTAATTACAGCCTTTAAACACACTTGGCATGAACGATTCCTTTATTAAATAGGTTTGATTCCTACATGCCGGTGTTTCCCAGCATTTAACACCCACTTACGGAAATATCAACCAAACAGGAACATTGATTAAAGCCATGTGCACTTTGTGTATTTGGCCATTAAGGCAATGAGTTTAAGGCAGTACAACCATTAATGAAGCTATCGCACACGTGTTTGATCGCAGTCTTGAGTCTCATTCTGCAGTCTCAGCCCGGCTGCAAAACACACATTAAAACTAATCTAAGCTTTACTGGTCACTGTAGTGTAACTGACCCAGCACCTCATATGATCTATTTGACTTGGTACATATAATTTAAACATATTGTTGTGTGTGTCCTGAATGTAATGCTGATGCAATAAATTCTGCCAGAGTTTGCTTTGCTTTGCTTTACTCTGCATGGAAAGTAATAATAATAACAAAGTACATATTATATCAACAGCTGACATTTCAGACTACTCCAGTAACAACACTTTAGACTACTAGCTTGTGTTGTTTTATTCAATCAGTGCTGCATTGCAAAACCCCCAGGGAAGTCAGCCTACTGTAATTACACGCAGAATGTTTATACACATGAATGCCTGTTTTCTTTCTCTCTATCACTGGCTGTTAATAATTCAGCCAATATCCGGGTCTCAAAAGCTTATTCGCTGCTTTTAAATGCATTTTATGCCTCCATTACATAACTGGCAGTAGAGAGATGGGAGGAATTTAGGGGAGAGAGATGGGGTCTCCCTCCGGATACAGGTTATATTTCAAGACATTGGCAATGTCTTGAAATATACATGTCACATTGCTGATCATATAGTGCCATGATCAATGGTAGCTCCTTCCGACTGCACAGGAAATGATGCAACCTACTTTACTAGTTTTTATCAAGCCACCACAGGTGAAGAAGGGAAGACTACATGCAGATCTCAAACTCAAAAGTCTGAAAGAGGAACACCTCCAGTTATCATAGATATGTGAGATGACCTGCGTATTTATTTCCTGTACTTTCCATGCTCCCCAGAGAAAAATAAAACGAAGGGTGTAGAACAGTTATCATCCAAATCCGCACTAACCCAAATATGTTAGCGCTTTGCTCTATCCTCCACTGAGCTAAACAGGGAATTGAGCCTACAGTGCCTGTGTACTGCTCTGTTGAGTTGTCTTGCATACAACACCAGTAGGCTTGAACTCCAGATGTTATCAGCATCTGGTCACAAAGTCCCATTTAATGGCCATTACCTCTGAGTGCCACACAGCCAGGCAGCATGAAGCAGGCTTTGTAGTCCACTCTCCAGAGACGTCGTGGCCTGGGAGAGGAAATGGAGACTGGAGCCCAGAGATTTGATAAGGGCCTCTTGGCTGCATGATTCAAGCCTCTCAGAATGGAGGTGTTGATCTGAGTCTGGTAGCTTTGTTTGGTCACTTCTAAATTGGTTATTTCAGTTTATGATGAATAGCATAGACCGTCTAAACAGCCCCAAACCTTCCCTTCAGCTCAGGGTGGTTGTGTGTCAGAGCGCAACAGGAAGTGGAAAGTCTATTAAACAGCGTGAGAGAGAGCAGAGAGCAGGCTGGTTCTCAGAGGAACGTACTGGTCACTTATCTTACACAACTTTATATCTCCCTGTTTTGTTGACAGCTGACATGGTCCAGAAAACTTACATACTCAAAATACATTTTTGCTACAGTAGTTGATAAAATTCCAAAGGGAGGTCAGAGGTCAAGGTCGGCTACGGGCCAGCATCTTCCTCGGGTTAAGTGATTGTTTCTTTGCCTCACATACAAAATATTGCTCTGATCTTTATTTGCCAACTGTGTTGAAATCAATGAAACGAGGTGGTGGAAACACTACAGTTTTTGTGCCCACCAGAATCAACACAAAATGAAAGTTCCTTCTCAACAGCGAGCAACAACAGGTTAAAGGTACACACAATGATTTGGCAGTGTACAGAAGAGCAATGAGCAATCTCAAAATATACAAAAGAAAAGGTGTGATGGGAAACACTAACTCTTGTGAACTACAAACATCTGAAGATATTTCAGTTTTATTGATGTTTACATTTCAATTCACAGGTTAAGTTAGATTTTGGGACAGCATATCCGTTCAGTTTGGTTGACAAATGAGTTTGCTTGATGTGAGGTTAGACACAAACAAACAAACAGCCCCGCTGCCACATTCTGACAGCAGGTGGTAAAATGCTTTGGAATCATTTCTGTAGAGTTCATTGTGTGCTGTGCGTCTGAGTGCGTTTGTGAATGTGGAGGCCCACATACTGTTAATTGTCAGCTCTACGACCTAGAGCCAAGCCACGGTTTTGACAGTAAACAGCCAAAGGTGAAGCTAAGTGCTCGACTCTGTTGTGGTAACAAAACAGAGTTCCAGACAGAGATGAGGCATTAGGGGCATAAACACACAGCTCTGGCATTCATCTTAGTAGTTACTCCTGTGTGATGAGATGATTTGTACTTTCACCCCTGTTGGTGCAGATCCAATGCGAGGCCTAATGTACATCTCATTAACAAACTTAAGTGACTACATCGGACATCAACATGTCATGGAGACAAAGCAAACACAGAGACAGGATAATTTCATCAGTTTGGTTAAACGTCAATGGGCAGAGCCAAATTGCCAGTTTCACTGGATTATTAACATCAGAAGGCCATTGAAACAAGAAAGAGGTACTATAAGAGAGGAGAACTCTTACATTATACTTCATCCATATTGATGTGTCTTCAGGCAGCAGCTGGATAGCAGATATACTTTTTGTGGAATGTTTGTGTAACAGAAACTGCAATCTGTCTCATCACACAGCAGTGAAATGATCAAAGAGCATAAAGCTCACATACAAGAATCTAGTTCTCTAAATTATAATAGGAACGCACAAATGTCCCAAATGAAAGCACAAGGCAAATTGTTTGGAATTTGAGGAAAACATATTTGTTAAAGTTCACAGAAAACGTTCAGGAATGAAGAAAAACAGACTTGTTTGTGGATGAGCAAAACCAACAAAGTGTGTGTGTGTGTGTGTGTGTGTGTGTGTATTATATATATGTATTATTATATATGATGAGGAATAATTACTGTAGTTCTGTTAGCCTGATGGGATTCACAAAGGGTGTTTTCCTGTGAGTAACAGCAGAGTTTAGAGTCTCTCTGTGTTATCTGCGTGCATGTGTGGGCCTACGTGTTTATTTGTTTGTTGTAGCTGTGCTTGGCAGTCGTCTTACAAATCTGTCTCAAATTAGTCTCCATAATGCAAGTCCACTGGCTGTTAATAATGTCTAAGAATATCACAACCAGGCTAGAGTGGAAGAGTGTTATGGAGATCTACCTGACTATTGCTACTGCTGTGTTTTGATGAGGGGGTCCCCGTTTTGTCTGTATGTTGTGCATGTACACAAAGACACTGATGCACCGCTGCAAGCATGAAGGAGGGGTGATACGTGCCAGTTTCATGCAATTAAACTGCAACTGTTCAACACCAACACAGTTTGTGGTGGCAGATCCAAAGGCAGGGAAGAAAATGTATTTAAGGATGTACACGGTGTGTTTTGATGAGAAACTGTGAATGCAAACATAACTTAGCTTGTTTCCAAGAAATCTCCACAAGGCACCTTTAACCCGAGCATTCACTAGCTGACTAGCCAGCGAGGGAAAATCTAAGTCAGAAACTTGAATTGATCATGTCTGATTAATCCCGTTGAGATGGAAAAGTTGTACATTTAAAAACATGATCGGTTTGTGACATTCACAGTTGACTTCATCACCTAAAATAACGTGTCTCCGTTCCCTCCTCAGTCCAAAGCCATGCGTGAGCGATGGCTCCTCCAAGGAATGGGAGCGGAGGAAGGGGAGGCACGGCGGAAACAGCTGGAACAGGATGAAGAACAAGGGAAGAGGCTGGAAGACCTGATACACAGGTACACCAACGGACACCACAGAGACACTCGCTGTGGGGCTTTGTTTCATTTTTATGCTATTCTCGACACACTGCACAGATGGGAGTTTACAGAGTAACAATAGCAAACGTTGTCACCTTATTTTTTTTTACTATGCATCTGCTTTTCTTCCCCCAGTCTTAAATCTCCTCACTTCTGGCACACATTAACATCCTGTCCACGTGGTCCAAATTGGAAATACTAAAAAAAATACAAAACAATGAGACTTCAGCCAGCTTTTTCCACTTTTCCACTGATTAGAAAACAAGAGATACAGTATGCGTCACACGTGATAGCACAACCAAGAGCTGGGACACTTAAAGCTGCAAAGGGGAAATGCAGATAGCTATATATCAAACTCTGAACAATAGTATTCTTTAATTACATCAGCTATATTTGAAGCATCAAACCAAAGTCCCAGTTTGGAGCTCTAATTTAGTGAGGCTATATGAGGCTCAGCACCAACACACTCATACTGTACAGCGGTTAAAGTATGCACTCACACTCACCGTAACTGGAGAAGTATCGGGGGTGTGGGATTCTGTAACCTAAGAGCAAAATCTACATTTTTCTCGTGCTTTGATGTGAAAACAGACACCAAGAGCTGCTGCACATATACGTATCTACTCTAAAAACAGATAACACAAGAGCTGACAATGTATGGAGGAAGAGAAGAATAGATGGAAGAGTTGGAGGAAAGAAAGAGGGAAACTCACAAAGCAGAAACAGAAAGATAGAACAAGTGAAAGCAGGGCGTAATTGCTTGAGGAAGAGAGTGAGAAGGTAGAAAAAGGGGCGAAAAAAGAGTGTGTGATGTGATTCTGTGGGCACTTCCTGCGTTTGTGTCTCTGGGAGGAGCTTCCTGATTCCCATCAAGCATTGCTGTTAGATAGTCACTTACTCCCCAATGAATTTGGGGCATGAGATCATCAGTGCTATGAATAAAGTGGCAGCTGGCTCTTGCCATCGTGATGCTGTGTATACCGGGCTGCGAGCGTTTTCCATTCGCAGGGTGTGAGAATTAGACAGGGCCGCACCTTGTCCTCTCTGAGACAGGACAAGCATTTTGGAATCATGTTTTTTTTTTTTTTTTTTTTTTTTTTTAAGGAGCTGTCCGCAAGCAGTACGCTAGAGAAGATTTATTAGATTTTTCCTGAAGTGGTGATTTAACACTTTATGTGTATTGGGACCCAAAGTAAAAATGCACAGTTGGCAAATATAGTTTTCCATAGAGATGAGACTGAACTGTATCTCACATTCCTACATCAACAGTGTTTCTTTGTTTGCATGCCTTTATGTGCTGAAAAAGAGCTTAGACGTTTGATAGGCCCAGCAAAGATGCTGACTTTGCCTCTTTGCATGCATCTACAATAGCGTGGACAAGAACGCCCTTGAAAAGTATCTGAGGAAAGTAAAAGTGCAGGGGCAAAAAGGAAAAGCCTTAAAATGGGATTTTTTTTCCTCAGTGTGTTTTAGGAAAGCCAAATACCAAAAGAGAACAAATAGAACACAGCCTAAAGCAGCAGAAACTGCAGCAAAGAGTAGAGGAACATATTAGACAGACGCATACTGCTGCATCGCCAAAAAGTAAAATAAAAAAAAGGATAGTGGAGTGGAAGTAGAAAAGCTCAAACTAGTCAGCCAAGCATGCAGTGTATTATTTGATGATTTATTATTTCATAGTTCATGTGTGAGCGATGGAGATCAGAGCGCGGTCAGAAAAGGAGGCTTGTGGAGAGGCTCCGGGTCAATTTGGCATCGGTGAGTCAGGCTCCACCTCCTCATCTATCAAATCTCTGCATGAAAGAGTCTCTGTTAGCCAGCAGCTACCGTAGCTTATCACAGCCGCTGAAATAACATCAGCATCGTACGTTGCCACGAACACCAGGATAACATTTAGCTCCGGCATAAACAGAACAGCAGTGAATGGTCAAAGAGAGAGCATTGTAGCCAAAAGTACAGTTGTGATTGTGGAACCGCTTTGTGTGAATCACTTCATTCAGCTGCTGTTGAATAGACTTGTTGTCTGATACTCTGTTTCAAAGAGGAGATATTGCAGTTGCTTACAAAAGCAATTAAAACCACAAAGATAACGCTTTACTGTGCTACACTGGCATGTGTTTTTGGTCTGGTTTGACTTTTTTTCCCCCCCAGCGTTCAGAGTGCAGCCAATTCCGGCTTTATTTAGTTCCACAGTATGCCACAACAAACAGGAAGAAGAAAACCAAAGCAGTATCTCAAGGATGAATACATTCTGTATTTTCAAAACTCAGTGCCATAAGTTAAATGCTCAGTTTGCACAACCACAGCTAGTTCCCAAATCAGCCAAGATGAGTCAGAAAAATCACGAATGGCTTTTCTTTTCCAGGCTGCCAGGAAGTTTCTGACTAGGTGAAGTACTTGGATGCTTTGTGACGTGTCCCTTGTTTTATTTTAGGCACAATGTAAGTAATTGTAAACGTTCCTTTACTTTTGCATATTCAGTCAATATACCAGTACCATATATTACCATCTAGAACCCTACCCTCTCCACACAACCAAAGTTTAGCATTGAATGGAACAAAGCTTGTTTATATGCAAGCTATGCTGCAGAAGCAGTTCTCAAGCAATTACCATTGTGAACCAGGGTCTCAGATGTGCGCTGGAAATTGCTTTAAGAGGAGCTCAGCTGTCTGGGATTCAATTCTCGAGGCTTTCAGAAAACATTCTTCTCCAGTGGGTAAAATAAAGTCACAGAGCGTGGGAGTCTAAGGAGTGCCTTCAGTCACGCAAATCTTAAACTTGAAACCCTGTAACAACACTATTTAACTAAATTACCACAAAACGTCAACCTTAAGTCTAAATTATGAAAAACCTTTAAAAACTGTCTTTCATTTAGGTGTGATGTCATGCTGTGATAATGGGGGATATTTCTATTTAGATGTTTTGAACAGGACAGGACACTAATAGACAGCCCACACCTATGTCTGATGTGTGTGTGTATGTGTGTGCATTTCAGGCAGAGGGTGTGGCATCTATATTTGCACTCTGTGGGACACCATCCCAGAATATCCCGTAACCCAGGCAACCTGAGTCTTTCCACCACTGATAGGGACAGAGGTGAATAGCTGGGACAAATATGGATATAGCTTTATCTGTGTGTGTGTGAGAGAGAGAGAGAGAGAGAGAGAGAGAGAGAGAGAGAGAGAGAGAGAGAGAGGGCTATAATCATGAATAAGCCTGATTCCTCACCTTCTTCCACCTCTAAACATTTCTGAAATGGACTCCACCGTCTTGTAACCAAAAGCACAGAAGCCCAGACATCTTGTCCGTCCTACTTTAATGGCTGCTAGACTAATAACCCATGCACTGGTGGACATTTTAATGACAGAAAGCAACAAAGACAAAAGCAGCAGCCCTTTTATAGATGCTTGTATCGTTTCATGCACTGGAGAACCCATAAACCAGAGTGAAAGAAAGAGGAGGAACAGCTATATCGGTCTGCGAAGAACAACTCCATTGCTACTGAGCTTTAAATGCATGAAGAAAAAACAGAAAAGAAGCAAGAAAGAACAAGCGTCCCTTCAGATTATCCATACTTATGCAGACTTAATGGAAAACACATTGTAGAAAACAAAACACAAAGACGTAAGGACGACAGCAGTGTCTTTGTGTGGTGTCGTAAGAGCTGCCTGCTGTTGACCTTAAACTGGAAATCACATAAAGTGACGGGGAAAAAGAGCGAACAGTGCAATCTTTGTACGGGCTACTTCATACACATACCTACGGTCATTGGGCACAGACAGAGAGAAAGAAAAAGGAGAGAGGTAACATAGAGGCAGTTTGTGTGGTAGTTTCCCCTGTTGTAACCAAACGAAATAGCAGCCATTGTGTGCAGGAGAAGACGCTTACTTTGCAGAGCCTGGAGAACAAACAGACAGAGGGAGACAGAATGAGAGAGTGTGGCGGCAGCAGTGGTAGTTGTACAGATATCCCTATCATTACACGGACAGGCTAAGTAAACAGAGAGAGGGATACAGCAGCAATAGGCCCTTTCACAATGTGGCACTGGCCCCGACGCGTACCCACACCGTGCTACTTTTGGATTATTGCTTGTTTCATGTTGCGCAGACAGCCCTATGCAGATGTAGCCATCATTGCAGGCGAGCAGTGCGGTTTTTATACTGCGTTTCCTCCCACAGACAAGTTTCTCAACTTGTTCGAGATTTTCTTACCTGTCTTTTCAGAAATCAGAGAGTGTAGTATCATTTAAGATTATAAGATATATAATATATAATAAGAGTTTGTATTTAAGTTCTGTTATATTTTGCAGCATTGAGGAGAAGTAGGCCACTGCAGCAAGATGAGCCCGTGCATCTGCAATACTGTATACCTAACCTCTTTATGTGTTTACCTTTTCTTAACATATACTTACAGTGTATGTATTTTATATTACGTTACCCCAATCTAAGTAACTAAGTTAGTAGGGACTACTTTCCACTCTAACAGTCTACTATAATGTGTGTTAAGTATGAAGCTACAGCCAGCATGTAGTTATTATAGCACAAAGACCGGAAACGGGCAAACAGCTAGCTCAGTTCGGTCCAAAAGTAACAAAAATCCACCTTCCAGCACCTCCAAAGTGCACTACTTTTACACAATATATGTAGTTTGTTTAATCCGTACAAAAACCGACATGTAAAAACGTCACATCGCAATTTCTTAGCTGGGACACAGTAGCTTCCTGGAGTCTCTGCTGGTTACCTGGCAACCTCAAGGTGTAGATGAGACTTACTTACAGAGCCTAGCTGTTTCCCCTTGTACACAGTTTTCATGCTAAGCTGAGCTAACCAGCTGCTGGATGTATCTATTTTCTCATCTAACTCTCATTAGGAAAGCAAAGTCCCCAAGATGCCAAGCTATTCCTTAAAATGTATTTGTAACATATTTACCCATTCACACAATGTTTTCTTTTCTTTTGTCCTGTTTGTGTAGGCTCTCTGTGCCAAGACTATTATTCCTAACTTCCCCTCTGAATTCTGCAGCTGCAGAGACCTTATTTCTCTCCAGGATATCAATAACATTTTATCTAATCGTATCTAACTATCAATCAATTACCCGACCAGGAACCCTCTGTTCTAAACTGTGCTGAAGAGTCTGTAGCATACATGAGGTCCAACAGGGAGTCTAGTTATCTATCTACAGCTAACTATACTTATTGCAACAAGCCCATTGAAGTGCCCTGTATCGTGTTACATAACGTTCTAAGAATATTTGTCTTTTGCCTCAGTGGCCGCGTGAGAGCACATAGTTTTAAACTGACCAGAAAAGTGTGATGCAGTTCAGATCATTTCTCTGCAGTTCAGTTGTCTGGCAGTGCAGTTTGTAGCCCTTTTCTGAGCTTATAGGCATTTCAGAAACAATTTTATCTTGACCGGAATGCATCTGCAGTGAAAACAAAGTGCAGACACCACAATAAAATGAGTCCAAAAGAGAAAAAAGAATGTGATACAGTTCAGACCAAGACACTATGTTTGGATAGACTGGATTTAAGAGCACGACATAACAATGATTTCACTGCAGATAAAATCAGATCCAACACAGCCTCCTGTTTCTTTTTAGACTTAAGTCCCAGTTCACGATAAACTTTGAGTAATAACGCACTCTGTTCATGTTTCACCTCTCCAAAAACATTTAGCATTTGATATCAATCTTGATGTCAAAACAGATCTTTTCAAGCAAAGGTTTTAGGTTGTGTATACAGAGGAATGAAAAGGTACTTCGTCACGGCCATTCGCTCAAACAAACAAAAAACACAAATGTCTTGTCATTTCTTTGGGACACTGGAGTGTCTGTTGGCTTTTATCCTTGCACACCTTTCTTTTACATGTTATAGTTTAATTTAAATAGGTTCAACTGAGAATGTCATGAATAAAATACATAGTAAATTCCCTGAGTGGACGACAAATGATTTTACTAATGGAGCCTGAATTGCATTTAGCTTGAAGCTAAATTAATTTTATATTAATATTAATGAGCTTTGTTTATGTTAATGAGAAACAGTTTAAGATGCATTTGTATGTATATTTAATGAGAGCTGAAACAGTAGGTCAGAAATGAATCTGCTATGATTCTGATAATCAGTAAATTGCTTCTGGTTCCAGATTTGCTGCTTTTTATGTGTTTCATATTCATATTCTAATGCAAGACATTTTCAACACTTTTCATAGACTAAACTACTCAAAATGATTCATCTTTTGAAAGACCTGGATATTAAATGTTTGAAAGAGTTCTTTCATCAGAGTCTCACAGACTCAGAGCACGGCCCACAGTGCTTTCAATGTTATGATTTAAGGCCGTTTAGTATAATACAACGGAGCTGCTCAAGGACAGAGCAGGGACTCAAAGACAGCTCTTCTATCAATCAGACATAGGGATGTTATTATTTAAACCCACTGGACGTGTTATTAACACCTTCACGAGTCCCTTCAATGTAACTAAAAGACAACACTGTAGGATATTATGATATATTATCACAGACTGTGTCATTAAAAATATACGTGGTCTCCATGACATCACCCAAAAGGTTTCTGAAGAGCTGTGTGAAAGCTCACTGTGGTCGACTCTGGCCGTCACCATCTTGGCTGTCCTGATTTAGACAAAGACGTGGACTGTGGGTGGAGCTGAGGAGGGCTGAATGAAGACTGGTTATACACTAGTTATGCATAACTCTAAGCCTTGATAAAGTTTAAATGGGTGATTTATATAAAATGTCACCTACCATACAGTTGTCATATACAGGGAATTTAACTGTAGAGACCAAAACTGTTGGCCCAGATGTGAAAATGTTTATATCTGCGATACAGTTGGGCATTTTAATATGGGCTCTTATGTACATGGATTTAAAGAACCGGTGTTAGGGTTTTTTTAAATATATTTTTGAGGGCTTTTTAGGCTTTTAATGGATAGTGAAGTCTATCGAGGAAGGAGTCAGTCTGTGAGTGATAGGAAAGGCGGTAGAGCGAGAAGGGATGACACGTAGCAAAGCACCACAGGTCAGAGTTGAACCCATGGTCACAGCAGCAAGGACCCAGCCTTGGAACATGGGGCGCCAGCTCTACCAGGGGGGCTACTGGGGTGACCTGGAACGGCAGTTTTTGTTACCTTAACAGAGACTGCCACATAATAACAGAGGTGAAACATAATAAAGTGCTACTTCAGTATTGATTATTACTCCACTACATTTGTGAAATATTGGATATTGTGACATTTATCTGAGCTCAGGTAAATTATAACAAAAGTAATATTTTCCATGTAACTTCTACTACTATTTCTCATGGAGTATTTTGAGTGTGTAGATAAGTATCTATTCTGCTTGGCCTGTCATGTTCCCTACAGCACAACCTGTAATTTGCCTGTTTGTACCCTTTAAACTGCAAACAATGGTACGGATGAAGACTTGGCACAGAGATAGAAAGAGATATAAAATGTATCTTCAGTAGATTTATCGCGTAGATTTTCGCCAAAGACAGTTAGCCAAGTGTCACTCTTGGCATCCTGTTTGTGATCTGGGAGGTAGATCAACACTCAGGACAGAAACCGGAAGAAGTAGACTCCTGTTTGACAGCTTTAAATCTCTACTTGCGTCAGTGTGCCTGCGTGTATGTGACAGCTAGGGAAAGAGTGCAGATGCATGATACAGCTTTGATCAGTGACTGGTTAATACACTGTAGGTTGTGTTTGTAGTCTTTTGAAATACTTTGTTCAGTGTGAGCAAGCTAATTTGCAATGGAAAACAGGATTTTTAGTAAGGACTTTGGTGGAAGCAAATATGAAGCTGTCTTGCTTGCTACTTGAGTGTGGAGGCCACTGATGTTCATTGCAGTGGTGTTAGATGTGATAATCTTCCCAGATCATCACTGCTTTTATTTGAAACCATTAATGTAATCTCATCTGTAAAAGACTAGTGCTAGAATAACAGGTCAAATATGAATCCCACCAGAGGATGCATCTATCACCACACTAAAGCTTCTTTGGCTCACTTTTTTCACTTTTCTTTGACTCACATTAAATATATAGTTCATATCACATTCTAAGGTAGTTGTAAGCAGATATATGGAATTCTAACTTCTCCTATGGAGACTTAGTTTACATTGATGCAACTGTGTTTTGCTATTTTGTCATTCATTTTCTGTTTATACACCAGCCTCCACATATGAATGCATTATAGTGAGCTATAAATCACTGATTCAAGTTTAATTTACTACTTATGAATGCTGAATAACTTAGGAACTACAATTATTTTTATTTTAATTGGACATGTTGAGTCAATATTGAACTTCCCTATATACATTTTAACTTTTAAACTACTCCGGCTACCTCCATGGACTGCTTGGAAAAACTGTCTCTTTGGCTCCACCCACTGAGGCTTACCTTAGCCAATCAGATTCTTCCATCCTCAGAGCAGCTTAGAATCTTGGAAGTGTACAAGAAGAACTATACCTAGAAAGCAATTTTTCTACAATCCCACACGGCACACATGCAGCGTCATGTATAAATACACAATGTGGTTAGACTTTCTCTGTGTGTCATTGCTTTTGTCTGTCTTTGTATCTCCAACAGCCTGGGTGTCACATACACAAACACACACCACACACACACACACACACACACACACACACACACACACACACACACACACACACACACACACACATCCACATCCACCACACATAAAACCAGATGTCTGCTCTTCCTCCTCCTGTATGATGTGGAAAGCAGTTGCTGCCCACCCGGGCGTATCCATGGCAACTGGCCTGCGGTTGGTTGACAGGGTGGGACAGTGACATCACTGGTCTCTTTCAGGATTGCCACAGAGATAGTAACACCGCCAGACAAGTATAAAAAGAGGAAGAGGAAGAAGTAGAGGAAGGGAGGAGGGACAGTGTGAGGTCATGGCCGCACATACACAACACACGAAACACATAAACCCTCTTTACTGTATAGTAATTAATTATGTAACAATGTATTTACTGCGTGCTATAAAAAGACCATATGATGAGTAAAGCAGGTAGGGGCACTAAAGTAACATCTGCTGAAAGGTGGGACCTTCTGGAAGATTTATAAACTTTATTCAAAGTAGGTTTTTATCCCCTCAAAAGAGTAATACCAGGTGTAACAAACCCCTAAACTGAACGATGGCACCACGTCATTCTTTACCTCATAACACAACACTGCTCAGGATTGATATTATTTTAGGGAGGGGAGAGTGGCAAATGCAGTGATTCTACCATAGGAAGGGTCATGAAACAAAGCAGTTCCATTATGTTAGGTCTTCCATTCCTGTGCCTGCAGTTTTGGTCATGTTTGAGGTTTGATCACTAGAGGGTGCCAGACACATGACCAGTGTGTTTCTCTTGCTCTGAACATAAGTTAATGACCATACAGGGGGCTGACACATTCAAAGACACAGTGATCTAATCTTGTAGGAAATGTTGCCTTTGAGAAGCTTAATGTGTTAATCCAACTTCTGAATAATGTAGTCTGCTGTGGTCTTTCAGTAGACTGCATTATGATGTTTATATTATTATATATTCAACCATTTGTCTTCCACCTAGTTCCTATCTTCTCCCACATCCTTCTCCCTAGCCACTTCTTACCTACCCTCCCTACCAACTGTCTTACTAACTCAATATTTTTTACAGTGGGTAAATTCATTAGGTGCCACATTACAGTCCCTAGAGTATAAAAACTGATATTAGAGTAGTTTTTCATTAGACGGGACAGGTCGTACTCAGAGAGAAGGATTTGGATTTAAATTAAAAATGTATTTATTACTACTACAACAATTTATTCCTGGATGGCGTTATAAGCAGTTTAAGGGATTTATGCAAAATAGATGTCAACATGATGAAATGCGCCAATATTTCTAACATTTGCCTCGTATGACGCCCCTTACAGTGCCTGAAGCAGTAGTGAGGTAGTCAACATGAGGAACATGCTTCCCCCTCCGGTCACAAAACGTGTTTCTTGCCCACTTTGGCAAGACCTCATGCAGCTTACAGGAAGCAGAAGTAAAAGCCATTTCCCACCATAAAGGGAAAAAAAAGGAAATGACATAGGGAGGAGCAGGGAAGAGTAGCCACATGAGAGGCAACGGGGTACAGACAGCTGCTACAGAGCGAAAAGACATAGGGGAGGGTCAAACAAGACCCAATCTCCAACCTGATGGGCACAGTGACTGACAAACAAGTTTGTTTGTTTGTTAGCGGTCCAAAAACAGCATCTTTGGAGGTTTATGGCTCCATTCATTTGTATATTGTAGCACACAAGTGACAGTTTGCAAGCTATCTTGATCGCTAACAGGACGATACGTTTATTCACAAGTCATATTAACTCCTTTCTCATAACTGTCTGCAAGCAGTTTATGCTACAACAAAGGAGGTCAAATAAAAGTGGAAAATACAACACAGCTAATTAATTACAGTAGTGCCCTCAATTTTGGCCTCTCTGGTTGTCACTTCCATCAAAGGTCAGCACTTGTCAGAACAGCTTGCTATTGGTCAAACTGACTATAAATGACTGCCTGCTGAGACTCAGTTTGATCGAAAGACAAGTTTTAGTGCCTGTTATTGTTAATAATAATTGTGCATATTGATTTAAACATGTCTCCAGTTCGTTTCCTGTTTCTGCTGCTGTCCTGATACAACATACAAGTCAGTAGATTTTTGTTTGTTGAATGAAAGGTTAAATAGCTATTACTCAATTATCACAATAAGTAAAGTAAGGTCTAGGTATAGCGATGTAGCACAGCACTTCTGAGCACAACTAATCAATGCAGTTCCATCAGAATGAATTGGTTTTCCTTCAAAATGACTCTGAACTATGTAAAAGTATACTGAAAATACTACTTTCAGAAGAATAAGATAGTAGAATAATATTGTTAAATTAAATCATTACCAATGATTGATCTGTCCTTAAACCTGCCTACCCTTCTTCTGGCACCATTCCTCTCATCCAAACCTTTCCTCTCTCATCTTGTCCATTCTTCTTTTAAATTGATCTCATGTCTGTAAATTTTTTTTTTACATCTCAGTACTGATATATGTGGTGTAGGGCAGGTTGTCGGCCCGTTCTGTTCTAAGTGTAAGACAGACTGAGTGTGTAAGATTGTCAGGACTTTACTTCAAGTCATTTTGCACACATTACTTTGTTACAATTCTTGTCCAGAATAGTCTACAAATACATTTCAAGTAGTCTGCTTACATCAACTGATTACACATTGTGGTGCAGTCCTTGCAGCTCAGTCCAAGGTTGGGTGATTGTTTCTCATACCAACAAGGCTAGAGGTAAATATAGGATGTACATTACTATATTTATAAATAACCACTGTCTCACTGATGTTAAGACTCCAAGACCATAAATCAAAATCAAATGTGAAGTTGGAAAAAATGTTTAGAAACTACAGAAGAACAGGAAAGAGTGTTGAAAGTAGCAGCACAAGCACCGAGGTTGTAATAAGTTACTTTCACCTGCTTAATATCAACAAACTTATAAATATGCTATAGGTATAAACAAAATAAATGATTAAGCAGCCAAGTTCCTATCAAGTTCCAGTCCAACATGAGCCTGATATGCTGCATTATAATGGACAATGCGCTCTGATAAGATGCTGGCTCTCTTCAGAATTGACAGCGGTGTTAAAATAGCCTTCTTGTATGTTGCTATATTTGTTACATTCCTGCCGTAGAAAGAGACAATACACTGTTGTTTTAAAATACATAGACCTCTAAATTGTCTCTTTACAAGTAACACTGAACGACCTCGAACTGCGCCGATTATTTTGATCCAGACAATGGCTTAAGGGCACAGTTACAAAAGGCCAATTCTATGATAAGAAAGTGGTCTTCTGTTTTGTTCAGTGTCCAGATGCCATTTAGAGTAGTGTGTGATTACATTCAGCGGAGACAAACAACAGATTTGTGTGACAGATGCAGCCAAGAAAAGCTTTACTTCCTCCTGCAGAACAACTCTACTGTGACTCCAAACACACACACACACACACACACACACACACACACACACACACACACACACACACACACACACACATTACAGCTTCTGCAATGCTTCTTACTGCTCTGCTGTACTGACCTGTCCCTCTTGCAAAATATATGTAAATCTTATGACTTTACCTCATTTAATAATTGTAATATACACTGTGTGTAATTTGGCTAAACTTTCTGAGGGTATACATGTATCAGTGAAGAAGGGTACTTGGTTCACAGAGCTTTGAAAGTATTTCTGGTGCCACAGTACAGTCTTCAGGTAGCTGAAGATGAACTTGAGTAGAAACAGGCAGATGGTGAAATGATGAGTGAAGACTTTAGGGATCTGTTTTGTTAAACCTCAGTGATAAGAGCTGAAGTTCCAGGTTTTCTGGTGAACATTAATGACACAATCCTTGATTTTGTTAGCACCAACATTTCTAAAAGTACCCTCCCTATTTAATGTTATGATATTTTGAAAACTCAACCAAGTTCACAGTTGAACTTATTCACACTAAAAACCGGCATTCTCTAAACTGCTTCAGATCAGATGGTGAGCAGTACAGTCAGGACAGCGTGTACTAGTGTTGATATGATGAGCGAGCCCTATTGATTCACAAATACTGTGGGAAGACCGACTGCTCATGGCATTGTTATGAACCTTAATATCACCTTTACACGCACACGCTCATACACAAATTCCTTGCGTCCCAGAGGAGTGCATTCTGAAGTGCTGTGAGTGCTGGCGGCCAGTGAGGAAGCAACCCTGGTCCTCCTCCCTGGTCGCTTCCTAGTATTGTTACTACATCCATCTCTTAAATGTCCATGTGAGTTTACGTTAGTGTGTATATACATAGGCCTATTTTAGGTGCAATTTTGGTAATGGTATTGATCTGGAAACTGTCCTCACCAGAAAAAATGGCCGAACTGATTGTGTAGACATTCCTATGGCTAACATTAGTGAGTGTCATTTCCATAAATATGCTACATTTCACTGTTTTTACTTCATGTTAAAATGCAACTTATTTTTAATGAGCCATGGTGCCCAATTGACTGCTAGACTCTAACTTTCTGATGGGGGATGTAGAGATTTGTCCATCGGGCAAAGCTCTTGGCCAGATGGCTGTACATTTTATACCGACCTCCCATCTCTGTCTGGTCATTTTGTGTGTTGGGAGCATCTGGATTATATCCAGATCAGAATTGTGCACTTCAAAAGGTTGGTGTAAATGCACCCAAGAGGCACTGAGAACAAGCATAATCTGATGGCCAAAACCAGGTGGTCTGAGGCACATTTTAACCAGATGTTGTACTGTACAGTGCAGTGTTCTCTCTGCGAGGCACATCCTAAAGAAGAAACATACATTGTTGCACATCCAATTAAATACATTAGCATGTTTCCTTCCTTGCTAACCATAGATGTCTCTAGTGTAAATGCACTGTGGTTAAATCCAATCTAGATCCAAACATGCCTTCTCATACGATCTTTTTTTCCCCAGCTTCAAGTTGCGTTTTCCAGTGCACTTTTTTTCCGTACATGGAAACAAACTCCTTTGAATCTTCAGCTTTTCTTGTGTTTGCTGTGTTTTCAGGCTGGAGTCTGAAATCGGGGCACTAGAAAGTGAGGAGTCCCAGATATCAGCCAAAGAACAGGTTCTTCGAGAACGCCTGAAAGAGACAGAGCGCTCTATAGAAGACCTGCAGAAGGTATACGAACAGGAACTTGTATGTAACCTTGTATGAGCTATTGAGGTGCTTGGTGAGCTACAAACTGTTGGCTTTGAAACAAGTATGCTAATTCTTTCTTAATTCTTCTCTAACTAGTTGGTACTGAACTGTCATGTATAGAGTATAGAGTCTTGTATAGACCTCTTGCTGCTAATTGAAAACATAAGTGTGCTCCATATATGTGAATGAATTGGGTTGCTTTGTGTCTACAAAAATTTGGTTATTTTTTTAATATTTTATTGGTTATTGTTAAAGTAGTGACAGGATACTATATCTAATTTTGTAAACAACTGAACACAGCTTATTATCTCAAATTTAATCTATTCATTAGATTAAATTGTTTATTAAAAAGTTTTGATTATATACACCCTTCAATCAGGTTATTTTTGTAAAAACTGAATATATATATATATATCAGTCTGCTTTGACTCATATGGATTATCTTTGGTCTCTCTTTCAGAGTCTGATGACCCAGGATGGAGGTATGAGTGATGACACACACACACACACATTGAAAACGCAAAAACACACCTAATTGGGGTGGTGTCCTCCCCTGAGTTATTGTTGTTTCCTAGCAGAGGGGTCCCTCTCTTTCTATTTCTGTGTGTGTGTGTGTGTGTGTGTGTGTGTGTGTGTGTGTGTGTGTGTGTGTGTGTGTGTGTGTGTGTGTGTGTGTGTGTGTGTTTTGTGTGTGTGTGTGTGTGTGTGTGTGTCTGGATAATAGTCTCGCTGAGGCAGGAGAGATGCAGGCCAGAGCACGCTCTTGAACCCCCATGGATGCACGCATAGACATATATACCTGCACGCAAACACACGCGTGCACTGAAACACACACACATACACACTCAGAACACAGAGACTATTGAAGCTCTCACACACAAGGCCATGACTCTGCAGCCTGCAGTCGTTGGCTTTATCCCCCCCTATTCACCATCAAGCCCTGTAAGCCCCTAAAGCTTTGTTTCTGCCATCACACACACACACACACATGCACGCACGCACACACACACACACACACACACACACTCTCTCTCACTCACACACACACACACACACACACACACTCACACTCACAAAGCAGTAACAAATACACAAACACACACACACACACACACACTTCTGCTGCATAAGCACTGAACCTCAGGGGTGCTAGAGTTGCTGTGGACACAGAAACAGAGAGATGGTGGGTGTGTGTGTGTGTGTGCGCAATAGGGGCGGGCAGGGCCACTCAGGGGTGTGGTTAGTTTCTCTGTTAGGGGGCTGGGCTGTAAGTGTGTGTGTGTGTGTGTGTGTGTGTGTGTGTGTGTGTGTGTGTGTGTGTTTGTGTGTGGGTGTGGTTCATGTTAAGAGGTATGTGTGTGTGTGTGTGTGTTTTTGTATCAGGGTGTGGTTATATCACTAAGGTGTGTGTGTGTGTGTGTGTGTGTACCCAGCGTGCATGTGTGTGTATCAGCATGTGCCTGCCGTATGTGTGTGTGTACGTGTGTGTTTGCGGCTCTCCCTCACGGCCTCTAACATCCCTCTGACCATGTGTCATTTCCCCCCCTGTGCTCCTGCTCACTAGATGCCACCGGCTGCATGTCCGCCCCTCTCTCGGACTGCACGGACCCCGATCCCGACCACCTCGTCCTGGCCACGCAGCCCCGGACCGGCCCACCTGCCTCTGGAGAGCACGCCATACCAAGACCTGGTAAGACAGAGGGTGAGGGAGGGGAGCGAAGAGAGAGGGAGGGAGGGAGGGATGAAGGGATGACAGGAAGGTTTTTGGGCCACAGCCAAGTTGGATTACCAGGACAAACTCACGCGCACATGAGGGTGGACAGGCACAGATACGCACACGTTTGCACAAATTGAGTCAAATCTCATGTGGACAGTTTCACATCAGCGTGTGCTCAGAATATGTGGCCAACATAGTCAGAAACTCATAATAACATAAACTTAACATGTGCTTAAAGTACACAGACATGCACTGTGCTGTCTCCAAGCTCATGTTAGTAATAACTTTTGACGAAAGAAGTGTACAACTGAGAACTTAGATTTAAAATAACTTTTTTGTTAGCAAAATACAGTTGAAGTATGCAGTATATTCTTGTTGGTAGCAGTATTTAAAACATAATGGTATTACAGAAACTATTAGCATTAAATAAAATTTAGTTTTAGTAACGTGAACTAGGTTTCGTTTTGGTACCTGTGGGTTTGGGATTAGTAATAGTTTTAGTTTTGATATTTCTGTTAGTTTTAGACTTTAATTTAAGTTTCTCTTCTTAAAGAGAAAAACTAAAAAGTTTTTATTCTGAAGGGAAATATGTTAAATTATGTTACATGTTTGTTTGATTGTATTTTGTGCTGCTGACTTTGCAGTGCTGTACAAAATAAAAGCTCAGCTTTTGGGGCAGAGTGATGAAGTTAGACAGTTGTGCACAACAAAAGGGAAGTGTACGAACAGAATAATAATATACATAATATTATATAGGTATTTATTCTTGGGTACTTGTCTGCGGATAAAGTTAAGGTTATTTTTTACTAATTGCATATATAGCAGTTTGAATGAGAAACTCATACTGCAGATATCAGTTTTATCAAAGAACACTGTGTCCCCATCGTCACGCTTTACTCCCTCCACCTTTTCCTCCCAACACCCCCCACCTCCTCCACTGGTCCCTCCCCACCCCTTCCCTTTTCCTTCAAACTCCACTCCCTTATGCATCCCTCCTCTCTGTCTCTCCTCCCACCCCCCTAACAGCAATGTTTGCCATGGAGATCAACGTACAGCATGACCCGCAGACCGGCGAGCAGCGCATCCTGTCAGCCAACCGCGTGAACCCACTGGATGCGGCGTCGCGTGGCATCAAAGTCTACGATGACGGCAGAAAAGTGGTCTACGAGGTCACTTCCTCCGGGGGCGTGTCCACCACCACTGTGGAGAATGGTTGGAGCTCTGCGCAGGTTGACCAGCTGATCCAGCGAGCTGCCAGGCCCGGCTCACAAGGGGGAGATGGCGGCAAGGGTCATGTGATGGTGACCCCAGCTGCCCCGCAGGCCTATATTTCCCCAGCAGATATTGATGATCTGTCTCCGCCCTCCTGCGCCCCGCCATCCATCCCTTCAAGCCCACCAGCCCAGGTCACCCTCCAGAGGGAGACCCGGCTTGGCATGATGCCCCCCTCTGCTCCCATTACAACCCAGCCTGGCTCCCTGGCCCACCCAGGCGCCGAACTCACCTCCCTTCCCCAAGCCAGCGAGGAGCACCCGGTCACCATGGTGTTCCTTGGCTACCAGGACGTTGAGGACACGAGCGAGAGCAGGCGGCTGCTAGGTTTTGATGGCGCCGTGAAGGCCGAGGTGGTCTTGATTGACGAAGACGACGAGAAATCGCTGAGGGAGAAGACGGTCACTGACCTTTCCATCATCGACGGCACAGCGGCCGACCTCGTGTCTGGGCGACCGGCCACGTCTGAGGCTGTCAGCACGGAACTGTCATCTGACGGTCGTGAGCCTGACAGTGCCTCCTCGCCCCCTGCAAATCCTGACACCAACACGGCCCCCCCGCCCGGCCTCACCCCTCCCACAGGTACAGACAAGAGGAAACGCTGCGAGTGCTGCACCCTCATGTGACTGAATCTTCTCCCTCTTCCACCCTTTTATTATTACCCACAACACCCCTCTCTTCTCCTCTGTCTCTGGATGGTTACTAACAGAAGCCCTGCCTTCCTCCTCCTCCTCCTCCTCCTCCTGCTCCTCCTCTGGACTCTGATCGGCTGGCACACACATGCACGCACACACGCTGTTGCCTGACCTTTGACTTTGTACTCAGTTACGTTAGTACCTCTACGTCTCTGCTCTTTCATTACCCTTCTCTGTCAACATGGAGTCTCTGCCTTCCCGCCTCCTGTCTCCTCAGACAACACAGTCTATTTCATGAATTCAAATGAAGCAGGAATAAAGCTGTTGTCATGCTGCTATATTGACGGTGAAAACAGACATACTATAGATGGAGAAAAATGTATGTTTGTTGACAAACAGCTTAAACCAGGTTATATAAAAATACTGTAAGCAGTCAATAAGACTTTACGGACAATCAGTCACATTGCCATGCTGTCTAACCAAACAGTACGTCTGTCTCTAAGGACAATCAACCAGATCATCGCTTTTAATGAGCCAATTTTTAAAAAAACACTCAAACAGACAGACAGTCTCAGTTATGGCTTAAATTTCTCTTTTCAGTCACTTCCCAACTTCCTTTTCTCTTGACAGTTTATCTCCTGTTGTCTCCAGACATACACAGACAAACATAATCAACCACACATAAACAACCTACAAACTCAAACAACCCCCTCCCTCCCCCCCATCCCTTGTACAGACTCTCTGGCCAGGGCAGAGAGGAAGGTTCTTGTTGCCTTGGTTTCTTTATGTGCCTCTTCATTCTTCCACATTGATAATCCTAACAAAAAAAATAGAGATAATTAGTTTCTATTACACCTCTATTTCAGTTTGCTGTTACCTAAACCTTTTTTTTCTTTTGTTTTGAATCTTAAAAGGCCATTGAATCATTGGGACACCTGTTTCCATGTGAAACAGAGGTTTTTGACGCTGTAGTTAGTAGTAACAGGACTCTCTCTCTCCTCATCTCTCTCTTTCTCTCTCTCTCTCTCTCTCTCTCGCTCTCTCTCTTTCTCTCTCTGTGTCATTTTGTCCATTAACTTCAGCTATTCCACTGCTGAAGTCATTTCCTCCTATTCTAGAACTTCCTAACTCAGCAGCCAATAAGAGGCCGTGGAACACCTTTTGGCACACAGTAGGATCTATACAGCCAACTTCTCCTGCAGAGCACAGGAAGCTAACGGCAGCTTAATGAGTACACTCTGGCAGCGAAGGAACATGTATTTCCACCTATGAAAACAAACATGGGTTACCACTAACAGCCTGGGCACAAGATTGTGAATAATAAATATTAACAACCATTACCACATCACCAAATTACAACTATGACAGCTGTTGCTCATATGAGCTTTTTAGAAAAAGTGCCATTCACGTTCATCTTTTTGTCCATTAAATTCACCTCATCACTGCAGGAGGCTACCAGAGATCCATTATACTCTTTACAATTCACAGAAACTGAAAACACTGCCAGCTCTTACTGTAGTCACCAACCAGGCCCTCGTTTACAAGGGTGCTACAAATAATGTGGCCTGGGTGTCATTATAACATCGTATATATTACACTGCAGGACATTCACGTGGCTGGCTTTCAGAAAAGCTCTCAAAAGCAGTAATCATCCTCATTCTGCTGAATGATAATGGATGCTCTGGGAAGATTCTTTGCTTCATTTAAGCGTCTTTGATGGAACATGGAGTAGAGAGGACGGTGATGCTCAAATGGCATTTGGTGAATTGATTTCTGGAGAGTTAGTGACTACTGCACTTTGCCATTGTACACTGCAGAGACATATCTGTTGTTAGAGTGAGATCAATAAAGTTATATGGGCCAGATATGTGGTTGAAGAAGACATTTGCACATTTTCAAAGAGGTGAGAGAGGCTCTTCAGATCCCAAATAATGTCATTTGGGGGTGTTTTTGTGGCTCCGGTGTGTAGCAAGTGACTGTAATGTACTTGGTTCAAATCCAACCTGGGTCTTAATATGATTCATTCAACATCAAAATGTTTTATTCATATGGAAGAAAATTGACCTGAAGAGCCTTAGCAGCCTTTTTGTGGAGTGCAGCACATTTTCTTTCTCTTTCTTCAGCCATTTGTGTGACTGCTTTACTGGTTCCTGGCCATAGAATAAAGAACATCCCTGCACTGTGTACTAACTCTGATAATAGTCACAGAAACGATATTCCTTGGCAACAAAATAACATATTTCCAGCATTGAAAGGTCTCCGGGTGAATCAGTTCTTTCTTTACATGGCTCTGTGCACAGCTATACAATCCCACCTCTAAACTGTTCTGTCCGTGCACAACTGTAGGTCGGCCTTCAAACACACATGCTTTAGTGTGATTGGCCACTGCTGCTGTCAGTCAGTCCAGCTGGCTGTGATTGGCCACCACTGGGCCCGCTGGGGTCTAGTTTCCTGTGTAGATAAAGAATGTAAATATGCTCTATATTCTATTTAGTGATGATTTTATTTTCCACATCTATATAGAGATCTAGAGATAATTCTGGGTATTATGGGAACTAGACATTGTTCTGATGTCCTACGATGCCATATCACAACTGTATGAGTGCACAAATGCGAGCTTCGTATATTTTCATTCTCTAACTTCACTGCTTTGCTGTGTGTAATCTCACTATTAACCCCACACAACTTTTTCCCCCTCTTCTGACCACCACCTCCTTCTCTGAACTCTTGGCGGCTGCTACCATTCCCAGACGTGTTACGGTCGGCCTCAAAGGCATCTTTGAAGGATCTTAAGATATTGCGCAGAGGAAGTATCTTAAATAACCATACCATTAGATTTGCATGGCAGCCTATTAACTGCAAATTTCATTAAATATACATTACTGCTTACCATTACCCAGGTTTTTACATTTATTCTCTCCAGACAGCCATTGCTTTCCATTCATTTAAGTAAATCCATTATAGTTTTCTATGCTATTAAAGGTTGAAATTCATCTGCAAAATGACAATTTTACAGATAAAAGGTGCCAGCACATTTTATCGATTTCACCACGTCTATGTTTATTCTTCTGGCTCAAATTTACCACAGCAGATCTTATGGGGGAAAAAAAAAACACCATGATGGTTCTTCTGAGCTGTTTGAGCAGTTATTTTCCCTTATTAAGTTTATTTGCAGCAAGGCTCATGTAGGCTGGGGACAATTACTCACGTTGTCCTGTTCAGTGCCCCAGAATGGTCAAGACATATTCACTGCATGACTGTTTGGTTTTAAAGATTTTAAAGGACGCTATGCAGAGAACAGAGAAGTGTATTCTCAAACATGTAGTGTTAGTTTCCCCCAAGGTGTAATGCACACACATGATTGCAAAGAAGCACTTACTGTATGTACCTACAAAAGATAATGCAATCACAATCTCAAAAAAAAAAAAAAACATTTTTAAAAAAGGAGAAAAGAGTAAGACTCAGTTGAAGTTAATGCAGTCTGACTGATGCGGTTTGCCTGTTTGGGTTTGTGTGTGTGTGTGTGTGTGTGTGTGTGTATATTTGATGTAATGCGAGGAGCTGTACATGAACAACAGACTTGTTGAGTTTACCAGCCCCACTGCCACGCCTGCAGTACTCCTCTAACTCTGTAGGGGTCTCTCTTTTTCTTGTCTGCCTGCCCTCATGGTTGTATGGACTGTTAAAACAAAAAGGAGCCATTTTCTATTGTTCAAACTATCTCTCTTCCCTCCTCTCTCTCTCTCTCTCTCTCTCTCTCTCTCTCTCCCTCTCTTTCTCTCTCTCTCTTTATAGTTATGACAACTCGTTCTCACATTCTCTCTCTCCCTCTCCCTCTCTGATGTCTGTATCCTCTCTCTATCTTTGGTCAATAAAGCTGAGTTTCTCCAGTGCCCCCCTGCCGTCTCTTGCTTGTTGTTCTTTCCATCTGTCCCTAACATTCACTTTTTCACTGGCTGCTGACAAAGAGATCACAAGCTATCCTTACTGCATCCCTATCTGTTATAATGCCCACTGCCACTAACAAGCACACACACACACACACACACACACACACACACACACACACACACACACACACACACACACACACACATTTTACACTTTAATTTGGGTGATAGTTTGTCCAGAGCGTTTTCAGTTGTCACTAAAGACACAGTGGTTTGGTGGTACATAGGTTATATAAATATAGGCTCCAATAGACCATTAAAACTATTTTCCTCCATTTACTGTTAATTGAGACAGGTTCTACTTGCCTGCAGTGTGCTATGCCCTCATGAGCTCATTTATTTTCTTAGGTTCAAATCCAAAACACACACAGAATTAAAAAATCAATAAGATATATGCAAAGAAATATAAATTATGACTAAAACCTTTATTATCAGTCTGTTCCTCGAAATATTAAAGCCCAAACTAAAGGATAGCTGTACTAGGATGTGATATGTAATCTCTCTCTTTAGTCTGTATGACTAGCCACTGCTCATGAGAACATTGCTACAATACTGCAATGTTCCTGTAGGGACCTATAAAGTGTCGGTGGCATCTAATGAGTTTACACACTGCAAAAAATATTGAGTAGGTAGCATGGGAAGGTTAGTTTTTAAATAAACAGATAGTTGGATCAATCTAGATGCCCTAGTTTTGCAGGAGCCCTGAGGCGCCCCCTTGGTATCAATACTAGGTACTGCAAGAAATCATGAAATGGTACACCAACACCCTGCATACTCACTCATCTGACATTACTGACACCACTGATAACTCCACAGCAATGAACTTTGAGGACAAAGACGTTGAGGTAACAAAAAACAATAACATGTATGACACAAGGACACCTCAAGAACCAGCCACATATGATAAATAGTGTACATACAATACATTGTGGATATGTGTCAGAACATAGATGCCTTCTAGGATCACAGATTGTCTTATGTTTAACCAGTACAGTACAGTAAAATTACAGAGATTAGTTTTGTAATTGTACAATGTCATCTTTCCTTTGATAATGTGCATGTATCTCGGACTGGGTGCTGTTATCCTTGTTTAAAGCACACATGATCTGGGGAGGGAAGCAGCACAAACATAACACACTTCTCCAGAAGATATAATCCGGGTGGTATATGATTATATTAGAGACGCCGTAACAACCAGCATCTGAACACAGGACTAACATTTGAGACACACACACACACACACACACACACACACAAACACACACACACTCTTCCTGCACAGCAGATGGGTGTGTTTTCCGTGATAATAAACACTAATTAATTTATCTTAAGACAATGACTGATGTCTCCAACAGAAACCATGACTGCGGATAATTATTACACACACACGCACACACACACAAATAAAAGGATGACAATACACGTCAATGGTGGAAAATGTGTATCACTGTAAGCATGAATCATAACATTGTGATTTCAACTGCTCGAGACTACAGTGATGTAGTTCAATGCAAGGCCAATAACTTTATGATCTTGTAATGTGATCCATGTGATGTAAGTCAAACTTTACATACAAACAGCAGAACAAAAAAAACTGAAAGCAAAAATGGATAATCGTAATTATTAGATGCACAGAGATCTTAAATTATGATGTATTCTGTGCAACAGGAGAGCCAAGTCTTACCTTACTGCTACTACTATTACAGCCACTATAACTACTAATGCCAATACAGTTGCCACTACTGTCACTACTATTCCCACTAACAGTGGCAGGAGAACTAGTAGATGCAATAACACCATTTATAAATACTACTTACTACTAATCACTGGATTATTACTAATGCATTAATGTTTAAGCAGCATTTTAATGTTAGATAGTTACATCTATATCTTATAAACTGATCATACATCATTTTAATCTGCAAAGTAACTGTAACTGTCAAATAAATGTAATAGAGTAAAAAGTAGGCCTACAATCATGTAGAATTGAAGTATACAAATGAATTACAGAAGCAAAGTATGTGCACCTTGAAATACTGTAAACTTAAGTACATGATTTGAGTTACTTTTCACCTCTCGCTACGTCTACCGCAGTTGCTCCTACATACTGTGGCACTGGCAGTGGTAGCAGTAGCTGTAGTTTTGGTAGCTGATGACGTAGGCTAGCAAAAGCAACGGTACAGCAGTTACAGTACGTACCTGATTTGACAGTTGATGTTTTGTGTTGCTACTTCAGTTGCAGTAAGTGTGAGTGTCAGGAGGTTAAGCATGATAAGACGTGAAATCAGATAAACTTCCTCAAGGTGGAACTGGGTCACTGACTCAGCAAAGAACAGAACCAAGATAAAAATACAGCCAGAGAGCACAAGGAGGACTTATAGATTTATTATCAATGTCATGATGCAAGTAGAGTTGCTCTAATTTAAGAGAATGATAAACCAGTTTACAAAATATCAATTATTATAGCATTTCACTGATTTACAATCCACTACCAAAGCATATGTGCTGGTTGTGTGAATCAATAGCTGGTAATATGATCACATTTATAAGACAGATGCATGTTTGCGTCACTATCTTTTCACAGTGTCACATTTACACGTGGAAGACAGATGGATTGCCACGCTTTCACTTAATTTGAAGGATTACATATTCCATCCTGTTGAGGCTTATGAAACTCAAAACCAGATAACAAGCCAAAAAAGGTCTGTTTTCCTTAGTCCACTGAAAAATCTACATTTTTCTGATATATATTATGATACACTATATTAACATAGAGTTGGTGAGTATACATTGGAATATGTATAGGTCAAGCACAGGTACAAATGATTATAAAAAAACTAACAAATAAGACAATGGTAACAATAACCCAAATTCTGTTCTATCATAGGATACAGTCAAACACCGGGGGTTACCGTGACAACAGCAAATGGGTATCAGGCTCCCATTCCGACCAGACATCCTCACACTGCCATGGTGAGTAGTCTGTATCCCTGTGTGTGTGTTTTTATGTATATCTAAGGGTGCAATTACTTCAATCCAAAACTATAACGTTACAACCAGTTTAGTTTATTACTTTATTTGACAGGGACAGTGCGTG
This sequence comes from Dicentrarchus labrax, assembly GCF_905237075.1. NCBI lineage: Eukaryota > Metazoa > Chordata > Actinopteri > Moronidae > Dicentrarchus > Dicentrarchus labrax. The sequence goes on along the minus strand of NW_026136710.1, from coordinate 16,015,411 downwards.
TTAATAACATCTCGGAAGTGTAAGTCTTTCCACAACATATTCTACCCATGATGTGCTCACATGTTTGTCAGAAAGCTTGGTTTAACAACAAAGGAGGAATCAACACCCGGGCGTTATCTGCCAGGAAATCTTTCATGATGCAGGTATAAAGCGGGGACTGTTTGTTCACCTTTTACAGGTTATCACAAGCTTCCAAGCGACCATTTCCACTACGCCACTCACTGAAATGGTGTGCATACTATGTGTGTATGTAGTTGCTGACGGCCAATTTTCCTTGTACCTCAGTAGGAATAGATTTCAAAAAAGATGTAAAGCACAAATCATTGGAAGAACGGGACAACCATGGTGCTAAGAGACTCAGACAGGCTAGGTACTTTGCTAGAAGAGATTCAATTCTACGCAGTTCAAGACAAGGCAAGTTGAGGGAAAGCGGGCACATCAGGAAACTAAGTCCCACAACCATTCCTTGAATTCCAGAGTGTAGAACATAGTGCTTCCTAGTGTAAGATAAAACTAAATACAAGTGACACAACTATGATATCTGAGGTTGGGTTTTGTCTGTCTGGACTGGCTCCTGCACAGGGTACTGTATGTGCTCCACATAGACTGTTTGTGCTGAATTACACTACTGGGGAGGACACACTGTTCATACTGTTCACACTGGATAGGAAGATGTCCTCCTACGCTGTCTCTATAATATTTTTTTATAATTACCCATTGTATATTTATAGCACTCAGTACATTTAATATTATCTTACTTTACTGTCGCATTTTTATCTGCTGCTATATTTCCAAAGGGAACTTAAAATGAGTCTGTGGTGCTGAATAGTGTATTTATAGTGACCTTACTGTACTTTTGGGCATTTCTATCTATACAGTATCAATTTAATACGGTACTTAGAGTATATTTCTACAGGGAGCTGTATCCTGTCAGGCAGTGAAGTGAGTTTCAAGTTTATAGTGACCTTATTATTCCCACATGGTACATTTTTTATGTAGTAGTAGCCATGCTGTTCTGTAATAGTTATTCATTTACTTACTTATTCATTCATATGTTTATTTTATTTGATAAATATCACATCATAACTTAATAACTTATCATGTTTTATAAGTAATGTAAAGCAACTATAATAGTACCATATAGTAAATGCAGTGGGGTAAATGGTGCAATAATTGCCTCTTAAAGGGGTACTAAGGGGTATTTAGTGGGCCCTGTTACACTTCCATGAAGGTGGGGGGGCTTCTGAGACATGGACTGAAAGTAGACTAGTTCAAGTTTTGTGAAACAAAAACAGAGGCAGAGATATTCTGACTTTTAGCCTCCAGTATGAGTCTTGCCCAAAAACCTACACTTCCCTTGATGCAAGTTGATAGCGTCCCTGCTTGATGGTGCCCTGCTCTTCAAACTCCTCACCTAAAGTTTGTAACACAGGCTCTCTGTTATTACTTCGACATCTCAAACTGCCTGAGGTGACCCTAATGACATCATCAGGGTTATGTTCAGACGCTGCTCCTCCATGGCCACAGCAGACATGTTACAGTAGGTTATATACAGTTCCTCTTTAAATGTGGTCGAGCAGCATGAAGTGGCATCAATATAAAAAGGTATTAATCATCATTCAAGTAGAAGAAATCACCTGAAATTATACTTAATGTGCGGCACTTGAGTGAATGTAGGCTAGCGTACTGTAGTTAACGTCACCGCCGGGTTCTGGGGTGTTCTGAGTTTTGTGCCTCTGAAAATGCCACCTGAGCACATTTGGGTGAGGGGGGTGTAGAGCTGGAGGTGGGGAGACAGAGAGGTGGGGAACAGGAGCAGGGGAGGCTGGGAGAGGGGAGGGCCGGGCTGCAGTCAGGTTGTTTTGCAGCTGAATAAATGAATGAAAGGCGGTAACCTGATCCGCGCGGGTCGGCCTTCATTGTGCTCGGCTGGAGCTCGCGCTGGCGGCTCGCTCTCTGATTGTCTCTGGAACGGGACAGAAAACACTCCCAGGACCTCGCGAGCCCTGCATTATTCAGCGCGCGTGCCTGGTAAAGAGAGAGAGAGAGAGAGAGAGAGAGAGAGAGAGTAGGGGAGAGAGGAAGAGGAGGGAACTGTTGGTTGGAAAAGCTGGCGCGTAAAAGGAGCTCAATGTCATCCCAGTCGGAGGCTGCCGTTACCGTTATTGCCGCTGTTGAGAGCACACGAGCATCGGTGCCGCTACTTCTCTTGTTCGTTTGTTTCTGGTGCAGCAGCTGCAGCCACGTTTGTTCTTCGAGGTGAACGTTAAAGAAGAAGAAGAAGAAGAAGTAGTAGTAGGAGACAAAGCGAAAAGAAAAGAAAAGAAGGAGAAGGAAAAGAAGCAGCGGTCAGCAGGTCGGTTACGCCTCCGCCGTTAAAAACTAATCCCGGTTATTATCCGTTAATTAGATCGTAAGGAGCTCCGGGGGGATCAGCGGTTTGCTACACATCTTTCTCCACGCAGGTAAACACAAGTAATGCCCAAAACATAACGTAAATGTCATTTTAAGTGAAGTTTCCGTAGGAGAGAAAACTCATATTAAGGGATATTCAGTGAAAGTGTAACGTTAGCTTGGGTGGAGGGTGGGTGTGTGTGTGTGTGTGTGTGTGTGTCAGTCAGTTGGGGGTCCTTTTTTGTTGTAACGTTATGCTGACGGTGTTGCCGGTTAAGTGTGCGCTGGTTAATAGAAACAGAGCTTGTAATTACACTGATTGGCTTTAAAGTGGGGAGGACACAGGATACTGCACCCTCCTCTCCTGACAGAGAGAGAGACGTCCAAAGGAGGTCAGTGGACCAGACTGCTTGCTGCAGTAGTCTCTATTTCTCTCTTTGTGCTCCTCCTCCTCCTCCTCTGCATCACTTTAACCTAGATCTAAGAAATGACCTTAACCTGGTTTTCATCATCCACATACTGGATGACTTGGCAGAGCTAGAGAGACTGTCTTCTTGGTGCTGTCACTTTTTATGTCCCTCACCTTAAAACCATTATAATGTTGTTTAATTTGCTGTTTACTCACATTTATTTTGTCCAGTCTAGTTTGATCAGTATGTTTCTTTTAACCTTACTTGTAAGCTGTGATTTCTCTGACATGCACACAGTAGGCTACATGCTCTTGCTCTTGTAAGTAAAAAACGCTTGATGAAACCTCAGCACATGGTCAAGTGGCAGTGTACACAATTTCAGCCCCACCCCTACCGCACAACACTCATTAGTTGCATTTTGAATATTAAACGCACATTCACATTTTGAAAAGGTGGAAAGAAGAAGGCAGTCACGACTGTGTTGGTGTGTCACAGAGCAGCAGCTGATCAAACCAAGGAGAGCGATGGCACAATGTAAAGAGCACACCACCTGCAGCCAGACATCGTTTGTTTGCTCCAGATTTTCTTGTGGTGAATTTTCAATCTTTCTCTTTGCCTGTAGCTGTTGCCAAGCAACTTGCAGTTCTTTGATTGGAGACTTTGACAATGTTCATGTTCAAGGTGGGACGGACGTTGCCATGCTGAATGTAATTAGCTGATGGATTTGTGTGTGTGTGTGTGTGTGTGTTTGTGGGTATATATAAAAGAATCCATTGTGCCCATCTATTCTAAAAATGCACTCTCATGGTGCAGAAATATTCTGGTTGAATACTTCACCTCCACCAAATGCTGTTTTTCAGTTAAATGAATCTCCCTGCAAGTCACCTTGACCCTGTTTCCCCGTCGCTTTCAGTCACACTGATTGATTTTACTTCACTGTATTGTTACTGGCGTTTTGCAGTGCAGCTGACCAGCACAACACCAGAAAGGGGGGGGTTGGAGGCTCCACAAATCAAGCACGACTTGTTTAACATTCTTACAGACGCTCTGTAAAGAGATGTGTTCGTTTTCTAGTTAATCTTGGATTTGAGAGCTTTTATTTATTCTGCACCCGGTTTACACAGCAGTGCCCGTAAGATTGGCAAACACATCCACCTGGCAAGAGGAAGCCAGGAAGGCAAAGGCAGCATCAAAGCACTGAACAAAAAGCTCCATAGAAAAGCCACTGGTGAGATTCTGGTCAGATTTGATCAGTAACTTTCAAAACTGAGGGGCAGACAAAGTTGAAGCGGAGGTATAGGTCTGTTTTCATTGCCCACACTCTATTTAGAATAGCTCATCACCCGTGTTTGCTGTTTTGTTTGGTCATCATTTGAAATTACTCGCTGATTCTGGAAATAACGATGCGAAGCAGCAAACTGCCAATTCAGGCAGAGTGTTTGCCAATACCTCTGCCGGGCCCCGGGACAGAAAATCACAGCCAGTTCTCCAATTTGATTAGATAGTCACTGACAGGAGGAACCTGCCACATACTGAGGGTCCCATTGAAACAGTCAGTGCCTGTTAGTGCTGCTCAAGGTTTCTGTGATTTGTAATATGTGTGTGTGTGTGTGTGTGTGTGTGTGTGTGTGTGTGTGTGTGTATGTGTATGTGTACATTTTCCATCCCCACCCCTCTCAGCACCATGGAGTGTGACAACATTGACAGGAACAACAAAGTTATCAAGGATGTCTTCTTCCTTCAGACCACTCCCTCTTCCCAGCAAACACACACACACACACACACACACACACACACACACACACACAGACACACACACACACACACAGACACACATATAATGACAGGTTACATAACATCTGTGTGGTTGATGATGCTAAAGATTGGTGAGCCAAGAGTACACAGGAGGTGGAAATGGGAATGAGGTAAAGGAGAGACGGGATGAGAGGGACCGACACGATGGCAAGAAACAATGAGTACAAGGAGAGATAAAGGGCGGTGCAGGTGTGTGTGGTGGGGGTAGTTGGAACGGTGAATGTAAGGCGAGTGAGGAAAACGTGAGGTAGGAAGGAGGATGCTGGTCTAGGAAGTCTGCTCAGCCTCACATGACTTGAAGTGTTGTTGACATTAACTAGCCGATGGCCTTTCAATGGCCGATCTCTTGATGAGCCTCCACTGGCTGTCTTCCAGGAAGAGAGTGATACTCTGCCTTGTGTTATTGGATGAAGTCCCAAACATAACAGACCAATCAGCACTGTTCACATGGACACTAATGTCTATTGATACACGATTGTGTATTGAGTTGTACCACATTGTGGATATGCAGTGTAATGTGTGTGTTATCTGCTGACAATAAGTGGATAACATGAATAGGAAAGACATTTTTGTCATTGGAAACCATGTGAGTGTCCCTCAGGCCAGCTATTAAACTCAGCCTTTAAAATAATTTTCCCAGCATTTAAACAAAGCCTGATCATGTTTGTGCATGTCTGAAGTAGCTGGAATTTTAAGAAGTTCTTAGGGGTGTGAATGACACTTGGTGGCTATTTTTGTTTGGCCCATGGGAATGGATGACAGCTACAAAGTGATGAAGGGACACAATGGTCTCTCTGTGTGCGTATCTGGTTTATGTCTCATAACTCCTTCCTTTGATAACACAGCAAAAAGAAGTCACCTTGACGCAGCAGGAGAAGAGCAAATTTGAAAAGATGAAGACTCTACTAAAAAGTGCCTGAAATGCTTTTGTCGTGTTAAAGTTTGACACAGAAGCTACAGTAAAGCAGTTAATTCATCTTTAGCCATGTCAGTCAAAGAAGAGGGCTCTGGCATAAGACGACAACTTCCTCATTCTTCATCCTCCTCCTAGCCTCTGATTTGCTCATCTATTTCTCCAACTCAGGATACACCAAACCAAATACTATGGTCTGGGTTTTTACCGCCATATTGTATCGACACTCATGTTGCTTGGCTTGACAATGAAAGAAAAATGTTTGAATGAAGCATCTAACGAGCTCAAAGAGACATTTTTTTTGTCGCATTCCATCTTAGAGAAGTATTTTCTCCAGTGTTTTGGTATTCGTGTTCCAGAGAGGAAGAGAACTGAAGGGATTCAGGAAACGTAACAATACAACCCAGCCATGTGATGGCCACCATTACACAACCTCCACCACCCACTATTGTCCACAACATCCACCGAGTATTGTTGTACTGTGCAACAGAAGTCATTCATTCAACACAAAGCAAAGCACAAACCACCTGCTAGCACAAATACTGTGTTTACAACAAAGACGCACAGATCAACAATGCAAATGCAGCGCAAAAAATACACGGAACAGGACATAATTAAGATAACTGCCTTTGAACACAACATTTCTACGTTTTAGAACTACATACATTGGCTTATACTTCTCTAACAGAAGCTGAGAGAACTGAATCATTGTTTTCCACACGAGAAATTTACAATAAACAAGAAACGGGTTGATTAAACACTAAAGCAGAGGCTTGATCTGTAGTTTGGGAAGTCCGGAGGGAGGTTGACCTCTAATGTCAGAGTTTCGTCTCGCACTCTGTTGTGCTGTGTTTTGGTGGTGAAAAGCTGCAGGAGTCTCTTTATCACATTCCAGCTGTAGAGGGGAATGTCAGAATACCTTTTGGGGCTCTAGGTGTTATAGAATGTGTAAGGGGGGCTCAAAGTGCCGTCGCCTGTGGGCATGGGCATTGTCGTTACTTATCCTTGTGAGAGCCCAGCCGAGGCGCTGACCCACAAAGTCGGGGCATTTTTAGAAAGTGAGGTCATGTTGACCAACTGTTAGAATTTTGATTTATGGTTGAGCTTCTACTATCTGGTCAGTATCTTGTCGCTATGGGAAACGACTGGCACCATCAAAGAATCGAGGGCATGGTCCATAAAAATTGCATCCACTTTTAGTTCTGATTGACACAAGAAAACTCTTCCTTTGGGATGGGGCAGAAAGATCTGTGGGCAGCAGAGCAAGACTGAAAGAAAAAAGCAGACCTCTAGGGTGCAGCTCTCACAGTTTACTGTTTTAAAAACTCACTCCACACAGTTACTGCTGCTGTCATGATGCAGTTTGCTCTCTCAGATGGATAAAATAGGTTCAAGGATGTTGTTGAGTGGGCACAAGAAATCAGTAACTGAATTGGGAGTAGATAAGGTAGCTGGAGTGAAAGAGTGAACACCAAACAGTACAATTACAACACTTCATCACAAAATAACTTCTGGAATGTACTGAACATCACAGACTGTAACAGAATCTGAGGGGAGTTCTCCTTAAACTCTTCAGCTGGGGCTGCAGACAGTTTTCTCATGTATGGCAATACAAATGTAATGTTTGTTATCTGACTTGTAATCATCTTGATAGGTGATGATTGAAGATAACAAACACAAACAGACAGGAATTAATTCAATTTAAAGCTCATTAGTGGGTCTAATTTCAGATCATGTTGGTCCTACTCTCTCTGGATGACAATCTAAAGGAAAAAAACAACACAAACTAGTTCCCAAACCCCATTCTCTCAAATGATTGACCCCTCAGGTCTTGTATGAAAGCATTTGCATTTGCCATGTTTCTCCACTCATTCATTCTGTTTTTTTCCTTTAGTTTGTTTTCACTCGGAATGGCACAAAATGGTTGCTGCTGAATTTCAGAATTATACTGAATCCATTATATTCCTTTGAAACCACAGAAAAAAAAAAAAACGAAATAAATGTGAAAAACTGTAATTGTCAGGCCCAGACATGTTTGCTGTCACAAGCCTGTTTTCTTCCTGTGTGAAGCCTCCTTCCTCTGTCTAAATACTGCAGGATAATGAGCTGGTTTCCTGAAATAGACAGGTGATTAACACACTGCTCTTCTCAGTGTGAGGCAGAGCAGAGCTAGTTAATGCTATAAGCTAACACTGAGAAGAGGTTCACTCTCGTAGGGCAACAGTGTTAATATGCTCTGCCTGATGGTTGGGGGTAAGCTAATGCAATAGGTCTTTAAAAACCCAGATTTTCTGCTCAGGCTGGGTAAGCCATAGCCATGCAGCATCAAAACAAACGGACGGGATGTTAATTCTAGAAACAGTACATATACCAATCTGTAATATCATGCTGAAGAAGAGTGCGCTGGTGATGGATACTAAGGTCAGACATTTTACTGTATATAGCTCTATGTTGTATAACTTGACTATTGAGACTATAGTTACTTTGTGTTTGACAGGATGGTCAATTGAGGACTCACTTCTTTTTTCTCAAAACTACTTCAACTATTTAATTTCCATTTGGAGCGGTTATTATAAAGCATGTTAGCTAGAACTTTGAGTGAAATTGCCTCTTGTTATTTATTACTGTGTTTTCTGATTTTGCCAAAAATCTTACATGTTAGCTTCTCTGACTGTGTCTTAATTTTATTCAGAGGGCCATTGGCCTTTTAGCCAGTTATCCTCACTGTGTGGTCTCTGCACTGAGGGTCTTGTGGGACTATGCTTAATGCCTAAATCAGCTGATTCACACTGGGAAAGGATTAGAATTATATGCTCAGTGGTTTTTTCTTTACACACACACACACACACACACACACACACACACACACATAGAAACAGGCACAACCACATCCTTGAAACCCTCAGACTTGCCCATCCATGTGTCCCCTCCCCTCTCGTGGAGATTTGTTCCTTCATGTCTGTTTTCAGCTTATTTCCTGCACAATCTTCCTGTTATTTTTGTCTGATTCCACAGAGGCTCATATTCGTCTTTTAGTTTGAGTTCTGAGATTACTTACAAATAACAGACTTATTTGGAATTTAAAGTGTAGCTATAGTCTAGCTATAGATGTGAGAAGTAGTGTTTTTGTTGCCTGTAAGATGGAACTATCAGTCATTGCACTGTAGTAGTTAAAGGGTACTGTACTGAAATGGTTCACTGTGTGTTTGTCTGTGATCTGATGTGAAACAAAGGCCACGTTCACATCGCAAGCCTTAGCACTCAATTCTGATTCATTTCTTAGATCAGATAATAATTTTTTCTTCGGCCGTTCACATTGTTGTTTAAATGTGGCCCGTATCAGATTCCAGCATGAACAGGTCAAGGTCCTGAAGTGACCCGCATGACAAACATAGATCTAGAGTGACGTAAAAGTTACATGAATTCTTCCACGTATGAAAGTGGCTTGAATCACAAATTGAAAAGATTAGATTCCATGTGATTTGCGCTCGTCACACTGTGGTGTCACCTGTGAATGAAAATGTGAGCGAAACAAATCAGATTTAAGTCACTTTTGTCTGCAGCCTCAACGCAGCCAAAGAGAATGATAGTTGACAGCACGTTCTGTGTCCTGCTGGATTAACAGCAGGAGAGAGCTGTTACATAACCAGGGGAGGCTAAGGAAAGGAAGGGAGGGACACACAAAAAAAAGAGTTATTGGCAGTGTCTCCTGAATTTCTGGGAAAGTCATTTTATCGTAACATTTTATTACTCCTGCTGTAAGTGAACAATCAGGTGACATGAAAGAGAGAGCTATTTTCAGCATAGTTAACCTAAGAAAGGTTTGCTTGATTTTTTTTTCTATTATTTTAAATTAAATACTTTTTTGACTCTCAAAATAACCAGATAGTACATTTAACCCTAATCTCTTCTAATTTACCTCTTCTAGTATACCTACATATAGGCATATTTTCATGTGTTATTTTATAGTTATTGTGAAATATTATATGTGTTAGGCTGTGTTTATTTGTCACAGCTCTGCAGGCCTGTGTACTATTTAACCATATTACCCCTCATTTAAGATGTCTGGTCCATTTTGTTGATTGGATACTAATCAAATTAACTTATTACACTTCATGGCCTTATAGCTGTTTCTTGGTTCCTGCTGGCAGAAGTCAGTAAATTAAATTATTTAGTAATTAGTTTCTTATGAGTCATGTCTTTACTACATAGCTGTGTATAAACAGTGTAATCTACAGCAAGTGTAACTGTTTTCAAATGAGGCTCTGCTTTGCATTGGGGTCTTAAATAGAGCTTATTTTGCAACAGTAACTAACTCACTGTACATTAACTGTCACATAATACACACACAGTGCAGCATTTCACTGGGCAAGAAGCCCAGCAAAGTGCAGTTTGTTTTACTTCCACAGTATGAAATATTATTATACACACCAATCTGGGCTCCAGTTAAAAAGCAATACAGTCAGTGCTTTCACTCAGTCCAAGACATAACTCACAATGGACGGCTGTTCAGTGTAACTCTTTGGCTGTGTTTTGGCCCAGTTAGTCCTGTACTTGTGTTGGTAGTCCTAATCTGGCTCTCTGTCCTGTGCTTGGAGAGCTTTTGCACACAAGTGGTCACACTCTCTGACTACAGACCTTTCCGCTTAAGAAGAGCCCTCCATTCTGTGAGCATGTGTGTGTGTGTGGAGTGTAGCATTAGTATTCAGCCTTGAGAGTCTCGCTGAAGCGCCTGTCGGGCCCTTTGTTGTTGTTTCATGATGGGGTCTTAGGGGGTCTGGGTTGTGCGTGAGTGGTGTCATGAGAGACTTGAAAAGGGACACAAATAGTTGCAATGAGTCCAGACATGCGGTGCGTTCCTCTGTAACACTCAAAAGGCTTCTTACCATGATTTCAGTCTGGTTGTTGTTTCAAGCTCTTTGGCAATGGGTAGGTGAAAATCGCCTTCATTATTATTCTTTTGCGGTGCTGCAATATGCTGTCACTGTGCTTGTGTGTCTATGTATGATGTTGGGTGGAGATACACAGTAGACACACAAGCATTAATCGTGTTAGTGCTTCGTAAATGGTGATGGACATTGTGTTATTGATACTGTGCTGCATGGTTGTGAACTGTGTACTCCCCAGAAATCCTTGTGTAGGTTTGTGAATGTTGTTTCAATGCTGCTAACAGCTAACCAGCCTATCCATTAGCTCAATCCAGGTCTGAAATATTTGACTTCACAGGGTTTTTTAAATGTTTGTCTCTTTTCGATTGGCTTGGCTGATCTGGTTGTTGTTTTTCAGACTATTTATTTTGCCAAATGTTGACCCCAGTGAACCTCACAGCATGTTGCTAGTCTGGGATTGTGTGTGTGCTCTAATGCAGGTGGCCTCCAGTTCTGGTGTATTTCCTGTGTTGACGGCCATTTCCATACAAGTTAGTGCAGCTTCCTGGTTTCCTGTTTAGATAACCTGTGAGCTGTGATAGGCTTTCATCCAATCAGTTGCTTCCTTTGCAGCATCATTTGTTTTAATTTCTTGAAAGTGTTCACCGCCCATCTTATGATTCATTGTCACTGTCACTGTGGTCAGTGTTTTTAAAATAGCTGTATGGGGCTGAAGGAGTAAAGAGGGTGTTACCCTTCACTGCAGGTACTACTGGAGGCAGCAATTGGCAGCATTTCTTTGAAATGGGTTAGTTTTTTCTGTTGTTGTTTTTTAATAAATGGGAAATAAGGAATAGGATTTTACAGCCGGGAAAAGCCCAATAGTACAATAGATGACACTTTTCTCCTCTGCTGAAAACCTAGATTTTTTTTCTCAATATCAAACACTCTCCTTCTCCAGTGTGTTTAGAAAGGTCTATTATTTAATATAAAATATCCATTAGGGTTGGGTGATTGAATTAATATAATTTGCTATCAGCGATTGCCCTTCATCACCGGTTGTTTCCTTTTTTTTTTTTTTAGGCCGTTTTTCTGTTATTTTATTTTGGTAATTTAATCATCTGCCTCCAAAGAATGAGTGCCGTTCAGTGACAGACATTCAGTGGCTCAGTGTGTGTATCTTTCTACTTTTTTTCCCTTTTTCTTTTTTTCTCACATCTTAGGTGAATTAACGGTATATCGACTAGTTTGACAGCAGGGAATACAGTTACAAGGTGATTTGCAGAGGTTTCAAACAAGATTCTAACTCTGGGGAAGATGGAGACACAGCATGGACAGGAGAGGGATAGACCAGTAGAGAAGAGGCATGAAGTGGGTAGAGGAGCGAGGGAGGTCAGGGTACCTCATAGAGGCAGCGACAGCACATAGAGCCAGAATATTTTTAGATCTAACTCTGTTAGATGGTTAAACACCAGGGTTGGTGATTATTGGAACAGAGTAAAGACAGTTTGGTGAGTTTTATTTTGCCTCCATCGAGGTTGAATGAAGTGTGTTTTAGGATCGCTTAGCAAGGTCTTAGTTTCTCCCTTGCACTTGGAACGTGAAGGTGAAGCAAGTGAAGAACTAAAGTGCTAGATGTCACTAAATCCTACACATTTGTCCTTTAAAGGTGACTGAAAAAGAAATCCAAACCTGTTCCTTCATAGAGGAGAAAATAATCTCTTCTCTGTCTCTTTGAATGCATGGTGTGTTATAAACACTCATATTTTAACCAGTATATAGCTAAATACACAGCTTCCCCCAGGATGGTGAGCTGTCAATGTCTTCCACCTGTGTTTAACATAAGCAAACGTAGTTGTGAGAAATTCGCATTGGTTCTCCCATATTGTTTGACACAAACACACACGGTCTGAGACACAAACTGTACGCCCTGCAGCCATGCAGGACATGCCCTAATTACCAAAAGAGTAAATAAGATTTATATGATGATCATATTTGTCGGTTCTTACTCATGTAAACGCATTAGTCCCTCACTGTATATGCAAAGTCTTCTGTGTTTTTACTATACAGTATGTGTGTGGGTGTATGGACATTTGTGTCTTTGTGGCATGCTGTGATAGTTAAGTGTGTCATTTGCTGATCCATCATGATCAACTAAAATGACATAAGACTGCTCTGGGCACAACTCTTTATTGACTGGATAGAGATGACCCAGATGCATGCAATCACATGTAGACACGCGCACATGAACAAACCGTCACATATAGTCCTACTGTCGTCCTCAGTCTCCGTTTCCACTGTCTTTTATTTTCTAACAATATCTCTTTTCATCTTTCACAGCTTGTCCGTTACTGAACTCTATAGTTGTTAGCTCTTCCTTCTATAAATCACCAGCGCTGTCACAATCACCACGTCTCGTTGTGTGTTACATCCTATACAGGAATTGAGCTCCCCAGTGACTATGCAATAATTGGGTTACTGTCCCAATTTTCTGTGACCAATTTTTCTTCATCATATGGCCCAGAGTTATTTCTAGCCTGGGAACTCACCAAGAACTTGTGATTTGTCATTTTTAACAGGGACACAGGGATGGGGTTATTAGGATTTTTGTGGCGCAGCTCAGTTTTTTTGTTTGTTTCGCATTTGAATCAATGATGTTATTCAGAGAAATTTGCAGTAAGCAAGCGTTTGTCACACTCTGACAGGACAACCAGCTGTTAATGGGCACATATTGGCCTTCCTTTGCAGCTAAAGAGTAGGATAACCTCCCTGACCTCTGGACCACCCTGCTGTTCTCAACATTCTCGCCTGATCTAAAAAAAAAAACTGCAATATTTCAGCCAGGATATTCAAAGAAGGCATTAATTAATATTGCTTGGACTTTGTGTGACCAATGTGAGTCCCTCCCTGTATACAACACCTGGTTCACTTTCTTGTATTCGACACAAGGTCAACGTTTCACAGCAGACAGGAGGAAAGTAGCTAATTAGAGCAAAGTAATGCCAAGAGAAGAGGTATTGTATCATTCTGTCAGATACTGTGGTAACACCGCTTTGTCATTTGCTTATTTGGCTTTAAAAAATGAATCTTTATAGCGCTAATTGCTGAAATGCATTCTGACATTGGTGCTACGCTTGTGACACCGTCCTCCATCATTCAGCAGCCGCTAACACAATATTGCCAATTGATCCTGCAAATTCAAGGAAAGTGTTTCCAGCGTTCTGGATATAGCGCTTGTGAGCAGAGAAAGTGAACCATGACTCAGGTCAGCTCTGGTTTCCACTGGCCTGATCCTATGACCCAACAGGTACACACTAACACACACCAGCAACACTGACAGTAGCCTTAGAGTGACCCTGAGACGTAAACATTAGATTTATGTTAGTTTGGCACCAAGTTACCAATATCTTAAAGCCAAATAATTACAGAGATTTGGTTTCCTCCATAAGGTTTTTTTCTTTTTCAATGTGAACAAGCCTCTGAAATAGGAAACTGTTAAAAAGTCTCAGGTAAAAGCACTAATAAATACTTTGAGGTTTTATGGCAGGATGAGGCAGCAGGCATTTTTTATTAAAAGGTGAATACAACCAGAACATCAGTGTAACCCTCACGTGGGACTGAGTCAACAGTCCCATACTGCTGATGACAGAAGAAAATACCATTACCTCCCTTATCACCTCCTCCCACTTTCTTCAGTCATCATCTCTTCATCATCGCCTCCCTGCCTGCCGCTTTCTGTCGGTCACCTCGGTTTTGATGGTAGCAGCAGGTTAAAGGGAAAAGGGGCGAGCAACATACGCATGGAGTGGAGAAAGGGAGGGCTTGGTCTTACACAGGAAGGCAGGAGTGGGGAGCCACAGGGTGGATGTTTTTAGTGTGTGTGTGTGTGTGTGTGTGTGTGTGTGTGTGTGTGTGTTTGTGTTTGTATGAGGGCCTGCACAGACGGGGTCTTTGTGAGGGAGGGCATCTGGAGAAAGACACACACACACACATATACACACACTTAGCCCATGACATCACAGCTTACTGAGCAGCCGGCAGGAATGTTACTGAGAAAGGAGAGGCTTTGTGGAGGAGAGGAAAGAGATGGGAGGGGAGGAAAAGGAGGAGAAGAAGAAGAGGAAAGGGCTTGGCCAGGGAAAAGTCCGGCACTCCCACTATCTGGAACAGCACGGACCGAGGCTGGAGGCTGGACTGACGTGAACAGAAGCATATAGGAAAAACGGATAGAGTTTATTAAAAGAAGGCCCATACATGGTAGAAGTTATTGTAATATTACAAAACTGAAGGAAGCTTGCTTTTAATAATTACACCATGGATCTACAGATATCACTAAAATAGACAAATCTACTGTTGAGACACAGGGTACTTGTCAGAGCAGCAGGTGAGTACTAACTGCATTTAACTTATATGGCTTTTCAGTTGTACTATTTAAGGCGTTTTTATGGCTTTTCTGTAATATATAATGTAATATATTTTGTTTTGATGAGAAAAAAAGAGTAGATGGCTGCTTTCAATTGATAAAATGTAATGGCTCGTCACTTCACTGAAGTTTTTTAAACAGAAATGTGTTCTGCAAGTTTAAATTCAATTAATTATCAGCCACAGAAGTAAGTAAGTAAGTAAGAAGAAATGTGAACTGAAATACTGTTACAGAAAAGAGGAGGAAGTGTCAGGAAGAGTCCAGTCCAAACAGCAACACCCAAGCAGATGTGTTTTTATAGTCATCCTTTTTGTTGTGTTGGATTAAGTATTGATTTAAAAGTTGAGATTCTGCCGTTAAAGGTTGTCCAGATGTTACAGCATAATGTTGTGAGAACTGAACTATGTACTTTAGCCTCTGCACACTTTTGCCAGAAGACCCCACTGACTCCTCTGGCCTGATGATTATGCCAGCTGTTAGCTCCCTCATCCAGCCAACAAGCCTGTCTCTTCTGACCAACCACCCTATGTGTCAATGTAGCCCCTTGTTTGGTTTGTGTGTGACGTACCATCGCTCTTATTCAGCATCTCCAGACTGACTGCAAACATGATTAAGTCCTGGGTGGCACTGTTGGCCTGGGTTCATAATCCAGTTTGGATATGAACACCAGGCTAAACCAGCACCAGGCTCCAGTTACTATACAGGATCATATTTAGCCAGGAAACAGAGCCGGTAACGCTGACTGCACTGGGTTACACAGGAGCTTAGTGTGCGTGTCCATGTGTTCTGGGTGGAGTGTGTGCTGAGCTAATGGAAGCCTATGACGCGACATTAAAAGCATGGCAAAATGTTGTGTGTGAGATAGAGAGAAACTGAAATATAGAGTGTGAGAGACGTCAGAGTTGTGTGTTTACTTCCAGTCAGGGAGTATTCGTATTCTGGTAAATGTGTTCTAGCTTTCAGAACCCCCAGCGTCTCAGGCATGCAGCCCAGTGTGTATGTTTAAAGTGTGTATGTTTCTGTGTGTGTGTGTGTGTGTTTGTGTTTTTGTGCATCCCAGTCAGAGCATAAGTATTTCCAGATGTGATGGGAATGTCTAAAAGGGGAAGAATGAGACAGCATTTAGACAGAACCTAAGACATAATAGTTAGCTGAGTCAGATAGACTTATGACTGTATTACTATACTTGTCATGGCTTTCCACTAAATTTAATAATTCCCACCCCTTATAATGTTAACCTTACCACCCCCAGTTCAATACTGTGTCTAACTTTAACTGGTATTCCCAGATTAATATGGAATTGTTCTTATTCTTCTCAAGCTATGCCATAAAATAATAACATCATCGTAACTGTGATTTAAACTTTCTGTCCAAAATCTAACCATAAAATCAGATTATGATTACTTATAATAATCCCATAATCCTCACTCAAAATTTAACTCACAGCTAATACTAATTTATACTAATTCAGAACTCTGAAGCCACGTCCTTTTTTTTGGGAAAAACCCAACACACAAACACAGCTGACACATCGTGGTGGTGAGTGTGTGACTTTTAACACCATATTTCACATTCATGTAGGTATTACATAGACATTTATGTGTATTAACATAGTAATGACACCTTAATTGCTGGTCCAAGGGTAATAAGCACCAGAATGCTTTCAGACATTCCAACAAATCATGAAGAATTTCAGCTTTTTCATTACAGAAGAAAATCTAATTTCGTTGCATGATTTCTTTCCTCACTTACACATACGCACACACACACACACACACACACACACACACACACACACACACATTTTGCTCCTTTATCTGGCCAGGGAGGGTGTACAGTGTCCCTCATCACAAGTATTAAAGTCCGAGCCTTGAGGACAGCTAGTTATGCCTGGAATGTCAGCTCACCTCAGTGAGAGTCAGCAACACACATGTGAATACACACCTCCTATACAAATACACACACTTGTAAGAACACACTCACACCGTCATGCACTGCTGCACAATAGTGTCACACACAGACTCCTTATATTGTGTGTGTCTTTGTAGTCGAATAGCATTGCATATGAAACATTCCTGTACTGTAGTACTGTTTTCCTGAGGCAGTAACAGGATATCCTCCCCCTCTGCACTGTCCTGCCTGCTGGACACACTCCCACGCACACACATACACACATATACACACATACACACATTCCTGCACATGCACGCACATACACACACATACAGTATATAGACAGGTCAAATGTAACTAGACAGAAGACCTCGTCTGTGTGAGTGTATACACAGAAGTGACATCTGGTCTTCACGTGGTTGCTAATATCATTAACTGGGTGAAAACTATTTTGACTTGTTGATGGGCAGAGTCTGGGAGAGTGAGAAGAAAACAAACAGTTGTCAAACTGGAGATGAAAGAAAAAATACATTCCCGTCAACCTCAGCTGCACTTCTGCGTTCTGTGCTAATAAGCAAATGTGAGCATGCTAACACGGCAAACTAAGATGGTAATCATGGTAAACATTACACTTGCTTGGCATCATTATAGCGTTGGCAGCATGTTATCAAACTGAAAGGAGCATTTAGCTTCACTCACTACTGTCCTTAAGTACAGCCCCACAGAGCTGCGAGCATGTCTGCAGACTTGTTACACTGCCAGAGATCACCTGTCAGTCAGACTGTCTGCATTAATGTGTTCTTATTTTCTGTCTTTTAATTGGTATTTTGGTTGATGGGTTAGTTTTCTGTATTGTAAGAGTCCAAACTGTTTTACTTTTAGAACAAGCTTGAGAAAGTAATAAAGTGGATGTTGTTTTATATTATAATGTCATAGATTTTAACATCACTAGTCTTGAATTGGAAATTTAGGAAGTAGTCCTTGAAGAGGATGTGTTTATTCTATATCACACAGAGAGAGTATAAAGCGAGGAATTTGCATGTGACTGAGTCAGATGGGTCACCAAAATGCCCTCAGAGAATTTTCTCAGTAGAAACAGGAGACATGAGGATCAGAGGGAGGAGGAGAGAGGACTGAAGGCAGGGGTGAGGAGGAGAGTGTTCAGTTGAGTATAGACAAGAGAAGGCTTTTTGAGGAGAGGCAGGGTGTTATAATCCACCATGTGACTTCAATGGCCACTGGTGAACACTAACAATCCCAGAGAGGACAGAGGAAGCAAGGAAGGAAGGAAAAGATGCAAAAAGAGTGGTAAAGATGGGGGGGGGCAGTTAGCAGAGAAGCGGACAGGGATCCAGAAATCAAAAAGGAGAGAAAAGAAAGAGGTTAAATGGGAGTCTGGTAGTGTGTCTGAGTCTTAAAGTGCAAGAGAGAGTAAACAGCAAAGACTTTCTCCTTATGGCCCCTGTGTGCTTTAACTGAACAGTGTTCCAATTGACTGAAGAGATCCTCATTAAATCCCCACGCACACACTCTCACATGTTCCAAAGGCGGGGTCAGCAACCCCTCATGGAGGTAAACATCCTTGGAATAGAGAGGTGTAATGGGTGCAAGGCAGTAAAACAGAAAGCCAATAGAGTATTTGTTAGTGGCCTGTGTAGAAAAAGAAAGTTCAATAAAGACAGGAGTGTGTAAATGAAGCTTCTGGCTAACGGTGGGTCTGGAATGTGTCGGATGGATGGTTCACAAAAACAGAAGGTCACAGGTTTGATCCCCGCATGCCAGTACCAACGTGTCCTTTAACCCGACATTCAACCCCTGTTTGTAAATGTATTCCCTGGATACATCACACTGTCAGTGAAATGTCTACCATAACTGATACTGTAAGTAAATGAATGTGGCAGTGAAGTATGGATTATACATACGTAGTGTTTTATAGGACTTTGGTTCTCAAACTGGAGAAATATAGTAGTCAAAATCACAGTATTGCATTAACTGGTGATGATTACTATATAAGGGTGTAACATACTTTGAAGTGATGATAATTGGATTGAGAAACTGTGTTAACTGTTTGTCAATATTAGGATTACATCACTGGAAAAAAGTGTTCCTCTTTCTATGAACTGAAGTCACCTGTGCTTGTTCATAATGTGTGCAGTGCTTTTCAGTAAGGTGACATCATATGGAAGCCATTCTGTGACGTTTTTGACCTTAATCCATCAGCTATAAGTTAGAGAATCAGTTTCTACAGGCTGTACGACCAAATTTTGATTTTGGAAGACATATTCCCTCATCTGATAAAAACTATTTACGATGTGGCCTTGAGCCAGGTACTTAATCCAAAAACACATCAGTGAAACTGCTCTGTGAACAGCTAAGGCTGAGAAGATACTGGGAGTGAATGTGTGTAATATACTGAATGTGAGGCTATTAATCTTGAAATATCTTTAAAGCTATAAAGTAAGTATCTTTGCTGACAAATCCCTTGCCAATGAAATTAAAGTATTAAGTTACAGTTTCTTGAAAGTGATGCCAAGTAGGAACAGGATAAAAAAACTTAAACACTGTTTAATGGACACGTGCTGTGAAGAGGAGCATAATATTTTGGTAAAAACTGTCATATGAATTATTTGCCATCCCACCTGCTAGTTTGGCTCATGTCTAATAGAGTAACCTAGAGTAAAGAAGAAACCGGAGGCATGAGAAGAGATAATTTGCCAAAATATTCAGCATACTGATTCCTTTAAACAAAGATACAATAGTTTTCAGTACTATGGAAGATTGTTGTCTTTCTGGTGTGTCCTAAAGAAGCAGTATGGGAGTTGGTGCCCCCTAGTGGTGGGAGACAGTCAGAACATACTCCTGCTGCAGAGGTTTAACTCTGTGTACTACTGCAATGCAGACCGACAGATTTATGTGTGTCTGTATGAGGTGTGTGTGTGTTTTAGGGAGTAGGAAGAGTCTGACAGAGTTTCTTTTATTTTCTCCTTTGAGCAAACATACTTTTTATTAAAGTGACCATGAGACTGTGTACAACTTCTCCATGCAGTATCTCTGAACCTTGTGTCTTTTCTTTGCTTGTTGACACAGAAATCGTGGCGGGCAGCCGAGGATGTCAGTGACACAATACCAAGAGAGCGAGCCCTGAAGAGTGTCAGTTTCCAGGAATCGGTCAGCGTTATCACTGACAGGCCTGCAACCATGGAACTGGAGAGCCAGCAGATCCAACATGGCTGCCTTAGCAGCCCCAGCAACCGAGCCCACAATGCAGTTGGTGTGAAAGTAGAGACTCCTGACAGCGAGGTGGTGCAGGTATGCAGGCTCTCTGAACAAGACCCGGCTCAGATGTTCAATTTCTTGTTTTATTTTTTCTGGAGTGGAGCAGGTATGAACACCAAAAAATGAAACTTGCAGCAATTTATTTTGAGCTGAGCAGAAATTGTTCTGTCTTCGTCACAGTCCTAAGGATTTCCTAAGCCTCTTTTTTCTTTTATGTGTTTCTTATTGTCTTTTCTTTTCAGCAATCTCCCTATTATTATTTATCTAAACAGACAGAGGCTTCCTCTGCTACAGCTATATAAGTTAATTTGGCAACAATTCCATAGCCTTCCATTGAAAAATAGAATTGGGCTGTACGCCATTTACTGTAGCAATTTTGAATAATGTGCCAAATATTTATACAATAAAAAATGTGATTTTAGTTTTGTTTGAGTCCCAAATACCATGAATCCAGGTCAACAATAACATGCTAAGTAAACTTTCCTTGGAACAATAATTGTTCATCCACTTACTGTTTTTGTGTCTCTGCCTTCACTGTCATGTCCAGAGATGCATGGTGGAGGACTGGCTCCTTTATTGTGATAAAACACATAATTATGGCTATATGTATGTTTTTATGGCTTCAACTTATCTGCATAGTATAGTTGTACACAACACCAATTAGACTTTCTGTGTCAACAGGAGATCCGCTATTTGGACCAGGTTTTAGACGCCGCCTCAGAAACACCCACCAACGGAAATTCTTCTCCATCAGACCACACCAGATCAATCAGCATCGACGGAAACGCTCCTTCTGTCTGTGTGTCAGCCTCCTCTCCTATCAGTCACCAGTCAGTCGTTGTGGAGGGGCAGAGACAAACCACATTCCTCCACCAGGAGGACTCTGCTGTGAGGACCAACGGGCATGTGCAGGGTGAGGAGTCGGGGCGCAGCGGGGCAAAGTTTGAGCTGAGAGCGTTTCAGGAGGAGAGACGGCCAGCAAAACTCTTCACCCCTGGAGAGGAGCAGCAGGTCAGAGTGACAAGGAGACGACCCACAGAGGAGGTAAATGCATGTTAAATAAGGTGTCAGCTGTAATAAAAACAACACAGTGGTGATGCTATTGTGAATATGATTCTGTGATGACAAAAATGTGGATTAGTAAGAGATTTGAGGAAAGCTCATGTGCAAAACCATTATAGTATTCCTGAGTAAGTATTTATTATGTAAACAGGCATAAATCAGTCCTTAAATGTGTCCCTTTAAAGTCAGAAAGTGATTATTGCCTTTTGTCCATATTTCCATATTGTATTAATATTTATCGATCCTTGTGTAAAATGTTTCAGGGATCTGAAAAATGTTAAAATGTGTGGAAATATAGTCTTAGAGTGTTGAGTGAAAAATGCTCAAAGAATATCTTGGGGCAGTATTAGGTTATATGTTTGTACTTTCTTCATCTCCAATGTTATATGAGCTATGACCAAAATCACAGCATATACTGCATATTCTTTACTTACCACAACGTAATGTAGGCCAAATCATGAAATCAGGAAAGCGCCTAAAGGGAGGGAATTTTGAAATTAAGAGTGTGTCGTAACACAAGCACATGATGTGACTGCCGGGCCCAAAAGGTCAGCTGTGGTCAGGTCACCGTCCGATGAAAAATAAATTCTGTGGAAAAAGGGATAATTTTCAGTTGAGTCACATTGTTTATGACCCTATGACAAGGTAGTTGAGTATAACATGGCTGACTCAAGGATAATACAACTGTTTGGCGAGGCACTGGAAAGCATTTATTCCCTCTATCAACTGCCAGGAGCTTTTCTCCTGTCTTAATTATCATCTAAGATGTGATGAAAAGCTAATTCTAATGGATAATTATTAAGAATGCTCTCTGTGCATATTCTTATTCTTTTCTTTTCCCTTTTTTTTCTTCTGGTTTGTTCTCCCTGTCAGGTTCAGGAGCTGGAGCGTGAGCGCCAGGAGCTGATCAAAGACCAGGCAGTGAAGAAAAACCCTGGGATCGCCCAGCGCTGGTGGAATCCTCCTCAGGAGGTAGCCTCCCATTAAATCTTTGTTTTCAGTTTTAACTCCAGTGACGTCCTGAGAAACTGATTGATTGGTTCTTTGGTTCATTCATTCAAGGTCCCTTTAGAAGAACAGCTGGACTCAGAGCAGCTTGAGTCTCTCAAGAAATACCAGGAGAGGAAACAGCAGAAACAGAATCACACTTATGCCTACACACAGGTACACACACACACACACACACACACACACACACACACACATACATTGGCACCATACCATTCTGAAGCAATGCAGATGAGTGTTTGTTTTCCGTATCACCTTTAGTTCTCCCCTTTCTTTAGTTCTAACTCTCTCCTTTGCATTCTGTCCTCCCATCTCTATTTGCAGCCCCAGGTGTCAGGTCCTTCCACCATGGTGACCTTTGACCCAGAGCTAGAAAGGAAGGTGGACATTGTGGAGGAGCAGATTGACTTCTCGTCTGCCAGGAAGCAGTTTCTGCAAGGGGAAGCAACCAAGAGGGACGTAGCTCCTCACATATACTCCGCCAAACCCTTTTCCAAATTCGTAATCAGGGGCAGCCAGGGCAGCAGTGACATTGTTGCGGAAACGGGGGAGGGTCACGTGACCTGGTCTGATGAAGGAATTGCAGGAGAATTTACTTGTGCACGCGCTGTAATGACAATCCTGCGCGAGGAGGAAGAAGGGAAGGGCCACTTCCATCCAGAGGAGTCTGACTCAGGATTAGATGAGTTATCTGTCCGTTCTCAGGACACTACTGCATTTAGCTTGGATAATGTTTCTGACAGCGGGGCTTCGCTACCGCCTACCCCGTTGCCACTCACCCCAGTTTCACCGCCTACCCCGCAGCCCACCACGCCAGTCAATGGGCAGACCAGTGGCAGTCCAGCAGAAGATGATCTGGAGTACCAGGCAGGGGTACTTGTCCAAAATGCCATCCAAAATGCCCTGGCAGCTCAGAATGGAGACGAGTGGCAGCCATCTGACTTGAATTCTTCACAACTGAGTACCCCAGTGTCTCCATCCTCAGCGTCTACAAGTAGCCCAGTGCCAGTTTCGTCCTCTCCTGTGTCTTCTAGTGGAGCTCCCAGTCTCCAATCACCTGCGTCCTCAAGTCCTGCTCCATCCAACCTGTCCCCTCAGCCAGAGAGACGGCCCGAAGTAAGAGTATATTCTGAAGAGAAGCCCTCAGAATCACAACAGGCTCCGCAGCAGCAGCCCTCCAGTCCAGCACAGCAACCACAGCTCCAGACACCTTCTCCACCTCCTTCTCAGCCCATCTCACCACCACAGAGACCCAAAGACGGAGGCCCCAGGATCAAAATCCAATCGTCTTACGCCAGAGCCCTCGCCTCCTCAGCCTCTGCTCCAGCTCCAGCTCCGGCACCTGCCGCAGCAGCTCCAGTTTCCAGGCCAACCCCAGTCTACCGTCCCCCTTCTCCTCCAAGCCCCGAGAAACCAGAGTTCAGCTACTTCAGTAAATACTCTGAGGCCGCCGAGCTGCGTAGCACAGCAGCAGCACCACGAGCCCCTGAGGTCGAGCCAGCCAGTGGGCCATTCCGCCTGCGCTCCAAGAAGCAGAGAACTTTGTCGATGATCGAGGAGGAGATCCGAGCAGCCCAGCAGAGGGAGGAGGAGCTGAAGAAACAGAGGGAGACACAGCCTGTTGTTATCGTCCGCCCCAGCAGCACTTCCAGCAGCAGTCATGGAAACGTGAGGACGGGGATGCGGCCAACCACCATTTCCCCAGCAGATAAGATGAAGAGCAACAGCCTGCCAGCCAGACTCACACTGACAACGAGGACAGCACCAGGTTAGTCTGTACTGTAACTATTCGCAAGGGTGTTTCT
The DNA here is from genome assembly GCF_905237075.1 of Dicentrarchus labrax. Taxonomy (NCBI): domain Eukaryota; kingdom Metazoa; phylum Chordata; class Actinopteri; family Moronidae; genus Dicentrarchus; species Dicentrarchus labrax. Next base: position 15,991,544 of record NW_026136710.1, on the reverse strand, counting down.
CATGTGGTCCCTGAATGAGACACCTTGTACAAGGTTGCCACACTAGCAGCATGGCACTGAGGATGCTTAAAATGAGCAAAACAAATAACAATTTACAGTGGCACAAAAAAGGAGGATAACAGCCTTTTTTCATTGTGGACACTTGTCATACTTGTCATTGCAGGATAAAGCACAGGTGTAAGTCAATAAGGGTTCCATTCAATCGAAGTGTGTCAGTAAGCTATAACAGTGATCAGTGAAATAGCAGCAGTTTGTCTGTTGTGTACATACCAGTTTTAATACATGAAACAGCTGCTTGGTGTGATCAGGATAAATTGATAAACATGTCTCTAATTCCATGTGTTCTTCTGTGATGTGCAGGAAAGATCGAGAAGGTTCGACCTGCACCGCCTGTCTCACCTTCGCCCTCAGAAGGAGCCCTGTCTGACGCCGGCAGCGAGGACTCTGGAGGATCACGGCCCAAAAACTTCATGCAGACGCTTATGGAAGACTATGAGACACACAAGGTGAAGAGGAGGGAGAAACTGGAGGACAACAGTGTAAGTATATAAACCTAAGTTAGCAGAAAGAAAGGAAAACTGTGTACAAACTCTATTCAAGACAACAAGTGCATTTTTTATGGATTTTATCTAGCATAATGTTTGTTGGTTGGTGCTAAAAAAAAATCTACTTACTATAAATAAATAAAATATAACTAAATAAATCTGTATAATTTTTTTTCACAAACTGACCACAGAAATATGATTGCAGCTCATCACACATTAAATGCTTGTTGGTTCATTGGAATTTAGTAATGTCAATAAGATTGAATGCTTTCATCCGTGGCCTGTGGGTATGAGCAAATACTGTACAACACCAAAGGGAATTTCCCAGCCTGAAGCAGGATATGAAAGTGAAAGTAAGGCACAGATGCTTGGGGATTTCTGTCCTGACTCCATCTTTTCACAATTTTTGTATCTGAATTCTTCTTTTCTAATGCCAGACGACATCTGCCAACGCATTATTGTTCAGGGTTACGTCCCTTTAGGCAGGAAGTATTGCATTTTGGCAGATTAAACTATAAGGGCTACAGTACAATTTCATGGTGGAAAAAGTTTCTTAACCAGAAAATGCAAACAGTTTCACTTCTCCATGTTTACTTTCATAATTCATGAGCATCATACACTCCCTTTAACTTTCACATACAAGAAAAGATACACCTACAACCACTAAGAGACCACACACAACAAATGACATTTCATTCATAGTTTTCAAGATATTTAACTGAATTTATCTTGAACATGCAGCAGGGTTGTTGTTGATCATGTTGTTTCTCCATAATGACATCACATGTGTTGACTATGTGTACTGTTGCTTCTCTCCTGCTGGTCGGTCAGTATGCCCGTTTGTTGCTGGCTAACGAGGTAACCAATGAGGTACCTGTCACACGTTCTCACTCCGTTAACTGCCTTTTTGACAGACCTGGGTCAGAGAAACTTATATATATAAATATATATAAATATAATACATTCCTCTGTATATTTAGACTGTTTCTGTAAAGATAGAACTGATGGTTTTATAGGTTAGACATATCCTGTATCACATTTAATCGTGTCCCCCTGAGGTCATTAGTTTTCATCAGGGTTATTTCCAGTTCAACTATGAAATAAGAGAAAGTTTCCACATACAGATGAGTCACCAGAGTGGAGATTTCCACTGGCAATTGTTTTTTTACTCTCCATTAAATGTACTCAACATTGTAGGTGAGTCAGCAGTAAGAAACACAAACTGTGTCACTTCAGATGTGAAACCGGTCCAGGAAATACAGACGAGGATGATATTATCTTTGTTTAAAACCCTAGGCTTTTATATCTGATCCCAGGTCTGCTTAAGGTCTCACTGCCTTACTGTTCTGCTCTGTGGTGTTGGTGCTGCATGTGCTTGTCCATGGATATGGTGTGACCTCTGACTCCCCCCCACTCCCATGCACAATGTTATGCTCTTGCTCTCTGTATACATAATCAATACTGTATGTGCTGTATTATATATATATATATATATATATATATATATATATATATATATATATATAGGTTCTTTAAAATATAAAGGTAACGGAAAATGATTGAAGGGTAGTTTTATAAATGTGCAAATGGATAATAAACCTCCAATAATTAGACTTTTTTAGCTAATGGTTTTCTTTTAAACACACAGCATGCTTCATCAGAGAAGTATACACCTATTAATAGAAATGGTGTGATGTGTTGTACTTCTTGAAGCTTGAGTAGGATTCAGTGATGTGAGAATCATCAACATCACAGTAGCACAGTAGTAACAAACCTCTAGACCCACAATCCACCTCACCTTCACCCTGGATTCCTGCTCACTGAAACATATGTCGTGTGTGTGTGTGTGTGTGTGTGTGTGTGTGTGTGTGTGTGTGTGTGTGAGGAACGAGTATAACATAAAATGTGGAACAAAACCAGTGTTGTAGCATGAAACTTCCCCTGAAATGGAGTAAAATGACTTTAGTTTTTTATTGTCAAGTACTGCAGGTGCGCTTCATTTGGTTTGGGTCATTAGTTGTGAACCTTTACTGCAGGATGGTTTAACCAAGCGCTCCCTCAGTTTTTGACATACACTGCATGTCAAGTTAAAGCCACTGTGGTGTGTTTTCTTTTTGTGATGTTGTTGCCATTGTATCCCTTGAGCCGGGGAAAAGCATGTATTATATCAGTAAATAGCTGTGTCATGCTAACTCATACAGTGCTATGACTGTGTGTGCGTCTGATGGGCTGTTTTGTAACTGACAGGTTCTGGAGGCCACTCGTGTCACCAGGAGGAAAAGCGACATGGCGCGGAAGTGGGAAGCCGGTATCTACGCCAACGAGGAAGGAGAGGAAGAGGAAGAGGAGGAGGAAGAAGAGGAGGAGGAGGAGTAAAAAAAGCTCCTTTCAGAGACAGTTAAGGGACAGAGTGGAAAGAAGGAGGATGAAGAGACTGAAGGAAAAATGCAAACAAGAGGAGGAGCAGGATGAAGTGAAGGATAAAGGAGAGGGAAAGGAAACAGTATTTATTTTACTAATAGTATTCTGATGATCACATGACCCACTGGCTTGACCAATAGGGCTCATGAAAGAGATGCATCAAGTTGAGGGTTGAAGGGGCAACAGTATGTAGAGTGACTGAGTATGTGAGAGACATCTGAAGTGTTGAGGTGAGTTTGGAGAGGAAAAGGTCAGTGATGCAAGAGACACTTTGAGAGGGTTTATGGTGGTTTAAGAGCACTGTTCAGAAGTGTGTTTGGGATAAAAGGTTTTTACTACTTGGTAGACGCTGAATGATTTTAAATATTCATAGGGTTTTTTTTCATTTACCTGTAATTTTTTTTTTATTGAAATATGGTCTGAGATCTAAAGATTTTATTTTGACAGGTTGCCTGATAATAGTGTTGGCAATGGGTGCTTGATAATAACCCCAATCATCTTGAAAATGTGTGGAAGGAATTTTCATTACAGGAAAAAAAAAAAGATGACAAGCAGGTGTGTGCAGAGTGACTATCAGGAAGCTTCTGACTGAAAGCTGTTCAAGAAAGAAGAAAAAGCCTAATCACACACTCAGACATTTCTGTAATGGCATAATTATTTTTACCTGGATGAGATGATGCTGCAGGAAGGATGCGATGTTTGAAACAAATGGGACCCAAAGCATCACTCTCAGAACCTGTTATAATTTCACCCTCTGCATCCTGCAGTGCCACAGTGCAGATACAACACACACATGTTGGTGAGAGCTTTTCGCAATCCTTTCAAGCATCTGTATTAAAGGTCCAGTGTGTAACATTTAGGAATATCTGTTGGCAGAAGTGAAATGTAATATTCATAGATTCCATGTTGAACTGTTTCTACAATAGCCCAGAATGGCTTCTTTTTTCTTTTTTTGCGATTTCCGCAATCATTGTAGTTTCTTCTACCTGCTTAGAAGGCTGAGCTGTATTCAAATGGTTGCAATCTGCAACTGCGCCGCTCCACGCCACTAAATCCTACGCACTGGTCCTTTAAATCTTAAGTGCCGACTCGAGGGTCAGCGTCCTTGAGCTGTTGAATTCTAGCGAGTTGCAAAACTAGCATCAAGGTTCAACTTTGCCTTAGTCCGTCAGTAGTTGTGGGGATGCACGTTATCTATGATGTATTTTATCTTCTCCTATTCTCTATTACTACAGATTCAATAGACCTTAGAGAAAATACGCAACCACATTAGATAGAAAGTCTGTCTATAAAACACTATTCAGTGATCTTGTGTCTATAAAGTGCAGTAAGTCGAAACAGGAGGAGTTTAAACATACGGGGAAGAGGGAAGCTAACTGCGGGTCATGTTTGCATCAGTGTGTGTATTAATTAAAGGGCTGGGTCGGGGGTTTTATATTCTAAAAAAAATCACTTATTTTAACTTTGCTGGCTTACGTCGCTTTGTTGACCTGTGCTTTCTGATGTAAGCAGTCGTTTCATGTATTATACTGAGGTAGGACTGTGTATTTGATATATGAACATGTCTGTTGAGATTCCAGTGGGGCAACTGCCGTGTGTCTGCTATACCTTGCTAGCTGAGATCAAGTTTGATGGGAAATATTGAAGAAAGCTTTTTATAAAACGTTGTTATACCAAAAGAGAATGTTGTTATTTAGTCAGCCTTATGCTCTTAAGTCTATTTAAGAAGATTGATTGTGTGCATGACATTACACTCCTAACCTGAAACAAGCACACAACATGCAGGGAAAAGAAGGCAGGTGACTATCAGTAGAGGCCACAATAACCAGGCTGATTCATGGGTTGTCCGTTTTTTTACTAAACATATTGTGAGCTTTCCAGCACAATGTGATTTTTTTGTTTTGTTATATGAACAGAAAATGACCACAAACAGGCCTCTATGAGTGTGGATTGTCCAGGTACAAAACAAGGTTTAGCTTCCAAAATGAAACCAGTTAAACACAATCGGAAAATAATCCCTGGAGCTGTGGAAATTGTATTTTTGAACCACTTTAACTGAAAAGTAGCTGATTGATTCTACTTTTTCAGGCTTTTTGTTATACCTTGTTTATTGAAGTCTTTGAGAGAAAGATTTTCCTGTAAACCACAGGTCCCAGTTTTGATCACCCCATCTGCTAACATGGCCTGTCCAAGTGTCCTTCAGCGAGGCACTGACCTTCCTCAAGGCCATCCTCAGCTAAATGTCTGAAATATAAACATACACTGAGGTAAACGTGCACAAAATATAAAGAATTGACACATACTAACCCTTAACATTAATGATTATTATATTTATTGGGACGGTCCCACCCTGAGTGCAGGACAAGCTTCTCTTGGCAAATGATCCCACTCTCTTTAATTATCTCTTGCAGTATGCTCTCGGAGGAAACACAGTGCCACTAACTTCACCAACCAGAAGTGAGAACCAAGGACTCGCGCCTCTGTGATGTGTCTGTTTCCCCCTGAAACAAAAAAAAACCCACATTGGTTTCAGAGAATCATACTTGTGATTCATTTAATACACATGTAATAATATATTAAATGAGTATTTAAAGGACCAGTGTCCCTTTTTACGAGATGTTTTGTGGTGCAGAAGAAATGGTGTCACTGGCAGGAGATGCATTTTGCCACACAAGTTAAGGGACGAACGAGAGAAAGCCAGTCGGTTCTTACAGTTGCAGAAAGACATCAGGAACATGATCTGAGCTGTCTGACAGTATTAAACACGCTTTACGGATATGTTGATTCCATGTGAGAGATATTAGATGTTAGAGGAAACGTAAGCTCAAACAGAAATTTTTTTCCAGAAGAATAACGGTTACAGAGCCCTTGCAATGGATGCCAGCATCATGAGCAACAAAAGCAAATGGCTACCACCCTCCTTTACTGTAGCTGCAGCAGCACATTGTAAAACTGCACCGCGTTCTGAGTTCTCATTAAACACACGCTTTTGAAATGGTAACAGACATCCTGCACACGCAGAGGAGATATAATTGTGTGATTTATTATTATTATAATGCTTTTGTTGTTTTGAATTCATGGTGCAGAGATGATTTATTTATCATTTTTAAATGCTGGTAGCTTGTTTTTTGCCTGCAGAAGCGCCCGAGCTTCAGTGTGGGACTCACACTGTCTGTGTGTGATAAAGCAATCTTATTATACAGTATACACTATAACCTCTGTTCCTATGTTAACCACTTGTAATGCTCATACTCTGCTTTGTTATTTTATAGCACATGTAAGGCTCACAGTTATACACCTACTATATATATTATGATTATTTTCTCATTAAAAACAAAACCTGTACATGTGGGATTTCTGAGTGGTTCATTTCTGTTTGTTTTAACTAATAAGACAGACTTTTAGTTTATATCATTCAGCTTTACACATCATGTGAGAAAGCAGTTGTGAGCGACAACTTTTACGAAAGTGCCTTGTGGTCAGTGCAGTGAAGTGTGTGTGTGCTTTTGAATGCATCCTTCTGCAGCAGCCGACTCTCCGGTTCGTCCACACAGACCGACGGAGGTGGACTACGTGTCTGACAGGGGTTCCAAGTTCCTTACGGTCTGTTTTCAATGTGTTCAAACTGTAGTTTATGTTTATGTTAATGTTCTAACATGAACTGAAACCAGTGGCTGCCACGACTACAAAAGTGTTTGTGAATAGAGCTTATATCGCCCCCCCCAAAAAAAAATAAAAAATTCAAGCTTGACCCAACCTGAGCCTGAAAGAAATTCTGTGCGAGCCCAAACCATGGAAGCAATCCGGGACCAGAGCCTGACCCGAAATTCTGCTTTTAAAAAATGTATAAATAATGTAAATAACTAATATTATTAATAAGTGCATATAATTATCAAAACTTAATAAAATATTACATATATTAAAACATTAATCTAATTCTGTCTGAGCCCGACCTATGGCAGCAGCTTTGGGCCCGAACCCGGCGGGTCGGGTCGGGTCCAACTTTGTTTGGGGAGACAATCAAAGCTCTGATTCTGAATACCACAGATGCCAGAGTCTGATACAGTCAGATATTTGACCTTCCATTTTGAATTATTTTTCTGTTCAGCTCAGTTTCTTCTTGTCCTGTTTTCAGTTTCTTTGGTATAAAGAAATGAGTCTATTGGGATGTTATATTGATATTGAGGAGAGGGTGGTTTCCCAAACCTCTCTCTCTCTCTCTCTCTCTCTCTCTCTCTCTCTCTCTAACACACACACACACGCACAAGACACACACGCACACCTCTCATCGTGTTCACGCCTATCTTATAAAGCAGCTGAGCACGTGAGGGGGAGGAAGTGGGTGTGAGAACTTATTTTCTCCCTCGCTGCGTTGTTTGCAGACGCACACAGACTGAGGCAGAGGAGTCCAACGCGTCCCATCCAAACAGAACAACTCAAACTGAAACTGACCTGTCTGACCAGTCCAACCATGGCGCTGCCGGTCCGGGCTCAAGCAGCCTTCGCGGTGCTCCGGCAGATTGAGCCGATCCTCGTGCTGGAGCAGCTGGGTAGCACCCTCTTCGACACCGCCCTGCAGATGGTGGTCAGGGACCGGTGTGCCAACGCCACCTACCCCGACACCCACAGCTCCAGAGGGGACAGCGAGCAGAAAGCCATGTCGGACTTCTACATGGTCTACAACCTCATCATCCAGCTCACTCCCATCCTTCCCGCGGTACTGCTGGCCAAGGTCGGCGACCGCGGCTGGAGGAGAGCCCCCATCGTGGTGCCCCTGAGCGGGTACCTGCTGTCCAGGCTCGCCCTGCTCCTGGTGCTCGTCTTCCGGCTCCCGCTGCAGGTGATGTTCGGCGCGGCGGTTCTCTTCGGGCTGTCCGGCGGCTTCTGCGCGTACTGGCCCGGCGTCATGACGCTGGCGTCGCTCCGCTCCACGGCGACTGAGCGGTCCGAGGTCGGTGTGTTCGGATGGAGTTGCATTAAGTGCTGGTAGAAGGCTATAGAAGTGTCATTTTGTTTTGTTTTCAATATCATTAATTAACTAAATTGTAGCCTATACTTTGTTCATTGTAAGGATACATTTGATAATATAAGGTACCGACTTTATTGGCTGGAAAAATAACTTATCTTATGTCATCAATACAATGAGCTGCTAAATCAGAAGCATTGTCTAACTCTATGAACAATGTAATGTATAAATATATAATGCTTGTTCAGTAAGTTGGTTCTCTAAGCAGGTTATGTTGTCAACCACCATCCACAACAAATCCAACTCTACAATGAGCACAGTGGATTATTATATTACATCTGGATGACTACACAGACTGTGATTTAATTGGAGCACATATTAGAGCACATACTGTATAAACATTCACTAAGTTTGCATATGTTTTGTGGAGAGACAGTATGATCTGCATATCCTTCAGGATTTTAAATGTAGGACTTAATGGAGTGGTTTTGTCCATGAGTATTTTTCTTAGGTAAAGAATCTGGAGATTTCTTCCCTTATTTACCCTCTGTTATGTCAAATACCTTCCAAAACTATATAACACCTAAAACCTAATACACCTAACACCTTATTAAATGTCAAAATAGATTTGTTGTAACGACATGCTGTCCTTGCAGGTGATGATGAGAGTGGAGTTGCTGTATGGGATAACAGGTCTGGTGGGCAGCCTGGTGTCGGGTCACCTGTTCCTGCTGTACAACTCCAATTTGGAACATGGGACCATCCTGCTCATTGTGAGCACGCTGCTGCACCTGCTCAGCCTCTTACACTCCATATTCGTGCTGCAGGTCAGTGTGTGTGTGTGTCTGTGTGCGTGTGTGTATAAGCTAAATATACATAGGCCTACATAAAGATTAATACAGTTTTTTTTTCATGGAAAAGATAAAGCAAATTAAAACTAACTGCACATTCCTAAAAAGTTGTGTGATCATTTGAAAGAGCAGATTAATGGACAAATTGACCAATAAGAAAGTTATTAAGCATTGGTAAAACTAACTGGCAGCAGTAATGCTAATCATAGTGACAATTTAGGATGACAAGGCTGAAATAACACAACAATAACACACATCCCAGAAGGAAATTCCATATTTAAAGTTTATTTTGGCAGCCAGAGTCTGAGAATTGCTTCACTGTTGTCACTCAACCCTGCCCCACCCCTGAAAATATTTTTGGACTGATGAGAAATCACCTGAACGATTTCCTTGTTTGTTATCAGAGAGATAACACGAGCCAAGTTGTATGTAATGGATGACACAGGGGCGGTTTGCCACTGTGGATCTGACTAAACTCTACCTCTAATTTCAAAAACTTAACCTTAAGTGTGACATGAACAGGAAACAATTATTTATGTGTCTCCATCTTAATTCAAGGTGAAACAAGTAGCCAACCAAGAGCCAGATGAGGACTGCCACATCCTTTCTAACGCCTCTGGTAATGCTCCTGTGGAGGCTCCTGCTGGGATAAACATGGTGAACGTGACCCTGCTGTTTGCTGCTGCCATCCTGTATGGCTCTGCGGTGGGCGGAGCCATGGAAATACTGGGCCTGTTTGTGTTGAAAGAGCCACTCAGCTGGACTGCCACTCAGGTATTGTAATGTATGGAGCTGGCTTACTGTAGATTCATATATGTATCGTGTGTTATTATGTACAGTATAGTGTGTATTCATTTTGTCACACTTTCTCCCTCTTCCTCTCTTTCTCTCTCTTTCTCCAGGTGGGTTATGGGAACGCAGCAGGATGCATGATTTTCCTCACCAGCTTCCTCGGTGTCATTGTATTTCGCCGCTGCGTCAGCGACGTGGTGCTCATCCTGATCGGCATGCTGTCGTTTGCCTCAGGAATTTACGTCATGTCCTTCGTCACGGCCACCTACATGTACTACCTCGGTAAGACTGAGGAGCAGTTTTTGCAATTTTAATCACCCCCCCCAAAAAAAATCCTTGCAAGTCACACATAGCCACCTTTTTTCACTTAAAGTACGACACAAGCATACTCTATCGTATCTTCCTTAACATTTGTCCCATTATATTCTATCACAAGACTAAATACTGGAATAATAATCCCACTTATTTTTTAAAAACATTAGAATTATATAGAAATTAGGTTTTGATTAATTGTTTAGCCTATAAGTTATCAGAAAATCCCGCCACACTTTCTTAGAGCTCGAGTTGATGTCTTCAAAGTAGTTGTTTCGTTTGACTAAAGGTCCAAAACCTAAAGATAATACATTAACAATGATATGAAACAGAGAAAAGAACACCAATAACAAATACCCCCAAAATTGGAGAAGTTGGAACCAGTATATTTGCTGGATAAATGACTTTTAACAAGCAATTGATAACCAAATTGGTTGGCAATTCATTTTCTGTTCAATCAATCAATCATCCTGCACCAGTGAGACGCTTAGATGTGTGGATCAAAATACAACATAGCCTCTTTTGTAGTTTAGTTGTTGGTAGTAGACGGTGCCATCCCGCAGAATCAAAAAGTCCCTTGCTGTCTATCACATGGGACCTGGTGGTTCACCGCCGGGCTCACAGAAGAGCAGCCAGGAACCAGCTTTTCTTTTCATTTTCATTTTCATCATTTCAAGTGGCTAGCACAGCAAACATAAAAAAAAATTAAAGCTGCAAGCAGCGTTGAGCGGGACCTCGCACTCCACCCAACTCGGGCGTGCTGCGGCCGCGTCGCGTGCCGTCGTAACGCGTGGGGACCACAACATGAAAATGTCACGTACATCAACTCAAAATCGCCACGCAGCGCTTACCTCCTGTTGCCAGAAGGTGGCGCTATAACTATGTCTGAATGTTGTCATGTAGACATGTTCAAGGCGAGAGTGTTATCAAACACGTGAAGTTTCATTGAGATTGGACCACGTACGCTGAAGTTATGAGGACGTGTTCAGGGCAAAACTGTTTCAGAATATATTAAGTTTATCGGAGATTGAACATTGCACACTGAAGTTATGAGTGGCATTTCATGGCGAATCCGCTGAATTGGACAAGTCGTCACTGGCACGCGGTTTAATGTACAGTCCCAGCTGAACTTTTCTATCAGTTTGTATGACGAAAGAATTCAAAGTGACCAACTTTGACCTCATGCCACAGACACACCGTTCAACGTACATGCACAAATAGCACAACTTTTAATCAGGACCATTTTTTGAGTGTACTCACAAATTTTGAAGCATATCAGATAAATTCCCTAGGAGGAGTTCGTTCAAATACAACGCGAAAAGTTCGCCGAAATCGAAACTTTAAATCAAAATGGCCGACTTCCTGTGGGGTTTCGGGTATGGGTCCAAGAGGCTTTTTTGTACGTCCCGGCATTCTAAACAGGCCTACCGAGTTTCGTACATATCGGTGAAACGTGGCGCCGGGGCTGCTGTTTTTTTATCCTGTAGGGGGCGCTGCACACACGACAAACACGATTTTTGGTATGTGAGCTTCAGGCACTACTCTACACGTGCCCTGTGAATTTCATATTCATAACTATTACGGTGTCCGTACAGTGATTTTTCATGCCAAAAAGCGCCACCTAGTGGCGTATTTTTTTGTCCTTTTTAAGGGAGCCTCGGGGAGCCATGGGGAAGCATCGTACCAAGTTTCATCTTAATCACACATACCGTTGTAGAGATATAAACGTCTTCATTTTAAAGAGCGCCACCTAGTGCTGATGGCCTGAAATTGTGCACGATGCTTAAGGAAGACACCTGGAACTATGCACCCAAGTTTGGTGTCAATCGGACATACCAATGTGGAGAAATGGTCCACTTCCTTTTTTGATGAAAATTCCACAGGAAGTGCTAATTTTATAGCGTGCTTATTGTTTGAAATTTCGAAAATGTTCAAATTGCTTTTTTTGCCAGGGCGGTCCCCAGGTGCTAGGTGAAAAATTTCGTGGGAATCGGACAAAGCGTGTAGGAGAAACACGAAAAAGTAGTTTAACGACATTTCGCACTGTAACGAAAAAAAAATTATAGGCGGAAGTGGGCGGGGCCTATATGGAGAGATTCAGCTCCATTCACCGAACGCGTGGATATAAGTTTTTGAATGTGCGAGCAAATATGCAAAAGTTATTAAGTAACAAAAAAGTGAATATTCGTTTCTCAATAGTAGCGCCACCTAGTGGCAGACCCAAAAGTGACACATGTAAACTCCGCATTTTCACCAGGCCTGACAACTTTGCCAAATAAAATTGACTTTTCGTATATGTTCAGGGGGTAAAAATGCAGTCAAAGGGTCCTAAAAATAATAATAATAATAATAATAATAATAATAATAAGAAACGAACCAAAAACAATAGGGACCTCCAGCGGTCTGCGAGGTCCCTAAAAATAGGGGTTTGTTTGTCTAGGTTTGGCTCAGCAAAAGTAAGAATGAGGAACTGAATTTGTGTTATCTGTGTTAAAGGTCATGCTGTCCAGGTTTTTACTTCTTCCCAGGAGCCTAGTCGTAATGACAGATCTCGGTTATCAGTCAGTCAGTCAGTATCAGTCTGTATGCCAAGTATGAAGCTACCAGTTGCCAAGCAACTAGTGAAGACGTCAACAACTCACTGGTACCGGCCAAGAAATAGTTTTAGTTTAGTCTTTAACCTTTTTTTTTGTACCAATTAAACAAACATACAACATGTTAATAGTGACGGAGCCGAGCTAGCCGTTTCCCCTTTTCCAGTCTTTTTGCTAGCTGGCTGCTAGCACTAGCTTCATACTTAGCGTACAGACATGCTACCTTCATATTAACCATAGTTGTGAGTGGTATCACATTTTCTCATAAACGTTCTTTGCTTAAGTAAAGAGCTGGCAGACTCAGGCCGTACACAACAGGAAATGGAAAAGCCTTCCTAGAACTGGTATAATGTTGTCCTGTTTGAAAGCAGTAGAGTGGTAGACGGAAACTAAATGGACTTGAACATTTTGTAGTATCACAGGTTACAGTTTTACTGAACTCAAAAGACTGATTGTTTTTGATGACGTGGGTGTGATAATGCAAAACTAGCTCCATTAGAGACCTGACACACATGCTGAGAGAAAATAACATGTGGAGGGAGAGGAAATAAATGAAGGTTCATTTCTCCGCAGCTCGCTCACTCAACCTGTTTGCACTCATCCCGATGCCCACCATCAGATCTCTGCTCTCACAGCAGGTTCCAGCAGCCTCATGTGGTGAGTATATAACTGTGTGTGTGTGTGTGTGTGTGTGTGTGTGTGTGTGTGTGATGAGTAATAATAACATTAGAAATAATAGAGCTGTGAAAACAATTAAAAACATTGGAGTATTATGCAGACACATGCTACTAATGGTTCACCTCCATTGTATTGAGGTAGAGAATAAGACGTATATCTCAAAACCAAAATAAAACCAAAATGATCTGCTAGATACTTCCAGATGTAACTGAGGAAATACAGCTTTTATAATTTGGGTGAACTCCTCTTTTTAGGTAAATAAAATTAGCGCTGTATGCAAAAATAAAGTATGTCAGAATGACAGCAAGTAAAAACATTTGTTTCATTCAACCTTTTCCTTCACAATGGAAATCAAAACCCTGACAGATCTGTGACACCTGACTTCATTATTTCATTCTAAAAGTGTTGCATTGTTGATATTGAAGCTGGCATTTACATACTGTAGTATCATGATATGGATCTGTTAAATGTCAGAGAGAAGGGCAGGCACACATCAGAGTGAGCACAGGAGGAAGTTGCGAAAAAGGGATGACAACATGATAAGTTGAGGTTTCAGTCCGAAGGTCATGGACCGGTCAGAAAAATTATTCCCAACTGATCTGATACTGATGGAGTGAAAGTTGTCTTATTATAACCATAATTAGCGAGGAAACATGTAAAACACTGGATGCTTTAGAAATTGTTAATTGAAACATAGATTTTATTTGTAATAATTTGCAACCTTATGCTGCACTATACAGTACAGCAGATATTCAAGCGTAGGGAAACAGTGATTCAACAAGATATCTGTCTGTTCAAAAAGCAGAATTTGTGACATGATTTACTGCTTCTTAAAACTCCAATCCCAGAACAACAGCTTGTGCAACTGCGTGGTGGAGGAAGGAGGTATTTTGGGCTTGGTTGGCTTTTGTCTCCTGAATCAGCAGAAAGCTTCCAGTGCGAGGCTAAGAAACATAAGAAAGGTTAAGCACCTAAGAGATAGTTTATTCATAGATTTTGATCAGGCTACCATCCTTTGTAGTCTTTACTTCTAGTCTTTTGTGTGTGGGCACAGTGCCTCACTACTGTTAGACACGTATGGACCCGTGGGGGAGTGGTGTATACTGGAAACCTGTGGTTAGACTGGTTTATTCCAAAAAAGATGACACATCATAAAGAGCCTGTTCTGCCACTGGTTACTGTCCTGCGCTTGCTCTCTCTCTCTCTCTCTCTCTCTCTCTCTCTCTCTCTCTCTCTCTCTCTCTTACTCACATACACACACACACACACACACACACACACACACACACACACACACACACATACTGCAATTAGAGAAGCAGGGTTATTCATTGTCAGGGTTTTTCCTGTGTGTTTGCTTTGACATGACGTCTGTTTGAGAAGTCAAAAACACACACACACACGAACAACCTCAACCCTTTTCCTGTCAGCACACAAACACACACACACACACACACACACACACACACACACACACACACCCACACACACAAGGAAATTCAAATATATACAGTATATGAATACAGGATGAGAAAACCTTAAAGTAAAAATTCGACTTTTTGACAACTTCCACAACTTGCCTGGCAACTGGTCCTGAAACGTTAACACAGTCAGGCATATAACCCCACATAAAACGGCCAATTGACTTTTTTTCACTTCTGTATTTGTACGGCTTAAACAAATGAGATTTGACATGTTGACTGAGCTTGGAGGTGCTGGTTGATGGATTTTTGTTACCTTTGGACAGAGCCAGGCTAGTTGCTTCCCCTTGTTCCCATTCTTAATGCTAAGCTAGCAGGCTATTGGTGGTCGCTTCATAGTTATCCTACAGATATGAGATTGTATCAATATTGTTTATGTGCTTATGTTAAAAGAAAATGTATCTATATGTTTCCCCTTTAACCCTCGTTTTCTTCTTTCCTTTCACCTATCTGCCCTCCTTCCCATCAGGCATCACTCTCACCTCCCTGCAGTTGTCTATGAAGTTTGCCGGGCTGGCGTACTTCCCTGCCTTCACTAAGATCTATCAGAGAACCCTAGACTGGTTCCCAGGCTTCGTCTTCACACTCTCCAGCATCTTGACAGTACTGGGAATGATACCCATCAGGTAGGGTGGGCAGTATAACCTGGCTGGCACTGATAACTGTTGATCTATTGCTCTGGCTCAATATTTGTTAAAGGCTGGTGTTTATTTTTCAACCACAATAAAAAATGTATCTGAGTATTTCTGAATAATTTTGAAATATATGAAAATCATATTAAAAAGCGATTCAGGGGGGAAAGAAGAACTCAATTTACAATGTAAACACTTTCACCATTTCTTTTTTCTTTAACTTAATTTTTAATTAGTACTGGAAAAACACATACTCGCTCTTTCCTGCCAATATTTATATAATAAGGTTAATACCACTCTTATATCTGAGTCAATTAGCTTAGCTTAGCTTAGCATATCTTAGGGTAAAGACTGGGAACAGCTCTTTTAAACCTTTTTAACTCATTAAACTTTCTCATACTTTTATTTTAAACTTCGTAGAGAGGGACTCACAGAACAGCTCATAAAATATGCTACTTTTTAAACAATCTAGGTATTAAAAAACAATAAATGTTATCTATACCCTATTAAGATCAAATCATCAAGGGTATGTGACAAAGGTATTGTCTCTAGACCAGTGTTGATATGATGTACAACTTTGAATGAAAAACACACATCTTCTCATCAGAACTTTTCCTCTCTTCCTCCTCCAGTATCATCGGCTGTAGGTCACCTCAGAGACGTCACTACGTGAGGATTCAGGGAGACTGATGGCACAGACATGATCACCGGCAGTGAATTAGTGTTGGTATGACCCAGACAGGAACTGAGACTTGAAATGGGCAAAAGGAGAACAGCGCCTTTAATCTCACTTCCTATAATGTTAAAGCTAGAGATATTTGAGGAGTTCCTGAAGGCTTTGGCTGTTACAGGAGGAACAGACCACAGGCTTTACATTTACATGGGCATTTTATATTACAAATAACATAAATTATCTGATATATTTTAATGAGGCCTAGGCAGATTGTACATGCCAGAGGTAGTTACACAACCGAGTTTGACAAAAACTTTAAAACAGTCAAACTTTTGACATCAGCCAGGGAAACTTGTCTGAACTGCTTCAAAACCATGAAGCAACACACCCAGGGTGATTTTTAACATAAGACATTTGTCACTGAATGTGTCAGACATTAAATGCTAGTGAGCTCCACCAGGAGAGTGAACTAAAAATGACTAACCTCACTTATTTAAACAAATTTCCTGTTGTTAAGTGACTTCAACTGAATCATATTCAGTTTCAGCTATAAATATCAACATTTGATATATCAAGACTACGCTGATACAGAAATATGGAGTTTGACACAAGTCGGAATTTACAGTACATCTGCTTTTGGTTAGATTAGATTACAATGGAAACAGATGCACTTTATGGCTTTTGGAGTGCAACAAATGTTACTTGCTGACTTCTGAACCTGCAGGTCAGGAAAGGCTGACAAAGTAAAGGAACACTTTTTCAAATGTTTTGATTCAAAAATCAAAAATTTTGAAATGTATATTGTTTTTTTAATGTGACACTGTATGTCCTGTCATTCTGCTTTATGGTACTGTTTGTGGATCTGAAGGAAAGAAAATGCAGCCTGCATTATTACTTCAATTTTATTCCATTGTATTAATGTATTATTGCACTTTTATTTGTTGACACTTAAAAAAAGCACGCACTCACACACGCACACGCACGCACACACACACACGCACGCACACGCACACACACACACACACACACACACACACACACACACACTCATTGATAGCAACATCAATGAGTTATTACAGATTATTACACCTAAGGTACACTTTATTTTGGGGTAATGGGTACAACAAACAGTTTAAAAAAGAAAAGTCTAGGTTTTTTTATATATAAACATTTCTGAAGTATGTTTTGAAGTTTTTGATTTCATTTATATGAAAGTAACTGAATGTAATGCATTATAAAATTCACTTTATGTAAATAAAAGATTTTACATTTAAAATGTATTTTGGGACATTATTAGTATCACATTTTAAGTCCACTCCAGTTTAATCAATGTTTTCCTTCATCAAAGAATAGCTTGTTTTTTGGGCATTTACATCTGGTGAAAACAAATCAAATGTTACAGAGGGGAAAAAACATCAGACCTGAGCAGACAAGTATCAATTGCATTCGTTCTTTTTATTATTGGTCCAATATATCCAAAAAACTCATTTGAGGTAAAGATAAATTGCATCAAAACGACATCAATATACAAGCTTATTTATAATTACAACAAGATGTTATTAACATCCAAATGTACAATAAAAACTCTGAACGTAAACAGTCCACACTGGGGAGGAACAGAAATAAAAAGACAGAAGCTAGATTCACACGTTCATAAGTCGTTAACCTTTCATACAGGTTTGATTGATCAGGTTTATCCTGTGCTGCAAATCAGATTTTCTCTTCAAGTGTGAATCTATGTGAAGAACACAAAAGGAAAAGATGGGAACATTTGGCTTAGAAACATTTGATTTGTACATTAAAGAAAAACAAAAATCTCCCCTGACTCTCCCTTCTTTGCAGGCTTGAACAGTCACGGCCATCATCGTCCCCGTTTGCAGACGATGCAAAACCAAGTTTCCAAACTGAGATGTAAAATATGTCTCAACCAACTCGACTATTGTTATTTTTGGCAACTGCAGAAAAAAGCAATTTTAGTTTTTTGTTTAATGTTTTCAGCAGACATTTCTGCCAGGGGGTGGAGCTATAGTGCAAAAACAAATCAGCAGGTACACAGTATAAGATGGGGATTTTACAATGGCTATCAATAATAAGAAGTAAATTAGTCAGAGAACTTGTTGGGTTTCCAATGGGCATAAAAAAATAAAAATAAATTATTTCATTCCTCATTTGGGTTTACATTGTTAGTACAAATCTCCAAAATCCCTTCTGAAATATACTATTGTAACCTTCACATACTCATTGGGAACCCAAAAATGATCTCCTGCTTCTTTTATACAAAAATAGACTTAGCTGTACCATAATTCAACTGTACATTGGGGTATATTGAATATACAGTATATTGCCATTAGAACAAAAAGTCTGAATGATCCCTTGTGCATGCTCAGATCGGTAGTTACTTAATTTACATCAAATAGCAGGAAAGTCTACAGATGCATCGATGCCTGTTTTATTATTATTATTATTTTTTTAATCACTGCCACAATTCACAGTGCCCGGCTGTAAACAACAGATAAGTACTGATCTGATACAGAAGAATAAAACCGAACTTAAAGTGAAGTCGCTTTTTATGTCCTAACTTTTTTCATGTTTGCTACATTTCCTATTCCTTACTTCGATAAGTCAATGTATTAAAATGTACTTGGGTTACAGTGAACATTAGCTACTGGTTGTTTATGTTGCAAGAAAATGTGGAAATTGCCTTGTGGTGTTACCAAGTGCTGTGATGAAATGCTTAACAGATTTTGGAATGTAAAACTTTACAGTCTGATAAAACAACCTGGTTTAAAAGGTGCCCTGTGGAGTGTTCTTGTAAACTAACAAATTGATGTTCACATTCAGTTTTTCTAACTCATCCTTGAGATATAAACAAACTGGGGACACCCTCACAAAAACACTGCTCTTTACTGCTACTAGTGGTCAAAAACACTACAGGGTAGCTTTAACCTTTCCTGAATTCCTGCTGTTGCTACTTGAACAATAGTGACTCAGCCTGTGCGGTTGGAATAAAACATTTTTAAAAATATCTTTAATTATGGAGTATGTTCATATAAGTTGTGGCAATAAACGTAAGGATGGAAAATGTGGAAAGTTAGCTAATTATAATGGAACTGTTCTTTAAAGCAGTAATTTGGAGATTAAAAAAATATGGGTCTTCTTCTAAAGTATATGTGAAAAAACAAACAATACAGAAGGTTTGTTTTGATTTCTAAACTCCTCTGACTCTGTCTCTTCATGGGGGATTTGATTTTGGTACAAATACAGTAGTTCAGCATCAGTGCATCCGTAGTACTACCTGCTGTAGCTTCTCCCTTCTCTCCATGTTGTTGGGTGCATTAAAAATGGCTAAATTAAAAAAATGAAGTTTTCTTCATGTGTCACCTCTTTTACTTCTGGTAGTAAGTAAGAAGAAACAGTAGCTGCTTCGTGTTTTTAAAGCTCAAGAGAAGAACATGAAAGACGAAAAAAAAAAAAAACTGACAAAAGTACTGAAACAAGCTTGCAAGCAGTCACTTCCTCTCATCGCTGTTTTACAGCACTCACATTTGGCTACACTGAGGATAAGCTCAGTAATGTGACAGCAGTGTGAGGGCCATTCAAAGACAATTGGACTAAAGGACATCAAAAAAACAACTAAAACAATGGAGATATTTCTGTTTTTAACAAAGCCTCTTAGAACTCAGACCTGAAATAGTCAAATCAGAACCTTATTTCTGAAAAATCCTGTCAATAAATGAAATTATGCTAAAGAAACTCTAAAGAAACTATCATTACATTTGTTGGAAAATGTTTATGAGGCTGCAACACTGGGAACATGCCACAAATGAACAGAAGTTGAAATCAGTGTCTTTATAAATGTGGTTCTGATGATGATGATGTCCCTGACTGAGTCTGCCCTGGTCATCACTGGTCGAGTTCTCGCTACTTTATGCTGAGTGTAATGAGCTAGAAGTACGGCTGAGGACGGAGGGAATAAGAATCACAGGAATTAAATTCAAATTAGCCAGGATATTTAAGGAAATAACGATAAGCTGCATCCATCCTCTGGGGTTGTAAGCCATTTTGGGAATAGAAAATCAGTCAATGAAGTGGGTACAGCAAAGCTTATTCATTGATGTATAACAGAACATTCCATATTCTTTTAAGGCAAGGTCACATCCGCAACATTTTGAGCCCAAAACAACAAAAAAAGAGGAACCAAGCGTGGCGCAAAACCGCTATTAGTTATATGTGCTAGAGTGCTACTACATCTTCTTAAAAAAAGTTTCCCATGAGTCACAGGTGAGCAGACGAGGTCATGTCGTCAAACTGAGAGGGTTCACCAGAACAAATCGGCAAATTAGTTCCACATTACTGAGTCATTTAGTCTCATACCAAATAGTTTACTTAAAACAAGTGGCTTCAGCTTTTAAAGTAAAGAGTGTGTCACTTCAGAATGTAGTTTTTGCAATGTTTGGCTCTGACCTGAAGAGTGTTCACGAAACGCTTTTGAGCACCGGTTTATCCAACTCCTCAGGTGTTTACATGGCACAGCAGAGATTTCCCAGAAGCCTCAATGTTCTTTGCTCCTCTGCTGACCAGCGGCAACAAGACGTTTAACTTATTTCAGGTCAGAGACTTACTCTTCTTAAAACAAGACACAAATGTTGTTAATGGGGTGTGATAATGCCACATTCCCAATGTCGTTTGTTTTTTTTAGAAAGCTTCTATAAATGACTGTCACTGAGGAAAAACTAAACTAACTTGACTAAAAAGCTGACACCTGATTGTTGTCATTTGTTTATAGAGAATAAATTACAGTGTGTCTTCACCTTCAATTCCAACTGTGTGCTTTTCATTGAATAAATCCGCCTGGTATGCCCTTCAGCATCCTCTACTGAGTTAAAGCTTGAAGAAGAGACATGACATCCCTACAGCATGTATAAATGGCAGTGGTAAAAACAATAAAATAAAGAAGAAAAAACATGTGATATCAAGAGAATCAAACACACTGTTAAACCACCAGTTTCAAAAGGAATGAAAACTATGAGCAGTTTAACCACCGGGTGGTGCTGCCACACTGCACTCAAAACACAACCGTATAACCAAACCTGCTGAGTGGATCTGTGCTTAGCTTCATGGTGTAAAAACACAAAATCACCTCCAACAAAAGCCACTTCCCTGATAAAGGGAACGCTTGTGTCATCACTGTTAAATGCAGCTTTGCTTCAGTTCTATTTATCTGTAAGGATCAAAAACGCAAAGTTTCCCTTTTAGATAATCATTACAGGCTTTGACTGAGCTCTGTTGCTACACCTGCTCTTTCTCCATCCATATTTTACTTTGAATACAAAGTGTCTACGAAGTGATTTTTTTTTTATCACAACAGCAGTTGCAGGGGAAAAAGGAAAACTCTAAAGTTCAGGAACTTTAGGGAAATGATTAACAGTAATGGCAAGTATAAGAAGTTATGGGGCTGAAACATGCAAAAATAACGGGTACGGTCCTTTAAATTTACAGCCAATATGATGCCCTTAAGAGATGAAAGAGAATTTAATGTTTAATAATGTTCCAGTGGAGGGGTTTTAGTGTTCCATTGTTAGAGGTTTTTACAATGGGACACAGAATAAAAGATCTTGGGGATGCTCTGAATGCTTCATACTTCATACGCCCACGCAAAAATATTATTATCTTATTGGTTTTCTGCAATACTAAAGACTTATCCTTCACTTCCGCTTGGCTCAACATGAACATGGAGAGAACAGACTGAAAACTCTCTGAGACTGTGGTTAAATAAACACAAGCAGCATTGGCAACTCACTGTTAATTGGAAATATGAAGTAGAAAAAGTCAATAAGAACGACAACAAAAGAACAAAAACAAAAGCAAAATGTCTGTACATAGTAGGCCTCTCCTCTTCACCCGCTGTCCTTGAACGCACCATTCGTTACCTCCTTCGCAGGTCAGATCTCTGAGCGAGACGACTCCCCCTCCGTACAATCGTCTCACAGGAGAACAGGGGCAGAGTCCGGCAGTTCAAATCTGCTGCCCGGGTTGGTCCTTTTCCTTGGCATGAGAGAGTGTGTCATACAGAGAACGGGGGGGGACGGGGACATGAGGAGGTGTTTCAGTTCGTCTCACTCGTTTTGTCCTCAGTCTGTTTGTCCTGGAGGAGAGTTATGAGCGACTCCCACGCTGCCTGGCACTGCAGAGGAAGAAGATGGATGAAGACGGTCGACGTAGGGGGAAAGAAAATGAGGTTGAAGGGAAAGAGGGAGATGGAGGGATACAAGAGAAATATTTTTAAAGCGATAATCTGGAGAAGACTGATGAAAATACAGTATGAATCTGGTTTTGCACATTCCTGCACAAACATTCATTTTTACATATTGTACATTTTATTTATAGTTTTTTTTTATATTTTTTATTATAAGTATTTCTATTTTATATTTCCGTTTCTTGACGTTTGCAGTACTTTTTTATTTTCTTATTTCCTCTTACTATTTGTATTGCTATGCACAAAAACACAGAGGCAAATTCCATGTGAAATCTTACTTGGCAATAAACCTGATTTTTGTTCTCACTATTGCCAGTAATGAAGAGAGGCCAGCTTTCTGTTGCCTCGCTCTGTCTGTGATCACTTACTTTGCGTTTCAAGGTCGCTAGCTCGACCCTCGGACTGGGAGAGTAATTGGAAAAGTATTGCCACCTAAGGTGTCTTTGAGCAAAGACTTTAACTCTTTATTGCTTCAGTTGATCAGACTGTTGTTGTAAACAGACAGCTGATATCAGCTCAGCTAGCGCTGCGTTGGATCTGCTCCCAAAACTCAGCTTACTGCACACACTAGATTATTTATCAGTACTGACTTAAAGCTATGTGTTAACAAGTATAAATACCTGTGGTCTGAAATAAAGTTGATTGATTGCCGATGACTAGGGCAGGGTATCAAACTCAATTGCCCCTGCAGTACTGAGTACTGAAAACATATTCCATGATCAGATATTTCTTGATGTGAATAATAATGCTTTTAATTTCATGTTAAATCAATGATGTATTTCAGAAATTTGGCTTATTGGATTAAATTAACGTTTGTACGGAAACATGTTTAAAAAAAGTAGAATTTTGGTATCTCATCTATTGTAATGGGACCAGTATCAACATTTTTCTAATATAGTATTTCAATCACCATCTTCTCCATTGACACTTTACCTAACCAGCATCTCCTTTGTCATAATTTTGTCGGCTCAGAAAAATAACCGTTGACATCTGTGCTATGGCCCACCTCTGCTCTCCCCGCTAAGCTGCCCTAATCACACTTAGAGTAATGTGAGGGCTCCAAACGCCACCTGAGGAATGGGACAGCACGTTGTGAAATCATATCTGTTCAGCTAAGTGTGAGGCTGATATTTCACACTGTTTATCTGAATGCAGTAATGAACTTTGGAAAGTGTTCAGAAAGGGCTCAAAAAGGCCCACGATGGAGCCTCTGAGCATTCGCATCTATGTGTGAATACATCCTAACAGGATACAGCGTAGAAAAACACTTAGATGGATGATCACAGGACAATTCAATCTTCCTGCAGAGATTTAAAGTCCTGCAGTGTTTCTAAGCCGTTAGCCGGCATACCTTTTCATAGTGGTTGATGTTTTTGTCGGCCATGCCCGTAAGAAGCTGCTTGAAGTCTTGTCTCTTGTTGCTCTGCCAGCGCTCCCAGTCAGCCTTCAGGTCAGCGTTGAAACACTCCACTTTGTCCTGGCACTTCTCTACCTCCACTGGCATCTACGGCGACACAGAGAGAACTATAGCTACAGGGGCCTTCAGGGGATATAATACAAGACTACAGGGTACAGGATTACAACCACGGGGGTTTAGGTGGTGCAGAAGTTTTTTGAGGGGAGGGTTGTATTAGAGAAATTTAATAAGTAGCAGAATATTTTCACCAATTCTCCCTCTTAAATCCTGAGAATCTTTCTTTGTGGAGTTAGCGTGGACAAAAGATATCCAAGTAATCATATCAGCACCAACAGCTTTTATTTTGAAGAGAAGAGAATGTAATACACATTATCTGGTTAAAACACAGGTCAAATGGTTACATTGGGGACAATTTAGGGTTAGAAAGTATTACAGTGAAATAAGTGAGCTACACTCCTGCAAATGGCAAGAGTAGACAGCAATCTGAAAGGTTCCATGTGAGAGAGGAACTTCAGGTTCAGATCAGAGGAAGGAGGAGGCTTACTGGCGTTCTGTCCTCCTGCTTGCGCAATATGGCTGCTTCAAGTCGGCCCTCATACTCCGCCTGGGTCTGGTCTCGCTTCCTCAAAACATTCTGTGATTAATCAGAAAACATCAGCCGTTTTGTATCGCACTGTTAGTGTGACGTTAACGAATACTGTAACATTCATGCATGTGAAAAAATATTAAACGGAAAAGACATGCTGAATCAGGAGCTCGGTGAGGACAGGACATGACACATGCAAAATCTCAGATGCCATTTCCTCTTCTCGGGGTCAAAGGTGACTCAGCTAAAGAAAGCTGGGTCCCAAACTACCATACAAACTATACACTAATGCTAAGCAGTTTTTTTTTTAGTATGTAGCATATTCACACCGGAAAACAGAGAGAAAATGAAGTATACTCAAACCAGACCTTCATGGACTCTATGTAGAGGATGTACTCTCGAAGTACTGGCAGGAAGTCCTGGCTCATGTTCTCACTCTGCTCATCAAGCGCTCCGCAGCACGTCGTCACACAGCCGGCCACGCCCTCCAGGGGGCGCTGCAGCTCATCCTCAGAGGCTGCCCAGTTGGAGTATACAGTGCCATACTCGCGCAGCTCTGTCAGGTACTCTAGTGGGGGAAAAATAAAAAATAAAAAAGGGGGGGGGGTTAGACAGACAATTGCGGTATTTTTCATACTTCTTCTTAATGAGCGGTGGATATTTTGTATCTAGTATCTAGTTTGAGCTGCTAATACTCTGGAACTACACAAGACAGGCAATACAGAAGGATCACCATATTCAACTACAAAATCTATATTTGTAAATTACACATGAGAGAGGGTGAAGGCTCAATCCCAGGCTGCTAAGTCAAGCATGCATGGCATTTGCTTTTTTACATTCTCTGTCAGCTCATAGGCCTTCATGATCTACAATTCTCTGAATGTTCATCGTATCTCCTCCGATATGGAAACAAGCACCTTTCTAAAGCCCAGAACAGATGGTGACAACTACCATTTCACACAGCAGATCGGCAGGTATTTACAGGATCACTAGTCATGCATGAGCGAGGCATGCGCTTATCAACCATGCACCCTTCAAGGCCCAAAGGTCTGTGGGTTTCTTTCCAAACCAAACACAACAGCACTGAGTGGGTCAATACAGCAGATAAATCCGGCTAAAGACTGAACCATTTCATGACATAAGCTAACCACAACCACACTGAAGCATATGAAGATAGATTCCAGTAAGCAGGTCTACTGAGAGAGGAAGTAGAGTATGAGGACTACTACTTGAGGCTGTGTTGCAAGCAGCACACACACCACAAAATGTTGCTTCCTGGTGCCATTTTTGGAAGTAAATGGCCTCAGCTCAAACTGAATTCCCTTTAATACCATTTTCAATGTAATAATTTTCTCATTTGTTAAGTATTTTAAGCCTCTCTTTCTTGTCCAATTACAAGAAATCAATACACTGGTTTATAACCATTAGTGAGCCCACTGGGTCCTCTATAACATGACTCAACATGACTTTATAACTTCAGTCTAATACCCGACTGCTCTTTGAGGATCCTCTGAGCGATGCGGTCGATGGTTCCCAGTTTCTGGGTGAAGGTGTCCAGGTATTCTCCCATGGCGCAGAACTCCGCTGGCCGCGCCCGAAGCTTGTAGCCTCCGGCCACGTGCTTCACGGACTCGCCCACCTTGGTCAGCAGGGCCAGACCCTGACGCTTGTTCAGGTCCTGGAGACACACAGTGACAACGGGCACATGGTGTTGAGAAATTACCTTGTTTATATGGTTAAATATTTAATCCTAAGTAATAATGTAATCCACTGATGTTAAAAATGTACGTGCTGAAAGTGTCACCTGCCCTCAGCTACTTCTGTTGTTTTATCACCTGTAGTGTTTCATCACACAACACGCATTTTTCGATTCGATACTGTTCTATTATGCTTATGCCCTACTTTCTTTCTTTAACTTCCTTCTGAGTCTAATTATTTTACTGCTGCAACAACCTAATTTCCCCACAGGGATCAATAAAGTCTTGTCTTGTGTCTGGGGTACTTAGAGACAAAATTTGTGACTGATGGCAGCTGGAGAAAACACACACACACACACACACACACACACACACACACACACACACACACACACACACACACACACACACACACACACACACACACACACACACACACACACACACACACACACGTAAGGAAGCAAAAGCCCAGTATTTTGTAGTAGTGTAGTTTACTGAAAGAGCTGCTGAAGAGCACCGTTTTCTGTTTGCTTTAAAAACATACTGCATGAAATGGATTGCATGCAAGCATGTGACATGAAAAGCACCCACTGTCCACCACAGTTTATAACCCTCAGACAGAGAGAGAGCGAGCCTGAATTTGTCTGTGTGTTGGCCATGGTGAGCAATGAGGACATCAATTCTAATAAAAGGACAAAAATGTCCCTGAACTTCCCACTGCTGGGTTGTCTTACCTTGGCAGAAAGGAAAGCGTTTAGATGTGGGTTGAAGGACAGGACGGGGTGGTCGGCAACTCGCTTCAGGAACTTGTCCAGAGCTTTCATCCTGGTCTCCACAAACTCCTCCGAAAAACGATCGACCACGCCCTTCATCACGAACTTCTCTGGCAAGGGCTGGAGACGGAGAGAGATAGGGAGGAGGAAGAAGCAGAGTAGAGTGTAAATTAAGCTTTTCTCCAAAAAAAAAAGCAGGATGGTACGAAGGTTTGTGTCATGGCTCGTTCGACCTACAGGGATGAGGTGGGTCGGCTGGCTGTCCTCCAACTTGGTCCTCAGCCAGTCAAAGTCCTGGTAGCGCCGTCGCACGCAGTACTCCGGCAGGTCAAACTCTATCCGCGTTGTCTGAAGAAAAACACACACACACACACACACACACACATTTGCTGTGTTACCTAGTAGGATACAGTATTTAAAAACCCACTAAACTAAACATGAAATTACAGTTCATAAACGTTCATACATACTAGTAGAATTCATATGTGTACATTAGACTGGAGGGTTGCCATATCTCTGATTTAGGATTACTTCTTATCGACCTTGAAATATAGCTGACAATACACACACCCAAACACACACTATCTCTCTCTGATAATACGGTGTTAAGAGATGCGCCCCCCACATGCTCTCAATTAACACTTTCATATTGGGCTGTGATATTTGTCTAGGGCCTCTGAGCTGAAGCACATAGCAACTGTCGCCATGACGCCACCCAACGGCTCCTGGCAGCGTCACGCCCCCCCCAAATCTGTTTCTATCATTACACGATGGAAAGGCAGCCAAAGATACGATTCTCTGCTGGAGGTCGGAACAAATTAAGTTCTGTCAGGCAAGAGCGGTGGCTGTTTACCAGCAGAGAGATTTGAAGGTTGGAACTGAGAATCCACCTGATAAACACGATTCAGTGACTACATCTCTGGAATATACGTGTTTCATGGGAAAGTTGACATGTGTTTTCCTAACCTAATCTGTTCCATCGCGCCTATGTGGTCTTGTGATACCAGACGATGGGGGATCTCAGCACCTACCAACAGTCTGGAGATTTCTAAATGCAAAGTAAGTGGTTGATCGGCTGCTAACAAACTCCCCTTACTTCTGACTACCGCCTGAAACAATGCTCTCCCCCCATTCTCCTCTGTAGTGAAACAAACTGAATCACCTTGTAACACAGAGAGAACTGAAAATGTAACATTATATAGTATGACACTGTTTACAAACACACAGCTTCTGCATGTCAGCACCACGTCTTTGCCCTAAAGACTATTGGTTGGTTCTGCAATGCATTTTCTAACTCTCTCCTTGTTTCCACCCAGTTTTAGCAACAAAAGCCAGAAGAAAGTCCTCAGTCTCTGTTGAGTGAGGCGTTTAGAGACTGGCTTGTTAGTCTACCCCTAGGATACATTCTCTGCATTGGGATGTCTGTGGTTCCAAACTGCTGCTGCTATTACTTTTGTTTTCTGTAGGTGGCAAAGGTTGGCACTGTGCAGAACTGGTCTGACAATGCCTGAACCCCGCCCCCCCCCCTTGTAGAGAATCTGCAGCCTGCTTAATGTGAGTGAGTTTGTGAGTTACAAGCCATACTATAAGGTGGTTTACCCGTAAAAATGTCAGAATTTAGGATACTCCTATTTTATGACTATGTTTTATGCTCTTGAAGGTGTCCTGTGGAGTTTTATTGTAGACAAACTTAGATCCAGTGTTTCTCCCCAAAACGCATTGTGTGTGTTCCTAACAAATGTGCTGAGTAAATTTCCTTCATGATAAAAGATTTCCTCACTGATATTTAGAAGAATTTGAAACCTTCATTGTTTACACCCATGTTTGCTAGTCTGCCTTTGTTGGCGCACTGCTATGTTTCTTGGCGTGTTACCGCCACAAACTGTCAGTGGAATAGCGTGAACAATCGTGCATCACGTACATGTGCATCTTAATGTGCTTAAGATACAAACAAAACAGGGAGCCACTCGTTAAAGCATTGCTCCATAGCGCTAGTGATCAAAAGCTCCACAGGGGACCTTATTTACATCTTCTATTCTGGTAGTTTTGCATGTTTTATCCCAATAAATACTATTTGTGTGTAATAAAATTAAGTAAAAAGCTGCAGTGCAACCAGACATGGATGTTGAGGAACATATGATATAAAAATTGAAGTTTCTTACATCAGAAAACATTGTTTCAGCCAGCAATTAGCAGAAACTTGCCTGAACACATCACAAAGGAGTGTTTTTAAAATAATAATGAAATGCAACAAAACATAACAAGTAATACGAGGATTGAATGTTCACTATAACGGATTATCTCCAAGTAGTGCAGGTTTAGCAGTAACTGTAAGTATACATGATTGGTAGGTGGGTTAAAACATGCTAAACAACCACAATAATGCCATTAGATACAAGTGTAATAAAGCCCTACTGTTCAAAGAAAACCAGGTGGACAGTGTTACCATGACACCAGCCAATAGCAGACCTTGGTGGAGACTCTGTAGGTGATGTAGGTCTCCATGGTGGAGACATGCTTCTTTGGGTCGTCAACTGTGACAAAAAGGTCGCGGGTTTCTGTGGAGGCGTAGAGGTCCCGGACGTCTGCTTCCAGGTCGTCGTCCAGCTGCAGCCTGTTGAACAGCGAGGATGCGGAGGCGGGACTCGACGTGTCGACTGGCGTGCCGTTGGTCAGCCCGGCTTCCTGCGTGGACAGAGACAGAGAACGATGGCATCAAATTCAGACGCTGCAATGGGGAAACGCGTCAAACAAAGAAGTGATAGATTGATGCTCGTGGTGATGCAGTTGTTTCTGTCAATGGGGCTCTTGTTGAGGCCGCTGCTACGTACACACCCCACATCATCTGACACTTGTCTTTCTAATTGAATGATAGAGGAAAGAGAAATGGAGCATTTGTGGACACTTCCTTAATATGAAAAAAATCCAACTGCAGGGAAACTTTGGCTAGTTATACCATATGCAGGTTGACAAAAGAATACATTTTATTTTATTATAAGAAAAAAAATTATATTATAAGAAAACACTGGGGGGTTTTTGTGCCATGAACAGATGATGACTATTACTTTATAAAGTGTCCTTAATGGCATCCTCCCACTTTCTGGATCTATAAGTATCTGGATTATTTTCAAGCTGATGCAAAACTATTTATTCACTGGTATTCACAAATGACATCCTTCCACAGGTACGTTGGTGTAAAATACATGCTCGCTCTAGCACTTTCAGTTTATCAGTAGAGACAACAAATGTCCCCTGTATGTTCCATCCAAACACAGCAAGAGAGTCTCTCTACAAAAAGGCAAATAACAGGACAAAAGCGGAGGCTGCGGAAAGTGTCTCCTCAAATGAAGAGTCCAATCTGTTTATTTTGGACCTGTTATTATTAGACTAAAGAGAATTACATGGATCTTTTTGTGCAAGAGGGCTGCATCACCAGAAGTGTTGTGAAAATAAAACTAACCAACCAAATCAAAAAAAAACATCATGCCTCACATGAGGAAGGAACTACTTTCTTCCTGAAACACGTTAAGGTGTGTGTGGGAAAAACAGAGAAGCTAATGTTCAACCTAAATCACTTTTTTTCTGCCACACACACACTTTGCACAAATTGCCTGAAGTGAGCGTGTGTGTGTGAAGTCTCAATTCAATCAGTCAAAAAAGTGCTACCCCCACACACAGACTTTGCAACTCCATACATT
The DNA here is from genome assembly GCF_905237075.1 of Dicentrarchus labrax. Taxonomy (NCBI): domain Eukaryota; kingdom Metazoa; phylum Chordata; class Actinopteri; family Moronidae; genus Dicentrarchus; species Dicentrarchus labrax. Next base: position 15,961,169 of record NW_026136710.1, on the reverse strand, counting down.
GACCACACACACTTTTTCCTCACACCTCTCTCTCTCTCTGCTACTGTACACACACACACACACACACACACACACACACACACACACACACACACACACACACACACACACACACACACACACACACACACACACACACACACACACACACACACAGCAACGCTGCAGACATTTTAAGTGCTCTTTTTTTACACTGTGGTGCTAACCTGCACTGGTAATCACAGTTCAGATAATTGCATTGCATTGCATCATTACACCGCTGTGAATGAACAACCAGGCCACCGCAACGCAGACACGCTCAGGCAGACAGCGAGGAAGAATCTGGAGATATTACACTGGGAACCAGATCTGTTTTTAATACAGCTGAGTTGGGAGAGGTATGGATGTAATAATCAATATTGTGACACAGGAATGGACCTAATGTGGAGTTGTGCTTAGTGTAATACTGTGATAGAGCTTAAATGTTTGCATTTGTTCTTCATATTTGACAGGGTGAAAAATATTCAAGCCGTTGGTCATCTAATAACAAAAACAATAGTTGTGTTCAAGTGTCCCAGTAAGTCATGACAATGTGACGGTGACCCAGCATGCACAACAGGGCTTCTCAATCCGCACCGGGATCCTGGAACAGAAGCAGCAGTATGGAACTCAGCCATTATTTATTTTGCCATTTACACCTGTGTGTTTCCTACTGTGACAAGTTCAAATATCTCCTGTGAAAGAATTATTAAATGACACCAACCTCTACTTAAGGATATGATTGAATTTAGTTGCAAACACTAAAAAGCATACCCAAAACACATATACCTATGTTACTGATACTGTGGGACCGAGTCAAAAATGTCACAATTAGTCATGAACTGCAAATTCCAGCTCTTCAAAAATGTCTGTGTAACTGCTGTGAAGAAACTAAGACTGTACGCTCTGGAGGAACAAAAGTAATTTTAAAAAATAACTTCAGAGCATTATACTCATGGAAGATATAAAAAAATAGATACATATTTTAAATATTTTATTCGATTTATTTTCATTTTAATAAGAAGAAATGTTTATAAATGATAAATGTGCAACTGGATCTGGATTTCCATTAAAAAATCCCAAGGTTAGAGACAATCATGGGATACACTGTACGTGAAGTATACTACCTCATTAAACAATAGAAAAAATAAATAAATAAATAAATCTACACATGGATCCTGATCCACGCTGAAAACAAGTCACTTATTCTCTGGCACAAGATTTTCATTAGAGTCTATTGAAATGTGTTGACAGACGTTCCCAGGACCAGAACCATTACTGAACCTCCTTAGTGGTGGGTGTAAACAGGAGAACTCTTACAGGCATTACATTAATTAATTTGATTTGTGTGGAGGGTTTGTTTTTATTTTGCCTCCGGGTATTCCTGGATGAAATAAAAATGGAAACGGACAGTACATTACCATGCAGAGTAACCCTTGTTGCAAGGAGGCATCATAGCATCTCCTGTTGGCAATAATTAACTGCAACACCAAAGTGGTTGCTAAGCCTGTTACTCCTCAATAAAACAGCAGGAAGAATAAAAAGCTTTGGGATTTGTTTGCTTGGTCCATCGTTGTTTACACAGCACACCAAGGCAGTAATGATGTCATGTCCCCAGTTAGAAAGTGGAATGAGCGTAATCTGTTTTCTAACCAAAATGTGTGTATAATATCAATGGTGTACACACATTTCTCATACTGTAGTAACCTTTGTGTGTGTGTGTGTGTGTGTGTGTGTGTGTGTGTGTGTGTGTTTATGTGTGCATTACTAAGACCATACTGTCTCTGTTTTCTTTTTTTTTCTGTTTGTTTTGAATGCTTGTATGGTTTGGTTGCTGTATTGTAATAAAAAGATAAGATTTATTACCTGCAGTTAGCTGGGGCGACTGTATGACACTGTATTTTGGTTTTAGGTTGTTGTTTTTTTTAAATCTTTCATGCACCAGAGATTAAGTGGCAAACTCAACCGCTTCAGGCTCAACACTAAACTCTAGTCATGGGCAGTGAACCTTGAATGCGAACTAAAATAATGAACATTAACCAAAAGAGGCGTTGATGAGTGTTCATGCTGATTTCTCCATTAAACTTCCTTTACTTTGCTACTTCTCACTTGATGGATTTATCCGTAAACACTGGTGCCAGCCTGAGAGCAGGTCGGTGTGTGGACTTTAGTTTGGTTAACCGTCCTCTCTACATCCCCCTCAGCTGTTTTCCAACCGGTGTCGGTACAGCCCCAGCAGACCCGTTACCTTGTCCCCACCGACGTTGACGGTGACTGAGAGCGGCTCCTCGGCGGCGGACAGCGGGTGAAGGATCTCCGCGATGGGCTTCTGCCCCGAGCTGGCCAGGCCTCTCGGAGCCCCGACACTCATCCTGCTGGAGGCGGGAAGACGTGGCCGGGTGTCGGGGGTAACGGCTGTCCGGTTCTCCGCGGCTGATACGGTGAGTGTGGACAGAGGGAGGCTTCTTTCTCCGTTCGGGGTCTCCTCAGTTGAGATGTTACACCCGCTGGTTGGTCACAACTGTCAGCTGACTTCCACTGCGCAGCTCCGGACGTTAAACTACACGAACCCGGATGTAAACATATGCGTCACGTGACAAGGAGCAGCCAATGAAACGCTAAAGATCGTCTATTGAGAGGATCGCTGAACTGCTACTGAAACTACAAACCCTGCTCGTTTTTTTAACCAAGTTTATTAGTTTGTTACACTCTTTAATTATACAGGCTATGGCAGTGTTTCTCAAACTTTATTTTACCTATATTAATTATACGGTAATTTATTCAAGAACCATTGCTTATTAATGTATTTTATTGTTAGGAAATGTCATCATTTGTTAGCCTTCACGTTGTCTTAGTTCATGCACGTTTTGGGTTCCGCAAATATGAGCAGAGAGAGACCTCTTCTCTTTTACTCCTATCTATCCATCCTACCCAACGTTAACTGAGAAACCGGTACAGGGTCTCCAGAGGCAAAATGCCACCGACCGACCGAGTTTTATTGTTATTTTAAACTTTCAGTCACTGTTTCATTGGTGTACAACAGCAAGGTCTTCGTCATTTATCCAGCTCAAGTTTGAGTTACATTTATCATCCGAGGGGACTTTTATCGTTGTCTGTTATCCACCGGTGCAACATTAGCTGGGCGGAAGGAAACACAGATACAATTGAAGCCCAACCATTAATATAGGCTAGCTAATCGTTTCTGTAGTTTGTTATTTTTACCTGCCTCTTCCTACTGACACCGACATGGCTACTAATCCCCCAGGACAAGGTAATTATTTTGTTTAGGGGCAAATTATATTGGTAGTTGAAGTTCTTTTGTCTTTATCAATGTGTAACCGGGTCCAGGGGCGTAGCTACAAATCCTGGACCCCCTGAAAGCATTTTTGCTCTGGGGTTCCTCTTATAGCTAACTAGCTAATTCAAATTGTATAACTTCTGTCACTTTCCTCTCAAACAGTGACAATATAGAAAGTGATGATCATTTAAAAAAATCTACAGGATGTGATGCAGGGAAGCTGAATGAAATCTAGTTACTAACATTATATAAAGGGAGGGCAAAAATACTGTTTAAGTCAAATGTCAGTCTAATCCTACACATTCTTGTCTGTAAAGCATTAAATAACTTTATAACATTAAACATTATCTTCTTTATTACCTCTTCAGTGTATGTTGATTAACAATCATCTGCGTTTACTCAAAATGTGGCCCTTCATTAGATGAAGTAAGTGATGTTAACCAATATATTTTTATTTTTCATCCCTCTGTCTTTCCCTTTTGTCTTTCTGTCTCTTCATCTTCTTTTGGTTTTATCCATCCAGCCGTCCCGAACAAGACACGGGTGGCGATCCTGGCCGAGCTGGAGAAGGAGAGGAGACGGTTGATGCAGAGTCAGACCATGAACACACCTGGAGCCAGGTAGGGATAGTGCACAGCCACAGAGGGTAACAGGAGTTTTCCCTTAATTAAAGACTTAGAGAAACCTTTTTTATGGAGGAAATTAAAGTTTTGATATGATATGATCATATGATGATACATATATCAATAGTATATATCTATATATATATATATATATATATATATATATATATATAAGATTGTATTGTCAGTAAATCTTGAATTACACATTAACATTATAAACAATATATATATATTTTACCTTGCCCCCGCCTCCCTCTCACCCTGTAGCATCTCGCTGTCCAGACCGAGTCTAAAGGAGTTCAGGGACAACGCAGAGCAGCAGCACATCGCTGCCCAGCAGAAAGCTGCCCTGCAGGTGAGACAGACACAAACACAAATGCAACACGGTAATAAGCACAACAATTACTGTTAATGCTAATTCATTAGATGAGAAATAAATCCATCCTCATTCAAAGTAACTACGTCTTATGTTGATTATTAAATCATAGTGGAACATAATGTTAGTCAGTAAATGTCCAGTTAGGTTTTCAATCAGGGTTAGTGAGTTTTCCTGTGGTCAGCAAGCTGAAGTCCGAGGTCTGAAAATCATTATTTGAGAGAGAGAGAGAGGTGTTTCAAGGCAACTTAAAAAATTTCACAGAAGTATAATGAGACTCAAAAATCACTTTATCATACACAAAAAAAAAAACACCTACTACATTCTCTACATAAACTAAAAATGGGTTGTTGTTTTCTCCATGGCTGCTGTACTGTGAGTTTTCTGTTATTCTGTAAAGACTCTGTTCACCCTGTTTACTCTTATTCAGTCTTTTGCCGTGAGTGACATGAGAAGATTGATACCACTCTCTTGCCTCTAAGGCCAGCAGGCAGCTAGCTTGGCTTAGTTTAGGGGACATAATCTGTCTACCAGTACCTCTAAAGACACGTTATATCTTGTTTGTTTAATCAATACGATTATCAAATGGTGATTGTCTGTAGGAACTCCTCATACAAACCTCTGTCTTAACTGTGTTTTCTCTTACAGCACGCACACGCACACTCTTCAGGCTTCTTCATCACTCAGGACTCCTCGTTCGGGAACCTCATCCTCCCTGTCATTCCACGCCTGGAGCCGGAGTCTTGACACCCCCGCCTCCTGCTGCCCGGCGTGAGACAAAGCTTTGAAACAACATACATGCACATCAAACCCTCGTCTCTCCCAGCTTCCTCTTTTAAGTCTGTGATTAATGGACAGTTGTTTGTCATGTTGCAAACTATCTCAGGGGAGTGTGAATTTATCATTTTTACATTTTCCAGACTAACAAGCTAGCTGCTGAATTTAGAAAAGCTTTCAAAACAGTCTGAGGAAAAGTTCCAGATGGCTGTGAAACATCCTGTGAAGTCATCCAGGGACTAAAAACAAATGTTTCACTGCGCTAATCACATGGATTCCCATAAAGTGCACATTTTGTCAGGTTTTTTACATTTGTAATGGATTTGTATCGATATGTGGAAATAAAATTGTTACATTCAGTTGTATTTATACTGAATTGCATTTTTATTTTGCAAATATAAAGAAAGAGGACAGAAGGTCTGGATGCGTAGTCCATGGCTATGTTCACATGACAGGGTTTTATGACCAGTTCAGAATTTTCCTTTCTACTTCTGATCTTGACTGTTCACATCCATGTTTTATAGTGATCCATATTCTGCGTAAACGTGAACAGACATCTGTTTGGAAAGCCTATATTTATTAAAGGCGAACATTTTAGTTTTTTTTATGTCACAGTGTACCTGATGAAGGTATATTTTTCCCTCTCTAAAGAAGACTTGCTTGACTTCATAATGCTCACTGTTTTTAGCGGTTTATTGTAAAACAGTGGTTGGCAGCACACAAAACAACACATGCAACAGTATATTACTATGCATAAAAAACATTTTTTGAGTCACTGAAACTTGAATACAAAAAATCCCTCATTGAGTATGATCATATAATATAATAATAATATACTATATACTATACTATACTGTAACTGTAGTGCTCTGAGTGACCACCACAGAATGAACCAATTAGTCATTATAAATAATTTTTAATTCAAAAGTTGAAACTTGATTATAATGAATTCTGAGCTGACATGAATGCAGCATAAATTAATGGTTTGATGACAGTTCTGGAGAATTGAAGAAGTACTTATTCTTTCCAGAGTCACAACACTGGACAGATGTTTCACAACCGTACAAGGAGAAATCCACTTACCATAAGAGGCATAAAGACTCATTTCTACATCCAAAGAAACAGAAATGTGGCCAGCTACAAGATCGGACGTACATGATTGTACGCATTGTGAAAAAGTTGGTACAACAACCTTGCAATATAATTTCTGTAATATGTTGAGAACCACAGAGAGAATCCCATGATGCTGTGTTTTCTGTTTGTGTTGTCTTTTTACGAGTACAAGAAGTGTACATTGTAGGCCTCTGATTGAGTCAGCAAACTATCTGTTTGTCACTTTGATACGATGGGCAGCAGTTCGCCTTTTGCCTTCATCGTTTTAATTTTGGCCTTAATGTTGTCATCCATCGCCTGTCGACAGCGGTGGGAATAATGTGCCAGCGTCTCCTCCTTCTCGTCCCACGGTGCCAGTGCATGAAACACCTCCGGAGCGCCCAGGCTGAGCTCTGCTATGGCCGCTGTACGGGAGATGGTGTTGCGGTCCACACCGACCCGGTCAAAGGCCACCTTCATGGAAACGCCGCGGCGAAACTCTTTGAGGGCAGTCATGTAGCGCGCTATCACACCCACCACGTTTTTCACTGGAGAGGAGACGTACAGGGACAGTGAGAGACACACCAGCGCAAACAAAAAGCAGATGAATGCAATATTTAGTAATAACCATACATTCTACTCTATGGGTGCTTATAACCACAGTATGACCTTTGTGTTACAGTGTGGTTTATCTTCCTCATTACATCATGTCCTTACTCCTGACTCGGGTGTTTTCTCCGTCCCGGCTCCTCTTGCTCTTTGGGATCCGGTGGAGCTTCAGAGGGTGAAGCTCCATTTCCTCAAATGAGTCAAACAGCGTCTGCGAATCAGAACCAGCCACATCATCAGGAGAGGTCATGTGCGAACTTCCCGCTTCCATCTGATTAGAGCAACGAGGCCACTTCTTCTCTAGAATCAGAAATAGAAAAATTACAACTTTGATTATTGTTATAAGATACCAATTTAAAAAAAAAACACCTTTAAATGTTTTAGATACAGTATTTTAGATCAGAGTACATGCAGGATTATTTTTCAGTAGTGTTCATTTTGATTTTGTTTTCATTTTGATTTTGGCTCTCATGGACCTCCATAGATTTCATACCGACATTTAGAGCACTCATTGCTGATTGGCATAGTGATTAATTTTAATTCTTTTAGTCTATTTTGATCAGTATAATCTATTTTATTATTGTTTTTTCTTACTGTTTGCATCTATTTTATTAATACATCACATCACATTATATGAGTCACTCTGAATTACAACTTTGCATCAAAGATGCTACACAAAAATAGACGTGATTTGATCAAGTACTAGCAAACTGCTAACCTGCTATTATTTAAAAAGCACTGCAATTTGCTTTCACTATAGCAATACTTTTTTTATAGTGACTTAATTCATCAATAAGTGGATTTCCAACTCTAAAACTCTACCTGGCCGCAGTTTGTCCTGCAGGAAGTCACAGATGAGCTCGGCTTTCTTGGTGAGTTCATGCTGCAGCAGCTCTTTGTCCTGCTTCAGACTTGAGATGATCTCTGTCATCTGCTGGTTGCGGCTGCGTTCTGCACAAAGTAACGCTTGCAGCTGCTCCAGCTCGTTCTGCCCCCCTGCAGATTTACACACACACACACACACACACACACAGAAACACACAAACAGTGAGCAACAGGAAGCCAGACAGCTGGGTACAAACACACATGAACATGAATTTCAATCATTTCTGGGGGGGGGGACACTCACAACAAAGCTGTACCTGAAGTCTTCTCTGTAGTCCCTGTGGCGGAGCTGCATCCCTCAGCCTGCTCCGTGGTCCCTGTTATGCAGCTGCCTCCTCCCAGCAGCCCTATCTCTGGGTCCACTAATCCCTCACACCCCAGATCCTGTCCATGCTGGGGCTGGGGGCAGGGTGGGAGGGTCTTGTTGGGCAACAGTGTGTGTGTGATTTGAGAGTGTGTGTTTGGTGCCTGACAAGTCTGCAAAACATTGACAGCATCTGTCACAACTAGCCCCGTGCTAGCTATGTTAGCAGCAGTGTCAAAATCCTCTGCTGAGGTTACTTCCTGCTTGACCTTCTTCCCAGCAGCTGCTCCTCCCGGTGCCCCTCCTCTTTTCCTGCATGGCAGAGGCTCATAGTCGGCATCATCGTCTGTGGCCGACGAATCACAGCCGGCCATGTCAAACAGCTGGCTGCTGAACTCCTCAGCCTCTGATGCTGCTTCGCTACAAGAGAGGTCACATGATGCCCTCACTGTCACCTGTAAGGTAAGGACGTTTATGCCGCATGGTATTAGTATTACTCATACTCTGATGATGTCATCAGGGTTATCTTGGCTTGGGCTTGAAGACTACAAGGGTTTGACAGAAAGCCTGCATTGACTTGGCTCTCAAATCCTGTGTTAACAATCTTATCTTGGTAACCTCATTAACTCTACTTTACCTTATTGGATGGACGCCCTCCAACAAACCTGTCCTGGCTCTGGCTGGTGTTTGCTGAGCCTCCACGGCCGCTGCCATGGTCATTGAGGGGCCAGTGGTAGGCGTGCCCGGCACCACAACCCCACATAGCGACAGGAACACTGCTGCCATGGGGACCAGGGTCTGGTGTCAGCACGTTACCATAGGACCCACAGGTGAAGTGCTGCAGGCTGGGGATGAGGTTGCAGATGGTGCCGTGGCTGTGAGCCCAGCGGACGAGTTTACACAGACTGTCGGAGGTGGTCTGAACCGAGTCGGACATGATAGACACCTAGAGAGGAGAGAGTATCAACAGCCTGCAACCAGTGGTGGTTTAGAGTACAGTAATTGTTAAGGCTGACCAAACTTCGTCAAGGTTTACTGTTTTGATGCCTTTTCTCTACTCTCAACCATCCTGGACCTGGAGTATAGGACCAAGATTTACATAAGGGTTTGTTTAAATAAATACAGAATATCTTTAAGATTGAGACTTGCAATTAGTAGTATAATACTAAATTAGAGCTGCAACTCATGATTATTTTAATTAATGATTAATCTGCTGATTATTTTCTTGATTATTCAATTAATCGTTCTTTTCCATAATGTAAGACTAAACCGATTATTCCATTATCAAGAGTTCTGTTGCTCGACTAATCGATTAATCAATGAATCATTGCAGCTGTATAGTAAATCATAAATAGTCACATGATGTATTGGTCCTCCTGACAGCTGACAGCTGACAGCTTGGATCTAATGAACTTGCAGGAGGACTTTTATTCTGTATTTTTATGGAAGCCGGAAGAAATTTCCTGTATTACTACTTATATATAGTCAATACTGAAACCTTTCATTTACTTGAGAAGAGCAACTGGGTTATTGGTATGACTGCTCAATGTTGCCAAAGAAAATTAACACAAACATTCATAATAAAAAATAGAATAAATAAAACAAAATAAAGAATAACAATTTCTAAGGGTATTCTCTCCCTATCTCTCTCTCTCTCTCTCTCTCTCTCTCTCTCTCTCTCTCTCTTACTCTCACACACACACAAACACACACAAACGTGCACATCCTCACACAGTAACACAACTGGGTAAGTGAATTGTGCATGCTACTGATACTTAAAACTACACTCAAGCCATCCTCAGGGACAAATAGACATCTTGTCGATCATCAGACTGCCTACATGTCTATCACATCTGTCTGCAGACACACCACACAATCACCAGGCACAAGAACAAAGCTCCTACATCCCATCAACATCTCTCATATTTACCTTTTTTTTTTTTTTTTTTTTAAATATATGAATTAAAACATTCAAGCTTTGAGTCCAGGCACATCTTCACATCGTCCTCATTTATTCCACATGTGTCCGCAGCCTCAGACACAGGCGACTATTAATGTGGTAATGACGCAACTAATGTTTGGTTAAATATCATGAATATCATTTCATATGTACAGTATTTGTTTAATTGTTACACTCTTTGTCTGGAAGGTTTAACATCGCCAGAATGCAACGTGAAAGTCGCTTTACTGCCAGCAGCTGGACAGGAGGAGGAACTGTTGTCTCTCACTGTTTGATGTAACGCTGACCTCTAGTGGCCGGGGTGCACCAACGCAGGGAATATTAGATTAAATTAGATTTATATACTATATCATATTCATTATATTACATACATACATTTTTTATATTATATTATATTAAATTATATTTTTACGTTATATTACATTATATTTTTATATTATATTATATTGGTACATTCAATGTCCTCTCCAAAAAGTGTTTTGCTAATTGCTTCATTACAGAGTTTGACGTTTGCAGGCTGTTAGCAAATTCATCTGCCGAAGGGGGGAAGCTTCAGTGTGTTTACCTTTAAGTTTAAGAGTTGGAGACATGTACATATGAGCAGGATCTTGTAAAAGAACAACTAGTTTGGAAGGCAGCCCACATAATGGTTCATAAATGGTTAAATAGTTCTCTGTGTGTTTTTATTACAGAGGCGTTGTAGTTATAGGCCTACTTTGAATCTGAGGCATTTTCATCAAACCCAAAAGGAACTTTTACTGCAGACATTTATTTTTCTAAACTATTAAAATGATGCAGGAGTTTTAAGCAGTTTTTTTTTTTTAATGTTACAGCACAGAGTGTGACACTGGAAGGCTGTAAGCAAATTCATCTGCAGAAGTGGGGAGGTTTCACTGTGTTTACTGTCAATGGTGTTTACCTTAAAGTTTAAGAGTTTAAGACATGTACATATGAGCAGGATCTTGGAACAGCACAACTAGTTTAGAAGGCAAATATGGTCCAGTATGCAACTCACAGAAGTATGATGTGGGAACCAAGAAAAGACCTCCAGTGCACATACACTGAGAATTAACTTTACTTTTGAAGACTGTATAATAATTAAAGCTGCATAGAACCCAAAGTAAAGAGTAATAATGTATGTCTGATATGTTTTTTCCCACAAAAAAGTTACCAGCTACCTTGTAAAAAATCTTAATATGTCTTCCAGTGGAGAAAACGGGATGAGGTGTCATATGCCTTACAAGCTCTCTGCATCCTTCTAAATGGTTAAATAGTTCCCTGTGTATTTTTATTACAGAGACAGCAGACCCTACTTTAAACCTGAGTCATTTTCATAAAACTCAAAAATGACCCATTGATACAGAAATATATATTTTTCTCAACTCGTGAAATGTTTGGTAATAGGCTATTATTTAAATAACTGATCATCTGGATGTGATTAATAGCGGTTTATCCATTGGTTTTGAGACATATTCAAAGTAAAGCCACTGACGCAGACACATGGCCATACACTGATATGAAGCTGTTCATGTCAGCCGCAGATGGAGCTTTTAAACCGAGGTCCTGTGCGGTTTTCCATGTATATGAATACAGTGACATGACTGAACTAGCTCCTGGCTCCACCCTCCGTTAGTCAGCCAGTCTACTACGTGTTAAGACTGGTGCCTTTAACTTACAAGCATCTCAGGGAGAGGAGGAGGAGGAGGGAAAAAAAGAAAAAAGAAAAGGACTTCCCCCCCCCCTCCCTCCCTCGGCTCTTATCTGGAGGAATAAAGCAGCTACACGCAAGTTAGTCAACTTTTAACTGCAACCGGCATCCGCACTTGGAGCGAAAACATCCCATAAAGGCTGGTTTTCCTCTGCGTTCTCCGACTTGGATTGGGTTCTTCATGGAAACAAATGATATTTGAACCCGCAGAGAGGAGCGGAGAGAGAGGAGGTGGGTGTCGGGTACAAGTCTGTGTGTTTCTGTTCTTGTTCTTTTATGCAGCCGAGCTCGGACACAAGTCTATTTGATCTTAAAGTGGGGGAAAAATACATAGCCCCGTTGCTGCTGCTCTCAATCTCTTTCAAGTTTTTAAAGAGCTCTTAAAAAGGTTTAATCCGGGAAGAAGAAAAGAAAAAAATCAAGTTCCCGAAGGCAACTTTGCAGTGAAAGACAGGACACAGCGAGGGAAAGAGACTATAAGTCATATAAGTGTTAAATTATGGCGTTAAAGGCCAGAGTGCTGTACGACTTCCACTCTGAGAACCCTGGTGAGATCTCCATATCAGAGAATGAGCTGGTGACTCTGTTCAACGAGGAGGAGCTGGAGGGCTGGCTGGAGGGGGAGAACAGCAGGGGGAGGCTGGCCTCTTCCCTGCCTCCTATGTGGAGATCATCAGGGACCACATCACCTCCAACGCCAACAACAACGGCTTCTCCTCGCCCAAAACCAAAGCCCAGTCGCCCACCCACGCCCCCTACACGTCCTCGGACACCCAGTCTCAGAGAGGTCTTGGGGCCGGTAGTGGTGGCAGTGGCGGAGGCAGCTTCCACACCAGCCAGGGGAGTGATGACGACTGGGACGATGACTGGGATGACGGCTCCCCTGCGACCGACGTGCCTCAAGGTCTCGGCAGCACGCCCCCCTTGTACCCGGTGACCTCCTCCTTGCCCGGGCGGCGTGAGAGCACCCAACAGCATCAGCAGCAGGCCAAGAGCTCAGCAACGGTGGGGAGGAACCTCAACAGGTTCTCGACCTTCGTCAAGTCCGGAGGGGAGGCCTTCCTGCTCGGGGAGGCCTCTGCTTTCGTGAAGGACGGGGACAGGATCTGCGTGGTGATGGGGAAGCATGGGCCGGAGTGGCAGGATGACCCGTATCCATTCACGTGCACCATCGACGACCCCACCAAGCAGACCAAGTTCAAGGGCATGAAGAGCTACATGTCCTACGGCCTGACCCCGACACACACAAACGTACAAGTCAACCGCAGGTATAGGCTGCCTTCCTCCTTCTCTTCCTCCTCCTCGTCCCTCTCTGGGGTCTCCAAACTGGGCTTATTTCTTCCCTGGCTCCCATACACTTAAGACAAATGTTTCTGTGGCTTTTCCTGTGGCCACAATTGTTCCCATAAAATGGCAAAAACAGAGCTGACTGTGGCCTTTTGCCCTCTGGGGTCCTCAGGAATCTCCCCCTTTCCTTTCTGAGATTCCCTTTGCACCTTTTGCATTGTCTCCCTGTCAGTAGGTCTTTCATTTCAAACTAACACTTACTCACTTACATTTCAGTTTCCGCTTGGTCCTGCTTCAGCTCACACTAGCCCTCCCCCTCGGTTTTCACTCCGTCTCACTACATTTTCCTGCATTCTCTAATCTCCCCCCATTCCCATTTACCGAACCTTCTCCCTCCCAACCTCCTCTTCCGTCATTCCCCGCAGGTACAAACACTTCGACTGGCTGTACGCTCGCCTCGTGGAGCGTTTCCCGGTCATCTCAGTGCCCCACCTGCCAGAGAAGCAGGCCACCGGCCGCTTCGAGGAGGACTTCATCTCCAAGCGGAGGAAGGGACTGATCTGGTGGATGAACCACATGATCAGTCACCCCGTGCTGGCACGCTGCGATGTTTTTCAGCATTTCCTGACGTGCGGGGCAGATGAGAAAGCATGGAAACAGGGCAAGAGGAAGGCAGAGAGGGATGAGCTGGTCGGGGCCAATTTCTTCCTCACAATCAGGTAGGGGCCCGGTTTATGTAATGCATAGGTTGTGGGTTCGATTACTGGATTAGAATTGAATGGATGTATGCAACTTGTTTGTTCTACCTGGCTCACACAGCCCATAATGTAACAATTAATTAAAACATGGAAATGGTTGTGTAACATAGATTACTGATATTTCCTGCAGCTCCAGTGGAGTTGCAGAAATGTTTCATTGATCTGAAACACCAGGTTTGACGTCAGGCACTTGCAGTTGAAGAACTTTTCTTTCTAGAGTCACCGTTTTCCAACAGCTTCAATAGTCATAGAGGGAGAAACCATAGACTGTATAATCAAAAATGGACGTAGTCTCTGTGACATCACCCATAGGTTTCTAAAGAGCTGTTGTGAAGCCTAATGTGGTCAGCTCTGGCTATCGGCATCTTGACAGTCATGATTCCTTTGGCTCCCGACTAATCCAAAAATGGGCAAAGACATGGAGCGTGGGTGGAGCTGAGGTGGGCTGAATGAAGCCTGGTTACTGAGAACAGCAGCCACTGACAGCACCCACCTCGCTCAAAGCGGCCATGCCCCTAATTATGCATAACAGTAAGCCTTAATATGATTTAATCCAATCCAATCCAACTTCATTTGTTAAGCACTTTAAAAACAACCAAGTTGACCACAAGTGCTGTACAGGAGAATAAATAAGACATCATAAATGTAAACTGTTTAAAGGTGAAATATATAAAAAATCACACCTTGTACAGCCATCATGAACAGGAAGTTTAGCAATAGAGACCGAAAGTGTTTTTTGTAACAAGGTGTAAACATGTTTATTTCTGCTGTAAAGTTCTGTGGCCGTTTGAGGAACTGCAGTTTTTCTTCCGTGTCGCTTTATTTGCCAGCCATGGAGGTTGCCGCTTGGGAGAAACCCATTGTATAAGACACGTAGAGACCAACATCTCCACAAATAGGAGCAGGAAATACACAGGATACCAAGCTGATGCAACAAAAACACAGGTTTTCAATAAGGACCATGGTCCTCACCTTCTTAACCTGAAAAACCATCACTCTTGTTGCACTATTGTCATCACTATTATACACTCGCTCTGTGTCTATAACCAGCCCCTGAAGGTATCAGTTTCCAACCCATTCTCTTGAGATTGCAAAAGGCATTCTGGGAGATGTAGGCAATCGGTATCTGAAGTAGAAATACAAGATGTGGCAGGTTGGGGTAAAGAATGTACATCAAAACTGTAATTAACAGCACTTTACACAATGTTGCAAACTTCAAATTAAAGATGTACAGGAGATGGATAAACAGTAACACTTAGCACTGTAATTCATTCCTATTCATTACTACCCTGTGAAGCTAGAATATTATATTTACGTTCATTGTATGTCTATTTAAGAGGTATAAATCAAGTGTATCAAATGTTCCTCTCCGCCCACTTTATAGTGGTATAAAGTAACAGAGGAGGATATTTGCCCCGTTATCAGTTTTCCTTGTTTCATGAGCTGTAAATGAAAGCTTTCATCATAGGGAGTGCCTGATAGTGAGGATGAGATAAGTAGAACAGAGGACTCATCTGCTCTCCCATGTTTATGTAATAAAGATGATGTAATGCTCAAATAAAATATAAATCATAAAGGATTTTCAGAATAAAGCCACATGCCATAACCGTCTCTTTCTTTCTATCCTTTAGCACGCCTTCTGTCCCGCTGGACCTCCAGGAAGTGGAGAGCAAGATCGAAGGTTTCAAGACCTTCACCAAGAGGATGGACGAGAACAGCGTGGTCGTGAACACCACCATCAACGAGTTCGCTCGCAAACAGGCGGCAGGGTTTAAGAAGGAGTACCAGAAAGTCGGACAGTCGTTCAAACTCTTGGCACAGGCGTTCGAGCTGGACCAGCAGGCCTATTCAGTGGGCCTGAACAAGGCCATCGCTGACACTGGCGAGGCCTATGAGGCGATAGGAGAGTATTTTGCTGAGCAGCCGCGCCAGGACCTGGATCCCATTTCTGACCTGCTGGACCTCTACAGAGGACACCTGGCCAATTTTCCTGACATCATCCATGTGCAGAAAGGTGGGAAAGTGTGTGTGTGTGTGTGTGTGTGTGTGTGTGTATGTGTGTGTGTTCATGTCTGAAGTGGTGTTCTCTTTAGCACACCAAGACATTGTGCAGGGCTGTGTCAATCAGTGAGAGAAGTACTGATAAAGAAAATGCATTAGACCCTTCAACATGCTTGCAAGAAATAAAACAGATGCAAGACCTAGCATACTTCTCTTCACAGGGAGGTCAGAGGTCAAAGGTTAGCTTGCAGTGTCGTCGTTAGGGAGTGAGCGGTTGGGACTTGGCTGCTTCTGTAGGGCGGAGAGATGAATCCAGGGAGGATTCCTAACAACACAAGGCCTCTCGCTCTCAGTTTCCATGCTGCAGGCTGTGTAATCTCTTCTGTAACAAACGATTCATTTATTTTTTCTCACATTAGAAAATAATTTTAAAAAATTCCAAAGCCCATCCAGCCCGCAGCCTCGCTATCTATTAATCATGTCAATATAAAGGCAGACAATGCAGAGACCTAGATTCTGACTGTTTCAACATCTGTTTTCATTTACTGAATTGCTGCGTCAATTTGGGTTGAAAACTGAAACCCATGGCCGGTCCATTGTAATGCTCCGGGTACTGTGAGAGCCTGTGCTTGCTCACTGGAAAACACAAACACGGAAAAACACACACGCACTCGCACACAGACGTGTACAAAGGACCTGTAGAGGAGTTAGCTTGTTAGTTCCCTGCAGGTTGGGAGGAGGGAGTTGCTCCTGGCACACAAAGTCCTGACGTTGGCCAAAAACTAGAGGCACTGTTTCTATAGTCCGCTAAGCTCTGTTCTCTAGATACAATCACAGCTCTGAACTATGGAAGCATGGTCTGAATCCCAATAGACCCTGAGACTGACAGGGGTTTCACCTACTTTCTGATTGACAAATAGCACATTGTTTAATGTCCCTGAAAGAGCCTCTAACTTCTAAACACTCTCAACATTTCCCTCACTTCTGCCGCACTGGAAGATACTGTAAGGTTTTTAGTAATAAGCTTGAATTTTAATTGATTTCTTAACTGGCATAACATGTAAAAAAATTAATATCAATATGTGTCTCTGTGGAGCATGATCTAATGGGAGATTTTGTGTTAAAGGGTACAAGCAGTGAATTATTAGGATCTCTAAACAGAAGCAAAACCAAACAGATTTCCAAAGGACTTCATAGTAATGTCAGAGGATATGATATAATTTCAGCTTTCACAGGCTCTCACAAATAGCACTGTCATCATTCCTGGGTACCAGCATTATTTTCACTTCTAGAATCCATCCTTTAGGACAGAACAAATGAGATGTGTGGTAGGAAGTTGAACCGCAGTGTTTCTCTCTTCTGTTTTTTGGTTTTCAAGTACTAGACTGTATCTCAACTCAAAAAAGAAATTTGAATTCTTGGACACACACCAAACTCCCAATCATTTGGGCAATTCATTCTTTGGCATGTGGCCTAACCTTCCACCAAATCTGTCAACATTTCCAGCTGCTTACATGATTGTTGCAAAAACCAGTTGATGAACATGTGTATGAATTATACAAAAGGAGTCAATGACTCAGAATTCATGAAGTGTACCCCAGCATGGGGTAGATCATGTAATCAATCCTGGCTGGGAGAAAAAAGCACAGACTGAGTAATCCATCGCTGCTGTCATAGGAAGCGTTGTTATTGTAGACCCATGAACGCATCCCCACAATGGAAGTCTGCACTGCTGTCATAGTTGTGAAATAAGTACCTTTAACAAAAGATGGCTGGTTGAGTCACAGTTTCCATAAACAGTCAGTTTGGTGAAGGACCCTCATTGAGAGAAAGCTGATGACAAATGTTTGCACTGGTACAAATATATAAGAATTCTGGTTTTCTTGAAGCATTTTTATGTTTTTTCGAGCTAAATAAACTGTTGGATGACATTCTTTTGACTCTGCACACAATGAGAACTTGACTTGACTTGTTTCACATTTTCAAGAAGTTTCATTCCTCTCTCCACAGGTCTACATTCTACAAATATCTGCAGTATCTGCCTCATGTAGCGCTGAATAACGACCAAATTTACAAAGACATGGCAACATTGCAGCACAGATTAGCTAGAAAAAAAACAGCTGTCGGGCTCTTAAGGTGGAAGGCTTTGTTGACCTAAATGTCCCTGCGCAGTATCGGCCGACTTTGCTGGTTCTGTCTGTGAGGTCCAAAGGCTACATCTGATTTGAATGAGCGGAGATTCCTGGGCCTCTTGTCCTGTATTGCCCCGGGACTGCAGGAATGCAAAATGGAGCGGACTCAGGATTAGTTCCCCCTCCTCCTCCTCCTCCTCCTCCTACTCCTCTTTTCTCCCTGTTTTCCTCCTTCCTCCTGGTGATACAGTGAGTGGAAGAGAAGGAGGCAGAAGAGGAGGAGGGGGGGGCTGCATATGTTTGTGTGTGTGTGTGTGAGAGAGAGGGAGGCGCAGGTAGTTACCGATCTGAACGCGTTTCCCACCAGCCAACAGTACAAGAGTTCAGATTACGGCTCTGTAATCGCCTTGGCAGCCAGCAGAGCAAAGTCCAAGTTCATTTCAATTTGTTAGGGTTCTTGTGCAGGTATGGTATGTGTTTTTCGATGTGCGTGAGAAAAAGGAAGAGAGAGTTCTAGAAAGGGAAACCATAGGTCAATGAGGTGAGGAAGGAGGAGAGTGGTGGCTACCAGCAAGATCATCATGTTCTCCATACGCTGCCATGTCGCAGCCGCACTCTGAGTTCCTCTTCATGTGTTTTTTTTTTAATGGGTTTTGTCTCTCCCAACTTCCCCCCTGAAACTTTAGTCACATTAAACTAGGCACTGAGTCACAACTGGGCGTTGGTTAAATGCAAGGAAACAAGGGGAAAAAGTATGCAATAACCAGCTCATTTCTGCAGTATGAAAAAAATGTCATGGTTAGCTTGGAGAATTCGCCTGCCTTCCTCCCTTGCAGTCACTGTAGGTCGTCCCAGCGTTACCTCGTCTAGGATTTATTGATGTCATTGCAACTGTTTCTTCGAGATCCACCCATGCTCTCTGCGTGTCATCTTTTCAACTTCTTGGCTGTATACATCTCTTCATTCTTGTAGCTCGCCACTTTTCTTGGGTTTGTGGTTAAAGAAAACTCATAAAAGAAATACTTTGAGTTTAGCATTTTGGTTGGTTTGTTTTTCTGTCAAGAGATGAGATGTCCATTAGTTATAAAGCTAGAGGCAGAAGACGGTTAGCTTAGCTTAGCATAAAGACTGGAAGCAGGGGGAAACTGCTAGCCTGGCTCTGTCCAAAGGTAAAAACATCTGTCTAACAGCGCCTTTAAATCTTAATGATTAAGAGATGATTACATCTAGTTTGTTGCCCTAAGTTAAGTTAACTGTCTCCTGGCTATAGCTTCTTAATTAATGAACAGACATGAGAATGTCAAAATTCTCATCAAACACTAGTGAATCGCCTGCTTGAAAGAAAAGACAAGAAAACTTGGAGCCAGACAAATGGAGTGATCTGTGTGACCCTTTTAAGCGTAATTAAGTTTTAAGGCTTACTGGAACCAGTGCTATAATTCTAGTCTTTGTTCGGCTTTATAGTTTGTATACCTGCCACATTTAATCAGTCTTCTTCCCCTCTTTCCCTCCCTCTCACATCTTTTTTCCAGGTGCACTGACCAAGGTTAAAGACTGCCCGAAGCAGGAGGGTGAGCTCCATGACCGCTGCAACATCATTTCTTGCGCCACGCTGGCAGAGATCCAGCACTTCCACCGCACACGTGTACGGGACTTCCGCACGCAGATGCAGCACCACCTCCGTCAGCAGATCGGTTTCTTCCAGAAGATCACCGCCAAGCTGGAGGACACGCTTCAGAGGTATGATGATGACCAGTAGGAAGAGAGGGAGAAAAAACCGAGAAGTTGGACTATTAGAGGTCTTGAGGAAACGGGGGCAGGCTTGAAGAGGGGAGCAGGCAGGGATGATTGATGGGTTCGTCCTGCAGTAATGGAGAACATCTTATCATCCTTTTAAGAGAGAGTACTATTGGATGCGATGGATCCTGGGACTGGTACAAATCTTGGAAGAAATATACCACTCTTTTAATAAATATAGGCCACTGGACTGTGGAATGACAACTTCTTGGATTATCTGGATTGCTCTGATGAATGTACCAGTAACAGGGATTTTGCTGACACCCCAGGCACATCTTGCAACTCAGCGGGACTGTGACGATATTAAAAACAGCTGCTCTCAATATGACAGGGCTGCCTCTCCATTCGTGGTTTCAGGGTCACGTGATCTCTCCATGGCTCCACTGCCTCACCACTTCATGGAAACCCTCTTGAGAACACGGTAACTCAACAGAAGTGTGGAGATGAAACTCCCTAAATCACTTAAACTGGATGTTTCAATGATTGAAAGACAGGACTTTATTGAATTTAATGGTTTTCGTTATCTCTATATGTCTGTTTTTACCCGAATGACCTGTTCAGTATTGTTTTGATGGGACATGACAGAATGGAAGTGATTGTGAATATGGAAAGAGGCAAAGTGGGCATAATCTAGTTGAATCAGTTTAGTAGTTTCATTACAGCTTGAAGTTTGACCTACTTCTGATGTCTAACATATCTCACGACTCGGATGCTGTCACGTCTTCACGATATTATAATTTGAAGCCCTGTGTTCTGCATTTTAGTTTATGTGTTGCCTGACTTAAAAACAATAATTTATCTCAGACTGCTTTTATGGTTCTGCTTGTTTTGATAAGCAGCTCCACAGTTCTTTGTCTCTGGGTTACAGCAGGAATTAGATCACTAAAACTCAAACTCCACATCAGTCTCTCTGCTTTCCACCAATCTGGGGAGGTCGGTGGCTCAGGCTCAGGGTACAGACTCTTTGAAGATCTTCCTGTTTCCTGTTTAAAGCCACTGTGGGCATTTTATGTGATAATAGCATATTCAAAAAAATGTATTGTAAAAAAGTTAGACAATCTTGGTGAAAGAGTGTCTCCGACATGTCCCGGTGATGCTGTCTTTATTATTCTACCACTTGAGGGCGCCAAAGTTGGACATTTTCAAATAGTACGCACAGTGGCTTTAATTTGTTCTCGGTATGCTAACCAGCTACCCTAAAATCTTCTTGTTAAACCAATAAGTGACCAAAATAAGCTCACAGAACAGTTGAGCAAGAAAATCCATTTCAGTTTAAGTAAAAAAAAATCCTGCACTGATTTAATCAGAAACATGTAATTCACTACGATGACACTGTTTCTTAACACTTTTAATGTAACACATTGGAACAACATTTCATTAAATAAATGGAAGTAGAATTTATTTCAATCATATATCTGTATTGCTGACTGTTTTCCTAAATGTAATTGTTTAATTTCCCCCATTATGTCTCGTCTCTTTTAGTTAGTGTTTTGACGGATATTAATGTTTTCATTATATTCAAGATATTAAAATATTGTGTTTTTTAAAATGTTCACATGTAAACACAAGCACTGTTGGTACTAAAATCAGGGCATCAGAGCGGGTCAGATTACTGTGTCATATCAATCTTCAGTGGAGAACAGCATTACACACTTATATGAAAATCACAGATCATTTCTTTAAAAAAAAAGTGAAACAAGACACCAGCCCCATAATCTTTTAAAAGGAATTCTTTATCTTGTGTATTTTCAGCGCTAGGTTTTCCCACAGTGAAGCCTGTTATCATTTGTTTTTCCTGTGGAGGCAGCAGCAGTCCAGACCCTGATATCGGACACCAGAGTTCACAGACTGCCGGTCGGGTTACTGCAGTTGCAGGCTCTTCATTATTTAGACCAGCCTCTTCCTCCTCTGTTTTCATTTTCTTCTTCACTCTTTACAATAATTACAAATGATGGCTATTCTGAATCAGCCAATACTTTCAATTCATAGACATTCAGAAGTTTTTATTTTTATTATTTCTAAATATTTTCTTCCACTTCATGCAAGAAAGAAAGCTGTCCTGCTATTCTGCCTCTAATAGCTGCTCCTAATCCATTAAGTTATAAAAGTATCACAGCGGTACCTGTTGGTCAGGCTGGCCATGGTGTGCTTTGAAACCTTTTCATACACACAAATGATTTGATTAAAACCAGACTTGGTTTAAACCACCAAGTGGTGTGGTGCATATATGGGTCAGTATACATCTGGAAAACATGTTTCAAGCACTGACTTCTAAGTACTAACAAAAACTGTCTGCACATGTAGGCCAAAGCCTGTGAAAGCCTTTTTGTCTTTGATTACTGAATGGCTCTGCTTGCTGAGGCCTACTTTTACATAAGTTACATAAAGCCTAAACGGGTCAGTGTAATTGTCACACATTTGTCAATACAGTTTTCAATGTGTCAAATACTCAGCTTTTAAAATGTGCGTCCCCATTGTCAGCAGATGGACAGCCTGTTGCTGTTGATCAATAACAGTCGAAGATCTGAAAGAAGATTAATTCTTAACCTCCTTCTTAGTGATTGCACACACAGACGACTTACAGAAATATCTTTTATTAAAAATAAATCTTTCACAGTGCATGGCGAACAGGCTGGCATGAAACGGCTCAAATGTGACGAAAATGGTGAAGTGTATCAGGAACTGAGGAAGCTACTGATGCCTTTGTTAATGCTGTATAGTCAGAAACGGTTACAGCTCACTGCCTCAGTCAGAGCAAACAGGAAAGTGCAGAACGGTGAATGACACCTGTGTCTGTGCATGAGTGGTGAATGTTGTAAACAATAGTTTGCATGCATGGACTTGGAAGACTTACAGTACAGTCACTATTAAGTAACACATAAATTCTATAATATTGTAGGTGAGAGGTGTCAGTTACCACTTATACTATAAACTCACAATAAAGCTAACTTAAAATACATCTACATATAATCTGACTACCTTTTACAGTAAATGCTTCACTCAGTCTTTGTTTCACTTCCTTGTTAAGCAGCAGTTACAAAAATATAGTACTATATTCATCACAGCTGTAGAAGTTAAAACCAAAGTTTTGAGGAATCAGTCAAATTGCTGGTTGCAAAAAATGTATCTTTGTATAAGGAAACCAGTGGTGGTCAGGCTTTTGTCACGACAGTTAAGTTTAGCAAAAACTGGAAAGTACTTGACAATAATAATAATAATGGATACTGTTTACTATGAACAGTACCTCACAGGTCCTAGGTAGCTGAGTAATGTCTTACAGTTTTTCAGTATATAGTTACTACATTAAATATGTGTTCAGTTCAAGTTGGTTCAGTGAAATTACTTAAATATAATGGCAATCATACATTTCCTACAAAAAAGGAACAATTTCTTCAACAGATGTACATATTTTTAAAAGTTCATAGCAGGTCAGATGTGCCTCTCATTACTATAGATGTCCCTTGGACAGTACACACGCCATTTATACCCTTCAAACCAAAAATACACCTCTAAGGCACACAGTTTTTCTTTGAATTACTTCCAATCAAACCCAGTACTGGTTGTCTTTAAGAGTCGGAGTTGGGGATGTAGATCTCTTGAATCCTGCAGTGACAGCTGCAACACCACAAGATACACTATCTCTTTCCCTACTATTACCACCTCTAATATTCCCATGACCACCCGCTCCATCAGCTTCAAATGGCCCCCAGAAGGTCATCCCAGGGGCCAGACTCTTCCTTCTGGGAGTTATGGATACCTTGGGTGAGGTAGGGCAGCTTCTATAGCCCAGCGGGGTGACCACAACAGAGGGCATAGCCACGCTCCGCTCCACCCGGCCCATATACGGGCTGCCCTCAGTGGGCAACGCCACAGCGGCGAGCTGCTGGAGTAGCCGCAGCTGGGCCTGTTTCTCCTTGCGGCGGCGGAACACCAGGATCAAAACTACAAGAATGATGATGAGAAGCAAACAGGCCAGCAGCGGCAGGATAATGAGGAGTGGGTCAGAGGCGGGGCGAGGGAGGACCTCGACGTGAACCGGATGGGTGTCAGGAGGGATCACTGGACCGTGTTTGTCTGAGACAGAAGGAGTTTGGGGATGTGGGTGATGACTGTGACCCCCTCCTGCTCCCTCTGCACCACTCCCTGATCTTCCTCCATGAGTGCGTGTGTGGTTCCCCCAGCGGCTGTGAGGCCTCAGCTTGTGCTGTGTCCTGTTGTGGTTCTTATGTGACAAAATATGGGGGGGCAAACCCACCCCAACGCCACTGTGCGTTGTGGATCCCCCTCTTCCACCTCCTCTTCCTCCTCCGTTAGTAGTCTTGTTATGCGTCGGTAGATGGGCTGTTGTGTGTTCGCGACTTGCGCCTTCTGCTATATTTGTAACAATCGGACCATGATGCATCTGGTGGTGGGGAAAGATGGTAAAGTGAAGCTCGCCCTTCGCTGGTTGGACGTTTCCAGCCTTCAGCATGAAGATGAACGAATCATTGAGAGGCGTGGCGGGGGTGTGGCCTCGAGGTGTTGCGAGTGCTGATTTGTTACTATGGAGCTGGTTGTCACCGTCGCTGAGTGTCTCCTCGATGGCGACCCGGCCTTGCACCACGTCTCTGAACGTAAACGACTTCAGGACCTCTGATGCTTGGTTAGGGTCATAGGTCATCTGACAAAGCAGAAATGAGGTGTGAGTGTAAATTTAAAACAGGTGAGTCACAGTTATTTATAAGCTTACTTATTTTGTTAACATGTTATTAGGCTGCAGGTCTCTGTGTGTTAGTAATGCCGGACAAACAGCTGGGGCACACAAGTAGGAACAAAGATCAGTGTTCACAGCTGATCTTTTCCCAAAGCACACTATAGGTTTAGATTTTAGTTCATGTCAGACACTTGAAACTGGCTTGAGATACATAATCCCCCACCCTGAATAGCATGTAAGCTTTATTTATTTTTTGTCAGTGTTTTTTGAATGAATGTAAATGAGTGTAAAACAATGGCTGCCTGTAATATAGGAAAACAACCTCAAACTTGGCAGTAGACAGTAGGCAGTAAAAACACTAGTATGGCATGTTCCTTTAAAACCCTCTCACAATCTTACAGTGAGCAGCTTTACCTTGACTAGTTTTCCATGTTTTGGTGGAGATAGAACCTCAAAGACCGGGTCTGCTCGGCTGATTCTCGCCAGCTCAGAGGCATCGATCATGGCTTTCCCCAGTTTCACAGCGATACCACTGGGCACTCTAACCTGCTCCCTCAGGTAGATCAGAGGCCGCACAGTTACCTTCACAGTCTGGTCTGTGACATTTCCATAGTCAACACCGGGGGATGAGGCTGACACCGACACCTGAAAGCTGTCCTCTGATTCGCTGAGATCAGTCATGTGGTAGACAACACGGCCAAACTGCAGGTCCTCATGGCGGAAGGTAGTTACTTCCTGGTCATTAATGGCAATGCGTCCATGGCGAGGGTGTGTGGTGACAGCGTAGGTGATGTTGGCTGGGCTGCGACCGTTGGTTTGAGCAGAAAGCTGGTTGATTGTCAGGATCACAGCGGTCCTGCCTTGAACCAATGACAGGCCGGTGTTGTTTACTATGGAGACAGAGGGCTTTATCACCACCAAACTGAACAGTCTGTAAAGTGGGCGATGATGACCGTCGGTTATGTTGAAGTAGAAGACACCTGTTGAGGGCTCACCCTAATAGAGGGAACAAAGAAAGGAAGTATGAAAGAAATGGAATTTAAGAAAGCATCAGATAAGTTCACAGCACACTCAAAGACATCAAAACAGTACCATCTCTCAGCTGATTTATCACACAACAATAATGTAAGACATGCTGGTGGATAACATATCTCAAGCTCAAGGTTTTAAATCTCTGCACGTTGATTCCCACACTACATTGAAAAGAATGTGAAAAGAACAGAAATGAATAGCGACCTAAAAGTCAGGAGAAAAAAAAAAAAAAACCTAAAGCCTATTACTACTACTATTTCTAAGGGAAGAATAATTTGTATTTTTGTTGCTCAATGATACAGAGGAGAATTAAGAAAAGTTAATTCACACCCCAAGATTTAATGGATTTCTGCTGTTGGCGACCCCTAGTGGCAGAATAAAAAACACTGGGGTATAAAGGAATGCATGCTAATTTTTTTACAAGCACAAACTTTGCCCATTAGATGCTCATACAATGATATAATCACATAAAAATGAAAAATGGTCTCAAATTGACATCCCTTATGCACACACATTTGCGTAAAAGAACTGGAGCAGTAAAGTCTCCTGACTGATTCTTCACCTGCTGAATGAAGTGTAGCCGGCCGTGGTTGACGTCATACTGGGTGAAGGAGGTCACTGGCTCTGGTCTTTCCCCCAGCGTCAGGTAGCCGTTACTGGGCTTACTGATCACAAGGTAGTGCAGCTCCTCTGGAGGGGTGTCATGATCCTCAACCTGGAATGTAGATTGAATGCACAGTGGGTATAGAAAAGCTGTTCTTTATTTATTTATGTTATAAAATCTTGTAGGAGAGATAGACTTTATATCACCCTGCCTGTTATTTTGACTTTGTATGTGGATTTTTAATATTATAATCTCCTTAAACCACCATTAAGAAGTAGAGGCAAGCTATCGGTAGGCATAATTGTAAAATTGTAACAACTAAGTCTGCTAGACAGTCCAGTGGATCCTTGGAAAATAACAAAATGTTATATAATTAAGATACATTTAATATGATCAAATCAATTTTGAACCATAATTGTGCAGCCCTAACCATCACCTGCTCTCTTAACAATGGCCCACCTGCAGATTGTCTGGTCCAATTACGACTCTCTCTCCAACCACGACCTTCATACTTGGGGCTCTGCTCCTGATGAGTGGCGGCTGGTCGTTGACCGGTGTCACTGTGATGTTGAACTTCTCCGTCACTGCCAGGCTGTCCTTGACATGGCCATGAGAAACCACATCCAATGACGAAAAGGAGGATGACGAGGCTGAATAGAGAGGAGAAAAGGAGGAGGAGGAGGAGGAGGAGGAATCAGAGGACAAAGCAGACAAGGAAGATGAGGAGGAAGAGGAGGAGAGATCCAAAGGAGCCACCCAGGCCCGAAAAGTGAAGCTGTCGCTCGTTGTCTCTGAGTCATCGTGGATGTATGTGATGCCGAACTTGTTTAAGGTGACCTGAGAGAAATCAGGCTGGTTCCTGTGAGAAGATGTAAACATAAAAAAAGCCACACTTAATATTTATTTAATATTTGTAAGGTTGTCTTTGAAAAACAAAAACACATGTCACCAAGCAATTGTTTGGGTCCAGAATTTCTCCACTTATTTGCCAAATGTGTGACTTTTGTCCTTTTAATGTTTTCCTTGTGAATTTATAACATGCATACATGTGCCTTGGATTTGGTTGGGCTCATTTTGATTCAAGTGTTCAGTTCATTTATTAAGACACCAAGAACTGAGCCAAGCACCTGGTGAGGTTGTGACCTTGTATAGACAGAGCCCCGTGGCGCGGCAGTGAAATCACACGGTACAGGATGTGGTGGTCTTTCCTGCGGGGCTCTGGGACTTTCACAAGGAGATTGGAAGCATCAAGTTTAGAGCTGTCAATCATCACCCGGCCTCCCTCGGCCACCACGGCACCTGAATGACACATACAAACACCTCAAGCGGTCCTCCTGAACTTATATTCTTCCTGGTACAAGTGTTTAACCATCTGAAAGTATATAACCAGGCTTTATCTTTCCAGAGTCACTCATAATGTCAGACAATACCTGCGTTGTTCAGTAGTCTGGTCTTATGTTGAGGGTTGTCGTGATGTTCGTTGGCCTGGTAGGAGATTAAGATGGTGAAGGTATGCGGAGGAAGGAAAGCAGGGGGAGAGGACACGGTGAAAGAGAAAGAGTCTGCAGCCGACCATCCTACTGACTCTGCCTTTTTCTGATCATACAAGATAACTCCATCATTCACCTGAGAGACAGAGACAAAGAAATGAGGAGGGAGAAAGGGAATTATTTTATTTGAGTAGAGAATTTTTTTCCTTTTGCTGCGAAGGCATACAACACACAAACACACATCCCTACCATGCTTTGCGTGAACATGGATATATTTTGTGTAGAGTTGTCAGGCATACGTTGGACCAGGCGACCGAGTTTAGGAGGAGTGGTCACTGCAAACACCACAGAGTGGTTCCTTCTGATGTCGCTGACGTCGTTGGTTACGGCCTGAAGCTCCTCTTTAGTAATTGGTGTCACAGAGCCTTTAAAGGTAAGAAGGATTCAGTGAGAGAAAGCTCACAACAACAGAAAGGAGGCAGTGAATGATCCTTGTTAAAATGTTTAATCATTAGACATCCCCATGCTTTCATTGTAAAAAGCCAGAAAAGGGCAGACAGACTGAGAATAGGGGAAATGAATGAATATAGGCAATAGGCAAGCAAGGGACTTTTTGGTGATCTTTTTCTTTTTTTATGTGTCATCCACCAGGAATAATTATTCCTCCTTTTGAGATGTAACTACTTCTGCTTGTGACAATTAGAGCTTTTAAAATATGCGGGGGCACTGAGATGAGTCACCCTCTGTAAAAAATCAGTTATCAGTGTGCAAGATATTGTGTCTGTTGTACTAAGGTACTAAGTGCCTACTAAATTTGGCTATTTCTGAAGAAAGTGATTTTATGTTTGTATCTTCATCGCCACAAGTAATATACTATTTTGTTAACGATATAAAAGAAAAAAAAAGTCAATAACTACAGTATGAAATGTTCCATACACACTATCAGAATAACAGCTTCACTTATGTAACCTTGACCAGACCCCTAAATACTGATAAGTGTGTATGTTAACAGGTTGGTGTAGGTGCAAACATGATGCTAATGCTTAGACTAGTGATGCCACCCAGTGTTATATAACTGCATTACATTATTTTATTTTAATAATAATCATAGGAGGAATTAAGTTAAAAACCATTAAACAATGGGAAAAAAATAAACACATTTCATGATAATAAATACTTATTACAATACTATCTTCTCATGACCCTGAAGAGAGCTCTGAATACTGATCACCAAGTTCACCAGTTTGGATTTAAAAACCACATGTACTGAGCTCGAGCAGAGAAATGCCTGCCTTACCTCTCCTTCCATCAGTCACTATACAGTATTTAAGCTGATTTTATGCAGTCCAGGGTGTCAAACCAGGTAAAACCCTACCTGGGTAGACCTCC
The DNA here is from genome assembly GCF_905237075.1 of Dicentrarchus labrax. Classification (NCBI taxonomy): domain Eukaryota; kingdom Metazoa; phylum Chordata; class Actinopteri; family Moronidae; genus Dicentrarchus; species Dicentrarchus labrax. The sequence goes on along the minus strand of NW_026136710.1, from coordinate 15,932,336 downwards.
ATTTGTTGATTTCTCTGCAGGGTGAGGACCAAAGAGTGGGCAGTTGTGCTGAAGATCTGGCGAGGGGCGAAGTTCACACCATCATTCACCTGGAAGTGAAAGCCTCCCGACAAAGCACCTACACATGAACAGAGTCAACATCAAGAAAACAGAGGTGTAATTCCTTCATTTATTCCAGACTCATCTAACTCATCTATTGGTCTAAAAGTCTATATGCTCACCACTGTGCACAAACACCAGTTGTCCGGTTTGTATGTGACTTTGGGTGAAGTTCAGGATGTGTCTGGAAGGGGCCGACTTCAGGGCCAGGTGCCCGTTGCTGGGTGGTGTGACAACAAACTCCAGCCACTCAGGTGGAGTGTCCGAGTCATCTGCACTCAGATCATTTATGGTGATTTCTGTCACGGAACCCACCCACACCTGAGGAAACGAGGAAAGGACAAGAAGGCTATTAACTTTAGCTATTGAAAGAATAGTTTGATATTTTTGGGATATTAACTTATGCCGAGAGTTAGGTGAGAAGATTGATATCTTGCTCCTGTCTGTGCGCTAAATATAAGCTGGAGCCAGAGGGTGGTTAGGTTAACTTAGCATAAAGACTGGAAACAGGGTAAACCGCTAGCTTGGCTCATTATATAATAGTTATATACAAAAACTTGTCACTATAATAACAACAACAACCATAATTACAATAACAACAAAATAACAAAAGGACAATAAAAATATCAATATATGAGAGTTGGAAAATATTTAATAAAAATATATCAGCCAATATATAATATAATTTAATAATATTTTTTTTTCACATAAAAACAAATTTTGTTAAGGATCCCTTACATTTGGTTGTGACCAAGGAATGTACTAAGCCGGAGAATTTAAAGTTGAGAAATGATCTAACACATATTGTTAGCCTTTCTGTACTGCAATTTCTTATTACTTATTGGCCAACATGTATGCGGATACTCATAAAGTTAATATCAGTCAATTTATTGGTCTAGTTATACTGTTATCAATTACAGTCACAGCTAACAGTATAGACAGTACATTATACACTGTACACGGCGTGTGTGTGCACAGTTCTGGTTCCCGGAGACAAACTTTTCTCATATTAGGTGATGTCATCAGACTCCCTTATTATGTAAATAATCACAATGCTACTTCTTATGAACATCTCTTATGGATGTATATTGTCACTCCCCACCTTCAGACCCTTGTTGGCTGCAATAACAGGAGTCTCATCATTGACAGGAATGACAATGACGTGAACGGTGCAGGGAAGACTGTGCTTCCTGATTTCCGTCTGATTGGCGACAATGGTAAAGTTGTCTCTGTGTGTGTCGCTGCCGTCATGGATATAGGAGATGTACTCACGTTCCACCTGGAAAGCGAGGTGAAGATTTATGTAGAGAGTGATTATAACATGGCCCTGATCAAATAATAGGTAGCAAAACAACAGTAAACATGACACACACAGGTGTGATATAGTGTGATTTCCAAACAATCAAGCAGTCATTGAGTATTAAGTCTTATGTTGAAAATGTTGGAACACAGCAACAGAGGAAAGAGTATATTTTAACAAAGCTGGGAATTGTTTCCCAAAAGCATATTAAGATCAATAAATCATTGTAAATAAGCTTTTCCAGGCTTTGTAATGTTGTCTTTAGACAATCTGACAAGAAGAGATTAAGTTAAGGATCACTTCTCTGAAGATGCACTAGAGGGAAAAAAGATTTATTAAGTTTTTATTTTAATATTCAAAACCTACTATATACCTAACTTTTCCTCTCCTATCACACTACCGCTCTAAGAAATGTGCTTTGCTAATGAACAAACCTTTATTGGATCACACCCACAGACTCTTTACAGCACAAATCCTCCTAATTACCTGTTTAAAAAGAATAATGTGCGTGTGCTGGTGGTCAAACCTCAGTGTGAGTGAAAGCAGTGATGGGCATCCCCGGGATCCGGCTGTGCTCCAAGTGTCCGTGTCGTGGTGGAACTATGACCTGGTACAGGAAGTTCATCCCCGAGAAGTGATGATTGGCGACCTTGATGATGTCAGAGGTCAGCGGCAGGGACGACCCCTCATCAAGGGTCAAGTCAGACACCTACAGAACAGACCAACAGATAATAGTACTAGTTTGTTGGTGGGATACTTTGAAGTTGGTTTGGTTGGTAAAATAAACTTCTCTCTCTCTTTTCATGCTATTCTTTCAGCTCAAGTACAAGTACATTCTGTACCTGTAGAGGGAGCAGGATCGGAATGATATCAATCTCCAGCCTGACAGGTCCGACCTTTGTGACCCCATTGGTTGCTTCCAACAGGACAGAGTCGTTGGTGCTTCCTGCAGCCTGCTGATGGTAGATGATCAATCCCTGGTTGAGGTCCTCCTGAGTGAAGGAGGTTGTTGGCTGCTCTCTGATGCCCTGCAGGGGGGAATGGAGCAGACAAACCCATGAGGTGTTGTTTCTGTGTGAGCTTTCGGGGGCCAGTTTTAATTTTTGATCAAAGCAGAGAGTGACAGAAAATATGAACGAGGAAAGAGGGGGGTGATATGTGAAAAAGGTCCCACGCATACCTGCCAACTCTTTCTTGGTTTTTCAAGTTATGATAAAGTGAGTTAATATAAAATGAGCGACTTCTAGTGACAAAACCACAATTATCACCTGATATTCCCTGGAGCTCTACAAGGCTTTTTAGTTTCTTTTTAGCAACTCCACTTTCATTAAAGCCCCTAAAAAGGGGGTTTAACATCTTTAATATGTCTCTATAACATTAAATATTTGACTAAATCAGCAACACAGTTCGGAAAGAAGTTTGTTACTATTATTAGGAGTTCAGTCAAAAGCTTTGATTTTCTTTCATCATGTGGTGTGGTTTGATCTGATCTAACCCCCATAGCTGCTCCACTTAGTCAGCTTAAAACCTAAAAAAAGGCTGGGTTAAATGTTGGTTGTACTTGATAGAAGTGCAGCTGTTCTCCATTGCTGTTCCGGTGCTTGTCGTTGGGGGGAAACCTCTGAAGGAAACCCAGGGTCGGAGGATCTTGGACAGTAAAAACTATCTCTGAGGGCTGGCTATCCTCATGAACCACCTGTTCAAACAAAACACTACATATTAGCAAATCGTATGGAAATATGCCACATTTATTAGTACAGGCCTCATTAAGTATAGTATAGGTATGTACTCGAGACAATGAGCAAGACAAATCCTGCATGCAGAACTATAACAATAGCATTATGGCAAACTATGACATTAAAAAATATCACAGGACTGATGTGTTGGACAGGTGGACACCCTATATGGAACAAAATTAACATTACCTCCAAGTGCTCCCTGCTTATGGAGACATTCTGTCCCTCTGCCACAACCACTGGACGGTTACTTATGACATTTGGCGGCCTCTGGTGACTCTCCAGGTAGATTTTTACCGGCACTCCGATATCCAGATGTACCTCCCTCCTCCCTCTGTCCAGTCGGTTCTCTGTAGTCTTCTCTCTTGCTCTTGCTGTCACATTGAACCCATCTGACAGCTCATGGCTGCCATCATGGTAATACGCCAGGCGCCCTGCCACCAAATCTCGTTGGGTGAATATTGAAATTGCATCTGCTTTTGTTACAGTCTCACGATCTTTATCATGAAAGCAGAGCACACCATATTTAGGTGGCAGGAAGACCTCAAATGTCACTTCCTGTGGGTCTCGGATATCAAGGTTACTGAAGACGCTGAGGTTTGCAGAGGTCAAGGTTGTGATCCCACCTCGCTGTACTGTGAGGCCTGTGTTGTTCTCAGCCTGAAGGTAAGGATCCTGAGCAATTACCTGCACCAGCCAGTTACACAGCAGAGACATAAATGTATTATTTACAGCAGAAGTCAGCAACAGCATTTTCCTTGTAAAACATAAAATAAATAAATTAAACTGTAAAATACATTAAATGTGAAAACATTATAATCACCTCCAGAAGGGTTGAAACATAATGTTTCCCATCTGATACAAATAGCACAAAACGCCCAAAACTCACTCCTCTGTGGACAAACAGCACCTTTTTCTGAAAGGACAGAAAAGAGAAGGAGATGATGAAAGAAGAGTAAAGAGCATCTGCATGTAATAAAAACATTCACAACACCAATTTTAAAGTGGTTGGTGGATCTTCAAACAATGTCTGAAACCCCCTCCCCTTTCACACTTTTCCAACACTGGGACTGACAGGCTGCGTCCTACAATTTTTGCAATGCATGCAGCAATTGGCTTGGTGTGCAGAGGTGGATTTGAACTTCTCTCTCAAGCTCTCTTATTTCATTCTCAACGCAACTCCTTCATCAAATTCTGTATACAATCAGGTGCAACTTATGAATATGTTGGAGTAAAGACTGTCCGAAATGTGTGCACCATTATCCCAATTTGTACAATTTATTGCGTCTCATCTCTTTCGCACCCAAACCTGAGTGTGGTCATTTGTAAAAATTTGTGTTAACATGTTTGCCTTTGGATAAGTTTGGACAACATTTCCTGCGAACTAGTTCACTTATCCAAGAGGCTTCATCAGTTCTACTAGGAAGTTGCAAGGCTTTTAAACCAATTTTTGTTGTCAGTTAGACATTGAGGATCACACAAGGGTTGTTGAAATCATGACGCAGAAACTTCTGGAGACTAAAACAAACTGTTGACTTAGTGATTCTAAATATTCTACCATCTGGATGACAAAAAATCTTCACAGATAAATGGTGCTAACCTGCTCAAGGTCCCGCTGTGTGAACTCGTACAGCTTGTGACTGGTATCACTGGCCAGCACCAGCTCTCCCATAGGAATCCCCCTCCGCGTGTAGACCAACCAATTGTCCTCAAAGTCAGAGTCATCGTCCCGGTAACGAAGGTCATTCAATGTCACCAACCTCTGCCCATCACGGGCCACATGGAAAACTTTATCAACAACCCGGACAGGTCTCTGATCATTGACGAGCTGCACAGAGATATTAAAGGTGTGTTCTGCTGTGTTTCTGTCCTCCTTCTTGCTGGTGTGTTTGTGAGGTTTGTAAACCATGATTTGAAAAGTGAAGTAATCCTGCTTGGTCTCGCTGTCATCATGAACATACATGATCCTCTCCTCGATGATATCGAGATTTGTGAATGTCAAAATGTTGTCGTTAATGGAAGTTGAGTTGGAAAGGTTGATCCTCCTTATTTGCCCGTGCCTGGGGCTCACCGTAATGCTGTACTGGACCTCCCGGTTACTTGCTGTGTGAGTGTACAGAATATCTTTGTTGATGACTTTACTTCCTCCCTCCAGGATTGTGAGGCCTTTGTTTATAACAGTGATGGCAGTCGACTCTGCTTTGATGTTAATTCTGAAGTCGTAAGTTGCTGAGTTGGCATGTGCTGAAAACACCTGAAATCTGAACATGTCTCTGGTGTCATCGAGCAGCCTGTTGAGCAGCTCATACTTCACCAAGCCATCTGTGATATTCTGTTGGCTGAAGCTCGAGTTCCTTTGTAGAACGTGGTCATTGAGGAATAACCTCCCTTTCTTTGGTACTGTCAGGAGCCTGAAGTAGAGGTCGCTCTCATTGAGTTTAACACCCTTAGAAATCACATGGAGGTCCTCTGAAGTAACAGTAGCATTCTGAACACCATTGACCTCCATCTTACTGCGTGTGACCTTGAAGTGAATCCAGCGTATCACAATGAGGAAAACAACCTCCTCTGTAGCCAGGGAACCGGTGCTGATCTTACATTTGAAGTGATCAGTGACGTTGTTCTGAGTCTGAAGGCCATGGTAAGTGTTGACATATCTGATCCGTTCTTTTTCTAGAAGCTTCTGAGAGAAGGAAGTGGTCGGTTTCCAGTCGCCACTTGAGTGCAACCGCTGGAGCTCACCATACTGTGGCAGCTCTGTAACATCATAGTGGATTTCCGATTCCTGATCAGCCACATTAACTTGTACTGCAAGGTGAATGGTTGTGATGATGGAAGCCCCACCTTGGTTTACTTCCAGTCCGGTGTTATTCACCAGTTTGTGTTCGAGTGGCACTACCATAATCCTCAAAACTACCGTGTTGCTCAACTGTGGAAAGAGGAGGGAACAAGAAAGAAAATAACAGAGGTAAGGATAGGAGATGAGATGAGAAAAAAGAAGAGTACACAAGGGAGGATCATCACAGTCAAGGTGATTCATCCCCCACAATGGATTCCTGTACTAAATTTCAGTGACAATCTGACTCATAGATATTGAGATATTTCAGTAATGACCAAAGTAATGTTCCAACCAACAGACCGCCAGACCGACACTGCCATCCCTAAAGCTGCTAGCATGGCTAAAAATGCCCCAACCCTATATCTCACATTCTTTATTATTAAATCTTATGGGTTTATTGTGTCTTGGGCTTGTTCTTTACTTACCTTCAGCCCGTCACTGACCCTGAGTGCCAGCCTGGAGGTGGGGACCCCAGTGTGGACAAAGCTGATCTTACCCTCCTCCAGATCATTCAGGGAGAACAAGTTAATGGCCCTGGAATATAGATGCAATCCTGTTAACATCCATGTTCTGTTGCATTCTGTTTCCAACTCTATTCAGATAATTATGTCAGGTCTAGTATTTAAAGATATTGATGATATTCTTTTGTTAGTTTCTAGTTAGGTAAGATTCAAGAAGCAGTGGGAAAGCCATCTATGATTAGCTTTTGTTTCACAAGCATTCATTTCACAGTGTATTTTTGTATAGAATATTTTGTTTCATCTGGATAAAGTTGTATAACAACCTCAGCTTCAGTAAGTCTTTGAAACCTGTCAGCATGTCTTTTTCTACCCTTGTTGTTAGATATATATACACACACACATATTTATATATACAGTTTATACATACAAAAAGCCACTTCTGTGCTATGATTGGTTGTAAGGAGATTTGCAAGGCACTGTGAAGCTTCACAAGCCACACAAACCTGCCGGGGAAATCCTGGTGCTCAAGGTGTCCAACCTCAGAGTTGAGGTTTCCCAGGGAACTGAACACCAGCTCTGCAGGACTGCTGTCAGGGTCTGACACTCTCACCACATCTGTTGTCAGCTGGGGACATTGTGGTTGTATTAATTTCAATGAATACTTCACACAAACATACATGCCATCCAGCCATTCTGCTGTACCTACCTGTCGTTTAGAGTTCTCCGCCACAGTGAAAAGGTTTCCCTCTGGCAGGCTGAGCACAGGTGCATCATTAACAGGACTGATGCTGATATCAAACCGGTGCAGGCGGTTGCCCTTCAGAAACACAGGAACCTCCTTCTTACTTCTGCAGAACACTGAAAACATGAAGAAGTCCTGTTGGTCCTCTGACCCACTGTGGACGTACATCACCCGGCCCTGCCACAGGTCCAGCATACTGAAAGTGCGGTCGACCTCTTCTGCCCCTATTGTAATAGTCCTCTCCTGCCCCTCGCCCCGAATCCCATCAGGGTCAAGACTTAGGTCCAGCCGGAGCTGGCCATGGACAGGCTGCCCCTCTATGCGGAACATCAACTGGGATGGATGAATGCCCAATTTCCGAAAATCCAGATTCACCTAAAAAGTGAAAATAGGAACTGACTTATACATTGATGCTTTAATGTTAAAACTATATAACTCCAGCTATTGTTTTAACTAATATTTATGTATAAGAAACTTGTCAAATACCTAAAAGTGAAAACTAGAACAGAAGGAGACAACCAGTCCTACCCTCATGTGTTTAGGCTCCAGTGGTGCCCGGCCTCCTTCCGCTACTTCTAGCTTTCTCAGGAACAAAAAGTTAGGGTTCTTCTTATTGTTGATAATTGGTTGTGTGGTCGTGACATCAGACGCAGGACGATCTGTTGGACTGGTGGTAGTCACTGCATCTGGAGCTTGCCCTGTCTTGCAGCCCACAGTGATGTCCTTCGTGATGGTGGCATGAGGTAAGCCTGTTCTTTGAGTGTTCACCCTAATTTCTCTGAGGCATCCTTTAAAGGAGCCTCCTCCCACAGCCAATTGCCCCACGGGCATAACGGACATCAGCCCAGCCCTTCTTGCCTCTTCACGGGCTTCTTCGTCCAACCCTCCCAAGAAGAGAGGCCCTTTGAGCTGGATGACCTGGAGCTCCAGACTCAGGTCAGCCTTGATCAACTCCTTGCCCACCTTCAGCTGGATGCTGTAGGGCAACAGGTGCAGCTGGATGGGGTACCAAGTGTAATTGTTGTGGACATGTGTTAGAGAACGCAGCTCAATCTTACTACCCTCTCCATTTCCTACTGTTGCCACCAGGTGACCGTCTCTGATCTCAATGGCAACAAACCCTCCCAGGTTACCAGAGCTATACAGGATAATGCCATCATCTTCTCTTGCAGAAGGGTGCAATTCACATTCAAACACCCCCTCTTGTGGCACCTCCCATGGCGGGAGAGAGATAAAGGCTTTAGAGCTGAAAAAACTGACAGAATCATCTTCTGTTGCAGAAAACTGTGGACTACAGCCCAGTGAGACCTCATGGACACTCTTGTACCCAGAATAAGGTCTCAGGCTGGACAGCAGGTTATGTTCATTGAACACAACTTCATCTACGCAACCTCTAAACCCGGAGGAGATGTTGAGAAGGTTTGGGTGGTTCAGTCCAGCTGCTCCACCAACAAAAAGCCCTTCCTCGACCCTGAGCTCCAGATCTGGTCCTGGCATACGGAGGCTGGTATGAGAGTTTCGGTCGACAGTCATGGTGACATTATGATGGTTGTGTGTCAGCTCCATGGAGTGCCACGCTAGGTCGCTAAGATGGATGCCCTTTTCTGAGCGTAGTGAGCGCTCACCTGAGCCCAAGTCCAGACGTACCTGGGGGATGTAGGGGGAGGCGAGGAGGAACAGAGTGAGGGAAAGAGGGATAAAAGGCGATAAGCAAGAACATAAGATGAAAGTCTTTCTAATATATGTTTTTATGCCAAAACACAAACTTCAATTAGTAAGACAAGCAAAACTTCCAAGAAAAGCAAAACATGTAGTAGGTACAAGTGGACAAAAGTGGAATTTTTGGAAGAGTTTTTAACTGTATATTAAAGGATTATTCCACAAACACAAATGCAACCAAACTCTTTCATGAGCAGCTCCCTTTGCCAACTATTGTGATCCTCTCGCTTAACCTGGGTCATGAAGGAACTTGTTCTGAAATGAAGCGCCAGTGCCAGGGGGTTCTTTTTTTTTCTCTCTGCAAGCAATTTGACACCAAGTTGTGTGTGTTCAGTCTTCTCTCTGGCTCTCCTCAGGATAGTAGATGCCAAGCTAAAATGACCCAAGGGACAAATATCTTCACTTTTTTTGAAGGTGAGTGAGAAGTGAGGCAATTTTATGTGAGAGCCTCTGGACAGGTTTTAGTTCGACTCATTTGTGCTCATATTCTTAAAAGCTAAGATGAACAATTAACACATTTGCTTTGCTTGGTGTTTATCACCCATGAATAGATTTCTGCCAGTTGCTTTTGACAAGTGTGCTACTATCTACTACTATACTACACTGTAAGTGTTTTAGCCTACCTGCAGACGCCCAGAGATCAGCTCCAGCAGCAAGTAATCTCTGCGTCCAGCTGCCAAAAACAGCAGCCCCGACTGACTGGAGGTTCGAAAACGTACATGAAGCACTGTCTGAATGGACGCCTCCACTGTTCGTAGGTGGATGTAGCCATCACCGTAGAAAGACACTACAACAATGAAAAAAAGGGGACATAAAGGTGCACAGAAAGTTTTTACTCACCCAGACTTTTATCGTGGGGGTTGATAGTTTTATTGATCAGTACTAATAGCAGATGTTCTGGTTTTCACAGAAATAAGCAGTGTGTTAATATGCTAACACACAGTGGGGTGGCCACAATATCATGAACACCTGTAAAATAACGCAATCCAGTGGCCCTTTTACAATATGTAACACAGTTAAGATTATAATGTTCCATTGTTAAGACTTTGATAGCAAGGTGGTAATCAAACTCGATAGTAATATATTTGTAATAGTTTGTGTTCTACCTTACTTTATATTATAAGGTGTTCATATTGTACTGTTTTGGATTGCAGTCTAGTCAGAAGCATCTCAGCTGTATTTGAAAGGTTTCATTCCCAGCTTTCTTACAATTTATTGTGAGGGAAAGTCATAAAATGGCTTTGGAGGTTTGTTCCATGGTGGCATATTTTATTTTTCTATTTTACTTACATTCTCATTTAAATCTTTCTACAAAAATATCTGCTAACACTTCATGACCAAAGGCCTTCTCCCTGCAATGGCTATTCCATTAATCTGTATTGACTAGCTGGTCAATGTGGCGTCTACTCTGCACTTTACACCTGCTATCCGAATTCAATTAATGACAACTAATGCATTCTAGAGTGGGTCATCCTGAAAGGTTCTGATGCTAATTATACTTCACCGGTGACCCAAATGTCACAGATTGGGCATTTAGATGAACAGACATTTCTCATTGGCAGGGCTGGGATCATTAGTTGGTGTAAAACTTTGGGGGCATTGTTTTTTTCACAGAACATGAAGCCAACTTGAATTGCGAACAAATGGTCGAAATATAAATAAAAATGTCTATGCCAACTATTTGAATTAATTCATTACCACATTGAACCCTCATCCCAGATATGAACTATAGAGTTATATGGCTAGTGTGAACATCAAAACAAGCTCTACAGCCATGCTAGCGGCTCTGTGATTTGACACCCTTTTTTCTATAGCCCCGTACAAATGAGGTACAAATACACCTTTGCTTTCTAGGGTTTCATAATTGTGGAATTACGATGTACTTGTATTTAGCAGTGATGCCAGTATACCCAACACTCCCAACTGTGAATGAAAACAAACAAACAGTTAAGTAGTCTTGAATAATCAATTTGACTGTTATTAGCTGTATTGGAGCACTCTTTCAAAATGACTGTCAATTTGTGGAAACGGTGACACACAGCAAATAAAGGTCAGGAGATGTGCATGTGTGTGTGGTTGGGGATGGCAGTGGTACTGAACACAGAAATTAAAGTAGCATTTAAATTATTCAAATTAAAGACAGAGAAACTGTTTCATACAAGAGACTATTTCCACCGTCTCAATAAAAAGAGCAAAATGTGATTATGAGAGAAAAAACGAAGCCAAAACATTTTATGAATAAATTACTAACTAGCTGCCTTGTAGAACTCACAGATTCTACAGTGTAATTACACGACAGCCAATAGTTTATGTTCCCACATCACACAGGAAAAAAAAGCAACTCAAGCCAGACTTCCAATCATAACCATTTAATGTTTAACAAAGTGTTCAACATTTTGGGCTAAAGTTAGGATACTTTTGTGTATTTAACATGGTTGTTTATAAGTAAGCACACATTTGCTTTTAAAAGCATAGAAAAAATAGGAAACAAACACTAATCTTTTACATCCATTTTCTACGATTCCAAATTTTCATCCTTTTTTTGTTTTAATTTCATGCCTACATTGGTCTCATTTGTTTTAATGACTTATTATTTTATATTATCCAAATAATTGCACTGAATGCAAAAACTATGTAAGTTTATTATCAAGGCTATCATTATAACACTGGTCCCAGTGAGAAGTACTCAGTCAGCAAGCCGGCCCAGCATGCCGCTCTACATAAAGCTTATAAGCCCACTGTCAGTATAACCCATGTCTGTCCATCCATCTCTAATCTTCCTCTACGATACCAGTGAACATTGGATTATTAGTAATCTTCCTACAGTCACAGACATAGCTCGAACGTAAATGCAGGTCTTTAATGCGCTGTCATGAACAGGTATAAGGATAGAGATATGTACAATTGTCTTAGGCAATGCTGATATGCTGTTATTTCTGCACTTGTATAGGAAATGTGGATATTTTGTTGCCAATCATTCAGATTTGATCGTAAGTGTTGCTTGAGATGTCCACAGTGTTAACTGAACTATGATGTGTGTGGATTCATAAACACTGGTCAAATATGCCCTTTTATACTCAAATTAGTACTTATTTTTAGCTTTGTGCAATTAAATGTTTTTTTTTTAGGAAAAGCAATGAGCAACTTAAAAATTATGAAAACTATCTTATAAGCTTTCAACTGTTTAGCAGGGCATTCGGTGAGAAGTGTGACACCATATCATGTACCCATGTCCCCCCATAAGTAACTACAAGCAACACCCAAAATATAATCCAGTACCCAGCAGCATATTGCCATATGTCTACAGGCAATATTAGACTGGATTAAACATTAAGCTGCCAACTGTCACAGGCACATTTTAACGTAATCAAAGATTGTACAAGCAACTATTCTGCAGTTACAGCAATACCATTATCTCCTGTGTCAGTTCATTTAAAGGGGCTGAGATTCACATCAGGACCACAGCCCCAGCTTGTACGTTAATGCTAATGTTAACTTTAATACATTTGCACTAACAACCATTAAACAACACATTGTTACATGCTTTTATAAGAGAAAGATTTTCACAACATTTATTGTTGCAATGCAAAAAATCATTCAACTATGATGTTGTAGCATTATTGTTTTCAGTTTTAACTTTTGCATCTCACCGTAAAAGGAAAAGTGCTTTTATCTCCTCTACAGTGTCTTAACTTACCTCCATAAACTTGTCCTGTGGAAATCAGCAGGAGCAGAAACAGATCCGCCGCAAAACTCCCCATTGTTAGTTAGGCCCTTCAAATCTAACTTGCATTTTAGTCAAGAGCAACATCTGGCTGCTTGATTGTGCCGCCCATTGTCTTTGCTGCACATCACTGGCTCTGCATGTCACTTCAACCACTGACAACTTCCCCTAACACTAACAGCCTCTACTTGCTTTGCTGGCTTTAGCTTACAGCCTTTAAAAAAATGTACCTGTGCCTGTGAGCAGAGCACATCGAGGTAGAGCTCCACCCTCTGACCCTCCTCTTGGCTGTTGTAGTGCTTGGTACCAAACATGAACACAAGGGGGTGGTGTCATAACACATACAGAGACGGAAGGGGGGAGAAAAAGCAGAAGCACTTTGTACAGCAGATTGTTTGTGTATTTCTGTTTAAGGCAAAACTGAAACTGGATCTGAAGTCTTGTTAGACTATTGAAGATATACTTATTTGTACCTATCTTTAGTTTAATGGCAACCTTTCTTACTCAAATTCAGCATCGAACAGAAGACTATTATTCTGCTATACATTTCTCATGATGAATGTGTATTTACTTATAGTGATTATGTGTGTTTTCTTAATTGATTCTGAGAAATATACTAATAGTAAAGGGCCAAAGTGACATCATGGAGAACAGTATAACAAGCATGTGACACAGAGCAGAAGTGATAGTAGTAATAGTATTTTACAATGTTAAACTAGGCGTTTGCATCAAGTCTACAACCATTCCCATCAGTGTGACATATCCCCTCACCAGAGACAAATACTTTTCAATTGTTTTACAAGAAAAGTACAATTACCCCCCTGAAAAATCTACTCAGTTACAGCAATGAGCCACCCGCCGAATTTAAATGAATTGACCTGCAGAGAGGAAGAGAAGAGAGAGAGAGACATCAATGTGAAGAATGGGAGGGAACAAAGTGTGCAGAATTGCTAAAACAGGAGAGAGAGAGGGAGAGAGAGAGAGAGAGAGAGAGAGAGAGGAAGTAAAAGGGAACGAGAGGTTGTAGGAGGGAAATGTCCTGTGGCTGATTTGAGGTAAGTGGAAGTTTGGGTGTGATTGTTCAAACTGCAGGACACACTCCCTAGTCTGTATCCTGAACCCCTCCCACCCTTTAACCTACCACCTCTACACACACACATACACACACACACACACACACACACACACACACACACACACACACACACACACACACACACACACACACACACACGCACACACACACACACACACACACACACACACACACACACTGCTATGCTGCAGCTTGAGAGAGTTTGGTCCATTAAACTATTGAAAGAACACATAAGGGCTTTTATTCGGCTGCTGATTCAAACTCCGCTTGGCTCGCACATGAGAGGAGTGCTTGGTTTAGGTTTAGTTCCCAGGATGTTGAATAATAGACTCTGCAGCCCGGTTTCTTAAGCAAAGGGGTCACACCCAAAATGGGTCACAGTTCAGCTAGTGATGGGTCCTCTCATGACTAGAGTGGTGGTGTGTTTTAATGAGCCTGGATCCCACGCTGAGAGGATTACCGTCTTGTCTTTTAGACTGGAAAAGTCTTTTAAGTGTTTTTTTTATTGTTTTTTTTTTTTTTTTAAACTCTCGAGCTAAATTAGCAGACGACTGAATGTTTATATTGAGTTCACGTGCCAGGAATGAATCTTGTCTGTGTATCAGGACACATTTGCAGGGAAATATCTGATGCTAAATGCTAATTATTTATCCTCTTTACTAATAAAAGCAAATGAGCCCAATATACATACAAGGTTGTGGATAAAGTGGGATTGCTAAACAACCCTCTAAACTCCAGCACATATTTTACTTTTTTGGTGCTATTTTGGGAACTACTGTAGGAGATGAAGACTGATTTAGCACGTAATCTTTGAAGGAAAATTTTAATTTTCTACTCTTTTTACTTTTTGAAAATAATTTATATTTGCTATGATAACACTCAAAGTCCTCCTCCTCTCAATAATATATGTTACTTCTTGTTCCTACAGAATGATATTTGAGCTTCACTGTGCAGAATGGTGTATGTGCAGAGTTTGAAACTAGAAGGATGTTTTCACATTTATCTGCTGAAAATGGAAAGTTTCTCTGTGCTCACCGAAAATCTGATTTTAAGGGGTGGGGTAACAAGCATGCTTTGTGACATCATAAATAGTTTGGAAGTCAATGTTGATCCAATTTGCAACTTATATAACTGTGATGTAGAAACCTGAAGCCGCCAGTGCACATACACTGAGAATAGACCTGAAAACTTTGGAAATGAATGAAATTTGCATATTCACAGACTATGGAAGTCCCCCCCCCCCTTTTTAATTTTTTTTTTTTATACTTATATTACATATGTAAACATACCTATGATTATTAGATTAGATTAGATCAGAATAGATCCTCCGACATGTTACACACTGGACCTTTAAATTAAACATAAATTATTTTAGAGATAAGGTTTGGTTCCTTACCTATAGTGTTAATGGCTGTGTGTAAATTGTTCATAAATGCACTTTGAAAAAGTTGCAACATGGTCATCTAACTGAATAAAATTGGTTGCTGCCCTCTGAATTTACTCAAATGAATCTCCTACTAAAAACATGTGACATTCTTTATAACTGTATACATTATACTGAAAATTGCTGGTCTCTGACAGCAGTGCCAGAGGTATGAGACTGGTATAATACAAGGTAGAGAGCCGGAACCACCTGGCCGAGGATAAGGCAAACAGCGTAGACCAGGAAGAGATGGAGCATTGGGACCGATTTAACTCCAGCAGCTAAAACAACAAAAAACACACTACACAGCTGGACGGACAAACCTAAAAAGTCCCTGCTTCTTACCCTGTCACCAATGCTTTGCTGTGTGTTCAACTGAACATATAAAGAAAACAGAAAGCACAAACCTGCTTCCCTCTTGGAAAAAAAACGGATGACAATCTTTCCTCACCTTTGTATCCTACATGTGTTGGCACATTTGTTCACGCTCGCACACCAGTTTTCATGCGGGGTTTGATGTAGATCTACAAAATTTTTTTATTTGTTAAAGAAACGATAAAAAAGGAACAAAAAGCTGAACACATTATCCACCTGCCCGGCCGAAATCAGTGAGTCACTGTTTTGATACTGAAGCAAAAATAAAGTTAATGGAAGACGGCTTAAAACCATGTGTGGGCTCCGGTATAAACCTTGGCCTGAGCCTTTAGTCCACTTCCAGTATAAATACAGTAATTGAGTGAAACATCCATGTTCTATTTATGAGCTTGTTGCATAAGAACAGAGAGAGAAAGAGAGAAAATGGCTGTAGAGAAAGTCCAGTCTCAGACAAAGAGAAGTTCAGAAAGAGGGGAGAGATTTAGAGAGTTGAGATCCACAGATATACAATAAACCAGAGAGGACACAGATAATTCAGTAACAAGCTGCTGTTTTTCTTTGCTCTGGGCATTTTTAGCATTTAACTTAAGTATAATGACATTTTTAACAAAACCCAACAAAGAGCAGCTCAGGACATTTGATCCTGTCTAATGAGGGGCGTGCATGTTTGAATGTTTGTGTGTGGGTGTGTGTGAGGGAGGCCAGAGCTTGGTCAGCCATTCATTAGATGTTCTCTCTCCATCAGTGGCAACTGATTAGTTGCATTAAGTCGTAAGACACACCACACTATTCACAGGCTGCTGCTGCTGCTGCTGCTGTGTGTGTGTGTGTGTGTGTGTGTGTGTGTGTGTGTGTTTGTTTCCTATCTCCAGAGGCAGTCCTCAAATGTTGAGGGGAACTTTTCAGATATTTGATATTTCTCTCCTAAAACATGCAATGTGATGCTGAGACCAGCTGCCACCTTTGCTTGGGGACACCTTAGAGTCTTTGTCTGTCTGTCTGTATGTATGTATGTGTGTGTGTGTGTGTGTGTGTGTGTGTGTGTGTGTGTGTGTGTGTGTGTGTGTGTGTGTGTGTGTGTACCCACATGCACAGGAAAGTGATTGAGGTGTGAGTCACTTTGAGTCATAGCTGCTTTATTTAGCTCACTTGTTGAAAGAGAAGAGAAGACATAATAAGGCACAAGAAGGGGTGATGACAATCACAAAGACAGAACAAGAGAGATAAAATCAAATCACAGAAAATATTTAAAAAAAAAAGTCAAACAGCAATCTTCAGCTAACTGGTACTTAACTGTCCAAGAGAAAATAAACCCATACTCTCCTCCTTGCCAACTCCTGATTCAGTCTTGTTGGATCTAATCTTGGCTGTTAGCAGGTGTTGCAGGCACTCACACACTTTAGAAAACTAGAGTCTACAGATTAACTAGCTGGTCTGTGAAGTGTACTGTGTGTTTTTAGGCTAACGTTGACATGCTAACATACTCAGAATGAACAATAACATAATGATGTTCTGCAGATATATGGTTTACCGCGTTCACTAGTGTAGTGTTTTTTTTGACTTGTCATTGCAGAAAAAGCACAGGTGGATCGAACATACATCTAAAATACTAACATTGGTGGCTCCATTTAATTGTCCCAGTGAGTGAACAATACCAGGGCTTTAAACAGGCTAGACTACATGGACTGCAGCCATTGTTTATGTTACCATTACACCTGTTCTTTTCTGGCTATAAAAATTATACCTTTAAGATAATAAGTACTTGATGTGTAGAGCACTCTGTTGATGTGTATACTCATGTACATCCACAATAATAGTTTTGACATGAAACACTCGAAGACTTTGTGCAAACCTACAAAACTGAATTGAAAAAAAAAAGTTTTACAAAATCCATTGGCTCTAGTCCCAACTGTTGTCTCACAATTACTTTCATTTTCCTCTCCTCCTTCCGGATCCATAAAACATAGATTGCTTTGAGAAAACAAAGATGGGCAACATCTGCAAGATCGGCACTTGCAGTGAGGAGAGACAGGAAGGGAATGTGCCGAGAAGGAAGGATGGGAAGGGATGAGAGGAAACGACCTGTGGTTATCTTACAATGTTTTTTGTTTTTTTTCATTTTCAGACTGGAAAGAAAGTGAAAGACATGGAAGAAGCCTGGTCACAAGTCAGGAGGACTTGGTCTTCAGCGCTTTCTTTTTGATATGTTCAGCTCTATAAACACACATGTAAGAGTGATTACATTCTAAAACTTTTCCAAAACAAGTGAATTAAAGAAACATCTTATTCTTTGTCTGAAATAAGTTTTCCAGTTACTTATAGCACTTTGAACACACACACTTAAAGAAGCTTATAAGCATACACACTTTCAAACACAAATACATGCATGCTTGCAGGTATTCCCTTACAAGTGACACGTACCATTTCACTCTCTTACACACACACACACACTGCTCCCCTGACACAATATCACGCTTTCAGCTGAGGATTGTTTTGCTCTCTTTTCAACTCTTCCTCTCCATCACCGTGACAAAGGTCAGTCCCCAAACACAATGACTGCCAGCAGCTGGTGGCCTGACTCACTGCCAAACCATCTGACCCTGCAGCTTATCGGCCAATTTAACATTAAAGACTTCTAAGCAAAACATCATCTGATTCACTGCTTCTGTATTAGTCATAACAACAAGCGCTCAAACTCTGGAAAAATAATGACAGACACAGTTCATCGTGTCACTCACTAAGCTTGACTTTAAGATGCTTATTGCCCAAATTTACAGTACAGCACACCGTTCATACATGAGATTAATGACATGCACAGGACACGGTAGTATAACTGTGCTACATGCTGCCGCAGCTTGGTTAGTTTTTGAAACCTTCGAGCCCTGTGTTCTTGCCACTGGGCCTAAAAACAGACAAGGCTTGTTTGTGAGTTTAAAAACTGGAAATTCGTTACATATCATGTGCTGTACCCAAAGCTAGTCTCTCCCCTTGATCTTTGCACATGCAAAGTCTGGATTATCTATGGTGATATAATTTCTCAGTGTACGATTCAGTGTACGACCAAAAGTTATTTTTATCGGAAGGGTTGTCCAATCTCAGGAACAAGAAACAAGAACGGTAGTTTGCTAAAAACATGATCGTAATATTTAATGTGCGGACACAGAATGTGAAGTGACATGGTGTGTGTCAGGCAAAAATACAATGTGGAAAATCCCTTGGAGAACACTGATATGATAAACTTAAAATGAACATTAAATGAGAAACATTGACCTTTTTCATAACTAATTCAGTCCTGTCAATAACCAGTATGCAAAGATGAAATAAAGAAAAGGTTAGTTATATAACATAATAAATCCCACAAATTGTTGAATGAAACTCTGTGCTGCAACTTTTAATATGCTGATAGGTTATTGTTGACTGACTTGAATAATTTTTACACCTGCAACACAATAAGATGACAAGAATACGATTGTCACCACGCATAAGACCAGCTCCACCCCCAACAAACCAAAATTTCAGAGATTCCTTTATTAGCAGCTAAACTAGCACAACCCATACAACAACTCCTTACTTTCTTGTTTCTTTTAAAAAACAACAGTGAGCCTGGGAAGACAAGCAGTCTGAGGGGTATATGAAAGAGCCAATTGTTAAGTTGAACTAATTAGGAGGTCACGATTGAGAGTCATGGACAAAAACGAGGGTCAGAGGGTCAAACTGCATTCTGGTCATTAAGTGAGTAGATATGAATCAACTATTGTTGTCTTCCAAGCTCATCTTTTTTGTTTTGGGGGGCTTATAATTGAGTTTATAATACAAAAAGCATTCACTACATGTACTTATTTATAGGAAGCATGTCGGTGGTCTACGTGAATCAGAAGTTATTGTCTGAATTGTCCTCCTAATTTCTAACTTCTCTTTCACAGTTTACTGAAAGCTGTTGCACATCACACTATGATGTGTGATAGATGCTGTTGTGAAGCTTTTGAGGTCATAAACATGGGCGTCTATGGGTGAATTAATGTAACCTAATGAGACACAACCTCACTGAGTGGCTGTCCGAAATCATGAGCTAAAATTGTCTCAAAGCTACAGTGCAGACTGTAGAGTTGATTCTCAGTGGGATCAGTAGTACTAAAACTCTTGCACATTTCAAGAAGTCATCTGATGAAGTGTTGATATTAAAAATATGACTGCACTGTGTCAAAGTCTTACTTACTGTTTCTGGTCCTGGTTCCATCATTCTTGATAGGGATTGAATTTCTTTTCATTTTTATGCACAGGGCTCCCATTTCCAACAATTCCTCCAAATTAAACACAATACATAATTTGTACATGCCCTCTAGAACGCTACACATTACAGTTGAATAATAAACACGTTTTATGATGTCAACAGGCTATGGTTAAGATTTAGGCACAAAAACAACTTAGCTAATGTTCAGGAGACATCATTCTTTGGGTTAAAATGATTACCTTGGTAGGGGTTGAGGGCCTTCATTGTGATGGTTGCAATAATAAATACTTGGTTATGGTTAGGGAATAATTGCAGTCATGGTTTTAATACATGTTGACCTATCTTCCCTCTGAGGACGTGTCACTCTATGACATCACCTAACGTCCTCCTTTGCTCCCATCATAATTGCTTCAGGCGCTAAGGGGGTTAGTGTAAACATATGTCGTTTTTGGAGCAATTTACTGAAACAACTGATTGTTTTTTTCCCTGAGAGGACTCCTCATTGCTTGCATTTCAAAACTGCTGATTTTGCAAAATAATACAAACTATTGCCGTATTAACTGCCAGAGACTATTGCAGGCAGTAATAACACATACTGAACTTATGTAATATGAATTTGCTTCACCTCTGAAACACCTTATGGGAACTAGAGTTTATTTTTTGTAGAATTTGGTAGTAACCCTGCTCTCTCTCTGTCTCGCTCTCTCATTTGCTACAGGAATGAATCACTCCCATGAGAGGAGCTGGAGTGGCACTTCACTCTAAAAACAAGCAAACTCTTCCCTCCCTTTTGGCGCTGATGTTTACAGAAGAGCTGTTTGTGGCCCAGATTCAGGTCACAAGTGGTTGTTTTTATATGAAAACCTTATGTGCCTTTGTGCTAATATTCATATGAAAATGATTAAATTCAACTGAAGGATTACAGGCTGGTTTAAGAACTAATACCATCTTTAATTTTACGAAACACTTTCAAATCAAGTTGGATAAACCAAGAAACTATTGGCAGTCTGGCTGGATTTTCTTTTTGGTTTTGTTTTGCTTTTATTCCTGACATCTCAGAGCTGCAATGTCTCCAGAAGTTATGAATAGTATGTAACTATTATAAAATAATCAGTTCTAAAACATGTGTTATAGTCAAACTGCACAATTTCATAACACACAAACTTTCTCTAAGTTTCCCCCACTGTTAAACTGAGGCAAAAGCAATTGTAAGGGATCCTATGATAGTCAGATTGTGCCCGAGTCAATCAGCAAAGTCTCCAAACTGTTTGGAGAAATAATTAGCACTAAACACACAGACAACCCCTCCCATAACAAACTGTCTGTCCCAAAACACATTTTTCAAGTCCAAGCCGAAATGGCGGGAATAAGTGGACAACATGAAAACGCAGACAGGCAGGAATGTTTGCCGTGACTCGTTAGTGACGCACTATTTGTTGTTGTGCCACGCAGCAATGCACTTATTGTTGAGGAGAGACAGTTCGCACTTGTTGGGGGAGGAGAGGGAGAGACCGGGGAAGGCACAGAGGGAGGGGTTTTGTTGTGAGAATGAAAAGTCGAGGGTGTTCTCTTTTCGTTTCCTCCTTTCCCTGAAACCGTCCCCCAACCTTCCCTCCCTTGGTCTGCTTCCCTCCCTCCCCTCCAATACTTTTGTTGTTCCTAATGTCTTTCCTGTACAGGGGTAGGACCTGTTCCCACACTGTGTAGGACATCCCTCAGACACACACACAAGGAAAACACACTCTGTTCCCTGTACATACAGACCTACATACTGTTGAAGTCTGGCCAGATACTAGGATAAACTACGAGGTTTGAAGGATGGTATTCTAAACATCTTAGGATATCTTCTTCATTACAATCCTCAATTATAATATATATATATCTTATTATTAAAAATAATAATAATGTTTTTACAGTAACATTAAGTTTTTTCCTCACAGTAAGTTCAGTTTGTGCCAGAGCAAAGAAATAAAACTCTATTTTGTTACCTTATTGGCTTTTTTATCTACTGTCATCCAGTAGTTTACATTGGCTGGCATTTTCGTACTACTGCTGGTTATGCAGTTTTACTGCTTCAGGCTCAGTATTTGCTTGTTTTGGGTTAAAACAACCCTTTATAAAAACAGACTTTTCTAATCTATCATCGGCAGTGGGCTAAAGAGGACACTGTCCCATATTTTACCAGAAACAAATGTGAACATGTTAAAAAAAGAGAGACTTGTTTATACATCGCTTTTTTTTTAATCGAGAAGCATTTCCTGAACTTCCAATGGCATTTTGCCAGACCTCCCAGTAACCGACTCCCATCTGTACTCACATAGAGGTCTGTGTGAAGATATAAATGTGATCAATGAGACTCTGAGAATGATAGAGGTGCATTTAGTAGGTTAATATCTTTCAACAGTGCCTGTTATGTAAGCTCCTGGCAAAGCACATTGTGTTAGATAAGTCTACAAAATAGCTTGCGCAAGGATAAAGTTTGGAATAAACCTTTCGTGTGCACCACTGAGCAGGAGGGAACACAAAGCTTGTTTCCTGTTTGTGTCACATTCAAACCCCTCCCCTCATTTCCTTCCCTTGGGTGCGATTGTGCACCTGCACCTAAAGGCCACCATAAACACTTTCAGCTGCTCGGCACTTGACTGGCCGCTGAATTCATCAGCTGCACAACAACACATGTGGAGAAACAATACAGCCCTTGGGTGAAAACAAGTTTGTTTTTCACTGATCCTTGACAGTATGAATAGAAAGTCCAGGATGCCCACAGATTCCTTTGCATTCCTCTCGTTTGGTGTTGACTGTTTACATTTGGTCACCGGGATGAATATAGATGTTATATCCATCTTATTATGTGGAGGAATGAAAGGAATGCCACAGCTGCTCAACTCTTTGTTAACATATAAGAATTCTGGGTCACCTGATGGATGTGGTCTAAAAGAATTACACTGCAGTGACTGGACAAAGCTTTATGAAAACATAAGGTTTTCAGATCTTTCTGTTTGACCTTCTTGTTTTATTTGAAAATTTTAATATTTTAAATATGCCCATAGCTTCAAACTGACTGCTATCACAATATATATCTAGAGCATGATATGATATGTATAATAAATAGCAAGGTGTTACAATATATTTTATATATATATTTGGTTAGGGACTTTTGTTAAACAAGTGTCTACCAGGTGTACCAGTACGAGGTGTATGCAAAGAATGCCACTCTGCTCTTTGCTGAATGCATTATGTGAAATAATCCTAAAAGTCTTGAGGTTATAGGAAAAGAATGCAAGAATAACAAGACAAACAGTACAGTGTCAGAGGTCAAATCCCCCACCCCCCCTTTTTTTGGAAAATGATGAGGTGATGGATGTGTTTGAATTATGCAGTGGTTATGTTTACATACAGTTTATGACACCATGAGCTGAATTAGAGCAGTGATTAAAATATTGACCATAACTTTGTTGGAAGTGTGGTCTGGAGGAGAAATTACATGAACAATGCACATATACTTGGCCATGGTACAGCAAACCATTATTCACTGTACTTTGCTTGGTGAAATGGTATGGAAGGGTTAACATTTTTTGCAAATAGCGAGGATAGTCTTGAAAAACACTGTAAATTGTGGCCAGAACTAGGATGGAAGTTTTCATTTTTCTGATCAAACTGTGACCACAATCATAGCCAAAGTTGTTTTACTGACCTACCCTTAACTCAGTGGTTCTTAAACCTTTTCTGACATGCCCTCTTCAGAAGCCATCGCCCCACAGTTCTTATCAATCATTAACAATGATAGGGGGAGCAACTAATAAAAAAGGATCCTAGCTGAATTTTAGTGAAATAAATGTCAGCACAATAGCAACAGCAAACTCTTATTTATTTCCCCTACATAAATCATTATCCTTCAACTTAGTTTCACTCCACATTTTTCCTCTGCCACGCTCCTCCTGCAGTGGGTCTGTGGCCCACCAGGACCCGCCCTACAGCCGTTGACTTAACCGTTTCAAACATGATTAACATAGAAAAATGTTGTGTCACTTATCAAACGTGGTTGTTTACCACGTCACATACTCCTTTCTTGGCAATGAAATTATAAAATTTTTTCTAGGGATGCACCGAAATGAAAATTCTTGGCCGAAACCGAAAACCGAAAATGAGGAAACCAAGGCCGAAAACCGAAAACCGAAACACCGAAAGAAATTATTATGCCAATTATTAGTACCATCGCATTTATGGCTATGACTGTGTACTAACCTCACTATAATCAAGGCATTGCAATTCAAAGAATAAATCAATTACAAAAGTATGAAAATATTAATCCCACATCCTCTACGACAGAGAATGGCTGATCATCTAAGGCAATGAATTCCATAATTTTTTGTGTAATGCCCTTTGCCTTGGCACCATCACTGGCAAACTTTCTTGCCTTTTCAAAAACTTCCACCACAGATGGAGTGGGCGTGCTCGGATTGATTTTCCTTTTCTGTGCCATATTCTTCTCATATTCAGAATGGCAATCAGGATGTTTGGATTTCAGGTGATAAGTTAAACCCGACGTGGAGAAACTCTTTGCAGATGCACCCCTTCTTGAAATTTCAGCATTATTATTATACACGTTTTGCAAATCGCTATCCATGGGTCTTTCTCAGATATATTGAAATACGTCCACACCGCAGACATGTTGTTGGCCGCGGTTTTTGTTTGACAAAAAACAAACTTTCACACAACTTTCTGTTTCGGCCGTGTTGTTTCGGTGATAAAACAAATTTCGGTGGCCGAATATTGGGTGAATCCCTAATTCTTTCCTCTTGTATGTGAATCATAGATGAGTATGAGCTCTTACGGCATTAAACTGGCATTAAACATTGACTGCTTTCCTGGCCCCTTGGGGGCAGCAGAAATAAGTTGTAAACACAACACTGTTATCAATTTTTAAGTTGATATGGAGAATTTGTTCTTCCAGCAGATATGGAGCAACATTAGCGTCCACATGCTGTTCAAATATAAATCAAGATTCTGTTTCTGTGTTGCCTATTTCTCACCTAAAATAATTTCAGAAACATATTTTGGTGTACTGTCTAGCTGTAATACGAGATTGTGTGTGACCAGGCGAGCCACTATTGTTTCCTGCTATGGATGAGTCTAAACTGCGCAGCTGGAGAGAGCAGCTCAACTCTGTCACCTTAATTGGCCCCGTCAAACTGTCGACGACAATAACACCATACTCAAGGTTTCAAAATGATACTCCACAATCCAATGGGTGGAGTACCAACTGCTAAATGTTCAACTTTGTTCACCAGCTAATCGCTAACTTTGTGTGTCTGCTGTTTGGTGCTTGGCACTTCGCGTACAGTGGGTTTTTAGAGCTTTTTCTCTGAAAACAGCCCGCTGCTACTGCTGGAAACAACACTGATGAGAGCGGTGAAAGTGAACCAAAACAATAAGCTGAAAGATGCTGAAACGCTCGCTAGAGCTGACTGGAACTGCAGAGTTTTTGTCTTTAAGAGCAACACCTTTCACATACACATAATCATGGGATCCATTGTTATCTAAAGACATTGACTATAGCAGCTTTAAAGGTTGTAGGTAAGAGCCTTATGCACCACTGCTAATTACTCAAAGAAAGAAAACATGGCTTCCCTCTGCATTTGCATCAGGCCTTGGTGCACTGTGATTTATCTCAGCCTACAGCATTGATCAGTCATAGTATGCTTGCAGGATTATATTGTTTACACCACTAATGAGTGCTTAGAGTATGAGTTTAGCTGTGACGAAGTGAAAGGGAAAAAACAGCTTTGCTGCATTTTCAATTGCCCTTTAAAAATAAGGGTGATTGATCAACCATTGTAAAGAGGAAAGTCAGTTTGTTTGGAAAACACCAGCAGAATTCCTTAAAAAGAATCCAATTTGGTTTGGACGTGTAGCTGAACACACACATACACACACAGTACACATGCATTCCCTCCCACTAGATCCAGTGCCACATCTGCAGACAGTGTAGGAGTGGTTTACAGTAAAACCACTGGAGTTACAGTGAAATTACAGAAGTAAATCAAAACACTCACAGACTGCACTCGCTCCCAGATGTATCTTTACTTTTGTTTTTAGTAAGAGCGTGGGCAGCTCACATCCCACCTCAGACATTTATTGGGTTTAACGCTTTATTGGGAGGATTGAGAAGCAGCAGAGTGGGCACTTCATACAGATATAGAGCTGAAAGAAAAGCCTACGCTGTGTCTTTAAAAAAAGACATTTACATGAATATGTGTTTCACTGACTCCTTTTAAATATTTACTTTGCACGGGTCGTCAGCTTTAATTAGACGGTAAATAGGGTCACAGGAGGAGGGATAATTGAGAGACAAGGAGACAGAGTGAGAGGAGTGATGTGAACTGGTGCGTGAACTCTGTGAAACACAGTCAGACATTTACAAGTGAACAATAAAGACATATCAATGTATGTTGATAATAATAACCTTAATAAGATTTCTCTGTTACTGCAAAATTCTGTCTATATTGGAGCCATTTTGCAAATTTTCTCCCACACAAGATTGTGCAAGTTTCGAAAAGCGTGCTGTGCGAGGCTGTGACGGCAGCATTTTCATTGTCGAAAATGAAAATAAATAGAGTGTTATTAACAGGTTTTGTTTGTGTTTTCTGTGGTCTATACTTTCCACACACAAGAAACCAAGACAACTTCTTTCTAAATCAAATTGGTATCTTAGAGCCAAAGAAAGAACTTCTGTGTAACAAAAATAAAATAAGTTACCCAAAATGAACAAATTGCCGTTCTTCTAGAGCGACAAAACAGACTCTTAAGATCATGTTGCTTAACAGTTGGCCACTGGTACACTGCAGTATGACTGAGGTTAGGTCTCTTTTGGATTTTTTTTTTTGGTGCTGTGATTCACATGTTTTTCATGGATTTGTTGGAAAGACAAGTCTGTAGTCTTTGGCAGAACATTTAGTCTGAGTAGGGTTGGGTGAAAGGGTTCACCTGCTTGACGTCTTCTCACAGGTACCTGTCATATTTTATATGCTCACTGTACCATAATATGACTTCAATTTCTTTTTAAATGTATGACACTTACAAAAGTCTGATATAGAGTTCATATTGAAAATTTTTAAAGTTTTATTTTATTTTATTTATCTTTTATGTAAAGCAGATGTAGGTCAGTGTGAAAAATGGAAGGTAAGGGAATGTAAGGTATATTGTGTGCGTGTGTGTGTACCTCCATCCTCAGAGGATATCTGTGTGTGTGACATGGAAGTTAAGGGCACATCCAGGAAACAGGCCCTCTGTCCAACTATCATCCATCACCATCAGCCATCACAGGAGTCCCACATGAAGAGACGGAGGGGTCAAAACTGGAGGAAGAAGAGGGTGAGAAATGGGAGCCGGTGTCTTTTTTTACTAAGAGAGCAGGCAAAACCAAATTTTTCCTTAAATTTACAGCCCTGTTTAACAGTTATTTTTAAGTTCAAGTAACCGGAGTCACATGTAAAGTTGATTCTCACTAAAGGTCCGATTGCACCAACTGCAATTCTAGTTTGTTTCATTTTTTAGTGTACGTGACAACAATGGTCTTTTTCCTGGTAAACTGTGGTACAGTTTTCTAGGAGGGAGAACATAAACCAAATCAAGAACAGAAAACACCAAAAAAGGATTTGAGGGTATAAAAGGATAAACTGGTCATCTGATAGGCAACAGTTCCTCTCGTTTAGTTTGGTGCCTCTTCACGTGTTCATATCTGTTCTGAACAGCAGGAGAGAGCACACACAGATGACGACTGACGTTCAAGCTTTAGTCATCAATTACGTAATCAAACACCTGCAATTTCCCTCTTGTTTCACTAAATAAAAGGCACAAACAAAGAACAAACAGCACAAAAGGGCCATTTTTAAATGCTATGAATGCAGTACATCCACAGATCAGCTGCCTGCCAACCTGACTCATAATGGAGCATCTCTTCAGCAGTTCTGTCGTTACATGGCTGCTGCTGCCGTGGGAGAAAGCGATCCCCTTTCAGAACAGAAAGATGGATCACTTCAAAGAAACAGCAGCGCGGTACGAGTGACTGAATGAAACAATGTGCACATGCATGAAAGGGGAGTAGCGTGCATGCGTTCTTTTCATAGAGAGGGTGATAATGAAGGGTATACCAGTGCATATAAGCTCAATGCAAATGGGTGTGATTCATGTATTTGTTTCTGAGAAGCCACAGGACCTTTAAAAGTGTTGTCGCAGCTAAATATGTCTGGGGATTTTTTTTCTATGTTAACTCTCCAGTGACAAATGATGTCTATGAAACACATAAACAGAATCAGGAATGCATTATTCATAAATTCTATAAGGACCT
This sequence comes from Dicentrarchus labrax, assembly GCF_905237075.1. Lineage (NCBI taxonomy): Eukaryota > Metazoa > Chordata > Actinopteri > Moronidae > Dicentrarchus > Dicentrarchus labrax. The sequence continues at coordinate 15,904,241 of NW_026136710.1, read as the reverse complement.
TTTTAGCCCTAACCCTAGAAAAAGTGAAAGTAGTGACAGCTATTGGTTAGCATATGCATTCCCTCGCTCCAATCTTTTTGTTTTCCATATGTTTTACAACCCTTAGAGTCTCTTTTCGCCAGCAAAGTAAAAAACACACCGATTAATGCCCACATATTGTCTCCAGACAGGGTCAGGGGGCTTCCAGTAGCTGAGTCAGACCTCTTACTGGAAGCCCGTGAGTCACCAGTCTTCCTCTACCCCCTAATCCACCCCTCTTCTCCCCTCATCCTCCCCTCCTCCTATATATCCCATATATCAACTACCCCTCTCAACCTACACTATCCCCAGGCTTCTCCCTTGCTTCAGGTCATCCATGCATGCAAACATAGACGCAAAAGGTGTTGGGATTTGAAGCAGGTTGGTGTTATTGTGCAGGCAGATTATTTACTCTCTTTTACTTTTCCAACATATAAGTGCACGCATTCCTCAGAGAAGAGAATGTCCCCATAAAAGCCTACCACCCCTCTACCCCGACACCCATTATACCCAATCCCCTCCCCTCCCCCAATTCTCGGGTTCCCCCCCTTTCTTCTTACCCCCTTTCCCGAACCGTAATGATCTCACCCAGCTGTCACTGTGTAATCCCACCCACACGCGCTACAGGACTGAAGTCTGTTGCTGCTGCCGGTGGCGGCTGACATCATTTGTTTTGCCCTTGTCACCGTTTCCCTGAAATCCAAAACACAATGCCAGTCAGAACCTTTTTGAACAATGTTCTCTGGTATTTTGGTTTAAGTTCAAGCAATGTAATCAGTGTAAATGCTCTAGAAAAGCTAGGAAAAGCTCTGTGACAGTTTGAATTTATATTGTAGAGTGGCAAATAACCAGGATTGTATTGTATTGTGCAACAGGGGTTCAAAATAGAAAAAGTAAAAATCATACTGATCCAACAGACAAACTGAAATAGATAAATGGGACAAATATGGACAAAATGTGTAAGGCAGTGCAAGACACCATCATCACTGATTATGGCTTTAAAAATCTAAATTGAGTTGAATCCTCTCTGATACAATCTCAACAAAACCCTGCAATAATAGAGTCTTTGGCCACACCACACTGACACAATATCACCTTTAAAAAACAACATTTCTTATTTTCAGATGATTATACACTAAAACATATCTATTATATTCCATTTCTGCTAATAGATCCTCCAAATTACACTGCACCTTTAAACATCTGTACAGTACAAGACAATATACACAATTTATTACACAATTCTTCAGATGATGTTAGGTAATCATACACTAGCTCTTTAATTTTCAGATGTTTTCCACCAACATGCTTTTATATAAAGTGAGTAAAGGGTCTTTGTAGCACAATCGTTAATAAAAAAGTAATTTCTCATTTAAACTATACCTGTTTCTCACTTATTTTCTAAGTATTTACATTCAATTTATGATTGGATTGCATTAGATTTACAGATAAATGCATATATATATATTATATATAGTATATGTCGGCACTGTGACTAAGAACCAAAGACAAGACAGATGCTTTCTGTTTGAGTAGTATATATATGAATGATGTTGAAATGAAGATCATGTATTGTGTTATCTCTGTGTGTGTGTGTTAGAGAGAGAGAGAGAGAAGTGTAGGCAAGATGATGAGTGGTTCTCTGGTGGTTTCCGTAAATACAGAACGACTTAAACAAAGTGACCTTTATGCTAAACGCCTGCGCATCGGCTCTGGGCATTTACACAGGGACACAGATTACTTTTTCATGACTAACTTCTCCTCACTAACCTTCAGACCATTTTCTAGCGTGACAATGTGGGCAGACAAAAAACAGAAAAAACATCCTAAACTCAATTAAACCACCTTTTCGTTTAACCAATTAAGCCTCTAGAACCATGTGGCCTAGGTTTAAATCCAGCAGGATGTTCCCCCCGTTTCTCCCATTACTACATTCTCTCTTGTTAGAGGAAAGTTAAGTCATTAAAGTCATACTAAAAAGACAGTTAATTCTATAAAATGGTTGGGAACTGTTTTAAGCCTGAAAACATTTGCTGTCACTCTACCATGCAATGATAAGTGGTTTCTAAAGATCTGTGGGGTTACATAAAATATGTTTCAGAAAATAAAAGCTCTTTTAATCATTACTACATTTTGGCTTTATTTTAAGTTTTCAACAGAGAGAGACAGGTGATCTTATGAACAGAGGGGGATGGGGGGGGCAACATATGACAAAGATCCAAGGTGGGATTGGGATAAAAAAAAGAAGTAACGGTATGCCAAATACTTCCATAAAATAAATATTTAGGTTATGGTGGTGGCGTTAACGTCATGGTGACCACTGGCCGAGGTTAATCTTATTTACATTGACATCCTTGATTTCATATGCCTCTCTGACAGGAAATCTTCCTCAACAGCACTCTGGTGGCCGTGGGCGTCGAGCAACCAATCGAAAAAAAGGAAAATCTTATGAGGGCCCTCACCAGAGCGTCACCATGGTCAAGCACCACCGGAAGGAGATGTGTATGGGTGTGTGTGTGTGCATGGGCGTACTGGAGCGCATTTGTGATCCACACACGGCTGAGCGCAGCCGGAAGCTGTGCACTCGGGTGCCTGGTGTAGGAGTTGGGTTATTGAAATGAGAAAAACCCTGCAGCCTGAAAGACTCAGAGATCAGCTATTCTCGCCTGAACGGTGATGTGTCAGAATGTAAGAGGCGTCAGTGATCAAAAAATGAGCGCCGCCCACAACCTCAGGGCCCGGCCGTAGTGTAAATCTAACACTGTGTTTATGTAATTTGATGTTTATGCAATGAAAAGGACCGGACTGGGCTGAGATGGATGGTGTAGTGGCAGTTGAGGGGGTGGGTATGGTGTGCACCCACCTTGCTTTAATTACCATATTTCAAAGGAAATTAGACTGTTGGAGGGAGCATGGCTTATATATTTAGAGTATATTCTAAACATTTAGAGAAAGAGATGAGCTGTGTTTTTATTCTCTGACAAAGTAAAAAAGTGTCCAAGGTCTGAATTCTGCTTTGTTGCTGGTCTGCTTTGTTGCTGGTGCCTAAACAGACCCACCGAGGAGCAAAAGACTGCAAACAGAGCAGGATTCACTGTACATATTCCTGTTGTTACATGACGACCTAATTTAGATAATCTTCTTGTTTTCACTTCAATTTAAGGATAACTTTGTGTTATGGGTTGAGTAATTTCTCCAACCCCGTGGGCTTGCAAATTCCTTTCCAAACCCCATCGGATGTCAGGAAAATCATTGTCATCAAGACTGTTTTTCTTAATTCTTAAAAAAAAGTAATGCAACTTGCCACATGTAATTAATGCGGCTCCTGTAAATAAAGATAAATCCAGTAAATTACCACTTTGCCTTCACTCCCTGCTGCGTTTAGAGTCAATGACTGTGTTTATAGATTTACTCAAAGCCAGGTTCAATTTAATGGTTTAGCAATATACAGCTACAGCTACGACCAGGTATAATTACCTGTGACCAACAGTCTGGTGCGACTGACCAAATACAGTTTGAGAGCGTGTTCTTTTTACTGCACCTGTAGACACAAACATTGTAAGCAAAAGTGGTGTTTGGCACAATAAAAGGGTTGTAAACTAAATCTGAAATCTTGCTTACTACCAAAACACACCACCAACAACACTTGATTTATCCTGTTTTCAGCTGCAGTGCGAAACAACAATAACAAAACTTTAACAAAAAAATTAAAGCTGCACTTAAAAATAATTCATTTTAACAATGGCCCAAAGCTGTGTAATATGAAAGGGACCACTTATAATAACAACCCCACACAAAATGATCACCCAACTCTCCAGTTATCCTCAGCTCAATGGGGCGTTGTAGCGACTTTCAACTCATTGTTTTGGCTCTCCACAAACTCTGCTCTCACCAGTGTCCTTTATAAAGCAACCAACAGCTGTTTTCTGCTATAAACCCTTTGATAATATGACTAATACACTTCCCAGAATCAAACAGAAAGTTACTGACTGGCTGGTAAACATAATGGAGCATTAAGCAGCTAAAAAGGCAACACAGGAAAAAGGAATTTTATACATAGTCAGGTGACCAGAAATATGATTAAGTGAGCATTTTGCTCAGCGTCTGCTGGATGTGTAAATAGACTCTTGTTCACCATAACAAGGAATATATATATATATATATATATATATATATATATATATATATAAGGCTTATAAGACATACAGTATGCCACATGTGTTTTGAGTTTGTTCCACTGACCACAAGTGGCCAGATCAATAAATGACTGACTGCTGCTTTAAGCCAAGAAAATGTTCAGTACTGAAATGAAACCTAGAATGAAACTCAAATGGTCAGCATGAGTGATTTGTAGCATATGGCCTTAATATGCAAAAAAAAACAAACTAAAAAACAACAACAATGCTACAACGCACAATGCCACGTTACAGGACTCTTCTTTCCTATCACCATCATCTTCCTAATAGCTCCTATAGAACTGCTATATTCTTCTCCTATGGACTTTGTGTCGCAAACGGTGCTTAATGACATCATTTACGACATAAATACTTTAGAAACACGTAATAAAGCAGCTTCGACACATGTACTCCAACAAACTCTTGATTTTTAAGTCACTGGGACCGAGTTACAGCCACACACACAATCACATTCCGGGGGGAAACCTTACACCTTCCATATTTCAGCTCTCCAACAAAATCATCGCTGCTTCTGCGGTTGAAAGGAGAGAACGCGACGGACGGCGAGCCAGCCAATCAGAATGTCCGGAGATTTTCGATTTTTCGACTCCTCCGCTGCGATTGGTCCGCGTCGCCCCTAGAGGCACCCGCCCCCGCGTAGCGATTGGCCGGTTTTCCCGGCTCTATGGAAGTCATTTGAATACGCCTCGCTTTGAGGATCATTACAGCGCTGCTGGTTCAAATTCACTCAAACTATCAGGAGTGGAGACACAATGGAGGAGAGCACGGCACAGACACATTGCTGAAAGACTTATGTGAACGTTGCGCACCCTGCAGCTTTAACCGGATCGGAGATTACAGTTTGGGCTTTGTTTCTGTTCTTTTTCTACTGTTTCTGCCAGTAAAAAAAAAAAAAGATTGGATTCGGACATTGAGCTGCATCACATAAGAGGTAAGTTCAGGGTGTGGATGATGGGCTTATTTATAGGCACAATAACTTTATTCTTGTTGGAATTAAGCTTCATGGTCAGAAAGTTATGTACTGGATTCAGATCTGGTATGTTACTCATGAAAAAATGTTTAATATGATGATAATAAGACATTTCACTTTGCAGAATTAACCTTTATAGTCACAAAATGATTTTATTTCATGTTGCTTAGGCTCGTCATAATTAAGGGTTATCTAATGGCTACAACAAACCTGAAATTCCTAAAATGAAATTCTACTGATAAAATCATGTTAACTGATCTTCCCTAATGTCTATTTTCTTCCTCCTAGCTACATTTGTTGTTGTTATTGTTTACCACCCATGTGAGTTTATAATTAGGCTGGCTGTCAGACACAAACAAACATTACTCACCAGCACCTGTGATGGGGACTGTGGTTGCACAGCATGGGTTTTCACAGTCAGCTTTTACTTTTACTGTGTTATGACTCAGTCAGAAGCCCATAATGTAGACCAGGCATGGTGGCCTGGTGTGTGTGTATGTGTGTGTGTGTGTGTGTAGGAGAGAGAGAAGAACAGATTGTGTATGTGTCTGTGGGGAAAAGAAAAGAGAATGAGAGAAAGTGTGTGTTCTTCTGGCCAAACCATCTTTAAACAGCTTTATTCCCTCCACACCTCTCTATATAAGCCAATGGTCCCTTAACTTGCTGAAATGAATGCCTCAATCTGCCTGTACTTTGAAAGCTTATGTGACTAATAAATCTCAAATTAAATTGCCTAACTTTAATAATTAACACAGAAGGCTGTCTTTGGAGCACACACACAACATTTTGGGGCTTCAGCTGGTAAAAGCCAATAAAATCCAGTTGTTTTCCAACTTCAATCTTAAAATAAAATGTTCCTCCTGTGTGGCTAGGCAGTGGGTTGTGGGATCTGTAGCTTTATAGACAATAGAAAATGTGTGAGAGAGCTTAGGTTTATTATGTCCCGGCAGCAGGGGAGATAATTTGTCTTTATCCATTCTGACTCTAGGTTAATGCTGTACTAGCCTACCAGATCATACAAGGGACAGGTGTGTTTGCGTGCGCATGTGTGCCACCATGCACTTATAACTCAGTGGGTGTGTGTGTGTGTGTGTGTCTGTGTCTGTGTGTGTCTGTGTGTAGAGCCTACACACAAAGAAATGCACGCCTGAATACAGTGTGTGTGGGGATAAAAGATGAAAAACAGGACCAGCAGTGGGTGAATTGTGTTTCACATATCTCTCCAGCCAATCTGAGCGTGGTGTCTGCATCCGGCTCTGTTTGCCTATCTATCAGATTTAGTTGCAGGTGCAGGTTTTTTTTAAACTGGTCAGCGGGTCCCAGTGTCTGGTGTTTTGAAAGTGGCTGCAGGCCTCAACTGACCCTGTGCGCTTACTCAAGCGTGAGTGGAGCAGTTTGTTTGAGCTCTGCGCCGTTTCCTACTTTAGTTTGGCTCCTTTGGTCAGGTGATGATGACGCTCGAAGTCTGGTGGTAATGGTGAGTCTCCGACCTCAAACATGTGAGCTGTGGTACAGATTATGGGTATGCAGGTTCTTGGATCACCAACTCAAATAAATAAACCCCATCTTGACTGCTTGTATTCAGCTGTGTATTCATATGTTCTGTACAGGAGAAGAGACAGAGAAGTGGACTGAAGTAACAGTTATTCTCATTTTAGATGATTATGTTTCTGATTAATAATTTAGTTCAAAAAATGAAAGTGAATAGTGAAAAATGCCCATTAAAATTCTCTTTTGTTCAAGGTTATATGCTCAGATGTCTTTTGTGGTCACATCAGACAAAGAAAAGCTGCAAAACTTCACATTTTTTTGCTTTAAAAATCTACTACCTACTACTATCTACTTGACTTATCGAATTAAGTTAGATTTGGTGGGATGTTTCTGCGTCTGTGAGACCCCAAAACTCAAAGTATCCTGTGTAAGAATGAGAAACATACACATTTTTTTCCCAGCATAGAACATTTTTCAGGCTCTTTGGTCAAATTCTATGCCACATTCACCAAAACCTGTCAATTTCTGCGGTAATAAAAAGAGTTACATTAAATGCAACACTGCCCACTGTATTGCAAGGCGGTGCTATAGATGAAATCTAACAGAAGGTGAGTTTAGTTAAACAGGTCTGATAATATTTAAAGGTTTAAAGCATTTCATCACAAAAATAAGACCAGACTGTCTCCGCTCCGCATCGTAGATTCATCTCATTTGGCCATAAATGACATTCTGAATTCCTCTAACAGGAAGTAACAAATCAAAGTTTGGGAGAACAGCAGTGAGTGAAGCCCTCCTTCCAGAGAAAAATTTACTCACTAATATTAAACGTTTCCCCTTCTTTGTTTTTCTTTGCTTTAAGTGCTCTGTGCAGGTCACTGACATAATCTTACAGGACTTTCTGTGTATGGTAGTGTGCTGCTGTAAGGGTTAACTCTTGTATGTGCAAAACCGTTTCGTGGGCAGCTTTTGACAAAACCACGAGTAAGTGATACGAGCACAGCCTGGACTTTAACCTCATTTATTGTTAAGAATAAGGCTGACTGTGAAGGGTTTCCCTCAGACTATGGCGCTTGTCTTGCTCGCACTCCTTACCTGCTGCTATGTATTAGTGTCAAACTACACGAGGTGCAAAGTGGAACAGAGGTAGCAATGCTGCATTGCAATAATATGGCCTTTTACTACAGTAATCACTACTAAATTGTTTTACAGGCCCTCCTATCAGGTGCTTTGCTCTCTCACACCATGGGTTCATGTTGTGTCAAAACCCACATGCTGAAAGTTGAGTTAGTATATTTAAAGGGGCTTGCCATTCCTATTGCCCTATTGGAATTGATTAAATTGCTTACACATAAATTAATCACTCATTTAGACAACTTCATACTGCTTCTCAGCTACTTAAGATAATTTCTCTACAACATGATTGCTTAAGTTGCTGAAGTTGAATTGTTTTCCAGCTGCCAGCGTCACTTAAAGGCCTCGAGTCTGATTAGACGTCACAAAAGCAGGAGTCTTGGCAAACAGATCTTGTCTTGTTCCTTCCAGCTCCTGTTGTGGTTAAGCATCAGGGGGTTTCGGCACTGATTATTATTAGGTCCGTGAGTACGTAGATGCTCACTGGGATCAATAGGCTTTGAATAAAGACAATAAGGACTGACCAAGTTAGCTGCAGTGCTTGGACACAACAATGCATGATTATGCGGTTTTATAGTCTACGGTGTGCTGTGCATGTATTCCTCGCACTAAATGAGGGCTGAGGTCCTTGAGCCACGTGCAATTATATCTGCTCTTGTCAACACGAGGGTTTCGATATGCTCCTTTACTGAAGCCACCGAGGCAAATTCCTGTACCTTTATTGCACTTGGCAAAAAGAAGTGTGGCTTTATGGCGCATGACCTCACAGTAGATGATGCCTGTCAAGATATAATACGAGTTCACGCCTTACACAAGAATGAGAAAGTCTGCTTTACTGGTTTGACTGATGTGAAAATGATCCCCAGCCTCGGTTCGCGCAGAGGCAGGGTGTCACTCATACAGCCCGACGGTGGCTAGCAGAGTGTGTGAAAGCTGCTGTGTGCGTCTGATCTGCTCTGATCTCTTCCTGGGGGTCTTTGTGTGGCTGCTAATGCCATGACAGGATAGATAATACCTCTATTGTTGAAGACCTCCCCCTCCATCTCCCCCTCCTGTTAAAACTGGCCTCAGCATAGCTGGGTGTACCTTTTTAAAACCACATTATGTGATTCAGAACAAAAAAATAGTCCGCCTAAGGTTGAAAGATTTGGGTTGTTTTCAGCTCTGGAACCAACTGGGGTGAAGTTAGTCTTAAGCTGGCGGTGCTTCTGTTAATCTGCAGGGAGAAGCTAGTCCAGCTGCAAAACACCAGCACATAATTAATTTACTCAAACAACCTTTAAAGACACTTTTTACTGTCCTGCATTGGACAGTAAAACTTTTTACTAAAAACAGAGGCCGGACAGAGGCGGTAAAGATATTCACATATACTGAGATGTTCACCAACTGTCACATTTCATTGAAACTACCAAATTATGTTGTTTCTTTGAAGCAGTTTGGACAGATTTCACTGGTTTAAATCCATTAGCAGATGATATTTGCCTGCAGCTCCATCAAACGTTCAATTACTTTTAACCTTTTGATGAACCGGGTTATGACATTTTAGCCACCACACACTACAGTCTGTGCCATTTGTCAACACCAGAGATATTATCTGTTGTGTCAAACTGATGCCAGTTAAAGGGAAAATGCATTTTTCAGCACAGGACCAAACCTTGCACACATGAAATGGTACAATGTTTCGAACACAACTATACATTTCTGCCTCTTGCTGTATTTTTATTACCACATCAAACCTCTTTGTAAGGCAGCAATTTTCCAAAGTTTACAAACAAGAAAATTTAAACAATGCTCTCAATATGAAATTATGCTCCCAACGTCATCATTATGTCGTCCGTAGAGAGTCCAACCTATGATTTAGAGAGAGTAAAATTTCAGTGCTGCCGCATGGAACCCGCAAACCATCTGAAGGGTCAACTTTTCAGGAAGTCCGTCTGGAAAAACCAAGATTGGTTTTAAATTTTTAGACGTGTTTTTCCATTTTGTGTAAGGTCACCTTTCAGTGCAAACACGAGCTTGGAGACAGAAAAGCAGCATCCAAACTGGAGTAAATATTACTCAGTAGATTCTTATCTCAAGTTGACCACCGGAGCCGCGCTGTTCCAGATTACATATTGTAACTTTAGGAAGGTAAAGCCACTGTAATCTTTTAACCGAGTTAGAAGGAAAACAGCAGGCGGAGATCACAGGGTTCAGAAGACGGCCTGGCATTGGACTGGCTTACACTGGCATGGCGCCAGGCGCTGTGGCATACAAGAGAGTGTATGTGTGTGTGTGTGTGTGTGTGTGTGTGTGTGTGTGTGTGTGTGTCGCTCCAGCCATCATTTGTTTATGTGTGACATGTGTGTGTTTGGATTATACCGGCATGGGGCTAGGCGCCATTGGTGGACAAGGGTGTGTGTGTGTGTGTGTGTGTGTAAGATGTTGGCTCAGGCAGACACTCCTATGTCGGCGCTGTGATGGACAAACAAAAGTCTGCTGGATTCCTGCAGGGTTTTTGTTTTCTGGCACAGTGTACGTGCATGCGTGTACGTCGCTGTGCGAGGTACGTGTGTGTGTGTGTGTGTGTGTGCGCGGCTTGATTTACGCTGGCATGTGGTTCCTAGACAGACAACAGTAGCAGGATAAAGATGGCTCCAGAGTTAAAGCACGCCTTGGTGGTGCTCTGGGATCAGCTTACCTACCTCAGATCCAATTATCTACACCATTAAGACAAAACATCCATTGCTGTCCCAAGATCATCCATCTGTTGGCCTATTTCTTTCGGGTTTATGAAGCCCTGGTGCCAAAAAAATAGCTTAAAGAATGTGAGGAAAGAACAAGTAAGAGACAGTGGGACACATTTTAAGAGCAAGATTTGTAAAAACCTTCTTACCAACAAATAACTTAAAGGGAAAGTGGATTTCACAAGAACGTAGATTTCAACAGTTCAAAGCCAAAACAGTAAACAGAGGAGGGGTAAAATTATGTGATTAAGTATAATTACTTTAACAGACACATCTAAGACTCTGCTTTGCGTGATCGAGTTGCTCAAACAGATATTTTCACAACATGTGAATGCAGCAAATACGCATTCCCAGGGAGTGAGGGGGGGTTGAGTGAGTTGTTGTAAAACTACGCTTGTAGTCATGATTTTTCATTCAGATAAAGTAGAGTGACTTCTAATGTCTGATGATGACAATAATTTATTATTATGTGCTGGCTCCAGCTTCTCCAATGCCTTTGCTGCTTTTTAATCTTAAGTATATATTGACTACATTGGGTTTTAGACTGTTGATTCATTTAGGGAGCAGCCACCCTACTTTATTCACACCTTCTTTACGGCTGGGCGGTATGGCGAAATGTGCTATGTGACAGTAGGAATTTGTCTCTGCTTGTTGCTATCTTTTTTAATTTGTCAGGGTGTAGTAGGTGAGTGGTTACCAGAGGCGTTGCAAGTTAAATCTGGGGGGCCTTAAGATGATTAATGGGATAGAAAATAATCAAAAACATACCCTGCAGCACAGCATTTATTGTTTTTCAGACTTTTTCTATTATTATTGCCATTTTCTTGTGAAATACTAGTTCTATCCCTCAGAGCTGCCAAAAATAATTTAGATCACTCATAAGTTAGTACATTCTATATTAAGCATGACAAGGGTTCACAAGTAAGAAGTAGCGTTGTTTAAAGGGTACACAAGGTTAGGAACTGCTGTATTAGACTACTGACTACTGCTTTATGGGGTTTTATATGATTTTTGCATCTATATGATGAAATATCTTCATATGTCTGTGATATTTGATTTAATAGATTCGCAATAACCAATAAACAGACATTCAATAACAATTTCTTAGTTGATCGAGGAAGTGTATTATATCACCATATATATTGATATCATGTCCTAAAATTAAATATAATATGATAATCCCCATTGCCCACTCCTAAACTCCTCCATGTGTCTTTTCTACAGGTCATCATGCCTCCCACAACCCCGTATGCGGGAAAGTTCAACTCTTACAGCAACAACAACAACCACCCTCAGCCTCACAGCCCGTACCGCAACGGCACCGCCCCAAAGCCCGCGAAGGAAAACATCTACAACGGTGCCTACACTTCCGCAGAGAACCCCTACGACATACCGCAGCCTCACAGTTCGTACCGCAGCTCCTCTGTCTCCTCTGCGAACGCCAAGGAGCATCACTACAACAGCAGCTGCGCGGTTTCGGAGAACCCGTACTCCTCGCCGCAGCCCCACAGCCCTCGGCAGCACAGCACTTCCTGCCCCGGACGTGCGTACCGTCACACCAGCAGCAGCAGCAGCAGCGAGCAGTCGTGTCGCAACAACTCTGTCACAGCGAAAGCAAAAGGCAGAATTTACGGACACGGCATCACTGCTAGCTATGGGGAGATGTGTTACCATGACAACAGTTTGGTTTCAGCATCCCTTGAGGCGCTGATCCAGCACCTTGTTCCCACGGTCGACTACTACCCTGATGTAAGTACCAGGCAACTCCTCTGAATGTTAGAACACATTACATCTAGTGGTTGCAAACAGAGTGTGTCGTCCTCTCTTGCGTTCCTCTGTCGTTGTCGTTCCTCTCTCTCTAACAGCTCTTTTGTTTCCTCATCATCAGAGGTCGTATGTGTTCACCTTCCTGCTAAGTTCACGCCTCTTCCTGCACCCGTACGAGCTCATGACGAGGGTTTGTCACCTTTGTGTGGAGCAGCAGCGGTCCGGAGACGCCCTGCTGGATAAGGTGGGCGGATTGCACACATATGGGTACACATACTCGCAAGTATAATTAGACATAATCTCCCACTCAAACTCACACCCACCATAACATTGTCACACTCTCTCACCCACAGACACGCACGCACAAAACCCCTGTAATTCTTTTTTGGGAGAAAGTATTTATCGACTATTTCGTAAGCAGAGAAATTCCAGACAGATGGTTCAAATTGACACAGGGCAGATAAAAATGAATTTAATGAAAAGAACAAAGGAAGAATAATAGCAGCATATTGTCTCAGAAAGACACAGTGGCGACTTCTGTGTTGTTTGAGACATAAAGGCCATAAGGTTAGATTTTGTCTCAACAGATTACATCCATAAATGCTATAAAATGATATAATGTCTACTTTAGTGACACTTGACATGCCTTATGATGGTTTTTTAGATCCGTTTCCGTGAGGTTGCGCCTAAGCTGGTGCAGCTGCTGACCGAGTGGACGGAGACATTTCCATATGACTTCAGGGACGAGAGGATGATGCGTTGCCTCAAGGACATGACGCACCATGTGGCTCGAGGGGACGAGGTTAGTGTCAAATCTACTGTAGTTTTTCTTCAAAAACGATTTAAAACAAAGAATGCATGAGCAAATGTGTAGAAGGTGCCAGAAAATAGCTGCAATTAGCCCAACTTGACTTGTCTTTATGTTTGTGTCATGCTTCCAGTACTCTTGGCGAGCCATGCAGCAGATGACCCAGCGGCTGATCAAGCGGCTCTCTGCCCTTGGCCAGTACGAGGAAGCCGTCGCCGCACTCAATGCCGTGGCGTTGGAGCGGCCCGCTTCCCTGAAAAGCAAACAGGCCTCGGGCCAGCGAAGCGATGTAATGAGCGTGTGTGACGACCCCTTCATCCTCGCCCAGCAGCTCACGCACATTGAACTGGTAGGGACTCAGATGGTTAGATGGACTCTTATTTTTGTAGTAATGTGTCAGTAAAGTCTCCTGTGTAGCCATCTGTTGTGAGATTTGGAGGCAGATCTGGTGTTGTGTCTGTGATGAAACGTGTTCTCACTCTTATGTCTTGACATGTGGTTACTACTTTACAGGCCTTTTTTACTCTTCTCAATTTAGTGAATTTATTATTTTGGCAGGGCATAAGCACTATTTAAGAACACATTTATAGACTGCTGAAAAAGTTTCTTGTGTGTTACATTTTTGTTTTACTATTGTCATTACTATTGCTTTCCCATAAACCCCTTTGTGTGGTCTGTTTTGATTGTTTCGATGCATATAGAAAGTTTATTAATACGGTCCTTGTATATAAAGATACATAGCTTTCAGTCATGTGCTGTTTTTTCTTAATCTTTAAACCACCTTTTAGTGTCCCCATTTAAAAGTAATGACTTTATTAAAGTCATAGCCCTCCTTCCACACACATTTTTTCATCACCATTCCCAGTTTTGTTGTCATGTATTTTTTGTTCTGAAGCATCATCCTCACTGGTCTTCTACATCATCATCGTTTCTTAATTCATCTTGCTTTCTTCTTGATTATCTCCCTCTTATATATTAATGTTACCAGCGTTGTAAATGTTTTCTCTCCCTGTTCTCTGCCTTCAGGACAGACTGAGTTTTATCGGTCCTGAGGAGTTCATCCAGTCATTCGCCATGAAGGACCCTCTGGAGAACCATAAGGTACAATTGAGTTTGAAAGAACGCCATGTATTAACAACCAGAAAACGATTTTACTTCCCCTCCCCCCTTTTTCCTTCGAGTACTTCATGTTGCTGATTAAAAGGAGTTGCAAATGATTGAAGCAGTCGTTCTACTACATGGGTGATTTAACAAAATCTTTCAATTTAAAATGACTAATCCCAGTCAGAATTAGGCGACACATCTTGCTACATATAGCTTCTTCCGTGTAAAGACGGGTTTAAGAATACAGCAACATGACCTGTTTATAATTATCAACATCAAAGGGAAGATTGTAGTTATTTTAAAGTCATTCCTTATTATTTTGATTTCAAGCGTCCTCATTTCGGGTTTGCTTTGAGTGTAATTTGTGGTCTGCTTCAGTTCAAGTTAATTTGCTTTCGAAACCACATGAAAGATCACGTAGCAGCGCTTGGGATATTGTGCAGCTTTTTTTTATATTTGCTTTTTGAAAATGCATCAAACACAGTATGAAAGAGGCATTCTGTGTATGTCTAAGTGTATCTAAAGGGCTCTTTCCCTTATAAGTGGCCCTGTGAGTCAGCTGGAGGGTCGTTTTCAATCAGCGCTGCTGAGAACAAGCTTTCAGCCGCTGTTTGTGACCGCACTGCATCTCAGCCCTCACCGGTGCAGCACCACTTATATAAGACCCACTTTGTATGAAACAGCGGTTGAGTCAGCATAAGGGGTCCTGAAGTGTAGAGGGGAAGTTTGGAGTGGAGTGGGCTGCCGGTATTGTGTAAGCATTTAATAGAGCCATGAATCTCCGGGATTACATCATCATGGCCAAGTCAGGGTTATTTATACAGCGCTTTTATAATGTTTATTTATATAAAAATGCCTCCAGCAAACAGGTTCACCACTGAGTGTCTAACAGAAAACCAAAAGCAGATGTAAATGAGATGGAAATAACAGCACACGTCACAGAGTCACTCACACTGTGCAGGTCCACAGGTTGTGTGGGTGTGAAGGCTGTCAAGATCCATTTGCAAAGGAGATTACAGAGTAGCAGCAGTCTGTTTCCTTGTATTTCTTTTTATTGGATTTATTTATTGGATGCTCATGATCGATCATGCAGAATGTCATAGAACTAATATAATTTGTCATGTCAGGTTTTGTTATAGAAAGATTAGACGTAATAAGTTACAGTGTAATAATAAAACGAATATCTTGAAAAAGAAAAACGAAAAAAAAGACCCGCTTACTAGCTATTTTCTAGGCTTTCACCTGCACCTCATGGTCTTCCTCAGTTGAAGGAGTTAGCTCAGGATTTGTATTTGTTGTGTATTAATATTCAGTACTCTGAGCTGCTGTGGAAAACCATGAGATGCAGTGGCAAGACTAGTGAGGCTACATTGAGTAATTTTGTCCATTTATACACCGATGAATGTATATTGCACATTGCACCTGTCTCCTTCCCATAATCCCTTTTATATTGTGTTTTTTTTTTCTCAAACATTTGCCTCTAAAACAATGAAATACTGAAATGTATTATTAGACTTAGACTTACTTAGACTTGCATGTATGTTGACCATGTCATCTCCCTCCTTTTTGTTTGTTAGGGTTTCTTCCGGAAGCGTAAAACCAGTAACCTGGAGGCCTACATCAACTGGTTCAACAGACTGAGTTACCTAGTGGCCACTGAGATCTGTATGGTACGTTGTGCTTGTTTTAAACACACCAGAGCTCTTGTTGTTCATTAACAGATTGAGTTTGAAACACTGAAACACGCACCTCCAGTCAGCCATTAAGGGTTTGACATAAATGACGATGACAAAACATCAAACACTTCTCAAACTTCTCCTGCAGCATGAATAATATCTAGTTTCTACTTGTGTGCTCATTGTGCTCCGAAAACATGTGTTCATAAAAATAACTAAGGTCAAAATTGTACAATTGTGTTTAATTGTCAAGGAGTCTTTGATTCACTTCGTGTTGTGCTCTCTCATTACAGCCAGTGAAGAAGAAACACCGAGCGCGGATCATAGAGTTCTTCATTGATGTGGCTCAGGAGTGTTTCAACATCGGCAACTTCAACTCCCTCATGGCCATCATCAGTGAGTACTGGGCAGAAAAACACACAGAAACTCACTTTTAAAAGCAGCCTACACACTGTCTGGATGACAGGTGACTTCTGGGGAATTATCGGTGTCAGCACACATTAAAGAAAGTAGAAATCCGGCAGCATCTCGCACAGATCACATTCTGCTAAAGGTGCTTGATATTTATGCAATGAGTTAAATGGCTTGCACTTAGATCAGTAATTAACATTATTCTTGAGCTCACAAACCCCTTTGTCACAGCTTGTTTTTGAAGTAGGTGACAGTTAAATTGTCGATCCCACTATTCTTTATGCAGTGACCATTAATCAAATTCAATAAAGTCAACAAATATAGTGCCAGCTGGAGTTTATTCTAACGCTAAACAGTTCAAGGAAGTACAAACTGAGTTAGTGGAGTCTTGAAGCAGTCCAGCATGCTCATTTTCTCAGATTTGTAAGTACTCTGTGAACTCATAGTTCCTCTGTCTTTCAGCTGGGATGAACATGAGTCCTGTTGCCAGACTGAGGAAAACCTGGAGTAAAGTCAACACCGACAAGTTTGAAATCCTGGAGGTACGAAAACCTGCATACACCAGTGATTCCTGTATTGTGCACCAGTGGATTGAAGATTTGATGCTGTAATTTGCATGTACGTGTTTGATCAACGTCTGCTCTGTCTGACCTCACACAGCACCAGATGGATCCATCCAGTAACTTCAGCAACTACCGCACTGCGCTCCGTGGCGCCACCCAGAGGTCTGAGACTGCACACAGCAGCCAGGAGAAGGTGAGAGGGCACACAGGACTTTTCTAGAAAGCAAAACAAATGTCCCAAAATGTAAAATGTCAATATAAACTTGCTGTCATCTCTTTCCTCCAGATTGTGATTCCTTTCTTCAGTCTCCTCATTAAAGACATCTACTTCCTGAATGAAGGCTGTGCCAGCAGGCTTCCCAACGGACACATCAACTTTGAGGTCAGTCTGCAACTCAGGAGATTTGTTTTATAATGACACATTTAGTATTTGAATGAATCAGGAGGAGGTCTGTGCCTTTGAGCTGATTGTTAACGTTTTAAAAATCAACAAACAAAATGGTGTTTAAACTCAGTGAGGTTTGATCATTCACTGAGGTTATGTAACTGCCACACAATGATAGTTTAGGCTATGAGAAGAGGCTTTCACATGTGATGTAATGACTCCCCCTCATGGCTGAAAAGAGCATTACATTTTCTCTTACCAATTATGAGTGTTTTATTGAGATGTTCTTCTTGTTGGGCATTATCTTAATGGTTCTTGTGCATTTCTTAGATCTGCCTGATACCAGATTTTGTTAAATCACAAACTTTAAGTTAGTGTCAATAAAGTTTATTGTCATTGTGTCCGAACAGAAACTGTGGGAGCTTGCAAAGCAGGTTAGCGAGTTCCTGGTTTGGCGTCAGGTGATTTGTCCGTTTGACAGAGACCGCCGCATTCTCCAGTACCTCGTCACCACGCCTGTCTTCAGTGAAGACGGTCAGTATCTTCCCTCCGTTTCCCCAGTCGAGTATATATATATAGGTCACATGACTATCTCGTGTAGTCTGGCAGTTTGTGGGAGAACAAATTCTCACTCAGTCTTTGTCTTGTTTTATCCCTACAGAGCTGCATCTGGCCTCGTACGAGAGTGAAGGACCCGAGAACAACATGGAGAAAGATAGTCGTAGGTCTCTGAGGTGAGTGCACACACGAACAATCAAAGCTCAAAACTAACAAATAATAAATCAATTAAGACAATAACGCTGATTATCTATGTTGTGTTTCACAGATCTTCCCTTCTGCATCGAGAGAATCGGTCCTAAGAGAATGACGATCCTCTCTGCTCTACAGACTGTAAATGAACGAGGTGTTTTAAGGCTTCAGGTTCCTTTCCATATTATCTTATGGACACATTTTTACATTCCCATTTGTCTACATGACAACAAACTCAGCTGGGCCCATATTGTTACAGACAAACCGAAGAATATTTTACAATTTGTGGGCATTGAGCTTACAAGGAGCATAAATTATTCATTCATCAGATACTGTTATAGTCCTTGATGAGATACATCCAGTGCCAAAGGACCTCAATGCTGCAGTTATTGCCATAACCCTCTGCCTCGAAAGCTGGTCTGAAATCATTTTCTAACCTAACAATTCCCAAGACGAGCTCGGATTTCTGATTTGGATCATCATCTTCAGCTCTGTCCAAGGCACACACGTATGGATTTAGTTTCTATATATCCAGTGGACCTCAGTCATGGCAACAACAGCCTCATATTGTGGAAAGACTCATACTATGGAAGCACGATGGGGCTGGTTTTGTCTCTGAATGAGACGACATGGTCCCAGTTGGTTGTATTGCAACATAAGCACTGCTTCTCTGCGGATATCCTGGCTGAGTTCAGTCTTAAACCACAGAGAGAGGCGAGAGATCCACTCTGAAAGGAAGAGCTGATTATCATCGATTTGTATTATAAATAACAGGCTAACAACTGCTTTTAGAAGTGGTGTTGTCTGCACTGTTGTCTTGTTGAGTGCATGATTTGAGCATCTTGAGCAGCAAGAAGGCACCACATCCAGTCCATTTGCTCTCAGTTTGCACACAGCACCAATTTCCAGCTATTACAGTCATTCGAGCCTTTTATCTAATTTAGACCCATAATGCAAGTCAGTGCATCAGCTACATATTTCCAAACACATTTTAGACACACTGTTTTCATCAATCTTGCTGGTTGGTTGTAAACATTTTGTGATGTGTGCACTTTGACTGCGTTTTGGTGATGCTAAAATTTTGCGAGTGTCAGCTACATCACGCTAATCATGCAAGTTAAATCAAAAGCACTTCAGTGAGTTCTTGTGTATTGTATTATAGGATTTGGTGACTCCTATTTTAAGGCGTCTTTCTATACAGTATTACGTTGTATTTTGTATCAGAAGGTAAAAAAATAGCTTTTTTTTATGTACTTTTTCTGAAGTTTCACAGTGAGCTTGTTGCTGGTTGGCTAGCTCTGCGTTGGTAAGCTATTATGTTAATACAACACCAGTTTGTGTATGACAAAGAAGTGTTTTTGGTTCTGAATGAAGCATAAACTGATGTGTGTATGTGCAACTTAAATACAAACAGGAACCTCATCCTCCTCTTCATCTCATCTGTGATGGTGTGAGCATGATGTGATCCTTTAAAGTCTGCCTGTGAGTGAACGTGATGCTGTTTTTATGTTTTAAAAAAGTGTTTTCTTATGTATGCTTTTTTCAATCTTTTTTTGTGTATCATTTGTGTTACCGGTCAGGGTACTTGTACTGAAGGTCTTTGTGAAAAGAGAATTATATTTTTTCTTTCAAATAAACAGGATAACTGAATAATGTGTTCTTTGGTTTGATTTAACTGAAACGAGTCATTAAACAGGTTATAGATTTCTAAATGCAAAAACAACACCAGAATATAAGTAAAGACATTTATTTACAATACACATTGACTCCTAACGTTTATCTCTAAGTGTACATGTTAGTCATCTTTGGCAAAAAAAAATGGAATAAAGTGAAAAGTGTTGATCCTCATGTTTGAACATCAGTGACTCTGAACTCTGGTGAAGTTAATGCAGCGGCCCTGGAGACAAACAAAAGACAAATATAAAGTATAATACACATAAAACACATCAAACAAAGGGTGTTGTGTGTTTAATTTATCAGATTTAGCATAAATGCAAGCCTAAATGTCAGCCCTCAAAACAAGCAAAATGTGGCTTCTTCATATATGAAGGAGCCAGTTTCTTGCTCTAAAAGAATGCTGCCAAAATGCATCTATATTTAAACACTTGACCGCAGTGTGAAAACGCAGCACCCTTCAAAGCTGTGTCAAAGTCAGTATGAAATTGCAAACGACATTAAAGTTCAAAATGGTGGCTTTTAATTAGAATATTTCCATCAGCTCGCTCAATGTAACACTTCACAAAGACGGACAAAATGTGAAGATGAACCCTCAAAATCAGATCATCAAATACTGTAACAAGAAAACAATCTTAAATCACTGGAGGGCCTGCAGCCCGTTTGATGACGCACTGCACAAGTGTTGGACATTTGGACTGTTATTTATAACAACTGAGTTGATGCAGAAAGCTGTTATTTGTCTGTTGGGAAGATAATTAGAGGGGGAAAACTGGGCTGTATTATTTTCTGTTATTATCTAATCAAATCGCTGTAGAGTCAAGAGGGTGGATCCATTTTCTAATCAAATTCACTGGTGACACTGGCAAAAACGTAATTATTTTCTTGGTGACTGCAGGCAGTCCATCTGGAAGGAATGACAATCAAAGTATTCTAAACTGATAAGCAGCAGTGTTTTCTTTCGTACAGTTTAATTGTTATCGGAAGGAAATATTGCTGATGTTTCTTACCTTGTCCTGAGATGTCGGTCTCATGATTGCCACTCTGTCGTACTGTCTCCTCAGTAATGCCAGCAGTGCATCAAAACGCCCCTGAAAGTCAAGTCAAATCAGGTTAATTTAATAAAAAATTATAAAAAACTAAGA
The DNA here is from genome assembly GCF_905237075.1 of Dicentrarchus labrax. Lineage (NCBI taxonomy): Eukaryota > Metazoa > Chordata > Actinopteri > Moronidae > Dicentrarchus > Dicentrarchus labrax. The sequence continues at coordinate 15,883,426 of NW_026136710.1, read as the reverse complement.
AAGAATGGTATACAACATGCACATCATAACATTTTGTTGTACGTGTGTGTGTGTGTGTGTGTGTGTGTGTGTGTGTGTGTGTGTGTGTGTGTGTCTGTCTGTCTGTCTGTCTGTCTGTCTGTCTGTGTCTGTCTGTCTGTCTGTCTGTCTGTCTGTCTGTCTGTCTGTCTGTCTGTGTGTGTGTGTGTGTGTGTGTGTGTGTGTGTGTGTGTGTAAGGGAACAGCAGTGATAAATCCAGAATCAGATCAATATTTGAGCCCTAAAGAGAAACATTATCTAATTCAAAGTGAACAGTAATGACTTGTGATTAACAAGACTATAATGTTACCTTGATGGGAGTGTACCATTTGGACTGTGACGGGGGGTTGAAGACCGGGGGAGGTCGCGGAGGGGGTCGGGGTATGATGGGCTCATCCACTTCCTCCAGCAGAGTGACCACAGCGTCTTTTGTTTTCTCGAGCCGTGACCCTTCCTCTGTGGAGCCCTTCTGCCCCCAGCGTACCTACAGACCAGACACAAGTCAGTGGCTGCATTTATATACCAGTGTGTGTGTTTGTCTACACTTGGTCATTATTACTTAACTTATTATAATATAGAAGTTTGCCTTGTTTATTTACTTCCATGCGTTTGATTCCTCCAGGACCTCTGCCGCCATAGTATGAAGCATCCACTGTAGGCCACCTGTGTTTGGGCAAAGGATCTTCTTCTGGATCCTTAAAAACAACAAAAGTAAATTGAAATAACTTTCCAGGAAGAAATAAAGTTAACTAGCCTTGCATATTACAACATTTCAAATGATAACAGAATCGTTATTGAATATTATATCCAAAATACAAAGATGATCTACATTTTAGACCAAGTCATTCAGTCCTATCTTATATTTAATATTTAATGCTGAAACCACAATAACTGAAAGCTGAAGCTCAACGGATGCAGTACCACTAACAGCCAGTAGATGCTGCCTCCATAAAGTCTGAAGCACCAGAGATCTATTCAAATATTATTAGCTTCTGGTGCCCGCTTAGCTCAGTGGGTAGAGCTGGCGGCCCATGTACCGAGGCTGAGTCCTTGCTGTTCGAATCCCCTGCGCGTCATCCCCTCTCTCTGCCCCCCCTCCTGTCTGTCTTCAGCTTTAACTATCATAAAGGCAATAAAAGCCCAAAAGAAATACTTAAAAAAAATATATATATCATTATAGTCTAAGTAGATAATTTCACTACTTCATTAGTGACTTATGTGGCGAAAAAAAAAAGGCTTTATTAAAAAGAGAGTAAGGCTTAAAGAGAGGTATGTTGTGTGTTTGCTTGACTGACAAAGCCACAGCTGCAGTTAGAATGACTTTGTTGCAGTGGTGAAACATTTTTCAAACAAGAACATGACTTCTTATTTATAACATTACACTGCAAACAAGGTAAATTTGTCTCCTAAGTTCTACAAATCAGAAAAAAGATTCCCTTCCTAAAACAAACAACTTAAATTGTTTTTAAAATTATCCAACCTCAGAAACCCTGCACATTTTACTAAAAAGCCATTAAATAATTATACAATGAGCAATACAACATGAAAAGGACTTTGTCTTCAACCTCACCTAAACCAGTACACAAACAAAGCAATTAAACCTGCCTGAACTTAACTATGAATGTAAAGATGTTTGACTTTTGGTTAATTGTGCTTCATATAAGGTTCTACACTGAGGCTGCTGTTCATGAGGCAACATGATCATACTTTAGATTTGTACTAAACATCAATAGAACATCTTCCTTTACACATAAGGAACAATTTGTGCTGAGTATCATGAAAATTACACAGAAGCCTGTTGAAAAATAGAAAACCCAGATGAATCTGATGAAGACGAAACACTCTGGTTTCACTATAAAGTTGTTTTTTATATTAGAAGTGTTGCTCGAGTTTTTTTCTCTTCTCTGTGCATCTCGGAAGTAGAAAAAAACTAGTCTCTACTCTGCTTCTCAAAAAATAGAGTCACTCCAGTCACTACCAAGATGGCAACTTGTGGTAAAATCAAAATTTCCAGCTTAAAATGTCCCTTTCAGAAACCTACTGGTGATGTAGGGGAAATATGTTTTCAACAGTCATGGTCTACTCACAATGACAGGGGGTGGAGGAGGTGGGCGAGAGGGGGGTGGGTCTCTGATCACCTGTAAGAAACAATATAAAAAAGTAATAAACAGTCACAACATTGTCTGTGGACAAAGTGTTACTGCAGGAACCCTGACCACACTGCAACACTAACACTTAAACTTGTGGGCTACTTCCATAAATAACAATAGTACTGAATTATGGTTCCACAAAGCCGGAATTGGAGATATACACGCACATACATAGACTTTAAACTCACCACAGTGCAGCAGAGAGGCCAGAACCACCAGAGTAAAGCCAGAGCCAGTAACAGCAACAGAGCCAACAGCAACCAGAGCACCCATGTCCCATCTGACTGCAATAAAAACACACCAATCAGAGACACACATTATATCATCCCCCTGGAGATGTGTTGTCATTTTACTGGCAACATTGCCACTGAGCCAGGTGCGTATCGTTACTCAGAGATACTTATTTTCCCTTTTTAAAGAGGTTAATTTTCCTCTTCAGTTATAACGCAACAGGTAAGATTTGACTGTTTTGCTATAAAAGGCAAACTGAAGAATTGCCTGTATTGATACTGTTATAATTATTGGCAACCTTTCATGATAGCATCATATCATGAGTTAATATTTATATGTATATTTGTACTATATGATTGGTACTCACACATGTTGTGGCATAGATGGTGATGGGAGCGGAGATGTAGGATTGTCCATTGTTCAGGCTAACTAGCACTTCGATTGATCTGCAGTTATTAAACAGAATCACAGAAAACAACATCAGAAGAAGAAAAAGAAGCAGCTACATGTGATGTTCAGTAAGCCTACAGTGTGGTGGTAAATACACAGAGGACCCGAGAGAGAGGGTGCGTGTGTGTGTTTATGACGGTGCACTAAGAAGTTTTACTGAAATCTAATCAGTGCAATTAAAGGACTGTTCATAGTCGCTGTCAGTTTAACCAAAAATCTTATAGATCACACTGGCTAGTAGTAATGAGCTCTAGTATTTCACACCGTTCTAAAAGCATTTATATATAATCTGTTCTAAATTTTGAGTGCAACTACTTACTTTAAATAAATCTTTATTGTCAAATAGTCCTGGTTATTCTGATAAAGAAAATCCATATACATCCATGTTTGAAGTTAATAAAGGACTTTGAGAGAGACATAACTAAAATCAGGCCTGAGACTGAAAGGATTATTATAGTTAAACAACCTAAACAGGAACAATGGTGTTTGACTTGTTCACCATTTTGTACTTTAACAGCTCATCAGCCGTTTGCGAGGCACTGTCTTACAGTTATGTTTCTGGGTAACCTTGTCAGTTTCCCTGTTGACTTTCCAACATTATTAGTTCCAAGAACATTGACTCACTGAGAAAGGAAGTCATTCATATTCTTATCGTTTTTAGGCCAGATTTCCTTCTTTGCCATTATAGTTTGCTGTTAAATATTGTTTTGTTTCACACATTTGAGGTTGGACTGGGATTGTTTCAGCTTTGTCCCTGAGAAATTATACAAACTATGCATGAGTGTTTCAGTGAGGAGGGAGTGTTACAGAGTGTGTGAGACATGATGGAAAGTGAGGGGTGACGTGGGACAGATAGAGAGAGAAAGCGAGAGCTGTTTGAAGTGAAGTTAAATCAGCTTTGGCTCGCTCTCTAAATGCCATAGAGATATTCTGGTCAGACTGGCTTCGGTTCATCCAACACTTTGAGCTGTTCACAGTTTTACTGTAAACATTGTTCTGGTTTCTCTCTCCGTTACACACACAACACGCAGTTTCTAATATCAACCTGCTGTATTTGCACAGGCCTAGTGTTATGATTAAAGAAAGGAAGAAATGTTGATAGATTTAAACTGACAAATTGAGGTATGATGACCTACAAATATCATTTTTTGTTGTTTTAATTCAACATGTCGGAATTCCTTTTCAGTTATTGCAACAGAGGAATTTTTAATCCATCAGCTTTGTGAAATGTTGCCACACCTTAGTGTTGTCCTGATGTGACACCATTGCGCACCATTGGGCTGATGATGCACCGTCTTTATAAGCCTGGGTCGAACTGGTGTTGTCAGAGAAATGCCAAGGTAGTTACGTTATAAAATTATGTCATACCGGACAGCTTTCCAGAACTGCATTTTTCTTTTTTAAAAATGCATGCCTTTTTCTATTTTTTCTACAGAAATGCTCATGAATCTGATATCTTTCTAAGAAACTAGAAAGAGAAAAACAAGGACAAAAAACAGACCACGTGACCATGCATAATGAGAGCTTCAGTCACTATTTTTAGTGTTCAAACACAAGTGTGGTCTCTCAGCTGTAGATTAAGAAAGTGTTGTGGCTACTGTTTATTTGTTTTCCTTTTTTTGACTTGCAGGCTTTTTTACAGTTTCACACAGAGTTCCGAACATTTTGTGTGCGACTTACTGTCCGACCTCGTGCAGAACAGGGGCTGGACACAGCAGATGGCCATCTCTAACTACTGTTGGCTTCTGGTCTGAGAAGAAACAGAGATAAGACATACTCTGAGACGCTGTCACTGCCTATAAGGACCAGATTTTCTTGCAAAAACATTACAATATTTTTTTATAATGTTGGTACATTATATAATTTTACAGTTATTATGTTACATTTTCTGTGTGTTCATAATGCATTGGTGGATGTAACAAACAAAATACATACTTATTTAACTTTTGGATGTCTTGCTACCTTTAATTGAAATAGGAAATTATATGTTATATATATATATATATATATATATATATATATATATATATATATAAACAGCACAGTCGGGCTCAAATGAAGCAACAGAGCAAAAGCAAAGGAAAGGAATTCTAGCACATAAAAATAGGCCAGCTAGATGAAGAAACCAAAGAAAAAATGCAGTTTTGTGTTACCCCTTCATGTCCCCTCAGTGACAGGCCCCCTCCCATCCATCTGTCAATAGACTAATGAGACAGAGATAGACCGATCTTCTCCCTCCCTCTGCTCAGTCTCATAATGTCTCCTCTGTTCTCTGGCTGAAGTCAATAAAATGCAGCCACTGTTTGTTTCTGGATGTCATGACTCTGACTTTCCACTGCAGCGAAGTTCTGCACATTCTATCACATATCACTTCATAGATGATGTTATCCCAAAGTGCACTGCAGTCCCATCTGGACACACGTTTTATCATCTCTGGTGAGCAAACTTGTAACATTGGTTTCCTCCACTTGGGTGCATCGTTAGCATTAGCCTCCAAAAGCCGGTTTTACACCAGCTGACCTCTGAGGCACAACTGTGTAAGTCATGAGTGGGTGTCATGTACTGACCGTATGTCTTTTGATTGACAGTGAGGGTGCAGAGTATGTTGTCTGCCCTCCTGGATCCACTGAAGCCACTGCCCCTCAGCACCACATTGAAAGACTCTGGGCAACATCAGACACAATACACAACTATGACATTGTACTCAGGCTGTCTCAGTCATTAAACAGCAACATGGTTATTGAACAGCAGTAATGTAAATGCTAACATGCTAATGTTTAGCAGGTATAATGTTGAACATGTTCAACATTTTAGTTTAACTTGCTGGCATGCTGCATATTTACTCATTAGTATTAACCGCATTGTATTGAGGTTGGAGCTGAGGCTGATGGGAATTTCATCAGTTTTGCAGATATTTGGTCATAAACCAAATTATTGGACAAGTTCAAATTTTCATCTGATGGTGGCTCTATATGGAAAGTGAAGAGATCACCAGAGTTATTACCAATTATCCCGATGCAGACATAAATGTGCACACCAAATTGCATAACAATCCATCTAATAGTTGTTGAGACATTTCACTTAAAGGTAACATTTAGGAGGATCCATTAGCAGAAATGGCATCTGTAGTTTCTCCTACACGCTTTGAAGGCCGAGCTGTATTTAAATGGTTTGAACTTCATTGCTAGATGCCACTGAATCCTGCACACTAGTCCTTTAAAAGCACAAATATCCACCTTACTGCAGCACTCAAAAAGTCAGAGGATCACCAAAGTCATTATATCATTACAAAATTTAATCCGCTAGGGATTAGGAATGTCTGTACAAGATTTCATGGCAATCCAATCTTTGTTTTTCAACAGACCATTTCCATAGCTAGGGTGGCAAAAAATGCATTCTACATTATATATTGTTTCTGCATTCTTATATTCAAACATTACAGAACCAAACAAATTCTTCCCCACTGACTTACCATTCACACAAACACTCGACGGCTCTATTGTGAATACGTCTATGCATGACTGCTTCAGGATCTGTTTGGAGATACACGATAACAGCTCAGGCTGTAAGTCTATATTCATGTGGCAATGACTGTTTATATGCATTGTTAAGTGTGACGTGACCTCACCGAGTTGACGATGTCTTTGAGGGCATGAAACCCAGACAGCACTGGAAAGACTTGTTCTGTGCCGTCTGCTATTTCTGCAAGCTGTGACAGAAATGAAAACTGTTCACCTGCTTTTAAAGTCATTAACATCTCATATATGAAGAACTTTACATATCAGTGCTCATTTCTTGCCACCTCTCTGTGAGGTCTGTTTGTCTCAGTTCAGTGCTTCAGCAGCGCTTAGGGAGGAAAAGTCAGTTTATAGGAGATGAAAGCTCTGGACAGCAGGCTGAAGCTTTCATCTCCTGCTTTAATGATAGCAGAACAGGAAGCTCGTCCGGCATTATCTAATTAGAGAGGGTGATGTAATTACTTCCTCCTCAGACCACAAAATACACTTGGTCAGTAACCCGTGCAGACAAACAGTAGAACCCATTGACTTCCCTGGTCTTGAATTATACAATTTTGAAGCCATTCAGATATGATTATTAATACTTATTATGCATATCAATACTGTCACTAAGATGTGATTTTGTGGCTGCTGCAAAGGTAAACAACACTAATGCATGAATGATTGATGGCGAGGGATTATGGATGCCACTTTAAATGAAATATTGTAATATTATATTTCTTAACAAATGTAATCACAGTTATTTCTTTGCAATGTAAATGTTATTAAGGATAACGTATGACCTGATGTTGACTGTAGAAAAGATCACATATCACAGTATTGCAATAAATACCGCAGACCAGTGTTTCCTATGGGATAATGCCTGTTTTTCAGTTCAGCAGTAAACAGAGGGCATTTGGGTTCATGGAAAACAACTTTGAGGACACATTAGGTTTAATCCTTACTAAGTTCTGAGTTTTCATATCTAACACACTGCTCCCTTTCACTAACCAGATACCTGTAGAAGAAGAACTCAAGGTCTTTTCCAGGAAATGGTAACTCAAAATGAAATGTAGCCTATTCCATATTTTTACATAAACCAACTGCAAACCATAAAGTATCAATCCCTGCCAGCTGCTTGCTGTTCTGTCCTTGGGAGGTTCCTGTTGAACTCAAACTGACTAACCCATGAGGTCAAGGTGGAATAATAAATCCCGGGCCAAAAACAAAAGCTTATTGATGTTCTGAGCACAACCTAACGCACACACACACACACCACAAACACACACACACACACACACACACACACACACACACACACACACACACACACACACACACACACACACACACACACACACACACACACACACACACAGAAAGACAAAAAAAACATCAGTGTTCAAACAACCAGCAGTATCAGTTACAGGAAAACAGTAACAGAGAAAGTGTTCTTTCTTACAGCTCTGCATGGCAGTCAGACGGCAAACAAGCAAAGGTAAAGATAAACAACAAAAATGAAGTCCTCCTACCTGTTTGTGGTCAAAGTCCATGACCCCGACACAGTATACTCTGGCTCCAAACCCTCTGGCTTTATCAGCCTGGGAAACACAACACAAAGAGTGAGCTCCTGAGTCAGGTTCTGCTTCTACAGACATACAGTAGAAGCAGATTATTAAAAAATTCATGTCAAATCCTGTATACTTGACATTATAGCCTACAAAACATACTATAACGTTTTAGAGTGATTCATGTTTTTACTTCCAAGCAGCAATTGGCTCAATTCATGCAACATGATGCAAAAATCAACATGCAGACCCTTGACACTGTTATAAATGAAACTTTATTTGTCCCCAGAGGGCAACTGGTTATGCAGCAATGAAACACAAGCTAAAAAAAACACATGAATCACATGAACACACCATGAAAATACAAAAAAGGAGCAAGTTCACCAACAACAAACCCACAAACCAAATAAAAAGTGGAAATAAAAGTTACTGTGGCAGAATAGCTAAGCATATTCCATAAATCTATTCAAGTTCTTTTTATACTATACTTGAATATAAACCACCTGAAAAGAGTCATAAAAAAACTTCTGGAGTGCTTATGGGAAAAAGATGATCATGATCTTCTAACATTATGTACAAACACAGTATAATTTTCACTCTTCATCCTATTTATCATCATTATTTCAATTACAGTATTACTACGGCTTATTATCCTCAGTAAAGTGTGTGTGTGTGTGTGTGTGTGTGTGTGTGTGTGTGTGTGTGTGTGTGTGTGTGTGTGATACCTCCTGTACGCTCAGTTCATATGGGTAAACCTCCAGCTTGCCATCAGTCAGAACAATGATGATGCTGGATGACGGTGAGGTTTGTGTCTTCATCTGCTGTGACACCTGAAGATTGAAAGTTCAAGACACGGATTCAGAAAATGAAACTCAGTGTGAAATCTCACTGCAGCTCACACACATACTGTGCAGGCAATACTTTTTGTTATGTTTTGGATTGATGAAACATTTTCTCTTGCTAGACCCCATTGGCACTGCTTGAAATTACTGACAACATATCATCTACTTTACTTGTTAATCTACAAGAATATACCAGTGTGCAGTATGACAGAATGGACCTGAATATACAAGGCACCTAACCCACAGTTCAGTTCAATTTAGTAAGTTGATTGTGTTTTGACAGTTCTGTTGAAAAAGTGACCATCTGTGTAAGGAATATGTTTCCTGGTAGGCAACTATGAGCGTACTTACCGCCATCATGCCTTCATGCATGTACGTTTCACCAGCAGGTTTAATTTGGCTCAGCTTCTTCAAACCCTCGTCTATCTCAGATCTGCGCATCCGGATCCCCAAACATAGTCAACACAGTGTAAATAAAGACCGATAAGAGCTTTGTTCGATCTGGTTATCAGTGTTACAATGTTGTTTGTCAGTGAGAAGCAGAAGGAGGGGGGAGGATGGGTTAGGGAATGAAGCGGAGAAGGAGAGAAAGAGAGGGAAGTTTTAAAAACTGCGGACTGTACCTGTCTCCAGTTATTGGCAGTATTACAACTGCTTTGGCTGAAAAGACTATGTATGAAACCCTCATCCTGGGACTGAAACACACACACACACACACACACACACACACACACACACACACACACACACACACACACACACACAGGAAGCTTGTGAATCTATAAATCTACATCAGAAACTGGGTTTTGTACACAGAAATACACAACATGACGACACTAACATATAAAATAACATTTATACCCTTATAATGATGTGTATTGTAATGTAATGCCAAATATATAACATGACATGTTGCATGACATGACAAAAATAAACAAACCATCAAATTACGTAATTCATCAAGCAGTTTCATTACATCTACATCTTCTTCTACTGAATCTGACACTAGACAACATGGGACAGTGCCTTGCTCAGCCACTGATCTCCACATACAGTACTAGTACCCCTAACCCCCATCAGTGTTACTTCCTTCCTATACCCTTCAGGCTGAGAAGGGGGGGCAGGACTGTTTGTTGTGGTCAGCACCACCTTTAACATCTGGCTGAATGTTTTACTCTCATATTTAGCAACCCGCTATTAAACCTAAAGATATCTCACACAAACCCTCAGCACCGTTACCCAGAGGGAATTTGGAGCAGTTGGTGGCCTTGCATGATGTCTGCTCCCCAAAATAGACATGGCCTACTTTTCTACTCACTACCACTCTTTATACTGTAATCTAAAGACCTATAATGACTCCTCGCTCTTTAAATAGTCTTTTTTTATTAGTTTAATTTCTGCTGTATGACTCTAAACTAAATTTAACATGCCTGGTTGTATGTAAAGGCCTTTTTTTTTTTTTTTTTTGCTGTTTTGCACTGTGCTATATAAAGTTTTGTATAAGGTTATTGGGCTATTTATGGTATAAATACCCCTGAAATCTGAGGAGAAGACGAGAGAAGAAGAGAATGGAGGAATTACTGTAACAAAATTTTAAAAGCACACAACAGCCACTTTACTTACCTGACAAACCTGTTGGTGAGCTGCTCCACAAATCCATAGATCTCATCCCAGTGTCCCGACACACTGCCTGACCTTCAGAAAAAGACAGATAAATCACATTCATCCATTACATGAATATAACCCAACACAAGATTTAACACCAAGCATTCACAAGCCTGAAGATAACACAGGTGTATAAAAACAGGGGAAGGTCCATTAATCACCAAACAAAGCGTATATTTTCTGAATAAACTGCATAAATTAAGTTTTGATGCTACACTGCCTGCGGTTCACCGAGTAGAAGAACTGCAATTAAAAATAAATGCAAACAGAAATAGTGCAAGTGGTAGAAATAAGGAGATTTATTTATTTTGAAATCCCATCAGGTTTCCCAAAAGGTTTCTTGTTCAGGTCCATAGGAAGAGAAAGAACATTACATACAAGGACAAAATAAACAGATTATTTGGTTATTGTTGGAAAGTCTGTTTAAGACTTAACTTTGCTCATACTTAACAACAACATAACCCACTGAGAGGAACTCTAGAAGCTACAAAAGTGAACTTTCTCCAAGTATACACTCCAAACACTGATGGTCAGAACAGAAAAGATGGAAATAAACTCCAAACTGAAGTAGAGCAGCTGAGGCACTTGGAAAACTAAACACAGCCATACATGGAGAGGACTGACTCTACACTGAGGTAACAAATATTAAATTAAAACTGGTATGTCTCTGTTGGCTCCTTTATTCCCTCAAGCAAACACACGCATGCAGACACAAAACAATCTGTACTCACTCACCTGTCTAACACAAAATAAATATCAAACGCCCCATCACAGGAAGCGTCGTCGCCGCCGTGCAACGATGAATTCACACAAACACTGAGAACAAGTAGGACTTTGCAACATATCCATATCCGATCCATAATCCATGCGTTTCATATCAGCAGTCAGCAGGATGCAGCTGTACAGTATGAGTCCTTCATCATCTTCACAGCATCGTCCCCCAGTGCTGGTTCACATGTTGAGTCGGTTCTGAGTGGAAGTACAGTACATGTGTGGGTCCTCTGTCAGCGGGCTGATAATGAAATAAACGGGGCAGGGCACACAGCCGCAACACACAACTTCCCTCCTTCACATTAAACTGGAGACAGCGACGTACTACTGTAATACATTATTGTTTCTATGCAGCTGGTTTATATAGCTTTGATATGTTTATATGTTCATTAATATATGTATTAATTGGTTTAACAGGGACACTGGACATTAGTGCTGTAAATACGCGAGAATTAGCCGAAAATGGTTGGTTGGATGGATGTTTTTTTATCTATAGTGCCTGGACAGATGTTACTTAAGTCCCCCTAAATATATCAAATTAAAGTTAAAACAGTAGTTGTTACTTCACAAGCATATAGAGGAATAATAAAAAGATAATAATTCTAGTAATCTTACATGTTATAATGTCTGGTGAATTGCATATACTTTGTTTTTTTTTTATCACTGGAGACTGTAAAGTCTACATTTTTAGGCACATATGTAGATAGAAGTGAAGTTAATAAACTACAAAGACAATATGAAGTAAATATGAATTCCTATTATGCAAAAATAAACCTCATTTCATGTAATGTATGTTAGACTGGTGAGTCCAAAAAATAAGGAATGCGTGATAACATTGTATTTTATCTAATTTTACTCTGTATCTGATTCCATTATGCTTTTATTCTGAAGGCAAAACCACATATCTTCCTACATTGTAGACGTCATCTTGGACTTGACTTCTGGTTGGCATAGCAGTTGGCATAAATAGAGACTGAGAGAGATAACAGCAGTACAAAGAATGACAGACTGATGGTTCTGATTACTGAATATAACTAACCCAGATAATCCTGTATTTTAAAACAGAAAGGAAGGAAGCCATTCTGATCCTCCGATAAAACAATGAATCCCTTTTTATTAGAATCTGAATAAAGTGGGTGTCGTGTTTCCAGATTGAATAAACATTTGCCCCTCAGTCAATGAACAAATTCAGCAGTGGCTTATTACAGGACATTTCTCTCTGACTCATAAATCACTCTCCCACTCTTTCTTTTGAGAATAAACAAGTGCATCATGTATCCTGTAAATCTTTTACAGATGGAAAGCAGTATTGAATAGGCTAACACAACGCCCATGGTATGTCAGAGTGATTTGCTGCCTTGCATGAGTCTGCCCCATAATGTGACTTCCCAAAGGCTGAAATCAAACGTACTCCTTCGTCTCAAGAGAAAAGACTGGCCTTATTGATTCCTCCAAGTATTCTCTTCAACATCAGAACATGACCATGTCCCAAACCCCTTTACATTTACGTCATCAATTTAAGATGTCCAACACATACCAGGAGTCCTTTTGTGGTATGTAATTATATATTGCATTGTGTTTGCAGGGATGCAACTGCACTGCCTGGTGCTTCCCACAAGGTATAATTTCAGCATTGAAGGAAGATGAAGTCATGACAGTAAACACAACTCAAATAATAACATACCAAAGTCATTGTGTCAGCAAATGGTCTGTTTAATCTTGTGCTAGCTATGGATCCCCCTTGGATGTTTCATGGATGGCTGTTATGGATTATGTGATCAGTGCTTTATTTTGAGGTGCAGTTGGACTACAAGTCAGAGGCTCTTGTTGCATGTCCCCTCCAATTGTTGCTCTTTCTTCTCTTTTCTAATAAAGACAAAAAGTAATGTTCAGGACAGCCATAGAGTGAAAAAAGAGGAAAGAGAGGTGTAATCGCAGTTTCAAGTACGGCCTGACTGACTCATATGATGCAAAGGTACTTAGAAGCCTGCTGTCTTAAACAAATAACTTTATCAAAGAATATTTAAGTTAAATATTCTTTAACACGCTAAATAATTTAAAATATACATTGTAAAACATTTCTAATTGACATTGCTGAGAGCTGCTTCTTCTCTTTCACTCTGACAAGCATTTTGTTTTGCTTTATAGACTGAAAAAAGTTTTCATATCGGCCCATATCTATACCATATAAGGCGATGCTGATACATGCCAACAAGTGTGCTATAGCAGACATATAAATCTGTCAGGTTCTAGTTTTAAAGAAGATACTCTCTGTGCACAAAATGTCTAAAATGTAGATGGAAGATGCAGTCTAATATAGTTAGTTTAGCCTTTTCAATCCAACTGTCTTGCTGATGATCTCAGAAAAACTTATAGAAGAATATATGTATAACAAGACACCAAGAATAAAATAGTTTTTCCAACCTTAAAGATACTTAAAGTGGGAATTAAAGGAAACTGATGATGCCTGTCAGAGATGGATACCTGTGTGCCAGAAGGAGTCTTGTTTCTTCCAGGCTAAAAGAACTGATGGCAGAAAGGAGTGATGCTCTGCTTTAACCTCAACTGGAAAACAAAACAGAGAAAGTGTTACTTCATACCACTGCTGATGGAGTATGAACATTGTGTGACCACAGTCAATCCCTCCATCAAAGGCAAAACCGATTACATTTTTTAGGGTGTGGTCACAAGTCTGTACTATTAAATGAAAATCACTTATACTGTCAGTAAACAATCTGGATTGTAAACAAACTGTCGCCAAAACCAGGGGCGTGAATTTAATCTCAGCTTTGGTGGAGATCTACTGGGAACTGCTCAAACCACCACAATAAAAGACTCTTCAGAACATGCAATGCTTATATAGAGAGGGGAGATTCAAATGCAAGCCTCTGAGAAATATTCATTTAATGCAGGATTCAAGAGATATTTTGCAGGAAAACTCAGGACATTATTTTTTCTAATGAAATAAATAACTACAGGTGCAGTCCTGCACACCCACCAGTAGGTGTCAGTAACGTACAGTGTTGTTGTTTACTATCAACATAAGAAAGAAGAAGATATTCTTTGATGTTATCCAGTAGCTGAGGATATTATTCTTTTTTTTTTGCCAAAATGTGATTTTTTTTTTAACTCAATGTTAGCTTGATAGCCATCTGGATATGGCTGAATTGCCTGGGCGAGGACTGCGACTAATGGTGAGCTTTGTAACCCTGTTTTCGATCAGTTTAGTTAGTCAGCTGATGTCAAGGTTAGCTAGCATTGACGTTAGCCTGCTAACATGGCTGGACAATAACAAAAACGGTCTGACGTACAGTTGTCATTGTGTCGGTTTTGCTGTTTAAAACAGCTTTATCTCACAATGAAAGAGAGAAGAAAGTCAACATAGTGCGGTTGTGGTACAGTGTGGTAAAACAAAAGCTTTTTTAGGTAGCTTGAGCTAGCTTAGCTGTAAACACACATTGACTGACCTTTTTAAGTAAGTTAGGGTTAACCAACACTGGCACAAAAACTACATGTTAGCACTGCTTTCCTGCCCTTGAATCTCTATCCTGTCACTAGTTTTACCAATATAAATGAATGGATCTAGTCGTGCCTCTTACTAACCGGTGTTTTCCGTCATCCTCCTCCTCAGACTCAGTCTTAACCTTCCCAGCTTGCCTTGTGCCAGAGGAGCTGAGGTCAAGATGCTGCTGAAGATGCCCCAGAAGCTGCTGAAGACTGCCCACTACATAGAGCTGGGCAGCTACCAGCACTGGCCGGTGCTGATACCCCAGAGGATAAGACTGTACACCTTCGAACAAATCCCCCTCTTTCTCAAAGAAAACCCCTACATCACAGACGGCTACAGGGCTCACCTGCCATCCAAACTCTGCCTGAGGAGGTGATGTTGGAAATAGTGACTTTCAGACTTCAGACTGCAGTCATGTTTCTTTTTCTACTTATTTGGCTCAATTTCTGGCTTAATATGGGTCATGCATGTTCTAGTATATGAGCATTATACTGGTGCATGTCAGTTGGTATACAGACTGAACTTTTTGACTTATGTAACTTTGTTTTGTTTATTTTCTGTTGCAGTATTTTTATGTTGTCCAATGAGACGGTGAATATCTGGAGTCACCTTCTGGGTTTCCTGCTCTTCTTCTCTCTGGGGGTCAACGACCTCTCCTCAGTACTGCCAGCCTCCGGAGCTAACAGAGAGGACTACGTCATTTACGCCATAGGACTGTTCTGCTTCCAGGTAAGACTTATTTGGCGTGGTGGGGACTGAGAGAGGGAAAAAAGCCGGGGTTTTGTCTCTTGGGGAAATTAATATCAAAGAAAGTCTTGTAACCTTGTTGTTCACTCTGTTGTTTAGACATGAAACAAAATTTAAAGCTGTTTAACTAGAGTGATCCTACAATTTAGGGTTTTGACAGTAACAGTGTTCAGTGTGCATGATATACAAATGTATGTGTGTGTACTGTATATAAGTAATAATGTGCGCAGCATCCTGTGTTACAGTATATTTGAATGACATAACAAACTGATTCGTGTAGGTTCACATTTCCTGCCACAGGTGCAATCAGATTACCTCTACCTACCCAGGTGTGTAAGCTGTGTATAGCTGTAACTATTGTAAAGGTGGGGCACAGTGTACTGTATTATAAAGAGCTACAATAGTAATGGTACTATAGTCCAGTGTCCCTATTGGCAGCTGATGCTGTGTTAGCCGTGCACGGTTGGGTTGTAGGTTTTGTAGCAACTGATAATGCGATTGGAAGTCTGTATGTTTCCCATTTACAGTTAGTATATAGCGTAGTATATGTTACCCTCCCATCATCCTCCTAAAATCCCTTCCTTGGCCCATAAAAGTGCATGTTGTGAATATGTGGATTGTCCTTAAAATGCATTATTTCTATTATGGTCGCAAAGAGATTTTGTTGACTTTTTTTTTTAATTGAACAAAATTTACTCAATGCAAACAAAAATGACATTCATAAAAACAAACAATAATCACCATTGAGAATCACAATATCTCCCAGATTGTAAAAGTACTGTGTGTTTTCTTCCCAGGTGTGCATGTTGTGCTCTGTGGGGTATCACCTGTTCTCGTGCCATCGCTCAGAGAAGACCTGCCGTCGCTGGCTGGCGTTGGACTACGCAGGCATCTCTGTTGGCATCTTGGGCTGTTATGTACCTGGAATCTTTTACGCTTTCTACTGTAATGCTGTAAGTGCGAACAGTCAAGTTGGTGATTTGTATCACAGTGCTGCCGATAGGATGAAGCTGTAAAAATGATCTGATCCCTAATTTCCACCATTCTTTTTCCTTTTTCTGAAGATATAGTTATAAGGAAACAAATGCTTCATCTCCGATTAGACTAATCGGTCACTCTCCCGTCTTGCAGTTTTGGCGACAGGTCTACCTGCTGACAGTGCTGTCCCTGATACTGGCCGTCTTCTGTGCTCAGGTCCACCCTCGTTACCTCAGCAACGACTGGCGACGGATACGGGTGACGATATTCTGCTGTGTGGCTGGCATAAGTGTGATACCTGCGTGCCACTGGGTCTGGCTCACTGGAGGATTCACCTCTGATGTTGTACAGGTAAGAAAATACTGTCACAGTAAAACAACAAGCAAAGTGAGAGCACACTTCCATTTTTCACACCACCGTATACTCTATGCAGTTTTATTAAACTTACTACAAGTAGTTTTTAACTGGTCATGAAAGAGTCATTAATGCTTCCTATATATAAACCTATAAGCATGAGAGACCATCAGTGAGAGGATTGGCTATTTCTATGTAGTTATTCATAATGCATGCCACCGGGTCTGATTCCCATTGAAATCAATGAAACGAGGCAATGGAAACACTACTGCTTTTGTCCACAGGGCCCTGCCAAGTCTTCCTCAAGTGCTCACGATTCACTCATGAATGAAAGCGCTTACTTTCCCTGACTTTATAATGTTTATTCATATTGTACAAACTTCTTGTCGTATGTGCAGCTGTTCCTGCCTCGTGTGTTAGTGATGTACCTGATAGCTGGGTCTGCCTTCCTGTTCTACGTCACCAAGATCCCTGAACGCTATTTCCCTGGTGAGTCTTTCTCTTCTATCTCTGTGTGTGTACAGGCCTGAAGGGGGGAGCTGTAGTGTTAAATACATTGAGACTTTTGGTGAGCAGAACAAGAAAGAATAAGTAATTGAAGTTACTGACTGACTATTAGTAAATAAAGTGAAAATGTAAGTGTCAGTTGTATTTTGTGGTGTCAGCATTAGTGTTTAATGTTCATACCGTACCTCAGAAATAACAAAAGATTCTATAATTTGATTAAGAAACTATATTTTGTCTTTTTCAGTCATAATTTGTCTTCAATATCAAAATTGTGAAGAAAAAAAATCATATTGTAAACCCAGTATCATTTCATCCTTACACAGTAGTGCAAGAAGACTAGAAATGATAAAACACACAGTGGTCAGTATACTAACTTATACTTAAAGATACTTAAAGTATAATTAAGTTAAGTAATTAAGTAGGATAGTCATTTTTAGGTCTTGTCCCTCACATTAAAATGTTTTATTTGTTTTATTTAATATATTATTTAAAAAGTTTCTCTGTAACTTCTGTATCTTTCCATCATATCAAGTGATCTTCATCCGCAGATAGAGTCTCATTGTAGTTTGAGCATTAACAAAACCAACATGTTCTGAATTTAGAGCATTTTCTTCCTCTCCTCTCCCAGGCCAGCTGAACTACCTGGGTGCCAGCCACCAGGTGTGGCACATACTGGTGGTGGTGATGTTTTACTGGTGGCATCAGACAGCTGTACACATCATGCACTTCAGGCACAGCCAGGCCTGCCCGACCCGGACCAGCAGCGGCTAAGTTTAACTGATCGAATTAAGTTATGGGCCGGCAATCGGTTGCAGGCCAATAATTGTCAGTAGATATCAGTTAAACTTCTCTCTCTCTCTCTCTCTCTCT
The DNA here is from genome assembly GCF_905237075.1 of Dicentrarchus labrax. Taxonomy (NCBI): domain Eukaryota; kingdom Metazoa; phylum Chordata; class Actinopteri; family Moronidae; genus Dicentrarchus; species Dicentrarchus labrax. Next base: position 15,865,269 of record NW_026136710.1, on the reverse strand, counting down.
CTCTCTCTCAAAGACTTCTTACCAGTTTGCTGTTGGTTAGAAGTTGCTACCTAAAGGGTTTTTCAACCACTAACTACGAGCAGCTCCTGACTATAAGCTGCTAAGGTGTAAAAGCAGTCTGACGATAGCTATTAGCTTACACTGAACCATCAGTTACTGGCCAGCTGTTAAAGGCCAGTATCCTCTATTAGTCTGCTGTCTCCAACAGTAGATATCAGCTGAGAGGATTTAGGAGCTACTGTAAATCTTAAATTCTCTTAGCAAAAGCTGAATTGATGTCAAAAGTGATGTAGCTACACCAAACTGATCCCCCCTAATGGACAGAAAATAATCCTTGACGTTGCACCATAACCATTAAGATCAATGCATGAAGCAGGAATTTAAATTTATTTGTAGAAACAGACAAGGGTTTGGTGTTTTCATTGGGGATCATGTTATCTCATGGTTGATTGTGATTCCTTTTGTACAGAAGTATTGAAAAACTATAAGATTTTCTTCCAACATAATAGCCTGTGTGAACAATGACTTCTTTTGTGTCAAGTTTTGTTTTATCTGTCAGTTCCTACAAGATTAGATTTTATGCACAGAACTGGAAATTCAGCATTCGGACACTGTGAATTGTCTGCCTCTGGGAGAAGCAATGTCTCAACTCCTCCACAGTTTGAAGCTTTTTAACAAATAGTTAAAGGTCAACCAACGATCAATCTGCAATATCTAAGCTGTAGAACTGAAAAAGATCTTGCGTGAACCTTATTCCCTACAGTGCATTAATTATTTTATCTTTAATGTGTACTGTGTTGTCTTTGGAACAAATAAGGTGGTGGTTTTGAAAAAGAAACAAACACTTTAACTCTTTACAGTGGCCAGTATATATAACATCAACATGTTTAACCATCATTCCCTTCACTATAATTATCATTATTAAAGTACTGGGTGTAAACTTTTCAGTAAACAGGATGTGTCATCACTAGGGGTGTGAGAAGCCAGAGTAATTATAACGACTATGGCTAAATCTATTTATTATCTCCACCCCACATCAGTCTCCTCCTGTTTGTTTATTAGTTCATTTGCCCATCACAGCTTTCACTTATAGGAACGAAATGTAAACACACAGAAACGTGAAATATAATATAAGCAGAATACAATTCTGGCCAGTAAATAAGTATTAAATTGACTCCTTTTCAATGATGTCATACCAACAATGCTGTGTGTGTGTGTGTATATATATATATTTAGTTATATTTCTAAATCATAATTTTTCACTTGCTTTTTCTGGTATGCACTTAGTTTTGATTTTATGTGGTCTGAAATTAATGCCACACAGCACAATGGGGGTAAACAGAATTTAGTTTAGGGAGCTCACAGCACTGAAAACTTACATATTAAAAAACTATTCTAAAATTTTTTAAGGACTATGGGGTGACTTTGTTAGAAAGTGGTTTGAAAACCCAGGCAAAAAACTGAAACCATCTGCATTGCTGGACATCACAATGTGAAAAATGTTTGTATATAATTTGGATGAATTCACCCTTTAACAACAGCTTGAGTTGTGTGACAAAGAAATTACATTTCAGAGAGCGGTAGCACTTAAACTCTCACTGACTGTAACAGACGCAGGGGTTGCCAGATGTCACCTCTTCTATCATAAAGTCTGTCATTGTCTGCTTGATGCTGTTGTTTAAATAAGGCCAGTGTAAAGTGTTACAGGTACAGGTTTTTTTTTCTGCAGTACACTTTGGGACAGTTACATATTTTCATGTTTAGTATTATATTTTGTGTTTGTTTTTACACAATATCATTCATGTTTGGACTTAATTTGCCTTATTATCTTTGAGTATTTCTACTGTATACACACTTACTGTTACAATCTGTTTTTGGTCAAGAAGTGAACATAAATCAGAAAAAAAATCATCTCCACTCCGATATAATCTTTGCTGTTACACCACAAAGCCAGTATGGGTTTTTTGTCTTTTTTTTAATGTAATAACAATTCATTTTAGTTGAGAGCACTGTACAGGTGCTGCAAGAAATGCCTTTATTTTGCCTATGTTTTAATTTTTGAATATATATTATAAACTGCTTGATTTTTTTTTAAATGATCGCATGATTGTTTTATCCTGTGTTGGGTTTTCCTTGAATATCATTTTTATGATAAAACAGTGGCACTGATTTACGAGATGTATAATATTTATTTCAGTGCCTATGTGAAAATATATTTTTAAACATTTTGAATGAATAAAGAATGCTGGAGAATAAATTGTTTCTGAGTCTTTGTTGGATAGCTCAGATTTACTCCTCATATAGTTTGTAGCTGATGTTTTTTGAACAGCTGGAAACCGATGACATCTGATAATTGTGTTCAGAGCAGATTGAGACAGAAGGAAGGTCTGACTTCTGGAGGGAAAATTGATGGTTTTACTTAATCCATTATAATCACATTGTCATTGGTGAGGAAGCATCATGTGCTTATTTCTGCTGTTCACATTACTGAACAATAGAGGGCAGCATCGCTACAAAAGTTGCCTGTTCAGTGAAAATGTGGATGAACATTTTTTTCATTTTTTCCATATCCCACTAAGCGCTTGTGTGTCTCCACAAAATAGAGGTGAATTTTGTCAAGTATGTCAGAGAGGAGGGTTTTCTTTTCACCCAGTCTCAAGTGATTCACTTCAGTTAGTAATTTGACATGGTTGTTAAACAATGGGACTTATGGTCAAATCACATGCTCACAGCATTGGTCTCAGTCGCAGAAATACAATGTAAACCTTCCTCTGTTTACTTCAACTTTATATATTGTACACAAATACCACCTCAGTTGTTTCAAATTTATTTAAAAAACAAGGGAAAGGTGTTTTTCTTCATCATGTTTTCTTTAATTCCTTTCTGAAGGCAACACTGTAATTCAGAATGAAACTGCTGATTACTTGTGAATATGATTATTATGTTAGGAAATGATATACCATCACAAAATCACCTCATGCTATAATGATTAATAGTTGTGCAGTGGGTGTCTGACACAGTAATGATGGAAAATTATCCTGAGCTTACAGCTTAAATTTCCGTACAGGGACAAAACAAAACCTTTCTGCTGAGATCTGAAATACTGTATGAGCGTCTGACTACAAAAGAAAAGCTGTGCAAGTTCTGGGACTTTAAGGGCCTGTCCACACGAATACGCGGCCTCACCCAATACGATGACGTTTCGAAAAAAATCTCCGTAAACACGTGTTGTTTCCAGGAATATCTGCGTCCACACGGATTCACTGAAACGACCCAAAACGCTGTAGTACATATGCCAGGCCACACCAATACACTAAAACCGGAAGAGAAGCCATGGAGCATGCACTGTTTACAAACAAGTAGTAGTAGTCCGCCATTGTTGTTATTGTTATGACGCGTCTAGCGGTGGCGGCTGAGGTTAAAGGCTAGAGAGGCGGGGCTAATACGTCATCGTTTCGGAAAAAAAATCAGTTTTCGCTGCCCAGACAACTCCGGGCAATCCGGCGTTTTCGGATTTTCCTACTCTGGGATCCGTTTTCAAAAAATACCGTTTTCACACCCCGAAAACGCCGTATCCATCTGGACGCAAGGCCGATAAGATAAAGTATTTATCCGGATTCGAGAAAAACATATTTGTGAGGACAGGCCCTAAGAACCATTAAGGCAACAACACAAGCTATTCTCAAATAAAACATTGACTTTGTTATAGCAATTGTTGGACATCTTCAGAAATATGCTTCTTCACATTCTTGCCAAGAGTTAGATAAGAAGATTGATACATTGTCCATTAAATTTGTAGCTGGACCCAGCATCTGGTTGGCTGTATTGTGTTAATTAGTGAGCTCTAGAGGTACTGGTACTGTAAGCAGATTTTGTTACATTGAGCCTATATGCTTGTGACATGTCCTTTTCATACATGTAAACGTATTTAAAAATTAACAGTCCTACAGAAAAACAGCTTACTCAGAGTATGTTAAGAGTTAATAAGTAAAATGTCCCTGAATGTGTAACTATGATATGGATAATTACATGAACATGACTTCGACCATAACAAGACATACTGTCAGTGTTATAAGTATTATAATAATAATAACAATAATATATAATTATACTAGTAAATAATAGCCACAAATATCTTATCTCATAGACTAATGGATAGTTGTGTGGAGGCTGACTCAGCAGCACAGTGTTGTAAAGTTGCTGAAAAGTTGTCTACACTACTCGTTATTTTGGGGAAGATGCAAATGTAGATTAATGGTGTAGTTAACTCGAAAACAAGTGGCAATATTTTGTAGCTCTGCAGATAACTTTTTCGTTTTTATTTATTATTTGGAAACTAATAGGTTGCAGGAAAAGAAAACCAAAACAATAAGCTGAAAGACGCTAAAACTCTCCATAAAGCTGAGGGCAACTGCACAATAGGTTGATAATTTTATGTTGGTTCCTCACTAAGCAGGACCTCTTTCACATTACATGAAGTCATTTGATCCATTTCTAATTTAAAAATATTGATTAGTGCAGCTTTAATATTTCTTCCTTTGGCCATAAGTAACATTTGTCATAGATATTCCCTTGATATGATAAACATATGTTACTAATGGCAATAATTCAGTCACAGACACAAGCTCTTCACTCAAATCTTGTCAGTTTAATTCAAGTATTGAATATTAAGCCAGTGTTTGTATATGACTGTTGAATGTCAACACTATGTCAAAAATGAAAGTCTAACAGACTTCCCCTAGAACGTATGATATAATCCCTATCATGATTTGAGTACACAGAAAAAAGTTTGATGGCAAATGAAGTGTATGAAAATACACAATGGTCATTTTCTAAATTCACAAACAAGAATGTCTATCTCTTATTACAATGCCAGTTCATCAACACCTGGCTTTACGACATGAACATGTACAAACATATCCTTTTTACAGTGGGGGTACTTTCAAGAAATTATTGTTTTAATTAAAATTTCACACCAACCGGATAAAAGACAGTGATTTAACGGAGGCAAAATCTGTCTGCAAGTCATAAAACATTTGATTTAACAAACCATGGGCAGTGAAGCACTTTGACAAAATATGTGGCAACACCTGCTGCCATAAGTTTACTCAGAAAAAATATTAATTTCAGAAGCACCATGTGATAACTACCTTTCATCCAGCACCTGAGAAAAGATCTCAGACCTGTGTAAATAAAAAAAAATTTTTTTACGAGAATTTTTACGAGAACAGATCATATAATTGTTCTTGGTGGGTGACCAAAGAACAGGGCAAGAGTACAATTATGTTGTTATGAGACCTGGTTGAAGGCAAGGATCTCTGTGTGAGACTTAGAGTCTGAAAAAACACTCAAACCTTGTTAGTCAGAGGTTTGTAGTAATTGTTGGCACCTCAGGAAATACCGCTGATAATGGCTAAATTTCCATGTCGGAACTCTGGACTTCTAAAATAGAGCCACTATGGACTTTGGCCAAAGGCTTTAAGTGATATAAAAAGTTAATAGCTTTGCACACACAAGTGTGTCATTTGATTAACCCCAATAAAACACATTTGTGTCTACTCATACAAAACAACTGTAACATTAAGCTCTAAACAAGCAAGCTGGTACAGATTAAATGTATCTTACAGTGTTTCTGTGTTCACGTCTATAAGACCTCATCTTCATTTTCTTTATATCTTTGATGCTATCGATCATGGGTAGTCCCTGAAAAGTCTTCAGACACACACCTTGGTCTGTGAGCCTCAGCATTCAGATTCAGTGATTAAAAAGGAGCTACCAATTTTATCCAAACTACAAAACTATGTGTGTGTTCCATTTTTCTTACCACCTTTGTCCAGCCAGGAAGTTATTTGGGACCAATGAGGAAAGTACGGGAGAGACGTTAATGACAGAAGGCAACAGAATTGACCACAAATGGCACAGTCCATTACAGATACCACACACAACCCAACTGGTTTATGGTGCAAACAACTTGAAAATTCAAATCTACTTTTCTTTAGTTGTATCTAAATTTAAAACATAAATGTGAAGGTGCAAAAAAGAAGGTGAAACAAATCTGGGAACTGAAATATGGAGTAGGTGTATATAGGCTTCTTTTTTAATATGACAAAAAGTTGTAAAGAAGATATATGACTTTTTGTTACATATGGATGTCATATAAGCATGAAGTAGTCAGAGATCACAATAGAAGCCAAGTCAAGATGTTTGAGTTTGCCAGAATGAAAATGGTCTGTCAGTTATATTGTTTAAATTCTGGTTATAAAAATACTGATATTAAAAGACCAATGTATTTGGATAAAAACTACTTTTATGATATAATATCATAAAACAGGGCTGTCATATTCAGGACTACTTATACAAGCCTGGTGGAGTTATAAATGGAAATATATATGCAACCCCTGTATAAAGGGGTGTCCTGAGAGGGGACTTGGAAATCACCATTAGCAAGTTAGTTTACTACAAAGTTACTACTTAGCTTTTTGAAATGACCTCTTTTCTGCAGTGAAATTGCATTTAAAATTTTGGAAAACTGCTTTAAAGAATGCTTGTTGGGCAGATCATGTTGTTATGTTGTGTGGTTATTTAAAGCATAAAAAAAAAAGACTTAATAGGATACTCTTCCTAGTTGGAACACCTATGTTTTCTTGGACAAAGGCAACTTCAAAGCCATCTAATGCAGTACTAATATAGAGGGCAAGATAGCATGAGTATGTACATTTACTTTTAGGTTTACCAAGGAAAGGAGAAGGAGAAATGGAGCACACCACAATGTTTTCTTTGTTCCCTTCTTCTTCCAGCTGCTCTACAGCATAGAGTTTTCTGACCAGTTTTCTGCTGCGGCAAATGTACTGTTTGCATAAAGAACTGCAGCGTGAACTGTATAAAACAACATGCTGCTCATGTCTTTGTCGTTCTTCCCAAAGAATTGTCCCTTCTGCAGGGTATCAATGACTAAGGTGTTACAGTTGGCCAAGACTACGCTCACCCCAATCTCTTTATATTCCTTGACCAGCCCTTTAAATGTGGCCATGCCTGTGGAGTCTATGAAGGGGATGGCAGAGCAGTCTAAAACTATTGTGTGAAAATCCAGTTCTACCGATCCAATGGTGACCTCTCCGTTGTTTTTATCCCCATTAGCCTTGGCCTGTTTCGAGGACATGTCTTTGGCCTTCTTCTCTGCCTTTCTCCTTATAGTCATTTCCAAGAAAGGTTCGACTCCGACAGCTTTGTAGAGGGATTTTAGGAATGAGTCCTTGTTGGCGTAGTAAAGAGGAGCCTGGAAACGGAAGACCTGAACCCGAGGTGGCGGCAGGAGGTTCTTGTACTCGTCCATATCCTCATAAAGATCAGTATCATTGGCCCGGCCAAGGAGGGAGACCTGACATCAGATCAGATAAGATTATGAGACTACGAAACACCACTATTTGTCTTTCATTAAATATTCGAAATCTGCTTCCAGTCTTCAAAATCTGCTATCAATTTTCAATACTTTCCACATTCTTTCATTTTTGTCATTTGTATCAGCTTTCAAAAACCATTACCAGTGTAAAGTTCATTACTAACCTTAGGGTTTTGGGTCTTGAAGATGATGCAGATCATAGAAAAAACTATTCCGACCAGGAGGCCCATCTCCACACTGATCAAAGCGGTAGCTGACATAGTGACAAGCCACACGATGGCGTCGTTCCGGCTCATACGCCACTTATCTGGGACGTCCTTAAACTTTCTCAGTGCCCCCCGAAGGCTGACAATGATGATAGAGGCAAGAACACACTTCTGGAGAGCGTAGAAGAAAGGTGCGAAGAAGAGGAGGACGAGAAGAACGACCAGCGCGCTGATCAAACTTGATACCTGATGGAGGAGATTTTTATAAATTTTATAAATCAACATGAACAGATAAAATATTGTGTGTTTTGCTGCTCTTACTGCTGGAGCTCTACACATGGCCTCAGCACAGACTTTTGTGATGTTCCTAGAAACCAAACCTAACACAGGACAGCCAGAACTTGCTATCAACTCCAAGAATATTAAAGCAATATTTTGCTGACATAGAAAAGGTAAAGGTAGTGAGAAAGTTTTTTTCCAGACCTTTCTAACCATGAAACAGAGTTGTGAAGACATAATAAGTATATTGTAAACTGGCAACAACAAAGATCTAGTGTATTACATAATTTTGTTTCAGAAGGTAGCACAATAAAAATATATGTATGTGAAAATGTCACATTAATGCTTCAAAGAATGCATGCCATCTGTCTAAATCCTGAAGACAAAGAAACTGATAACAAATAGAGCTATTTTTGAAAGTATGAAATTCACCTGTGTCTGGCAGCCTGTTGAGTCTTTCACCATGGTTTTTGCCAGCGCTGCACTGGTGGTGAAACAGTGGAAGAAGGAGGGGATGATGTTACAGCAGCCGATGGCCAGCATCTCCTGGTTAGGACGAACCGTGTACCCGTTTTTCTTTGCAAACATCTCGGACAGTGATACAGTGAAGGCAAAACTACAAGACAAAATGGAATTGTGTTTAGCAATTGAGGCTTTTCCCTCATAAAAGCATGTGAAGGCATTTTTAGACGTGAGATAAACATGCATTTAGGGTGATCATATTATAATGCTTTAGGGTCCAAGAATCATCACTTTTGTCAAAATAACTTTTATTTCCAAAGCAGAATGTTACATTTAGTGGTATGGCTCTGTTCTGGGACCTCCTTGCCCTTCCACGTGAATATGTGGAAAAGTTTAAGACAAGGAGAGCAGCAGCAGAGACCCCCCAGGGTACAGAACAGAGCAAGCATCAATGGCAATCAGAAATTACATTGATTAATCAGATACAGCATAAAAGGAGGAGCTGGGGTGGAGGTGGATTGCAAAACTGCTTGCAGAGGAAGCAGCAAAGATAGGCAGGCTAAATTAGCTTAAATAAGGCGCCCTGAATGACATTTGCCAATTGGATGTTTCAAGGGGATCAGCTGAGTCGTCAGATGACTGTGTATAGTTTTCCAATAGGACGCTTAGGAGGAATCAGCTGAGCCATCAGCTGATGTGTGTTTACGATGTAGCTGGAATTGAGAGCTGAGCTTGACTTCGTGGCCTGCCTGAACTAACGCTGTGCTTAGTATTAATAGTAAACATAGTACAAAACCATGTGTGTGTGTTCCATTTTTCCTACCACCTTTGTCCAGCCAGAAAGTTATTTGGGACCAAGAGGAAAGTACGGGAGAGACATTAATGACAGAAGGCAATAGAATTAATTCATTCCATTACAGTACTACACACAGTCCAACTGCTTTATAGTGCAAACAACTTAAAATCATATCTGCCTTTCTTTAGTTGCATCTAAATTTGAAACAAAAATATAAAGGTGCAACAAAAAAGGTGAAACAAATGTGGCAACTGAAATATGGACAATATGGGTGTATATAGGCTTTTTTGTCATATGACAAAAAGTTGTAAAGAAGATATATGACTTTTTTTCAAATGTGGATGTCATATTAGCATAAAGTAGTCAGAGATCACAACAGAAAGCCTAGTCAGGATGTTTGAGTTTGCCAGAATGAAAATGGTCTGTGCTTAATTATTTAATTCCCATACAACTCCTAATGAGGGACAGGTAGCTTTATTTCTGCATCCATAATATTTTCAAATTTAGACTCAATTGTTAAATTTAAACTTTTAGGATCTATTTATAGAAATTGAATATAATATCCATTAGTATGTTTTCATTAGTGTATAATCACCTGAAAATAGGAAGCCCAGAATGAACAAACCAAACACTAGCATCAGAAAGGGCATTTTGCATTTTCGCGAGTTTTGCAGCCACTGTACTTTCTCCTACATGCTTCTAAGGTGAGCAGTATTCAGTTAGTTGTAATCTGAAACTTCACCGCTAGATGCCACTAAATCCTCCACACTTAATGCCAAACAAACATGTTGTTAAATTTGTTGTACATTACCTAATGATAGCCAAAGGAATGGCATCCAGTGCCACCCGTGAAATCAGAACAAAGCTGGGCACCTGGGGAGCAATGAACCCCGTGGGAATGTGACCAGAAACACTGGAGCTGTAACGGCTGTTCAGTTCCCCGAAATGGCTGGCCAGTGTAGCTCCGGCAACTACTAGCAGCTCAGTCGGCAGAGGGATCTTTAGACGGTCCTTGTAGCGCTCCTGGATCTCTTTCCCGGCCACTATAATCAAAAATGTATAGTGTTATTCTATATTACAGAAAATTAGGAATTCTAATTCAGTCAATATTCAAGGACATTGCTAAGATAATGACATCAAAGACAATCTCCTGTACTTGTAGAATTTTATAATTAATATTGGATGCCTACTCCCATGTCATTCTGGGAAGTGTAGTGTGTCATTTATTAAAGTAGAAGCAGGTGAGGCAGTTTATAACAGTGACTGAGAATCTGATGGGGAGTGTGTAAAATAGAGTTCTTTACCTAATACAGAGATACAGATGGCGCTAGTGATGAGGTCACACAGGTTGGTCTTATGAATGTTTGAAAAGATGTTGATCCAGGTAATGACAACTGTTCCATAGCCCTGGTAACGGGGAATCTTTAGACCCAACAGGTATTTAGCCTGTACGGTCAGGATGGTGAACGAGGCTCCAGTGGCAAAACCATCCAACATAGGAGCCGAAAGGTATACAGAGACAAAGCCTAGCCGAAACACGGCCATCATGACCTGGTGAGAGGATCAGAAGGGAGAGGAAGAGGAAGGGAGAGGTAGATCATGAGAAAGTGAGTCACTTATCAAATGATATATCTCAACATTTACAAGATAGATTTGTACAAAATGTTTTACTGACATTAATGGTTTCCAGGGGATGTATCATACTGACTTTGGTGGTCCCCTTACTTTTCCTCTCACACCACCATGAGGTCCACATTTTATAGAGTAAAACAACTATGGATGGATTGCCATGAAATTTCACGTCCCAGATATAATGACTGATAAAAACTGGTTAGTGACCAAATTTCTGCAATAAATAATGTACCCTTTAGCCACAACCTGTACTTTGTGTTAAGTGCTAAGTAGTTAATTTTGGCATGCTAACACACTAAACTAAGATAATGATCATGGTAAATAGTATACCTATTATACTAAACATGAACATGTTATCATTGTCACTGTGACCATGTTAGAATGCTAGAGCCACAAGCATGGCTGTAGACAATAGTTTTGGATATTATAGTCCATGTAACTCTACATACTAACAAAATGAGGACCAACCTTACAAAACATTGGTCCATAGCTCTAGTAGTTGCCTTTAATTCAGATATACAGTGTTTTATATCATGCTGAGTTTTTTCAGACAGCAAGGTCAGAATACAACTGTTCCTTTACCTGATAGATGCCAACCAGGAATGTAAGGGCAGTAGCGACACTGATGGCGTAACACTCCTTCCCACACTGCACTCCCATTAACTCCACACTGTGAAGTGTACCAGCTGTGAGGTTAGATTCTAGTGTGGCATTAAACATATCAGGCCCAGACAGTGTTGATTCCTCATTGAGGTCAAAACCTGCCAGGAACAGCTCCTTATCCACCACCTGCAGTAAAAAATAGAAACCACCAGCAAAACAATCTTAATTAATTAATGTATTTTGTAGCTTAACAACCAAATTGTGGCATTGCTTGCTAGTTGTGATCCATTACCTGTCCGACCATGAGGCTCATGAGGCTGAAGATCCCCACAGAGACATGTCTGGACGTCCCCATGAGGAAGTAGATGATGTTGGCATAAAATGAGGTGTATAAACCATAGATGGGCTTCACTCCTGCCAGTAGGCAGTATGCAATGGCCTGTGGTACCAAGATGATACCAACGATCACACCTGACATTGCATCGCCCCAGACGTACTCTGTGAGCTTGTATTTAGGCAGCCAGCTCACCACAGGGAAGAACCCGGTCAGGGTGGATCGGACTCTGGGCACGGAGCAGGTCACACCCTGCTTCAGTTTGGATTTGAGGACTGAAACTGTGGGCTTGCGCTGGCGAACCCGCCGTTCCAGGAGAGGTAGCAGGGCAGGTGTGGTCTCCTTGGTGACCTCCTCCATGGTGTAGGGAGGGAGAGGAGGCAGCACGTTGAGAGGAAGAGGGAGGGGAAGTGGATAATGCGGTCAGCTGTGCGCCTGGGAGATCATCATCAAGGAAAAATGGGGGAGGGAGAGAGGAGAGGGAGATAAACAGGACAGACAGGGAAACAGTGAATGTCAGTGGAGATGACGTCATTCAGTAGAGATTATACTGTATCTTCCTGTTCACTTTCTTACTGAGCATGTTTGCTTTGGTATATTTGAATTCTGGGGTGTTGTACACATACTAAGAGAAAAATGTATTTATTTTTGGAGGAAATTACGAGAATAAAGTCATAATATTAGGTCTACGAGAATAAAGTTGTAACATTACAAGGATAAAGTCATAATATTACGAGAATAAAGTAGTAATTTAAAAATAATAATAAAAACTGTCAGCCTGTTGGCTCAGCCAGCAAAACTGTTTAAGGACGAAATGATCAATACGTTAGCTTACCTGTTGACTGTACGGTATGACTGAGACAAACAGCGGCTGCTGGGCTCAGGCTGAGGCTGCTGATTGGTTGAGCTGGTCACGTCAGATCTTGAGAACTCTATCGAAGCTTTTTTCTCATTAAAACGACTTTTTTCTTGTATCATTATTCTCTTATTATTATGACTTTATTCTCGTAACATTACGACTTTATTCTCGTAATTTCCAAAAAAATGTAAAAAAATGTCTTAGTCTGGCCCTAATACTCCGTCGTACTAATACTCTTACATTACTTTAATAATCATACTACTTACTTTTTTAGGAAGAATACTATGCATAGTGTTTATCATCTTCTATGAGAGGTGCCAAAAAAGGTGCCAGTACCCTAACTGAGCACAACATAACCCTGATTCTTTTGGCGTTTAAAAATGTATTTTTTGAACAAGGACATTATCAGTGCTGTTTTCTTTGCATTAAGCTAGCTGTGTTGATGAGTACCTCACCAGCATTGCTGTATGCAGGCTTTTAGAAATACCGAGGTCCAAAAGCTGAACTTGCTAGAGGGGTTTACATGCATCAGAGCATCAAAGTAGATGTTTTTAGACAATTATTTTACAACTTTTATTGTCTACCCCTTTGGAAAAAATACTGGTGACCTTAATGGTGGGCACGACCTCACACCAGAGGTGGCGGTACTCAGGTACTCAATAAGAAGAAGGGCACACATGGACAAAATCAGAAGCTGATTTCTCAAAATAATTTTGACCAATAAACCCGTTTCTTACGAACCAACTGAAAAATACAAAGGTACAGCTTGAACCAAAGCAAACAAAATGCATGTGCTCAGTCTTTTATGTATTCCAAACCAGATCTTGTAAGGTGCATCCTATAACGGACCTTAGTTTTATGATGACATAGTGGAATTTCCTTTACACAGATCAGTTCACCCTTTGTGTGAATGTTCAGTCAGGATTATGAATTAAGTTACGGTGAATTACTTTCTTATTTTCAGAAAGACCCAAAGTACAAAGAGTTTACCCAAGACAACTGTTCTGTTAAACTTCAATGAATAGTTGTGCAACAATATGTGCTGTTGTAAATCATTCAGTTAAGGGAACAGAGTCACTCACAGGAATATGTGCACTGTGGTCATCTGCACTGTAAATATACAACAACATGTATTAGGATATCAGTATTATGGCCTGTTCCAAGATTATAACTCAAATAGATTTAAAAACATGGATAATCTTAGACTAAAGTCTAAACGAAAAAAAAACGACTCTGATTCTTCCCTCTTCATTTATGCCAATCCTGCACCTGAACTGTTATTCTGTGTTGACACTTTTGCACTTTTACTTGTTGGTTATCTGTGTGTGCCGTTGTGTTGTCGTCTGATGTGTGCTGAGGTTGAGTAAGGACAGGGTTTTTATAAAACTATGCCAAAGCAATGGAAGAACTAAGAAAATGTCTATATATGGACAGCAAGAAAGCCCATGACCGCTGTCCCCAGGGAATCAATTTTTGTGCTGCTTCTGAAAAATAGAAATCTCAGTCAACCACCACTGTTGAATGGATTGCCATTTAATTTAAAGTCATTCATGGTCCCCAGAGGATGAATCCTACTGACTTTGGTGATCCCCTGACTTTTCATCTAGTGCCACCTGAAGGCTGATTTATTTTAGATTTTTTGTGAAATATCTCAAACTATTGAATGGATTGCCATGGCATTTGACACATGTATCTGCAGTGCCCAGATGATGAATCCTAATGACCTTGGTGATCCCCTGATGTTTCCTGTTGTGCCACCAAACATGTCAAAGTTTTCATTATCCAGTAAAATAGCTCAACATCTACTGGATTGTCACAAAATTCTGCTCAAACATGCATACTTCCCGGACGATAATTTCTAATGTCATCTCCTGACTTTTCCTTTAAAGCCCCATTATGTAACTTTTCTACCTTAAAATAACCAAAATAATTTTGATGCTACACTGACTTATAATAGTAATAATTTAATGGTGCCTCTGTCATTTCCACCCATGCTCCTGTTCTTGCACTATGGACCTTTTGGCTCCGAGACAGAACAAATGCGTAACGCTTTATGGCAGTAGTCACACAGCACGATTCCACTGATTTTGGAGAAACTGGATCGTACTTTATGAAGATAATCTTTTCTGGTTTTCCTTCTGATGTCCTCCGGCTGCTCTGCCTAATCTCTCAGTGATTTATAGTTTCCTGATGGACAGTAAAGTAGTAGGTAATATTAGCTGGTTTGATTTGTTTTATGGTGTTGCACTTGCTTGATGTTTGGTTGTGTCAGAAAAATTATTGACTCCCTAGTTTCTGATCATAAGTAATGTAGTCATAACAAATACATGTGTACAACTGTCCATATTTACGACACTACAACACGTCATATAAACTCAACAATCACTGACATAAAATCCCAGCTCTGTTTCTGTAAGAGTTAAATTAGCCAAGTCATACAGTTGTTGCATTGCAAATATGGTCTAAATTCTGTTATAAAACCCATAACTGACACAATCTATTCAATTAAACACACATCCTGCAATGACAGCAAGAGATCAACACTTTTATGACACTTATGAATGAATCTTGTGATTGATGGGTTGCAGAAGGCCTTTTTCTTAAGGTTAGTTTTCAGTAGCAGCTGTGCCTCAGCTTAGATAACCATGTCACAGAAACCATAAAACACCATAAATGGCCTATTATCAGCCTTGCCATCACAGCAACGCTGGTATGTGCTATGATTTAGACTTCCTGTGGCAGCGCTGGCAACTCTAACAGACAGGCGAATAAAGAATAGAGGAATTTTTAAAGGGTTACTTAAACTTGTTGTTTTGAAGTTGTCTTAATCGTATGTAAGTTTCATTGTGCTTTTTATCCTGTCTTTTCCTCATCTTTATTGATTTTTCTACTCACCGTTTCCAGGCAGTTTTACTTTGCAGGACAGTAATTGTTAACTTTGGCATATGTAGCTTTGAAAAAAGAGACCAGCCAACACAAGAACTAACTCACATTTGTCTCACCAACACATAAAAACTGTCTACCTTAACAAGGTTTCCTTTCACACAGACACTTGATTGACTGTTGAACATGACATGAGTCACACTGAGGACCTTTTAGAACCAAAACATTTAATTTACTTCAGTGTCAACCCTGAACAGCACTGAAAACAACTGATTAAAGCTGTTTCTGTAAACCATTTCTAATCAATGTTCTCCGCCTTTAATCATGTGATATAAAAGCACCCCACCATGGCTTAGAAATCACCTGAAAGCTTCCTTTGAGGGGAAGCTCGCCTTTTTATGAATAGTTGAAATCTTTTCTGTGAAAGTCTAAAGAGGTGAAAATAACACACTAAAACAGTGCCCTGTGACACATCAAGACATGTAGGGTCTTCAATACGACAATAATATCAACCAGTGTTTCAATCTACTGCAGTGAAATAACCCAAAGGGAATCTTTCTTGATACTATATTGCATGTGCAGATATAAAAAAATAAAATAAAGCATGATTGCATTGGCCAAAAGTTTCATGATACAAATTTTTAAAATCCTGAATCCTAATTTGATGACAAATATTATCACTTTTAAAAACTTTTAGAGTCAGTCCACAAGCTCAGTCTTTAAAAACAATGCTAAACTACTGGAGCCAATAGACTTTTAATTGTACACGCAACACAATGATAAAGATACAACATGACGTAACCATGAAAGCTGATTCATTAATTGACAAACAAAGAAAAATCTATTCAATCTCAAATCATTGTCTAAACCTCCATGTTTAAGTGAACAGCCAAGAGACAGTCTAATAGATTTGGCATTAAGGAAGATCATTGAGGTTAAATTCAGGGCTGGAAACAGTCATTACTACTAAAATGCTCTTCTCAAGTACTTGACTTTAATGAAGCAGACATAAGATGACTCATGTACTTACTCAAGTAAAAATAAAAAAATTTGCTCTTCTGAAGAGTACTCAGTTACTTAGTTCCATATGGTCATTGTGAAGAAAGGTCTTATACTAACCAACACCTCTCTAATTCAGTAACACTCTACAGAAACTGAAAATCTAAATCAAACTGAATCAAAATACACCAGAACTGTAGGATACCCTCTAATTTTTACCTGTCCAAATGTAGTTAATACACTCAAAATAGTACAACAAAAATTTTAATGGGACCGCAGGACTCATTCATCACATTGTAACTATTCTTATAGATGCTTTCCAGATGGAATAAAAACCCATTTTGAAAGCATCAGTGGTCATTCCTTGGACATCTAAATCCAAATGATAAGAACACATAGTTCCAGATATTAATGCGTGATGACACACTCACCTCCAGAGTCACTGCCACAGGGACAAACGGACCACAAGTCTCGGATGAGTTGTATTTAAATCAGTTCTGTGTCGACTGCCTTAACTTATTCTCATTTTCTATCTCTATCTTCTACTCTGTATATGTCTCGCTTGCGTTTTCTCTTTCTCTCTTGGATGTCATCTGAGCAGTTAGACAGCAGTGGATGTGACTGTGATGATCTCTGCTGGATAAATAGTAAGATAAGAGCAGCCCTTTGCTCACACTGTTCCCTATTGGCTTTATTACCAAGCGTGGGAGGGACTTGTCATCATTTGCACCAACTGAAAGGCATTTGTGTGTGTGTGTGTGTGTGTGTGTGTGTGTGTGTGTGTGTGTGTGTGTGTGTGTGTGTGTGTGTGTGTGTGTGTGTGTGTGTGTGTGTGTGTGTGTGTGAGAATGTGGATGAGCCAACTCTGGCCAGCAGGTTAAATCGAGTCAATTTTTTACTGGATCACAGTGTTTATCTGCCCTGCTGGAGTCCCCGGGCTGCAATCGTGTTTGTCAAGCACAGACTTGTATGTCAGCATGTCATACTGCTTAAATATATCCTGCAGAAAGAGTGGATTACATAGCAAACACAAGATAAGCTAAGAGATGCAACAAGCAAAAAAGTGCTGCTGTTATCTGTGAGAACTGTGCGAGAAACAACCTATATCTGTGCTGAATACACAATTAATAAAAGGTATCAATACTCTCACGTTTGTTTACTAAATGCTTTAAAGTCAAAGACAATCAACCAAAGTGAAACTTAGCACACTGTTACTTTTGTCATTCTTTACAAAACACAGTTATTTGATAGCTAATATCATGGCAGGCATATCATTCATTATTTAGAGAACAAAATGTCATGTTTATCGCTAATAAGAAATAAGAGTTTAAGATTGAGTTTTAGATTTAAAAAAAAATACAAATAGGGCTAAAATCCACTGTCTGAAACAAAAGCGGCTCTGTGAATGTGCAAGTGTGTGGGTGTGTCCCTGTGTGCATTATAAGATAGACTGAATGGCATCATTGTCAGTGTGAAGACATGGCACTTTACTTATTTATGTTCTTCTAATTCAGCCACAGTTACACATTTGTGACACACCACAGAGTCCTCAAGGGAGAGGGGTCTGCTTTTTGGTATATGTGTGTATTGTGTATTGTGTGTAATGACAATATCCACGCACCATAAGACTGGAATATCACAAGAAGCTGACAAACCCGAACAACCGTAAGGAGTTTCCGCCTGTCTTGTCACCTTTGTTGAGCCCTCACTACAAAGCAAAAAGCCCCTCAACCTGAGAGGTTTATTGTACTGCCCCTTTAAATCCACCGGCAGCATCCATCTGTCTGCATGTCTGCTTCATCAGATTATGATTTCTGGACACAGCTTGTCTGTTTTTCTCGGAAGAGACAAGTCAAATGAGGGAGGACTCACCCAAAGAGAAGGGGCAGCTTGAATGCAAACAGGAGGCAACATCGGCCATACCTCCCTGCCTGGTGCCTCTACATCCACCATCAGTCCTGTTCTCTGTGCCACTCTGCTGCTCACTGACTGCCTCTGGCTCTTCCTGCTTCCTCCTGCAAAGCATGATGGGATCAGCAACCCCCGTCTTGTTCCTGTCCACGGATTGGAGCCGAGCAGAGGGGGAGGGGAGAGAGGAGAAGAGATGGAGGGAGGGAGGAGGGACTGTTGGCAGTGGATGATGGTTACCATGGTGAGTAAGCTCCTGTTGATGTGTATGTGTGTGTGTGTGTGTGTGTGTGTGTGTGTGTGTGTGTGTGTGTGTGTGTGTGTGTGTGCGTGCGTGCGCATGCGTGTGTGTGTGCATAGACAACATCATCTCAAAAACACAGCTACACTTATTATATTTACATGAACAATTACAATGTACTTCAAGGTATCACATATTGACTTTAGGCTGCCAACTTTCATACCTGCCGCGAATACAGATAAAAAAACTAGCCTCCTGGTTAATCCTGGCAAATTGACAGTATGCACTGTCCCTGAGAAAAAATAAGATACTGTTAAAACTGTGTATCTTTATAGCTTTGTAGCTTTTGTGTAGCTTTCTCTGCTATTAAGAAAGTTTAAACAGATTGCAGCTGCCTTAGTTGATAATGCATTTATAGTCTTACAGTGGAAATAAGATTTCCTACAACACATTTTAATGTTATTGCAACAAACACTGAAATAAGCCCAGTATCAAAGTTTGTTATTTCACATTACTTTTATGGGATATTTCTGGTAATGCTTTTGGATACAATGTGTCAGTTAACCCAGAGAACAAGCATGATACAAGCAAATCTAGTGTAAGAAAAAGAAAAAGGTTATGGTTCAAAAGTGACTGAAGTTATGCTTTAAATCAAGTGGGATAACGACAGCAGATGTGTTATCTTATACAATTGTGAGATAAAATAACATATGATATGATATGATATAATAACATATATGATATGATATGATATAATAACATATGATATGATATGATATAATAACATATATGATATGATATGATATAATAACATATATGATATGATATGATAATCTGGAGGTGGATATTAGGATAAATTGGAGGCTTCTATAGGCCAGTTGAGAACTGGTGTGATATACAGTACTGAACTTTCTGCTCACCCATGTCTGTTTTTTGTCACTCTATAACACTATAAAGAGGTTACGTCGGATCCTGCCTGTTGGTGATTTATTGACCTGAGTTTCCCTCAAAGCTATGGTAACAACCAATTCCACAATAAAACTATATGTGTATTTGTGGTATTATTGTATATTTGGACAGATACTTACAGCTGCTCCAATCAGTAGTTTCATATTATTGAGTCAAACTTTGGGTGTGACACAAGGAGTGACACCTTTCACATTACACACATCACTACATTTTCCCTCAGTTGTGTTTTATTGCCTTTCAGTTGGCTGAATGAAAAAATAAAATAAACTTGAAATTACCAGCATGTACTATAATAATCTAGATAATGTTCAGTGTTGTAGAGAGTCAGACAGGATGAACACTGCTGAACATTATGATGTAGGGTAGGGGGTAGAGAGAGAGGGGATGACATGCAGCAAAGGGCAACAGGTCGGACTAGAACAATGGCCACTGCAGAAGGACTCAGCCTTTGTACATGGGGGTGTCAGCTCTACCAGGTGAGCAATCGGGGGCCCCAGTTACGATTATTATGAATATCACACTGTAATTCCAAGAGATTCCTTTGAATTTGATTTGTATTTGATATGTTTTAAAGTACTGCATTTTCACAATTTATAGAGATATTGCACAAAGCATGGTAAAAGCTGTGAAAACTTGATAGCTGAATTTGTCAGACCTTCTCTGTACACAGATAGGACCTATCTGAGATCCAAAGTTATTTCCTGATAATCTGATGACATGCCACCAATTAACCTTCAACATTTCCTAAATGTCATGGGGTCCTACAGCACACAGCTTACAATAGTTTATTCATTATACTTATTAACTCCTTGAGTTGAGCGTAAACCACTTTCCTGTCAGGAACGTAAATGTTTGAGGAAGATTAGCCATTGACGACAGTCATGCACATGAAGGGCCTGTTGTCAAGTCTTCTTGGTTTGAAAAAGGTTAGGAATAAAAGAAGGTATCCTGTTGACTCAGCAGGACAAATCAGTGAAGTGAAAGAGCCGATGTTTCTCACCCTGAAACTCACAATGTTGAGTAATAATTATGTTGTAGTTAAAAAGTTACCAGCATGCATTTCACAGCTTGTCAGCAATGAATAGTCACTGACAGCTGCAATAAAGAAGAGATAATCTAAGTCCTTTATTCAAACACCAATAAAAAAGTTTATTTGTTTCTATACACACACACTATGTAAGCACTGATGAACGTGTGTATCATGTGCCAAGTCCTCAATGCAGAGGCCCAGGTTTGAGTCCGGCCACAGGCCCTTTACTACAAGTCTCTCTCCCTTATTTTTTTAGTCTCTCCCTCCTTTTTATTTTCATTTAAACCCTGAGTAGAACATCAGAACTAAACAACAATGCTACAATAAAAGCTAAACAATAAATGACATTTTAGGTTTTGTACTAGCAGAAAGTGTAACACAAACCTTTTTATTAGTAAAATTAAAGATGGCTCTTTTCTATTCTTCTCCCAGTAATAGATGACAGTGAGCCAACATGAACATTAATTTTATTATTATTCATACCTGTACTTTTCCTACTGTTTCTAAAGCTGAACGTCACAATTAACCTGAACTCAACAGCCAAAGCCAATTTTAGTTGCCAGTGTTGTAGCTACATCTAGTGGTAAGGAGACAAGCAGGGAGGATTTTAGAGCTGACGTCACAGCAACTGATGCTGCTTTCTTTCTCTCTGCAGTCTGATAACCATACACACTCAGTGTCAGTGCTCGGTGCTAATTACATTTCTTTTGTTTTACTACTTTATGCTACAGACTGTTTCAATACTGTAATATTCCATGTGACTTATTGTGTGCTCTTAGTTGTGTTCACTGCAGCTTTTTTTGTTCTTCATTCTAAGTTTTCTCTGGTAGGATCGTGTGTTCGTGTAAATAAATACTTTTCATCAGGTCACTGCAAGGCATTTCGCCAAGCTCAGGGTAGTCACGTCTGCGATTATCTCATCCACTGTGTGGGAGTCAGACTGGGATGGTTCCCACTGGAAGCTGTGCACAGGTCCTTAGTGGAAGTGGGAAAGTTAACCAGACGTACATTTGCAAAATCAACCAGTTAGACTTCATCATTGAAGTATTTTCTCTTTTAAATGTATAGTGTTTGTTGAAGTTTCTTTTCAAGTGGATAAAAACACCCACTACAACAGCAGTTCTCACCTACTGTCAAGTAGCGGTTTTCAACCATCTTGTCTCAGAGGGCAGTAATGAGCCAATTATGGCTTATGTTAGATTTATGCTTTATTGGAAGTATCAAACTGTATCTTTCCATTTTACACAAGAAAAAAACTCAAGGGTGAAGATTGACTGGTTGATCTGAACTTACACTGATAAAGAGCAGCTCACAGCCGCTTCTCTGAGCTTTTCTATGGGAACCATCCCGATCATGGCTAGGCTCAGAGTTACTGCTTTGATGTTGACGCTGACCTTACTTCCACATGGAAGGAGTTATAGTATTAAATCCCCTGGGAGGCTTTATTAAAAAATCAAATTTTAAATCCAAGTGCAAATAGTTTTTTCAATGGACATATCTGTTAGACAAGCAGATTAGGCTGGATTCACATAGAAACAAAAACTCACATGACTAATTTCTGGCAGCCCATAGAAGGATAAAATACTGGATCTGTGTCTCATGGGGTTAAAAATAATTTTGTGTTCCTGTGTTAACTTTAGACTAATCCTAGAGCCAAGATTCTTTTAGAAAAGCCAGGTCTGGCTCTGGTACTGCTGTGCTATGAGCCTTGAGATCTTCATGCTTTAGATAGTATGTAAGCCCAGAGAGATTGCGTTGGAGTCAGTGAGTATAGCGGCTCACAGAAATAATGAATTCCACCTCTGGAGTTTTCCTGATTGGTTAATGGCCAGCAGACTCGGGGGTCAGCGCCAGTCAACCCAGCAAATCAACTCAAAGATTGTTTTCAGCGGCAGAGGGAATGATTAAGGGGTAATCATATTTGCAGTTACCAAATAGGCTTCCTGACGAGGAGCTTTGTTTGTAATTGCCGCCTGCCACCGCCAACAACAATAAAGTCTTGTTAAAATGTGTCTCAGGCCCACACAGGATAATATTAGTCTGTGCCTAATGCGCATGTTGTTTTACTGAAGACAGGAGCACATAACAGAGCTCAAGTGATGATGTGTAAATCATCAAGAGAAGATCTGCAAAGACTAAGATATTTATCCACCTGCCCAAAATAGTGAAAACGTATTTGCTTAAAAAATCAGTTGACGAGATGTAAGTATTTACCATATTTGAGAGGTGCTGGGCAGTAGTTCTCAAAATAGAGATTGGGCCCCTCCAGGTGATCACAAAGGGAATTTTAGGGTTATAATATGACAGATAAGTAGGAAAGGACACTGTTTCTCTGTGCAAAGTTACTGACATGTATTTGTATGAAGTAATGGTTGTGTAGCTTTTTAGATGTGTAAAGTCATGATTAAACACTTATTTTTTTCTTTGTACTACTGCTACTTTGAGACAAGGCATGCCCACTGACTATCTCCAGGAGAAGGAGGGCACTGTTCACAAGGAATTCTTTGAAAGATTGTAACCATTATTGTATTTGGAAAGATGCTGCCATTTCTCAAATTAATTTTGTTGGGGCGCTTTAAATGCCATCAAAAGTTTGGTTTGATAAAACATTCTTACCACATTCTTTTGTTTGTTGTTTTGTCGTTTGTTATAGCTTGGCTTTATTTGCCAGTTCATCCACCGATGAAGGCCAGTAGAAAAGCTCTGAAAGTTCTGCAAAACAAAGTAAGTAGCAAACAACTTTTTTTTTTTGTCAAACTGCCTTTTCCAATGTCAAGAATCAGCCTTCAAGTTGAGTTAATAATTGCGGTTTTGGGTGAGTTGTCCCTTTTAAATAAAAAAGAAACCCCCAGTGTCCAGTGTCCAAAAGTCCAGTGTGTAGGATTTAATGACATCTAGTGGTGAAGTTGCAGATTGTAACCAATTGAGCAGCACTTGCATCTGTATTTGATCACCTGGGATCAAATACAGGCTGTAAAGTGTGTAGGAGGAGGAAGGTGATCTATGGCATCTGTAGATAAAAATATTCATATCATTACACACTAATGAAAACATACCTATGAATATTATATCTAATTTATACCAGTAAATACTACAATGTTATGCACTGGACTTTTAAAGCTGCTCTAATTAATAATTTTACATCAGCAATGGATGAAGTGACAATGTGTTATCACCGGATTCTGTAGTTCCCCTCAGCTCTTTGGATTGTTGTAGCATCATTGTCATGGCCAGCAGCTTCACTTCTCAACACTCATCAGTAGAAACGATGATAAACCCACTGTAAATGAGCTTCCTAGCACAAAACGACAGACAATGTTAAAGAATAGCAGGTGAACATAATGGAGCATTTAGCAGCTAAAGAGCCAGATATTTCTCTCAGGAGTTTTTGGAGACCAAAAGAGATCTGAAATGAGAGTGAATACTAGACTTACATTCACCAGGTGTCAGAAACAGAGGTAAAGATATGTAAATGTACAGAATATGTTACATAATACATAAATTCATGCGATTTTAATGAGCCACTCCACTGAGTCTGAACTATGCCACTGATGTCAGGATGTGCCAAAATATCTTGTGGAGATTTGCATGGTTCCAAAGACTTCCAAAGCCACCAATTTACACCAAATCAATGCCAAATTCTCTGTTTATTTACCATCTCCATCACACACAAAAAAGATGAAATACAGGGCACAGTGGACTATTAAAAGTTGTCACATTGTAACAAGACATTCATTTAGCTTGTCTGAAGCTGGACTTTGAGGTTGTGCATTGACAATAAAAAGGAAAGATGGTGAGTTAACTGTTTTTTTTCTGAGGCAGAGATGCAGACAGGATCTGAAATTAAAATGCAGATATCAGTGATGACTGTAGGCGGCTGAGTTGGTTTAACACCTTAGTGTGTCAATCTTCTAAATGTGATAGTCAGAGAGAGTGAGACAGACAGACTTCAGCTATGTAAACTAAGCATCAAACATTAGATGACAGATATACCTGTGTTATAGAGGCCAACTGCAGCGCTATACCAATTTTAGCTGAATCTAGCTGCTTTTTAGCTGCTTTGGATGCTTTTACTCATTATTTTCTTTCTTCCAAGCCCTGGCTCTGACAGCACCCATGCAGGAAGTTGTCCAGGGCAAATACTCCTTTTTATTTTAATTTATTTAACACTGCGAAATGAGCATGTCCTAAAATGCAGATTATGTGTGATGGTTTACTTCTGCACCTTGAAAGGATTATGTCACAATAACATCGACTGGATGATGTAGAAAAAAATTGAATTCAGTGATAACTTACTTAAGTTAAGTAAGTTACTATAACTTATCTTTGAAACATGTCTTACTAATTTACAAAAACGTAAAGAGTCAATTCCTACATATGTCATTGTCACTTCTTACAGGATGACAATAATGTCCATAATGTAAAGTTTCTACCTTGCTGCAGTGATGTAGCCCTGAAATACAAAGCCAGCACAACATCATTGTTGGGTCTGGTCAGAGATGTAACAGATGTGAAACAGCCAGAAGTAACTGCAACAATATTTTATGTGCCTTGACAGGTTTAGGCAAGTGTTTTCATCACAGAGGTGAATGATAGAAGAGTTCTGTGACTGTGAAGGAATTCATTTCTAATTTCACATCCTCAGCCTTTGGTGTTTCAAAACTGAATATGAATTGAAGGATGGGGATAAAAACCTCCTCTTTTGACATTACATCCAGCAGTTTCAGAATGCCGTTGTGCGGGTAAAAGGCAAGAATACAAACTACTGTACAATAAACTCAACTTTAATCCTGTTTAACTTGTTTCTCTTTCACAACATGGCACCAAAAGATGCCAGTTTTTTATGATGTCATCATATTGGTTAAAAAGGAAAAGGCCTGTTGCTTCTTCCATCACGTTAGCCAGACTTTGGCTTGTAGTCTGCTGAAGTTTTCTGAGATCTGTGGCGCTGTCCCACTGACTTGATCTTCACATCCTGTGATCCAGGTGTCCAAACAGTTCTTTGGGTTTCAGAATGAGAAGAGACAGAGACTAAAAACATATTACCAGTCTGTTTCAGTCCATGGACACAAGTACTCTGCAACCAATACTTTAATTCTGCACAAAGAGGCTTTTTTTGTTTTTGCTCAATTAGAGTCTGATGCCCAGCAACAGCGCCTCTAACCTTTAGATTACCCTGTAAAAAAGTCCATGATGATGCTGGATGATAAAGTGAATATCCAGGTAAGACAACATCCTAATAAATAGGTCAGTTCAAAACAGGCGTCAAAAAGTTGTCCTCTCTAAACCAACTAAAGGGTCCTCCCACATCAGCTGATGATGTCACAGCTCTGTCAAGTCAGCCTCATAGTGGTCCAAGAGAGTCCTGGGACTCCTGCTCGTTGGCCAGTATTGTCTGTCCATTGTCGCTGTAGCTCCGGTTTGGCAGAAAGGACAATCTGAAAAAAGAAACAGAGACTTTTTAAAGTTAACTTTAATAAAGCCTTCTAATCAGAAATAATAATTAGAATAAACTTCTAATCTTTAAGATTTCAAGTCAAACCCTATTTTTTATTTTTTTATAGGAGTTTTCCCTCTGCAGGAGCTCTTCAATGTATTTGCACTTAAATTATCTCTCTATATAGTAGCTTTCGGTGTTAGTGACGGAGTCCGCCATTTCCATATCAGCCTCACTGTTTACATTTGACTCCCCTACAACTGTATCAGAGCTGCATTAAAGTTGCTGCTAATGTAAACTGAACATTTTTCATTGTCACCAACTCACACAGGGTGGCTTTTATTGTGAAGCAGCCAAAGGAAATGCAAATAAGTCATGCATCTACAAAATAACGTTTTGGGCATTTTTCAACAGCAGATGAGTTTTAAATATTGTGACAGAACAAGAAGAAGCCACCACAGTTGTTATCTAACAGCTGTTAGATAAAAAGCTGCAGGCGACAGGCTTCACACCTGCAACTTCTAATCCAGATAAACAACTTTCGTTACCATACCCTGCATTAATTCAGGCCCTGGGTGTTTTATCTCACAGTGCAACTAAACAGGATGTCACAACAATAACTGACTTTAAACTGTATCTGATGTCAGGACATCCATTAACTGCTTCAAACTCACTCAAGGTTTGCCTCAAGCATTCAAATAAACAAAGGTAAACGGTATTGTAAGAAAAGGTTGGGAGGGCAGGTTAAGGTCAAGGCAGACAAAATATATGATAGCTCTGCTGGCAGAAAAAGTTTCTGTGGCAGAGTCAGTGGGAATTGGAGAGGAAGCAGGCATGGGAAATGAATAAGGAGCCACTGGGAACCACTGTCAACATTCTTCCCAAAGTCGGCAGCAAAGTCCTCAGTGAAGAGGGAGGAAGAGGAGGGAGACAAGAAAAAAGAGAATATTTGCAAAAGGACATTTTAGCATTTGTTTTTGCAGCAATAGTTTATTTAGTAAGTACAAATTTAAAATAAAAAATAAAATACTTAACATAGCAAAAAAGAAAATATTTAGTGATTGATTATGTACTGTATGTTTTTAGTGGTCTGTTAATAACCAACTAAGACTGAGCTCAGGAAAACAGCAGCAATATCTATCTGTTTATAACCCTAATGGATGTTTGAACACGATGTTCTGGTACTTTTACAGCCATGACAGTAAGTAATTAGTTTAGTGTTTCCAAGAACTGCAAATACACAGGTACTACATATAGTGACAAACAAATGTAATACTTATCTACCAAACTGTATCTTATCTTGTATAATCTTGTATGTATGATTTCTGTAGCACTTTGAGATTCTTTTATGTAAAGTGCTTTACAAATAAAATGTATTATTATTATTATCTTGTCTTTGTCCTGTTGAAACTAAATTTAGACATATCAGGCTAATACTGGCCTTTTACCAGAAGTAAGATATTGGCTGTTTGTCCGCCGTTTGTACAGTATATACTTATAGTAGTATTATAGTATACTATAGAATACTACTTAAAGAGCATCCTGAAACCAGCTGAAAATCTTGTTTTTCTGACCTCCGGTGGCTGAAGTTCTCACCTTTCTCACATTTTCACAACAAAAAATGAATTTCATCAGATAATTATCAATAGTCACATAAAAAATTCAACATATAATTAACTTTAATTTAATTAAGAATAAATTGCCATTTTGTGCAAATCTACCACTGGTTATTAATTATCTGTGTACTTTTCTGCCCTCTGGAGGCGAAATAGGAGCTACACCTTTTTCTTTTTGTTGCCTCTAAAGCTGAATCCGATGTTGTCTTAATTTTGCAATTTTGCTGTCCAATAAAAAACCATGCATCTCCAAAAATTTTAATTTTAAGTATTAAGTGTTCCTTTATGGGTTGAGAAAATGCTCCTGCTTAAGCTAAGTGACATTTCTAAAAACCCTATGGACTGTATTAAAAAATACTGTACTCACAAATCTGAAAACGGGCTGCTTTTCTTAACTCATGACAAGATGACATGTTTTCACTTCACAGATGAGCCAGTGAGTCAATTAGTACCAGTGTGACAAGAGTGATTTTGGGGAATGTGCACTGAAGGTTAACCCCCCATCCAAAAAAACACTGCAACACATTCTTTACGTTGAGCACACCACTGCGGGAATGGAGAATAATGTGTCTTTCCACCAGTGTGTCATTGGTTTAACTGTAAATTGAACTTTGTTCAATCCCAGTACTAATAGAAACCCTAATCTAGCTTGAAGTGGCAAAAAGTCCTTCACTGTGGAGTAATTCAGTAATCTGTCCCTCTGCTTGACGACTGTAGGACCTACAAAACATACACATCACACACACACACACACACACACACACACACACACACACACACACACACACACACACACACACACACACCTAAACGGAAGTCCGGGTGGATTCCTTCTGATAAGTCCCTGTGATTAGCTGTTATCACACCATTTACTATAATGGCCACACACACACACACACACACACACACACACACACACACACACACACACACACACACACACACACACACACAGTCCCATGTGGAGGCATGTCCAGGGTGAGGAGGCGATGGGAGAAATATAAACAGAAATGTTCTCTAACTTCTGCTCCACTGTTTTGTGTGTTTTCTGTACAGAGAGTCTGTTTACTGTCCAAACACAGCTCTGTCTGTCTGTCTGACTGTCTGTCACAGTCGTGGATGAGCACAGCCTCCAGGGGAGGGATCATTATTGGACAACACCACCCTGAAATACTGAGGAGGAAATTCAGGGAAACAGGCATCCGGATTACAAATAAACATGGAATGTCAGTCAGCCACATAAATTCAACCCTACAAATTACATTTACACGAAAACTAATTTAAACTGGCAAATGTGTTTTGGAGGAAATGTAATTGCTGCAACATTTTGTTCCAGTGCACTGTGGCAAGTGTGGGACATTCTTACACCGGGAGAAAAGTCACAAGGAGGAGTTGGGGTGGATGGTTGGGTGTAAAAACAGGATGTATGCAGGTTGCACCAGCTTACATTTTTGACTTTTTAAGACCATTATGAATGCAATATAAGACCTATATATGTCCATCCTGGCGAATAGTAAGACCGATATGAAGGAAAATCAGTAGTGGTTCCATGTCGGCTTTGAGATTTCAACATTTTAAGACCTAAAATTCAAATGATTGGATTTTAGACTTTTTAAGACACCCAGAAACACACCCAAAAGCACAAGATTATGACATCAGAGACCCTGGTTAGCGTCCTGTTCCCATGTGTGGTTTAGAATATGATACTACAACTCTTGGTTAAGGCCAGAAAAAATTGGGAAAGACATGAAAGACGCTGTATTTGGGTTCAATAAGAACGTTTTATGCCGGTCTTGAAAAACAAAGTTATCCTGTGTAATGCTACATTTCCTACAAATCATACAGTATTAGGCACACACCACTGTAGAGAGTTAATTTAGCTGAATGTAACAAACTGTGTGACTCTAAGAAGAAGCAGTGTTTTGTTTGTGATCAATTGTTGCAATCAGTGTGTTCAGAGCGCATTATCTGTGCATACCTGAATAATGCATTCATATTTGTTTACACACTCTGCATAAACACACTTTAAGTTGAGTGACTGTAGTTTGAAAGATGATATTGGCAGCTTCTCTTTGGAGCCACGAGTAGCACAAACAAACCTCTGCCAGCCACAGCTGTCCGTACTGCTTTGAGGAAGATTAGACATTTATTGAGTTTATTTTAATTGAATTGTACATGCAATTTCTTTGAAGGGATGAAGATCAAAACCACATTAATTTAATCATGAACAAATTCATGCTTACATTTAGCATCATTAAATTAATGCTCTCCTCAACATCTGGGGGCGTTTTGGATTCAGTTTCATCCTGCAGCTTAAGATTCACACATACAGTCTGACCAAAACACTAATATACCTCTGATAGAGAGAAGATGTTAATGTTTCTTATCACCGAATTCACATTCAGTTGAGATACAGGTCACTTCACTGCACTTACATATATGGTATTGTTCACAAGCAAAACATGAACATGTTATCCTTAAATCTTTTCCATAAGGCTGAACAGATGTTTTGACTACACATATCAGACGATATATGACACTTAAACACATACACATGAAATATATTAGTCCAATGCACAGCACATATCTTCCCTCAGACGTTCAGTGAAGCAGCTTTTTTACTACAAGCAGTGTAGCTTAAATTTGGCGAGTCTGTTAAAAGAAAACAGCTATCCCACCCCCCAATAACAGAGCATTAAAAAAGGAGGGTTTCCCACAGGTTAAATCAAATCTTATAACATCAGCTTGATGAAGAAACCGCAGGGCTAATGCTTTGTCCAGAGACAGTTTAGTGGTTAACTCCCACCAGAGCTTTCCCTCCCTGTGTCTCCTCTAATCTATCTTGATTTTTGCTTTTTCGCTGTCCAACTGTAAGGGGAAAAAAAAGAAAACAAAAAAAGAAAAACAGGAAAAGGTGAGTGTGTCAGCTGTCAATTATGATTAAAAAAAAATGTGCAGAAAACAGCAGAGCCTCCTACATGGTTAGGAGGAGAGAAATGAGAAACAACGACAGGATTTTACTGATTTCTCTCATGGGAATCTTGAAATATGTTCCTGTGTCTATTGTGATTCTATAAGCAGCAACTGAACCTGAGCTGAACTGCAGGGGCGATGACAGCATAGCTGATGTACAGTGAAAGTTTAAAGTCTGTTTGTGTAAGATTTTCATGACACGAAACCCCATTTTTAACTGTATGTATGGTCCATGTTTTTTTCCCCATACCCTCTTTATATAGTCGTTTTCAGCATGGCTGAATTCAAATTGGACAAGGATTCAAATTGCAACGAAACATGGTTATGAGACAGTCGGCCAAATGGTTTTTACCACGTTCAATAATGGTCAAATCAGACTTTCTCTTACATACTAGGAAATATTTATCATATTATTGCTATGAAAAAGGCAAATGTCTTTACCTTTGTTTTTGATTGACAATTTATTTGGTTGTGAAATGATGGCGATCAGATAGCCGCACTGTGACGTCCACTACACGACAAGGACTATAGGCTCATACTCAACGCACATTTTTTAGATAGAAATAACACGCTTATGCCATTTATAAGCGTGTGAATTATATTCCTGTCTCACTGTTTTAAGCCTGTGGTGTTTGTAAGAGCCAAAAATCTCTATCCAAGCTATCTTTGAGCGTGTATGGGAGAGATTTGCCTTCAGGGCTTTCTAGTTCACACAGGGAAGAGGTCATGGCAGATGAAGGGGTCGAGGAAAGGTTTTTCACCCAAGAGACTGCGGTTGTGTTCTATGTGAACTCAACGCTTATTTTTTTTAGACTTCATGGTAACAACATATTTCAACGTTGCTAGGAAGGACATCCAGCTGATGGTCAGGTCACGTCCCGGACATCGGCACAACTTTATTTTTGGGACTATTTATTAACCATAATGCGATGTCTTTGTTAGGACTTTCAAACTACATTCAATGTCTCAATATTTGCTGGGACTCTCACTGATATCTGCCTCACTCTTCCACAAATCCAGTCAGATTACAAGTTACAGATAATGCACAAAGCACAGTGAGCTGTAGTTTTGCTGCACACCTTTAACTCCTCAGCAAGGTAACAAAGTTTACTGTCTGCTGTGTTCGGCATTAAAACAGACCACCAGAGCTTGCCCTTCTGTGTCTCCTTTAATCTGTCTTGATTTTTGCTTTTTCAGCTGAAAGAAAAAAGGTGAGGGGGATTTCTCTTCCAATACATGAGCACTTTGGTAATTGTACATCATTTTGTTTAGTTTGAGGGCAGTGAATTGTTTTGTGAGGCTGTGTCAGCTGTCAATTATGATAAAAATAAAAACGTGCAGCGTAGCCTCCAGTGTGGTCAGAGGGAAGGAGAGTAATGAGAAATGACTTGTGGTATTGTACTGATTTCTCTCATGGGAATCTTTAAATTTGTCTCCGTTTATTCAGATTCTATAAGCAGCAACTGAACCTGAACTGTACACTGAAAGTTTAAACTGTTTGTGTAAGATTTTCATGGCATGAAACCCTATTTTTAACCCCCATTATTTTTGGTCTATGTTTTTTTTTTTTCTTCAGTACCTCTTTATACAGTGGTTCCCAATGTGGCTGAGTGGAGGGGTCTGCCATTCCCGTGCTGAATTAAAACTGCCTTCACTCACAAGTGAGATTCATGGGAAGTTATGCAATGTGATCTTACCTTACACTCACTGACATCAGCCTCACTCTTTACTGTTCACTCTCCCACATTGCATTACAAATTACTGCTAATGCTAATCCAACATTTCCTACTGCGGCTTCACATTAAAAGTATTCTGTTGTGAAACAGCCACAATAAATGAATACATTTTTTATCTGTCACCACAGTCAGTGTAGACCACAGTCGTTTATTAAAAATGTTTACAAAAGAGGCATGATCATTTTGGTCACAGTGGATCATTTTAAAATATTGCAGGCAGGGAGTAATGCAACAAGAAGGAGCTGCTAATAAAAACACAGTGAGCTGTAGTTCTGCTGCACACCTATAACTCCTCAGCAACAAACAAAACAAAAGTCTGCTGTTGTCTGGAAAATTACTCCCGCCCTGAACAGCATGAAATCAGATCTCAGTTGCCTATTATTATTGACTGACTTCCTTATTAAAACGATGTGAGTTAGTTTGCTTGGCTGTGCTGTAAAAACAGATAGACCAGCTGCTCTGCTCTTGTACTTTTGACAAAGTAGCTGCTCAAGGACTGTTTTCTGTTGCATTAATTCTCGTTTGCTGTTACCATTGTGACCACAGGTGTCGCAAAATCAACTGGGACTGAAATCTTAAAGCTTACAACTTTAAAACCAGCAAATGTGCATATATTATATCATACATATTTATATGTATAATATACATATAGTCCATATAGTACTATATATAGTACATTTGTTCAAATAAGACATCAGAAAAGCTTTTTAGTCCTGTGCTTTAACCAAAAAAATTGAAGTAAGCCATTAAAATGGACTGTACTTTCAATGCCACCCTATAACTTATAAAGCCTTAATTTACTATAATTTCTTCAATCCACAAACTTGAGATCTTTAATTGGAAACATAATTTCCCTGAGAAGGAGCTCTTAGAAAAAAAGGCCAGTTAAAAACAGCCCAGTGTAGGTCATGTATTGAACTTGATGTTCATAACAGCATAACTGCATCTGGCGCCTGTATGCTGCCAGATTTGCTGTTATCTGCCAGTTAGTTTGATCTGTGGCTGAATTCCAGTCTGACAAATTGAAACATTAGATCAAAACACAAATCAAAAGGCGACACGCTCAGGAAAAGATCGTGAGAAAGGAGGACTCCTTTCTTGTTCTTTCGGGGAAAGGGAATTTTAACTGACTCAGGAATTTCAGATGAGGTTTTTGAAACAATATTTATTGTTTTATTTTTTGTTTATGCAGTCGTTTGTGTATGTTGGCTGTTTCCGCCGCTCCTGGCTGTGTGGTGTCAACAGTTTCTACTGCTCCCGGCTGTTGATTGTTTTCTGATGGGCTGCTCTGTCTACAATATGTGGATATTTGACAACAAAAAAAGGCTTTGCATTCGTTTCAATGAAAATACATCGAAAAAAATTTATTTTCATTTTTATGTGAATTCAGTAAAGAATGCTTCCCTCCTCTCCCAAGGCCTCATGAAATCCTGACCCTAAAATGCCACTGTATGACCATTAGACAATGCAATCATGACTGATCCATATATTTGTAATTGCAATGATGCATCATTCAGTAGCTGTCCTTGTTTAGGATGCATGCATTCATGCATCAATTTAATTTATATAACATCAATCCATAACAGAAGTTATCTTATCTAAAATATCTAATCAATCTTTGCTGACTGAGTGCTTGCATTATTCTTGTGAGAGTAAATATGTCAGCTATAATCCTGACAAAGTCACGCTCCACGCACCCTTGCATGTTTCCTATTTCCTAAATTCCCTGTTTCCTTCTTGCTGTCCCGTACAACAAGTACCTTGTGTGAAAACATCCTCTGAACTGTAACATGACCTTAAGAGAGATCGCCGCTAGATAGACAAGAGGTTTGTGTTCCTTTAATTTTGTGTTAATATCTTTCGGGGACATAAAATAATCAAATTTCACTGTTATCTCCCTGCTTTGGGAGCTGAAACAGTGAGGAGGGAGCGCTGATGGGGAAGGAAGATAAGGTGTGTTTTCCCACAGGAACACCGAGGAGCAGGGCGGCGGGACACAGTGGTGGCGTTAGCCTCACTCGACCAATTGGGCAGATATCACTGGAGCAGCTAGTTATGCTCTTTCTAAGCAAACTACTGATTTCCACCTATGAGATCATACTGCACATTAAGTACAAACCATGTGTACTTAACATTACCATGACCATTTACCACAGAGGTGGCCGTGGCTCAGTAGGTAGAGCGGTTGGTGGTTCGATTCCCTGGCTCTCCTTGTCCATGTGTCGAAGTGTCCTTGAGCAAGACATTGAATCCCAAGGTGTTCCCCGGGCGCCCATGGCTGCCCACTGCTCCTAGTGTATAGGAGGGGTTAAATGCAGAGGACAAATGTTGTTTCAATGTATGTAAATGCTGAGAAATGACAATCAAGACTAAAAGGCTGAAAGGCTGTAGCCCTGACTCTTCTTCTTCAAAGAAAAAAGGCCTATTGAATGTATGTCAGAACACACAGTCACAGAAAAAATTACAAATGTCGAAATAGATGCTATACTTTTATTTAGTAAAATAAATAATCAAGACTTTTACTTTGACACACACTTGAACAAATGTGTCCATGCACACACACACACACACACACACACACACACACACACACACACACACACACACACACACACACACACACACACACACACACACACACACATCAATAGAACGACAAGTACAGACTGAAGCTTGGACAGCTCCAGCACTCGAGGGAAATTCATTGGCTAATTGGCAGTGTGAATTTATTCTCATACCCTGAAATCTGGGCCAGTAAGGCTTCAGTGTTTCCAGTACAACAAATATGTTGGACAGATCAACTGGGAGTCGAGGGATGCAACTTGAGAACCGAAATCCAAGTATGCTGGGATCTAGTTTCAGGAGTCCAGAGCACCTGAACTGACCTGAATTGTGTTGATGCACACCTACTTAAACACAGAAACAGGAAGTGCGACCACTTGGCTATGATATATGAGTTCTTCCTGTGGTAAACAAAGAGACCATCGATCAATATGTGACAGGGTGACCAGGTATTACCCTACGATTTATTATACTAGATTTGTTTTTGTTTTGACATGGTAGATTGCAGATATAACAAAGGACACATGGCCATTTTAATAATAGATTAGAGCTTTTATGAGAACCAGATTTTTACTTCTACTGCTTTCTACACACTTGCTACAAACACTGTCCTCCATAAAAATGTTTTGCTCATTATTGTAAATGCATAAAATATCAAATGTTTCTTTCCAAAACCTCAAGTCATTCCAAACTGAAGATTTCACGTCTTTCTTCCTGAGACCAAACCGAATGAAAACATTGAGAGGCACAGCAGCATCTGTCAAAAACTACAGATAAACTAAACATTCAAACAGTACACAAACGTACATGAACAATGATAAATGAAGATAAAGGTTTCATCATTATGTGGATAGTTGATCACTTTAGTTTCATTATATGTGAACCTTTCAGGCCAAAATATCAATTAAACTGAGGATAGAAAGTGATAGATTTACACGAGGGCCCTGAGCCAAATTCCTTCCTGCTCTAACATTAAAACATGTTCTGAGAAACCTGAGACGTTCAACCGAAGTGTCTTAACACAAGGTTGTATAATGACATCAAAGTTTATAGTTCCTTCATGCTACACACACAGAAAAAGATAATCAAACTTTTAGAATAGCATAAAAGATCAATAAATAGAATAAAAATAAAATAAACTAATCTATAAAGTTATTTATCTACATATATACATACACATATACACACAGTCTAAGCTCCAGGGTCCTAAACACTACAATGAGATGGCCCTAGACTGCCTTCGAAATTAAAGTTGTAGCACATATGCGCCTTTGAAAACAAACTTTGACACTGACCGACTGAACCACAAACCGCATACTCTAGCATCAAGCCACACTGGTGTCCTGCAGCCCCCTTTTGAGTGTGATCTGGGTTTCTAGGACAGAAAATCCTCTGCGTTTCGACCTCAGTAATTTTGTGTTAGAAATGCACGTATGAGTAGCTCGTCTTTCAGTTACTGTCAGTTATGAAAACACTAATTAGAATCCGATAAAATGAGAATAAGAATAAGAGAACATTATAATACAATTTGTTTAAATCCTGCTTCATAAGGTGATGATGAGTTATATTTTTTAATGTGGTTCTGCATATCTTATATGTCAATATTGAAATTCTTATTACGGATGTGATATTAATTTTGCCCACAGCACTCTGCTTCAGTGCTGACTCCCATCATATAGCAAGCACCGGCTTTGAGAAAACAAGGAAAATCCCCTCCTTCCTCCAAACAGAGCTTGTTTTGTTAAAGATGAATGAAAATGATTTCATCTAACTGACTTTTGGTCTGATCTGCCTCCATCCCATTGAAGTTGAACCAACTCACTTCCTGTTCAGAGATGGACGACCTGATAGTGAGTTGCTGCCTTTATTTTAGACACTGTACCGCTGTGTACTGGCATCTGTGTGTCTGTGTGTGGGTTCATCCAAATGAAAGATGATCTCATATGTCTCTTCTTTGCATTTTTTAATATTACATCCTTTTGTTGGATTAAATCTTGTCCAATCATTAAACCTAACTATATCTTGTGACCCATGAAAATGGTGCAGTGAATAAATACATCAGTATTTCTCAACCCATTCTGGCTCTGTCTATTTTCCAGAGTTTACCATTAATGGTTAGACTGATTTTCAACTAAAGAATACATTGGATTTGTAAAGAGTTCAGACTTGCTTGATTGATCTCACTGAACATCATGCAGACATAATTTGTTTGTTAGGACTATTGGCACATTCACGGATCCTCAGATCTAGCTAAATCTGATTGCATTAAGCTACTGATCTCGCAGGCCTTTAATGTGAAACCAAGAATTTAATCTGATGAGGTCTTCTAAAATGTCTTCTAAAACTAGTTTAGTCAGGAACTACTTTTGAACCCATCATGTTCTCATGCAACAACAATGTATTAGCGATCCTCTATAAGCAGTATGTGAACATTTTATAAATTATGTATAACAATCCAGAATATAGTTGTAAGCAAATATAAGTGCTTATTAATGCATTAGTCAACAAGTATAACTTCTCGTGTGGGCAACCATAAGTGGAGGGTGCTGTACAAACAGATCCATGACAATATAGTAAAACACAGTTGTAATATAAACTATGTCTTCATAGAAGTTATGTTATACTATATATACTGCTGACAAATACTGTCCATTAATAAACACTAAACATATCCTTAAAGCTGCTTACAACTACATTATACTGGTTTATAAACCATTTATTAAATGTCTATATTATGCTTATAAATGCTATATATGTCACATTGCATTGCATTATGAGACGAGATGAACAGGGTGGTTAGCAAGTTATGGTTCAAATTCAACTGAAGCTGATGCGTTTTAATGACACAATCTCATAAACTGTCTACAAGCCTAATCAGTCGCCTCCACTTGCAGTTAGGAAGTTGTATTACAGTTACAGCCTCATGTTAACTACATAATAGCGATCCCAATAAGTTCCATGACTTTAAATTTGAGGAGAAGAGAGACAGATGGTGTCCAATCAGACTTCAGATCAGGTAACTGGTATTGGCAGAGAATAAGTTGTATCAGTCTCTGCTTACTGGATCATGTGGGAATAACTTGCTATAAATGTACCGAAATGTTTTATTGTCCCATTTCCTGTCTATGTTCATGTAATAGTCATATGAACAGACACAATCTAAAATCCTTTAAAAAAATAGTCCACAATTTACAATTAATGGGCAAAAACTTAGAAGAACACCTGTATGGTCTTTTTTTGAAGGTTTAAATGTATGTGTGTGTGTGTGTGTGTATGCGTGTGATACCATTGTGTGTTTACCAAGAAGCTTCTACCGGCAGAGATTCAGTCAGTCTTTCCCATTGATTCAGAAATCGAATCGCTATATCAATCTATACCCAAGAGTGACGGTTGTTTTGATTTAATAAAAGTCAATTAAAATAAAATAAAGTGATTGACACACAGCCTAGCCGGGAGTTTTATCTGGCTGCACCAGTAATGTTGGATCGAGCTCCAAGGGCTGCAGAACTACTGGCCGATCGCTACTGTGCACCTCAGACAAAAACACGCAAGTATCTTTCCGTCAATCAAACACACATAATCGCACCCACACACACAACCTCAGTCAGTCACTATAAGTTAAGCATGAATAACACAACTATCTGCATTCAATCTTTTGGCAAAAGCTGAAACGGTTAGAAGCTGTCTGCAGCCAAAATCCATCTGGATAGCAGCAGAAGAAGAATTATAGCAGATCTGACAGCTGACGAAGGCGCCTCACTTCAAGCTGCTCGTCAGTTTCCATTGTCCCGTCTTAGGATTCATTCACGCTCTATACCAATGGGTTGCCTGCCACTAATTTCTGATGGCATCCAAAATCTATCCAAGTTTCTGCAGGTCAGTGTTTCTGAAAAGTTCTTGTGATAGCAGCGGTGAGTTTGTCACATGATTATTGTTTTAGAATTTTTTGGGGAAAACTCATTTTTTGTTCTATATATTGTGTTAACCATCATCTGAAAACACCAGAATCTATTCTGGAAAAAGACAACTGATGGAATTAGCTAATTAGCAAAAGCAATTACTCAGTTTTCCTTTTTGTTTTAAACATGTGGACACTCCCCAGAGACATCTTTTATAGAATTAAAGGCCGTCAGATGTTATTCTGTCTAATCTTTTAAGTACATTACAGTGAAATCAGTCTGTGACCCATTTTGATGACTAACCCGTGAGTTAAGAAAAACTGTTGATCATTTCCTCCTACCTGCTTGCTGTTGCTAAGGAAACAAATAGTAGAAAAACACTCAAGGCAAAACAATGTTTTCCAAAAAGTCTTTGAACGTCTGGTTCATTGTGGCTTATAGCACATAGAAAATGGGAATTTTGGAGAAAGAAAGTAAATAACAAGTGCTCTTTCTCTCCTCTGTGGCAAGTGCGTGACCACAGAGTGGAGCAGCTCAGCAACCGACAACAGAGAGCTGAGGCTAAACCGAGCTGTATGAATATGTGCAATGAAATGAAAATCTTGCTGTTGCTAAAATACACCATTAACTTGACCTGAATTAATACAGTACACACACAAAAATCAATAATATCAGCAACAGGGTGAGTATAAGCTGATACTGAGGTAGTGTAATGAAGGATGTGTGACACATTCTAATCAGATTTGTGAGGAGAAGTGATTGTGTTTTGGTCTGACTACACCAAGTCCTTAATGCTTTTATCAGGCCAATGTCAGTCTGATGGTTACATTTAAACAAAGCAGCAGCTTTTATCACAATCAGTACTAAAAAGTTAACAGCAGGCCATCTAAAAAAACAAAAGAATACAGTAATTGAAGACCATTCTTGTATGATTATTTCCTACAGAGAACAGATTTCAGAACAATTTCACAACCAGCAGCTACATTCCTCAGCCATCTCCCAGGAATAATGTTTATACACAGCTATTTTAATTTTTAGGGAAAGGGTTCGCATTATTTCTGATGTGTGTGCCCAATTAAAAATGTTACACATTTTTTGTCCAAAAGCTTATTGTCGAGTTGTTGCATATAAACAGGATGGGCTGAATAGCAGTAATTTAGATCACGGTACTTTTACTGGAATTATGACCAAATTAACTCCCTTTTAATAGCAACAAGGGTTAGGGTTAACCTACAGCCAGTGAAGCTGTATTTAGGGACAGTGGTGCAAAATGCAAACATAACACTAATATTCAGAAAATGGCAAAACTGATGTTGGTGGGTATAATGTGTGCCATGTTCACCATCTTAGTTTGGTGTATTAGCATTTGCTTATTAGCACATAGTACAGCTGGGGTTGATGGGAATGTCTTTTTTTTAACTAAAGTGTTGGACAAATTGAAATTTTGACCTGATGCTAGGGCTTAAATACAAATTGAAAGATTCCCCAAAGTTGTTACAATTTATCCTGAGTGGAACACACGGTGCACACTCCCGTGCACACAGGAGAGCAACGCCAGAACAGGCACCAGAACCTGAGGCAACGTAACTGAGGCAGCGGAGGCATAGCGTGGCAGGGTGAAAGGAGACCGGACAGGATGACAGGGGAAGCAGAGAAGAAGAAAAAGAAAGAGCCGAGCTGAGCTGGAGGCCGCCAGACAAGAGTAAACCGTTGTTGGCGAGAGATTCATGAAATAAAAGGCTACAGGACAGATGACTAGGTAAGTAAGATTTGCTATGTCTATGTCTTGTGTTGTTGCACTGGCTTGGTGTTTGGCTGTTAGGAAAGTGGTCAACTCGTTAGTTTTTGAAAAGTAATGTAATCCTAACAAATGTAAGTGTACAGCTTACCATATTCACAAAAGCAGTGTATTAGTGAAACAAAAGAAACAAGCAAAATTGCAAAAGAATACCAAATCTTCCATACTGGTGCTTTACGTCTGACTAACAAATAGCTCTATTACAGTAAAATAACCTGATCAGGTTTTTAGTTACAGCAGTTTTTATGCTAGAAAGACAGTGTATCGTCCAGCTGTGACACAAAATATACCTGTGAGAAAAGTGTAAACCAAAGCCACCACACTGTCACTGTCAAGCCCTCAACCCACAAAATTACAGCGCAGAGCAGCACACAACAGGTGGAGTGTCGAGTTCCAATAGCTGCATGCACTAATAACCTCAGATGAATCTTATAACCATTTAAAAATAACTTCAAACTTAAAATTAATGTATTTATGTGTGGAAAAGTTTCATACATATATGAAAATATTCAACCCAAAGATAGCAACTATATTTCAGCCATGCTTACTTCCTGTTTTTCTTAAATCCTTTGTCTGGATGTTTTTTTTACTACTGTGCCCCCTTAGATTGAGTTTCTATCACTCTTTCTCAGAACACGTTCTCCTCTGCCATTCATCTCACTGTACATTTTACAACCCATAAAACACTTACAGCAAAGGGCTACCATTTCTCTAACACACACACACACACACACACACACACACACACACACACACACACACACACACACACACACACACACAGAGAGAGAGAGAGACACACACAGTTTATAGTTCATCAAGCAATGAGGGGCAGTAAAGTCACATTTAATGTTTGGCATGCAGGGAGAGGTGACTGAAGCTCTAACTGAGTACACAACGTTCCAAACAGCTTCTTAGAAACAATTTAAGTGATGTCAACTGAATGGGACTGAATGGAATTGAATCATAGCTTCAGTGCTCCTTTGGGGGAAATCTTCACTGCAGACAGAGTTTAAAGTAAAAACACATGATCAGAATGATGAAATCAAATGAACAAACAAATCCTAAGAATGCCTGAACCTCATCCTCAAATTTAATATCAGCTCTGCACAATGCACACGCCGACTACCAGTGTTTATGTCGGATTCAAACTGAGCCGTTATATTGTCTGTATCAGACATGAGTCCATTACTTTCCTCTCTTTTCATCAGACGGAAAAAATGTAAAGTATGTGATTCACCTGAAGCTAAAACAAAGCCAGCAGTTACAGATTGACAGACTTCTGACATTACAACACCACGGAAACTCAATTGTTCTGTCGTAAAGCTGAACATACACTGTATAATGGCATATGGGAGTCTGACACAAGTTCAAACTGTTTTTTTTTACATACGCACGCACACACACACATACAAAAAAAAACAATGACAGCAAAAATGGCAGGTATGAACATGTGATTCAAACAAACTGCAGAAATCAAATCCCAAACACAAGGGAGTATGGGTAGCAGAAGATTGAGGCTAACATGTGATTAGCATCAGGTGCTCATGGAAAGTAAAGGCCTTTGCACACCAAGTCTGTATTTGTTGTATGCGTTTTTCTCATCCGTCAACTGATTCAAATCTTTATGTCAAAGCTGAAATTCTCAGAATTGTTTGTACAGTTAGCAGGTGTGATCACACCCTTACTCATGATCACATACAGTATTTATCCACTGTGTGTTGTAGGTGACATCAACTGGAAAAGATGTAGAACAGACCAGCATTTGAGTGAGTCTGCTCACAGAACGATGGAAACTGTGATAGTGTAAGTCCTCAGAAGCCCCATCAGAGGCCTGGCAAGAGATCAGATGCAAAGTTCAATAACAAAGTTTCAATGCTCTGAAATGAAGTTTGTGTTTTTCAGCTGTATCTCTCTGACAGTCAGCTGAGGTGAAGTCTGGTTGGAGTTTTGGCTGAGGATCACTTTTTTTTGACAATTCTGTTATCAATTATTAGTAAAAATGCATGTGACACATCTTCCCTTTTCCATTCTTATTAACTACCAATGTGTTTCTTTCTTGCTTATTTCTTATTTGCTTTTCGCCAATGAATGAATGTGTGATATTTTGCATTTGTTGTGTATAAATTAAAAATTTCATTGCAATATGATCAATCAAAAGGTTAGATGGCTGAATGACCAATATGTAATTACATTGCAAAAAATACTGAATGATTACAGGCAGCAAAGGATGTAATTCTACAAATTAGCTTGAATGTTCTTCAGTGAGATGTTCCTGACAGGAACATTGAGTTGTGGGTGATTGTTCTTAGGATTAAACCCTTTTTCATCCAGTTATGTTGTTTTAAAAAAAATTTAATCAAGTAAGGGATATGAGGATAGTATTTTGTTTTCTTGTTTGGGTTTTGTTTTGTACTTGGATCACATTACTTCACTTGTATGTGAAGGAAGTTGCCTGTCAAGACCACAGAAAGTTAACACGTGAGTCTTCAGCTACTCTCAGCTCTACTGAGCATTTTAGCATCTTTTAACGCGTCACTGTTTTGCTTCACTCTCACAGCTCTTTCGGTTGCAGCATGGAACATGAATGAACGAAATGGGAGACCGACACAGTTAGAGACTAGCTGGTGAATACAGAGTGGAACATTGAGCAGCTAAAGAGCTGTCCAGAAACTGTCCTCTGGATGTGTAAATAAGCCACTGTTTGCTGACAGGTTTGTCATATCAACTTTAAAAGGTGTTAATATGATAAGTGTTTACAGCTTGTTTCCGCTGCCCCCAAGTGTCCTTTCTCACAGCAGACGTTCTGACCTGTCATCGTAGGAAAAACACAGGTATTATTAATAATATTAACGATGGAAACATCCGGCATACCAGGACCCTGAAACTGAAGCATCTCAATGGAATTCAGACTTTATTAATTATATCATTCACGCCTGTGCTTTTCCTACTCAAAATTACTTCCTTTACTGCGACACATTAACTGATAGCACGGGCAGATAGTGGTTGAACTTATTATTTTTTCTTATTTTGAATTGTACTGACATTCTGTATTTACCATTGACAGTATGGTATTTACATCTTTGCGTGGTATAATATCCTTTTAAAACTAATTCAGCTCTTCTTTAAATGCTGTTTCAAGTTATTGAAATAATACAAAGAAAAACAAACACAAAAACAAGACGAAAGACAACGGCATTGGTCCCTCACAGAGAGACTGCCTTAACTGAATTTCAAAGAGCTGATTTGCCCAGGTGGGTTCATTCTACGGTCCAATTTGTCACCAAGGAAACTCCGAGGGAGAGATGAGTTCCATTTAGAAGCACAGATGATTTCAGAACGTCCAAACCGAGTTTAAAACTGAGAGGGAAGAGACGTGACAGCAGCTGATGTCCTCAACCCGAAGTGGAAAAGGAAGCACTCAGGACAACAGTCATATGGGTTTGGGTATTTTTTATTATGTTGCTTATTTTTGTGAGTTTTTCGTATTTAATTTTCTTACTTTCTGTCCTTTCTTTATCATTTTGTTCCAGTAAAAACATATGG
Organism: Dicentrarchus labrax; assembly: GCF_905237075.1. Taxonomy (NCBI): domain Eukaryota; kingdom Metazoa; phylum Chordata; class Actinopteri; family Moronidae; genus Dicentrarchus; species Dicentrarchus labrax. The sequence goes on along the minus strand of NW_026136710.1, from coordinate 15,821,102 downwards.
TAATTGGCATTGTGTTTTTTAGTGCTAGAGATGAGAAAGGCAGGGACACCCTGGTGAGCCAGTGGAAATCTTAATTGCACATCTCTCTCTCTTTCTCTTCCAGTGTTCACTTTACTTGAAGTTTAAGGCATAAATGCCAGAAAAATCTTCATTTCAAAGAATCTTTCAATCATCATTTTTTGGAGATAATCATAAAAATTAACTTGGTAAAGAGAGAGAGAGAGAGAGAGAGAGAGAGAGAGAGAGAGAGAGAGAGAGAGAGAGAGAGAGAGAGAGAGAGAAAGAAAAAGATGGCAACTAGCTGGCTTAAAATGGAGAGAAAAGGAAGGTGATTATAGAAACAAGACATTTCACACCAACGTTCAACAAAAAAGAAATGAAGAAACAGAAGATAAAAATCTTCTGGGTAAAAAAGAAAATGGAGCGTGTGAGAACAGTGAGACGCAGAGAGGAGCAGCTGGAGGATTTTAGGTTTCAATCAAACAATAATAAATCATACAAGCCTCATAATAAATCGAGGACTGGAGTGTTTACACTTCTCCGGCCTATCTGTCTAAACTAAGTGTCTGTGCTCGACAAAACATGCTCCTTTTCAGCGGTGACCTGCTTTACATTCATACGGTTACACCCTTTCACACCTGCAGGAAGTGTTGTAGCCTGTACAACCTCAATCTGAGCTGGAGGAGTGCTTTTTAATGATTCTTGAAATTTTTTGGCTCTGGCATCTTGGGACACACAAGGTCACACACTCCTACTGATGATGTGAAGGATTAATGTGAGAGCGACAGGTGATCATCCATAATCACACTGGATTTCCAAAGCCTGAAGGATGAAACCATGCATCCTCAACCAAGATGGACACATCTATTTCAGGACACTGTTTCCAAAGATGAGCAGCTTATATTTGAGTTCTGGTTCCCGTTCCTAAAATCGGAGATAAAAAAAAAAAAAGAACCATCAAAATTGAAGTACCAAAGATCGAAATATCCAGGTTCCACCCAAACCCTGCATCCTAATTTTCCCATATTGCAACTTGTTAGTATCTCTTTATTAGACCCCTCATGCCTGTTAAACACCAACATCTTCCACACCTCCTACATAAATATCCTGTGTGTGTAAAAATAAACAGTGGAGTGCCCCTTTAATATAACACAACCATCATAATACCTCTCTGGTTTCATTATTTCAGTCTTTCAACAACTATTTTACATTGCATTTTTGCACTCAGAGCTCATTTGTCATCTTTCTGCTGAATACTTCTGCACAGACTCAATTTCCCTACATGGAGCTGAATGTTTTATCTTATCTTAACAATCAAAACACAGAAACACTCAGGGTGGAAAAAACAGCATTGACTGAGCATGGCGGCAGGGCCTTGAGCCAGAGAGCCCTCTTACTCGTCTTCCACGTGACCTTTATTTCGGAGAGATTTCGAATTCTGCTGTTTTTTTTAAATCGCGAACCAGCTGTGCTTTGCTTTGGCACCGACTGCCAGATGGTTGAATCACGTAACAATCGCACCGATCAGGTGATAACAATGGCTGCGGCTTGGCTGCATTTATGGGATTCAACAGGACTTGTGATGCCAAGATGAAGGTGAACTCAGGACGGATCACACGGAACCTGATTAACTGTTACAGGAAGAGTTTGACATTATGAGTTGTAGCTTGTTATTTTTCTCACTAGACACTTGACACTCACGGGAAACAAGTTTTTATAATGGGACTTCCTGGCTCCCCTAAAATGTTAACTACAGGCTACTTTATTATCTAGACATTTTTCTTCAATAAGCACAGAAATGTACCTGTTTATCCGTACAAGTTTGCCTATAAAAGCTAAGCAGCTACAGGGGTCTGATTTGTGCACATGTATCGACTTCTTCTATTACAGCTTTCACTCTTGTTTGACTCACTCCCATCCATATATGTTTTAGCTTATTCTCACACATTCAGCCCACACTGTTTTGGGTACTGATGTCAGCTGCTCTGAAGGAGTAAGATGACAGAGCTGAGAGTATCATAGAGAAACTACAGAGGACCAGAGGAGAAGTGAGATTCAACTTGTAGAACCTTCAGATGATGTTTCAGATGATTTTGTGATTACTATAGGAAAAGCGAACACAGCATTTAGTGTCCCAAGTTTTGACCACCAACAGAATCCTTCATTGTGCTGATGATGTGGGGGTTTTTTTTGTCTACTAATAAGGTTTTTATCTTTTGTTTGTTTACATTTGCATGCCGATAGGCCCTGTGTGTACATGATTGTATTTTGGGTCTGTGTGTCTGTAAAACTTCCCCATTTCGGATTAATAAAGTTCTTCTTTACAATGATGGCTTGTCTGACACAAGCTCGTATTACAGCTAAACAGTAGCCTACTCTAAAATTAGGCCTAGTTAGACAGTCTGATCTGAGTTTTGTGCGGTGCGCTGGACAGACTAACTGAGAGTCCCTTGTCAATCCCGAGGTAGCCACGCCCAAAAGAATACGCTGCTTTATCGTCTATTTTACTCTAAATTGGACCATCATTTACTAAATGAACATCATAATGTACGGCAGAAGACTTAAAACTAGCGGTTGAGACCATTAACTCTTTAGGAAACTGAGCTAATAAATTAAGTCCATGAGAGTGCATGGTTTTGTTTTTTATTGCAGCCAATGGAGCTCTCCCTGCGGGCCTTTACATAGAGTGCAGGTTTAACACACTTCATGTTGGCTTTACTTTACAGACCTGGAAGCTCTGTCCATTATATATACTGTCAATGGTTTTACCTCAAAAAGGATAATCTAATTGAATCAACTAGAGCTAAATATCAATACGAGCTCAACCAATTATTTGGTCTACCTGCTGCACATAACAATATCCAATGAGTGTCAGAGTTTATGCAATTTTTTTCATCATTTCCATGATTGTATAATTTTGATGTTTTTATTGGGTGTATTAGTGTATAAAATGTGATATTACAAGCATATACATGTCTCCCTTCCTGTTTATTTAATAAAGTCATAACCAATCAATCAAGGTTTCTCCCAGTGTCACATCAACAATATAAGTGAACAAACAACCACAGTGTCCAGCTTTGTGTAAAAGTGGCAACAGGGAAAAAAACTAAAATACAGTAAAACAATTGTCATAACTTCTGAGTGGGTAACACGGCCCAAGGATGGTCTTTTACTAATTTAACCTGTTTCAGATGGTCAAGATGTCTTTTCTACTTTCTCTACTAGAGGGCATAACACAAGGTCTCTGTTATGACTCTAATCACAAACAAGTGTCTACTATCCACTGCTTGAGCTGTGTGTGTCTACAGTGTGTGTGTGTGTGTGTGTGTGTGTGTGTGTGTGTGGGGTGTGTGTGTGTGTGTGTGTGTGTGTGTCTGTTTGTTTGTTGTTAAGACCACTCAGGAACACTTCCTCAGGATTTCCTTAGTGAAAAAAGATCACACTAATGCTCTTTCGTCCATGAACACATTTTTTTAGCAGAGCAGGAATATGAAGTAAACCATAAGCCAAAACAATTCATATTTAACTGAAAAGCCTTCAACAAATGTACGTATTTATCAGTGGAGAGAAGAATTAAAACTGGATGAACTTCGGGAGGAAGAGCAGCTTAGAACTCATTTTCATTTTATGGTGATCATGCTGGATTTTTGCCCATTGATTCATATCTCTTTTGTAAGAAGTATTCTGAGGTTTTATAATACTGTTTACCCTGTAGGCAGTAGCTTGTTTAAAGTATTTCCATCAACTTGCAGAGATGTGAAACTTGCAAAAGATAGCTTGTAAAATAAGCAAAAACATGACTACTGCTACAATTTTATCTTTTAAACAAAACTAATGCAAAATTAGCAAAATCATCTTTTGAGTAGTTAGCACACAACACAGATTACTGATGACAAAAACAGGCAATGGCTGATGAAAATAATTCTAAAACATTTGCCAATATAAAGCATACACTTTAGTTACAGATCTAAAACTTACTTATAATCCTTTACAGACGAAATCTGCCTTTTATTGGGTCAGTCTTAAAAACAGACCTAATTTTGGCATATGCGCACAGAAACAAATAAACCAATTAAAGACAGAGGACAATTTTTTGGAGATTTTACACAACAGAGGAACACCCACACAGACACACACCACTCGCCCACAGACTGTGCGTAAACGCCTAGACAAAATAATTTGACAGGATTCCTCCAGTAATTTCAGTTTCCAGTATCCTGCCGGTTGTAATCTTATTGTCTGAGTCTGTTTTCTGTCCGAGACAGATTTTAAGAGAGGACATCAGATTGGAGTTAACACTGTTTGCCTTTCTGTTTCCTACACACAAAGACAGAAAGCCCCAAAAATGCACACAGACACCACGGAAACACTTTGACTGGAGCAGCATTAAGGTCAGCATGTTCCTTTACTACAAACGAAAGACACATGCACTTACACACAGCACCATAGAACAATGAGAAAATAGCTAATTACTAAGTAATCACTCAGTACTAATTAAAAGGTAATAAAAAAGCACATTTAGAATTAAAATCTGCACATTAACAGTCTGTGGAGTGTTATGTGCACATCGGTATAATATTTTTGGACAATATCAGGGGGCCTCACGTGTGCCTATGCTTGTACATATTTTGTGTGTGTGTGTGTGTGTGTGTGTGTGTGTGTGTGTGTGTGTGTGTGTGTGTGTGTGTGTGTGTGTTTGTGTAGTGCGTATGCGATTGCCTTTGTTTCTCTGCGGCAGTGAAGTACTTGTGTTAAAGTTAAACAGCGCAGACACAAGCAGGTCAGCTCCTCCATCATCCCCACTCGAAGCCGCTGAGAGCACAAACACAGACGTCAACTAAATCACAACCATTAACGTCAACTGAAATCCTGCTGTAAGAAGAAGAAAAAAAAGACGGTTGGACTATTATAGTGATATCATATATTATCATTCAATTAAAGATTCCGATCTGTAAAAAAGACGAATTTGGAAAAATTCCATTCCTCTCCTGAAGTAGTTTCAGAACCTCAGATGAGTCTAAGCTACATGGACAAATGACTTAAGATGACTCATATCTTTCACAGCAAGGTTTACTCTCAAGCCAGCAAGCATTTTGTAAGAGTTTTACTGAGGCCTTTTAAGGCCAAAGGCAAAATACACAGAGGCAAAAGCTTAAAGTCAGGGATAATAGTCACAGAAAAGTACCTGCAATCAGCTTTGTGAATCAAATGTGCTTTGGGCTAAATGCTGATGTCAATATTTACATGCTAATGTTTACCATGTTAGTTTGGTGTGTTAGCATGCTAAAATTTGCTAATTCTGGATGATGGTGCTGGCGTGCTAGTTATTGATTACTCATCCGTGTGTAAAATCTGGAATCAGCCAATCATTCTTAAATTAGGGTCTAAAAACCTATTTTGAGGTTACAATGACCTTTGACCTTTGAGTCACCAATTCAGTGTACAACTGTGAAATATGGTCACAATCTCCCCCTCTGTTCCTGAGTTATGGTGATGAATAATGGCCAAAAAAAAGTGTTTTTACAGGACATTATGATGTCACAGTGAAGTTGACCTTTGACCTTTTGGATAAAAGATGTCATTACTGTTACATGAGTTATGTCCAAAAAACGTCATTTGTCATGGCCCTTTGAGATCTAAGTGACCTTTGACCTTTGGTTCAAAAGTATCACCAATGAATGGACGTACAGAAAGACAACCCGAACATTTAATGCCCCCGGCCGCAGCTGATACCGGCGTGGAGTGTGCCAAAATCAGTTGTCTAAAGCCTGACTTTTATTTTTAAAGCGTTACTGAGACCATTTCCCCTGAGGAGAGAAGATAGAAAGCGCATGACACAGCTCATGAGCAGACCTAATTTTCACAATATAGAGTACACACTATGCTCCAAAGTTGACTGATTTGACTATTAAATTCCTTTTACACAATTTAAAGGCAGTTTCCTTTTTTCTGGTAAAATGTTCCATCTGCAGAACACCACAGCTGCCCATGAACATTTATTTCTAGAGACGGCACAGCATGTTCGCATCTATTATTTACACATTAGGGTATGACACATGGCCTAAATTTTAAAAAATGACTTAATTCAAATAAGATGATGGCCGCACCGTGATATTTTGTCCTGCTGCTGGTGTTGGCCAACAATCCATGATCTACTGTACAGGATGACTGAAACCATATCAAATTACTTTAATTATTTTAAATGTCTTACAAATGGCAACAACAATCTAATTTAATCTAATCTATGCAGCCAGTCAGTAATTAAAATAGTATGTCACCTTGTACCGATCTTTAAATGCAGTGTCCTCATGACATCTGTAACACTAATACTTTATTCATCCCCAAGGGGAAATTCCCAGTTTCCAGCAGTATCCACAAACTGATAATGATAATACACAGACAAAGGACTTTTAACAGAGAGGACAGCAGACAAACACACATCTATTTACATCCCCTTACTCACAACCCTGAGTACTGTAGCCATATGTGTCAAGAGCCCAACAAAACTGCAATGCACTCATCGTAAAGAGGTGAGTATATCCACTGTAGGTAATAAATATTTCATAGTTGGAGTGTACTAAGGCACAACACTGTTTCCACTGGCCAAATGTGCAAATTCCCTCGTCAAAGTTGCCAAACCCAACTGGAAATCGAACCGTAACAGGCAACATTGGCTTAACTGTATTAAATTAAAAAACTGAGCAAATATTCACAGAGACTGGTACAAATGTGACTGCCTTTACTGTGTGTTTACCTCAGTGCCATAGACGTCCCGTTGACCGACGCAGCTGAGCACCCTCTGTGGGCGGGTCCATAGGAGCAGCTCCTTTGCCGTGCGTACCGCTCATCTCCACAGCAGAGAATCACCAGAAACGCCCTCCGAAACGCCCGGTTCAGAAAGGCGTACAGGAAAGGGTTCAACCCTGAGTTAATGTACCCGAGCCACAGCCAGGCTGTCCACAGCTGCCAGGGCACTGAATAATGGATGAAGGGGTCCACCACGTTGGTGATGAAGAATGGCGCCCAGCATAGGCAGAAACAACCCATTATGATTGCCAGCGTCTTTGCTGCTTTAGTCTCAACGCGCATGCGGCTATTTGCTATGGGAGTATGCTCTGAGGAGGAACCTGTTGTTGTCCTGAGGCGGTAGTGCTCCAGTGGATCTGAAGAAGTGGAGGACCTTACTGTGATCATTGGAACCGTCCCAGTAACAGGAGCGGAGCCGGCCCGCTGTAGTGTCTCGATCTGCCGCACATGGGTCATGGCAGTGACGTAGATACGCTGGTAGGCCAGGACCATGAGGGCTAAAGGGACATAGAAGGCCACCGCAGAGCAGATCAGGGCGTACGGCCGGTTGACCAGAAACACACAGCTTGTGTCATTGGAGCCTCCCGCCAAGGCTCGCCTCTCCTCGATCTGTAAAGGAGAGCACAGACACAAAAATTACAAAAGCATTACTAAGAAGTACACAATCTGACATCAGTTGACCTACACTGGGGACTAGTACGGACTGCGGGTATCAAAAAATATACAAAGGTCAGAAAAAAAATTATGAAAAAGCTTTTAAGTACAACTTTGTATGCAACTGACTTTCATCATTATGAATCATGACCTGAAGTTAGTTATAATTGAGCTGGAGCCAGAAACTGCTAGCCCAGCTCAGTTCCAAAAATACTTTTACTTTTCTGTTTGTGTATGTATTAAAGAAACAGGATAGAGATTAGAAAGCTTTAGGTAGGAAGGATTTTTTAATTTAGCTGCTAAGCTGGGCTAAACAAAGTAGTAATATGCTAAACACTAATAACTTATACATAAAATTTTGCTTTTAATCATAAGTTGCTTTTCTACAAAAAATAAGTTTTGTGGAATCTGGCCGACTGCCCATATCTTTGTCCTTAATTGAAAAATTGAAAAGTGAATTTTATCCTATCTCTAGTAGTTGGGCTTGTGTACTGATGAACTACCCTCAGAGCTCTGCATGGTCATAAACTGGTCATTTTGTTTAATAGGGTAATAAAATCCCATCCTACAAGCATTTAAAAGCACATAATACACATATTCAGTACTTCTAGTGTGAAGGCTTAGAGTGAGCACAGACTTCTCAGTTTCAAATCAACATGCCCCAATGGAGCAGATGCTCATTCTTTCTTTAGTTAAAATGGTGCAGACGCAATTCAAACCAAGCAAACATACTCTACTGTATCATTTAACTTGTATCACACTTATTGATTTAGTTCTTGTGGCTTTGTGACAGCTAGAGCGAGAAGAAGTTTCAGTGTCAAACACTTCCTTTTTGGGACAGAACAGAAATTTAATTTTGAGAAACAGACAAGTGACCATAGAAAAGACAAACGTGCACACAACATATAAAATAATAAACTAAAACCTGGCCTAAATGTGCACAGACATAAGTCATTTAAAGTTCTATGTAATTTTGTCTGTGATATATGACTTCAAGACATCCAGCCAGCTTTTGAAAACAGAAGATTGTTGTTTGGATGCTGCCTGCCTGAAAGACAGAGAAAAGAACTGTGTATTTCATTAACTCTGGCTGAATAAATTCATCTAGCCCGTCTGCCTCTGGGAGTCCTGCAGCTCATTTCAAGGCAGCTCTGAAATAACTTTACGCCAAAACATATCCAAACCAGCAGAAAATGCTTGTTGAAGTGCTGTCTTTGCTCGCAGCAAGAGAGCCTCCACAGGGACTGGAATTGTTTTGTGATCACTGCATTACCTTGTCATTGTTCAAGGGATTGGAAACATTATTAGAAACAGAGAATATTAGGTTGGAAAGGTTTAAGCTGCATTTGCCCTTGCAGAAAGTACATCTCTCTCTTTAGGCGTTTGAGGGAGGTATATGAACTCTTCAGTGTGCTACTTTCTTAAAATATACAGTATGTTTTGTTGATGCAGAATTTTAATACATTTTTAAAAATAAGAATGTAACCAGCAGATGTTCTTGGGCTCATTACTGGGTTGCCTCTCGCCCCCTCCTTGATTTCTGATCTTAGATATTGAGGACTTACAATGTCCTCGATGCCGATGGCGTTCCAGCTTTGCATGATGGGTAGGAAGGAGATGAATGTGGGGATGAGCCAGCAGCCGCTGAGCATCACTGCCACTCTAATCGGGGTCATCTTGTGCCTGTAGACCAGCGGCTGGCAGCAGATAGCATAATACCTGGAATAATACACACACACACACACACACACACACACACACTCAGACACACACGTTGTATACTACAGTGTACATGTTACTGAGCTTTCAAATGGCATTAGATGATGATCTTTTTCAATCTCATTTATCATGCGATATCTTATATACCCAAATGACCCACCCAAATAAGTCCTCCCACCCAAAATTCAATTTATTACACTTCTGTATTATTCTTTCCTCTAAGGAAAATAGCTGAGAGACTCAGAATAATTTATTATTTATTATTATTGTCTTTCATTATCATTTTGATTTATTTTATTTGACTTTGTATGACTTATTTGCGGGAATCTCTCTTTGTAGTGCATCTTTCATCAGTAGATTGTGTTTTCATTATGTTCATTTGCAATGTCTTGGATTTGCGTATTAAATTACAGCATTTTTAGCTTCCAAGTATACATCTGAGAGTATGATAAGCAATGTAATTTGTCAAAAATCTATGAATGAGGTTCAATTCCCCTCTGGCAATCGCTCTCATACACACAAACCTGTCCAGTGCTATGCAGCAGAGGTGCAGGATGGATGCTGTAGTCAACAAGACGTCCAGAGACGTTCGAACCAGGCAGAAGATCTCTCCGTACCGCCAGTGGCCAGTGGTCAGCTCGATCGCAGCAAAGGGCATCACCACCAGCGCAACCAGCAAGTCAGCAAATGCCAACGACACAATGAAGTAGTTTGTCTTCTTCTTCCTAAGAGGGAAGGACAGGAGACAACAAAGTTATGTATCATAATGCCTCACCTGATTATAATAAGCTTGAATCTCTGACTGTTAAAGGTGCTACAGCTCTGCCAACTGTCAGTGTGACTTTTCAGAAATATGAAGTGACTGGCATGTGTCCAGTTTTGCACTGATAAATAAAGACTGATCAAGATTTTAGGAAATTATAATTATTTTTTTTTAATGATTAAATCATATATTTTGAAAACATTTAATGTATAGATCATAATTTTCACTTTAAATTCAGTTTCTTGTAGTTTGACTTTGATTGTAGGGAAGTCATGAAATGTCAAAGGTACGATGAGCTAACCAGTCCAGTCAGAGAAAGTGTTTCTTCCTGTAATGCGAGTGCTTTGACATTTGATGGGTTTGCACAACATGTACTCAAAAAGCACCCCAAATAGGTTTCATTTAAACGTTGAAAAAACTGAAACTCATCTCAACCTGATTTGCCAACACATGTGCAGCTCTATGACAGTTTTATGACAGAAACAATACTAGCTTTGTTATTGATGCATGTTGCATTTTTTAACACAGTTTCCTTACAGGAACATGTGTGTATTCAATACAAATTGCAGACAACAAATTCTTTATCTCTTTGTTTTTGCTGTGCTTGTCTCATTTAAGTCACATTTGAATTTCCAACGTATACCACACAATTTTTAAAACAATTTCTTACCTTACAGGCAGCTATTAGAGGACTTAAACTTGTTCACGTTACAGAGGGAACCTTGAGGTTTGTCGTGTTGTACGGATTCAGATGGCTGAATTTCACTGGGACTTTAAAGCCAGATTGGACTCACCGTAAATGTCTGTCCTTGCAGAGTGCCACCATGACCAGCAGGTTTCCAAACACTGTCATAATGATAATAATGGAGAGAAAGATGGTGAGAACGATAGTCTCCAGCGAGCTCAGGAATTCCTGCTGCTGCTGTTGTTCCTGTTGTTGTTGTTCTGTGTTTATTACGTCATCCAACAAACTGCAAAAAAACAAAAGAAAAGCCTTTTGAAATTGCTCATATATCAGATTATCTAGGGTAGATAATATTATTAGTATCGATAGTAGATAGTATAGATAGTGAGGAAAGACATGCGGCAGATGGAGACATCAACTTCATATTTTACAACTGAACATAAACATTGGTTTTGCACAAATAACCCCAATTGTGTCACTGAGGATGGTCTCTTTAATTAAGTAGGAAGCCACACCTACATAGAAATTAGTAGCAATTAGTACTTAAATAAGGCAAACTACAAAATGAATTTTATGTTTAGAGAGAGATTCACTAGAAAGCAATGATAGTGAAATAAATTAACCATGTTTTAAAAAGCTAATATTTTACAGAACTGGTTTGGGATTTGTAATTTGTAAACTGGTTAATAATGAGTTTGAATTTATGGCTTACTGTCGAGGTGATGCTGTGGCCATCACTGGTCATCTGCATTGAGGTCAGCAGAGGATGGTCCTTTTCACCCCATGCTCTGGCCCTGTCAAGACACACACACACACACAATTGTGGAATTGTGCTGGCTCTTGCAGTAAGTCTGCATTTTTCCGAAAATAGTAGCCAGCTTGCGTGTACAAATGGGCTGGATTTCTTGATGTTTGTCTGTCTTGTGGCAACATTAAGGCGCCAAAAATGTGGTATTTGTGCCTCAAATAAGTAACTGGATCACAGCTTGAGAGCGTGTGATATTATAAGACAAACAGGCAGCAACAGGCAGCAGCTGTTTCTGCCAGATTCCATCAGCATGTTAGTTTGTCTTTGTAATGCAATAATAACACCATGCTTTAGTGAGTGCCACAAGGGAAATTCTGTTTTTCTTATCCCCCTGTCAAGGGAGGTCAAAGGTCAGATATGAGCTCCTGAACAGCACCTTTGGGGCAGGTAGAGATTCAGTAGATCATCATTGTCCCTGCTGAAGGACAGTCTGTCTGACCCTGCAGCCCTTATTTAACCTGGTAAATAAGGTAAACATATTGGTTTTACTAACAAAAGCCTGAGGTGCAGAGAGGACAGTTAGTTTACAAACAGACGAGGGAGGTTATGTTATTAACTCTGGGTCATTGTCCATGTGGGCCCTGTTTTACTTTTGTTCCGTCAAGTCAATAACTTCTGATTCATATCAGTATGCAGCTTCTTAAGTGTTTGATTGGCTAATTCCAGCTCTCTAATTAAGGCCAATGGGATCAATGGACGATCAAGAAGTCAACCCAAAGAGAACAAAGCCATATCTTTTTAACATCTTTGCTTTCTCTGACGGCTACCCAATAATTGTCATGATATTTCATTCTGAACCACAAATGTCAACCTCACGGTGGTGCTAAAGACGATGTTGTGGATCACAAAGTTGGTAGGATTCATCCTCTGGGGCCTTTGAATGTCTGTACGAAGTTTCATGGCAATCCATCTTTAGTTGTTGACATATTTTTGTCTGGACATACAAGTGAACTACAGAACATTGCCATTGCCATTCATTAAATGTGATTATAAAACTATATACAGAATTCTATTGCACTCAGGCAAGACACATATAAGTACTGTTATACTGTCTATATATACAAAAAAGGTTGAAAATGACTGGAGTCATACTGTGAGTCATCTTACAGTAAGTATCTGAGGAACAGCACAGAGCCTCATCAGTAGAGTTGTTATCACCTTTAAGCACCTATTACAACATCTGCTGCGTCTCTGCCTTTTTATGATGGCTGCCTGCTCTTATTGCACTCGAGGGTCAATATCATCACCTGACAGCCGGCGATCCTGTCAACAATACCTACTTCCTGCAGGCAGATCACCATTTACAGTTCACGTCTGCGTATCATGTAGTCCGGTAATTCTCAACTCTCTGTCGGTGCAGTGTTGGTTGTAAGGCTTTGATGTAAGTTGAAATTAACTTATCCCTTTATTTCATGTAAGAGTCATTTGAGTCAATTCAGAATAAAGGCAGTTACAGTACGGTTCTGCGAGACTGGACTGGATTTGCTTCGTTTCCAGTGAAGCTGCCGAGAACCCCTGAACTAGTCAACAGCTTCTCCAGTTCTGACTTGGCCAGACTTTTATGTAAGACATATGTACATAACATTCATTGGGTTGTGAAAATATAGTGTGTGGGGGGGGGGTTGAATGTCTTGAAAATTGAGCTGAAATTGAAATCAAAACAGAGGTGACAAGGAAAGTTCAGGGTGTTTCTATCAACGACTTCCTCGAGGGGAGCACAGGAAGGACACAAACCAGATAGATTACAATAAAGTGTCACTGTACTTGGCTGAAGAGCAAACATATTATCTGTATGTACAAGGGGAAGAAAGACATTAAGTTCACTTTCTGAACACATAAAGGACCATGGACAGATTATAAAATGCTACCGCCATCTTTGGATGTCAAGTGAACGCCACATGCTGCTGTTTAAAGTCTGTTAGAGCTAGTTAGCAAGCATGCAGAGAAGTTGACCAAGCCAAACATTTACTTTAGAATCCAAATCAGTCTCTACTTTAAGGCATTCATTGTGTTGCACTCCATGATACATATGAGAAGTGACTGAAGCCGTTCTTGGGAATGATGGACAAAGAGAGCTCAAGAAAGTAGAAATCCCACTCACTTCCATACCTCCACACACCTGGCCATTAAACAAATGTTATAAGAGGTAACAAGCACCTAATTTTAAGTGCACTGAGGCCTGTAGGGGCCCATGACCCCATGGGCATTTGGGCCTGTACCCGCATCCATGATTAGGATACAAAAACACTGATTATACAAACAGTAAATATAATTAAATGTCAAGTTGCTGAAGGAATAATTCCGCTCAACAATGGTGCACAGATTGGATGTTGTTCATTCAGCTTGGCATTCTCATTATAAACCCAGTTTCCAATAGCATACTGTAAAATGACTAAAAATGATTACTGTTTGCATCTTAAATGGTCCCTAAATGAAACTGCAGCATTATCTTCTTGCTCTCCCTCACACACAGGAATCATCACTGAACAACAAAACTAACACTACCCACTACCGTACTCAGTTGCTCACTCAGTTACTCACACTTCGGAATCTAAGGAATGAAAAAATATTTGCTCAATCTGAATTTCAACGATATGAAAAAAAGAAGGGAGACAGAAAAAAGAGAGCGAGAAGGTAGGGGAGCCGTGTTTATGACAGGTTGCTGTGGTTCTCCTGTGTGATGTGTGTCCAGGGAGGCGTGGTTTCACAGCTCACCGTGTCCATTTCACATCTGACTGACACGAAGTTGAACTGAACAGAATGAACTCTGGAGAGCAGTGAGCAGGAAGAGACTAGGTTACTTTTCCCCTATTTTGTGTCCTGCCTAACCCATAGTTATTATTGTCATTATTACTATAAAAAAATCAACTTTATTTTGGTTGTATTCATTTTTTAATCCTCATTCTTACTGTCATCACCATTGACTATGATCAAAGCCTTAGAAATATATACTAAAACTATACTGTGCATCATATCAGTAAAGCTGATTGAATGGCATCAGTGTAAATGGAGAGAGAAAACAGACTAAACCTCTCCACAGCAATAACTATAACTATAACCAAGTGATCCTCCACATTGATGAATGATAACATTGTGTAAACAGCACCCCCAAGCACTCATTGCACGGTCCAGCTATGTCAGCAACTTAATAGGAAAAAGTATATCGATGACCTATTACTGCTGTACAGAAACAAAAAGGAAATCAGAAGGATATGGGTTCACACTGTTTTCCAATGCAGGAGGAGTTAGGAGAATCCAACACTCTGTTATGAGAGCTGTAGTCCTTTGAAAACAAACCTAACTCATACTTTGGTAAAAAATAAAAATAAATAAATAGAGGACTAACTTCAGAAGGCTGATAGGTAAAATTATGTTATGTAAAGTGATGTATGGTAATATAAGTGTTTAATAAGTCGTATACAACAATATTGTTCATCAAATTGCTCTTAAAGTGATCCCAACGATATCCTTTGCCACTGTCGTCATTATAGTCGCGTAGTGGACTCCCACTTGAGTTAGAAAGATTTTTAGAATATATTCATAGTTGTTGTTATAGTTATTGTTCTTGGTGTAGAAGACCATCCAATAGCTGCTGAAACATTTGATCTATAACCATAAATCTGAAACTCACAGTGGCACTAAAGTAAAAGTCAGTAGGATTCATCCTCTGGTAACCATGAATGTCAGTACAAAATGTAGCACCATGATCCAATCAAATTTCAAGAAATGCATCCAAAAGTTATTGTTACTGATATTTCAATTTGGGCCAAAGCAGTAGACTGACAGAGCAACATTGGCATGCATATAGCCACACCACTATTATGCCTAAAAAAGAAACAGGCAGACATACAGATTGAGGTAGTGCTGCTCTGGAAAAAGAAATAAATAATCTCACTGGCTGAAAATCCCAGTGGGCAGAGCCAAAAGTCACTGCAGTGGCATGGATCTGTGGCGTATGAAAGAACACACACACATTGCCCTGCTGGAGTCAACTTGCTGGCACTGTCATTGGCTTCAGCATAATTTTAACAACTGCCTTCACTTTTAAAAAGTGAACAAACCAGCAATATGAGCCATCTCAAGTCAGGAGGAGCAAAGGCTAATAACAAAGATCAGTTCAAGTCAAGACATTAACCCAGCTATATGATTGTATATATATGTATATTTGTTAATGAAATACTGTTGGAAAGCAATATTTGATAAACAGATAGATGTGGACTGACTGATAAACAAAAACAAACAGGCAGACAGACGATGTAGGAGGACTGACTGACTCATCTGATGAGAGCTGTAATTAGAAGATGCTCACTCGCCATCTGGGAAACTTCCTGATCTACAGGGCTGCACAAACTGCCTACCTGATGCATGTCTGAATAACTGACTCTGCTTGATTCAAGACAAAGTTTATGTTTCTGTCAAAGACATCTCATAGGAGATGTAGTTTCCTCCTGATGCTATAACATCATAATCAGACCAGCCATGCCACCACATCACTCAATTCCTGTTGACGGTCAGTGTCAACAGGAATTGTTAAAAGGTGTAAGAGTGTTTAATTGAGAATGCGGACATTATTTTAAAAATAAGACATCCATGAAGAAGGAACATGGACAAGAAGTCATTCATTATGTTTTTAATTACGTCTGCCAAAGGACTATTTTACATACAGCACATCAGCCTCCAACTCTCAATAAGTGTGTCATGAGGTCAGTGAAAACACTCTGAGATGTTAGGCAATCCTTACGATACCAAAGCACCCTTATTTCTTTGCTTGCACTTGAATACTTTTACATGGAATCACTCTATTAGGCTATTTTTACTTTTACATCAGGACTTGAGTATTTCCTCCTTTTCTGGGCACAAAGCACTCCTCACTCCCTCTTTATTCCTCCTCTGTAACCCTGTTTTCTAATCATTCATGTGACCATTGTTATTGCACTTTATGCCACACAAAACCTGCACACACACACACAAGCAAAATTTCACACTACATAAACAATGGTTTTTCAGCAAGTGCAAAAAAAAAATCCAAAGATGAATAATTTGCAATGTGCTGACTCTCAACAACGTGCTCGCGAGTGTGTGATGAAATCATTTATGCATGTAACAAAAGTTTTAAACATATTAATCTGATAAAGCAGTAGTGTGTGGTGACCACTGTATGACTGTTAAAACAACAAACGCAGCAAAGTTGAACTCTCTTTAACTCTCCACTCACTTGTTTTCTTGTCAGGTGGGAAGTAAATAATTCTCACATAATATCACACCAAGGATTGTGAGAGGGCTGAACTGTGTGTGTGTGTGTGTGTGTGTGTGTGTGTGTGTGTGTGTGTGTGTGTGTGTGTTCATATGCACATTTGTTTGTTTGTATGTGGAGGAGTCGTCTTTGGTCCTGTTGCCAAGGAGACTGAGAGGTATCATGCTCTGCAGACTGTCCTCTTGTAATTTTAAATGTTTGATTAAGGATGGCTGGCTCTTAAACAAACTACTGCCGTGGCAGCCGCAGATGCTCTCGCCAGAAGCTGTGCTATAAAGTGAGTGTAGTGGCTGTGCAGTAGCTGCTGATCAGGCGGAATTCGAAAAGATACGTCTTTATGTTTTTCTAGCATATTCCTCTCCACCGAACTCCAGTGTCAAAGAACAATTAAATAATAATTAATCAAAACACATCAACGAGCAACGCTGTTACATCGGGTGATGTTTCATTACCATGAACATGGCCACTGCAGTTGATTTTGAGTACCAAATACACCGTCCAGCTGCTTTAGGAAATAATTTAGCCTTGTATATAATGAAATTATATATTTATGTTTTTAAAAAGGAACCAAGTCCAGTGGTTCCTACTGAATATGTAAATCTTAAATAGGTCGAGTTCCATAGACTAAAGAAGTTTTAAAGTATTGAGAAACAGACTAACACAGTGTTGGTTTTGGTCTTTTTATGGGATTTTTTGACGATAATAAAACTTAATTTGGTGATTCCTACATGTATGCTTCATGCATGCAGTTTGTGAAGGAGGAGAGCGTGAAAGCAACGGCACAGTAAGATCACGACTGTCACGAAAATAAGCACTCCTCAAGCTGTTCTGTAAAACTGCATTGGACTCTGGTCTAGTTTGCTGTTATTGTGAGTGTGTACATTTTCTACTATGAACTTAGGACACAAAAAAGAAAAGCCCTTGCGCCTTTTCTTTTAGGTCTGTCAATATTTTTGGAGTGTGTCTTTAATCATTTGCCAAATGTTAATGGGTGGCATGATTAGGACAAGGTGGAGGTGTTATTTACTCAAATGTTAGATCTGCAAACAACACTGAAAGCCGAGCTTCTTTTTCCAAATGCACTTGGAGCCTCGCACAGAAGCCCAATGTGTTTGTTCCTAAGAATTAAATGAGTCTTTAAAGAACCATCCAGACACCTTGCACAAGTTCAAATTTAGCTCATCAGCTTGCTCCTAACTGGTCCCCAACTGAGGAAAGTCAAAGGAGAAACCACAGGCGTGACCGCTTCAGTAACCAGGACTATACCTTTCCCACAGATGCTGCCACTTATTTGCACTCTTTCCCTACTGCCTTCATTTTCCACCTTTCGGAACATGCAAAGTGCTTACAGCATTAGAGAAATAGGTGAAAAAAGAACTGTAATGGGCAACCAAAGTAAACCTTTCATAAAGTAATATTTTTAGAGTGTTCCTAATCCCTAAAACTTCCTCCCAACTCACTGGGATCAAAACCTCGCCACTTTCACATACTTCAGTGAAAACAGAATCTGCTTCATGTCTCTTGAAACTTTAAAAAAACAAATTGATATTCAGGTCATATTGCATTATGAATAAAGGCGCTTCACACACTCAGCAAGTCAGCAAGCTCTTCACACCAACACACTTGGAACACATCCAACACATGGTCCCTATTTTGCACGGTTGCAAATGCCTCTTCAGTAGGACCATGTGACACTTAACTCTAAGACTACAGCCAATGCACATTATAATCTTAAATCTCCAGTGGAAAGAGCATTTAGAATGTACTGAAAGTCACTAAATACCATCTGTGGAAAAACAATTTTAAGTGGTGGGCTACAGTACAGGGCTTGTTTTTATGTCTCCATCTTTGTTACTCAGCGCTTGTAAATGCTTTTCTTCACTGCAATGCCCAGGGATCACCTGTCAATGCTCTTGCTAGCGACCAAGTTCCAGTGTAGGGCAGGTTATTTGAAAAATGTAATCGATTGCTCATTACACATTAGTAATCGAAAAAGTAAGTAGAAAACACTATATTAATTACTCAATAGCGGAAATAATTAGATACATTAGGCTATTTGCATTACTTTGTTACACAGCTGCACATTGTGTTTACCCGAGGAAGGCAACTACCACATTTAAACTTCAAAACCTCTCTCTCTCTCTCTCACACACACACACACACACACACACACACACAAACACACACAGAGAAACTCATCAAATCTTCTGTAGTAAACGTGTAGAAATATAAAACACTGCAGAGGTCCCATCCTGACAGTAAAGTTGCAGAGGGTTCACACACCCCACAGCTTAAACAACTGATTGATTTTTGGCTGATGTTGGCAAGCTGGCTAAGAACACACAACAAATAAATACAACTTGGAGTTACCAGAAGGCGCATTTCTCCTCTTTTGTTGGAGGCTGGCTGCTTCCTCACACCTGCAGACCCCACACCAAGCTAACATTTTCTGAACCAGTCTCTCCACTGGACACAGAGAGACCAAACTGGTACCATCTCTCCATAAAACTCCTGGTCAGACAGCGAACAAGCGACTCCCAAACTGTTGAATTAACAGAGCTTTACCTGTTTCCTGTGCTACCTGTACCTCACCCTACTCGTTGCTGGAAAAGTAACCACATTACTCTAAAGTGTCTTTAAGTAATGCATTACTGCCCAAATCTTCCTCAACATAAAGCAGGAATGTTTTTTTCCCCAAGAAAAAAATCTACCAGAGAACTTAACTAATTACTGCTGTTATATTAGTCACTAAAAATGGACACAATAATTAATCTATAGGTGCAGGGCGAGGAATGTTTCTGTGGTGACAGCAGCGCACCTTGAACTCACAACCTTGTGCGCCGTCGGCCTGGAATAGTTGCTGTAATGAATAATAAAGACTGCTGAGCATTAACTCATTATCTCAAACCAAAAGGGGAAAAAAAGATTAGATTAGAACAAATACATGACAACTTTTGCTCATAAGCTCTGTAAATGCGGTATATGATGTGCAAACAGGACAGTTAATCTAGTGGGTTTCAATCAACTACTAATCTGTATAAGAAGCAGCTGAATGACCAGGCAGCATCTGAAGACACTTTTTCCAGTTTAAAAACCATATTTAGCAGCTAAAATAAAAAAGAGTTATCCCAAGTTATGTAAACTCAATAGAGTTTTGTTTACTATGACAAACACTTAAAGCTCAGACATAATGTCAGAAAAGAGCCACCCCCAATTCCTTCAATTTCACTTAATTTGACTAAGGACATTGTCTTTTCTTAACTTGAATAAATAAACTGTGAAGACTGATAACACTAATAGGACTGAGGATATTAATACTGGTAATAAGCCTTCCATTCCTTCCATTCATCACATAATTTCTAATAAATCGGAATTTTGAAATACAGAAATAATTTTTTCCATCATCTACAATCCACTCCTGCATGTGAACATGACTGCATGTGATTATACTGTATTTTCTTAATATGGACCCCAGGAAGAGTAGTAGGTAACAACTAAAGGGAATCAACAAGTCAACATTTTAATCATTCGCACACGTACTGTGCAGCAAAAAGAGTCTGCTGCTCCAACAAGGTTGAACAAAGCCTCAAACCTATCCTCAAATCAATAGTGCTGCCTACAATTACTGAATATTCAAAAACCCTTAATTTTTTCTCATTTTCTCCTTTAGTGAAGAAGCACTGACTTTTCCATGCGCTCACATGGATGCACTAAAACACACTAGCCCGCTGCACGCATGAGCAAGATGCAACTCTGAGTGGATGGAGCGTGTCTTCTGAATAAAGCTGTGTGGGTGAGGGTAATGGGTTGTGAGCGGGTAATTGAGCGTGCTGGGCTCGTCACAATAAGGGTGCCAGCTCACTGGATGATGGGGGTAAACGGAGAATGACTACAGAATAAAGTGAATGACACACAAACATGTGCATGGAAGTCCATCCACACACACACACACACACACACACACACACACACACACACACACCACACACACACACACACACACACACAGCTACATGTGCACAAATGTGAAAGACAGGCAGGGTGTGGAAATAAAGCATCTACCCAGGCCATCACCCAGTCTGTGCCTCCCCATGGATTTAGTTAGGACTGATCAGTTTTCCACTTTCTCATAGCACCACAGTCCACATCAATATCTCCTCCTGCACACACACTGCTGCTGGGAAATTGTGCTTAAAATACATTCAAGGAAAAAAGTATATGCCAATCAATAAAAAAAGAAAAAAAATATAAAGATTTCAAGCCAGATCCAATAATATAAATGCTAAAAGCAGCTATTTAAAATGTTGCCAGTCCCTCTTTGTTAACTCTTTCAGATTTGTAATGGTTAACTTAATGCTTTGCATGACATTTCAACATATTTAAGTTCAATTATTCAAATAAAACTCTTATCTACACATTTTACAATTCTTGTACTGTAACTTTCGTCCAGCACTAAACAGGATGTGCAACAGACTGTTTAAAGTAATCTCATCTCACGGTATAAAAGGTCTCATTCAACTCATGAACTATCCAAACAGAAAAAAGAAGAAGAAAAGTCTCCCTTGTTCCTCTAGAAGAGAAACCCTACACTGTCATTCTTCTACCTGCTTCTTTCATTAAGTAACTTGTAGGAGAAATAGATGGCCAACAATGATTTAGGACTTTCCAACACATGCTTGGAATGTAATAACGCAAGTCACATTCAAAGATAAACATACTAACAGCTAAATCACTGTGGTGGGCTAGTAGCCAAAGGGTCTCACTTCTGCACACAATGACAGCTGGACGCTTTGGAGGAACTGAGCTCTGTGTTTGTTCAGTAGTATGTAAAATATAAAACCCGGCCTGTGCTCAAACACGACAAAGTCAGAGAATGACAAAGAAGCATCAAGCAAACTGGAGACTGACAGACGAACATCAGCACATCGGGGAGAAGCTGGACATTTTCTGACAGTTGGGGTTCAGTCAATGCTAGCAGTTTTGGCTTCAGGGGGTCTGCAGAACGCCTGACGCTTATTCACCGTTAAGCAGCTGTTCACCTCACAGACATGTCAACTCACTTCTTGATGACACAAGCGCACGTTCTTATTAGTCAAGTGAGAAACCCCTGTTCACTACGCTGGTACAATGCAGAGAGGGACTGCGAAAAATAAAGTTAACTTCAGTTCAGTCTAAATTGATGCATGAATGAATCAATCAGCACTACCTTGTATCCCTTTTTGGATTGTAAAAGTGATACAAAAATAGCTGTCATAGTCTGTCATACATCAGCCAAAAACATTCAACCTATTAAACAAACATTCTGGCTTCCAAGAGTATTGCTAAAGCAATGTCACATTTCTCATTTCTACGCCAAGACCTGCAAGCACTAGCACAGGTGTAGGTGTATCTCAGTGGGTGGGGTTACACTTGTTTTTTCATATGGGACAAAATAAACAGCTCTAAATGGCTCTCTAATAAGCTCTGATATAGCCTTTAAGAGCATAAAGGAGAGAGAAGCCTGAATGACTTCCACATGACACACAAAACTGGGTAATTATCCTACAGAAGATATATATTATTTCCATACTGTATCGCAATAGACCCAAAACAAAGAACTTATATCAATATTGACAGCATTATGTTGAATTTACTACTGCCCATAACGTAAGATAACTTATCTCCATTGATAACAAAGAGGCAAAAAGTATAGACGGATGTGTTGCTTTGGGTGAGGTGACGCTGATAATGAATAAGGCCTGGCTTGCCCTGGGAATCAGGCTAATGAGTTGGCATTGGTACAGATGGCCTAAAATTAGCCTGAAGGAGGTGGCTCTCTCGTAAATGTCTACAGGGAGTAGCTAATAAGGACAGCACAGTGGGCAAGAAGTTAACTATTTCTGGTAGAGACAGAGATCAGGGCTGACACCCAAAATCACCTTCTCTGTGACTAATAAACTGTTTTGCCTTCATTTGCCAGGGGCAGGTTACTTGAGTACATTCGCTGTCTCTCAACACCAGTTTGTTTCACCTGCCTGATTCATTTACAGATGCTCATACCTGAAAAGTGGCCAGGGATATCAGTCTGCTTAAGGGCTGCTAGCCAGTTTTGGATTTGTGCCTTGCTTAGGGTTTCATTTTTTGGATAAGGCAGGCCTGCTTATTTTCTTCTACGATAATCAAAATCTAATTAAAATTTTTTCCAGATTCAACTTTTGATAAATAAATAATAATACATGTTTAATGCTGGGGAATCAGCATGACTGCTTGTTTTCACAAATGGACTTTTATTTATTTTGTCTTCTTCCCAGATGCAGCCAGGAGTTATACAGTTGGGACTATTTATTCCTGGGAAACAACTTTAGGGAAGATGAGTAATGAGGATCTATTAATTCTTCTATTGCTTATTCTCAATACTGAATAGGACCAATGCTGTGTGTTTAAAGGATTTCACAGTGTGGACTACTTGTAATATGTTTTGTACATGTGGACAAGCCAAAGGATGTTGGCAAGCTAATGCTGGTTGGGACAACATTTACTGAGAATAGGGGCCATGTCAAGGGAAAGTGATTTATTACCAGAGAGGGGATTTAAACAGTGGCCTAGGGAATTGCTATTGGATGACACCAGCGAATCAGCCTTATTTGAAAATGCTGCATCCCATGTGATAGCTCGGACATGTTTTAGTCCAACATTATATAATTCATCCACTCTTAATATCTGTAATACTTTATGCTTTAGCAAAGACTGCAGGCTATGGGCTGTGGGTTATCATGGTAGTCTTGTTGAGCTGCCATGTCATTTTGATTTTGTTTGATTACATCACTGAAATGGGAAATATTTCAAGTGAGATCAGTGAATGAGACACTAAATCCACTGTCCACATCTGCCATTTCACTAGCCAAATACCTATTATATCCCAAATTGCCTCATCCTTCATGAAAACAACGTGCTGGATGAAATCTCACAAATTGATCGTCTGCAATCAATGTTCAATCAATGTTCTCCAAAAAACAGACAATGTTTGTCAGTAATCGGTTATTTTGACACTGAACTTACTTAGAAGTTTATTTTCAAAACAGAGGTATAGAAAATGCCCTTTCTGCATTGGCACTGAATGTGAATTGCAATGTGTGGAACCATCCAATAGGGACGTAATTCCTAGGGATACTGGGCTTAGTATGCACATTATTAATACATAATCTTCTTCTTCTGGCTCGTTCTTATTGCCAACATTCTTGTTGACAGTTGTTATCTATCTGCATGTCTCACTACAACAGGACGTGTGTGACGTGTATTTGTGTAAATTGGAGCCAACATTTCTATATTAGTCGCCTAATGGTAAGCTGAAGGATATTTTAAGACAGATGTACGCTGAGAAAACAAATAACAAACTCTATTTTTGTTTTCAGTAAATTAGTGTTAGATTTAAGGCTGGTTGCCTAAGGTTTAAAGAACTTAAAAAACACAAAACCAGACTTAGAGATAAATGTTTGTCCACTTGCCACTTTACTACCTAGAATATTACAATATTTGAATGTCAGTCTACTTGGAGACATTACAGTCTTATATTTCCCAGAATTCAAAATTGCTTTTCACAACTTGTCAAAAAACTGCCGCTCAGCCTTTCTCTGTTTTGATCCCTCCCTTTATCTCCTCTCAAAGACAAACACACACACATGCTCACATAGTGTAAACAGTGCAATCTACAGTGTATCAGGGCAGTTACTGTTGTACGGCACTATTACAATGTTTACAGTCAATTAAAAGCTTAATCAATTGAAAAGCAGCCAAATATACAGCAGCAGCAGCAGCCTGCCCCTGCTGAAGTGCATTTGCATCAATACATGGCATGTGTATGTATACATGAGCTTCTTTGTGGATACAGTATTAGGTTGTGTGTGTGTGGTGGGTGTGTGTGTGTGTGTGGGGTCAGGTTCCAATAGAGAAACTACACTGTAATAAAGTAACAAGGATGGAGAAACGCGAGCAGGTCTGCGATGAAATGTCAGCAATCAGTTCACTGTGTTCGGGATAATTGAACAACGGCAGACCTTTTCATGTGTCCTGACAGCCAGCAAACATTTTTAGAGACGCTGACGTGAAACAAACTCTTACTAATCTTCCGTGGACCAACAGACCCAGGAGTGACTAGGCAGATGCCCCTGAACTCTCCTCCTCTTGTCCCCCTGAGAACTGCTGTTTTTTTCACCTATTACGCACATCTACTGTATGTTTACCCATCCGTACTCTCAGATGGACACACCTCCCATAAAACAAGTGATAAGACTTAAAGTTCCACTAAAGATTAAGCACTTATTCTGGGGTTAATCATCTCAGAATTTGTACCTGTGTTTACACTTTCTGCCTGTACAGCCCATTGACAGTTTAAATATATCTGTCTGTATTGAAGTCTCAGCAACTGTACATTTACATGTGTTGTTACTTAATGAAAATAAGAAATAGTACCACTACAAGTGGTGATATTAGGGGCATCAGCTAATGCAATAGGTAAATTCATAGTTTACACACTGATAGTATAAAACTGATGTGCAGTAAGTGTTAGAGGGAAAAACCAAGTAAGCCTAATTATAATGACCATCAAATTCAATAGTCTTTCTGTTTACAAGTAGGTTGATATATGTTTTTATATATATAGTAATTCATGAAACTGTATATAAACATGAAAAATAGTCATCCATAAACTGCATTAAACATAGTAGTGATTAGGCCTATGACTGACTCAAGAAATTAAAGATGATTTTAAAATGATAAAGAGCCACGCATTTGATGACTGCATATTAAACAAGGAGGAGGAAGAAGAGTAGCTGAATTCCCCTCTCAAACTTGCCACCATTCGCTAATAACTATACTTTAAATAACTACATGTGATGATTAGAAGAATGCAGGACCTGGTTGGTGATAAAACACTGTGAACTGTCTCTTACAAGCAACTAATCAGATAAAATAGTGCTCTCAATTTTACTTATTCTGAGTCATATTTGCTGGACAGTAGCGGTGTGTTTCCAGTTCAACTCTGCAAGCTGAAATTCCCTATCTCCTCCTTCCACCTTTCTTCTTTCTATCTGTCAAACTTTTCTAAAGAAATGTCACATCCACACGCTCACCTGTGCCGGGCTCCGCGCCTCCGTTGCTCCGACCCGGGCGCCTCAGTGCGTGCTGCCGGCGCTCATGCTCCCACTGAACTGAGGAAGGGAAACAAATGCCGCGTGCCCGAAGAGTCCGATCTGCACGAGCTGCAAGTGAGTGACACTGGACTACAGTCCGCCTCGTGCCATTGGGATGGAGAGAGAGAGACAGAGAGAGAGAGAGAGAGAGAGAGAGAGAGAGAGA
Source organism: Dicentrarchus labrax (assembly GCF_905237075.1). Taxonomy (NCBI): domain Eukaryota; kingdom Metazoa; phylum Chordata; class Actinopteri; family Moronidae; genus Dicentrarchus; species Dicentrarchus labrax. Next base: position 15,795,079 of record NW_026136710.1, on the reverse strand, counting down.
GAGGAAGAGGTGATCTATGCTTCCACCTTGTGGCCTTATACTGCAGGTAGACAGACAGACAGACAGACAGACAGATACAGATACACTATCTGTGGCTGAAACAGGACAATGGGGGACCAGAACATCTTATTTGGTCCATATCAAATAATACGGGCAGTGAAAATACTTGATGCTATGAGAAAGCTTGAATATAGAATACCACCTTTTTTCAGATGATATAATTATTATTTTATCAGATGATAAATACCTTTTTGCTTCCTAAACTTTATTAAGCTCCTCCAAGTAACAAACAGGCATCATCAATGGATCAATGGATATGGATGCTAAGCATATACCTAACAATAGATCCATGCAAGCAGCATACCTCTTGGGACTTAAAGTGAGACCTTTTTCACAGCAGTCATTTTGACATGAAATAGTAGGGTAAACACAGCTGTTACTAATAATACTAACAGGGTTGGGAGGATTACTTTAAAAATGTAATGTAACCAAATCCAAGTAGGCTATCACAATATTAAAGTAACTTAATTTGATTACTTCTGTATTTGGATTACCTATATGCAATAAAAACAAGAAAAAGAGATGAAGTACGGATGCAATTGTATTCTATAAGATAACAGAACAATGTAACCTTTGAAAAGAAGAACCAGAAAAGTAGAAAATGTAAAGGTTTTTAGTCTCAAAATGTGTCCTCGGTTTGTGTATTTTTAAAATCGCAATCCTGCTAAATAATCCTAGATTTTACTAAATGTAACTGTAATCTGATTACATATTTTCCCCTGTAACTGTAATGGATTACAGTTGCCCTTTTTTGTATCCTGATTATGTAACTCAGTTAGCCTACATGTAATAAATAATTGATACAATAAATACATTTATTACATAATTTATATATCATGCCATTGAACATCCATCAACTACTGTCTCTATGAAAGTACAAGTTGCTTACTAGCTACTGGCTAAAAGCTAAGAGAATTAATCAGTTAAGATCATTTTAAAGCCTTTCAAGGTTATCTTTTATCTTTTTATTTTAAGCCTCCTTGGTTCTGAAATTAGCTAGCATTAACTTTCCTTTGGTCGAGAGTCCAAAGTTCAGATTCTTGAATTTAATGTAAATAACTATAATTGGCTTAACAAAAAAGACAAGACAAAAGCAAACATGTAAAACCCTTTTTAACCCTTTGTAAGTCTTTTAGCCATGTTTATTTGATGCATGCTGTAGTTATGTAACTAGTTAACCTTTGTAACTTTAGTGTAAATAATTGACATTTGATGATGATTTCGTTGTTAAAAATATAGAAAAAGTGGTGAGTATAGATCTGTTAACATTGTGTGTCCTTTCCTGTAGCAAACTTAGGAGTCATATAATAATCTAATTCGTAATTTTGTAATGGAATCAAATGTCTGATCACTGCAACTGTATTTTTATTTGTCTTGAAGCCCATGAGGGTGATGACTTTTCATTAGAATAAGTGATGAGACCCAATGTCACACAGCTTTTTTTTTAAGGAGCCACAAGCCAATCACGTTTCATATATTCTATTTTATGTCATATGTTGTTTTTTTTCCTTCTTTTTTTTTAACATAAATTCTTCAGAAAATTCAGAAAAAGTAACTACAGCTGTGAAATAAGCATAGTGTAAAAAAAGACTATTTTGCCTCTGAAATGTATTGTTGGATAATAAAGTCGCAGGAAATGGCTAAATACAACCTCTTGTGCTTTACTTTACTAACATTCCTCTATAGATTGTTTAAACAGGGCCCCTGCTGTAGAAATGGTAGCCTATCTGTATTAACATAACTTTATTTTAGATGTTGTCACCATGAGAGACCAACCAAGGGTCTTATCCTGGCAGTTTATGGAGTGTGGCGAGGCAAGGCCACCACACATAGCAGATGTGAGAACCCCTGCCCTTCCCTGCCAATCTTTCCTACTGATTTTCAGGTAGCTGGTGGGTGGGGCAGTGGATCATCAGTGCCAACTGGGAACACCTGTCTAAAACAGTCTATAAAGCCCTGTTATGGCTTTACAAGCCAGATTGTGACACAGTAAATACTGACGGAAATGTGACGTATGTCTCAAAAGGGAACCTGGGCCAGGGGTTGTGTGATTAGTGGTTACTCGCTCTGAGACTAATCCCGGCCCTGTGCAATTATTGCAAGTTTTCAAGTCTGCCCTGCTCCTCAGTCTCACCTCCATGGTAACCTCCTTGTCTAACACCATGGAGACAGAGGGTGCAAGGGAGACAGTTAATCTAAAAAAGATGATGTTCATATTGTGGTCTATGCGAGTATAAAATGTGTAATTAACACCAATACATCATCCCTGTTGTTCAGCTCTCCACCACTGAAATAGTCCAGGTGGGGAAAGAGGCAGTGCCTATGAAAACTGAGTTTATAGCAGGTAGTCTATAAATTACATTAATAAGATTAGTCAGCTAGTGGCTTGGGCAGTATGGATGTATTATGAACCTGTTTCAGAACCATAGAGAACCTCAAGAGGCTCCTACTAATATTAATGGTGCTACCAAATATCAGTTGTGGAGGAAGTAGGAAGTAAGGGCTTCAGTATAGCTCAGTCATCTGTTTTGGACCAGCAGCAGCATTAGAGGCAGTAGCAGCAGTAATAGCAGTGCACTTAGTCATAGCAGTGATGGGAGCCTTAGCAGCAGTGCAGTTACAATAAAAGCGGTGTTAGCAGAAGCATTAACAGTAGAAGTAATAGTCTGCAGGAGTTACAGCAGTAGTAATGAAATTGAAGTTATTGTAGCAACAGCTACAAGTGTTGGGGGGGTTACTGTTTAAATGTAATTAAGAAATATGGTTATTATTTAATTTATTCCTGATTGTAGGATAAATGCAGACAGTGTTTAAGTTCAAGATACACTTTAAATTAATGAACTTCAATTAATTGCTAGTGTAACCTTAAGTATTTTAGTCATCTGAACATGCAAAGATGTAAAATGTGGCTACTGGCAAGCATACAATGCAACTATAAATAATCATTTCAATCAATAAATATTTACATGAGCTAAAATGGAGTACATTTTTTAAGGGCATTCTCTGGAAAAGGACATTTTGAAATGAAAATGACCTGAAATAAACATTTTTGTGAAGAGAAGAAGGATGAAATAACATTTCATAACAATGAGCATCATTTTAACTTTAATTGTAAGTGCACAAAGATAACCAGAAAGTTTGACTTGCATATGTATTTTTTCAGATGGCATCATACAATGGTTTAATGCCAAATATTGTATAATTTGTCTGCCATGTACCTGTTGTGTAATGTTGTAGCCTATAAATGTAGAACATATGTAGTTCCTGTGTTCTGAAGTTGTTACCAATGGTCTCCACTAGATGGCGATATTGTATTGAGCCAGACCAGCTGACATCACTCCACTACATCACATGGGGCGAAAAAAATAAATATATAGGCCTATATTATTTTGTGGCGACTAATGTAATATTCACCCAACAAAGTCAAATAACTAAAATGTATAGTCTGTCAATTAATTTGTTCTAAACAAAACGACTAGTTATTAGTTGTGTTACAGAAACATCTAACTACACTGCATCATCAACCAAAGAAGGTGTGGTAATCTCTTACAGATGGAGCCTGCACAAACAAAACATGGAACACACAAAATAAGAACAAATTTATGATGTGTCCAATAAATAAATAAATATGAATTACACATAAATTTAGGTCTACCCTACCGAATGTTTTCACTGGGGCTCTCCCAATGAAATAGAATAAACATACAAACATCCCCTAACTTTCACCTGCCCCCCAAATCATTTATTTTAATCCCAAAAATAAAATCCTTCATAAGGACTCACTAATTAAACTGTCCTGGTATGCCAGTAAGCTTTATTACACAGTTTTGGAGACACAGTCCAGTAAACGTGATCCCAGTAAGCCTGAGCGGAAGTTTGGCTTTCCTGGGCAGGAAATTGTCAGCAGTGTTTTTGTTGCTAGTGGGGACTGTTGTGTTGTGAAAATGGCGACGCCTCGTCGCACCTCTCAGCAGCAGCAGCCAAACTCCCTGCTGTCCTCCCCGCCCCGCGGCTCCTCTCTCCCCGGCAGCCCCCCTGGCTCTCCGCCGGCACCCACCAACGATGTCACCCCGCTTCCCCAGAGAGGCGCGATGGAGAACGCGGCTGACGGTGAGGTAACCCCTGCCTCTCCCACCACCACCTCCCCAGCTCTGGCCCTCACCGCCAGCAGCAGCAGCAGCAGCAGCACTAGCAGCAGCGCTAGCTCCCCGACCACCACCGAGGGTAGCGGGACCAGCCCCGGCTCTACGCCCGACTCGGGCAGCGGTAACCCGGGTAGCAGTAGCAGCAGTAGCAGCAGCAGCAGCGGTGGTGGTGGTGGTGGTGCAAACGGGGCTTTCAGGGAGCTGTTCGAAGCCTGTCGAAACGGGGATGTTTCGAGGGTGAAGAAACTCGTGGATGCGGTGAATGTGAACGCTAAAGACATGGCTGGACGCAAATCTACACCCCTGCATTTCGCTGCAGGTAACAGTAACCACAACGAAAAATACCTTTCAAACAAGTTAAAGTCTCTGCAGACTGTTAGTCCAGCTGGGGGGGGGGGCTGCGTTCAGGGGGTGGGAGTGACCAGAAAGTAGCGAGCTAATATTGGCTATAAGCAGAGCCGCTAGCTGTTGTTTTACCACAACAACACTTATCAGGATGGTGTTGGCAGACAGCACAGGGAAGCTGAAATGCCCCAACTCAGAACACAGCCCAGTTCATTTTCAGAAACATTTGATGTTTAACATTTACCTTGTTGGGCCCACTTTTATCAAATAGAAAGGTAATCTTTATTTCTGTGGTCAAAATCAATTCAGAAACTATAAGTTAAATGTGCCATCCAATGTTTTAGGCCTCAGTCACACCAGAAATCAAATCAAATAATAAAGTTTAAAAGGACACCACATAATGTGTATGGGCAGAGCAGTGACACTGTTACTAACCTTGTTGTAACTCATTTTGTTCCTCTTTTTTTTTTTTTTTAAAGAATATTCACTTATTATATGCAGTAGTAGTTGGACAATTTGATTTAAATGTATTTGGAAATTGTCTTTAACACCTAGAAATAACCTTAAATCGGGGATAGGGCTGACATTTCAGCAGCATAGTAGTTGGACAGTTGTTTTTGTGTTAAGAGATGGATGCAATGCCAACAGAAAGAAACAATACAGCAGTGACATATGTGATGTGTATATCGCTTGTATTAACAACATATTAAAGTCTGTGGTATTGTCTTTAGAGTAAGGTACCTGGCGAACAAATGCATGCAAAATGCACAAGTAATTAATGTGACCTCACTCCTCTGTCACAGTCTGTGGCAGGTGAATGTTATTAATTATTAATGAATCTGATGGAATTTGCCAAAACTGCTTCAAAAGGTTTGCAACCATGCCTGCAACAACACAACCAAGGTGGTTTCAACTCAGAATTATCTACGAAAGCTTCTTAACACCTGCTATATTTAAACTAATCTCTACTTGTTTGCGGACCAACAACAGTTATGCAAAGTGCTCATCTTCACTTGTTCCAGACTTGACTGTATTAAATTTCATCAGTGCAGACAACAGGATAAAATGCACAGCTGTTTTACATCTCAGGCCTTCCTAATCTTCAGCAGCCTGAACAAGAACAGATTCTCTCGAGTCTCACTGCACGTTTGTAGTGAAGACATAACGAGCCTTCCTTGTGCAGCACTCTCCCAAACAGCTGCTACAAGTGCCTCACAGAACAAAATGTATTAACAGAAAAAAAGACAATTTAGAGTTAAGTGTTAATTATTAATTATTAATGTGAAGCAGGAATCAAACTGAAAACAGGTACAACAGAAGTGAAGCTGGGCATAAAATGAACGGCATGAAATTACAGAATTTCATGAAACCTCTCTAAAATCTTCTGTCAGAGTTGGCGATTTGTTTCAGTCCTGCACAAAAAGTTTCGTGCAAGAGTTTCTACTGTTTCCTTCATTGTTGTTGTGACATAGATCTCCTTGTTCCCGCTACTCTCTCCACTTCAACTCTCTCCGATCTTTACTCAGGTTTTGGCCGGAAAGATGTGGTGGACCATTTGCTTCAGACGGGTGCTAATGTGCACGCAAGGGATGATGGGGGTCTGATCCCGCTTCACAACGCCTGCTCGTTTGGTCACTCCGAGGTGAGAGGTCACAAGGCAGTACTAGTATGTTGTTATATTCACATTAGGGGTGTTTATTTTGTCCGTTTTGCCTCTTCAGTTATTCACAGTGCTGGAATGTAACTAAGTGCATTTATTATTGTACAAAGTACATCTTTTGTAGTAGAGTATTTGCATTTTGTGAAACATTACACCTGTACTCCACTAAATCCCAGATGGAAATATTGTACTTTTTAACTACATTTGTTGTCCATTGAAAACCATGAGTCTCCAAATTTTCTGATTTTGAATTTGAACTTTTCGAAACTGACAGATTAACAATTCAAAACCCTTTTGGATTAGCTCTAAAATGCATTATCACAGAGCTGAAAAACAGGGCTGTTTTTCAGTGATCATGAAAAATGCTTCTTACAGATACTTACTTCTCACAAGACGACAATGCTACGAACAAATGACAATCTTATAGAATATGATGCATTGATGCACATTACTTCAGTAAGATTAATTCAAAATATCTATCTATCGATTAAAAATAGCACATTTTACAGACATTTTACTAACAAAAACACAACAATTCTTATATTCAGGTGATTGTACACTAATAAAAACATAGCTATAACCTAAAATTAGCCCAACCATAAATATCTAGAGCAGTGAAATGCACCATACACATTCATGCAACAGTAATATTAATTGAAAAACATCATATGTAATAGTAAAACACTGACAGGGGCCATTTTACTGCAGAATGAGTACTTTTAATACTTAAAGTACATTTTGCTTGTAATACTTTAACTTAACTGAGGTTTTAAATGCAGGACTTCTGGTGGAGCCTTTCACAGTGTGGTACTACTACTTTAACTTAACGCCCCACCAAACCGTTAATACTTCAGTAGAATTTAAATGATTGCAGGTGATAAAAAAAGTTGGGGAGGCAGTTTTGTGCTCAAGAATTGGTGTGGTGGTAAAATTCAGAATGGATGTTTGGAGTAAATTGCAACCATTGTTGCTATGAGAGTAAAAGATGATTCTGTCCAAACATGTAAATCAGCTCTGTTTGCCTGTACACCATAATGTGCACAGTCAGCCTTAAAGATCACATTGAGGAAACCTGAATATTCACTCTCACCGCTAGCTCAGTATTCTGGTCATGCCTATGCGTGATGATGTTTTGGAATATCTGTGACAGATGTGCTAATGCTTTTTGTCCTCCCAGCCATTAACCACGGTGATCAATCCAATGTTTACAGTTACTTTCGGAGGCTTTTAGAGCTTTCCAGGAGAGCACTTTGCCACCTTGTCAGAAAAAAGTGCTGTGCTAATGCAACTGCATGATCACAGTGATGATTAGCATTGTGATGAGAATAAACACTGTCCAAACCTCTGAAAGTGGTTGTTTGCTTTTATATCTTTTTTTTTTGTGATTGTGTGATTGTGTGATTTGCACACTTTGACCTAAAGTGTAATGAGTGGCAGTGCAATGTTAGGTGTAGGGGCCCCGCTCTCATATTGTTGAATCTCTCTTCAGTAAAATGGAGGATTAAACCCTTAATGTTGGGAACGAGTCACTACCTGAAGTAAAGGCGCGCCTGGGCATCTTTTTCCCCCCCTGAGCAAAAAGGTTAAGAGTGTGAGATTGACAGGCACATTGTTGTTGTTTTTTGCCATATAAAGAGCAAGCGATGTAACAGATGTGTGTGTGTGTGTGTGTGTGTGTGTTGTTTTCAGGTAGTGTCCTTGTTGCTGTGTCAGGGGGCCGACCCTAATGCTCGAGACAACTGGAACTACACACCACTCCATGAAGCTGCCATCAAGGGCAAGATAGATGTCTGTATAGGTAAGCACAAAAACACATGCTCCCAATATTGTAGGCTATGCAAACATGAATATGTATAAATAACTCATGTCTGATTACATAGTGAGCGTCCTTTTTGAGTTATCCTTTTAAATTCTCTATTGGTTTTGAAGTATGGTGTTTGTGTCCCTCCAAAGTCACAACCTGGAGTTCTGTGTAATGGCACAGTAATTTTAGAAACTATAATAAACCACCCACAGACTATACGCTATTATTTTCCATTAAGCATAAAGCAGCAAATAACCTATAAATTGCAATTACCGTGTTACTGCTTATTTTTAAGCCCACACAGGGGACAAAAGAGCATTGATTTCTGCATCTTACAATATATGAGCTCCCACCAACATTGTACTTTTCATTTAAAATGTATAAAATAGCACCACGGGCTCAGTTCAGTGAGGACATCCGTGGCAGCAGTTGATCTTTAAAGGTGAATTGAATAATAGAGAGGCTGCATTACTGATCCCTGGAGGAAAATGTGAAGTAGACATGACACGCCACAGTACGAAGAGTGTCTGAGCAGTAAGTCGTAGGATAATCTTCATGATCTTAATGGGAAAACATCACTCAGTGTGAGTAGTAATAACTGCAGTGATGGTCGGCGTCACCTTGCTGCCAGTGTGGGTCTGGAGTGCCGAGAACAACAAGGAGGGAAAGTTGCTCCAGTCATTTTTATTTCTCCAGTAGCTGGTGCAGAGTGTCTGGGCCCTGAATGACTGCATAGCAGCAGAGGGCTTTGTGGAGCTCTGGTGATCACCGTGCACAAACGTCACCCTGTTGTTCAGCCTGAGACCTGTTATTGATTTATCAACAAAAGTGAATGACAGACTGAAATTGAGGTAATAGAATGTGTCTGTTGTCTGCCTTTGACTTCAGTCATCCATGCTGTCTGTTGGTAACCATTAAAAGCAGCAGAAAAGGGTCTTGTTTTTGTTTTTTATGTATCTATTTGGAAGCAGGTCTTCACAAATCAAGTAGTGTAGCACAGTGATAACGATAATAGCACAGTAATGTAAAACAGCATCATCATTTTGCTTTGAGTGCTGGAAATCTGTACTCAGGTAGTCCATAGCTGTAGGTGTGCATCCAGCCTGTAAAGCTTTCAAACAAGTACCTGAGCAATGTGGTGAGGTCCAACTACTCAGATGGACCTATGCAATTTTGGTCTAAACAGCATTAAAGGTTAAAGGTTTGTTTTTAAGGCTAAATTTGTTGCATTTTATATTTAGTTTGCCGTCCTGGCTGCACAGTTACAAGCAAACTAAGGCACGTAAACAAAAGTCACATGAACTCTAGCGGCTTGTTTATTGGAGAGAATTTTTGCTATCCTGTCACCCTGCCAGGTTAGAGATTTGGCAGCAGAATGAGAGTCAAATCAACTCTGATTCGACTGTAACTTCAGCTCAGCATGATGGACGCTCCGTCCACTTCTCTGGTGCTCAGACAACTTGAGTAAGAAATTAATCTCTCATCAACAAACTTGGGATAAGAAGATCCTGGAAATCCTAAGACAGCCATACGATTGGCTCTGAGTTTAAAAACGACCGCCTCCAAAACGGCAGTTTAGTGCATGGTTTAACTGTGTCCTCACTTCACGTCATTTTACTGGTTATTGTTATGATCACATGAGTCTCCGCCCTTTCTTGGCCAGCATTTGATTTAGAATTTCACTGATGTCAGTAAGGTGGATGAGATGGATGGATATTATTTGGTTTTTGTAAAGCACTTTGTAATCACTTGACAAGGGTTATATAAATAGATTTCTGGAATATCTGTGCCCTTATACCCTCAAACCCCCGCTTTGAGTGTTATTATGGATCCACTGTTTATTATTTGGTTGAATTAAATTGGATTGGATTGCGAGATGCCTTGCCCAGGCTACAATGGCTCCAGTGCATCGTGTTAAGGCTGAAACTAATGAGTATTTTAATTATTGATTCAAGACTTCTTTTAATGAAACATTTATTTTATAAAATGTCTCATGGCCCCCAGGTGTTGTCTTCCTTTTGCTTGTTTTACCCAGAACCCAAAGATATTAAATTTACAATGCTGTCAAATAGAGAAAACTGTAAGCATCACATTTGAGAGGCTGAAAGCACAAAATGTTTTCCTGGATGACTGAATGACTGAAAAAATGTATCTGTTCAAATTATAATATCAAATGCACTGTTGAATCGTGTTTGATAGTGTCAGCACTACATTTGGTGGAGACACCCTGTCTGTTTTTTTTTCATTTATGTGTTGCTCTGCATTTCTGCTTTGTCAGTTTTGCTTCCAGTTCTTTCATGTTCACTTGTATAAAACTGGCAAAAAGAAATGTTTAGACCAACTAAAAGGCTTTTACTGTGAAGCAGCTGCAGGAAGTGTTACATAACATTTCACCTGTTTGCTGTTTGACCGTTGCTGTCTGCTACTTTTCTGCTTCCCATTGGAACACCACACCTCACATAAACGTGGATATCTGTGAGTTTATTGTTACTGATTGGGCATAGACATTGGAGATTGTCATAAGATAACTGTTCCAAATCTGACGTTGTCCTCAAAACTAATCCTGTCCAAAAAAGGGATTAAGGTTGCTCGGAGAGGGCTTTTGCAGGTATTACAGGCCAGACATGCCCATTAGAGACAAAAATTAAAAGACAAATTTAGACGTTGACAAGGGTTCAGACTTGGGTGAACAACTCTAACCTGTATATGGGTTTCTGTGTGGCTGTGCATCTGTCATTTCACTCTCTGCCTCAATATGGGCATATCTTTATTCTCTCACCATTGGGTATCAGTATATATGTGTGTGTGTGTGTGTGTGTGTGGGGGGGGGGGATTGGTGCAGAGCTAAATCATATTTTTGTTGAGGGGTGAGTGGGTGACTAAGGTCTGCATCAGTGCCGGGGCAGAGGCACATGCACATGCACATGCACATACATGCATACAGTATACACACAAGCCCCGTTTTCTCCTCTCTTCTACCCTCCTCTCTTGCCGGGGTTGAGCCGGGTGCTTTGAAGTGTACACAAGTCAAAGGGCATGTGCACCAGGGACTGCTTAGCAATCACAACAGCGGGGAATGAGATAGAGAGGAAGGCAGTGAGAGTATTGACATTAGCCCCCTCAGAAGAGCTTATTTACAAAAAACTGAGCGCAGGCAGAGTTTGTTATTCAGCTCATAGCTCTTCTGTAGTCGCATGACTCTCTCTCCTCTCCTCTTTCTCTTCTCCTCTCTTCTCCTCCCCTGCCCTTACCTATCCTTTCCTTTCATCCTGCCCTTTTCTCCTCTTCCTTCTTCTGTCCTCTCCTTTCTCCTTCCTTCTCCTCTCCTCTGCTTTTACTACTCCCAGCTCCCTCTCACAAACACACACACGCACATAACACTCTTGTTTTGCTCTCCCTCCCGTCTTTTTGTCCTCTACCTCTCCCATCCTCCCTGACTCTCAGCCCCCCTCTCCCCCCTCCCCTCTCCTCCTCCCCCTCGCCCCTCTCATCCTGCTCTCCGCTGCATCGCTCAGTCAGTCGGAGAGGCGAGAGTCTCTCCACTCACACCGCCTGCCCGCCTCGTCGCTGCTGCTTCTGCTCCTACCCCGATTAGCTGTAGCCACTCGTCTCTCTCTTCCTCACTCATTTTTATTTATCTTCTCAGCTTAACTCTAGCCTTCCCTCCCTCCTCCGTGGAAGTGTGATGTGTTTTCTAGCTGGTCACGTAGCCGCTTTGTAAGGTCCGCTGTTTCTCCGGCTGGGTGCTGTAGCGTAGCTTCTCGCTGCTCTTGTTGTGGCATGTCTGTTTACATCAGCAGCATGGCTCGCAGGGCAGGGGCAGCCAGGGGCAGCCGAGGGAGCAGCGCTAGCAACAGAGGAGGAGCAGCTGGAGGAGGAGGAGGAGGAGGAGGAGGAGGAGGAGGAGGAGGAGGAGGAGGAGGAGGAGGAGGAGAGAAATGTGAAACAGGACATGCAGAAGGGCTGCCAGGAGAGCCAGGAGACACAACAAGAGGAGGAGGAACAGGAGGGATAGCAGAGGAGCAAGGGGGAGAAAAAGGAGGAGGTCCAGGGAGAGCAGTTTATGGAGGAAGATGTGGTTCAGCGGCAGGAGGAGGAGCAGGGGGAGGTGGAGGACTAGGAGGAGGTGTGTGTCGGGGAGTTTGCATGTCAGTCCAGGAGCTCAGCTACTGTCTGTGTCTGCCCTGTTGTTGTACAGTGTTACTGCAGCATGGCGCCGACCCCAACATCCGCAACACCGATGGCAAGTCCGCCCTGGACCTGGCTGAACCCTCCGCCAAGGCCGTGCTCACAGGTCAGTCCCCTGTCTGTCTGTATATCCGTCCGTTAAATGCCACACACACACACACACACACACACACAGGTCAGTACGTGTCTGTATTTCTGTCCGCCTTATTCTCTGTGGCTCGAATTCTGTTGCAGATTGATTGTGTTTGTTTATCTTTCCCGTTCTTAGTTTCTTGTTTGCTTTCTCCGTTTTCTGTCTTTTTACTCTAAGCCGACGATTTTCCACTTCTATCTTAATGTCTTGACAATTTCCCCACAACTTTCAAGCAACATTCATTTCCTGATTTTGTCCGAGGCTGCAGGCAGTATCACCGTTTTTTCTCTCCATATCAATCTATCATTCTTATTTTGCAAGGTCGTGCCGCTCATGCGCTCACTACGCTTGTTATTCAGCTTTCATGTCCAAGGCTGTACACACATTGGTCACTACATCACATTTTCTTCATTCTGCTCTCTGCCTCAGTCCGAGGGTCAAAAGTGTGTTTGTGTCCTTGCTTTTTTCTCTGTTCTCATTTTCTTTTCTTTGACTTCCTTTTCTGGCTGAGGCTGCAGTCATTGATCAGCTACTTAAAAAACTTGCTCTCTGTGTATTTTGGTTTGCTTGCCATTCTTTTCCTTCCTTGCTGCTTCCTTCCTTCCTTCCTTCCTTACTTCCTTCCTTCCTGTAATGTCATGTCTTGCCGAAAATAGAGGAATAACCAAAACAAACGCAGCAGACCTTTACCGAGCAGGGTTTTCTCTAATACAACACAATGCTGCGAACAATGACAGATTGAAAATATATTTAAATGCACTTCGAGACCGCTCTAGTGTGGCCTCATGGGGAGCCTGGAAAGTCCTTCATTACCACCATCACCATCATCATTGTCCTAATTTTGTTTTGGCCAGTTTTCGCACCAAAATATTCAATGTTTCCCTTCAATAAAACCGCACAAAGAGGCTTTTACACCCTTAAAAGCAAAACAATCGATAAACTCATTGGGGAGCTTTAGTGGCCAACGTGGGACACTGAAACTTTGCAGTGGAACTCAGACTAATTACTGGTTTTTTCATTGTTACAAGCCCTCAAAGGCAGCAGGACTCATTACACTTGCTCAGTGGTAGAGGAACCACTGGGACACAGTTACAGACTTTAAACGAGGAACTAATTAAAAATATATGTCTTTTTAAATAAATTATTTTCAGTATATTTTTTTGTATTTCTCCTTAGTTAGACAGCTTAAAATACAGACGGAGAAGAACGTTTTGCAGGTTTTCAGGCCTGATTTTGTTTGGCTCACTACGTGTTGGTGTTGTACGTGTCAGCTGATGGGTTGGAAGCGTTGAAGACGGGGTTCTTATTGAACTCAATTAGTTTTTGTTTGCAGAGGTGGATGAGTAAAGAGAATTTAAAATTCAAATCTCTTCCTGCGTTCATTGTCTCTCTCTGTGGTTATTGACGTAGGCTCTGAATCAGTTTTTGCAGCAGCACGCCTGTGTTTACATCATCAATTTCATTTGTTAGGCCTCTGTGGTAAATGAAATAAACCTCCAGATATCACAGCGAAGAGCTGCGCGGTGTCAAAACATTGGGGGGGGATTTACCACCAGCCGCCCTGTGAAAAATTATTGTCCTTGCCAGCTAGAATTGAAATGAGGTAGTTCGGTGCCAGAATTATTGAACATTGCTGCATATGTCACAGTTAGCCCGTTCAGCCCACCTCAGTATCGCCCGTGATACAAGTTTTACAACGGAGCTGTCTTGAAAGTGCCATTCATCAGCAGTAAAACTAGGAGATTTAGCAGAGGTGTAATTTAATTGATTTTAGTCTATATGTGATAGAAAATGTTTACACTCAATTAAATATGAGAGTGTGCGTAAATACATATAGTAAACTGCCGGAGACAGACTTAAACACAGTGCTGCTTACAAATTGTGTTAATTTATTGACACTCCACAGTAGCAGAAGTCAAAGATGACACCAAACTGAGGATTAAAGTGAACTCTATCTAACTCTGTCTAGTGCTGAAAGAAAGACGTGAGCAGTATCTGTTATTCAAAGGAGGAGCAGAATAATTCCAGCAATATTATGTTGTGATATCTTAATTAAGGGTTTTTCAAAGTGCGAGGCGAGAGTGGAAGGGGGTGCGCGGAGGGAGAGATATTAGGCAAAGGTACTGCATGAGGTGAAAGGGACAGCTGCATGTCAGTGCAACAAGAAGTTAGTTATTGTATTTTTACCTGCTGACTTGGCATGCTTCCCAACAGGCAGCCCTTGCAGCAGTGGCTTTGACACACAACTCATGGGGGCAATTAAGGGGCTTAAACTGCTAGATCTGAATGCAAAGACATGAGACACATATTTGTAGATTCAATCTGACTTGCACTTTTTTATCTGCAATGTCCATCCATTGATAAACGTTTATAAATCTGCTTAGAAATCCTAGTGTAAACAATTATTATGCTAAAAAACATTGCAGTTGTCTTGGTTTTGTCTGAAGATTAAATAAATAAAATTGAAAATTTAAATAGTTAAAAAATGGATATATGATGCAGATCCAAATCCCATTCAACACTTTTGGTGATTCTTTACCTGTGAGAACCTGCTGAATTTAGATTCACAGTGCAGCAGTTTCCTTCTCACATCACATTCATTTATTAGGCAGGGTATTTCCTGTGAGGCAAAGGTTAGTCATTGGTGGCCCACTAAACCTTGATTTATTTTTTAAATGGAAATTAGTTTTAAATAAATGTATGATCTACCTACTGCTTAAACCTCTATAATGGAGGAAATAGAATAAAAGTGATTTGGAGAAAAAAAATTGATTGACATAAGATAGGGGCTGTAATAGACATTCTTCAAGACATTTTCACTTGTCATAGTTAGGAAAGCACAGGTGTAGTTAATAACATTAATTCATTGAGCCATGCAAGTGAGCCAGCATTCACAGTACTGGGATGCAGCACTGGATCACCAAACTGGAATGTGGCCTTAATTAAGGTTATTAATTACAACTGTGCTTCCCTAAGACATGTCAAAATGTCTTCTGTGAACAGTGCTATTAGAAGGTTGCCAAATGATAAATACGGATATGGTATAGAGTATAGTGCTTAAAACACACAAAATGTGAGCAAATACTCATTGTTTCACTCACGTCTAAGCCTTCAAACGAAGCCAGATGGGTGCGTTTTGAAATTTTAATGAAAAAGACAATGACGGCACATTTACAATGACGGATAAACGTTATCCTACTTTTCCAACATCTGCTGTTTCCAGAGGCATCCACCGTTGCATTCGGGTGAAAATCAGCAGCTAACAGAGAAACTAGTTGATCCATAACACCAGTAATCTGACTCCCCCCCCCATCATCAGCCCCCTTCCTCCTGCAGTGGTTGTTCTGTATTCTGTCTGCGGTTCAGATTTGACAAATTTACCGCATCTTGTTAGTAAGGTGAAATATGCTTTTAATGGCCGGCACTAATTATCTAAACTATCGTCCTGTTACATTGTCTTTTCACCCAGCGCCACCCAGGAGTGATTCCAGTATTGTAATTACTGTTGGCAGCGAGGCATTTAATGCCATGCTCTTGAAGATGGTTTTGTTATTGTCAGCACGGTTTTGGTAAAAAGCCCATTAAATTCTCTTTCCAAGTAAATATGAACACATATGATGTAAGTTTGTATATTTGTAGCCTCTTTATAATCTCCTTCAGTGATACCCTGCATGAGTCTTTTTCTCCTATATGTTCTGTGTCTACCATATAGAGGGTCTGCTCTTCATCTCTGCCGCAGGCCAGCAGAGCTTTCAGCTTCAGTCTGTGGTGATGGAAGTTTATATTGACCCATAAATTAGCTCTACTGCCCTGCCACATCCAACAAACTGCTCCCAGAAATGATAGACTCTGTCCCCTGTTAGCTGGAGATGTGAAACGGAAAGACAGAGAAAATTAGTTTTTTTTTTAAAGCAGCTTCAAACACCCCACATGCCACACATTTTAATTAAGTTTTTCATCGTACAGTTTGTTTTCCTGATCAGGGAGAACATGTCGGAATGGGCAGGGCAGTGTTGATTGTCAGGTCTTTTTAAGTCCCTCAGACGCTCCACAGATATTCCCCTTTTTCATGCTCAAACAAGAAATTGTGCAGTTAGGTCCTTCACAAGTATGAGACACCACTATTCACACCTAACCAGGAGGAGGCACACTCACATTGCACACAACACGTACATAATTTGATGACAAAGGCCTGGGCGGCACGCTTCTCATTATTATTTCCAGTACATTGAGCTAGTAAGGACAAGCTCAGGGAAATTAGTATGTATAGTATTACCTGTCAGAATCTGCTGTTGCAATATTAGTAACACAGTAAATAACCAATTAAGTCTGATTCTAATGTAAATTCTTCAAAGCTGGAAGAAAAAAACCTGCAGGTAAAACTCTCCTCATTACTCCTGTTGTGCTATTGTACTGTAAACGCTTAGACTTTCAAGTTAATTATATTGTTCCTTATCAGGTTACAGAGAAGGGCATGCTCAGATTTGCTTTGAGATTAGCTTATCGCTAAATGGTCACTGGCTCCTCGAGCTAAATTCGGACGTCCCGCAGTACACAGCATTTATCAGATGTTGCTGCAAAGCTGCTATATTTTGACCTGATTTATAGTCCTGCTTCAATGTGGAGCAAGTTGAGGAATGCTAGACAAATTTGCATTTTGTTATGAAGTCATTTTCAATGCAACCACTTTATCACAAAGTGAATGAGAGAATGTTCATGTTGGGTAGCCTGTATAATCAATTACGCACGACACGCTCGGTTACATGTTTTGATGGACACGTTTTTCACAGAATTCCTTTAGAACCAGAATACAGTGGACTTAAATCGAGTGTGACTTTTACCAAACAGCCACTGTGGCCACCAAGTGACTAACAGCGGGAAACAGTGAACATTAAAAAGCGTCGAGGCTGGGTTCTGGTAGAAAAGAACTAGTTCATACAACAAGTTGTTCAAGCGAGATAATCCACATTGACCTGTTCACACCAACTGCCAACACCGGTTTTCCCGAGATCCCCACAACAATGTGGGAGTTTTATCAAAAGCCTGAAATATCCCAGCTATCCCAAATCCAGACTGCAGATGAGTACGTGAGAGAAACACAGTAATGATGTGAAAAGCCAACTTAGGAAACAAAAGGATCACCAGGAGGATTTTTTTCTTCACATCCGTCTTCCCTGTCATTGGTGATTGATCTTCCTCTGGCCTACGCGCAGTGATTAGGACACTTTCATCAAGTTGTTTCTGCCCTTGACAATTCTTTTCTCTTCTCCCCTCGGCTCTTCGTGGCTTTTTCTTTCTTCACTCATCAATTAAGGCGTTGTTTAATGAGCTTGCAAGTACAGCATGTACTCCATCCATCCCCTCATCCTTACATTAGCCTCAGTGTCGCTCTCTTTCACTCTGACACGTCATCTTTGTCCTCTTGCCCCCTGCTGTCTCTCACCCATCTCAGGCTCTATGCCAATCAGCGTCTCCATCTTTCCCGTGTGACATTTATTCTCTTTCTGCTCTTCAGTTGAAATGTCTCTATCTGCTTCTGCCTTTTAGAATCTCTCACAATAACATGGTTCCAGTGTTACATGTACATAAGCTGTTGGTGCGTCAAAGACCTCAGCTAACCCTGTAAAAGTAGAGGTTAGTCTCTAAGGCCATTGAGTACCAAATATTACTAACAAACAGACAGTTGAGACGTCAGCTGTATATAGCTTAACTGGTAGAGAGTTTTAATTGTCTCCGCTATTAAGCGCCCATTGTTGATTTCCCTGTATTTTTGGTATTCAGCTTTTGTCGCTTTGTTTGTTTTTGTCTCAAATAGGAAGCAGACTCTGTTATTACTTGGCTCTTTTTAAAGACATGGATTATTTTTTCAAGGAAGAACACCTGTAGAATAGTAATAAGAAGAAACATTATAGATGCAGTTACTTCAGCCTCAGGCCAGATGCTAGAATAAGTGACAGGTGTGTGGGTTGAACTTTGAGCCACAGAGGCGGGGAGGGCGTGACTAACAGCACACTTACTGCTCAAAGGTGAAACGTTGCATATCGTTTTTCGAAATAGAAGCAGTCAAAAGGAATGGGCTGGATTTGCAGTAAGACTTAAAGTCTACAGCTATGCCAGTGTCTCTGTGAGGCTGTATTTAGTCACAGTGGTGCTTTGAGCTGAATGCTAACATCAGCATGCAAACATGATGACATGCTGTTCACCATGTTAGTCTAGAGTATTAGCATGCTAACATTTGATGGGCCTGATGGGAATTTTAACAGCTAGTAAATACACCAGAGAAACTGGAACATCGTGCCTTTGTTCTAAAAGTATGAAAACATAATAGGTCGGTGCACTGTGGATGCTATAGTTTTTCAACTAAGTAAAGTAAAAAATTTGGACAGGAAACATGGTAGAGTGTGCCGTTCTTGGACATAACCTGGATTCCGGAGCTTCCTTCCACCATCTAGGACATGACGACAACGTGACAATGTGTACATACTGTAACATTGTAGCAGATATTACATGTTTCACAACCACTAACGCTGTGTCAGCCACTGCCAGTTGCAAGCTAACAACCAAAACAAACAAAAGATCCAACATAAACAAATAAAATATGCTAACTACACTTACCATTCTGATATATTTGCTAGTCCCCAATTTTAGTGTACGAGGGACTTTTCAACTAAGTCTGCTTCTGACTGAGACTCAAACATGCAGGATATGACCGAATCTCTGCAATGTTTCCTTTTAACGTGAACATTAGCCTTCAATGTGCTTTCAGCCCCTTTTCAGAGAATATTAAACAAAATATTAATAATAGCAGAGTATTTTTTCAGATCTTTTTAAACGTGCTTGTAGTGGAACTTGAAATCCATTCAAAACATTCTTTAAAAAGTTGCCAAAGGCACTGTATAACCCTTTTTTCCATTTGGATTCAGCCACTAAAAGCCACAAGAAATATGTTGGTAAATATTCTTTATGATATTGTTGGTACACATGGTGCTTTAAGTCAAGCAGAAAACCACACCCACTGGTACTGTACCGCTTGGGTTTTGTACAACATGCTACAATGTCATCTGGCACCAAAGACCAGCCAATAGGAGAGGGTCAAAATCATTACTTTGCTTCACGGAAGTTTGAAATGTCTTTCTGAAAGCCTATAGCTTAGGACAGTAAATAAAGGAAATAAAAGAGTGATTATTCATCCCTGCATTCATTATTACTGCATAATAAAAAAGAAAGAGAGAGAGAGAAACAGAGAGCACACACACACACACACACACACTGGGAGGGATAAATAGAGACGAGAACAGAGAATGAGAGTGAGAAACAGAGTCCATTAGCTGCTATTAATTACCTCTGATTGGTATTCACAGACTAGCTGCTTCTGAGCCTCAGAGGGATCAATTCTCCACTCTGGACCTCAGTCCACACACACACACACACACACACACACACACACACACACACACACACACACACACACGCACACACACACACACACTTGTCTAATTCCTTTGGCCTCTTGTTTTCACGCTTTAGCACACAAACTCCCTTTCGGATTTCATTTACTCTACAGGCATACTAAAAACTAGTTCCTCTATATGAGTTTTAACATTTCTTCCAGCATATAGACATTGTCACATTTGATGGATAGATAGATTTTCATAGTAGTTGTTCTCTTGTGAAATGATCTGAATTATGGCTTGAAGGAAATAATTGTAGGTAATCTGACAAAATGTTGACTGAAATGTTGGGCCCTAGTTTCTGATGTCGTGTCTCCTCTTTCATGCTAAAGATGCTCATTCAAGCTGAACAAAAAACCATGACAACTGTCTTGCTTGTTGTCACGTCAATGCAGATAAATCCCCATGTGAACATCAGTTTGAGTCCCTTGTACAGCAGGTGGGACACCCGGGATGTGTATTCTTAATTGTGTCTTTGACTTTTTGCTGTTCAAACTGATGTGATCTGAAGGAATTGACTTAAAGTGCCGCTGTAAAGATAGCCTTTAATCCTTCTTTCTATTTTATTCTTTTTGATGCCAGCGTTTAGACACACACTCTGTATGGGTCAGAAAGTGCAAGGCAATATCTGTGTGACCTTTTACCAGACTGCTGCTGATAGACATGTGAGTAAAGGTCCAGGATTCCCCTCTTGGTTCAAACAATGGACTGTAGAATATCCTGTATAGGATGTATGATATATACAATCTTTGGATTAGTGGACTGAAGTTGCAGAAGATTTCTTCTTAGCAAAAGTATGGTTAAATCCACATGAAAGGAACATTTCCAAGTGGCCACTATGAGTAAATGATAAATAATGTGAGTTATACATACAGTTTTTTCCATTATCATTCTTTGATGAATCCTATTACTTTTACTAAAGCAGTGACCTAGTTGCCCCATGAAAATCAATTGACTCATTGTGTCTTCTCTTATTAATTCTGTAAAGCACAGTTGAACATTCTCAGCTTTAGAGGCTAATCAATTTACTGAACTGAATAAACAAATCATTAGTCTTACTTAAACAACCTGAGTAGTCGAAGTTGGTCTCACACTTCGGACTTGAGAAGAACTCAAACTCGGAGTAAAGACTGTATTTTATGTTCGTATTCCTACAGTATTTGCTATTTCAATCAAAGGGACTCGGATATGACAGATACAGCATGTCTTCACCATATGGTGTAGGTTTTCAGCTCCATGTCCAGCTGTAACTTGGATCTAGCGTCATCTCCAGTCTGTCACAAAGGCAGAGTGTGGAGAACTTGAAGAGGCTGAGTGAACTAATGCGGAGCTAAACAACACTGAACAAGGTTTTTGTCAATAATCCCCCGTCATCTTGTCATAGTTAGCTTTTCATCCACAGGAATGAGTTACAAACAGTATTTAATAGGCTGTCACCAACAAAGAAACTGCAGCTGCAAGGATATGCTGATACGAGTGGGACCGGAAAATAAAAAATCTCCAGAGAATAAAATTGCTTTCAATCGCCCTGCTTTCTACAGTGTAGACACTCTTTTCTCTTGCTCTCCTTTTTATTCATTTGAACGTTCATTCTGAAGATAATTTATGACAGAAACTCTGCGATCATCAACTTGCAACGGCCTTCAGTTCCCACACAGCAACATACTGGACTACTGACAGACAGCACCATGCCTCTGTACCCATCTGCACTGATGACTGCTTAAATTACTACAGAGGATTGCTGTACTCGAGGCAAGGATACTTGAACTGGAGAAGACCATGATGTCTCCTGCCAGTCAGTCAATTCATCAGAACTCAATTCCATACAATTTAAATGGACAGCTTACTCGAAGTGACGCCATAACTTTTCCCACACAAACCCAGTGAGGTCATGCACTGTGACTTGTTAATTAAAGCAGGAGTTGCTGACCAAAGTGATGCGATTTTACAAACATAATTAGGTTTGTAGTAACTGTCATTATCTATAAACAGGGATAACACTGACTCCCGCTAGGGGCAACATTTATGGCTTCTGGTGGACGGCCAAAGGTGTAAATAAAGACAGACCCACAGTCACCCCCGACATTAAAACCAGAAAACAGGTTTGAATCGTTAATAAATCTCCATGAGACAGAAGTGGAGATGGGTGCTGATAAGAAAAGACAAGGGAGAGTTATGAAGCGTTTCAGCCAATGGAAAAAGCCAAGAAAGGCATAAATGGGAATGGAGCGAAAGGACAAACACCCTTCTAAAGAGACGGTTCAACCTGTAACTTTTGTTACAGTTAAGACATACTGCTTCCCATGTGCTACCATCTGTGACATAAAGAAAAGAAAAATCCCTCAATTGATGTCTCAACATCCCAAAATTAATCAAATTTTGCTACATGTTTGGAGCAGAATTTTACTGAACTGTGTAATGGTCTTGACAAACTGGACGTCCAGTGGTTCATTAGGAGATCACTACTGGCGGTCAACACACCAACCAATACATGGCTCACTAAGCCTGTGGTCTGAAAGGGATCAACTACATTGATAACCATGATTGGTTCTGGAGATGTGGACATCTTTTCAGAGGAAATGGCCTCCACCCAAGCGGATCTAGAGTAGTGGTAGACCGCTGTTGGACTGTGCCACCCATCACACACAGCGGCCAACACCAAAGCCTCAATGTGGACATATTCCTAACCAGCTCACACGGCCGCAGCCTCAATACCACGAAAACAAAACACCACAGCCTCTGTGTCAACATGCTAATAACCAGCTCATGGATCATCGTCCAACTCCTGCTCCCCTCTCTCCTGCCTCAACCCTCTTGGGAGCTGTTTTTAATGGATTATGTAAAGCACTTTGAATATGAAATAGCCTAGACAAATACACTTGCCTTGCCTTTTGTACAGTATCCCTGTCGTCTTGTTATAACTGGAACCGGTACTAATCATATTTTCATCTCTCGGAATCAATTAGGGGCTTGTGTCCACCCTGCACTGCTTTTCAAGCTAGCAGTGCTGAACAGAAGCTTTGGGAAGCGCGTGTCCCTGCTCCTGCTGTCGCTGTGTGACTAGTAACAAAAAAAATGCAGTTTGAAGCGTGGTGTACTTTCACAGAAATTGTGTCTGTGTGTTTCCATTAAAACCGTATTCCTGCTACACTGGGTGTTGAAGACGTGCTGTCAGCGAGCGCTTCCACTCTATTGTAAATAAAGAGAAAAAGAAAATTGTTGCTTTGAAGAGAGGTCCGTGGTGGACAGGCAGCTTTAACATAGCAGAAAATTAGCCCGAGCGCTCCCTCACAAGGGCTGGTGGAAAATGATGACAAATTTAAGAGAGCGAGGGGGGGGGGTGTACACGAAAAAGAGAGCTGTGGTCGGAGAGAATAAGCAAGGTAAAAGGAAGGAAGTGGATACATGTAGAGGAAGGGAGCAAATTCGGGAAGTGAAAGGAAAGAGCGAAGGAGGAAAGATGAAAATGCTTAGTGGCTTGGCTGACAAACGAACAGAGAGATGAATTGATGCGATGTCAAGTGAATGCAAAGAAACTGGAAGAGAGGGCCACTCTGATAGTGTGTGTATGTTAGCAGCCTAATCATGTAGACAAAGAACGGCTCTAGCTGCTGTGAAGGCTTCGTCCTGCTAATGCACCAGGAGCAAAGGGCATCTTGCACCTGTGTGCACCTTAGAGTGCCTTTGTGTGTGTGTGTGTGTGTGTGTGTGTGTGTGTGTGTGTGTGTGTGTGTTTTTTTTGTGTGTGTGTGTGTGTGTGTGTGTGTGTGTGTGTGTGTGTGTGTGTGTGTGTGTGTGTGTGTGTGTGGGAGAAAGAAAGAGAAAGTGTGAATTCCTGTGTCTGCAAGGCCAAGTGTGTAGCTTTCTTCCTCTTATCAGTGACATGCTCATTGATTACCACGATGACTGCTGTTCCCAGTGATGAATGAGCACCAGCCCTATTTCCAAAATGACCTAGCAAGAGAAGCAAAACAAAATGACTGTCTTTTTGTGGTGTTTTTTCTTTTTTTGTGTGTGTGTGTGTGTGTGTGTGTGTGTGTGTGTGTGTGTGTGTGTGTGTGATGCACTTCCAAGGTTCCCTCACCCAATTTGGGCCGTTTTCCTGCAGCCAAAACTGCCTAGTTTTCCACACGGTCGCGCAGCTCCATAAAACCGAGTGAGTTACTGAGGGCAGTCGGCCACTCTGCAAGAGTACACTGACAGAATTTGGTTAATGAACTCAACAAAAGTAAAGAAAAAATAAGTACATACTTATCCTTATCGCCTGGATGTGGGAATCTTCCGGATTGCATTTTCAGTGTATGTTGGTCCAAAAATGCTTTAAAACATTGAGTTTCCTGAATATCTTTGAAATCAAACAGATCGTTGCCTGGTTTGCCTCGCAGGGATTGTAAAATGCTTTACACTTTCACAAAAGCTTCTTTATTAATCAGTAAGGAATGAAGAATGACTAAATTAAGCTCTTTATCTTCAGGAAACAACCTGTTTCACACTTTGAATGGGAGAAAAATCATTAAAATATTGAATTATTCTAACATATCCATATTTAAACCCTGTAAAACGGTTACTGATTGAAATATACACATATATAAACATATCTGTCGAACATTGGAATGATATCTTTTCATTATCTGTCATCAGTCCGTGTGTAGAGCAGCCTGTGATCATGGTGGATCACATGTAGAGAAATGAGCTGTCTGCGGTCTGTTGTGTTTCTCCTCGGTTGTTGCGTGACTCGTGTTTGCGTGCTTCACTCAGGACATCTACAGTATGATCTAATCTTATACATATTCATTTGTCCGCAGCTAACTTTGTTGTTTGTTGTTTATAGTTTGCTCTTGAGAGGAGGAGTGGGTGCTACGACCTTCTTCCTGTCCTGTTGTATCT